>NC_143582.1:107193375-108436515 GCF_048544385.1 Mastigoproctus giganteus | reverse complement strand
CAAGTATGACTTGTGGACCACACACGTTTTCCCCTGGATAGACGGCGGTTCATGAAATTGTCAATAGAAAATTGTTTCCTCCTCTGGAAATCCATCCTTGCTTTGGAAAATCTGGCGTATGACTCTTGTGAAGGCGACTTCTTGTAAGAGGCATGGGCTGCCTGTTTTTCCCTAAAGGCCTTGATCAGGAGGTCATTCCACCATGGCTTTGATTGGGGACTAAGGATGCAAGTTTTGGACATTGCACGCCTTGCAATGAATTCCATCCATCTCGAAAGCCAGTAGGCAGCCTCATTTACGTTAAGCTCAGCCAGTATGTTCCATGGGTAAAGTTGGAAGAGGGTAGTAACTTTTCCAACGTTGACGTATTTTGGATTGTATACTCTCCTGACAGTGTTCGTAGTTTGTACTTGTGTACGTTCATCCTTAGGTGCCTGCAGAGATATGATCGGACGGGAGGAAGTTCTCAGTTATGGTCAGGGTGGCATCGCCGTGTGAGGGAGGAACATGAATAAGACCAATGCCCATTTCCGACATGGTCAATGACAGAGTATCTAGGAGCTTCTTTGTGGCTGGCAGTGGAAGGTTCAAGTCTCCGAGGATGATGAGCTTTTGCCGATGATTGATTGTGGAAGACAGCCATGCTGTCAGATTAAGGACAGAATCCTCAGAAACTGGTGGAGGTAAATAAACGGCACACACAGAGATCGACAAACCAGCAATTCGGTAGATTCCAAGAACAGCTTCTATATCACCTCCTGGATAAGTGTATGCCTTAATCAGGGGTAGTGAACTCCTTTGACAGATTGCTACACCGCCACCTCGTCTCCCAATTCTATTAGCAGCCAGCGTGTGATAGCCAAGATTTGAGGTGAAGGCAGCAATTTCCATTTCATCTCTGAGCCAGGTTTCAATCAGAATGACGAAGTCGTTCTCTGAGCAGGAAAGCAAATCAAGTAGACCATCTAGCTTGTTTTTGACACTCCTGATGTTTTGTAGGAAACATCGAATTTTTACTTCGACAGAATATCGGTGTAAATACACCATAGTTAACCCATAGATTTGAGCTACGATTGTAGCGTAGAAGGCATCGTTTTAATTGTATCTCATAATGTAGTTGCCTTCACAACAATATAGCTACTATTGAATTACATACTTCAAATAAATAACGCTTCTCTAGTAGAGAAGGCTACTGTTATTTATTTTCAGCCTACCACCACCCAGACGATCGTTTCGAATCTTTTTGGCTTCGTCATCAGTGGGCGGGTAGGTAATACAACAAGCCATCTCAGTTGCGAAGTTATATCCACATTATGAAACATTATCCACAAAAGAAAAAAAATAAGTATAAATGAAAAAAGTATAATTACGGTTTATATTTTTCATCATTGCACTGGTAACGTATGAATCACTCTATATATAAAATATAAGTGTTTTTTTATCTTTCTTCCAACTGCTTTATAACCTCGTCTTAGTCGTTTACTAGAGTATAAAGCAAGTACCGAAGCTTTCTGCAAAACTGCGATTTTTCTTCTTCAGCTTGCTTCTGCTGGAAAAAAAATTGCGCTTAATCTCCAGAAAGCTTCTCAATTATAATATTTGTTTCGGGTAGCGTCAAGCCTTTGATTCTTTTATTTGGGATTCTCAAACGTAGAGGGCTTTTATATAGAAATTTTTAGGGTGAAGCTTCTGTGAGTTTAAGTTTTCAAGTACAGTATTTCGGTAGAAATAGAGGTTATTATGAGGCAAATTAATGATAACAAATGGATGCTTTACTTTAACAAGTAAAACGATTTTATCATTAAAACGACATACAGACAAGTTGTATATTAGGTTTTTCATTCATCAAGTTGCTTCAGCCACAGTTCTTTGAGTTAGTGTCCTTCTTCACGAGAAGAAATTTTCCAATGGGTTTTTGTATGCGCTTTCACAAGTGGCTTTAAAAATAGCCACTTCCCTTCACTTTTCTATAAAATGCGGGGAAACGTGGAGTGGGAAAAATGCGTTATTTTCTATTTATAGAACGGAGGAATGGAAGGCACCAGTGATTATTGTAAATACTGCTACCTCCCAGCGTTTTCTGTAAATGGGAAAAGGGGTTGTATTAGTCAGCTTATGAGTATAAGAAAAGCCAGGTAGCTTAACTTGTGAAAAGCTTTTCCTTTTTCTAAGACATACCCTTTCACTATTTACTAGCAGATTTATATTACTAGCTGCTTTAGACAACTACTTATACGTGCTTCTTGTAAAGTTAAAGCAATGATGAAATTACTTTGGTTTGGAAGTATGATTAAGTAAATCCATCCCCTTTTACTCTTCACTCGGACAATATTTGAAATTAAACGCCCTCAAAGTAGAGTTGCCAACTGAACGGTTTTAGGAATGCACACTGGCTTTTTAAGTCTGGTTGATAGTTCATTTAAAACCACCTAGGGCTTGTTTGTTTGTTTGTTGTTGGGTTTTAGGAGCATTAACAACTAAGGCCACATTGTTCCATGTATATTGTCTATAAATTGCTTGTGTTCTGAGGTTTGCTGGACGAAAAATCCGAAATTTCCTGGAGAAAAACTATGCTACCCTCACCTGAGACATTAACTCAGTGACGTTGTGAAAAAGGCCCATAAAAATTCCTCCCTTCATCGACGGGATTCGAACTCGGGTCTTTTCCACCCGGTGCAGGGAGGACGTCGATCTTACCAACTGTGTTATCCGAAATAAATAAATAAAAATAAATAAATAACGGGTAAACGACACACGATTTGTATTATTTATGCACCTATTATGTATTTAAAACTCCAAGATAAGATAAAAATGCATGATAACATTTTAACGCAAGGGTACAGTAGTATAGTTGAACTATACTACTGTACAGTTCAACTATGGTACTTGTTATAGTTATCGGTTAGACCGAAATACAAAGCTGTTCTTGTAGATGTCTTCTAAATTCTTCTGACCAAATGTGACTATTAAACAGAAAATGTTTTTGTTTTCTGTCGTTGAGCATTATGTCAATATTCAGCTTTTACTTTGAGCAGTATAGGAAATGTTACTGAATGTAATATTTCCTTGGCAATACGTTTTTAAAAATGACTAGCTGAAATACGCATACTATTATGAAAACGACACAACGCAACATACTTTGAGTTATAAGGGGCGGTCAAAAAGTTCTGACAACGGAGTATAGAACATAGGTACAATATTCTTTCTTTTTTATTTTTTAGTATATTCACCCTAAAGTCAGTATGGTCCTGGAGGCTGTTACAGACATTCTCTCAGGTATGACAAACTGGGCTTGCTACCTGAAAGTCTAAAACGCTGATGGAACTGTTATTCAGGTGACGCTTGGGCCAAGTGGACCGATTTTCAGCGAAGTCCGATTGTTCTGTGATCAAATCCTCTGCTTGCACTTTCACAATGGTGGGAGTGTTAATAATCCTGTGTATAACTCCCACGTGCAGGTCCTGAAATATGGCACCTGAAATAATATACTGAATGGGACCATCCAGATGCGAATCAACATGAGCAGGGGTCGAAGTGTGGCGTACACTCTTCTGGAGGAATGCCCCCCTCTCTGTGTTACAAGGCAATATTAGGTGGTAGATGACGCTCATTAACAGGTGCAATACCAACACTTCGCTTATTGAAGGCAGGAAGTGGCGGAACCCATGTCTAGTCTCCAGAGCAGTGCTTCTGCAATCCCCCCATCTCTTCCATTATGACTCATGTCTTTTGATATTATTTTGGGCATCATGGCAACATGCAGTCTTCTCATAATATTCGAGAGTAGGGCTCTAAAACGGTGTTCGCAGGCCAGCCGCTATATAGTCCGCCGAACCGAACCTATTTGTAACTCTAGGGGAGGTATTCGGATCAGCTAGTGTATAATCTCGCTGCCTCTACTCTGCCAGATATTGACTGGAGGGAGTCTGAGTAGTGTGTATGGGGAGGGGGGGGCATTGTCAAGGTTCGTTATGTCAAGGAACTGGGTATATTCTTGCCGTGTATACAACATATCCAATTATTTCATATATGTACCTACCCACTTTTTCGTACTATTAAATAGTCGAATGGAACAAACTTATCTGCGAAAAGATCTTTCATAAATACACGTTGTCTCAGTTATGCCTATCTCAGTTATGTCAATTTCAACTTAGTTTGCCAAGTCCCACTTACATTTTCTGATGGAATTTAATTATCGGTTGATTCAACCACTGCTCATCTCCGTTGTCCTAATTACTCGCTCTATGTTCTTTTCTCTTCAAGGTTGATATTTTTGCATATGTCCGCTCTGATATTCCCTGTCAGAGACAGTCATTTGAAATCTCTTTTTGATCTTCACTGGCTTAAATTCTCTATTCCATTCTGTCAAATTCATCTATTGCCTCTACGTTCTGCTAACTCCACTAATCACTTGCCGACCGGGCTAGCCGGGTGGGTAAAATGCCTGCCTGGCAACCCAAAGGTCGCGGGTTCGATTCCCGCCTCGGGCTTGGATCAGTGTACTGCAAAAACGTTGGGAGGTGCATTATGGCCACAGAAGCCTATGCGCCAACAACTACCAAAAAAAAAAAAAAAACTAATCACTTGGAATACTTTGGCTTCCTTTCTTTGAAAACTTGACTTTCTCCAGTCCAACCTTCCTCACAGTGAGGTAATTTTCCTTGGTGATTTTAATGTTCGCAACTCCAGCTGGCTTCCGTTTTCTAGTCGCACGGACCCAGCTGGTCGAGATGCTAAGGCTTTTGCAATTACTTAATGATCTCGCTCAAATTGTTCATTTACCTACAACGGTGTTCGGAGGTTCCCTCGTGTGTAGCACAGTTGACAGAATCGTCGTCCTCCCCACACCGGGTGAAACAGATCTGAGTTCGAATCCAGCCGATAAGGGGAGGAAGTCGTTCTCACACGAGGGTAGCATGGCGTTTTCTCCAGAAAACTCGTTTTTTTTCTCCAAAAAAAACGGAAAATAGACGTCAGAACACACGCATTTTACAGACAATATACACGGAGCAACATGGCCTTAGTCGCCGATGCTCCTAAACTTCCTCCGAACACTGTGAACTGTGTTCGGAGTAAGTTCAACAGACAATCCTAACTACACAGCCATCACTCTTAATCTTTTTCTCACGAACAATCCTTCCATGCTAGAGAAATGCTCACCTCGGTGGTCGAGGTGAGCATTTCTCTAGCACCTCAGATCACCACTTGGTTTCTTCTTCAAGGAAGTCTTTCTCTTGTGGCCATTCTCAATTTCATTACAAGAATGCAAAATATGAGGATCTGCGAGATTTTTATTCTCCATTTCTTTGATTGGATTACTGCTTTAAATCTGCCTATGTCAATGTTTTGATCAGGTCGTGTCAATGAAATTATTCTTGTAGGGATGAAATCCTTTAATTCATACTCCACCTTAAAATCTCGTCCTTTATCTATACATTGGTTTTCCAATAAATGCTCTTTAACTCTGTTCACGATAAGAATATTGCATATCGCAATTGGCTTCCATCCAAATCTGTATGTTCATTTTCTGTCTACACCAAAGTTGCAACAATTGAGAAACAGTTATTAATCAGTGCAAACTAGATTTTGAACAGGCCAAGACAAGAAAACTTGCTTCTTGTCCAAATGGTAGAGAGCATTGCTAAAGCTATTGGTTGCAACTTTTGCCCATCTCCAGTCACACTTCTTTAAAACCATTTGTTCTAATGCAACCTCGACTAAAGATAAAGCCGACCTGCTAGCATCCTACTTTTCTTCTAACCCTTGTATCGATGATACTGGTAAACTACTTCCTACCAATTCCAGTACACTATATTCAATGCCCCCTGTGGTTTTTCCGTCTGAAGAATTTTGAATAATCTTGATGCCTATAAAGCGCCAAGTTCTGATGATATTTCTCCACTTGTTTTGGAAACCTGTGCTCCTGGGCTTACTCGTGTTCTGAGTCGCCTTTTCACATTTTCTAATTACACTGGTGTTTTTCCTTCTGCTCGGAAATTTGTTCATTTCCAGCCAGTTCCCAAACGGCGTCATAAATCCCTTCAATCCAGTTATCGTCCCATTGCACTGACGTCTACTCTTTCTGGAGTTTAGGAGTTGACGGTTTCTAAATAGTTTAGGAGGTGTTCGTTAATGGAGAAATCCATTAACGAACATCTCGGATCGAACAGCTCGCATCGAAATTTGAAGTATGGGCTTATGGTGTAAATTTGTCAAACATTATGTGTAAAAGTTTTGGATTTAAGATTATGACTAAGGATACGTTAAACTTTCTGTTTGCGTAATTTACAGGAATAGACTACTAAATTAAATATGTACTGTGTAAGTAGAAAATTAAATATAAATTAGACAAAATTATAGCAGCAGAATAATGATACTTTTAAACAGAACATCCGATAACCTCGTAGCGTAAATCGTCTACAGTGTTCTTCTTTTTTTTTTTTTTTTTTTTTTTTGTAGTTGTTGGCGCATAGGCTTCTGTGGCCATAATGCACCTCCCAAGGTTTTTGCAGTACTTTGATCCAAGCCCGAGGCGCGAATCGAACCCGGGACCTTTGGGTTGCCAGGCAGGCACTTTACCCATCCGGTTAGCCCGGTCGGCTACAGTGTTCTGGAGTTTAGGAGTTGACGGTTTCTAAATAGTTTAGGAGTTGTTCGTTAATGGAGACATCCATAAGATGACTTCTGCTTAAGGTGACTTATTTTTATTATAGTAAATTGATGGAGATCTGCATCCAGGTTCCGAACTGTAGCAAGTATGCTAATGGGGATGAAGCGATCAGGTAGATGGAGCCTATTCCAGTTGTTACGAGAGAGAGCAGGGCTCTGAAGTCTTGATATAGGCTTCCATTCATAAATGTCTTACAGATCAGGAGAACTGATGTGGCCTGTAATCCGTTTTATGGTGGTAGTCAATCTTCTTTCGTTAATCTCCGAATTTATCTGTTTAACTGAGGACTGCTGTAATAATGGTAATATGTACATAATTTGTGAGGTTAAATATGCGTGTAATCCACCTGCTCATCCAACATTCATCTAACTGAATTCCGAAAAGGTTGATGTGAAAAAAAAACAACACATGTATTGATTACAATTCGAAAAAATGTTTGTTATCACAACACATACTAAAGTTTCTCCATGATTTAATCTTTTGAACATGATTTAATCCTTTGAAATCGTAGTGCATCTTATGGTCCAAAAAATTCAGTAAGTCGGCATGTGAAAGAAAACAAAGCCAATTTACGAGAGTACAAACAGATAAAAAAAAAACAGAAATAAGTTCATCTCAAGGTTCTTAATTAGGGTTGAGCCTGTCCTCCCTCCATTAAAATGTATCTATCCTCGACATTATTGCAGATATGCTACTCATACTATGTTTAATTTGTAACTTCAGACAACGCTATCGGTAAAAAGTCACAGATGACATTGTAATCAGGACGTCATCTAACACCACGCTTGTTTAGCTTGTCGTTCTAGAAATGTTCCCCTTCCCAAACACGAGCAGATTTTGCTGTACTGCAACTAGCAGACAGCTTCCCGAATTAAATTTATGCATTGCGTGGCTCATCAGCTGTAAGAGTAATATCGCTGCCCCCAAGCCGATATGATTATGACGAACGTTTGTTTTTTGCCAGTCTGATGATGGATATGTGCAATCATCTTTGAAACGTAAATACTTTTCCTGAACAATTCAAAAAGGAGTGTTTAATGTCTGAGCTTTAAATCCGTATTGTTTGTTTGATAATAGCTGTTGGTCGTAGAACAGTTTCTGGATTCTGAGAGCTATTAATCGTTCAAGCAATTTTCCCACGTTGGCAAGTAATGCAATCGGTCTGTATTTCTTTGGGTCAGAGAACGGTTTTTCAGGTTTGTGGATTATACGCAGCAAAGCTGTATTCCAAGGTACACGTACTGAGAAAATTCAATCCGAGAGACATTTGTTAAACATTAGCAGAATATTGTTAGGAATTTTTTTACAATTCTGATAATGAAGATATTTTATTTTCAATGTTTCTAAAGGTCACTGCCAGGACATTTAGAAACATTGACCTTTTTAATAGCTGTCTGTAATTCTTCCAGTGAGAACGGAAGGGTAACCTTGGGATGTACATAGAAATTTACAATTTTATTCGAGCATGAAGATCATCATCTAGGGTAGGGTTGTCTGGAGGAAAGATCCTGTCTAGGATGATATTAATCTTCAGGCCAGTTTTTAGTTTCGGGGTTATTATTTACCACAGTGTAATAAATATCGGGAGCATGTATTTTATTTTTGGCAAGTTTATACAATAATCCCCACGAATCAGAGTTGCCTATAGTATTCACAAGGTTTTCCCAAGACTTACTTTTGGCAGTTGCAATGGCTTTATCAAAATTTCTTTTAAGTCTTCAGTACTCCAACTTCAGAAATTCAACTTCTTCTGGAGGCCAGTTTCTATGCCTTTTGATATTGACGCCTAACTTGATATAATTGTTTTCTCAAATTTGTTAATTGTCTGTTCCACCATACATATTTTTTGGGTATTTTTTTTTTCTTTTTAGTTGACAAATAGCAAACTTTCAATATCGATTACTGAACATAATTAGCAGTCTCTTGAGCAGCTAATTGTTCCAAATGACAATACAGACAGAAGTCTCTTTTGAATTAAACTTATCCCATTTAATATTCTGAATAGAAAACGTGTTAACTCGGGACGTATATCATCATCAAGATTAGTTTTTGGGAGACGTTAATTTCGAACAGTATTCCACGATGGTCAGTGGAGCACCAGTCAGGATCAACAAACTGGTTTGTTCATCCTGACAAATATGACCAATATTAGTCATATTTGCCAAAGTGAGATCAAAGTACGTAGTGAGATCAATGTTGGATTCTCCTGAAAATCTGCTGTAAGTAGAGGGAAATCCTGGACGGGTATGGATAACAAGGTTGTTAGCGCCCAAGAAGTCCTCCAATAGACGTACCCCTTTCTCAGTAAAGTTATTGAACCATGTCGAAGATTTTGAATTTGCATCGGTCGTAATGACAAAATTTGAAGGTCAGAACTGTTGCAAAATAATTTAATTGTATATTAAGATCACTAGAAGACGGACAATAAATTGAGAACAGATAGAAAGAATGAAAATGCATGTGTGATTTTGTTATTCATCTATTACGTATCAAATCCAGGCGTATGCGTAGTGATGTGGGGCCTCGAATTCTGATTGAGATCTACACAACATCTAAATCTACTCTCTGCTGCAACCTGCAATATACACCCATAGTCCACAGAGCCCATGTGCTAAAAATAGTCATCCCTTCTCAGCTAAGCAGGATCACATCAACATCTGGAACACGGTTGGTTGGCGTTTGGCAGGCAGACATCTCCGTAGTAACCCCTTCTTGTGCTCAAGGCTCCAGCGTTTACAGAATTTCAAGAGACACTTCTCAAATGTGACTCTGGACACTCAACTCGTTCGACCTCGACCTGTGGACTATAGACAAGGCATATCGCGATGGCATCTTGTCCTATCTTGCTGTTTGTAAAGGACATTTATGTAAGTGCCGATCTTAGTTAGCCGATGTCATTTCATGTTCTGCTCAACTTGTAGTCCTTTTTCGCTGTAATTACTACTTCATTCATTTTTACATTTTGACTATTATCTTTGCTTTGATCTGTTAATTATTATTTAGTTATTATTATTTTCTTTCTTTATTTATTTCCTATTATAAAACAAAATCACTTGTATAAACAACGAATTGTTTATACAAGCTCTGGCTTTCTGTGTAAGGAATCACTATTGTATAAAATTTATGTTAATAAAGAATCATTATTATTATTATTATTACTGGTATTATTATTATTATATAAATGAGAGATATTAATAAAAAGCAAGTCGCCAGGAAGGGAATTTACTGATTAATTAAACTAAGCACTAACCGTTAAATTTAAACTACAATGTATATTTTGTTCCCTTTGTATACGCGGCCTCCATGGCATTCAGCGATCTAATAACCAAATCTGATAACAAATGATATATAAATAATACAATCTAAATATTTTTATTAAAAATATTTTACAGTATTACCAAATTAAAGATGAGAATAATTATTATTTAATTATTTAATCAGTAAATATTATTTAAAACGAGAATTAGCAATATATTTATGTACAATTTTTGAATTTTAGATATATAACCATTATATACAGTCTTACTTATATTTATAATAATATATTTTCATAATAAAATATTTTTTTAATTTTTCACTATATTGAAATATTTTTGAGAATGTATGTATGCTGGTAAATGATATTTAAATTAAATGCAACAAGGCATCATATCTTTAAGAGTATAATAATCTATGTAATATTGGTGTAAACACACCACAGACAACTCAAACAAAAAACTACGTTAGTAGTGTGAAGGGCATTATTTTATCTGTATCTCATGTTGTGTTCTTCCTTCACAACGAGTTATCATGTATTGCACTACATGGATAAGAAGTAACGAGTCACTAAAAGTAACACTATTGTTACTTATTCTCAGTGGGCACCACCACCCAGACGGCACCGTTTCAAGGCTTGTTGGCCTTTCATCGGTGGGTGGGCAGGTACCCTGGTATTGCAGACATGACAGTCCAGTTGCGAAGATAATCCCACAATATGAGAGGTGTACGTGATAATATTTAAGTAAAATTAAATGCAACAAGGCATCATATCTTTTTAAGAGTATAATATCACGTACTGTACATCTTCTGGCCTCTCTGATGTTGTCGGATTATCTTCACAAATGGAATGTCATGTCTGCAATACCAGGGTACCTGCCCACCCACCGATCAAAGGCTAACAAGCCTTCAAACGTTTTCGTCTGGGTGGTGGTGCCCACTGAGAATAAGTAACAATAGTCTTCTCTTTTAGTGACGCGTTCCTATTTGAGGTAGTGCAATACATGGCAACTCGTTGTGAAGGAAGGGTACAATATGAGATACATATAAAATGATGCCCTTCAAACTACTAACGTAGTTTTTTTGTTTAAGAGTTGTCTATGTTAATTCTATAGTTATAAGTTTAATATCCTTCAAAAAAAAAAAAAAAAAAGACAAACCGACATGTAGGGCAGTACTTTTAATCTTATTCGACGCAAGATTACTCAAGGTAACATTTAAAGTGTATTTTAAGTAAGATTATATGCTGGGTTAGGTAAAGTTGTGTTCAATATTACTTGTTAACGTTGTTTGGGTCTAGTATGTTCCATTTTAAAGAAAAATGACACCCCACACACACACACACACACACACACACACAAGACTGAAGATCTTTAGTCAGAGAAAGGCTACAAAGACGTAGAGCCAGCCAAGATCCAGGACAATTTGACTAATAAGCGAGCTTTAGACTCTCGGTACAGAAGGAACCGTTATCAAAATGAGACCATAGGTGGCTGAAATAACTTTGTGATAATTAATTTATAAATCGGAGCATCATTCGACGCCTTTGTTAATAGATTCTTAATCTAGTACTAGAAAAATAGCGAGATATCAGCAACTGTTACAATTTTTACTACTGTATCTAGACTTTTCCTCCCGCGAGTGTTAATCGTTACGCCTTCCATTTGAATGAATTGAATTACTGATTGTATTTACTTGTACGTAATTATTTGTAATAATTACTGATTGATTATTGATCGTGTTACCGATAAATTAATCCATTTTTCTCCCTGTTCGTGCGATATTGCCTGCGAAATCAACCCCAGGGATTCCCATCTGGTGAGTATGGGCTTGGCACACCCAGGGTCCTGAGCTGGTTATTTCATCATTCGTCTCTTTCTTGGTGATTCCCTTCTTCTCTCTCTCTCCCCCTCTCCCCTCCCCTCCCCTCCCCTCTTTGGGTAACTCAGAAATTTTGGCTGGTGCAGCATAAGCCTTTGGCTTCCTTGCACTATATGGATATTAATATTAATAATAAATGATGTTAGGCGAAAACTTAAACTTTTCCGCCAATATCCTGTGAGTTTCAACACTTCGCCAGGTGGCAAGGACGTAGTAGTCTTTGAAACTAGAGGGCGATATTCGTGTGTGTGTGTATATATATTGTGGGCATTAATAGTCTTTTAATGACCACTCCAAACAACTATAGTACTTAGTACCGTGCATTGGGTTGAAGGAGGAGTTGGGGGGAAGGGGGGCAGAAGATGCCGAAAACTTAGTCTGGAGACTAAACATGGATTTCACCACTTTGAAGCCGACAATTAGCGAATAAGCTTAGTGAGTTCCTGAATGTAGCGAATATTGAGCTCATTGAGATACACCGATATTTGGATAACGTTTATGGGGATCTGATAGACTAGTGGTCTCAAACTGGCGGACCGCATCCGGCCCCCGAAGCAATTTTACACTGCCCGCGAATACATTTCAATTATGTATTTGTTGTATATTCACTTTTATTCAGTGCTTATATTCACTCTCATTTTGTTAAAAAAAAAAAAAAAAATTCCTGCCCGTCAGCTGCTTTCAGATCGTGCATTCGGCCCGCATGCAATTTGAGTTTGAGACCACTGTGATAGACCGTATGAGCATAATTAGGCAGTGTATTACGAGCGTCAGTGATGGCGGTAGTGGTTCGAAAGACACGCTGAGTTCTGGCTATCCTTCCTCTGCAAAAATTTCCATAGTAAGAAATTAACAAGCCCATTGTGTTAAACATGTAAGTAAATAAATGAATTGTAGCGGATAGCAGAAAATGACGATAGAATGGATACACTGATTCGTTGATACTGACGCATTAAGACTCGGGATATTGTGCGAGATTGGGGACATAAATTCAAATTGAGGAAGAATCGTTTACAGGATAAATGTGCCGGCTTAGTATTAATCATAATTAAAGAGATTAATTTTTAATTACTTAATTGACTGTTCATAATCATTGTGGCCATTTGGCCCTCAGTGGTTATAGGCAGTATAGCCAGAAATGTATCGTGGTCTAGTGGGTACATGAATTTAGTTTAGTGTGGTTGTATCGTGGTATATGCGATTGTAGAATTGTGGGTATTGATTTTATTCCCTTCTTTATCCCTTATTTTGATTCATTTTCTTAAAAATGAAAAGAAGAAGAAATGAAAGTGATAAATATAAATAAAAGAGCTTATCACTTGTAATAGACACTGAACAAATGATAAATAAATAGTGTATCAATAATTTGCAAAACTGCTCGATTGCAGTCTGCTTATGTTTGTAATATAGTTTTCAGTAAATATCCAAATGAATATTTAATAATGACAGAATACCAGAAATCTGTAATCTGTATTGATACTTGGTATCACGGACAGACAAGTTCGATCATAGAACTTGGTTAAACATGAAATTTTTCCCATCATATGCATTGCATATAATATTTGTAAATTCAGAGTATTAACTCTTAAATTTAACACATAATCTAATGTGGTAATAAAGTAAAGTTGCTGCTGTCTTTTGCATACAGTCTATTTGATTTTCAAAAATATTTTGTTATCAAATTAGAGATAGGAATAATTGTTATCGGCCTTTAACTTGAAATCCATAATTATCAAAACCATGAATTTAACAGAATTACACAAATTCAGAACATCTCCAAAATAGCAATCAAACTGGAGAGGGTGAGGGGATAATTGACCAGCAATTCTGTTCAGATTCAGTATTTCACAATTCGTCAAGTCTAATGAAAAATGCCAACTGCGTATACTTCAGTTTACATTTATTAGTGAATCTGCTGAAATAGTAAACAGTATTTTTCAGGGACACATGCAACGGACTCCTTAGTTGATCTAATTAGATGAAATGTGCCGACTGAAAATCCCCAAATATCTCCTTTTGCTGCCCAAATGATTGTGGTTGTGTCTGGAGAAAAAAAAACCTTGATGAAGGTTGTCTTACCAAAGTTAATATATTTGCTCTATAATTATGAAATTCCATAGTAGGAAATTAACAAGCTTATTGTGTTAAACATGAAAGTATATAAATAAATTGTAGTTGTACGTGGTTCTTCCTGTATTTTTTTTTTTTTTTTTTTTTTTTTCATCAGAGAAATATTGTATTCTCTCTCTCATGTACACAGGCAAAAAATGAACAAAATGGCCATTTTGTATGAAGAGTAAGAATGAAGAACCGTTTAATACCTAACTCGCATAATACTATACTAACCTCCGCTCCCTTCTAGACATTCGAACCCTCCATTCATAATACACCAACCATAACAACCACTAACCAAAGCAATAAATGAACTAAAGTTCCGCTAGAAAGTAGACTTGTGCGGTTTTTATTGACAATTCTAATATGAAAATTTTAAATCGTTATTTTCGTACATCGAGCTATTCTTTCGTCAAACTTGTTTTCGTTTTGAAGAAAATATTTACACTGCGGTTTCTGAACTATCATTCGCTTCCATTGCTGCCCGCAATTATTCTTCCTTCTGTTACCCTACCTCCCTAGGAAGGGAGGCAAACTAATAAAAGCGGTTCTCTTTGCAGGCTCCCCCCACTCCGATGACAGGTCTCTCTGTGTCATGTTCCACCACCAAATCCAGCACTGTGGAGTCGTGACCCCTAAAGGTCGGATGCCCGCTGGTCGACGGCGAGTGATGCCTACTGTGCTTGGGCAGCTGCTTTTGACATACACATGCACACTGGTCTTTCTGCTAATGGTGACCGAAGCCCGGCGTTTCTCAATGGAAGAACTAGTCAGCTCCCATTTCCCACATAAAGTTTCAGATGACATATATACAGACCCTTGTAAATCAGGTAAGTCTTAATAACTGTAACTAATTCTATTGACAAACAATAGTCGGATGCAACGATGACAAATATATTTTTTTTTATAATCTGCTTGTATCTCTTTCAATTTATTTAAATTTATGGAAATAATTTATTTGACAAATAAATTAATTTATTAATTATAAACAGTGGATGAAATTGAAACATTGTGGACATTGGAAAAACAGTTGCACGTATGGCTAATGGCTATTTCTTTTTTTTTTTTTTTCTTCTTCTACCTTTTAAGAGAAGATATTCATTATCGGATATCTTGCACTCTCGCTATAAGTGTAAACGTGTTGTGTCGATTCCAGTAGGTGTGTTAATTGTCTGACGGCACCAGGGGTTTCCCCATCTCCGCGTTGTGTACTCTGTTTTTGTGATACAGAACTCTGTGGAGGCCACAGATTTAAAAAGTGTGTGGGGAATGGAATGTCGTGTAGTGTTTATGTTCTGTTGTTTCTCTGACCATTTAGACGTTTGAGCCCCTGTTGCGACCCACCTTTGCCCACACTTTTCCACGAGGAGGCATGTCAGGCACCCAGTATATTATTTAAGCACTCTGGCAGGTGATGCCACCTAATTTCCAAGGATTTCCGTGGCAAGGTTTGTATATATATATATACACACATACAGGGTGTCTCAAAAATACATGGCATAACTTCAGGAATGAGTTCCTCATATGTACACAATAAAAGTATTTTATATTAACATAGTTCCGGAAATGCTTGGTTCCCGAGTTATTAACCGGAATGTCTTATCTACCGCAGGTGACACAATCTGGTAGTTTTCCATTCCGACCATGTACTCAAATCAGGAGCAAGCGGATATGCACTTTATGTTCGGTTTGGCGGACGACAATGTTCTGGAGGCTCGTCGTTTGTACCACGAAAGGTTTCCAGAACGAAGATGTCCAGACAGGAAAACGTTTGAAGGTATCCATCGCCGCCTTTGTGAACATGGGACCTTTATACCTCGTGCTGCCGACAGAGAACGACCAAGATCTACGACTCCTGAAGTAGAGGAGATTTTGGATGTTGTGCATGCCACTCCTGGAATCAGCACACGCAGAGTGTTGCGAGAACACAAACTGTATCCTTGCAACGGGTATAGGCCTTGTCACCAGCAGATTACCCTGCGCGAGTAATGTTCTGCCAGTGGTATTCAGGCAGAAGGTGGGCATTTTGAACAATTACTATAAGGTGATGTGAACAGTTAAGTGTCATAGACAGACCTTCAAAACTCGGAAACCGAGCATTTCCGGAACTATGTTGATATAAAATATTTTTATTGCTACATATGAGGAACTCATTCCTGAAGTTATGCCGTGTATTTTTGAGACACTCTGTGTGTGTGTGTGTGTGTATATATATATATATATAAGGGGGAGGACTGAACACTAGAATTTGGAACGGCCAAAAGAGATTTTCGAGAAAGCGATTGAATTTAGACGTTGATTAGAATTTGGCCGCATTAAGGGGACGTACCCGATCGGTTTAGTTAGTTAGTGTGTGTGTGGGGGGGAGGGAACTGAAGATTGGGCGAAAACAGGTAGAAGGATGGAGACGATAGAGTAGGCATCCCCAAGGGGGTCAGTGGAGACGAGCCCCACCAGGCAAAGTATGGGAGAGGCAAAGAGAGAAGGAAACAGAGACCCGTCTCCCCCCTCCCTGGGGGATGGGGTTTTAAAGGGTTTGAGTACCCAGTTCAGATCGCCAAATGGTAGGTTGTGTCGATTCCAGTAGGATGGTCAAACTGCCCATCCTGCTCTGGGGGTAGATATATTCGCTGACAGTGGGAGTGGGAGAGACAGACATTTACATCTTTTTTTCTCACACAGTTGCAGTCATTCATCCTGGCATTCATTTCATTTGTTCGACCCTTGCTTTCTGCACTGCACAGTTATTTTATTTATTTATTTATTTATTTTTTTGCTTCACTTATTGTGATAAGAACATGACGAGCTATATTACCATGATCTTTGATTATAGAAAATAATCGAAGATCAAGGAAATAATTAAATTCCATCTGCAGAGAAGTGTTTATCGATATCTGTAATTAGGGGCAGATTCAGTTACGTTGAGACCCTAAAAAGCCAGAGCATGTGAAAGGGCCCCAAAATATGTGATTATGCATTTTTATAGGCATAAGCCAAATAAGAGATGACTTTTAGCCTCGCTAACCCAATGGATAGCTAGGCTACAAGCCATCGCTTGTAGCCTAGCTATCCATTTGGGTAATTATTAAATATTTAATGACTAAAAACGGTTTAGGGCTCAAAGTCTCAGACTACCGGAAATTTAATAGACGAAAAAGTTAGTGCAAAGAATCATTGTAGTTCGTAGTAAATCACCGAAGTAGGTTAAATGGCATCGTTTTTGTCCACAAAGAATAAGTGACATTAATCTTCTCTACTGGGGAAGCGTTGCTTATTCGAGGTATTGCAATAAGAGGCATCTCATTTCGAAGGTGTTCACAATATGAGATGTAACAAAAACGATGCCATTTCACCTACTTCAATGATTTACTACGAAATTAACTTATAATAGGTTAAGATAAGAATAAAAAATTCTTTTATTTGAACGTTCTAGAAAAGACGCACGTGTAATGTCATTAATGATTTAATTTCAAAAGTGGACTTTAGAATAATAATAATTGGACACAACCAACCACCTCATGCATTTGCTGTCAGTACCCGTCACGGGGCGGAAAATATCCCATAAGGCAGAAACTGTTTTGTAATAATAATGTGAAATTCTCATTTTTCTCTATATTCATAGTGGATAATTATTTTTTATTAGAATGTGAACTTCTTTTCTCTCCTCGTTTTTGGGAGAGAAACGAAGTAAAGAGGTTTCATACCGAGTGGTCTTAGAGAGTTCAGTAGCAAATGCGTCTGCTTCTGTGTTGACTCGTGGTTCGAACTCCGTGAAATTGCCAGAACAGTTAACGATTGCATTCTTGTTATACCGATTACTTCTAAAATCTTCTGACCTTTGTGGTCGTTCGAGGATATAAAGAGAATATTTTTTGTAGTGAGAGGAGGAAGGCATTGGACCATTTCAGCAGCCAGTATTTAGCGGCGTAGACGCGGCTTCAGGTTGGTAGATGCGACTTAAGTCCATACAAAATTTCTGTTCCATAGAAAATGGTGGGGAAGACTGTAGAGATGAGGAATCTCTTAAGAATGGCAGGATCTCGAACATGTAACAATTGCTGCTCTGAAATCGACCTGAGACGAGCAAATTTAGCGTTGATTATATCAATCTGGCTGTTTAATGATATCCTGTAGTCAAATATCTCGATCTCTGGATTTATTTGAAGGTTGAATCCTGCCAAGTACAATTCTAGATCTCTGAGTTGTGAATTTATCATATTTGAAAGCTGTACTGTGTTTTCACTTGCATTGACTTGTATTAGCAGTTTGTCATCATCTGCATAGCACCATAAGCCCTCCCTTGAGGCATTACAATGCACGATGATAGTAGTGGACAGGACGCTAGACAAAATGCGGTGGACGGAAAAAATACCCCCCAGAAAACAAATACACACTCATAAATAATTCTTCTCGAAGGAATAATAAGTGGAAGTTTTAATTATAATAAATAAAAACATTTTGAATTTCTGTTTCCGGTACATGATGTTTATATTCAAATATTTTACACTTTTGTCATGTACAGTTATTAGATTGGAGAAGTTATAAAATTATGCGCATGTATTTCATGTATGAAATAGTTGTGTCCGAAGGAGGTTGATATTAATTTAACACCAGTCTTTATTAGCGATGTTATAAAAGTTATACATTTATTAGAGGATGTTGCGATGGCGATACTTATGACGAGTACAACAGGAAGGAAGGAAATAATTTTAGTTACCTTAAGTGAGCGGTACTTGCAACATCACCATCGAATTGCATTTTTAGTCCGACCATACTGATCATAAGAACTCATAGAAGACTTTCTCCTTTCACTGCTCTAACTGTTCTAAGCTGACTGTTCTAAATAAACTCAGCTCACCTTGTGGCGAATCAAATATAGACATCATTGCTACTTCCTACACTTTCTTCAACTATTAATGACTGGACAGTAAATACCATTTCCTCAAGCGGTCATCGCGCGATTAATTTCTCTGTGACTTGCAGCGCAAACACCTAATTCTCACTACAGGTCCTTAGAAGATTTCTTTGGGACGCATCATGTGGAACTCGTTTGACTCGATCAACACTGACTTCCCACGTGAAACTATAAGCTTCATCCATCAATTTACCGCTTCTGAATTAGCTTCCTATGTTAATGATGCTCTCTGCCGTGCTTGTAATAAAGCACCAAAAAGAAAAATTCAGTCATCGCATCCCACTTGTTGGAACGGGAACTTACTTTGCTTTGTCAGAAAGTGAATCGTGCTAGGCGTGATTACCAACCTCATCGCAAGAGCTGGTTGCCTTCTGACGTCAAAAGGCTTAAAACAGAATATCTGATTCTCAAAAGACAAAGAAAGAAATTCCATTTTCCTGCTGTTTATTGTTCCTTACCTGCAAACGGTGCCGAAATTCTCAACTGGAAGGACGCCATTAACACTGTATTGCACAATCTGCTTCTTTCTGATGGCTCATAGCATGACATGACTATTCATCAATAAATAAGACAGCTGAACCACTCCTACACTGCTACTTCTGAATCTCAGCCATTTAAGCATCTGGAGGTGGACACAGCTGTCCAAAAAATTAAGAACTCTGGTTGCCCAGGCTTCGCCCTTCATGAAGGCATCTTTATTAAGCAATTCTACAAGCTCCGTCCAAAGGTTCTTCCGGCTCTATTCAACAAATGAATGAAAGTACTGTTTTATGTTATCTGGAAGATAGCTCTTCTTAAATTAATTCCTAAACCTTCCAAAACCCCGAGTGGCAAGTCCTTTCATCCTATTGCTCTGTTATCTCATTTGGCCAAAATACTTGAAATATTGATTGCTATAAGGCTCACTTCTCTTTCACTAATACTGTACCTCTCTTGTATCAGATGATCAATATGGTTCCCGACCTGGATGAGGTATCAAAGAAGCACTCGTTGAATTTCTTTCTCGAGTTCATTCCACAAACTCTAAGCACGTTCTTGCTATTTTTGTCGATTTCTCTGCGGCCTTTAATCTTTTATGGTGGTCTAGTCTATTTGCGCGCTAACGTGTTGCTGATTGCCTTTCTCTTTACAATCTTCTAAGAAGTTATTTTAAAAATCATACAGTTTCTATTATTTCTGGGTTTAATTCCATCTGTCACTAGGGGCTGCCCTTAGAGCTCTGTTCTTGGACGACTCATCTGGAACATCTCTCAAAGAAAGTCAAAAAATTTACTTTCTCACTTCTGCGTCTTTCCAAACAGTCTTGGTCTTAACTCTTGCATCCTACAGTGGTATTATAAAGCTGTGTTTCTACCAATTTGTTATTATGGTGTGGCCGCCTGGTTCCGGTATGTTAATAAGGTTTCAGTCCAGACTAAACTTCATGGTATTTAACGGTAAATGCTTTTGGCAATGTGCAGGGCCTGTAGGACTGTGTCTACTCCTGCCTGGCAGGTCCTTAACGGTTGTCTGCTCCCTCGATCTCTTCCTTTTGTACCGAGGCTTGTGCTTCTACACCAGCCTCGCTGTTCCTGTGGCTTTCTTGGGTATTAATGTCACTCCGATTCCCAAAGCGGAAAAAACACACTGTTGGAATCTTTTTGATGCAGCGTTAGCAAGACAGATGGTCCGCTATTTCTAAGGGTCTTGTTACTTTAAAGTTCATCCCTAACGTCACCTTTGCCACAATAGAGTCCACTCAGAAATGGTTCTGGTCTGTGCACTATCTACTTACTCACTGGTCATGGCTCTCTTAACGCCAAACAGCAACTTTCAACCTTGCTGAAGCATCACTCTGTCCTTGTGGCGTCCCAGAAGACTGGGAACATATCTTATACCACTGCCATCAATATTTAGATTTTCCACAAAACCTTCTTCTCTCCACTGGTGTCTTGGACATTTGTTTTAGTAAGGTGCAGCTTCTAGAACGTGAGTTAATCTCCGTCACGTATCTCTGTGAAGGACAGTACCACTGTAAGAGGGCCAGAAATGCGAGTAGTGTAGGTTTGTATGTATTATGTGTGTGTTCTGTTGTTATGTTCTGACCACTTGGCTATCCAGAAACATCGTCACCTGGAGAGATAATTCTGGATACTCGTCCACACTACGGGAAGGAGGGCCAGTGCCAATGGAGCACGTACTGTCTCGATACGAGAATCTGACCCACCTGATGTTGCCAAAAGGTGGGTCAGATTTCTCTGGGGACACCTCCAGAAAGGGGGGGGGGGAAGATTCCTGTGGTGCAAAAAAAAAAAAAAAAATATATATATATAATAAAATAAAAAAATTCGCCGTGATGGGGGGGGGGGAATGTCTGGCACCAGTGACAGCCCAAGTCCCAGGTGCCAGAACAGAGCGCGAGGGAAAAAAAAAGCTAAATAAATAAAAAATAAATTTAATCCTACACCCCGGCTACAATGAAGAGGAAGAGGTAAGTCGGGGTGCCAGCAAAGAGAGAGAGAGAGAGGGAGAGGTTTTTATCTCGCACGGGACAAAGTGAAAAAGAAGAAAAAGTGAGCCAAGGCTGCTCTCAGTTCCAGGGCCTTGAGTAAAAAATAAAAAAATAATAAATTTTTTTTTTTTTTTTTACTGAAGTAACAGTCCGTAGAAGTAGTGACTTTCAGTTGGCAGTGGCATTGCTAATGATCTGGATTTCCACGTCGGCGGGGCCTCCGTAGCCAGGTGGGAAGGAGTAGCAGTGCGTAGCACACACTTCTTGATTAGACCGAGGTTCGAGCCCATGACCACCAAGTACGGAGGATGCGGAAAGGTCAGGGAATGACCACCGCCTATCTCCGGAGCAATATGGCCTTAGTTGCTAATGCTCCTAAAAACCAAATAACAACAACATCCACGTCGGTGATTGGCGATCAATGTCCTCCTCCAGGCAAATACCTCAGCTGCGAAGGTCTGGAAGGCTTCGAGGTTGTTCTGAGTATATATTATCGGTTGATGCAGATCTACTGGGGGGAAGTCCGGGATCTTATTCTGGAGACAGTTTCTGATGTCGTGGTAATGTACACACTCCAGAAGGAAGTGTTTCCAGCTTTCGCTTTATCCGCAAAAGCAGTAGGGAGTGTCAATGAGTCCCCGTGTATGGAATTTCTCATTTAGAGAACCGTGTCCGGTAATGAGAAAGGAAGATTCGAGGCTGAGGGAGTACCGTCGGGCGTTTTTTTTATTGTTTGCAAAGGTTACTTACCTCCGGAAGAAAACTCAGAGTTACCACCCCTACAGCAGAAGTATCCCATCTGGTCTGCCATACATTGAAGAGTTTATTGAGACAACGAGAATTCTTCCGCTTTATATCTGTAGTTAGTGAGAGTTCTATATCAGGGTCGTTGCCGGAATACCTATTTTAATTCGATAGCAGAGCCCCTTGTAGATTGCATAAAGGTCGAGAGGGAGGGCGCCTGCTATAACTTGGAGAGCTGCTGTAGAAACTGCACGGCAGATTCCATGGGTCGCCAGTAACATAGCTCTTTGTATAAAGTTTAGCTTTTCCTTCATCTTAATGATGGGTACTCTGTGAAGCCAGGCCCCGACACGCTTCTTGATTAGACCGAGGTTCGAGCCCATGACCACCAAGTACGGAGGATGCGGAAAGGTCAGGGAATGACCACCGCCTATCTCCGGGTTTGGTTTGGTTTGGTTTTTTTTTTTTTTTTTTTAGGAGCATTAGTAACTAAGGCCATATTGCTCCGGTGCGGTGGTCATTCCCTGACCTTTCCGCATCCTCCGTATTTGGTGGTGACGGGCTCGAACCCCGGTCTAATCAAGAAGCGTGTGCTACGCACTGCTGCTCCTTCCCACCTGGCTACGGAGGCGCCCCTATCTCCGGGATAGGCGGTAGTCATTACTATTGGGAGAAGAGAAAGACAGCTTTATAATAAAGAAGGGTTCGTTTTGAGAGTCCCCACTCACTTCTTGAGATCCTTATAATTGCTGCAGGGAACTTTTTGGTCTTGGACCTCTGATGCTGTAGATGGGAGAAGAAAGACAGGCGGTTGTCTATTACTACTCCGAGGACTTTGGTCTGTTCTACGAAGGTTAGCTGGGTTCCATTGATTTTGATTTGGGGGGGGGCATTCGTAAGTCGAGTTTGTTTTTAAACACCATCATCTTAGTTTTAGCAGGGTTAATTTGCAATTTGTTGATTGTTGTTTAGATAGAGATAGTTGAGTACTCGCTGTGCTATGGATTCAAGGGACCAGCGACCACTATGGTGAGGCCGTCGGCGAAAGCTATGATTTTCGTTTTTCCAAAACTGTTACTGAGTCAGCTGTGGAGTACCATATTCCACACTAAGGGCCCCAGGACAGAGCCCTGGGGACAACCCCGGTGATTGGGTTTAAGGACTTGGTGGTATTTTGACTTAACTATTATTGTGCGTTGTGAGAAGTAGCTTCTGAACATCCAGTAAAGATTGTTTGGGTATTCTGCTGTACAAAGACGTTCCAATGCACTTTCCCACAAATTCTAACAGAATTTGTTGACAAAGAGGTACGTTCAGCCTCGAAAGCTCCAAACTATTTAATTAAAGTTATATTTTACTGGATATATACGTTATTATTATTATTTCGTATGTACAATGGATTCCAGTACAAACAGGCCCATTTACTTTCATACTATGAACATAAAAAAAAAAAAAAAAAAAACGTTTTTAATTGATTATAATAATAATTGTCATTTATTATTTCTTCATGAAGAGGTCCTGATTTTTTTTTTTTTTTTTTTTGTTTGTTTTATGGTGTATTTTTTTTTGGGGGGGGAGTATTTTTTCAGGGATTCCAAGATACCCCCTGCGCGCTCCAGAAATGACGTTGCAAGCAAGTGTCCGATGAATAATTATTGTTCTTTTCCGGAACAAAGATTCAATAAATTTAGAGCATATAACCCCGGATGTGAAATTGGTTTTTGAGTAGGAGCAAAGTGGGAATAGACACAGCGTCATAGGGTGCACTAATATTTAGGTGTACGTGATTGCTACTCGACTTTTTGTGATAATGCTGACAGGATCAATTTGGCAGCAGCTGCCAATTTAGTGGTTGTAGATTTTCCTGGAATGGTATAGTGATTTTGGGGCGGTTTCGTCAGAAAGATTTTGCGACAATTTAAAGGTATTAAGGACTTTTCAGTGTTTTTAAGAGACTGAAGGCAATGGAAACCTGTCTGAACTGACTGACGCATGTGGCAAATTGGTTCTTTGGGATGGGATGAACTCTGTACATATTCCACAGGGGTGGGAAATAACGATGGGCGAGGATCTATTGTAGCTTTAGAAAAGAGTAGGGGTCAGGTTAAATGTGCTCAAGCATTTGAGCACATTTAACCTGATCAGTATTTTCCAAATCAGTATTTTCATCCGTAGAGCTAAAGTTTACTATGTTATTCTCTTCGGCAGTTTATTAGCCAGATAAGATTTAACTTTCTTTCTCACAATTAAATGTAACTTAAATTTCGATTTCTTAAACTCTTTAACAACCATACCGAACCCTCCCTCTGATGATGACAATTCTAATGAAAATAGACTGCGCCCACTGTTTTTGCAAAATTTCTTTCTGAATTTATATATGTGTATACAACTTCGGCATACAATTTAGGAAGAAATATCTATTCAGGGATCGGTCACTTTGGTGTTTGGTTTCATGGTTCCTGTTGCATGGTTCGAATTTGGTATCCACACATCTAATGTTAATAGCATATTAAGTTTTATGCCTGTTATAAAACCAGTTTTCTCTGTTCACTCTTGTTGAAGAAAGTATTATTACCTAAGGCTTTCGTTCTTGCAGCGTTTAGAAAGGCATTCCTTTTAACGGAACGTTATTTCAGAAACTTTTAGAGCCTCGTTGGTTTTTATGTGCTGTCCGAGCAATTACAGATTATTATGGTCTCGGGTAGTGATTACACCCACAGGGAGCATGAAGTTTCTCAAGTGGGTCTTTAACGTTTGCTTTAATGGTTGAGCAGAGCTGTATTACTGTTCGCCTTCTCGACATAAAATTTATTGTTATGAGACTCGATTAGTATCTGTAGTGAGCCTACTAAAATTAGCATTAATATCGAGTTTATAGCTGCCACTGATTAATTTCACACAAATAACAGTAAAATCAGAAAGGGCATATCAAAATGGTTTTTTTTTTTTTTTTTGCGCATTCTACAGACAAAACAATGTATTTTAATTGCTTTTTTTTTAAATTATGCGAATTTAAAGTTTAATGAAACAAAAAAAGTAATCTCGATGCATTAAGAAGTTAATGGTTGTTTCTGTAAAGCCACGTGTAATACGTGCATATGAGATGATGAGCTTCTTCGCATTACTTTTCCATTACCTCGAAAGACACGGCTAATGAAGCTAGTTAAGATTATACGATAAATGAATCAATCTGATTAACTAAATTAAAATTTCGAACCTGTACTTTCCTCTGAAATTTATCTTAATGACGTGTGGCGTACTGTATAATTAATAAATATCCTAATACCGATATCAGCGCTACAAATCAGGTTTACTTCTGTTTCGGAATAATTTGATTTTTTTTTTTGGAATTTTCATACGGAGTGTTTTCTTTTCCAAGCAGATTTACGAAAGGAATAATGAAAGAAAATCCCAAGTTGTGAAGACCACACGATCAAGAGTCAATAAGATTGTTACCTTCTTCATTAAATATTGATAATGGCCTCACCCATTGTCTCTAATAACAAAAGTAAAGTAGCTTTGTAAAAATTCTTAACGATATTCCCCTCACTTCTCATTATTAGCAACTGAGAGAGCCGACAAAATAGTAAATAATCATTTATTTAGAATCAGTACTCGCTTTGTATTAATTTACGAATATGGTTAACTGTTTATTGAAGAAAATTGTAAGGTCATGGAGAGTTTGTTTCATTCTTCATAATATATATGGGGATAGCATTAATAAATAATAATCATATAATAATTATCTTCCTCTTCGGGGTTTAATAAATGCCTTAATTGCATGTTTAGATTAAGAAATACAACGAGCAAAGGCTTTGTCTAACACGCTTTAATCTATAATTAAATGTTTTTCGTTATAGATTGAGATTTTTATTTATAAAAAAAAAATTGAAAGCACTGACATTAAGGATTCCTTATGTGCCGTGAGGTAACAACTAAATTAAGCTACGCTACACTTGTGATCTAAATGAAAGCACTTAAAGCGTCTTGCTTAGAACGAAATATAAATATGCACTAGTGTCCAAAGAAACTTTTTATGAATTATAATTATAACCAGGTCGTGACAGATATGTTTAAGATCCAGGCGTCGCTGCTGAAAGTTAAGTTATTAGTTGGGTGGAGAAATAATAAAAACGTAACAACCATTAATCAGTAAACTGGAGTCAGGTAGTGAGGTAGAATAACTGATATTTACCTTGTGTTAACTTAATATATATGGCGTCCCAAGGTCAGTCTTTATAACAATATTAATAGGATAGTCCATCGATAATTAAACAAAAGTTAAATTGGTTATAAATGGTATATAAACTATTGCTAACCGAAGCAACAAAAATCGAAATAAACATCGAATTGCGACTGTCTTTTGCATGCGAGCAAAGCTCTATGAGATACTGCTTATAAGCCTTATAAGCTGATCAATCAGTCTTTGTGATAATATACCTCAGTCCTCTTCAAAGGTTTACCCATAGAGGTTTATAGGGGGAACCTTGGAGATTGCCATACAATACACAAATACTATAAATACTTTAAAAACAAACCCATAGAGGTTGCTGGGAGGAGGTCAACCTGCACAAGTCGTTTCCCTAAAGCATCACAGTCATATTTAAATGGATTCGCCGTTCATCGATGGTGAATCAGAAACGAAATGCTATGTTAGCTTTAATTTTTGTGTTATCCTAAGGAAAGCCGGATATGATTAGTGAGACTATTATATTCATCGTTACGTTCCTTCACAAATAACATTCTTTCCTTCAAACAGTTCCGTCAAAAAAATAATCCTGGGCACTTTAAGAGTCCAACCTATTATTTTCTAATCATATAATAATAATATTTATTATTATGTTATTATTATAATAGCGCGATTAGCCCAGTGGCGTCGTAACCAGTGGGTTAATCCCTCCCCTTAATAACTATTATTATTGTTGTTGCTCTTATATTATTTCTCACTGATTGGGGGATTCCACTCGGTGACGGGTACTGCTACCAAGTACACAGGGTGGTTGTAATGTCTGGTGTTACTGTCGGTCGAAGAAATCTCTGACTGTCCTACAGGTGTTCAGGATTGCGACTTTCTAAGAGTTCCGTGTAGGTGTTCTCTGGGAGACCTGTTGCTGCTAGGCTGCTAGGTAGAGTCTTTGGTACCATACCGGTGGTTGACACGATGATTGGGATGGTTGATACTTCTTGCATATGCCACATATCCTTGATCTCAGGTTCGTGTACTTCCTAATTTTTAACTCATGGGTTTTCTGGACACTGTTATTATTGTTATTATTACATTTGCTATTTGGACATTGCTATTATTGTTATTATTATTTTGTAATAATAATAATAATAATAATACTAGATTAAGTAAAGACATCCCGATCTCGTCAACCACAGGTATGGTGCCAAATAATCTACATAACAGCCTAGCAGCAATAGGTCTCCCAGCGAGCACCTACAAGGAACTTCAGAAAGTCGCAATCCTGAACACCTGTAGGACAGTCAAAGTTCCTCGACCAACAGTAACATCAGACATTACAACCACCCTGTGTATTTGGTAGCAATACCCGTCACGAGGTGGAACCCCCCCCCCCCAATCAGGGAGAAATAATATAAGAGCATAATAATAATAATAATCATACTGCATCGAGTGTGGCGCAGGATAAAGTCACTCGCGTTCAGGCCTTAGGCAGAGGGATCGGTTCGAAAAGTCAGAGACTGCCCCCTGAGGAAGACAGTGGAGCAAGTGGAGCTGTTCCCCCGTATGGCTACCACAAGAGAATGGCAAGACCATCCAGCCCCACGAACTGGAAGTACTTCCTGCGCTACTAACCACCCAGGAGGGAAGAAAACGCCAACGCATTAAATAGAGAATCGTAACGAAGACGTACATCATGCAAAATATCCTACGAAATAACGAAGCTAGAAACCGATATATACAGGGCATTGGAACGATTCCGGAGATTCTGGTCACCGAATAGCGGATCAGAGACGGACCATCGTCACAAAGAACCCAATAGCCCCTGCAATCCTGGAAAAAAATCAAGCAGGACGTGAGCTATCTACTACAAACGATAAAGAATATGGTCAATACGGAACCAGAGGAGGAAGAGCAAAAAGATATACAGCCCACAGCAGCTGAATTGGAAAGAGGCTAGGTCATGATATCCAGAATAGAAGACGAGTGGAAGAAGGCTCTAACAGAATTCGAAGGAATGAACCCCACAAAGACCCACGTGATACCGAAGCAAAGGCCCAATAGAACCTTGTGGAAAATCACAATCGGAAAATAATACCACATTACCTCGAGAACAATGGGGCAAAACTGGACGCCATTCACAGAGTAGTATATTGTGCTGCCTAGCAGCCACTAGGATTAATGGAAGAGAAAAGAGAGATCAGCAGCCGAAGAACCGAAAAGAGAAGGAACCGTTATCGTGAGAAAGAAGACTTTAGCAGAAGATAGAAGAATTAAGAGTCAATATAGGCCTATTTACCCAGTACCAACGGGGTAATAGGAGTAAGAAATTGATTGGAAAAGTGAAGAGCATCCTCAAGAGAGACAGCGCCCACAGAAAAAACGAGATAAAAAAATTAGATAATATGAGAACACTTGGACACACTGAAGCAGAACCTCCTCGCACTCAGCAAGAGACTACGCGATACAAAGAGAGCTTCCAGAGGAAAATAAACACCGAAACTTCGATGAGGATCAAAGAGCCTTCTACAGATTCTCGGAGAAGACGGGAAAGAATGGAACGGACCACCCGAGTAGAAGACGATTGAGGAGTTGTGGGGTAACATATGGCGCAGGGAGGTAAGACATAACAGCTGAGCCCCGTGGTTTTATAGAACGGAAGAAAACCAAGTACGTTCAAGAGATGAGAGAGTGGGAGATTCGCGAGGAAGAAGTAAAACAGACGATCAAGAAACTCATTTGCACACACTAGCACTGGCAGAGCAGTTCACCCGAATGATAAGGAAAAGAATCACATATCTGAAGCCTAAAGACGACGATACAAGAAACCCTGCGAAATTCAGGCCAATCATCTGCCTCCCAACGATGTACAAGATCCTGACCAACTGCATAACGAAGAAGACATCAGATCAGGTGAAGAGCCAGAAAATAATGGCTGAACAGGAGCAAAGGATGCAAGGAGCAATTAACCATAGATGCCGCGGTTATAGAGCAAGCCTACAAGAAGTGCCGCAACATGTACACAGCCTACATCGATTATCGCAAGACCTTCGACTCTGTGCCTCATAGCTGGCTAATAGAGGCGCTGAACATCTACAAAGTCAATCCAATAATGGAGTACCACTATTAAGGTTGAAAACATCACAACCAGGACAATCCTCATCAGGAGAGGAATCTTTCAAGGAGATGCCCTGAGCCCACTATGGTTCTGTCTAGCACTTAACCCGCTATCCACCATGCTCAACGGCAGCAAGTACGGATATAACCTCAAAGAAGGAAGGAAGAACCTGTACACAATCATCCATCTGATGTACGTGGATGACATCAAGCTCTACGGGGCAACCAAGAAGCAACTCTTGCAACTACTCCGGATCACCGAAGAATTCATCAATGATATTAGGATGGCATTTGGTATAAACAAACGCAAGAACCAAGGATTGCACCAGGAAAATTAGTCCACCGAAACTACCAGCTGCACAGCAGCATTCCACCAGGCCATAAGGAAGGTAGCCAAGCGGTATACCCCACTCAACCTAAGCGAAGAGTCCCCTCCCGTCCAGAAGGCACAAGCGAAGCTAGAAATATGGGAAAAGAAGACATTCCATCAAGATCAGACAGATAAAATTGCTTCCAATGCATGGCTCACGAGTAGGACGCGCTTCCCAGAGACTAAAGGATTCATGCTAGCCATCCAAGACCAGGTAATCAACACCAGAAACTATAGAAAATACATTGCCAAGGAGCCCGGAGTGTCCCATGACACATGTCGACGATGCCACCTGGCATCAGAAATGATCCAGGACATCACCGTTGGATGCAAGGTGATCACGCAGCCTGAGTACATTCGTAGCCACAACCAGGCAGTCAAGATAATACATCAGACGCTAGCGAGGAAATACCACTTGATCAAAGGTGTACTGTACTAAAAAAAAAAAAAAAATTCTAATTATTTATTACGGTCACCGTAATTGATTACATCTACCGATGTGTTTTGTGTTTGTAAATTGCGTGTGTTCTCTGGTCGAATTACCTGTTTTGCTGGACGAAAAACCCCAGTTTCTGGGGGAAAAAATCTTGCTATCTACGCCTGAGACCGACTAACTCAGCCACGGAGTGAAAAGAGCCCATTAAAGTTCCCTACGTCATCGACGGGATTCTAACCCGGGCCTTTTCCACCCGGTATGGGGAGGACGGTGACGGTACCACCGTGCTACCGCGCAGACAGTGTACTACGGCGCCTCCATAGCCAGGTGAGCAGGTGCAGCAGTGCGTAGCACACGCTTCTTGATTAGACCGGAGTTCGTGCCCGTGACCACCAAGTACGGAGGACGCGGAAAGGTCAGGGAATGACCACCGCATTATCTCTGGAGCAATATGGTCTTTGTTGCTAATGCTCCTAAAAACCAAGCAACAACAACAGTGTACTGTACTACAAGTACGAAGCCCAGGCAGTACTAGAGACTGTAACCCACAAGCTGTACTGGGACGGCGCCATAATAACGGATAAAAGAATCCCGCACAACAGACTAGACATAACCCTTGTGGACAAGAAGGAAAAGGCTACCTATCTGATTGACATAGTGGTACACAACACTGGCAACCTGCAGAAAACCCATGGGGAAAAATCAGGAAGTACACGAACCTACAAGGAACTCCAAAATGTCTCAATCCCTGGAACACCTGTAGGCTAGTCAGAGTTCCTCGACCAACAGTAACACCAAACATAACAACAACCACCCTGTGTACTTGGTAGCAGTACCCGTCACGAGGCGGAACCCCCAATCAGGGAGAAATAATATAAGAGCAGTAATAATAACAATAATAGCTGGTAGTTTCGGCAGACTAATTTTCCCCTGAAGCAATCCGTTGGTCTTGCATTTGTCTAGAATCTAGACCATTATGATATCATTGCTGAATTCTTCGGTGATCCGATTTATTTCCAGAATTGCTTCTCTTTTTCCGCGTAGAGCTTGGTATCATCCGTGTACATCAGGTGGGAAGGGGTACATGTTTTTCCTTCCTTCCTTGAGGTTATATCCATACTGGCTGTTGACCATCCGATCATCGTGTCAACCACTGGTATGGTGCCAAAGGCCCTACATTAACAGCCCAGCAGCAATAGGTTTCCCAGAGAACCTGGGAGACCTATTTCTAGAGTTCCATAGAAGGAACTGCAGAAAGTCCCAATCCTGAACAATTGTAGGATAGTCTGTGGGTTCCTCGATTAACAGTAACACGAGACATAACAACCGCCCTGTGCACTTGGAACCAGGTCACGGGGTGGAATCCCCATTATGGAAAAACAATATAACAACAACAACAATAATAATAGTAGTATTATAAAACGTTTTCTCCTTTATGGGAATTTTTTTTTTCACCCCGTGACGGATACTAGTACCAAGTGCTTGGGATGGTTGGTTGTGTATCCCTTTGCTGTTATTATTTCTATTACTGTAGGTCGAGGAACTCCCTTACTGCCCTACAGGTGTTCAGGATCGCAGCTTTCAGGAGTTTCATGTGCTTTCTGGGAGGCCTATTGCTGGTAGGTTCTTATGGAAGCCATTGGCTTTGGCACCATGCCAGTTATTGACACATGGAGTTCCTACTGTAGTGCAGCTAGTTTTATTTAATTTAATTTAATTTATTTTTTCTTTAACTGAATATTTTATTTTATGTATTTTTATTTATTTATTAATTCTTTATTTATTTATATATATATTTATTTTATTTATTTTTTTTTTTACTTCATGCACCTTGAGTTCCCACCTAGTGTACCCTAATTTAAATTTATTATTAATTTTTTTTTTCTAACTGCACCACGGGTGGGTTTTTTATTATTCTTTTTTTCCTCCTCCCTCTGGAATGGGCGTCCAGAGGTAGCTGGCACACCTTCTGGCAACACTAGGTGGGCCAGAGTCTCTCTTGAGACAGTATGTGTTTTGCCCACCTTCCCGTGGTGGGGACGAGGTCCCAGAATCATCTGTCCAGGTGACTGATGCTTCTGAGTAGCCAGCGGCCAGAACATAACAGACCACACACGCAATACACACAAACTTATACAAACTCATTTGTAGCCCTTTACAGTTGATTCTGTTCTTCACAGCGATACGAGGCGGAGCTGAACTGACGTTCTAGGTGTTGCCGATACATATACGCATGTCCACGTCACCACACAGAGTGGAAAAGGCCTGGGTTCGGATCCCGTCGATGACGCGAGGAACTTTTAATTGGCTTTTTTCACTCTGTGGCTGAGTTAGTTGGTCTCAAGTGTAGATAGCAAGGTTTTTTCTCCGGCAACTCTGGTTTCTACGTACAGCAAAAGAGGCAAATCAACCAGAGAACACACGCAGTTTACAGACATAATGCACGACAGATGAATTTAATTAATCGGGTGGCCTTAAAATAATAGTGTTTTTTTTTTTTTGTTTTTTTTTGGTTTTTTTTTTTTTTTTTTTTTTTATAGTTCCTGTTATTGGTTACTGTCTTGGATGTTGAGCATGAATTCTTCTGCCTCTGAGAAGAGCTTCCCGTTCGTGAGACACGCGTTGAAAGCCATCTTATCTACGTAGTCTTCATGGAGGTCATTGTAGTGTATGCCTGGAGTCAAAGGCGGACTGGCCATAAGCCTTAACTGGGAAACCCCGGTGGGCTGGAGACCGATGGAGGTCGGTGTGATTTTGGCCATACTCACTATTATGAGGCCGCTACAAGTTCCCTGGTAAGAATTTTTGGCTCAATCCGCCTCTGTCTGGAGTCTCTTCCTCACCCACTTTTCTGTCTGTCAGACAGACAGAAAGGTGGGTGAGGAAGAACAGAAAGAAAGACAGACAGTCTTTCTTTCTTTCTTTTTTTGTCTCTGTGAGTGGGATCTCCTTTTTAAGGTTGAGTGTTGTGTGCTGTTTGTTTATCTTTCTTATGGCATGGTGGATTTGTGCCGTGTTTTCCCAGAAGTAATCCTGATTGTTTCTCAACTACCTTCTTCTCTTGTTCAATGAGGTCAGTCAGTTCTCTCCCTCCCTCCTTATTTAGGGCTATGGTCAGTCTACTTTGGGTGGCGTTTGCGGCTCTTGGTCATTATTATCATGGTCGATCTCGTAACCTTCTCCAGCTCTGTGTTGGTCCAATCTATGATTCTGAAGGAGTACTAAGGTACTCCTTCAGAATTTATTATGACTGTGACCATGTTCCTGCCATTTAGCTTTGATTTTAGCAAGCTTCTCAGTTTCTGATAGTATTTCTCAGTCAGGTGGGCTTTGATCTCCAAGTATTTTAACTGGTGAGCTTGCATCATCCCCAGATATTTATAGGTCTCTCCCTCTGGCTTCAATCTCTTCACTGGTCTTCAGCTTGTAGTTTCATCCGACTGTATGTCCGTGGATCTTGCATTTGTCTAGGATAAATTGCATCCTGATATCACTCTTCGGTGATTCGGAGTGGCTATTGGGTTATTTCTTGGTTGCGGTTTGATGTCTTCCCTGTACATTAGGTGAGAGAGGGTGACTACTAGTTTTTCCTCTCTTCTTTCAGGGTATATCCGTACTTCCTGCTATTGAGTGCTAGACCGAACCGTAGTGGGCTAAGGGAATCTCCCTGAAAGATTCCTACTCTTTTGATGGGTATCGATGTGGTCGTAATGTTCTCAAACTTGATGGTGGTTCTTTTTGCCTTCTAGAAAGTGTGTCAGTGTTGGGTTCACTTTGTAAATCTTCTTTGTCTCTATCAGAGATAAGACCTTGAGGTAGTCTATGTAGGCTGTGTACATGTTTCACTGCTTCTTGTAAGCTTGCTTCATAACTACAGTGTCAATGGATAATTGCTCCTTACACCCTTTGCTTATCTTCTTACTTCTTTTCTACTGCTCGGCTTGGCTTTCCAAGTGGTTTGATATCATCTTAGTTATGCAGCTGCTCAGGATCTTGTACAATTTTGAGAGACATTGGTTTTTATGTACTTTGCTGGGTTTGTGACGTCTTTATCCTTAGCCTTCAGGAAGATGATACGTTGAGTCGGATCCTCTAGGATGGTGTTAGTGTGTCTTATTATACGGGTGAAATGTTCCACTATGTGTGCGTGCATGCAGCTGAATTTCGTGTACTTCAATAGTTGTGGATGTTATCTATTCGTGGGGTTCGCCCAGGAATATGTTGTAGAGACCAGAAAGAATGGGATTTCCTTGAAGTGCCTGAAGAGGAGATCCATTCTGAATTAAAACCCCAAAGGAGTGACAGCTGTGAAACGATTATTCATGCGTAGGGAACAAGATTATTCATCTTGTTCCCACTATTAACATCATCGTGATGTTTAATTCACTAATGTCTCTTAATTAGATCAAAGCTAGCTATATTAATTCTGCGCTGCGTCCATATGTTCTAAATCCTTTAAGATGCTTTAAGTGCCACAAATATGGATAATCGCAAATGGCATGTAGCGGACCCCTTGCTTGCGCTTAATGTGCTGCAAAGGACCACGAAACTATATGTTCAGCTACAAAACTCACTTGCATTAACTGCCAAGGAGAACACCACACCGTGCTTTCTCACGAGCATGCCGGTGATGGAAAGAAGAAAAAGAAATAAAAAGGCTTAAAGCGGAACTGAACATATCATACCAAAAGGTTAATCAGCTGCCAGTCTGAAAAAGAATAAAAAGCTTCTCAAAAAAAAAAAAAAAATCAAGGTGGAGATACCTGAAGAAACAGTCTTGGAAGTCTCTGAGGAGGAAGGAATGGACACAGGACAGCGCCCACTTTCCCAAAAGAGGACTGAGAAAAGCAAGCCCTCAGCATAGCCGCCTGATGCAGCTTCCGATGTGCCACCATGCAAAATAATAGTCAAATTGTGAATTATGGCGAAATACAGACGACATCAAGGCACTCCTGCAAAAGCATGAACCAATACGTTTTTGACTATGGGACTAATTTTGATAATTTGACTTCTCTAAAGTCAAATTATTATTATTATCAATTTATTTCCCTGTTGAAGAGACACCCCTTGGACAGCAATTGGCTAGAAGGGTGAGAGTTACATTCTAAGGTGTGAAGCGGACCCATGAGAAAAGGTTACAAAGTTCATGGGACGTTCACCCTGAAAGGTTGAATACAGAATTTTGGAATACATGAGTAATTATGATTTTATAATAGAATATTTACATTTTTGGCATCTTTGAACATCATAGAATATTTAAAATTTTGACATCATCTTAGGTTGGCATCTAGAGTGTCGAGATTATATAGTTAAAAGGGATCAAAATTAAATGCAGTTTTTGAGCCGAGTGGCTGTGCACTACAGGTGCACGAGACGATAGGAGTCAGCAAAAACTTGCAACCTGTAGGCTTTTTCGTTACAGAGCTTTTCCGGTTCAATTCTTAGTTGATTGAAGAGTTCTATTGGGTTTGCTGGAAAAAAGCGACTTAGGCTGTCCAGGTTTTTTAAGTTGCTTTGAAGAGGATGTCTTGTTTCAGCAATTCTGATGGCTTCTCGACGAGAGTGAAACTAGCCGTCAATACTGGGAGCGTCTAATCTTCCTGTTAGCAGTTGGGCTAATGTGAAAATGTTTTTCTTGTGTTGATTGTCTGTTTCCAGGGAGGAATGCTGAGATTGGAAAGTAGGATGGCTCTAGAGATAGTAAATGGGTGGTTCGAGATCCTGTTCAGCCATCTGAAGAGCCAGTATTCAATACTAAGGAACGCTTTCAGGTTGCTCGGCGGGGCAGAGGACCAAATCTGTGATGCATACAGTGGGATGGGAAGTATACATTTCAAGATATACTTTTTAACAAGATCTGGGTTTCTAATGCCAATTAACTCCTGTTTGGCACCACAGAGCGCTGCATATGTTTTAGCTTTGATGTAATCAAAGTGCTCGGAGAATGTTAGTCCCTCATCCCATTTTAGGCCAAGGTCTACGTGCGATTTAACCTTTGCCAAATGATGCAGTGTTCATTTCTTAAGATGCCATTCCGAAAGTAATAAATAAAGGAAAAGAAAAATGATGACCCCGCCATGCATACCATAACTATAATTGTAAGGATAGAATTGTGGATGGCCCTACTCACGGAGGCGTGGCTATCCTTTTGGGCAACCAGATCACATTTCAGGCTTTATTAATAACGACCATCATATAAGCTGTAACAATTCGCCTTGCAGTGGATTTTTATTAACAGTTTGCTCTATTTATTTGCCAACTAGTGCTGACATTCCCCATAAACAACCTGATGATGAAGACTCATGATTTTTGCGATGTAATTGCCTCTTCCTTTCTTACTTCTGGGGGATTTTAATGGACATAATATCGTGTGGGGTAGTGCTGACATCAGTGGAAAGGGAGGAGGAGTGATAGAGCATATGCTCACTGACAATGACCTCTCCCTTCTGTGGGAACTAATACCTTCTTTCACATACTTACTCGTACGTTTTCAGCCATTGATATTTCTGTCTGTTCTCCTTCTGTCTTTCCTTCACTTATTTGGGGGGGGGGGGTAGAGGAGAATCCCTATGGAAGTGATCACTTTCCTGTGATAAGCACCCTAATTAGTGGGAGTCCGTGATCTGGGTTACAGCGGTCGACGTTTTTTCAGGCTGACTGGAATACCTTTCAACATCTGGTAGTATTTGACATCACTGCAGTCAGTCAGCAGCCTATCAACGATGCTGTAACGTACATCACAAAAAATATTGTTCATGCAACTGCCATTCTGAAAACATCTATCCGGTTTCCACCATTTCCATACTATGGTGCAATGCAAAATGCACAGCAGCGAAAAAAGGTTCAAAACAAGGCTTGGGGATATTTCAACGATATCATACCACGGCCAATCTAATAGTCTTTGAACGCATATTAGATTGGCCGAAGCAAGCTATTTTGCCATCAGAGTCAAAAGGAATTGTGGATCTCTTTCATATAATCTTTTATCCAGTTGTCCAGCACTAAGCTGGTCTGGTATAAATTCCGGAAAATGAAGGGAACATCTCACCCTTCATCGATTCTAGAGTATAACCAACTATATGCAGAAACAACTGCAATAGCTAATGCTTTTGGGAAAACATTTTATACTATATTTTCATCATCTTATTCCTCGGCGTTTCTCGTTCTTAAACAAAAAACTGAAAAAGAGGCCCCCCTCAATTTTACATGTTTACCCATATAATGGGCCATTTATCCTACACGAGTTGTGACCTTTACGAACGCAAACGCCGTTGGACCAAATGACATTCGTTACGAAATGATTGAACACCTTTCTCAAGGATCTCTGGATCACCTGCTCTTTCTGTATAATAATCTTTTATTAAAGAGCAGTTTCCGGGTGTCTGGCGAAATGCACCGTTCTAACTTCTGCTAAGCCAGAGAAGGAGCCTAAAATTCTTAATAACTATCGACCTATCGCTGTGACTAGCTGTTTGTACAAAATCCTGGAGAGAGTGGTGAATACTCGATTCATGTGGTATTTATAATGAAATGATTTCCTCTTCAGCATGCAATGCTGTTTCCAAAGAAACAGGTCCACTCTGCACCATTTAATTAGACTGGAACCATTCTTCCCGGATGCTTTTCTAAAACAAGAATAAAGTAAAAAGTGTAAAAAAACAGTTTTGAGGAAATGACCGTTTTAGAGGTCATTTCCTCATTTTCATTAAATAATTTTTTAGCCAATTGGTCTTTCCAAGTTCGTGTGGGATCCACTCTTTCTCTTGCTTTCTGCCAAAAGGTTGTTGTTTGGGTTTTATTGGCGCATCAGCAACTAAGGTCTGCCCAGAGGAAAGAGCACCGCAAAAATCAGTTTTCAAGTGCTATGCTTTTTGCCGTCAAAGTAAATTCCATGACAGAACAACTTCCTCCAAATGTAAATAGCGCCCTCTATGTTGATGATTTTTGTATATATATATTTTTTTCGGTCATGCAATATGAGGGTTATTGAAAGACAACTGCAACAAAGCCATTGATCACCTTAATTCCTGGGCATTGATTAATGGATTCAGTTTCTCGTTGCAGAAGACCATTTGCGTTCATTTTTGTCGTAAGCGTAATCGTCATCTTGAACTAGCCGACCGGGCTAGCCGGGTGGGTAAAGTGCTTGCCTGACAACCCAAAGGTAGCGGGTTCGAATCCCGTCTCGGGCTTGGATAAGAGTAGAAAATGCAAAACCTTGCAATATGGCCACAGGAGCCGATGCGGCAACAAAAAAAAAAAAAAATCCTGAACTTAATTAAATTAAGGCTTAGACATAATGCCATTCCAGTAGTGATAGACACAAAATTCTTGGGTCTCATATTTGATAAAACGTTGACCTTCCTCGAACACATGGGGCTGACATCTGGTGAGTATGGACTTCCCACATCCCATGGTCCTCAGCTGGATATCATCATTTTTCTCTTTCTTGATGATTCCCTTTTACTTCTAACTCGTGCTCTCTCTCTCTCTCTCTCTCTCTCTCTCTCTCTCTCTCTCTCTCTCTCTCTCTCTCAGGGTAACTCAAAATTTTTTTTGGCTGGTGCAACAAATAATTCTCAGGCTTCTTTGCACCATATGGTTATTATCTCTCTATACATTAAAGTTTTCCTCCTAGTGATATTTATTCGAGCCAATGGGAGAAGAGAGCGAGGAAATTACGTCAATACAAATGCAATTAATTATTGACAACTGCCTCCATAACGTTCACCAACCTCGTGCACGTGCTTCGCTGTCTAACATTTGATTTTCCATTGTAACGTATTTTGTATATTAATGAATATTGTATATTTGTAAATATTTTAAATATTTGTATAGTTTGTAAATATTTTAGTCCTGCTCTTTCGGATGCAACAATATTCCTCATGCATTACGGGAACCTGAAGCAAAAGGCCTTTTCTTATGTGACCTATGTAAATGCAGGTAAATAATTAAATTGTGATATTTATTCGACCATGAGAATGCTGTGCACTACAAATGCACAAGTAAATAATTACATAGGTCATTTCTTGGTTAGATATCGATCGTAGTGATATAGTCTTTTTTTGGCTGGCGGCACCGGAGGTCTCCCCCAACTCCGCGTTTTTACTCTGTGTAGAATACAGTATTTTGCATAAGGCCAGGGTGTGTATTAGTGTGGGTTTTGTGTTCCTCTAGCCACTTAACCTGGGGATCTGTGAAGAGCCACTAACACCCTTAGTTTCCGTCACTGCCCCGGGGAAGCGGGCCAGGACACATTAGGAGAGAAGAAAGCTGTGGTGGGATGAGCCGTGGGGTAGCCTAGGCATCCAAGGAGAGCCCAAAAATATTATTGGAAAGGAGATAATAGGGAGATAGGAAGCGGGTGGGATAAAAGGAGTAAGAACAGAGGGGCAGTGTTGAGGCACTCTCCTGATTTAAAAGGGGAGATAGTAAGGGGACCCCTGATACAGGATATCCATCCTGGTCCAGAGGGTGGGAGTTAAAAGTGGATGGTGGGGTGAGCCACTAGGCAAAAGGGGCAGGGGCCACACAGGGTAGGGGAAGGAGACTCAACCACCCCAGGTGGTAGGAATAAAAGAACATAGGGAAAGAGATTCCTATGGTGGAGTGCGCTTTTTGCAGCTCTGTCCCACGCCTGGGGCCTAATAGCTAGTGTCAGCATCACACACCATGCCAGCTAGGCAAAGATACAGCATGGTGTCTGCTTGGATAATGAGACCACTAAGGGTCTGCATAGCCATCAGTCTGTCCAGTGAAGAGGCTAAGATAGAACATGCAATTAATAATAACTTTCATTTTACTCAACATTCACACAATTTTACTTTTATAGTTTTTCTTAAACTTTCTATTTTCTTTTATATATTTGATTAGATATCGATCAGTGCGTTTCGACAGGTGTGTCTTTTACGTAGAAAAGATTTGATTTACTCTGTCATACCTCTACATATTACGTAGAAAAGCGTGCGCGAGGGATAGCGAGCAGGGATTGGAGCCCCCTAGTTATTATAAATAATTAATAATAATTTCCGTCTAGAGCGTTGTTCAACCGTGCTTTTGTTATTGATAAGGAAGATCAGATTGGAGTTATCTAAATATGGTTATCTCCCTCATGTTTTATTAAGTTTCAATTACAGATTACTAGTCCTCATAGGGATCTGGTTTGATTCACTAATTGCGATGACGTACATTCACCATTATCCGGGAGTATCTGTACGTCTTACCAGAGTGCTGCGTCGTTGCTGTATTGGTTGCGTATAGTTCCCTAGCAGGAAGTTACAATCGATGTTACCAAGTGTGAGTCGTTTGTTCCCATGTTGCGTCATTTATCGTATTACTTGTTAGAATTGTGGGGCTGTTATATTGGGGAATGTAAAGGGGGGTTAGTTGATGGAATTTCTCAGCATGAGGGAAGCTGAGCATTATTGGAGTGAGCAGCATTTTAATTATGACCAACGTCGAAAATCTTGATTATGCTCGTGATACATGCCATCACCCATGGTTAGAGGCCTTCCATATAGCAACAGCGGGTTTCGGCAATAATCGTAGTACTGGTACCGCATTCACCGTTTTACACCACGATAGGAGGTGGAAAGTTAACAATAGGGCTGTTACAACAGCGATACAGAATCTGAAAATGAACGTTTTCTATTTCTTTTGACTACGTATAATTTTAATAAACTGTTTGAAGTCAGTAGAAGCAATATTTCCTTATCATATTATAAAAAAAAACAACGTTGACATGTGCGAACATGTAATTTGCCGACACCTACCAGACAAGAAATGTGACTTAAAATTTGAGTAGTAAAATAAAGTTCAGTTATAGAATAAAAGGAATACGGTAAAAATAATAACAAATAAATAAATAAAAAGTGAAACTGCGTGTATCTTTGCAGATTAGGGTTTCCCAAAATGAAAAACCAGATGAGTGGAAATGAAGTAAACTTTGGAATGCCAGTGAGACGATTTGTCTCCTAGTAAAGCCAGTTAGGCAAAAGCTGTCACAAATGAAATGAAAATTCAGAAAGTAAACTGAATAAAATGAAGGCTGCCTAATTTAATTCAGTTTATTCTCTCTCTTGTGACAGGTTTAGCTACTCAAGGAGGCATATCATCTCGTTTGGTTCATTTCTGAAAAACATTCTTCTATTCATTCTCTTTTTATTCATTCTAGACATTTAATGTGTACATTGAATAAAATGCCAAAAAAAAAAAAAAAAACACCAGCGAAACTGGTTTCTGGCGTTTCGCTCCTTTTCCTGATATCCTCTTTCTATAGAAGGGGACTTTATTTTACTACTTAAATTTTTAACCACATTTCCTGTGTAGGCGGAAGTGGGCAAGGAATATTCATATTATTTCACTTCTGACTTCTTAAAAAGAGTCATTATAGAATATTTAAGTCTATATTATAATTGGAAAAAAAAACACGGCAGTGACCATGGCCAGGATAAGAACAATAAAACAAGGCCATGGATATTGCTATATACAAGGACAAGAATATTTACAGTTGCGTAAATTTGATTCGCAATGCTTATATAGTAAAAGAAAAACACAAAGAAAACGAATATTTACATCATGGATTACAACTGAAAAAAAATATGGCCATCAATCAATATCCAAAAGAAGGATATTGATTCGACTATCATCAAATAATATAAAATTGATGTTGCAGCTATCTAATTGCTACGTGATTCGTACAGGAGATGTGGATGGCTGATTTCTTCATCAGGTAATCTGCCACAGCTTATACCTCAAAATTAGTAAGAATTATTCCATCTCGTATTCTATTAGGTTGGACCACGACGACATTTCTTAACGGTAGTCATCTTTTGCAGGGCGAACGATGCATAATTTGTGTTTCTGGATAAGTGTTGACTTGGACTGGAGAGTTGTCACAGATAGATATCCTAGATGTTCGGCATGTGTACTGCGCCTGTGAACAATTTGGCAATGTTAATTATGTGTCTGATGTAGATTAACTTTTGGAGCGTGGGGGTATATTTAGCTGCTCGGCCTTGTCAGTGATTCTAGGTTGAGGCGGTCGGCTAACCTACATCAGTTTCTGGAGTGAGAAGCATATGCCCAAATTTTAGCAGCGTGCGAAATTACGGGATAAACTGTGGTATGCTGATATCAGGCCTCCGTAAGAGTGGTCAGGAGCGGGAGTGCAGCAGCACACGCCCTTTGAGTAGACCGGGGTTCAAGCCCCTGACTGCTAATACGGTCGATCTACCAGCGTGGCAGATTATGGTCCATTTCCCTCAACAACAATTGTTGAGGAGGCTTCCATCCTGCAGTGGATTGATAATGGTTGCAGTTTACCTCTGTTTTTATGCTGATATCTGGAGCATATCCAGATATCAGCATAAACTCCATCGTTCATATGGAGTAAAGTGCTGTTTTGCTCTCCAGCGTAAGGTGTTAAATAATTATATAGAAGTATAATTACTGTACTCCCTGAGAGGTAAATAAGTCCCACAACCAGCTTCCGCAAGGTTCAGTCCACTTGAGTAGCGCTGACCGCCCCACATGGGTGGAAAAGGACCAGATTCGAATCCTGTCTCTTTTTTTTTTTTCGAATCATGTTTATTTTATTTATTTTTCCCCCATTCCATGGCTCTTAGTCGATCTCAAGCGTAAATACAAGGTGTTTTTTTTTTTTTTTTTTTTTTCCTTCCGGGGAAGCCGCTTTTCGTCCAGCAAAACCAATAATAAATTTATATAATTGCAATAATTTACATTACATTAATTTATTAAATATTTTAAGTAATTAATGCAATGTAAATACTTTACATTAACTACTTAAACAATTCCAGTATAAATTTTTAATTTCAAAAGGGGTTCAGTTGAATCAAGATGATATTTAATTGTGAGAAAAACTATCATATGAATATAAAACAATAAAGATTCACTCATACAAAGCATTAAGAATAAAGCAAAGAAGAGTTAATTTTACCCATATCACTTCTGTATAAAACCAACTACAGTGATCATGATAGGTTGCCGTCCCATCTGGGATTGGCGATCAACATCTGTTGATCGCCAACCCTAGATGGGACGGCAACCTATGATGAAATAATTGAATATTTGAAATAATTGTTCCATAGTTTTGCCTGTCCATTCCTTCAAATTATCCAGCCACGATATTCTTATTTTTCCTCTCACCATTAATTCTTCCAATTAGAATGATTTGTGGCACTGCATATTCTTCTTGATGTCTCATAATGTGACCAAAAAAAGTTTTTTTTCGTTTCTTGATTAGAGATAGCAATTTCCTTTCTCTGCTGGTTGATCTCAACACTTCCACATTTGTAACTTTAGCTGTCCATGGAATACGTAATATTCGTCTATACATTTACATCTCGAATGCCTCCAATTTATTAATTTTCGCTTTCTTTAATGTTTAAGTCTCACAACCATAGAGTGGTGTGGACCAGATGTAGCACTCCATTACTCTTAGTCGTTTTATATGATACGATTTACAAAAACTGTAGTTTCATAAAATTGTACTATGTTTAATTTCTTTCCAAGAAATTAAACGTAATACAAAGTCATAAACGTTATTTCACTTAATATTGACGACACACCTTATTAGTTTTGAATGTAAAAATGAACTGAAATGTAACCTGCGGGCTGGGAAAAAAAAAAAAAAAAAATTGTCATTCTTTAATAAAAAAGCTAGTATCCGATGAAATTTTTAGAGAATAGTAACTAACAAGGTAGCCATCCCTCCGGAAAAACATGGACACTCCGAAATGTAGAGTAACCCCCGAACTTCGACAGTAATTCTCTGAGTCCTCAATTATACCGCACACTACGCTGTGGTCGGGCTTTAATGGCTTTAGTTTCTATACCCCCGAAGGTGGGGGAATTCCCACCCAATTTGTAGTGGTAACTCTAGTATAAAGTGAAGGAAATATATAACAGCACAAGATTTGTTTTTTTTTCTTGTACAAAATGTTAAATATGTAATTTTAAACAAATGTATTACTTAGTGAAGAAATTATTCTTGGGGGAGGAAGGGGGAATGATTGATTTGTTAGGCTTCCTCCCATTGCTACCTATAGGCAATTCGTACATTAACAGCCCGGTTACGGTGGGCTTGACTAAGCCTTTTTAAAGGAGCAAATCAATTAGCATCAGGAAGAAGTGGAAGTTTTAGCAGAGAAACCGACCTTAAACATGTAAACAATTGAGAGACACGAGATGAACACGCTGACACTTCATTATCTAATCTAGGGATTTCCAAACATTTAAATTAAAAAGAGTATATTCTCCTATATTTTCATAACAAAACCCAACACGCTCTTAATTATTAAAGACTGTTTGATGGGTTGCTATTATCACTAATATGTATGAGTGCTATCCCATCAAACAGTTTGTTATTTACAAAAGTAAGTCTGTTATTGGAAAAATGATGGCGGAACTGAGAGCACACAGCCCTCTCACTGGGTTTGAGTGGATGTTCAAGTGCAGTTCAAGCGCATGACTGCTAAATACAGTTAACGATTGTATTTATTGTAAAAATGATTATTAATGATGTGCTGCAAACGGAAGTGTAAAGTTACGAAGAACATGCTCCAACGTATCCTCCAATCCAGAAAAAAATTTACCTTCGATTGCTTTCTTCAGCGCTGAATTTTGTAAAGATATGCAGACAAGTTACTTCGATAAATCTTCCATACTTGTCGTAAGACATTCTCATCTTTTGTGAAAGTTTATGCAAACTGTTCTTTGGGCTTTATAGCAAGATTTCTATAAGATTTCTAAGATTTCTATAAGATTTCTTATGGCAAGCATTGCGAATCCTCTCTTGCATTCCTAGTGTTGGTCTGCCTGTATGATTTTTTTCTGTCAACTAAAATACTCCTCTGACCATGTGGTCGTCCCGGAGTATAAGCAGAAAATTTATATTATTTTTTACCTGTTTTCTCAAATTGATTCCCTAATCCCACAATTGTTCAGTTTTTGGTCCCTCACACACGCAAAAATATTTTCGGTATTTTCTTTGAACAGAAACAGTTGAATTCCCACTTCTGTAATATGCCTTAACAATAAATTTGAAGCTTGCGAGACTTCAAAGAAAAGAAAAAGTGGGATCAATAAAATATCGCCCTGTACTAGCGAGTATTTGGAATGATGTGTAAAATCATTATTAATAAATGCGCAATATTTTAATGAAGTGTCTATAGGAAGACAATCCAATTTTCCAGCATAAAGAAATGAACAGAAGCAAACGAGAAGTAATACTATCTGGCAAGCATGATTAGCCAAATATACGTGTCAAGAAGCACACTTTCCGTTGCATTCTACATAAAGAGAAAAATTTGATGTATTCTTTTAACCCTATCAAATTGAAAGGCAAGTGTGCACCGGAATAATATTTCAGACTTCCAAATTTAGAATTAGTATCAGAATGGCTGAATGATTCAAGGAAGCCGAAATTTTCTCTACACACACGCACAAACAAGCCCTCTTAACCGAATGGTAGATTAACCAACGCTCCTTATCTCCCCTTCCTTTTAAAATATCTAATGCCCACACTGCATTGTGCCGTGGGCGTTGGTCCAGTGTGGCTAGTGTAGCATACCACGCCTGCCTTTTGAGTTGTTCGCTTCCCGAGTGGACAGGTCTATGTTTGTTCCAAACCTTGTTTGTATCAGTAAAGTTATTTGTTATTATAATCACACTACGTAACTTAATCGAACATTATGTAAATTAATGAAATTTGGGTCTAGAAGGATTTTGCACTCGGTTAGTTTGGTCTTCCATCAAAAGACTGATGTTGCAGAAAGTTTTATAATAAGTAGATGGTGGTCTTGACGTTACAAAAAATATCACGGTATTCGTTATTTGATAGGGAGAGATGCTGCTCAGAAATTTACAAAAAAATCCTGCTGCTCAAAAATTTACAGAAGAGATGATGACCTTATCAACAGGCAGAAAAATTATCGGAGAACAACTCTATAATATGGACGAAACAGATCTAAATTATAAGATGTTACTTACCTATAAAGAAATGACAAAAAAATGCGGAGCCTGCCGCACCAGGATCCAAAAAAAGTCCAAAAGAGAGAATCATTTGTAGAAATTCAATTAGAACTCATGAACTGTCGCTTTTTGTTGTCGGTAAATGAACTAATCATAGAGCTTTTACAAAATATGAATTGCCTGTCTTTATCAGTTTACTACCACTCACAAAAATCAGCATGGATGGAATCTGCGCTCTTCATAAATTTTTTTTTTCATGATTTTATGCCTTCTGTAAAGAAACACTTGAATAAAATAAACTTTTCTGAATAGGCTATACTATTCTTTTTTCTGGATGGCGCCCCTTCGCATTCCCTTAGGCTGAATCCAGGGCATTTCAGCCTATGGATCAATGGGCTATAGAATGTCTAAAGAGATGACATAGGCAAAATTTTTTTTTTAGTTAAATTTTTGAAAAAAAAACAAAGACATAACGTATCTTATGGAATATAAGATATAGATAAGAAGCATAAGGTAAAAAAAAAAAAAAAAGAAACATAACATATAGATCTTATGGAATCGTTAAAATTCATCACCATCAAAATAGGCTTTTATAATATAGCACTAGCGTGATAAGAAATTCCATATTAAACATATATTAAAACTTGAAGGAATGTGGGGGGAGTAGTTTTCATATTTCGTTAATATTTTGGTAAATAATATTGATTTTCTGGGGTTTTTTGCAGTGTTTAATTACGTCAGTTGAAACCTGCACATTTAGTGTATAAAGCTTGAGTTTTGGCACCTTCAGTCATGTTTTGTACGCTATTAAAAATTAATATTTTAAATAAATTTTATTAAATTAAACTAATTGTACCTGTAGTATTAAATTCAAAATGTGACATTAACGTAATAATAATAATACTACCATTAATGAAATTTATTGATTCCATATTGAACAGACACGACACGACACTGATTACAGTACCAGCAAGGATAGCGAACGAACAATATTTAAAAAAAAAAAAAAAAAAAAGAAGCCAGGAAAGTCTGCGAATGCTGCTCAAATAGCTAGACACTTGAGTTGCAAAGAGCGGTCATTCTGGCTTTGAAAGCTTCGCATTAAATAATTAGTAAACAAAATCATCTGCATCGAAACGATTTCCACGAATTAAACAAACTGAACAAAAATAAAGAAGTAAAAATAAATAAGATTCCTAGAATTTAGTCTGTCTCATTCCTTCCAAAACTGAAAAATCAAGGAGAAGGATTATATTCGTGTTTATTCCTTCTTGGGACCTTGAATGTAAGCGGAAAGTGTTTTTAATGGAAACGCTATTGACATTAAAAATGACAACTTAAATGATGGCTTCAGGAATTAAGTTTCTGAAACTCTTAACTACCGTATTACTAAAGGTTAGTATATTACTAATATGCTAACCTTGAACATCCATCTTACTATATGTTATTAAAATTCTATACTGTATATCGATTACTATCAGAATTCTATATGCTACATTACTATTCGGTATTGTAGTCGTCTTGGTGCATCTGTAATCTAAATGTATTCAATGCTGTTAGGTATTCAGCGTAATCTTAGCGAAATCGCTTAAGACAAATTCTTTCTTCCCTACAGTGAAACATACCACATTGCTGTTATAGTGATGATTGTTTTTCTCCATTGAATTTTGTTTGTTAAAAAAAGTTCCGGATGTTGGCCACGCTTTCGAAGGTTTTTTTAAATCGGTATGAATCCTTGAATCCTAATCGACTTGAATCCTTTTTGCAGTATCTGAGTTCACTTTTATTCTATTGAAAGCTCATATCTGGTTTTTCATAATTATACAGATTATCGGAAGCTTTTTTAAATTTCCATCTTCGTTACTTGCGTCGGAAAATGAAAATCTACTTTTTTCGTGAACAACCAACCAGCTGCTGATAATCAATCTTTCATGGAATGAAAGAACATGGAAAAGGAATCCTTATGATATGGAGTCCACACCAGACACCGCAGTCCCACACTGGCTCCGGCTAGCCCAAATGGACAATGTTAGCATTCTACACCATGCCGGATAGGAAAAGCGAACAGCGTTGTTTCAGCATGGATGACCCTGGGGGTCCATAAGGTTCCTATGGCCATCCGTCTCTCCGGTGGAGAGGCTGGAATAGAACATGCAATTAATATCATTCACTCACACGCCATTTTTTTTTTTTGCATTTTATATTTTAAAATTTTCTTACATTTTATCTTTTATACGAGTTTTTTTCCCTACATTTCAAAAAAAACAACATTTTATGGTTTTTACATTTTATAATTTTTTTGTACTTTTTCTTGTTCCATTCATCCATTATTCTCTTTCACACCAAGGGGTAGTCAGTCAGTTTAAACCAAAGCAATAATTAAGCAAGTAATTCAAAGTAAACTCACACTGATTTAAATGACGGGCAAATAATCATATTAGGTGAATATTTATCTAATTAACAATGAAAGAAAAACACACTCACATTTATATAACTATCATACTAATGCTAAAAATTAAGCATAAAATTCCTATCATACTTTTACATTCTCCTTTCAACATTTATACATTCAACACATACACTCAATTTCTCGCAATCATTCACTCATTCAGGCACACACTCTTTCACCTGTACATTCACACAGTCCATTTCATTCAGACTCCACACTCATTCGCTCAACAAGACATTCACACTCATCCTTTACTTTCACACAACCAATTTCAATCAATTTCCACATTTTTTCTCTCTCTCTCTCTCTCTCTTTCAGCACTCACCCTTTCTCACACATTCATCCTCAGAGTCATACATTATCACTCACTCACCCTTCCTAGTATTTTCTTTACATTTTTTCCCTTTCCACTCCAATTCTCATTCATTCATCCTTATTCATACTAGCATACTTCGGAAACCTGCGGTTTATTATGTTTTCCAGCTGACGGGTAACCGTGGCTGCATGTCTATACCAGTCTTTCAAGGCCTTCCCGTGAGTGTTGTCAAGTTAGGAATTCGGCCTACGTGTATTTTGTTTAGGCGTGTGCTATGATGGGGGCCAGTACCAGCCTGCCATTATTCCCATAAATCACATTTGGTTATTTTCTTACCTCTATGGTCACCTGGCAATGAGCCAAGGGAGTCCCCAGAGGCAGGGTGTGAAATCTGGTAGTCAATTCAGGCATGTTCAGTCATGTAGAGATTTTGTCATTCACTGGGCGTGGAGAGGAGAATGGGCTGGTCATATATTTTTGTACGTGTGCTATGATAGTCATATTTAAAAACACTACTCGGTAAATGAGTGCCAGAATTCTGCGCTTGAGACCACAAACGGCTCGGCTGATTCTGAGCTTATCGGCCGATTCTCGTTTTATATTTAGATTTCTTTTCAATAGGATACGTTTAGTTTTTTTTTCTGCCAAAACTTTGAGAATGTAGGTTAGCGTCCATTCCTGCATTTGTTTGAGTGCCACATTTGCTCTTTCTTCCACTACGCTTCTCGTGTTACTTTGACCCACAAGACAAGCTCGCCAGCAAAAGCGACCCTGTCTGTAGGGCCTAAATCTTTTATCAGGAATTCATCACGCAATGAGGTACACAAGAATGGGCCTAGTACTGAACCCTGTGGCAACCTTTTTACAACTGGGCGTCTTATTTTTTGAAACTGTGTGCATACTGCTACATGTCTGTTACCAAGACACGTGTTTATACATTAATATAGATTTTGTGATACATTTGTATGGCAGAGTCTCCTGAGGGGGGGGGGGGTGTCTAGTGCATATGACACCAGAGGATGTCAAATGCACCAACAAAGTCAACAGGTCATGGGGTATTGTCAATGATATACAGGAATTTTTCTAGTAGGGAAAAGGAGATGATTATCCCTCTGTATAAGGCAATGGTCAGGCTACGCCTTGAGTACTGCTCACAGACTTGGAGGTTTTAGAAACAATGTAGAGTTGCTTGAGCGTGTACAGAGAGAGGGGCAAAAAGATTGGTGACGGGAACGAAGGGGTCCTCTTACCAAGAAAGGCTTAAGTTCTGCAAATTGCAGCGGCTGAAGACTAGGCACCTGTGAGGTGATCTCATTGAGGTGTATAAGATCATGGATGGTAAGGCCTTGAATTGAGTTGAGCACGTTGAATGCTGATGGAATTCTTCCGCTTGCATAAATTCAAATTGAGGAAAGGCAGTTGTAGAATAGATGTGCGTAAATTTGCCTTTAACCAGCGGGTGGTTAATTGCTGGAACAAACTTCCATCTGTCGTTTTGGAAGTTGATAGCTTAAATAAATTCAAGGAGGAACTGGAAAAACTTTTAGAGGGAATGGATGTGTGAATTTTTTTTTTTTTTTTTTTTTTTTGTTAATGCTACATAAGCTCATACACGTGCTTTGTTGCATCACATGTCGCTGTTACTATTACTATGTTGATCACTATTATTTAATGTTGTTAGGATGTAGTACATGGCATCCTCATTTGAGGTCCCTAGTTTGAAATCAAATTGCTGTTCAGAATTCAGGTTGACTTCAGTATAATATACAGTAAATTAAGTCTATAGAGTAGTAGACGTTCCATTCCTAGAACAGGCAATAAAGCTGTATGATTTAGGTTCAGGGATTCTTTAAGATTAATATAATTATAGCTAGTTTCCATGATTGTCGATAAACCTTCAGACAAACAATGATTAAATGAATTCAGTAGAGTATCTGGAGAAAAATTTCTGGAGAGAAATTTCGGCTAAGTTTTTAACGGTTACTATTTCAATTAAGTCAGGTCCAGGGCACGTATTGTTTTTGGTTTTTAAGAGTGCTGCTTGCAGCTCTTCCATAGTGAAGGGTGGTTCTATTGACATATTGCTATAATTTAGGTTGCTGCCTGTTATATCACTCTGCGCCTGGGTTAACATCTGGTTCTGAGTCTGCAATAAATGATGTTATATATTATTTACAGAGTCCGCCCAAAATGAGTTGGGGGTTCCATCCGCCTTAATTTTAATGGGCTTTTTTCACTCCGTGGCTAAGTTAGTCGGTCTCAGACGTAGATAGCAAGGTTTTTCTCCAGAAACTGGGTTTTTTTCATCCAGCAAAACAGGAAAATCGACTAGAGAACATATATGGGTGGCCCTAATATAATAATTTGATTTTTGATTTGAGCCGCCTTAATTGTGGAGTTCGCCGCTTCACCTCTGCAGTTTATTGGTGACAATCCTGTAGACCACACCCCAAGGGTTGGCGTTACTAGACGGTCCCCTCCATGGCCCGCCAAGATTCCTTCTTTTTTGTCCTGTTAGTGCAGTTTGAGTTTCTGAGAGTCCTATAAAAACCCTCAAACTATTATATCAGGGCCACACGTAATTTCTTATATATACCCATATATGTACTATGTTTGTAAATTGTGTGTGTGTGTGTGTGTTCTCTGGTCGATTTTCTCGTTTTACTGGACGATCCTTGCTATCTACGCCTGAGACCAACTAACTCAGCCACGGAGTGAAAAAACCCCATTAAATTCCTCGCGTCATCGACGTGATTCGAACCCGGAGTCTGCGCGGGGACTCTTGAATCCCCACGAAGACTCTGAGAGTGAGTCCTATAGGAATCTCTCAGAGCATCATTCTGGTGTCAAGTTGCCCTTGCTCTCTGGAAGTGTTTTCTGGCCTGGTACCATCGCGGGAGTACATTAAATTCAGGAAACGACCTTTGGTTTTATTTTGGGTTTAGCTAGGGTGTATGCTTTTTGAAGCATAGTTGTCACATTTCGGTTGTGCTCGTTCGGGCTGTAGTTGTAGATCTGAGTCTGCTACTGTTCTGTTTGGTTTTGAATTTCATATGTGAATGTTTGCCTTTTGGCTTTCTTTAAGTTGTATCTGATTATATCTTGGGGTGGTTGTATCTGGTTGTCTATGTGTTTCTTTAAGGTAAAAGTTATAGCTTTATGGTCAGATGTGGTCCGGGCTTCTTGGATCATCCAATCTGTAATTTTGGTAGATATGAAAATAGTGGCCAAAGTTATATCTATATCACTTTCCCACAGTGTGCTACTGTAGGTAGGTAGGTTGCGGGGTCTATTTATTACCTATAGGGTAGTAGTGGCTTGGTAGTCTGTTAGTAATTGGCCATTATGTGTTCTTGGTCTGTCCTCTGTACGGCTGTGTCAGAGGCTTGACTGGCAGTTGGCATCCGTGGAGACTATTATCTTATAACTTGGAAGAACTGTCAGTACATTTTGTAGATAATGAATGCTGAGATTTATTTCCTTTCCTGGTGTGCTGTATAGGGATACAATGTGAAAGGATCCTGTTTGACTGATTATTTGTACACAAACTTCTAATGGAGAACTTAAAATAAAAGGTTAACCTTTAGTGACAAATGGGCCTGGAGTACTGGGGTCCATAGTTTAACAGATATTTATTTAAAGTATACCCAGTAAAATAAAATAAAATAAAATATTTCCAGAAGCTTTCGGAACTCGTGTCCCTTTCTCAACTGACAGAATGCTTGTAATGTATTTAAAAATTCTGTCAGTTGAGAAAGGGACACGAGTTCCGAAAGCTTCTGGAAATATTTTATTTTATTTTATTTTACTGGGTATACTTTAAATAAATATCTGTTAGGTTAACCTTTGTAACTCTAAGAGGATTTCTAATTACTCTTGCTGTTAGTAAAGTTTCATCTGAATATTTTATTATTCTTTATGTTCTAGGGCAGGGGTAGCCAACAAGTTGACCGCGATCTATCAGTCGATCGCGGCTTTAATTTCTGTCGATCACGACGAATTTTAAATATATATAAAAAATAGAAACGATCATTTTCATCAAGAGCGGGAACTAGAATACTTTTTTGTAATGAAAAAATGAGGAAAAATGTAAGCGAACAATTGCGTGCTCATATTGCTAATTGTGTGTCCTTTTCTTTACAACTGGATGAATCTACAGACGTCAGTGATACAACTCAATTGCTCGTTTTTGTTTGTATGGTTTTCGATGATTCTGCCACTAGAGATGAACTGCTGGGTGTGGTTTCGTTTAAAGAAAGAACTAGAGGTCTTGATATATTTAACGCATTCAAAAATTTTATTGAGAAAATGAAATTACCACTATTCAAGTTCGTATCAATAACAGCAGATGGAGCTAAAGCAATGACGGGGCATCTTAATGGATTCATCTCATTGTGCCAAAAGGATGATGAATTTCCAGATTTTTTGAGTTACCACTCTATCATCCACCAACAAGTGTTAGCCAGCAAAATATTAAATACTAAAAGTTATGGACGTAGCTTTCAAAATCGTGAATTCCTCAAAGGACAATCTCTTCAAAGGAGACTTTTGAAAATGCAACTCGATGAAAATGAACTAGATCTGATATTACACACAGATGTCAGGTGGCTGAGTCGGAGTAAGCTTCTACAGAGATTTCGAAATTTGCTGAATGAAACTAAACAAATCTTTGATCAAAGGGGGATATGATTATCAGCAGCTACAAGATACGGAGTGGTTGTGTGATTTGGCCTTTTTGCCATATTTTACCAGTAAATTAAGTGATCTGAACTTTGAATTACAAGGAAAAAATAAATATCAATTTATTAATTTATTTATTAAGAAAATAAATATCTTCTGCATATAAATATAAATTTTTGGCAATGGCTAATGATCTCAAAGAAAAATATTTCGATCATTTTGCAAATATGTATGAGCATTTGCAAAAATATTGTTTTTGAATAGTGCGAAACATGTTTCTGAAATTGAGAAAGTTGTGGATGATTTTGAAACCAGATTCGGTGATTTTAAAACAATTGAAGACATTGTTCGACATATTTCTTATCCATTTAATGTAGACTTAGATACGAAACAAATTGCAGAAAAAAATCGCTGAGATTTTTCACGTGGAGAAAATATTACATTGCAGAACGATATATTCCTAAAAGCTGCATCATCAGAAAAAAAGACTTCTGGAAATATGTTTGCCGAGAAAAGTACCCAAATGTAAAAAAAAATGAAGTTTAAAATTCCTGTTTTGGTTTCACATATCTATGTGAATCCGCATTTTCGTATGTGAAACAAACAAAGACCAAGATTCGCTCTATTCTTACGGCTTGCATACAGAAGATTCTTTACGGTTGTCCTTATCACAGTATATCCCGATTTCGAAATTTTGGCAGATGACATGAAGACACAAAGTTCACATAAATTAAAAATTTAAATACGTATGAATTTAAAATAAGAATTCTGAATTGTATTTAATTTTGCAATTTATAAACAACATTTTTCAATATGTGTTGATTAACTTTTTTAACCATGTGCAATGAAATTCTTGAGATGGTAGATCGCGGCACATTTCGAAGAAAAAAGTAGATCACATCACAAATTAAGTTGGCCACCCCTGTTCTAGCGTATTCTTGAACTATACCCTGATGAGTATATGGCTCTTGAATTACCAGGATATCTATATTATTTTCTTCTGCTTTAAGCTGAGCACTTAATTGGACGAAGTTTAGATCCTTGTCACAAGTCTGGTTTAAATTAACTCCCATAATTTGTTCTCAATTTAAGATGTTTTACCGGTTTTTGATAGCTGGAACAAAATTGTCCCTAAGACAATGGTGAAAGTATATTTTGGCCAACTTACATGTAGCACATTTAGGCTGTTACAGCTCTTATAGTCATGGCCAGTGACTGCGCAGTGGCCACGGATTGGGTATTTTTCTGGCATTACCTGGCTGTATGACCAAATTTGTGGCAGTGGTAACATTTTGTAATTGGGAAGTATTCCCCTGAATCTATGGCTGGTCTAGCCAGCATAGATTCTCTACTGATTTTTCAAGATTGTCCATGCCCTTGGGGAAATTTCCACAATGGCATTTAATTGGCCATTTTTCTTATTTGTTGTTTCCTGTTTTATTTGGAATTCCTTAGCCATTTCACCTAAGGTTAATTGCTCACTAAAATTTTTATAATAAAAATTCATCATGATCTCTCTCATGAGGGTGATCTTAGGTATGTCAAAGATAATGATATTTGGGTATCTACCTTTTGGCTTTTCGTCCGAGTTTTTGGATTTCAGCATGTCCCTGTATAATTTCTATATCCTGTTTTGTGGCTGCCTTAATTAGAACACCATTGTTTCTGGTCTTCCTATTAACTTTCACTTCCTTCAGGTGAGGTTTCAATTTAGTCAATACTTTTCTTTGACTCCTTCCTTACTTTTTAATGAGGATTTCTCTGCAGCCTTTAATATTATAACATTTGCATCTTTTTTGGGCGGTTTAGTCTTTTTTTATCCTTGTTATTATCTCTTAACTTTGTTTTCCACATTCAGTTTGGTTACTGTGCTCTCTAATATCGCCCAGTATTGGACTATTTGTAAGCATACTGCAACTGTGATTCTACTAGCAGCCATGAGATCAAATGTAGTTTGGCAGTTACTGTTTGGTTAACTGGGTCCTTTATGTTTACTATAGAGGCCAGCTCTTCTGGAACTTACTTCCCCAGGATTTCGTGCATTTGCTTCTTGCTTCTTGAGTTTCGAGATGTATATAAATAATAATTGCCGAATTTCTGTTTGTCCAATTTTAATGAAATTTGCGAAAGAAGCACAAATCTCTTTAACAGAGTGAGATATAAAATTTCATCAGAATTTTGCCAATTGGGAGTCGAATTATTACTTTTAGATGACAAAAAACTAACAATTGCAAGATTTCTATTTGTCCGATTTTAATGTAAATTTGGGATGGCTCGAATAATCTGCTTAAATGGCTTAAATATAAAATTTAACGATATCCATCCACTAGGAGCCAAGATATTACATATGGACGGACGTGGCGAAGACAATAGGCGTATTACTCATATATGCTAAGGCGCTTAAAAAGGTATTAGAATATTATATTCACCATCATTTTTAATGAAATAATGGCGAATAAAGGAAAACTTGAAATATTACTATAAATCAGGTAATGAAATAGATATTCTTCAAAGTTACACACTTTAACGTTTTCGTGAGTAGCACAGTTGGTATAATCGCCATCCTTCTCAGACCAAATGGAAAAGACCTTAGTTCGAATCCCGTTAATGACGTGAGGAAGTTTTGTGGGTCTTTATCACAACGTGGTCGAGTTAGTCGCTCTCAGGCGAGGGTAGCATCGTTTTTTCCTACCGGAAACTCGGGATTTTTCGTCTGGCAAGCAGCAAGTCGACCACAGAACACGGGCAATTCATAGACATAAACATTATAAACGGAGCAGTATGGCCTCAGTTGCTGATACGTTTAAAACCTTACAACAAACAAACAAACAAATACAAATTGTAACCACAAGTTCGTAAAGTTCGTTTCATTAGGCTTATGAGCATGAGCCAGTTTACTTCTATGAGAAACAAAATATTATCAAGGTTATATAGAGAGGGAGATGCTACTTATTAAAGTATTGCTATATTGCAAAGTCAGTATTACAGTATGTGTTATATTAATATATGCCAAATTACTAAAACAACCTCACTAAAAAATTTACTTTCTTTAAACTTAGATGCCTTCCTTGGAGATATCGCCCTCAGTCGGGAGGAAAATTCATTATACGAGTATGAATTACGAATGTCAAAGTCATCTACAACAGAATTCAGAAAATTTAACATTAGCGGACGTTCCGAACAGAGGTATATTTCATCTAGAAGAAGGTCCAGGTTACATGGTTCAAGAGCTCGAAGGAAACATCAAAGGTTAATTCATGTTATTTTATTTGGATAATTTAATATTCTCTCAGTTGTACTTCCGCTTAAGAAGTACAAATTTCCTTATTCCGAAAAATTTCCCATAAGCTAATGATGACCAAGTTAACGACTTGGGGAGGGTACTCTTCTCTAGTAGAGCTAAATTTTGATGTCTATGTATTTAAAATCACTAACTTTCTCAGGGGCTCACATCTGGTGAGCAATCTTCATTCTTCTTTTCTTGACGATTCCCTTCTAATTCTAAATAACAAAATAGGAATAGTATTCGCTATATAGGCACGGAAGCCACAGTCTTTTGCTGCACTGGACAAAAAAATAATAATAAAATAAATAAATAAATAAAAACAGGTAAATTAGAAAATATAAATTATATGCTTCCCTCCTCACAGAGGTAACTATCCGGTTGACCTTTGAATTTATTCAAGCTATCAGCCTCAACTACCTGCGAGGGCAACTTGTTCCAGCAATCAACGACCCGCTGGCTAAAAGAAAACTTCCTACAATTTAATCTAAACCTCAACCAGCCGTAATTTGAATTTATGACCCGTAGTTCTGGAATTCTTCATAACAAAGAGAATTCCACCTTCATTCATTTTACTAATCCCTCTGAGAGGGATTAGTAAATCTCAATCAGGTCACCTCTAAGGTAACTGGTTTCCAAGCTCTGTATTTCACATAATCGGAGGCTTTCCTCATACGGTTGCCCTTCTGCCGATCTCACCATTCGAGTTGCCCCTCTTTGGGCCCTTTCAAGAAGATCAATGTCTTTTTTTCCCATGAATAATACTAAGTATTATTTATGACCTCCCTCTCTATACAGAATAGCGTTCGATAAATCATCGATAGGATATCATGGCTTTCCTGGCTGCATGTCTATACTGTTCAGAAAACTCCATATCTGCCCATACTGTAACTCCCAGATCTTTCTCCTCTTTCATTTTCTATTATCAATTATTTATTTTTACTGGCGTTATTCCAAAAATTTTGTAACGAAAAACCATCATGCGAAAAGCGTTACGGAAGTGACGTCATTTAAGCTTCCACCAGAAGTGAATTATTATAACTTGTATTGTTGGAATCATACTTGTAAGATGGCAACAATATTTTATCTTCTACTGGACCAAATTTAATGAAATTTCGCACCGAGCTTCATCTTAGCCCCATACTAGAGGAAAAACTTTCAAATCTCTGAAAATTGCAGTAGTTTTTCCAAGATAGTGGAAAATATGAACATGTGATCAAGGAAATTTTCTCGCTAATAAACGGGATAATGTGGACGTATACCATATCGTTGGAAAGCTAAATAAGGCATTTAGAAACAGAAATATTAAGGTTTTAAGATACAAAAAAAAACTTTCGGAAACTGGGAAATGCGTTAATTCGAAAACGCATCTGGTTTCAAGTCACCTGGTGTTTTCAGATTGAATGTCTATTTTTTTTTATTTACAATAAAACGCTGAGGCTGGAAAAGAGTTCTGCACATTTATGAAAACTTTCTTCAACTTGGACGTGTCATCAGATATTTCGATAAATACTACACGTAATGAAACAACTATAGATGGCGTATTTAATCGTGAACTCTTCAATGTAAAAATTATATATCCTACTTTAGTCATCACTGACCAATACTTTCAGTAATCGATATGTAATTATTAATAATAAAATAAAAACACTGTTATATTATTATCCATGAATTTTATTAATAATAAAATAAAAACATTGTTATATTATTATCCATGAATTTTATTAATATCTGAAAATTAAAACGTTTTTAATGCCTGCCGGTGACTCTTAAATGTAAAACACGTTAAATATGCTAGCGGCAGGACACATTATGTATTATTTTTTTTTCTTGCACCATGTGGCCATTGCTAATACTTCATGAGGTTCACGCCATACTTTTACCCTCCCGTTGGTGCAAGGAAAAAGGGTATATCGAGACTCGTCAGACCATATGATCATTTTTTTTTATATTGGCGGCACCACCCCAAATCTTTCGATATTTTACGGAAAGAAGTGCCTTTCGTATAGGCACTTTTTTAAATGGGCTTTGTTTTGCCTATATTGAAATTCTGAATTGAATTCATTTGCTGAAATTCGATTCGCTTTAAATTCCTGATGTCTCGTTCTGGGAGTAATGACTTTTTTTTCTCATTTCCTTTCGTCTTCCTCGCATTGTATACTTTTCAGATGGTTACCTTCAACACAACAGTGAATTCCTTTGTTTTTTCAGTTGTGGCGACCTATTCCAACAAAAACGCTTTTTGAAAATCGGAACGATCACTTGTTTTCCCCATGACCAGGACAACTAAGAAGCTCTAGAAAAACTTACAGTACTTTTCTGATAATTAAGAAAGTCCATTTTGTCAATTTGTCATACCATGGGACAATTTACGATTTGCGCACGTTTAATTATCTATTGACACTAGTTGCAAATGGTTTCTAATTTTATTGCCAGTGAGTGTAGAATTGGGTATTTTCAATGAAACTATTTTATAATAAAATAATGGTAATTGTTTTGCTTCTAAATTTGATCTTAAAAGTTAATGTTTTAGTGGATTCATACAATTATTAGAATTTTTCTGAATAAAATATTGACGTATATTTTCAGGAAGAGACATCGAGGCAACCGAAAGCATAAACTTCATCAAACACTCAGCCGATCAGATAGAGCTGCAACAGGCAGGTCCGATCGCCTGTGGGACCACGCGATTATTCCATACGAAATAGAATCAAACTTCAGTGGTAAGTTTTAGTGTTATGCGAGTTAGATCGCTTTAATCAAGGAAAAACTATGTACGCATGATTTATCATGCATATAATTTCTCTTTGCGTAATTTTCATGATTACTTCGCATTATTCTATTTACAAACACAAAAAAATGTGGAATAATGATTTGTTGAATTGTAATTCGATTGAATTATTCGAATTTTGTTCAGTATTTTCAGAAATAAAAAGCAGCGAGGATAAATTAGATTTTAGAGATATTTGTGCATAATACTACTAGTAGCAGTAAAAGTTGTAGTAATGCTCCCCTATTTTAGTCATAATGAATAGAAAACAAGGTTAATTCTTGAGAATCAAATATCATTTAATAAGGCAACAATCGCGCTTACAACGGTGGAGGAAAATAACAATGCGGGACCCTACTGAGGCGAATAATTGTAATGAATGCATTATAAATCCTTTTAACGATGACCTGCCGGAAGTCTGCTGCTAGAACAGACTTGTCTTCTGGCAGACTATCCATCTGAATATGAATGATATTAAATCTAAAAAGAAGCTTTGTACAGTTTTTGAAATGCAGGCCTCCAACACTTTTTCCACCTCGTGTTTAGGTAGTAATTTGAAAAAAAATTACTACCTTAGCACGACACTTTTTAATGACTTTTAAAACGGCGCACCTTCTTGAAGAAGAAGAATCCTACTCTTCAGTTTTTCTCAAAGTTTTTCGATAATGTTCTCTTTATGATCCTTTTTCCAACTTTTGTGAACTAATAAATAGCATGATATCCTCTTACAATGACTGCATTTTAATGCTATTCTATATGTGTAACTACACTGGCTTGTTATGTTATAAGCAGTATTATTTTATATATTATCTTATTTCACCACGTTTCTTGAATAAACAAATCTGATTTGGAGGAGTTACATCGCTTTAATTTGATTCTACAGATATTTATGCCATCATGCTACTAGTAGTAGTACTACTATTAGTACTACAACAACGTCTGAGAGGAGAAAGTAAAATGAATGAATGTCTGCTTGAACGTGACTTTTTTAAAACTTTTCCAGTTTATTAACCCAGTGAAATGTTTCATTAATTTTTGTCTGTTTAAATTCGAAATGATATAGTTGTATAAGTTAAGTACTGTTTGGTTAAAATGGCAACTCTTATTTTAGTCTCTTTTCCTTTAGGTGATCATCGTGCTTTGTTCAAACAAGCCATGCGGCATTGGGAAAATTTTACTTGTGTCAAATTCGTTGAACGAACTTCAGATCATCCCAACTATATTGTTTTCACAGAGCGACCATGCGGGTAAGTTCTTGACCTACGCAGTTTTGAATAGTCGAATAAAAACTGCTTCTCGATGAATGACTGAGTTTTCTTACCTCTGAAGATACGACAACACATTCCGTTATGAACTAGATAATAATTCTTTAAATATTGAATATTAACTGTATATACAGAAAATAAATTCGCGAAGATAAACAGTGTTATTTCAAATGTACGTTTTTCTGCCGCTTGATTTGTTGTTCTTTGATAGTTCAATATTTTGGGGTTCAGAATACTATACATAGTATCACTTGTCCTGCTGGTTCAAGAAAGCTCTGCACTTTTGTGCAACAGCCAGAAAAATAAATAAAATACCATGTGATTCTAACCTCACGTAGGTATCTTTATAGCTGGTCTCTGCATTTTCTCATGCCGTCAGCCTCATCCACCAATGAAAGAAACTTATTCCAGAATTTACAATTATCTGGCTAAAAGGAAACGACCTACAATCCGGTCTGCACCTCTTTATCTGTAATTTGAATTTATGAACCTAATTCTGGAATCATTCCTTTATTACTGTGAAAATTTCGCCTTCATTCATTTTACTTTCTCCTCTCAGATGTTATAAACCTTAAAAAGGTTTCCCCCACCACCCCTGAGGTGCCTGATTACCAAGCTTTGTAGCTCACATATTAAAAAATCTTGCCTCACAAGCGTACCTTTTCAGATTTTTCCAAGCGGGCTACCAGGCTTTGGCACATTCAAGAAACTCGATGTAATATTATTTTTGATGTGCCAGTATCCATGCTTAGACAAAAATTCAAATTATATGGGCGCAGTCTACCCAGGTTGTGCATAGGTTATCTTAGTTACAGTGAGGTCAGGATTACAAACAGCGATGGCAGCCCACGGATTTTCACCATCCACTTGGACAATTTTAAACTGTAGTGGGTACCCTCTAACTTGATATTTATGTGTGTAGGGCTCTTGTAGATGAAGAGTAGGTCTTTAGCTTTCTTAACTAGCTGGGCTACGACCGCCTTGGAGCGTTACGCATTGTGTTGTGCTGTCTTCACCTTTGGCATGTTATAGTAGTTGTTATTACTCTCCATAATATATAGTGTACGTACACTGAATGATTACTGAATTATGACAACCTACCTAATACACTGTACCGTTTTAGGCCACCGTTCGCACGGATAACAGTCGCTGTGCGTCTAGGCATTGATATCCATCTCCACTGGATGCCTGAAGACGTCTGTAGGGATCTGCAGCCATGCTGCCTGCAAAGCTTTCCACACTGTCAGAATAGATGGTGGTTGCGTGTCTATATATCTCACTTCCCGTTTCAATCAGGTTGAGGAGATGGGTGATATCTTCACTGTGTTCCTTGAACCACTTGTGCACAGTGCGGGACGGATGACACGGCATATTTTTTTGGAAGATCGGTGCATTGGCTTGTAAGAGCCCACTTCTGTCTGGGGAAAACATGCAACATAACAGGGCGCACAAGGTCTCCGAAGAGCTGCTGGTAGACCTCACCAGTGAAACGTTGGTTTATAAGCACCAGAGGTCCTAGTTCTTGCCAACAAAACATGTCCCATATTTTTATGGCAAGAACTGATTTGAAATTTGGTGTAAATATAGATGATTGGCTACAATCTTATGTGCATACTATTTCTTTCACGAGCGCTGAAATTTAATTATAGAAACTATTATTATATGAATTAAAGGCAAGCGGAACTGAAACCCACTGCTAGTATTTTGATAAATGTTCTTATAAAAAAAAATTGACTCTGTTATAAGATTTTCACTGTTAATATTTTAATACGACAATTAAGAGGAATGGCTTTTGCCAAATTAAGGCGAATAGGAGGAAGAATAAGGATAGTAATAGACCTCAGTTTCTCCCGAATTACTCTTTTTCACTTCATACATTTCTTTTTCACTTCATAAATAATTTTCAGTAATATTTTTCATTAATAAAAATTATTAGTTTGCACTCACTTTCATTATTTTGGATTCGCTGCTATCCGACAGATAGCAGCAGTTATTCTGCCAGTTTGCTGCTAAATTTAACATAAACTGCATCTATAATATTAGAGTATCGGTTTATAATTTTAGAATCTTTGAACCTAGACAAACTGGAAAATGGCAAACAGAAACAGATAGCGTTAGCTAATTATTGACAGGAGCTAGACCTCGTCAACGTTCCATTCAATGTATCCTTTTATCAGTAATTTGCTTCATCATGATTGTATTTTTATTATTATATTATTTTAATATATTTTATTATAAATTATGTGTTTAATCATAGGGTATAACAATGAAGTCCAACTTAGGTTACCCAAATACTTGGCCCTATGACTCTATTCATTAGTCACATTCAGTTATTCCCATGGTATTCAGTTTAATAAATACTGTAATTTATGCTGATGTAATGTTTAATCAATATTTTGGTGGCATTAATCTGATCTGATACCCTTTTTCTATTTTGCTAATTTTATAATTCTCTATTTCTCTAATTCTATATTTTTTCTACGTTTTTATCACTTATTTCACATATGCTTATATATATATATAAAATATCAAACTAATGAGTTAAAAACAGTGGAAATAAAGGGAAAAATAAAAATAGACTGAATATGTCAAATGCACCAAAGAGCGCAAAGCAGCAGCAAACGATGCAGATGTATATAATTCCGTGTGTGTGTATATATACACACACACACACACACACACACACACACACACACACACACACACACAGCCTCTTCATCCAGTTTTTGGAGGAAGAAGCAGTGGAAGAGAGCCCCAATATCGATAGTAATGCTCCAGTTACTGTCCAGTTGACAAATAGTGAAATATGTGTTGTGATAGTAATGAATGATCATCAAGGCAATAACAGCGATGATGTAAATGCCAGTGTACTCGTAGAAAAAAAAACATTCTATTGACAAGAGTAAAATATAGGAGCTTTCATTTCAACTCCTACACACATAACAACATTTTATAGAACCTCGCATATATGTGGAACTTCTAAACGTCTACACACATGCCAAGTTCTATAAAATGCTGTTGCAATTGAAACTAAAATAATACTTTAACTTGAGAAGGGCGGCCACAATCAGATTTGTCAGTTGAGAAAAACAGGATATTTAACAAACCTTCCGTACGAAGAAATATTTATTCGTTCGTATTCACAATTTTTGAATCATTTTAAAAAATGTAAATACTTGTTTTTCTTATTTTTTCGTAAATATAGTAATTTTTTTTTATTGTATCATTCGTATTTTACAAATTAAAGTATCTGTCACTATTCCAATTGAAACTAAAATATCAGCGTTTTATAGAACTTGGAATGTGCTCATTTCTGACCTCACAGGGTTTATTTATTCAACATCTTCTAAACTTCTGTCTTAAGTTTGCTAAAATTACGTACCCTCTCTCTTTGTGATAGTTTTGCTGCGTGAGCCCACAACTGCAAAATAAATATGTTGTTGTTATTGGAGGTTTTAAGGAGCAATGACAGCTAAAGAAACAAACGTCATCAACTAATTTTATTTTAAAAAGCAAAATAAGACAGCGAGTGCTGAGTGAGAGAGCAACTTAGGTGGGACAATAGCTTCCCTTTTAAATAAATTACTATAATTCAGCGTTTCTTTAGAGAGCCCATGTCACGATTTCGCTGCTTTTAATCATTTTTTTTTTTTCGCTTCCAACTTGATTGATTGATTCTCCACTAGTTAAAATAGGATTATTTTACCCTTCCCAATATTTGGGACAGTGAAATTAAATGGAAAATTCAATCTAAATTTAAAGTAATTCAGTTTAAAATTATTTCAGGTGCTGTTCATTTGTGGGAAAACGTGGAAACGGACCCCAAGCTATTTCCATCGGTAAGAACTGTGATAAATTTGGGATTGTCGTCCACGAGCTCGGGCACGTTGTAGGATTTTGGCACGAGCACACAAGACCCGATCGTGACCATCATGTCCAAATTGTCACTAAAAACATAATGGCGGGTAAGTGCCTGTTGGGAAAACATTAAGTTATTTCTGTTTATTACTTTTGATTGTATTTATCTGTGTTGAATATTGATTGTACTGCGCCTTGTATTCTCTTTAACTATACCAGCGTCGTCAAACCGTATACAGCTAAGTAAGAAGTGGCTGCAAACTATACTGACAGCTTTCGTGCACATAATTCACACAATTCTTAACATTTCTGAAAGAAATTAACTCTTGCTGTTAGAACAATAGTTGCAATCGTTTTACTTCGTACCGTGTGAAAAAGGTGGGTTGAAATCCCGTCCAAAAGGAGGAATTTTTACGACTTCGTTCACAATGTGATCGAGTTAGTTGGTCTCCGGAGGGAGGTGGAGAGGATGTTGCATGGTTTTCATATAGAATGCAGGCAAGCATAAAAAACAGCTAAGTTAAAGGCGCAACAAACTGACTTCTCAAGGGTTTAGTCACCTTGGTACCAATACAAAATATTGGTACCAAGGCGAATTTTTCTTAGTAGCAATTCTAAGCGCTTTATTTTAATTCTTCATTGGAACATGGCTCATTTTTCATTTATTCATTTGTTGATTGGCGGACCCCAGGTTTTTTCCCCATTAGCCGCTGTTTTACATCATGTGGAGAGAGCAGAGTAGTTATGAAACTACACAATTATCTACAGAATATCTGTAGGTCTATATACTATTTCTAATAGGTTAACGCTCATAAAATAAAAGAAGGATCATCTTAAGTAAACAACTTAACTAGCCAGATGGCCAGTAGAATGGCTAAAATATATTTAAATACATCTTCAGGTAGAACAAGATGTACTTAAAGGCAAGGTAGAGCAAGAAGTTAAAAATAGAGTATATTACTCAAATCTCAACAACAACAACTTTATCACAATAATCTCAGTGTGATTAGACATCAGAACATCAAAGCTAATTAAACATAACCGTCAAATACATTATCAAAGCATACACGGCACAATTAATTGGTTTAAATATGCATATACCACACTCAAACCTTACAAAAAAGGCAGAATGATAACAGTGACGTTACCAGCAGAATAAGTTACTAAAGCAAAGAATGATTGACCTTAGGATTACGTGAGAGCAGAGGAACTACATTAACCGCCAACTAATACCCAGGAATTTAAAATTTAATCTTCACAGTCTACTTGTAACTTCCATGAGTGAAATTTCCCAAATAAAAGACTCACTTATGTCTTCCAGAATGAAGAAAGTTCATAAGAAAGCAGACATTAATGATTACACATATTTGACACTCAATCCAGGCAGGGCATAAGCTAGACCAACCAAACAATATTGGAAAAATATATTGGAACACTGCCCAGTTAAAAAAAAAAAAAAAAAAAAACACTAATTGATTTTTGAAGAAACTGTAGTCAGGGTTGCTTTATCTTGGAAATCCGAAAGCCGCCGTACAGGCCCAGCCCTCGAGAACGGCAAAGTACTGCCCATTATTTTTTTATTATTCTCTGGCTTGTCTCCGCCAGGGTCGCCAGAGCTTCCTGGACGGAGACAAAAAAAAAAAAAAAAGGTAGAGTCGGGGAAGTACAGAGTGTACGCAAGAAAGGATTGTATAGCTAGAAATATGGAGCATGTAGGCGAAGGTATCCTCCAGGTTATCAATGGAGCAATAAGCGCCATCAGTTGAAAGGGGACCCCCGGGAAGGACGATAAATAAGACAGCAAGAGAGCCGTGTGCAAGTTGCCACTGAGGAATGAGGTGGTCCATACGCCAGTTGATCCTATCCAGGTTAAGATCGGTTGGCTAGTTAGGTTAGGATCAGATGTTTGGGTTGTTCCTATTTTGTGTTGGCAATAGGGTGCTTTGTCTTGTGAAGAGGGCTTGTGCAAACTTGGTAAACTCATAGTAGTAGTTTTCTTCTGTGATGAATAAGTGTTCATTTCCTTGAGGGTTATCTTGTATACGAGTAAACAGGATGCTGCGAAGGTCCTCGTAGTGTTGACAGGTATATACTAGATGGTTCCAGTCTTCTATTTCACCACATGCACAGTAGGGGTTGTCAATGATTCCCATGGATGTTAATTTATGGTTTATTGATCCGTGTCCAGTAATGAGGTAGGTGGTATAAAGACCAGGAGAAAACCAGGTTGGAGATTTAGGAAATACGGCATTCACATACGGTATAAATTTCTTGGTGATTGGGCCCTTGTCGGTAGCAGTCCATCTGTCCTGCCAGGTCTGAAGTAGTAGGATGGCAATTTTTTTCTTTTCCTGCCTGATTTCATTCAGGTTATTGATGGAGTGTCCAAGGATAGTTGCTGGTATACCCCTGGATAGACAGTAGTGGAGGCCCCTTCGAATAACCTCCAGATCAAGCGGAAGGACGCCCGCAAGAACCTGAAGGGCTGGGTTGCTAACTGTGCAGCATGCCCTTGTAATAGTAAGAAGGATGGTGCGCTGGATGGTTCCCAGTTTACGTTTGTTGTTGTAAAGAGTTGCCCTGCGAAACCAGACCCCTGATCCATACGTTATGAAGGGAAGGAAGATTGATTTGTACAGAATCTTAAGGGTGCGTCGGTTCAATCCCCAATCGCGACGACTTACCCGTGCGATGAGAGCAATGTAGTTTCTCACTTTCGCGTGGAGGTGTGCAAGATGCGGAGAGAAAGTGAGCTTAGGGTCAAGTACTATTCCCAGTAGTTTTAACGTAGAAACCAGCTTGACGGTTTGGCCTTGAAGTTTGATAGTGAGGTTTCTAGTAGGCTGCAGTGATCCCTTCAGGAGAATGGATTGTGTCTTTTGGGGTGAGAGTCTTAGTGTAGGGCTGCCCAGTTCTGAAGGATTTGAAGTGTCTGGTTTCCTCTGGCTTCCAGAGAAGCTCTGCTGTCAGCCTCAATCGAGATGGTCACATCATCAGCAAAGGCTTGTATAGCTACAGGACCTAGGTCCAGTCCAAGGAGCTCATCCAGGACAATGTTCCACAAAAAAGGACCAAGGACTGAACCCTGGGGGCAACCTCTGTAGATTGACCTGGTAATTCTTCGGTTCGTTGAGGAGATTGTAATTTTCCTATTTGATAAGTAGTTTTCGATGCATTTGTATAAATTTAATGGTATATTTGCTTGCCTAAGTCTGCGAAGGATACTTGCCCACCAGAGCCTGTCAAATGCTCCTGCGAAATCTATTGCTATTAGTAGGAAGTACTGTAGTAGTAGCAGTATTGCCACTGTGACCTTTTCGTGTAGTGAGAGACATTTTCCTGCTCGCTGCAAACGCTTGAACCGTCGTAGGCCATGCATGACCTACGACGGTTCTGCCTGCAGCGATAATTCTATTTATATATTTTTTTCATTTTAAGTGAGCTTTTATATCAGTAAGTCCACTACTTAAATTTGCTACATATTCAGAAACTCCCCGACTTACGTAAGGGTTCCGTCCGCGGAGCGCTACGTAAGTCAGATTTTACGTAAGTCGGGGAATTTCCCCCATGCTTGTGCAGCACTCGCAACTGTGCTCGTTGAATTGATTGAATCAAAAAAGAAATGTTCGACGAACATGTAAATAGAATTATTTTTTGTATTTATTCAGTTTTTTATCTCATGCGCAGGAAAAATTATAAAAGCGTGCAATTTAAAAAAAATTCAAAATTATAAAATTACAAAGAGAGGAGACAGACATAACGTCAGTAAGTTTTACCTCTCGAGCATCGTTGCCAGAATCGACTTCTTCAGCTGATAAGTATGCCGTTGCGGAGGTTGAGGGCTGTGGGGAATTAGAAGGGGTCGGCCGCTCAACCTTACGAAAGAACATATTAATGGATGACTGAACGGTGGCTTTTCTTTCTTTCTTTTCATTGTAGATTTCTTTGTAGCAAGCAAGCATATCATTCACCCCTCTGTTAACTTTTAAGAATCGTTCGCTGTCAGGATCCATCTTCTGAAACCTCGCCATTGCCGATGCAATTTCACGAAATGCCATTGCCATCTCTCTGGTGATGATACGTCTCGGCTTCACATTTGGTTCATCTTGAGCTTCGTCAGCATTTTATTCTTTCACTATCGCTACCAATAAGTCAATAAGTTCTTCATTAGATAATTCCTTCTTTTCATCCTCTATTAAATCCTTCACGCCTTTTGCATCCTCCAACTGAAGTAGCTCTGCAGCTTTTACAATATTATCTGTAACCTCTTCATATAATTCTTCTTTTTCAAATCCTTTGAAGCCTTTTACGTGCCGTGGGCATATTTTCTTCCATGCACCATTTAAACAACTTTTAGTAATTTCAGCCCAGGCCTTATTAATATTTAAGATGGTGTAGCAAATATTGTAAGATTTCCAAAAGTCTCTTAATGTAAAATTTTTCTCATCGTCTACTGCAGACGAGGCCTGAGCAAATGTGCGTAAATAGTATGCTTTTGAATTCGAAATAGGACCCTGATCCATAGGTTGGGTGAGTGAAGTAGTGTTTAGCTACTATGACTATCACATTCAAAAAGAAATCATTTAGATGCGTAGGATGTCCAGGAGCATAGAAGCAAAATCTTGAAAGGAACGTCGTTGTCTTTACAATATTTTTAAACCTCGGGAATGAAACAGCATTTAAACCAATCCTCAAAGAGTTATTGTTATCCATGCTCTCTGTTTCGATCGGAAATGCACGGGTAGGGTGGCTTTATTGATGCCTTTAAATGAATGCACGAGGATTTCCAGAATGGTACACAAGCAGTGGTATTAATCTGTAATCTCCCGCTGCAGTAGCCCCAAGCAAGAGCGTGGCCCTATCTTTTTGACACCTTGAAATTTGGCATTGTATTTTCTTCTTTGGCAATATATGTTCGATCCAGCATTTTTTTCCAATACAGAGCAGTCTCGTCAACATTAAAAATTTGCAGCGTTGAATAGCTGCCTTCATCAATAATTTTTTCCGACACATCACCAAATTTCTCTGCAGCTGCAGAATCGGCACTGGCGACTTCACCGCATACTTTAATGTTGTGGAAACCAGCGCAATGCTTGAACCTATTAAACCACCCGTTGCTTACCACGAACTTGGTTTGGGGTTGGCCGTACTTATCCTTAATATCTTTATAAATACTTGTTGCTTTTGCTTGAATGGCTATTCGACTCAGGGGCACTCGCTTCTTAATCTGATTTTCAATCCATATTATTAACAGCTGTTCCACCTTCGATATAGCAGCTGAACGCTGTTTTGTGATCACTATTGATCTTAAGTGCGTTGATCCTTTGACATGTTCTGTTATACGCGCACTGTCCTTTTTAATAGTATTCACTGTTGAAGCAGCGAGACCTAATTCCCTCAGTAAATGACAAACTTTGTCCTGCTTCATACTTAATTTTCATCTTCATTTGTAAATCAATTTTGTTTCGTTTCCTGGCACTACCAGTACTTGCACTTTTTGTTGGGCGCTTTCCCTTCATCATTGTAATACGTAAATAGGAATTAAGAGCTTACTGTTTGCAAAAAAGCTATATGATAGATAAAAGCTGTTTGTATTTTGAGAATTACAATTAAAAAGAAATTAGCACTAAACCCAGAAACACCATGAATTTTGAAAACGTCAGATTGGATAAAGACTAATGAAATTAACATTAGCTACACATATTTAGTTCAGAAAATTGATTTATATGATAAACTAGACAAAGCGTGCTCCAGTATGAACACCATGGCCACAGTACGAAGAAAAAGTCTATGAAAAATTCCTCGCATCCTGACGAAATTTGAATCCACGCCTTTTCCAAGCGATTTAAAGGAAAGTGGCAGTAATCAGATTCATCAAATATCCACTGAGTTACCCCCGAGGTCCAAAAATAGGATTATAAACCTTAAAAAGTTTACATCTACTCCGCATGAAAAATATTTGGTTTTTGATACTCCCCACTTTTGATACACGAAAATTACTACGGAGTTCATAAAGCATTAATTTATTAATTAATGCAGTATGATTAACGCAGGTCTTAACCTAATTATGGAATATGAATTATTTACGATTATCTGTTACCAAATTCAAATTGTATTTGGTTTCAGAGTAAACTGTTCATTCAGTTCAAAAAAAAAAGGTCATTTATTAAAATGTCTATAAAATAAAACTACCGTATCATTTTAAGAACCTCTTATATGAATAATTTTGTTAAAGTGAAGAAATTTAAGTTTTTAATAAAATGAAATGCGGCTCAAAATCAATTACTTTTTTTAAATTTAATCGAACAGAAATTAGGTTTCACTTAAAATCCTGCAAGGGTTAAAATTCATAGCAAGGCTGGAAATCCAGCATTTATGATGATTTTAAAAGTTTGATAATTAATAACAATAACATATGAAGGGTAGAAAAATTTTGCATTTATCATTTTGCATTTATCATTTATAGAGCATGACCTTAGCGCACAGAATAGCTGATTTATAATTATCTATTAATAAAGATTGTTTGATGGCAGACGCGTATATTGTTTCCGGTTTTCAGCAAGGGAAATGAATTTTCCTTTTGGTTATTTTAGTGCTCTTGTCGACAGTCCGGGACTAATTATCGTGGCTTATCTTCCGTATCGGACAAATGGTGGGGAAAAGTCAATTGATTAATAGCATCAGTGTCTGCAGCGTCTGCCTTAGAATTGTAATTCAAATTTCCGGTATCGCAAACTTCCTGCCATGGTAGGCTAGTTCAAACTACACTAGTCTAAGTAAAAAATACGAATCCAGTAGTGAATCTTGAGGCACAGTTACAATGATAGTAGGTAGATTTGTGAATGAGTGCAAGATATTTCAATGTCGAGGAAATGCTAATTCGGTCTATTATAAATAGTTCTACGGTTGATAAATAAAAAAGTTTATAATGTCCAGAATAAGTGAAAGTGAAAGAACTTCTTGATTTTTCTAGAATTTTCTAGTAAAAATATGAAATGACCAAAATGCCATTTTACTTTGTTTTTTCATGTATACATAAAGGAAAAAAACGCTGAATTTATTTGTGTCCGCTCTCCATGAGTTTATGAAAAAAAATTAGGTGGAGGTTTCTGCATGTTTAGAAAATAAATATGAAATAATCAGATTTGTTTACAGTTGACATTTCATGTTAACGTAAAAAAAAAAAACGACTGGCCTCTGATCATCTACTGATCTGTCGTTCGCAGTCTTCTCCTGGCGAATATCCTGGTCATCTCTCTCTCTCTGTGCTGTTTATACAGAAGTTCCAGAAACTAGACAACGTCTCTTGGTGTGTTCTGAAATCCACTGATGCCATTATGGACCTGCTTTTGTATCTCATCTAAAACGAACAGCAGTCTTACGTTGACCCACACAGAATGCGCAGTGTGGTTGGATGGGTCACTTTACAACCAGGTTCAAACTCACTCCTGGGTAAATACGGTTAAGCGTATGCATGACCTGGACATCTCAAAAGCTTTTCCAACAAACTGGCTCAACATATTTCCTTCTCCTTCTCTTGCATCTGTAATAGCAATACTTTTTATTATGGTAAAAAGACACATTTTTGGCTAGAATCTTAGACTATGGAGTTTACTAACGTTTGATCTGCTCCAAGTATAGTATCACGATGTAAATCCGGTTGAACAATTCATCCCAATCAAGGATTAAGTGCCTGATTTTAAAATTTTCTTGATTTTAGATTTTTTTTCATTATTTTTTTAAAATTTTCATTAATTTCATTTATTTAATTTTCATTTTATTAATTTCATTAATAAAATTAATTTTCATTCATTAATTTTCTTTTAAGTTTCATTTTTATGAATTTTCAAAGTTTTTATTAAAATAGGACCGAATTCTTTACCAAGTTTTATTAAAATATTTTCTATTATGCATAAAATTTAAAAAGTGAAATACTAGTTAAGAAATATTTAATACTTTTCTATAATATTCGAGAATATTCTAGAAAGGTGTAGAAGATTCCTGAATGTGGTAGAATATTGCAGGTGATTTTAGAATATTATAGAAATTGGGAGTATTGTTTTAATGTTATAGAAGATTGTAGATGAAAATAAATGGGCCTGTTGTACTGGATTCTGTGGCGGTTATTTTTTCTTCTTTTTGTACTTATTATTTTTTTTTTTTTTGATTTATTTGGATATTAATATTAAATGTTTTGTTTTGTTCCCTGATAAATATATAGACCCCTTTCTTTATACCCCCACTTACACATCTGACTTTGGATTCGCAGGAGAATTCAGGTTCAAGGGATCTTCTCAATTATGTAAAATTACCTCTGGAAAGGCTGAGTGTTCAAAAATAACAAACTCACTAATTAATAAATAACATAGTTTATTTATATATATATATATGCAATTTAGTACATTTCTTTACACTAGAAGGGTTATTTCTTTCTACACAACAAACTTAATATCCTTACAGGAAACTGCTATAGTTTCTTCTTTCTTCACACATGATCAATAAATACTTAAGAGGTTTAGTTAACACCCTTTCTCCAATATAAGTCAAATTCTTATTTTATAAATTGATTTAGGAATTTCACCCTTAACTTCTGATTTATTTAGAGTCCCTTTTTTGTCTTGGGGAATATAATTTCACAAACTTTCTCTAATCAAGATAAATCGTACATTTGACATCAATTTCTGGACTAATGCTGGTCCAAGGGTTAGCTACATTCAGAAGGCTATTCTTTTCTCTGTATTTCTCTACCCTTCCCTTCCAAAATTTATCATACATATATGTTAGACAATAACTAATAACAAATATCAAATTTCTCTCCTTTACTTTTCTACATATGTCTAATTATACATTAATCAAAACCATAACTGTCATCTGACTTATCCCTATATTTATGTATATATTTATCTTTTTGTACATCCTTTCCTTAGTATCTGTCTAAACTTCTACTAATCTGATATTAGGGTTCCTACAGTCCTTTAGGGGTAAGTAAGAATACTATATAACTAATCACTTACTTAATTTTACAAATCGGGCTTCTCTTTTTTGGGGCCTTCCGCTCCTTGTTTGGGACAGTCATCATCGTTTGCCAAGGGCATTCATCTCAGGACCTCCAGAGGATTTTCGTGCGGGTCACAGTTCCGCTACTCTGCTTAAACTCACTGTGCCATCTGGTCTGGGCTGGCTCTTTGACGTACCGTCCTACTCCGTCGTTACGAGGACTGCTATCTTTCCTTCTGCTTTGCTCCGTCCGCTCTAGGCTGGCACTTTGCCTTCACCGCCTGTTAGTTTCGATACAGGGGCTGCTTCATACGTCTGGGACATCAGAACTTGATGCCTTCATCGAAAGGGGCTTCCTCCTTTTCCAGGCACTTTTGCCTTCGCTGATTTCTATCATTCCATTCCTTTACTTTCTACGTTACTTTTCTCTCTCTTCCTTTTCTCCGCTACACCTTTTCTTAAAAAACTGATTCACAAGAAGAAAAATTTCACAGGGCGCTTCTCTCACTTCTTTGCTCCACTTTTTTAAAACTCATTTTCACAAACACCGACAAAAACCTCAACTTTGTCTTTGACTAACTCATATTTACTAGCACTAACAAATGTCTCAACTTTGTCTTTCTGACTTTTGCTCACTCCCCCGGTTCTCTCTTTTTGTTTCTCTCAATTTCGTACCGCCCCTATATTTCAGGTCCGCTTTAGTTCCGGGTCTTAACCAATCTTCTCATTCTATCAAATCTTTCTCTCTGTCCTATTCGCCCATGTTATCCTTTCCCATGCTGTCCCTTCAGTGCTTGATCCAACCTCTCATTTTAATAAATTTGTAAATTTCCCAGGCTGTCTGCCCCTTTGAAGTCGGTCGCCATTTCCGAAACCACCTGGTTATTCTTAGCAGCTTTACTTCACAAGATCCACAACTTCCTCCCTCGAAGTCAACGAATATGGCCTTCGAAGCTGATATGTGGTTAACTAAAGAGACCAAGTCGTCTTCACAGGATTTTCCCTTCTTGAAGCCAAATTGGGATGGAGACATTAAGTTTTGACCTTCAATTAAATCTGCTACTTTGTTAGCATCCAATCTTTCAAATAGTTTGCCAAGGTTTGCCAAAAGAGAGATCAGTCTGTATGCTTTGGGATCAGATTTATTTTTGTCCGGCGTGTGAATAATTTTGATCAAAGCTATCTTCCAGAGATTAGAAAATATCCCCTCAGTATGACATTTGTTATACATAGTTAGAAGTAATTCTGGAAAGATTTCGGCAAATTTGATAATTACAGCATTTTCCACAAGATCTAAACCTGAACATTTATGGATATTTATTTTGCTTAGGGCCAGCTTTAGCTCGGGAAGAGTGTAGAGATCCGTTTCATATGAGGAGTGGTAGGTTGAGTTGCTATTCCTGATAGATATTTGTTCTGGAGTTTCTGTGGTGAGATCGTCCAGGGAAGCAAGCGATCCAGAATGGCGTTAACTGAGCCATTTCAGTTAGTGGTTTCTGAGTCATTGTTCACTTCAGTGTTGTACACTTCATGAGAGAAACTTTTTTTTGCTAATTTTTTATAATAGACCCCAGGGATCAGAATTTCCTGTGGAGTGAACTAAGTGTTGCCAGGAGGCAAGTTTTTGTTTTGCAATTGTATTTACGTTTTCTCTCCGCTGGCCTTTATAGATATTTTTTAGTCTGGTGACTTCCGGTTCGAGCCAGGACCTTCTCCTTTGAAAGTCTCTGCGTGTACTTTTTTGTGCAGAGTGGAAAGTTCAGCTGTCCTCCATGGAACTGTAGTATGCTTGCTAATTTTCTTCTTAGCGGAGCGTTCTGTAGCACGAAGTAAGGCAGCCTGTACATAGAATGCATATTCTGAGACATTGAATTGGTTCAAAGACCGGCGAGTGTCAATGTTAAAATCCTGGTGAATTGAAGACATAAATAAAGGCCATTTCATGGTTTTGATAGAAAATCTTCTAAGATCTTTTGGAGGAGGAGAACCTGTAGTATTTGGAAGGAGAGATACCTTAAAAGTGATTGCTCGGTGGTCACTGTTTGTGTAGTCAGTATGTATGGTCCAATCAGAGATCCTCGAGGACATGGCGGACGTTGAAATGGTTAAATCAATGTTTGATTCTCCGTGGACGTTTGAGGTGTGCGGTTGGTTGGGTAAGTTGTGCAGATTTAAATTGTAGATGAATAAAAATTCCTCGAAAATCCTACCTCTGTTGTCAAAGACACTGCTGAACCATAAGAAAGATTTTGAGTTTGAATCAGTTGTAATTATTAAATATGTGGGATTTAAAATAGCAAACACCTGTTCTAGATATCTTTGTGATCAATTAATATCTGCTGATGGTGGACAATATAGTGACAGTAAGCAGAACGAGAAAGTTGATGTAGAAACTAAAATACAGGTGGAATTTTGATTACACAAGCCAGAGATAACAGTGATATCCAGCTTGTTGTTGAATATGGTGATGGCAGATTTAGGATCTGTTGCAGAGGACTGGATGATCTTTGTAGTCATGGGATATCCCATAAATGTGCTTAGAGACATAAGGTTCCTGAATGCATATAATCAAAGAAATTTTCCTTTGCAATGAGCCTGATCTCATCAGCAACGCATCTACAGTGTTGTGCATTGATCTGCATGATTGTAAGTTGGAAGGGAGTCTGGTTCGCTGCCTAGCTATGCAGAGAGAGGCACACTGCCCGTCTCTGGTCTCCAGATCGCTTGTACCGCTGGTTGCTCATTACGATTGCCAAACGATGGCATTATCAAGAGACCTGCGGGCCAGATACCTGTGTTTAAATATATTTCTACATATATTCGGACTTTTTGATCTTAATCCGGAAAGAGGAATAGGATGGATGCCTGGTGTGGACCTTTATGGGGGTACCGGGTATGTTGAGCTGCTTCAGAAGGGTTTCAATTTGTTCTGCTGTTGTTTCCGGGCATAGTCGACTTATAAAAATGCTGGAGGGCCTTGCCCTCCTTCTTCTATGCTGCATCGTTTTAATACCCAGTGTGTTAGGGTTAGAGCCAATAACTGCATCACGATTCTGAGCTGCTTGGGTGAAGAAGGTCTCCTTGTCTTGCTTGGAAGTAACTTTACTGCTGATAGGTGCTGATTTCATCCTCCATGCTCTTGGTTCAACTGTCTTCTTGGAGCTACTTTCAAACGGCATGTTGTGACCACCAGATGTATTTGTTGCATTACTGTTCGTTGTTGGTCGGAAGTAATGCTGTTGTATGTTCACTGCAACTGTGTTTTGCTGCAGATAGCTTGATTTGGGCTGTTTGGATTTTTTGTAGTTCAGTTCTCAACCTTTGACTGCCGCTCTAGTTGGTCTTCTTGTGTTCTGATGCATTATTTCTCCTTGTGCAGCTGGTAACTGGTGTGTAGTCTGGTTCGGTCTGTTTAGCTGAGAGGATCTGTCACCTCTTAATAAGGATTGTTTTTGATTATCTTAAATGACATCTATGAAGGGATGGAGGGCGTGAGGTCTAAACTTGCAGATGATGTAAAGATCAGTAGAGTAGTTAATGATCGCCGCCAAGCAGAACTTCTTCAGAGTGACCTAGATAGACTTCCTGGATGGTCAGAAAAGTGGCAGCTATGCTTTAATTCAGCAAAATGCAAGGTCTTACACCTCGGGAACAGCAACCTAAAAATAACATACACTTGGTGGAGTTGAACTAAAGTCAGTAGAGGAGGAACGGATTTGGGACTTACGATACGGTCAGACATGAAGTTGTCCGAGAATTGTGGACAGGTTGCAATGTTGCATTGTCCTATCGATGATTTATCGAACATTTGCTTGTAGAGATTACGACGTCATAATCACATAAAGGTGATTTTATAACCTTTATGTGATTAAATTATAAGCAATTGTTTTTTTTTTAAATTAGTACCGAAAAACCGGTATTTTTTGTATCAATCTTGATCCCGGTGTTGTAAGCCCTACTTACTACGTCTGAAATCCGTGAAACTGCCCATCTTCACAAAATTTATAGGAAACCTTGCAGATCGTTTGGAATAAAGTTTTCAAGATACTATTATAAAATTAATCGCCAGAATAGCACACTGTGTAAGACAATGATAAAATCTCGTGGAGGATAATTTGATGAAAAATTAGTATAGTCGTTAATATTAACATTTCAATATTTTTTGCTTAACATTTTCAGGCTTAACAAAAAATCTTAAAATCAAAACATCTTCCATATTAAACCTTGCATTGTCACAGCTAATTAAAAAAAATCAACGAAAATTGTTATCATATGCTGCGATCCCAAACTTTTTGGGTATATCTAGGTAGTGTATATCTAGGACTGAACAGTTTTAGAGAAGCACATGTGTTATTATGCTTACTTATCCTTTAATCTATTTTTGCGACCATAAGGAATTTAAACTGTATGAATAATGCAATGGACTTAATTATGAGAGTAGAAGAAACTTGCCTTTGTACCGAATTGCCCTAGTATTGCGCTACTTTCAGTAAGTAGCTTTATCTGTATTAGAACTTTGAAAACTGATTACCGCATGACAGCTCACATGGAACAACTTTACAACTGTTTTATCAGCGTGTTTTCACTAGAGACTATTTATTGATAGACCAATTTGTCCTGAACCAAGCTGTCATGCTAGTCGAATCTTTTAAAGAAATGGCCAGTTAACCTTTTGGAGAGACCAGCCGTTCGAAAGTAGTGCAATAACCACGGTTACTCGTTGCAAGGACGAATTCGTTCATAGAATTAAGACCATGGGATTATCTGTGCAATTTAAATCATACTGGCCACAATTCAAAATACTGGATTGTAAATTTTTCTTTTTTTGTTTGTAGGTAATACCTACATACCCTTAATAACTAGTCTCGGCGGCGTTACTTTTCTTGTAAACAATTATTCGTTCTGTACAAATCTCAAATCCGCTTTACCATGGAGTATTGTTCCATCTGGAGCGGTGCCACAAAAACCTCTTTCAGGCTTCTTGACTCCAATAAAGGAGGGCAGTCAGGTTACTTAATGATCCAGCCCTTACAAAATTCTTTCCACTGTCTGGCTCATAGACGTTCAATTTCTTCTTGCCTTTTCTATAGATGCTTCCATGGTGGCTGTTCTGAATTGGCATTTGCAATTCCGCCCCACTCTTACAGACCAGTCCGAACACTTGCCTGAAACAATCAATATCAATTCACTGTCCCGCTCCAAACCTACAGAATAAACTTTTTCACTTCCTCATTTATTTCTTCAAATTCCGTTCTCTGTAACTTCCTTCACATGTTTTTACAGAAAATATCGGTGTGAAGAAATTTAAGTTTAATGTCAACAAGTATCTTCTGAATTTTCAAACTTCAGCCCGTGCACAGTATTAAACACTTTGGGTTCAAATACTTTTAGTGTTTTTGAGTTTCATAAAAAAATACAATAATTCGGCACTTGGTAAATTAGGGAACAAAGCATAATTGTATATTTTCTTAAAATTATAAATTGTAGAAACTCAAAGGCAGTACCAACAAGTTTCACGTGTCCTTTAGTTCCCATAATTTGAAACTTGAGGTTTTAATGATTTTATTTCGCTAATTTCAAATTATAGCATTTCTTGATGTTATCTATTTTATCCCTAGATAACAACCAAAAATGGTGTTACCTAGGGAATAACTTCGATCCTCCCTAAAGACCTTTAGAAGTAAAACAATATATGATATTTGATAAATTCATTTCAACGGGAATTAGACTGCTCAGTCTCCGACTGAGCAGTCTAATTCAAAGGCCAACTTTTCTTTCTTCCTCTTCTTCAATGTAAATTGCTTAATTGACGTTTCCGAAATATTATTATTATTTTTTTTTTTTTTCGTTTTCACTTTCATGCTTACAGGGTTTCATGCTAGTTACTTACAGTCAAATCACTATAAACCATTGAACTTTTCATTTAACGCCTTATCCAAATAAATTTTATACATTATGACAGATATTAAAAGAGAACACGAAGATAAATGGCAACGTATCATTTTCATTTCGGTAGCCATTACACCTACTACCATTGAAACTGTCACCATCGTACCGTATCGGCGTAAGTTTCCCGCGACCCGGTTACAGAAGCTCGACGGACAGTCTGAAACAAGACTCGAGATTGCACGATAAGTAGCTGTCACCATGCGGAGCTGTTATTAGTTCCCTCGCTTCTTGCAGATAGTACCCATTCATCATGTTCATCTGTCGCGTGCAGCTCGTAGTTCAAAACTGGATTGAGATCTGTTTCTCCTAAGCTCCCTTTGGTTCCATATCAAAATGTTTACGCACACATTATTGTGAAAGAACTCGTATTAGTGAAAATTTATGCATTTGGCATATATTCATTAAAAGGAACTTTAGCAATCCAATATTCACTTTTTCTTTTAAATATTTGGGTTCGTAAACCTAAATGGTGTCGTATATTTAGCGAATATTGTCCCATATCTGTGGTTATAATTTTGCGTAGATATCAAGTTATCTACATTTTATTAAAGTTTATGTCTTCCTTTATGTAAAGTAAATTCGTTTTTGGTATAGCAAATTTACTTGTACATCTCTCGATCAGTTTTAGCAGAAGCAATAAAATTTTATTGCATGAGTTTAGAATCTCTCCTTCATTTTAAATGGCTCTTTAATAAATATAAAATCCAGTCCCTATTTTGATCTTCTGATCTGTAAGACTGCAATATGATAATATGGCTGATCTCTCAGCCATATATTGCATTGGATAGCGTTTGGTTTCAAAGAGGCAATGGATTTTTGCTGCACGGGCAAAAACGAAAAGAAACTATTTGACTCCATCCTCACTTATTACCTACACCATTTGGCATCTCTTATATTGTGGAATTAACTTCGCAACCGTGATGGCATGTCTGCATTATTAGGGTACCAGCCGGTCCATCGATGAGTGAGCCAACAAGCTCCAAAACAGTGCCGTCTGGATGGCAGTGGGCACTAGCCCACTGAGAATAAATAACAGTAGTCTGGTCTATTAGAAAAGCGTTGTTCATTCGAAGTAGTGCAATACCTGGTATCTCGTTGTGAAGGTAGCTGCAATATGAGATAAAAATCAAATGATGCCTTTACACTGCTTATGTAGTTAAACTTATGGGTAAACTATGGTGTATTTACACCAATATTATAAAATTTAACTACGTAAAATTGAACTGTGCTCATTAACGCTTTGGCTTTTCCAATTCCAGCGTCTCCCCAAGATTTTTTTTTATAGATCCTAGCCACTGAAATCTTATAAATTAGGTGGCAGGACCTGCCAGAGTACTATCTAAAAATACTGGGGTATCTGACTTGCCTCCACGGGGCAATGGTGGGTCCCATTAGGGACCCAACGGCTAAAAGGTCAGAAGAACAATGGTAAATGACATTACACTTACAATATCCATACATTTTTAAATCTCTGTCCTTTACAGTATACTGTACTGTAATACAGTACACGACAATGTATACTACATGGAGAAGTAAACGGGGAAACCCCTTTACGCTAAAGTGTGTTTCGGGTGCCGTTAGACCCGAAACACACTTTACGCTAAAAATAAAAAATACAAAAAAAAAAAAAAAATTCAAATTATTGGGGGGGGGGGGAAATTTTATTTTAGCCAGCGAGTTGGTAATTATTGGAATAAGTTGTTACCTCCATGGGTGATTGGGACCCATAACATATTGCCTTGTGCATTTAGTCTTCTAAATAAGTAGTTAAATTTAGACCTGTGGAGCGTGCGTTGGTGTATAGGTAGAGTAAAGGAGTGGAGACTGAAAACTGGAGGGAAAGACAGAAATATGGGGTCGATAGATAAGACAACCCCAGGTGATCAGTGGGGCATGCCCATTCCCTACCAGGCGAAGAAAGGGGGGGGGGGAATGTATTTGCGTCCACTTCTTTGGGCAGTCGAATAAGTCAAACGTATAATACATGTGAATGTGTTTTTGCTTATTTGAAATCGTGCCTAATCTGTATTTTAACTTAATGTACAGTTTAAGAGATAATTTTAGAAGAGTAGACCAAGGAAGAATGTTTTTTATGATTGTGTAAAAGATCTAATTGACGAAAGGAGCTACCTGAGAAGTGCTGGATGGGTCTCTATAGAGCTTATTATGCACCAGTAGTACTATGCACGCTAGCTGGGAAGAGCTGGAGAGAGAGAGAGAGAGAGAGGGGGGGGGGGGATTGTTGAAAGATAGAACTAAATGAAAAGTATTAGAAGATTATATAGATCTGCAAGAAGTCGGAACGACAACGGATAAGTAAGCAAGTATTACAATTTAAAAGATCTAAATGTTAAATTTAATATATTCTAATTGTATTAACACTTCAAAAATACTGCGCATGCAGTATTTTTGAGGTGAATGAAACATCTCTTCTCATTGAGCACCTATTGTACGTATAAATCTTTGTATACATATACTACTCTAATAAATTTAATATTTCCAATAAAAATATTTATTATTACTGGCGTATTGTAAGTTTTGTTGCGGTGTGTCAATTTTCTTTAGTTATTGGTAATGATTAATATTAATAATTTTTTCATAATTTATCAATAGCTAATTTAATTAATAAAGCATTAATTATTAAATTCTCCACTACTTGATAATGTTAACCCTATAAAGAGTAATTTTATAAGTTTTAGGGATATGAATATGATTCACTAACATGCGACCCTCGCAGGACACCGATTAATTTGGCCACAGTATGGAAGAAGTCCATAAACGTTTAATTTGACCACAGTATGGAAGTCCATAAACGTTTATGGACTTCTTCCCGTCATGGTGGGATTCGAATACGAGCATTTTTCATATTGAATGAAACAGGGACAAACCGATTGTAGCCATTGTGATAGTTGCAAATGTAGTATAATGGATTTCCATTTCATCGTTTTAAGAGGCTTGGATTGGAATCTCGTCAGACTAGAGAAATTCTAAAAAGCCTCTTCAGTTTGGGCGTATTGAGTTATTCCTGTTTTTTTAGGTGCCATAATATGCAATTGTTCCCTAAATATAGATTCTTCTCAGACATATAATAAATATCGACTAGTGCACTGTAACCAAAGATCTCCAAAATGACAGTAACAACACTTATACGTGAGCTATGCCTTAATTATAAAAAAAAAGAGGCAGTTTCTTTATCACGAAGTGTATTAGGTGCCGATTTTCATAATATATTAACATATTGTCAAGAAATAGATTTTTGTAATCCAGGGCGAGAAAAAGTAAGTTTCAGAGATTATGTTGATGTACACAAGGATTTGATTAAATCGCAAACAGTATGTGACATTCACGATATGAGATGTAACGAAAATTTCCATTTCACAAACTTCGGTGATTTAATACTTACTGAACTGATGCATTGCACTAACTTGTATGTCTAGTAAATTTCGTGATTGAGGCTTTAGCCCTAAATTTTATTTTCAAATGATTCGGCGGTGTAATGCTTGAAAGCATAAAGAATGGAGCATTTTTTTTACGAATAAGATTTCAGAAAGTGATGTAAGGGAATGACGCCAGACTTTAAAGGCGTTAACTAGTTTGATCAATTTTTGATGTGAAAACATATTTTTTCGGACTGAAGTATAAAATCCATTGGTAACGAAAATGCGAGACACAAATGATATCACTTCCTAGATGATGCTAATGACGCTAACTCAGTCCCTAACGCTGATTCGGTAGGATAAGTAGAGGGCATGAGCATAAAACCTTACTTCGTTCATAACTTCGGTTCTAGCTGTTCGATTTTAAATTTTTAAACGGTTTTGATTTTCTTTCGTCGTCTACTATCGAATTGTGAAAAGTGTTGAAAATACAATCTCAAGTGTACGTTTCCTAAAGATGTTTTCACATAAAATAAAACATCTTTCTTGTGTACAGGGTACACGCGCTGTTTTTTTTTTTTTTTTTATTTACAACGAATTTTAAACCAAATATGTGGTCATATTTTTCTTTAGATATTTAAATTTTCATGTTTTCAACTCTCTGGTATACTTTTATTATTGTGTGTGTGTGTGTGTGTGTGTGTGAGAGAGAGAGAGAGAGAGAGAGAGAGAGAGAGAGAGAGAGAGAGAGAGAGAGAGAGAGAGAGAGAGAGAGAGAATGAAAAAATAAAGGAAAATAATAATATATATTGTTGTGTGTAATGTTTCATGCAAGGTCAGGAGTACAACTTTAACAAGCTCACAGATGAAGAAGTAAATTCTCTTGGCCTGTCCTATGACTATGACAGCATAATGCATTATGCCCGAAACACGTTTTCAAAAAGCACATACCTCGATACCATTCTACCTCAAGAAGATCCCATGTCTAAGTCTCGTCCAGAAATCGGACAGCGAGTACGACTGAGTAAAGGAGACATCTCCCAGACTAATATGCTATACAGATGTCCAAGTAAGTGTTTAAGTTATTTAAAGTGTCATATTTTTGACATAAAATATGACATATGACATTAAAGCATAAAATAACAAAAGTTTAATAAAAATATAAAAATTGCTCATCTACAGCTTATTTAAAAAAAAAAAAAGTCAACATCTTTATGTAATTTAATGTGAATAGGTATTTTATATTATCAACCATGAATTTGCTGAGAAAGGTGCCCTTTCCATCACGTAACATGGTTTCATCTACAGAAATAAGTGGCTTGTTTGTGTAAAACGGAAAGCTATCTTATTTAACAAGGAAACTCCCCCCCCCCCCCAACACACACACACATACCATGTTTCTGCTTTAATTGGAGTTTTCGGTAGTGGACAGGAAAGAAACCCTCCATCTCAGAATTCTGCTATAGTAAATATTCTTAATAGAAATATTAGTCTCTTAAAGAGTTTGCCTAGTGCATATGAAGTTAATAGAAAATAGTCAGTTACTGTTTCTTACCCTCTCCCTGATGAAGCTTCAAGAGAGATGAAAGATATATCATATACAGTTGTTAGAAAGATCCGCGATTATTCTCATTTCTGAAACTTAAACTGTGTTTGATAGTATTAAGAAATAATTCTTATCTCTTGGTGTATATATTGCAAAACAGTAAGATTTCGTAATCAATGGGACCTGTTTCCACCCTCATAGCAGCTATAAAGCAACTCTCTTTTGTGAGCTTTTAAATTAACTTGGATCGTCAGCCAACATGAATAACTTAGCAGATAAAAATTATACGCGGAAAACTCCCTCTCACAGCATATTAAAATTTCTCTGTGAGAAGGTCAAATTATTTAAAAACTCAGCCATAATAATTGCATAATTGTTATGTTAAACACACACACACACACACACACACACACACACACACACACACACACACACACACACACACACACACACAGGGATCACTGAAATGGCACCATCTCATTAGAAATGGACTGTGCCGCATAACTCGGTATAAAAAAACTGAACAGCTTCTTGCATGTCCAAGTGATAAAGTAGCGATCATGGGACGTAGTAAAGATATCGCAGAGTTTCAAAAGGGCATGATTGTGGGCGCTAGGGCATTCGGTGCTTCCACATCGAAAACGGCACGTCTTGTTGGTTTTACTCCCGGTTCATTGTGGTTAAGGATTACAAAGAATAACGTCGAATGTGTCAAACCACCTTCCACCGACAGAACTGTAAATGGTTCGTTGTGAGCGAAGGGTGCAGTGCGTTGAACGGGCTCAAAGGCAAGTCACTGTGCGACTGTTGACATCGCAATATAATATGGGTATATGTCTATTCCAACATTGTGGAAGGCCCCGCAAGAAGCATGGCTGCAGATCCCTACGGATATCTTCCGACATTTGCTGAAGTCAATGCCTAGGCGAACGTTGCTATATGCGTGAACGATGGCCGAACCTGGTATTAGTCAGGTGGTCACAATTCGGTGATCACGGTGTGTGTGTGTGTGTATAAAAAAGGTAATGTGCAGCCATTATCAACCCACTGCAGGATGTAAGCCTCCTCAACAATTCATGTTGAGGGAAATGGACCATAATCTGCCACTCTGGTCCAGTGTGGGTTGGCAGATCGACCGTATTCAGCAGTCACGGGTTTGAACCCCGGTCTACTCAAAGAGCGTGTGCTACTGCACTTCCGCTCCTGACTACTCGGTTACGGATATGTGTATTCGTAATTTACACGAGGGTTACGTTCTAGAACGTCTCGCGCAATCTAAATTGACGCGTAATGCAAACATTTAACATTCGATTATAGGCCTATTAGAGTAACGCTCTCATCAAGCTAAGTTACCCCTACCGCTAAGTTATCCCTCTTTTTCACTCTGATGGGGCATGGGCCTGCTCCACTGACTTAGGGTCATCTTCCCTATGGACCCCGTATCTCTGTCTTTTCCCCCCAGTCTTCAGTCTCCCTCCCCTTCTCGAACTTACAACTAGTGTCTGAATCAACCCCAAATTGTTTGAGCCCTACACCCAAAAACTTATCAACATCAAATCACCCAACTAGTACTCCCTTTGTTTTGGCTGACCCCTATCTATAGCGCTTTTTTTTCTTTTTCTTTTTTTTTTTAGGTCCTTGCCACTGAAATCTCAGGAAATTAGGTGGCAGGACCTGCCAGAGTAAATAGCTATAATAGTGGTGTACCTGGTCTGCCTCCACGGGGCGGAGTGGGGCAACGTTGGGTCCCATTAGGGGCCCAGCGGCTAAATGACCAGATGAACAACGGTACACGACACTACACAAATACAAAATCCATATACTTTTAAACCTCTGGCATTGACAGTGTTCTGTTTCACACCCACAATGTATAGCACGCGGAGATGGGGGGAACCCTGGTGCCGTTTGACACTAAACACACTCTACATTCTACTACCCCTACCGGTACATGCCTTTCGTTTTCTTTTGTTAGAAGACTGGGCGCTCTAAAGAAAATGATAAGCAACCAAAGAGAGATTCATTCACCTTTATTGATTTACCTTTTTTTTTTTTTTTTTTTTTTTTTTTTTTTACAGTAAGAAAAGTATGTCATTGTAACCAACATGTACAACACAAACAACGTGAGAGAGAGAGAGAGAGAGAGAGAGAGAGAGAGAGGGCGATTGCGGTGGATGGTGGCCTTAGGCGGATTGATGAGAGGGATCGTCATGGTCAGATTCCGTTCCCTCGGATTCGGACCAGATAGGTGGGGATGTTACGGTAACACGGGTAGTGGCGGGTTCACTTGACTGTTTCCTTGAGCGATTGAAAATGTAATCCAGAATTAGTTGCTTTACACATTGCCTGTTCTCACGCAACAACTCATAGTAGCAACCAAGTTCTAGCGTATCTTTGCGTTGCACTTTAGAGCTTCGTTCAAGATTAGGGTCTTCATCAGCTAACAGATTTAGCCCTTCATCTATAGGATTTAATGCTTTCGATATTCCTTTCACTGTCAGGCTCCGTTCTTCTTTAACTTATGGGCTTTCGCTCGCTGCCTGCTCCTTCTCTTGAATGCAGTATTGTTCCAGTGAAAATAGATCTTCATTTGACAATTCTTGATGACGTAATCAACTTAATCATTGATATCAGTTGCCTCCACTTCAATGAACCCTATCTTTTTATCGAGTTTCACGCATTTATCTTTGGATTGTGCATAATCGTCATCGGTATCGAAGCCTTTGAAGGAGTTGCTAAGATCTGGACATAACTTATGACCACGAACTTTGAATACAGTTATGTGGGACTTCACGCCATGCAGCATCAATGAATTTTAAAGCATCTTTTATATTGAAGGCTAGCCAATATTTGCTACATACTCATCTGTTCGTGGTCGGTCTTGTCAATTAGATCAGCCAGAATGCGTTTAAATACCGAACCGTAAAACATTTAATCACATGTTAGTCCATAGGCTGGAGTATCGGGGTTGTATTTGCCGGGAAAAATACAATCTTGATATTGGAACAGACATAAACAATCCTCGTTGGATGGCTTGTGGCATTATCAAGAATAATTAAGATATTGAACGGAATTCTTTTTTTGCAGCATTTATTTTTAGTGTACATATAATGTATTGTATAAATAGCATATAATGATACGTTATATTTATTTCTTTTTTAGAATGTGGCCGAACACTTCAAGAGCCATTCGGATTTTTTACTTCTCCAGAATATCAGAGCATGTCTCCGCCTTCACATAATGAGCACTGCGAATGGAGGATCACCGCCACCCACGGTGAAAGAATTGCAGTTAACATAACAGAATTAGACATATTTGAATCTCCAAATTGTGAAAGTGATTATTTGGAACTGAGAGATGGATATTGGTTTAAATCTCAACTTTTAGGTAAGCTTCGAAAACTCTTGACTTCTGCGCTATCCGCCCGAATCTATATAAGTGTGTCTGACTATAGAGAAAATTAGATGTAACTTACATAATTTTATTGTATTTAGGCGGAGGGGTTCAGTTTTTATTTACCAGAACATGCATACTAGCCTGTAAACAGATATTTGTACAGACGTAGTACACAATAATCGATATGAACTGACTCACCATGACTAAAGTAGTTGATACAACAAACATTCCGATATAAGATTTTCGATCCAACAACTTCATTTATTGATCTCACAGACTTCCGTTTAATTTATAAAGCAGGCGAGAAGCAAACCTAAGTTAGCATAAAAGAAGACGAAATCCTTTTCAGTGGTATCAATTTCTGAAGCTGTGAGCATGAGAGTAGCGCAAGTAAGTTGTTTCTGTGCTACACCACAGATAAATAATCCTCCTTCTTTTAAGAAAAGTGCATTGCTATTTATCTGTAATGTATTAACTTACCAGGAGGATCCTTTCGGACATCGCCATCTCATTAAGTGGGAAGATATGCACCACTGAGGTTGCAGCAGTAGCCGAAACGACCACCTTGGAGGTAGTTATCATTATAAATAAATACTTTATGGTAGAAAGTCTTTCCTTAGTTTCTATCTGTTCTATAAATTATCGTCATTAAGTCAACTGAATTAAATTGATTTTGGCATACAAACATGCATTGCTTTTCTTGTAATTTCAGCTTTAAAATGTTTTCTTGCGTAATTTAACAGCATTTACGACGGTTTCAAAATCTGAGACAGAACTCTTCTACTACAGATCATTGAATGATTTTCTATAATCTGAGACAGAACTCTGCTATTACAGAGCACTGAACGATTTTCTATAGTAGATGGCAACTTAGAGTAGACAGCAACAACCTTAGTTGCTATCTACTATAGAAAATCGTTGAAGACTTTCAACAATTGTTCCTGACCAGTAGATGATAAATTGTGTACTTAAAACTTTTACTGAGAGAGATACATTCCATCTGTTTTTCAAATATAGGCAGTTCTAATGATAGTATCCCGATGTTTTAGTAATATTCATGACAAATTTGAGGGCTGGCTGCAGTTTTTAAAAGTTAATGACTTCCGGATGCAAAATTCGAATGAAACACTTTCAGTATGTTAAAGTAAATCCCAATCAGAATGATTGCGATTTACTTTAACAAAACAACTATTATTCATTCTTTCACGAACATAGTTTCAGTATGTGTGTGTGTATATATATATGACAATTTATTTATTGAACTGAATACCAATATGACTAATTAAATTTAATGAGAATATGGAATATAGGTATTCGAAGTAAAAATATACCTATAAAACTATAAGGCCATAGGCCGAGTATTTAGGTAACCTAAGTTGGAATTCATTGTTATACCCTATAATTAAACACATAAATTATAATAAAATACAATAATAAAAATAAAATGATGGTGAAGCAAATTACTGATAAAATAAGGGCAGTGATTAATTATTTAAATGTTAAGTTGATATTTAATGTTATTCACTCGGTACATCTCATTAGAGCGCCTCCGTAGCCAGGTGGGAAGGAGCAGCAGTGCATAGCACACGCTTCTTGATTAGACCGGGGTTCGAGCCCGTCACCACCAAATACGGAGAATGCGGAAAGGTCAGGGAATGACCACCGCATATCCCGGAGCAATATGGCCTTAGTTGCTAATGCTCCTAAAAACCAAAATAACAAACAAACAAACATCTCATTAGGGTACCGACTAATTTCTTGCAAAGTGAGTTAAATAACAGCGATTTTCAGTTGTTTGCTGTAAATTTTAATAGTAGTAGTAGTAGCAGCAGCAGTGGCATTTGATGCAAGAAAGCAAGTGTATGAGTTTATGCAGCATCAGCCAAAAAAAAAAAAAAATATATATAGATATATATACTTCAAGTTTCCCCAATTTTGAAAATTTCATAATATTTTCCACAATTATATGCTATTGTCTGTTATTTTCTGCTATTTGTTCAGTGTAGTATATCTACCAATTCTCAGTAATTTTCTAACATTTTCAGTAATTTAACTATTTCCGTTTCTACACAATTTATAGCAATTCCAGCAATCTTCAAACCTTGTCAGTTATTTAATTAATTCTGGCAGTTTTCTATCATTGTCATTTATTAAACTAATTAATTACTTAACTGGTCTTAAAATAACAAAAATAGGAGGACGATGCTCTCTTTCTTTGTCCTATCTTGCTTTCATTTTCTTATATTTTCACAATTTCTAATATTCTATGCTATGGTCTGTTATTTATTTATTTTGGTTATATACTGCTCCTTTTTTTCATTTTCTGCTATTTTCTGATTTTCCTAACATTGTAGGTTATTTAATTATTTCATTTTTCCACATTTAGAAAAATTCTGAAAAAATTCAGTTTTTTAAAATTAATTAATTATTTAATTGATCACAAAATAACCAAAAGTGAGAGGGCGTTGCTGTCTTTCTTTATCAAATATCAGCCGGCAAACTGAGTTATAAATCCTTTTAGCTACATTTTTTTTACAGAGTAAAGGTAGTGTTCATTTTCTATTTATTATTTAATAATATTGCAGAAAACTAATTTTGATTTTCTATTTGATCTACTATTTCAGTAAGGTTGATTTATTCTTATTATTTCTAAAAACTAAAGTTAAATTTTATGTTTACTATTTTATTTCATTTTATCTCATTCTAAAATCTTCTGTTACATCAGGTATTTCTCTATTCTTTATTGGATTTCTGTAATATAGTACATCTGGTATTCTATAATTTCTTCTAAACTACTTCAAATATCACTACCTACTGTAATACCAGGATCCCTACTATATGGACGGGTAGTTACGCTCCCGGTAAATCCGAAGTATCTATATTATGTGCTTTTTCTTTGCCTTTGTTTTCTGCTTGCTGACTCTAAAATTTTTTATACCTCAAAATCTATTAGAGTAATTCGAGGGAAACTGGGGTTTATTGCTATACTTATTCTATCTCGTATTCGCCTTAATTTGGCAAAAGCCTTTCCTTTTTCACTATATAATTAATTTTCAATAATAATTTTCACTACATAATTAATTTTCAATAAAAATTTTCACTAATAAAAATTATTAGTTGACGCTCACTATCATTATTTTTGCTTCACTGCTATCTGTTGGGCTAGCGGTTATTCTGCCAGTTCGCTGCTAAATTTAACATAGATTTTACTATAATATTAGAGTATTTGAATTTATAATTTTAGAATCTTTGAACCTAGACAAACTGTAAAATGGCAAACAGAAAAGTAGATAGTCTCAGCCAATTATTGATAGGATGTATTGAGTGGAGCTAGCCCTCGTCAACGTTCCATTCAATCTATCCTTTTAACTTGCTTCATCATCATTTTATTTTTATTATTTTATTATGAATTATGCGTTTAATTATAGGGTATAACAATGAAGCCCAACTTAGGTTACTTAAATACTTGGCCCTATGGCTCTATAGGTATATTTTTACTCTGAATACCTATGTTCCATATTCTTATTAAATTTCATTTGTATTCAGTTCAGTAAACTGAACTGAATACAAATGAATACTGTATCGAACACCCGGAAAATTACTGATAGGATTTCTAATATTGACTGCCATTGCAGGAGTACTTGACAGAGGAGGAATAGTATTTATTTCGAAATATAATGTTACTATTATAACTTACAAGGTCTGGCAATAAAGTTCCCAGACTGGTGCAATAAAAAGAACACAGAGTGATGGAGCTCAAAAATGGTGTTATTTTTATTTAAAATAATCACCATCTCATTGACTGTACTTCTTACACCGTTGTAAAGGTTTCTGAAAAGAGTCAGCGAAGGCCCCTAAAGTGATGATGTTCAATTCGGTCGGCTGCATTTTTCTTTGTCCTCAGCATCCTGAAATGTCTTTTCTTTGAGGGCAGTTTTCACCTTGGAAAAGAGGAAGAAGTCTACTGGCGCTAAAGGTTTTTTCACTCCGCGGCTGAGTTAGTCGGCCTCAGGCGTAGATAGCAAGGTTTTTCGTCCAGAAAAACAGGCAGATCGACCACAGAACACACGCAATTTACGGACATAATACACAGTGCAATGCAGATGAATTTAAATATTCGGGTGGCCTAATGTAATACTCCGAAGATGGATATTGGTTTCCTGGTGCTAGATCTGGAGAGCAGGATCCATGGTTGATCTGTACAATGCCAAGTTTCGTTAGAAATGTGCGTAATGGGCGGGAGCAGTGTTCGTGCAACAAGAACCAACTGCCTTTCTCTCAAAATTGCGGGCTCACCCGGGAAATACTCTCCGTAGTTCGTAGTTGCAATCGTTTGAAGCACGTGTAACACGCACCATTGACTTTCTGTCCTTCAGGTCCAAATTCCTTGTACCTGGTATAAATTTTGCACAAACCTTTCTTTTCCCTAAATCGTCTCCTTATTCATATGCAACTCACCAGCCATCATTCTGAGGGTCAAACGATGATCTCTTGGCGCAATTTCCCGTACTTTTGCAAGTCTCTCCTCATTTGGAGAGTTTGACGGACGCCCACTTCTTGGATCATCGCGAACATCCTCAGGTCCGTATATAAACTGTTTATACCATTCAGATACACTGGTACGACTTGATGTTTCATCACCATAAACAGCTTTTAATATTCATACGTTTTTCTGTTGCAGATTTTTCCAATTGAAACCAAAATGTGATATTCGTTCGTGGTTCTGTTGAAAAATTGTGACACGGAACGTTAACGATACTAACGAAACTGGCTATTATCTTCAGCTTGCCAGACTACCGGACAATCTCTGTACTGCCATCGGTTTCACGAGGTTTAAACAACGACATAACCACTCTGTTTATTTTCAAACTCATTTAACATGACCGTAACAGCACCAATCCGGCAACTTTATGTCCTCATCTCGTAGTAATAATTACGCTGTTTATCAGAAGAGGAATGTGCTTAATGTTACAATCCGGTTTCCTTATATTATTATTTTATTTATTGTGCAAATATTGCTTGCATTATCTTTTTATATTTTTTTGGAAGATTTTGCTTATTTAAAAAAAGGAGGAATTGTGGATTAGAAACGCGCGATATCAAAATATTCTTTAATATCCTCAAAATGTGCTGTGGTGAAATAAAGATAAAAATAATTTTAAAAATTTATACTTACAGGTGTAAGCTATTGAGTAAAAAACTGTGAAAGCAAGGTATTATTAACAAAGTAAATTGAATGATATGAGTCTGGAGGTAAAAATATAATTAGGGAGTTTCCCTGCGGTTTCTACTTTATTAAGTGGAATCTTCTTATGGAGAAGAAGGGTAAGACAAACGTGGCCGGTAGTATTTCCAAGGAAATCATCTGTACGAATTTGTTTATTTACTTTGATTTATCAGTAAAATTAATGTATGGTTATAATTAATAATTTATGATTACGATTAAACTTGTGATTCTTCGATATGTCACGTTTTTCACACAGGTAGTCAAACAAAACTTACCGCATTCTGAATGTAAGTACAGGATCATAAAGTGCTAGCATAATTTAATGAACAAGATGGTTAGCGCATTTCAAGTAGGTGAAACATGAGAGGAAGTTTATTACGTGCTGAATTCTTGTCTTTTTACACCGCTGAATGATTGAAGCCGAAAGGAAGTTCAGCGCCATTCTAATTCTAGTTCAGACGTGATTGTTAGAACAAAGGTGGTGCTTTTTCAGTCATAAATGAAAAGAAACTCAGCACTCTGCTTTGCATAGGATTCTTGGAATTATTTCATCAGTTGAATTTATTGTTTACTTTTACAAGCATTCTTCTCTTAACTTGCTTAATGCTACCTCCACTACGTCTGCTCTAAACTCAGACTTCAATATGCAAAAAGCATTAGAAGGAAAATTGTATGATTATTGAAAAATTTTGCATCTATTTTTCCAGATTTGTGGTACCTTCTCTATTTCGTTTCGCTTCTGAATGCTGTAAAAAATAGTGCCAACCAACACTGACAGTCGTTTAAAACGAATGGATATCCCACCATGAGGACAATTTATTGATCTCTACGGGGCTAGACTTGTAGATAGGACAGCACTCGTAATCATCGAGCGCCTACATCAATATCTGCAGCACGCGATCCGATATAACATGGTTGGGATACCCCTCACATTTCCTTATCTCATTGTGCAGTGCCGCTGTGTTCCTACGAGTCTATAAAAGAGGTTTCCCCGAAAAAAAAATTCAAATTTAATGTTGGCGAGAACATCAGCTCTTTATTTGGAAAGGTTGCTTCCTTCTGATGCTACTTAAAAATTGATATTTTTGGTATCTTTCTAAAAAAAATTAAATATTTAAATAGGATAAAATTAGATACAAAAATTAATTTTTCATTCATCATTAAGAAAGCAAAAACAATGACTCCTAAAACTTAATAAACACTCGTTTTCATATATTTTTTTTCAAGCTGAGAATTAATCTTTTGATTACATATTCCTCATCTCAGCGTACAGATAATACTTGTGAAGTAAACACGATAAAATAGATTATATTGAAGTCACCGAGAGAGGGTAGTATGGTTAGTCTTAGTTAGGGTGTTTATTCCCCCTTCCTTGCCGTTGTTTTAAAATCGGGAACTCGTTTTCCGATTTGGAAACGTTAATGGGAAAAGTTTTTTTTTGGGGGGGGTGATGTCCGGACAAAGTGGGAAGAGGGGGGATGTCAAGAGGGGATTGACTAACCTTAGGGGACAACCCTAAGGTTAGCAATCACTACCACTCGCGACGATCCATCGGAAGGGGGTATCCAGCTTGTAAAAATTAATCGGCATTTCATTATACAGTATTGGAATAGCCCCTGGCCTGATAAGGAAAAGGATAACTGTTGGAAAGATTGACTTGCGCCAAAATTTTTCTTAGCGTCCTTATATGTAGACTGTTCCAAGCAGCAAGGAACAGCTCATGCACGTTATCGTCATGCATCCGCATATTTGCTGAATAAAATTAAATCTGCCAAAGTGACATCTAATGGTCAGAGATTTTCAGAGCTTCTTTTGCATTTGAAATGAGCTCAGATCTCATCGAACTTATATTCTTTTTTCTCTCTCTCTCTCTCTCTAATTACATATGTTATGTTACCTTATAGCATTTAATGCTATATAATATTACAAACAATCATAATAATTCAGTGTATTTTACGATTTTTTGTAAGCTATTTTCAATCTGATTGTTCTGAAGAATTTGCTGAGAGAGAGAGAGACGTGCATGAAAAATTTATTTTTTATCGAAGCTATCGGTACACTTCCCATTATTCTGTTATGATTGATGGTTGTTACTCAGCCCTGATCACGCGAGAGTCACATAAAGAAACAAAAATGATGGTCATCACTTTTGTCGAGCTTATCTCCGCGCTATATGGCTTTTATGTGATATCTCGTAAGAATTTTTTATATGTATATCGTGCTGACTGCTTCTGTAATGCATCTGTGAACAAAATGTAAACAGGTAGTACTACGACAAATAGAGGATATGCGGATGACAGAATTCCAAATGCGGGGGTAAAGTTCAGCTTTTCACTTATGTCGTTCGTTTCATTTAATTGACAGCGAACAAGAAGAAAGAAGCAAAAATCGAGAACTGAGTTTCATAATGAAAATTAGTTGTTCTTTGATCGAAATCGATTTTTTAAATTGAGTGGTGAGTCAAATATCAAACTTGGTGATTTAATAGAAAACAGTTTGGCATGATATATATTATTTTTATATCAAAATATCGTCTAAAATATCATGTTTTTCTGTAATTTTTACATCAAGAGAAGCATTTAAAATAATTCAGTGATTTATTCCGTTCATTTGTGAGTGAAGAGATTGATTATGTAAGAATATTTTTAAGAAAACCGCAAACTCGAAAGGTATTAGAACCTAGAGTACTTAGTACCGTGGTTTTGAGAAGATGAAAAAAGATACTTATCTTTTTGAGTTGAGAAGATTTTAAAGATACTTATTGACATCGCAATTAAATTTCTGCAGATTGTAATTGTGAGGAAATACGTGTGAAGGGAGGTTTTTTTCAGAAAACGGAAGTTAAAGGAATGAATGAAGAAGAAAAGTTGGTTCTGTGAGTCTGAAGCTGGGCAGTAAAAGGATGCTGAACATTTTAGATGAGAGAGGGGAAATTATAGAAGTCAGTTCAGAAGAAGGTTGCCTATGGAAGAAAGCAAAAATATTCTGCTGCATTCCTTTTTCTATAGAAAAAGGCATGAAGCAGAGACAAAGTTTGAGAAGAGTGGACAGACTTTGTAAGAGGTGGGTCATTAATTATCCTAATTACCCTCCTTTGAATGGAAGCTAGAAGTGTGAGAGGGGTTATGGAGACACCACTCCAGTTGTGGGAAAAATATTCCATGATGGGAGCCGATTTGAGATCTATACAGAGTGAGTAGCTCTTTCGAAGACGAATAACGCCGAGAGCGAAAGAGAAAACACCTAATTTTTTTAAATTATTTAGATACAGAGGAAGCAATATTTGTAATGTGCTTATGCCAAGAGTAGGGTTACCAGATTTATGACTGGATTAAAGGACACTGAAAAATAATTAATGCTACCACCCTCCAACTCTCACTCAACCCCCTCCCACTCCAAAAAAAAAGAAAATTTAATGATTTTTTAGTTAATAATTAAACATTTTGTTTATATTTTTTAGATTTTGGTTTAAAAATTTTAGTTTTCATATTGACTATAAATATTTGCAAATTTTAGTTTAATTTAGAATTTAAAATATTTAATGGTAAACTATGGCTTTCTATGGGGAAGGATATGGATTGATATATAAAGATAATGAACGATATGGATGATATAAAAAGAATGAATTGATACAAGTATTTTAATGCAAGTTTAGTGCATTAATTGACATCAAGCTAAAATAATTTTAGGTACGCGACAAAAAATACTGGTTTAATAGCTATAAATCATTCACATTGAACATATTTTGTACTACTTCGAGCAGCTTTAAGAACCTCGGCATCATTTTTAATTTTCTCAGAAAAATCTAAACAATTATCTTTAAAATTGAAGTAGAACATTAGTTCGCTTTTTATGAGTGAAACCTCCCTCCACTTCGAGTTCATTATACTAAAAATCTTTTCTGAATTTTCCGAAGCCTCTAGCACTGAAAAAACATACGAAATGACCTTGAAAATATTTGAAAGCTTAAAATCAACACTTCAAAATTAAATGCCACTGACTCGAAGTACTCGAACAAGTTTTAAATTTTTCAGAGGTTGACAGTTTTATAATTTGTTTTCAGTACTGAAACCTCATCAAATTATTTATTCATATCCAACCTTAGTTTTTCTGTTAATTAAAAATATTCTGCTACTTCAACAGATAAATCATAGTTAGGACAACATTTTTAAAGCTTAATTTGCTAAGTTTCAAAAAAGGGGTATTTTCATGAAAATTAATTTTCTTTCCTAAATATTTCAATGCAGCATTATAAAATGCTTTGAAATCATTTATTACTGTGCTTTTAACAACAGGATCTAATTTCTGAAAATGCTGATGAACTTGATACCTAAAACATTTTTGATCAAGATGATTCTTCAGTGAATTTTTTAAATCATTCATTATATTAAAAATATCACTTGTACACGTTTCATTATTTTCAAGCTCTTTTATTGCTTGGCAAATTATTTCGATCGCATACGTTGAAGAAAAGAAAATATATAAAATTAATGAAAATGTTGAATTTTCATTAATTTGAAGAATTTTAAAAAGCTGTTTGGAACAGTCTTTTGGTTTGCTTACGAAATAAAGGCTCAAAGCCTTCCATGAAAGCAAAATTCGTTCTATACATGGTTGTAAAGAAAAGAGCCATCTAGTTGGTACGTGCCTTAAAATTTCTTTAAACTCTGTTTCGCAAACTCATGAAATTCTTTAAGATTATCCCTTTTTTAGCTGAAACAGAAAACAACAAATGATACTTTTGGTGCAATTTTTGTAAAGTTTAGAGTTCAATTTCATGCTACAATCTAATGAGTTAAAAGAATGGCAATGCTTAATTGAATGATAAATATGAGTTATTTCAGCTGCAGTAACTAAATCCTCTTCTTTTGTATTCTTTTTAACAAGAAACCTATCAAGAAGATTTAAAGAATTTGCCGATTTTTGAGCCGTTTTATGAGCTTGTCAGTCTTTATCAGTAGGAGACATGCATAGGAGACATCTCGCCTCATGAGGATCATTTATTGAAGCTAGCCATTCGTATTCTTGCTCCCAAAAAAGAACAAAGCTTCTTTTTTGGGGGAAATTCCATTTTTGATGGAACCGTATAACTTTATAAATGAAATAGATAAATGTTTCTTTGTAAAGTTATATACTTTTTGTCCTTCTTACCCCTTAGTGTCTTTTTTAACATAAAAAAAAAAGTAAATTGCAGCCATTATCAACCCACTGCAGGATGGAAGCCTCCTCAACAATTCATGCTGAGGGAACATACATACTCTTATAATGATCATACAACTTTTTTAACATACTGTCTTATAATGATCATACAACTCTTAATCTCGTGAATGAATTTGTAACTGTCCAATCCTTGTTGCTTTTGCTCAATTAATCGCTGAATTTCAAGAGTCAGTCATTCTGTATCTTTCGTTTATGAAACTTTGCCACTGGTATCAATATATTTCAAACTTCGAGAATAAATCCCTTGAATACTTTCCATAGCATGTTTGTATCCGGCAGCATACATTGTCGCTCCAGTTAATTGCGCCCAAGGAATACTTCATTCCCATCTCTTGAAATTGAAGGTCTCGCCTTTATCTCTGACCACATAGGTTAGAGATACAATCCATTTTATGGTATTGTGGTCATCTACTACTGGTTCTGCAAGTATTTGAGAACTGTGGACAGTTAATGAGAACCGGATCTAAGATATTAGATCTTTTTGAAACTCTCTGGGACATGCCCGGATAAGTTTTTTTTTTTTTTTTTTTTTTTTGTTTATATCGAAGTACTCCTGTAATTAATTTAAAGTTAATTCTAAAAAGATGTTTTTTCTTTTTTGGGTGTAAATTATTAACATTGATTGTTATCTGCATTTTCGTGCAGATAAGGATTAATGTTAACTGGGGATGATATTGCAAATATATTTCATACAAACAGGATGCGAAAGCGATAATAATATGCTTTAACAGCATATATTGTCGTATTAGCATTAGTAGAGGCATACGATGCAAGAAAGCAAGCTTATGCAGCATCAACCAAATCCCCCCCCCCCCAAAAAAAAAACTCTATTCCTTCCAAATCAGCCTTAAATTTATTTAGGCTATTAACTTCCACAACAAAAGATGGAAGTCTGTTCCACCAATCAACTACTGGCTGGCTAAACGAAAATTTCCGCACATCTATTCTACAACTGTTAATCCTCAATTTGAAATTGTGCCCCCTCAGGTTCTTAATCTGAGCAAGAGGAAGGATCCCATCAGCATTCAGATTTAGAGTACTGTGTACTGACCTGTACACATTACTCTAGGTGTGGCCTGACCATTGCCTTGTATAACGGGATAATCATGTCCCTGTCCCTGCTAGCAAAATTCCTATATATCTTTGACAAGATTCCAAGACCTGCACTGCTCAGCGAACTTCATATTTGACTGCACAATTACCCCCAGATCTTTTACACTTCCCTGAGTGTACTACCACACAGTTGGTAAGTTTCTCTTCGGTTATTGCTACCCACATGCAGTACTCCATTTATCAATATTAAACTTCAGCTGCCACTTCTCAGCCCATTTGCCCAACTTATCTAGATCCAGTTGAAGTAGCATGCTGTCTTTACTGTCGTTAACAACCCAAACTTCGTATCATCTGCAAACTTGGATATTAAACCTGATATACCTTCATCAATATCATTCATAAATATACAAAACAACAGTGGGCCCAACACAGAACCCTGGGGAACTCCACTAATAGCATTTGTCCACGAAGCCGACCGGGCTAGCCGAGTGGGTAAAGTACCTGCCCGGCAACCCAAAGGTCGCGGGTTCGATTCTCGCCTCGGGCTTGGATCAAAGTACTGCAAAAACCTTGGGAGGTGCAATATGGCCACAGAAGCCGATGCGCCAACAACTTCCAAATCAAAAAAAAAAAAAAAAAAAAAAAAATTTGTCCACGAAGAGCAGTGTCCATTGATTACCACTCAACCATCCCTTTATCCATTGTAGCAACTTACCCTTAATGCCATACCTTTCCAATTTGTACAGTAGTCTTCCATGTGCAACAGTATCAAAACCTTTACTGAAATCCAAGTATATGATATCAAAATTATTTTTGGCATTCAGTTCCTTTGTGACCACACCGTAGTATACAATCTAATCAAGAAGCACACGCTTCTTGATTAGACCTGTGTTCGAGCCCCGGTCTAATCAAGGATTAGACCCGGTCAAATACGGAGGATGCGGAAAGGTCAGGGAATGACCACCGCATATCCCTGGAGCAATATGACCTTAGTTGCTAATGCTCCTAAAAACCAAAATAACAAACAACAAACGAGCCTCTTTAATTAATCTGACATCCATTTAGGCCTAAACCTCGAACAGTATTTCTAGGTTGGAATGAAAAACCTAGTAGCCTCCAAAATTAAGTCCCTGAAGTTTTCCTAAGGGTTTGCTTACTTCCTTTGCTGCCAAGAATTCAACGTTGGTAACATCATCGGTTGTCCCACTGTACAGAATTTAAAAACTGTCTAAGACCCCTGTAATCACTTTTACGAAAGCAAAAGCCCTCCCTTTAGCCTTGATGGTAGTTACATCCTTAACTAGATCCTACATTATCTCTCTCTCTCTCTCTCTCTCTCTCTCTCTCTCTCTCTACATCAGTACACTGTGATCACTGTCACCCAGTGGTTAATTTATCTGCAAATTCTTAATGCATGAATAATCACTGCTGATAATCAGATCAAGAGTATTACCCCCTCTGGTTGCCTCTTGAACATGCTGCTGTAGAAAACAGTCATCCAATAAATCCAAAAAAAAAGTATTGCTAGTGTGCAAATGATCAACCCACAAGTTCTAGTTAGTATCTGGAAAGTTAAAATCCCCCATTATAAGATATAATGATTTACTGGCCCACTCTATTTCTCTGCACAATTGCTCATTATACTCATCGGATTCATTAGGCCTATAACACACACCTCATTTTTCCTTTCCCAGTGCTTATGTCACATCAAACCAGACTCAACATGCATTGTCCGCCAACATCAATTGGATGCACTTCCTTATATTTTGTTTCTTAACTAATTTGCATAACCCCTCCTCCTTTCCTGTCCTGTCATCGTTTCTGTACACATTGTACTCCCCAAATTCCAATTCTGCATTCCTTATGTCTGTGTGACACCACTTCTTTGATATCCCAACAATATCTGCCTTTGATGTCTTGACACTTCAAGCTCATCAAATTTATTAACTATACTACTATACTCCTAGCATTGGTGTGCATTCAAGTATACATGCACCTGTTCCTACTCTTAGTTACCCTAACGCAGCCCATGTATTTACTCTTTTCACTATGACTCCCAGCAGTCCTGGAAATCTCCATTACTTTGCTTTCCAGGCTGCTGCTCATTCTAATAGAAGTAGTGTAAGAATCACTTTTGCCTCTTGTTGGTATTAGGCCACTGTTAACCTTTTAGTCTGTGTATCCCCCCAAGCTAGCAGTTTTCTGACCCACCTAACACTGCCTCGAAAGCATCAGCAAATGTTCTCGCACCCTTTCTATTTAAATGTATCCCATCCCTGTAGAAGCAATCTCTCCTGTTAGCAAGCACAGACCACGCTGAAAAAAATTCTACCCCTTGAGCCTTGCACAATCTCTCCATGGCCAAATTGATCGACAAGGTTCTCATCATATACTCCCTCCTACCGTGTCTGGGCAGAACTGCAGACACTTTCACATTAAACCCTAACTCTCGACTTTTTTTCAGCATTGATCTGCCTGTACTTGTTGAGTAAATCTGCAGATCTCTTACTCTTAATGTCATTAGTTCCAACGTGTAGAACAATATCACCTTTTGTGCCCTTAAAAGATGATATATGCTTTATAACTTCATCGAATTTTTCCCCTGGTAGACATACCCTGGTCCTGTTCCACCTATTCTTATTGCATAGTATATTTCCCGTCTCCCTGACAATAGTCACCAACAATAACTAGTTCCTTTGGGACCAGCGCATTCTGCCTTGGATATTGCCTCTGTGTTGCCTGATGCCCAGGAGTGAGCTCTGCCGTTGAGCTGGGCAGTTGAGAGCTTGATGGGCCCTCATATTAATTTCTTCGAAGGCATTTACCCTACACCTTAAGCTCTCATAGACGCCCATCAGTTGGCGCCTAATTTCTTGACACTCTAGACACCTAGCATACACAAAGGCATCATCGGCTAGATCATGTGTTGTTTTAGAAAGGTCGGCAAACATGTCGCATTTCGCACATTTTTTGAGACTGTGATGCGTTGGAGAAATGCCTCCGTCGTTTCTCCCCCGAGTCACAGCACTCTCGCTAGTCTGTGATCTTTGCTTCGCAGCTCTGGTCTCGGTCATGATTTCCGTTTAAATACAATTTAATTAACAATGAAATTTAATAAGATTAATAATATATATTTTTTAAATTGATAATACTATAATAAGCGAACATATTCCTAATACAGTGCTTCGTATTACGCTATCTAAGTATTTAAATTCTATACAGTGGGACCAACTGATGATGTTACCAACAGCAAATTCAAAATGGGAAGCATTCAAAGAACTTATCTTGGAAGCTACTAGGCTTTGCATACCAACTAAGAAATATTGTTCAGGGTTTAGACCTAAGTGGATGTCAGATGAACTAATGAGACATATGGCAGAGAAGAAAAATGAATGGGATACATACAAATTAACACGTGACACAGAAGCCTATGATAGATACAAGTTGATATGTAACCAAGTTACAAAGGAGGTTAGGCAGGCGAAGGCATATTACGAGAAATCTTTGACAAGGGATGCAAAGAAAAACAGCAAAGAGTTCTTTACTTATGTAAACTCTAGAAGGAAGGGGATGAATCAGATTGGTCCACTTGATATCGATGGGTCAACTGTTGATGATCCTGCTCAGGTAGCTAACAAACTAAATGAATATTTTGCATCGACATTCACACATGAGGAGTTATTCAGCGAGGGGAATGCCACAGACGTATTCAACTCTGGCAGTAAGCTAGAGAATCTTGTAATAACTGAGAGTAAAGTGGAGGAGAAATTGTTGAAGATAAATACAAAAAAGGCACCTGGGGTGGAAGGGATCTATCCAGTTATTTTAAAGGAGGCAGCAAAGGAAGTAAGCAAACCCTTAGCCATAATTATGAGAGCTTCCTTGGACTCAGGGGAAGTACCCATGGACTGGAGATGTGCAAATGTGACCCCAATTCACAAAGGAGGATCAAAGGGCGACACAAGTAATTATAGACCTGTTAGTTTAACTTCTGTTCCCGGAAAATTAATGGAGGCACTGGTTAAAGAAGCACTGCAGGATCATCTAGACAAGACTTCAGTTATAGCTCAGACACAGCATGGTTTTGTTAAGGGGAAGTCTTGCCTGACCAATTTGATTGGATACTATGATGCAGTCACAAAAGAACTGGATGCAGGGAATAACTTTGATATTATATACTTGGATCTTAGAAAGGCTTTTGATACTGTTGCACATGGAAGACTGCCGCACAAATTGGAGCAGTGTAACATTGGAGGCAAATTGCTGCTATGGATGAAGGGGTGGTTGAGGGGGAGAAGACAGCGAGTGGTAATCAATGGACACTGCTCATCGTGGACTAATGTTATTAGTGGAGTCCCTCAGGGTTCAGTATTGGGTCCATTATTGTTTTCTGTATTTATAAATGATATTGATGATGGTATATCAAGCTTAATGTCCAAGTTTGCAGACGATACGAAGGTTGGCAGGGTTGTCAAGGACACTACTGACACTACGCTACTGCAACAGGATCTGGAAAGGATGACAAGATGGGCTGAGAGGTGGCAAATGAAGTTTAACATTGACAAATGTAAACCCCAGAGCAACGTATCAACTCTGTGGTACTACACTGACAGTGGTAGAGAATGAAAGGGACCTGGGGGTGGTTGTGCAGGCAGATATGAAGTTTTCTGAGCAGTGCAGACGGGCTGCAAGAGTAGCTCATGGTGTATTTTCGATGATATATAGGAATTTTTCTAGCAGGGATAAGGAAGTGATTATTCCCTTGTATAAGGCAATGGTCAGGCCACACCTAGAGTACTGTATACAGGTCGGGAGGCCTCATTTCAAGAAGGATGTAGAGATGCTGGAACGAGTAAAGAGAAGGGCAACAAGATTGGTGAATGGAACAAAGGGGTGCTCTTACGAAGAAAGGCTTAAGTTCTGCAAATTACAGTGTCTGGAGACTAGGCACCAGTGAGGTGATCTGATAGAGGTGTATAAAGCCTTGAATGGTTTAAGCATGCTCAATGCTGATGGGATTCTTCCTCTTGCTCAGAAACCTGAGAGAGTATAAATTCAAATTGAAGAAAGACAGATGTAGGATAGACGTGAGGAAATTTGCCTTTAGCCAGTGGGTGGTTGGTTGGTGGAACAGACTTCCATCCCTTGTCGTGTAAGTTGATAGCCTAAATAAGTTTAAGGTTCAGCTGGACAGGTATTTCGAACGAACAGAGGGGTGAAGTGGAAGTGGTTTTTTTTTATTTATTTATTTATTTTATTATTTTTTTTTTTTGACTGATGCTGCATAAGCTTGCTTTCTTGCATCAAATGCCTCTACTAATGCTAAAATGCTAATGCTAATCTGGTTTTACTTTATACCTTACGCTAACTGATCTGCTGTTAAAGCAGAGCACTGTACTTTCGGTTTTTTAAGCTGGATAAAATTTTGAATATCGCAGGAGATAAAGTTTTCACTGAAAGAAAAGAAAAAAGGACGAAAGAAAACCGTGACAATTCATTGGTATTAATCAGAAATTGAGATATAAAATGTAATTTATTAGTTAAATATTAAGGAAGTGGCTGTACCTTCTCCTGATAAGTTTATGTTAGCAGCACTGGTTGAGATTTATTGCTGCAATTTCCTACTTAAAACTGATAAGATACGTTATCTACCAAATTAGTAACGCAGTTTTCCTTATTTCTTTTCCAAACTGAAGGAAATATTCCGATTTCTAAGCTACGGACTCGCTATCTTCTGCGATTAAAATGTTACGACGATTTTTGATTTTTTTTTTTTTTAAATCAGCTCCCAACATATCTGTTACTTAATTGCTGCTCAGGCGTAATCGATTGTAAATATTTTATTTGGAAATGTTCTGTTTTGACGCCTAGTAAAATAAAATAGTAACTTCGTTTTTTAGACTCTGATAAGTAGCAAGAAGCGTATTTATGTGATAGCAAAAAAAAAAAAGCATTCATTAAAAGATAAAGCGTTGTTATTGTGAATGTGTTCATTGAAATTTAACGAAATCAGTTACAAACTACGCAGTACTTCTCTGGGTTCCTGCAATCCGAAGTGAAACAATGGTTTGGCCTGCAGCCATTAATTATAAATATATCGAATATTAATTTTTAAATATAATAATAAAAAAGTCCGCGAACGTCTGCCATTTATTTGGTCATCGCACTGCCTCTGGAATTAAAACGTGTATTTAAAGTTGATTGCTTTTTTGAAAATATTAATTGCGTTTCCCCCACCCCCTTTAGGTCGATACTGCGGTAACAGAAGAATTCCTGAACGCCTTGTGAGTGCTGGATATCGCATGTTGATCATATATAAAACATCTGCCCATCATAATATTCGCAGAGGATTCAGAGCTGTTTATGAGGGTAAGGTAAATTTTTTTCTTTATTGTTTCATTTATATCGCAAGTTTTTCATGAAGTATACTGAGTTAGCCACATACTATGGATAAACGAAAAAATATGGGCAACTTCAAAAGGATTTTGTTAAATAAGTAATACATAATAAACAGTAAGTTCATTGAAAGATGAGTTATTAAGATTTTGAGTATCTTGAAAATACTTCACACGCGTACATTTTTAGAAAGCATCTTTTAACGAAATATAATCCCTAATGATTTCATTCAAAGCATAAAAAATCATTAATTTATATCATTAGCGTATTTACTGCAGTGATAATATAAAAACACGGTTGGTATTAAGTCCACACTGCTCGAACTAACGGGAAAGAATATGAACGAACTAACAATGAACATTACGAACAGGAATTTAAATGCCAAAGGAAATTGCTGAACGCTAACAAATCCTTTAGGTATAACTATTATAGTATCACTAGATTAAAAGTCCATCAACAAAGATGGGGAAAAAGGTTCCGATTTATAAATTAATTATTACAAAGTTATTTCTGGTAAGATTTAATGTACTGTCTTGCATATGGTTTAAAGAAGAATGCCAAACTTATAAATATAGTATTAACATCTAATATTTACCAACAATCATTCTGAAATACCTCTCAGTAAGGTAAAACTTTCAAAAATGTTTATTACCAAATTTAAGATTATATTACCAAATATAAGCAATTATTGTAATCAACAAAATAAAAAAGTAGTTCTTTAAAATAAGTATTAGCAATACCTTCGTGCAAATGCTCGAATTTTAGTTTGCGAATAGTTTACTCGATAATATCATTTGTCAGAGTGCATTACTTTATATAACCTCCTGATAGACAAATTTTTCGGTATATACTTTCCTTGATGGAGGTCCGGCTGTTTCTTGTATTTATTCATATTTGGTAATAAAGACGTATTTTTGAGGTATGGATCTTAGGATTTATAGTGAAGGAAGATATAATTTGTCAATAAATGTTTTCATATTCAGAGATATTTTAGAATGTATGTTATAAATGTTCTTAAATTATAGGACTTATTGAGCTTTATAGTTCCTTTTGATTTGAATTAGTTATAAATGTTAAAAGTTAGTATTGCAATTACACATTTAGATTAAATTCTTATGAATTAAATTTTTACATAAATCTATGTTTGTAGTGTATTTTAACTTATTTGCATATGTATGCAAATAAGTTATTTGCATACATATAAAGTACTGTATATATCAGAAGCATAAACACAACATGAGTAGGTGCAGGGCTGTTACGAATAAAATTAAGTTTTTTACTTGATTGTGGCAAGGTATCTCCTGCTGGCTACGGTAGAAGTCTTGACGTGGAACGCAGGTCCTCCCTCTGCAAATTCAACCTTTAAATTCAGAGGTTGAAGAGGAAGTGGATTACTGACTGAAAATTATCAGATATCTTTGAAGTTTCTCTCATTTGAGGTGTGTTACTGTACAGCAAGATGTGTAATTTAAATTTGTTTCTTAAATTTACTTTTAAAATAATATTTTATTACCTTAATTCCTTGAAATGATCACGAATAAATTTATATTAATTAACACAAATGCTTGTATAGGTATTGGTAATTTAACGATGTTACAGCGCCCCTGAAATTTCAAAATAAATGCTATTTATTGTGAAATTTCTTCCCACCTTTTCTTAAAAACAAGAAATTTTTTTTCTGTTCTCTATAATTTCATTTTAGGCTTTTTCGTCATTGAACCTATGTGGTGCAATGGATAATGTGTTGAAGTACTGATTAGCGTTACTTGGAAACTGTCCACTTAAAGGTCAAGGTTTAATGAGTGTCCTCATAAGTGGGAGGTACTGATTTCCATTTGTTTTTGGATATAAGATTATTGTTTCCCGGATGCATCACCAATCTAACAAGTTAGTTGCATAGCAAGTGTCCTCGTAGGCAGCATAGTGAATATAATTACCATTCCTTCCCACACAGGATGGATTGGTAAGAGTTCCAATCCGTCAGTGGCGGGAGGAATTTTATGGGTTTTTTTTTTCCACAATGTGGTTGAATAGTGTTAATCGGTTTGAGGTGAGGTTTTTCCCTCCGAACAGGTTTTTCGCCCAGCAAACAGGCACGTTGACCATATATTATATGCAGTTTACATAATATTGTGACGCCTCATAGCCTAAGTTGATTTGGCATGTGCACAAATTAACAAGTGCATAATAGTGTTTAATTGAGAACAGCAAGGTTTCGGAGGAGGAAGCCGTACCTAAATTGGTTAGTAGAATAGTTTTGGAGAACGAGCCATCCACTCTCACTCCATCGCAGTATCCAGTATTCCATGATAAGAATACGTTGCAGTAGCAGGTAGGTGCAGAAACCAGCTTTCGGAGTCATACAAGGATGTTAGTTACTCTTAGTGTACTGTCGGATCGGTCTAATATTGTGGCAGCTTACAAGATCTTGTAAGTCTTCTTTTTGGTTTCATGGAATGTTCTTTGAAATACAGGTATTCACCACTGATTGGTCAGATGGGATGAAACTCTTAAGACGATATCATGTTAACGCAAACCTACATGAACTTTTTTAAACTCATATATATTAGGGTCACCTAGTAAGTCACTTCAACTACAGATGTGTATCGTGTCTGGGAATTGCGCGTGTTCTCTGCTTTTCTGGACGAAAAATCCAAGTTTTTCCGGGGAAAACCTTACTATCTACGTCTGCGACTGACTAACTCAAACACGAAGTGAAAAAAGCCCATAAAAGTTCCTCGAGTCATCGACGGGATTCGAAACCGGGCCTTTTCTACCCGGTGTGGAAAAGGCCCTGTGTGTGTGTGTGTGTGGTATCGCTGGTGGCTCCTAGGCATTTTCCATTTTCCCATCTCCACCTTGTTCATCTGTCGTGGTGCAGAACCTCTGCCCGAAAAAGTGTTGGCGCTCGTGTTAGCCTAATGTGCTGGTATCACCTGTAGTGCTGAAATGCACAAAATTCCACACCCACTGGAGATAGTGCAATACCGGTGGGCACCGAACACACCTACATGAACTGTTCATATCACTTTTAATGCTAATCTGCTGGAACTTTATACATGTGCAGCAGCTTATCCTCCTAAGTCGGGAGAAAATTTTATCCGCCCTTTTCGCACTGTATCATCCTTCTGTTCTTAAGAGAGGGTTGTACAGTGTTTGTTTCGTTCAGAAAACAGGTAAACCAACCAGACAATACATGCAATATACAAACAGAAGTTTACATTAATTAATTGACATACACAATACTTTTACGCCTTAGTTTCATTTGGTTCAACTAAAACAATTCTATCATTCAGGGTTATTTTTATGCTCTATAAGAGGATATCCAGGCAGGAAGGGACTCCTGTATTGCCTGAATAGGTACCCCCGTACCTATAGTAGGGTTCTTTATTGATGTAGAATGGTCGGTGAGCGAAATAGTGTTGAATAATTACCAGATGTATAAGCTTTTCAAATAGTTTCAGTAGAAAGCATCCTATGGATATATTAAAGTTTAAGGTATCTTGGGATTTGCAATATTAGGAACTGGTTCAAGAATTTATGAATACCTATCTTTAGTCGTCTGGAAGGTATTTAGAAGGAGGTGATCGACTTTGTAGATTGAACATATTTTATCTGTTCAAAAAGAGAAAGGTCTGATTGTAACTTTGTTTGGGAAAGTTATTTATCACATCAATTAACCAATGCTTCGAGGTTATTGTGTCTGGCTAGTGCTCTTCTGACAACATCATTTGATCATATCATGATACGATGTGGTCTTCTTTTAATACGCAGTGCTGTGTTCCTCTTTATATGCATTTATGTGGTTCTCTTTATATGCAGGATAATCTCTCTCTCATAGGTTTCATGATCTATCTTCCGGCTGCTCCCATTTCCTATATTTCCTTTGGACGCAATCAAATTACGTCTAAAGGCTACTATGATTGAGACCACCGGGAGGATGCATTCTTCTGCTCTTTCACCAAGCAGTTGTAGTAACGTTAGATTGAAATAGGATGAAACGTGATTCTTTATAATTGGCTTTATCACATGTAACCCGTCTGGAAAGTTCTCCAGAAAAAAAAAATCCTCTACCTGGCGTTCTGTATATTGACTAAAACTTTAAAATGATCCTTGTCAGCTTTGCAAACTCATTCCTAATGGTAGCGAGTGTCCGTCACTAATTGAATGCTATTTTTACGCATAACCGTTCCAGAACTTCCGACGTTAACCAATTTACACGCACATTCCTCAGTTGTTCAATGCAACTTGGCACTCTCACCTACTTCTCTGACTTATAGATTTCACTTCGGATGCGATTGTATCTTACGTTTTATTATTGGGGGTCGGGGTGGATTTAGTAACATAGCTTGTGTATAAAGCATAAATTTAAACACAACAATATAAGTGGAAAATCAAATATGAAATATTTAAAGATTTTATTAATCCTCTGTTTTTTAAAATATTTGCTTTACCTCTTTCACTGCTCAGCTGTCTGCGGAGGAGATATAATTAAAGATGAAGGGGTTCTCCAAAGTCCTAATTATCCGGAAGACTACAGGGCTAATAAAGAATGCACATGGTGGATTACTGTGCCGGAAAATTATCAAGTAGCTTTGAAGTTTCTCTCATTTGAGGTATATTACTGTACATCAAGACATGTAATTTAAATCTGTTACGTCAATTTACTTTATTAATAATAGTTTATTATCTTAATTCCTCGAAATGATCACTAGTAATTTATATTAATTAACTGAAATATTTTTGTGTATTGCTAATTTAAAGAGGTTACAACACCCCTGAAAATTTAAAATAAATGTTATCACTCTCCTGTTGAAAACAAATTGTGCAAACTTTTAAAAAAAAAAATTGTTTTTGTTGCCGTCTGTGAAATTTTGATAGAGTATAATGAGATAATGGCTTATCCTAGCTTCCCTTAATTAAAATGCTTTTATAAGTACTGCTAATTTAAAGAAATTACCGCGAATCCTAGCTCAACTGATTCCCTTAATTGAAAAGTTAAGGGAAGCTAGGGAGCTAGCAACCTGTAAAAAGTTCTGAGTTTGATACCTTCACCAGATCGTACCGATTTATTCCCAGCAGTGATGGCAGGAACTACTTCGACAGTATTTTTCAAGTCCCGGCCCGATTAATTGCTCGAGGATAAAAGTTTATGATTTTTCATCCTAAAGTATGGTCAGAAATTGTAAACTAATCCTAAAATATATGCATTTTGCAGACAAGATAGATTGTTGTCTTATGGCCTTAGTTCCTTTGGAGTTTATCAGAAACAGTCCAGCTTAGTCCATATCTGCTTGAAACAGAATTTTCTGCCGAATATAATTTCTTGTTCCAACTTCAAGCTATCTCTGAAAATGCCACAAAACCATACATGAGTCGAAAATTTTACGTGTGTAAATCTGTGAATTTTATGTAAGAAGCGGTTTCAGGCCATTATAACTGAGCATAAACTTCAGTAAGGTCATCAGAATATAATTAAGCTCTTGCCAAGCATTGATTAATCATTTTCTTCTATAAATAAAAAAAAAGTCCATATCAAACCCATTTCCAGGAGAGTAAATGATCAAAGGGACCTTTTAAAAATTTCGCCATCCAAAATGGATAGGGGTAGTGAAATAAAATATTAATATCCGTTATGAATGTGAGATGGTCGCACGGATGTAACGAACAAGTTTTTCTGGCAGATAATGTGGCTTGAACGGGAGTATTTGGTTATCTAGTAATGGAGTGAGCGGTTGAAGCTGTTGTAACGAAGGGTTACAGTGGGGGGAGACGTTCAAAAAATTAAAGTTGCGTTAGGTATTTAATAAATGACTTCAAAGGAAGTAGAATGATAGTTTGGTTCTATCATCTTCCTTTTCTTCCAACATATGGAACCTTTACCTCCCAAGAAAATATTTTAACTTGCAAATTCTTGGTGTATATTAGTATTAGTATTAGTAACGGCCGTATGGTGCAAGAAAGCCTATGGCTTATGCTGCACCAGCCAAAAAAAAAAAAAAAAAAAAAAAAAAATCCGAACAAAACAATGATAAAAACAAAAATTAAATAAATAATAATAATTAATAAATAAATAAAAATAATAAAATGAAATTAAAAATTAAATAAAAAGGAAATTAATCCTATCATCCTATGCGCTTCCCTTACCCGAAAGTACTATCCAGATGACCTTTGAATTTCCCCAAACTGTCGGCCTCTACCACCCATGAAGGCAACTTATTCCAGTAATTTAAAACTCGCTGGCTAAAATAAAACTTCCTGCAGTCCAATCTAAACATTTCCCCACGTAACTTGAATTTATGTCCCCTAGTTCTAGCATCATTTATAATCTTGAAAATTTTGTCCTCATTCATTTTACTGATGCCTCTCAGAGCCTTAAACACCTCAATCAAATCTCCTCTAAGGTGCCTAGTTTCCAAACTCTGCAACCCACATATTCGAAGTCTTTCTTCATACGGACGCCCTTTTGCCGATCTCACCAGGCGAGTTACCCTTCTTTGCACCCTTTCAAGAAGCTCGATGTCTTTCTTCAGGTGCGGTCTCCATACTTGAACACAGTATTCCAAGTGTGGTCTAACATAAGCCTTATATAATGGGATTATCACGTCCCTATCTCTACTTGCAAAAGTTCGATAGATCATCGATAGGACACCATGGGCCTTCCTTGCAACCTGTTTACAATGCTCAGAGAATTTCATGTCTGACCGTATCGTAACACCCAAGTCCCTTTCCTCCAGTACTGGGTTTAGTTGAACTCCACCAAGTGAATAAGTTATTTTGGGATTACTGTTTCCCAGGTGTAATACCTTACACTTTGTTGGATTAAAGCACAGCTGCCATTTTTCTGACCATTCTTGAAGTCTATCTAGGTCTCGCTGAAGAAGCTCAGCTTGACAGTGATCATTAACTACTCTACCAATTTTAACATCATCTGCAAATTTAGACATCACGCCCTCTATCCCTTCATCAATGTCGTTTATGAAAATTAAAAACAACAGTGGTCCTAATACTGATCCTTGGGGAACCCCACTTCTTACATCAACCCAATCTGAGGAATAGCCATTTATCACAACCCTCTGCCTCCTGCCCTGAAGCCATCCTTCTATCCATCTAAGGATTTTTCCAGTGATTCCAACCTGTTCCAGCTTATAAAGCAACCGCTCATGTGGGACTGAGTCAAAAGCTTTGCTGAAATCTAAATAAACAATGTCGAAATTATTCCCTAAATCCAGCTCGTGAGTGACCCTTTCGAAATAGCGAACCAGATTTGTTAAACATGATTTTCCCTTTACTATGAACTTGTATACTTTCCTTGTATACATATATAATGAACTTGTAGACTTTCCTATAAAAAATATACCAAAAGAAATCTCATCGAGGTTTTTTCTGAAATTCCTCTGCTTTTTTTTTCTCTCAGCAGACAAAAACAGAATTTGTGGAAATGCAAAAAAAAAAAAGAAGAAGAAATATATCGTTTTGTCTCTTTTCTTTTTTTAATGGCAAATACGCCACTAGGGAGTTTGCTTGAAGGGGAAAAGAGAAACAGAGGTAGTGTAGTAAAATTACCTGTGGATAGGAGATTTCCATTAAATTTATGCAAGTTCTTATGGAGTTACAAAGAAGCATAAATATCAGTTTTTCTGTTTTTTTTTCTTTAGGATCGTAGTCAAGACGCATTCTGTGCGTTTTCAAAAGTTAAGACATTCATGAATGAGCACATATTATCCCAAACATCGGTTATGTAAATAATATAGAGAGCAGTGGGGCAACGCAGTGGTATAAATGAAGTTGCACCAGGTGGAGCCCTCGTGAATAGCACAGTGGTTATAACTGCTTTTATAGATTAATATTGCAAATGCCTGAGTTCGAATCACATCTCAAAGGGACAAATTTTTATAGGCCTTTTTTCACAATGTGTTCAAATGACTTTTCATCCCGGAAAACAGGAAAGCCTACCACAGAATATCTTCACTTAACAGGCACAATATATTGAAAGAGCATGGCTTTAGTTGTCTCGTGAAAATTATCCACAACCAGCAAAAGTTAGAAGCATCTTTTATAATCCACATGTCATACAGAAAGGACCTTACTGAATCTGGATGTATATAGAATGTATTGTATAACGAGGCGCCTCCGTAGCCAGGTGGGAAGGAGCAGCAGTGCGTAGCACACGCTTCTTAATTAAACCTGGGTTCGAGCCCGTCACCACCAAATAGGAGGATGCGGAAAGGTCAGGGAATGATCACCACATATCCCGGAGCAATATGGCCCTAGTTGCTAATGCTCCCAAATAACAAAACGAAAAAACAAAAAAAATTGTATAAAGGGTTTCGGCGCTTTTTAAAATTTGTTCTTCGGATTCTGTTCCGGGCTATGCAAATAGATCACACCCTAGTAAAAGACCATGCCAAAGTTCAACATCTACCAAATAGCCCACTTTCTTCTTTGTGGTATCGGGAAACACAGAACACAACGAATCAGCCAAAAGGGATCCAGAATGTACAATAACAGAGTCATTGCGCAATGACTCTGTTATTGTACATTCTGGACCCTTTCGTACACTGCGTACATTGCGTGTACGCAATGTACGCAGCTTTGCATCTAGAATAATAGAATAATTTTACTGATGAGCTGCCGTCACAAAACTTTAATCATGCAATTTCATGAATAGTGAAAGGTGCGGCGATGTACATTCAAAGGAACTAGTCTCTGTAAAAGAGTGAAATTATTGTCTTGTAGCGATGAAAATGAAAAACTGTGTACACCGTTTCCATCAGGTGTAAGAACTCGAGCCCCAACCCATGGAATCTTGTAAAAAGGACTGCTCCTTCCCAGCTGGAATATGATGGTGGAAATCTGATAATATCAACATATTTCCACCATGATTTTTATATGTTTGGACCTATGGTTTTGGTAGATATTATATTACCATGCAGACGGGCGATAACATTATGAGCATTCTCAATAACATTCTTTTAGAAGTGATGTGATTGCATTGTGCAGAGTTTTACGTTTTCTGCCAGGACAATTCCCTTCCATACAAAGGTCAATGCGTGACAACTTGAATTTGTGAAAATAATTAGAATAATATCAACCCGGTAATAAGAACTAGTTGATAAAGTGTACGAGTGCTTGTCTGTGGAGACCAACGTTAATTTTCCCAATTCGAATCAGTTCTACTGGAGGAATGGAAATACTTCCATTGATACCTGTCATAAACTGGTGCAAAGTGTTCAGCGAAGACTACAAAGGAAACCCCACCCATATTAAAAGTGATCTCAAAATGTTGTATTTTCTCTTAGTAGCCCAATACTTTTGGTAAAGATAGTAGCTGAAATTAGTTATGTAGTAACTGCATATTTTCTTTTAATTTTTCAGCGTTTGTATTACTATTTTTTATAATCTGAATTCTGATTTTGTTAACTGTGCTCGACAAGGGTAAATGCAGCGCAGTTTTATGTATTTTCTAGCTTTATAGCAGAAGATTTGAAAAATTATGATTTGCTTGTTGAAGTATATTAGCACTGTATACAATCGCGATGGTAAAGAAAAAAAAAAATAGTTAAAAAATTAGTTTCAAGTTTCCAATTCACAAATTGAAGTCATTTCCTTCGCTCTTATTTTTACAGGTGGAAAATCATGACAATTGCGTGTATGATTACTTGGAAATTCGAGATGGTCATGATCAAACTAGCTCTTTGTTAGGTAAATATTGTGGCTACAAATTACCGGAAGATGTGCGCTCTAGTGGAAACAAGATGCTTATCAAGTTTGTGTCAGATAGTTCTGTGCAGAAAGCAGGTTTTTCTGCCACATTTGTCAAGGGTGAGAATTGTTAACTTGGTTCAATTAGTTACTTAATTTCACCAGTTATTTAACTTGGTAAAACGAATTTCTGAATATTTAATGATATTTCGCTGTAGAGGGTTCATCGTCATGACCAGAAGTAAAGCACGAAAGCATGATCTAATTTTACATATCCAAGACTAATCAACTTCGGAAATACAAAATTATATCATGTACATTATTTGTGACAATACATATCGAAATTAAAATTCGGCTAATTCCAAAATAATAATAATAATAATTGTTGGACCGCACAAAGACCCATAGCATACCGAAGCAGAGACCCAACAGAATCTTTTGGCAAGTTACAGACCACCTCAAGCAGCCAATAATACCGGATTACCTCAACAATAATGAAGTAACACTAGACACTATCCGCACAGCCACCAAAATGAACAGAAACCAGAGACCAACAGAACACAAAACGCAAAGAACCATGAGCCTAGGAAAGAAGGCTACAGCAGAAGATAGAAGAGATAAGAGTGAAGATAGGCCAACTGAACCAGAACCATCGGAGTAACAGAAGTAAGAAGCTGATCAGAAAAGTAAAGGCCATCCTCAAGAAAAATAACATCAACGGCAAACAGAAGACCTATAATCAGATTATCGAAGAATACCTTGACACCTAAGCAGAATAAAAATGACATCTCGATCTCTGTGAACGGGTCTAATGTGGTAAAAGTGCACTCTCACCTGGGATGACAGACTCAGTGGGATGACAGACTCACCTTTGCTCAACACTTCGCCCATATGAAGACAAAAATATTCGCCGCTTTATGGGCTACTAGACAGGAACTGGTAGGAATTAGGGATCCTCAGCTAGCGACCAAGTACATTTTAATGTGTGTCCTGCCAATTGCAATGTATGCCTCGCAAATCTGGTCTTCAGCTCCAGATTCACATTATAAGTCCGTCCTTGGGATCGAGTACTGGTTCTTGCGATGGCTTAACAGAATTGCTGGCCACCCTTTTACTATCTCAAGGGCCATTCTATACTCAAACCTTAACATCACACCCTGGATGCAGCGGACAATTAACAGGAACATACACACTCTCGCACAAATGCTCACAGGCAGAGTGGATGCTCCAGTCCTGGATAATATTCTAGTCAAACCGCGTGCCACTGCTAGACGTTGCGGGGAAGTAAATAATCCACTGCGTCCAGTCCTGAACAATCTTAGTAGCCTGCAAAGATTCTTCCCATCAAATGCAGCGAAAATATTTAACTCACTACACATAGATGCCGAAAAACTGTGTGAGGATGCAACATACCGGAAAGAGATCTTCCAGGATTCGTATAGACTTACCAAAATATGAATCGGCTGCAAAGTACCAAAGAATTTAGAGTAAAAGAGAAACTTTCTGCTTTCAGAACAATAATAATTTGTTGACTGTAAAAATATACCTTCTGTAACAGTTATGTAAATATGTAATTTATAGATGGAATTATTAGTGAATTGTAAATATATCAGTTGTATAATGTATGTACAGAATCATCAATGTGTATATATATTAAACATAAAATGTGTATATAATATTTCGGGACGAGACTACGTGTTCAGTATATGTAACCCACTGCACGTAGTATCTCGTACCCTGATATGTACTTAGCACCCTCCTGGCACTTTGTCGTCCCGGGGTGGTTTCCTTATGGAAATAAACGGATAATAATAATAATAATAATAAAATCAGAAAACCTTGGCATTCAGCAAGAGTCTTCACCGTTACAGGGAGAGTGCTGAGAGGAAAACACATAGCAGGATATTTGATGGAAGCCAGAGCGACTTCTACAGGAAAATCGGACAAGAGGAGAAGGAACGCAACGGATCCATCCCCCAACCTGAAGGTACTCGAGGAGTTCTGGTGGGAAACCTGTGGAACCATAACGACTGTGCCCCTAGACAAATCTAGAAAACCAAGAACGCACAAAAGGTGACAGATTGGGAGATTCGGGAGGAAGACGTACAATAGTCAATCAGGAAGTCCCATATCTGGCGAACCCCAGGAATATATAACATCCACAACTACCGGTACAAGAAATTTAGGCGCCTCCGTAGCCAGGTGGGAAGGAGCAGCAGTGCGTAGCACACGCTTCTTGATTAAACCGGAGTTCGAGCCCGTCACCAACAAATACGGAGGGTGCGGAAAGGTCAGGGAATGACCACCGAAAAACGGAGCAATATGGCCTTAGTTGCTAATGCTCCTAAAAAAAAAAAACAAAAAAAAAAACCCAAGAAATTTAGCTGCATGCACACAGAGACATAGCGGAGCAGTTTACCCAGATGATGTTGCCCCTTTTACAATCCCAGTGTCTGACTCAAGCAATCACCTACATTAAGGCTAAGGACAAAGACACCACAAACCTGGAAAAATACAAACCAATTACCTGTCCCCCAACAGTGCACAGCTGTATGACTAAGACGATATCAGACCACTTGGAGGGTCAGAACATCGTGGCTGAGCAGCAGATGAGAAAAGTGTGCGAGGAGCAATTGACCATTGATGCTGCAGTTATCTTGTAAGCTTACAAGAAGTGTAAGCTTGCTCGGTGTCATTTCACCCACTGTTATTACTACTTTATATGCAGATGATTTTAGTATATCTTGTCACTCTCAAAACATGAGAATGATTGAGAGAAAACTTAAAGGTGCTCTTAACAGGATTACAACTTGAGCTGCAGATGACGGATTTCGCATATCACCTGAAAAAACTGTCTCAGTTCATTTCTGTAGAAGACGTAATCTCCATTCTGACCCAATTCTAAAGCTGGGCAACTACGATATACCTGTTGTGCTTACTATCGGATTTCTTGGTTTAACCTTAAAAAATTGACCTTTATTGACCAATATCAAACAACTTAGAACCACCTGTTTCAAGAAATTAAATATATTGAGAGAATTATCAACTACATCATGGGGTGTTGACCGTCATACACTTCTTCATTTATAGAATGCTATCATAAGATCACCCTCCCAAGTATGATCTCATGATAGCATGCTATAAATGAAGAAGTGTATCCTGCAGTGGGTTGATAATGGCTGCACTTTACCTTTTTTATCGTAAGATCAAGATTAGACTATGGGTCTAGCATAGTTTATAACTATGCTAGACATCGTGAGGTTTTTGGACCATATTCACCAGAATGGCCTGTGCATTGTTCTTGGAGCCTACCGCACATCTCCAGTCCAGAGCCGTTACGTTAAATCTCATGATCCTTCACTCTACGTGCGAAGACAAATTTTACTGCTAAATTATGCTATCAAAAGTCAACCCCTGCATCTGGCATGAAACATCTATTTATTCCAGTTTGGGAGAACTTGTATGCCATTTATCCATCAATAAATCGATCTGTTGGCATACGTCTTCGCTCATTACTTGATAATTGGCAGCTAGACCTTTCTAAAATAGTCACCACCAGTTCCACTACTCCTCAATGGGCTCTCTGTCCTGTAGAATGTGATCTGTTCCTGCGAGAATGGGAGAAAAGTAGTTTCTCCACTGACTATAACACAACTTAATAAATCTTTAATTGAAAAAAATATTAATCTTATACCCGGATTTACACAGACGGCTCCAAAACTGACCATCGGTGCTGCTGTTGTTCTTCCATCATCCACAATCTCCAGTCAGTTACCTTTAGAATGCAGTATCTTTATTGCTGAACTACAAAATGGCCATGGAAACTATAAAATTGCATCAGTTTACCCAGAATGTTATTTTTTTCCGACTCCCTCAGTGCCCTTATCACTTTACAGCAACCAAGGAAAATTATAACTATTTATTTGGTAATATTTATAACTTGCTGACTGATCTAACTAAGGACATGAAAGTAGTAAAATTTTTTTGGATCGCAAGCCATGTTGGCATATCTAGCCTTGAGAGTGCTGACCATGCAGTCAAATCTACTGTGGAACCAGTTTACGCCTATTTCAAAATCCCTTTCACTGACTATAATCTTATACCCGGATTTACACAGACGGCTCCAAAACTGACCATCATGTCTTATAACAAGGCGAAGTATGAATCACTGGAAAACCATCTGGAAAAACCAAGAAGGCAACAAACTCCTTCAGATTAAACGGGATCTCCAATCTTGGCCCTCTAGCTTCCTCTCGAACCAAAAGGAAGAAGTCACGCTTTGCAAGGCTAAAAATAGGACATAAACACCTTACTCACTTTTATCTTCTTTCTTCCCTAGATCCACTTTTCTGTCCGAACTTCCATGCTCAAATAACAGTCCAGAATATCACAGTTGACTGCCCCTCTATAATGGAGTACGGCAAACAAAAAAAATTTTTTTTTTTCTGTTTATACTCCGGCACGACAACCAAGTCAGTAGAGTTTACAATAATCGTCAATACAAATATTTATCGTATTTAGTAGTCAAGGGCTTGAACCCCGGTCCACTCAAGGAACGCGTGCTATGCACTCTCGCTCCTGACCACTGGGCTACGCCAGGCCTAAACCACATTCTTATTAAGGCATAAAGCCGAAATCACTTATACTTTTCAACAAATTTTAGACAAAAGGTCTGACATTAATACAGTTTTCACTTTCCTAAAAGGATAAAATGCTATGACGGAATATAGTGCTTAAATCCCACGCAATACACATCTCACTTTTAATAAAATGGACCTCTTAATTATGAAAAGCATAATTAAGAGGTCCATTGTTTGGCGCATAATGGTGCACAGCTGCCGTAGCGCCGTTAAACCTCCAACAACAAGAACCTTGCTCTGTGAACAAATAAATTAAATGCTTTTACAGAAATCCTTCAGACATTTATGCATACCTCTTTCAATATCTCATCCATTGAAAGCTGTAGAATTAATTGCCTTACCTAAAACACAGATAAAATGTCTCAAATTCTCAAGTTTAGTCACTGAGACAAAACTTGAATTTGACTGAACCACGTAACAAAAGAAGCAACTTCCAGAAAAACAGTTTCCATGTCTACTAATACGAATCGTTGGTTTAATATTCAACTTAAAAGAAGCCACAGAGAATGGAACCGAGCACTCTCTTGTCCCCAGTAAATTTTAAAAGTAGAGCACATTTTCAAACAAAATTTAAAGAAGGCTTACAATTCGCAAATAAAAAGCTAGAAACGTCCCTCCTCACTTGGTTGGTTATTGAGCTTAGGCCGAAAACCAACTTCGGCACACTGAAGTTCAAAAATGGATGTCAAATAACATACACCTATCTGGTATGCTTCTATCACTGCATTAAGGCTCTTATATCCCTAGCCAGCAGAAGTTTCTCCCCCTTACTTTTAAGTTAAAAATAGACCAACAATCCCGGAAACAAATACAGTGTACCCTTTATCTTTAAATTTCATTGGACCAGAGGGGAAATCCATTCACAGCACTGACAAGCATAATTAAGAGGTCTTGTACTTCAAAACAAACTGGATCTCAAAGGAAAACGTACGGAACAAAACTTCTGTATGCGCTCAAGCAGACAAAAATACCACCCTAGTGAAAATACGGGCAATTCTAAAAATATAGCAAAAGCTCCTGCAACACATTCACAAAAAAAAAAAAGAAAAAAAAAAAAAAAGAAGTCAATAACCATGTGGTTTTATATGTATATATATAAAAGTGCTATTTTTGGATATATATATATATCAAATCAAATAAAAAAATAAATAAGTGCTGTTTACACTTCGGCACGACCACATAAGTCAAAGGAGTTTAAACTATCCATTTTTGACAAAAATACAATAATTTCTGTATTTAGTAGTTACGTGGGCTTAAAACGCGCGTGGTATTGCACTCCCACTCTAACCAATTCGCTGTATAGTAGAATAAGAAACAGCATATAAAAATAACAAATTATTAAAATGTACCCCTCTTAGATCACTTTAGTATAAAAAAATACAGTTGGCATCACGTAAATTCGAGGTACGTGAGAGTTTTATGAAAGATCATTTTGACAATTTATCAAATTCATTATACTGAAAATGGTAAAATTAGTTAACATAGTGAAGGCATAAGGCCAAGGCCTTATATACACTACACTGGCCTACCAAAAACCATAGAATATTTGTAGTTATGAAAAAACTTATATTCTTTCAAAGAAATGAATACCGTAAGTCAACTGCTTTAATGCGTCATGGAGGACTTTCTATACATTTTTGGTAGAAAGTTAGTTGTATTCCTCCTTCACTCCTGATAATATCCAGATTCGCTCTTAATGTATAGCATTCGTGAACTCCACTGACGAAGATGGCCGTCTTGGCTTTGCCTAATTCTACGTTCCAGTTCATCCCAGAGATGTTCATTTGAGTTGAGGTTGGAACTCGGTGTCGGCCACGGCAATGTTTTTAATGTTATTTCCTTCGAGCAACACATCCACAATCCATGACTGTGGCAAGTATTGGTTTTAGGCTCATCAGCAACTTAGGCCATACTGCACAATATATAATGTCTGTAAATTGTGTGTTCTTTGGTCGATTTGCTGTTTGCTGGACGAAACCTCCCGAATTTCTTGGATTAAAAACCATACTACCCTCGCCTGAGACCGACTAACCCAGCGACGTTGTGAAAAAGGCCCATAAAAGTTCCTCTCGTCACTGTGACGGGTTCTTTGATTGTGGCATGGATTGTCAGAAGGTGTTAGGGCCGCTTCCATAAAATTGCCAGTGTAAGCACATAGAATTGTCCAGAATATCAGTGTAACATGCAGCATTCATAGTTCCATGCTTGCACTAATGTTGCTTTGCACTCATAGTTTCATGCGGTGGACCTTGTCCATACCATGGAAAACACCTCCTTAAGTGTGTTCCCAGACGTACCCAAACACCTCCACGAGACTGAAAGGCAATTTACATTGATCTGCAGTCTAGGTTAATTCGCCTTGTAAAATGCCAATCGATATTAACCTTTTTTTTTTTTTGTCAACAAAGTCGCACTGGACCGTGGTTATTCCTTAAAATTTCATTTTGTGCAACTCTACACATGTCGGAGAAGGCATTTAACCGTTTGCTTGTGACCTTCCCCAGTTCCAAATTATTCTGATTGTTTAGGGTCAATTGGTGAAATGAAGGAAGCAGTCTCGAAAATGGCAATCTGTATTTTATGCCTACCTGGCCGTTTCTTAGATTAATCACCTCCGGACTTCCACTTCTTCAGCATACTTGCCAAATATTTTTTCTACATCTTTCCCATCATACTGTATGATGTAATTCATATGTGCAACTGGATAAACGAACCTTAATACATTCAATCACCCAACTGTCACCCTCTGAAGCTGTACACCGCTGATAGACCGAAATATGAGCATATTTCGTCATACACAGTTTTCTGCCTTATTTATGTATATACGCACGCTCTTCCTCGGTTTTTCTTTCAAAATCGTGATATGTATCAACCGGTTATTGAAGTGAAATTTTATTACTTTTCAAAAAATAGTTTATAATTTTTGAATTATTGTTTTTTGTTTCCAGCACTATTTTGTTTTCTGCAGAATATGATGAATGCCGCGGTGAAGATCATGGCTGTGAACAAGATTGTATCAACACTCTTGGAGGATATCGCTGCGAATGTCGCATTGGATACGAGCTCCATTCCGATGGCAGAAAGTGCGAAGGTAACATTTTATTATTTTTTAAACGCATATTTCGGTCTTAGTATAATTCACAAAGAGATTATTCTATCAAAATTTATTAAAACATGAACCTATTATTAAATATAGAATGTAAATGTGATTGTACTGGCAAACTTTTATATGAGATTTTATTTCTCATAGAAAGAATGAAAGGTTTCGGACGCTTGATGAAAACGAGAGGAAATTTGGTTGAACAGTATATGAACGAGATTAGAATATCATTCCATGATTACTTTAAGCATATTCTTCCTATACGTTACTGTGTTAAATATTTATGTTTTGGGGGTCCTAATTATCCAATCCTTAATTGTCAATGAGACGTTGGTCTTGAAAGGACCCGTCGTCTTCTTACCCGTTTTACTATTGAAGTTTTCTACACCCCACCCCTTTTTTGGGGCGACACACGTCCAGTATGACGCACTTCACTGAAATGTTTTCCCATCCATCAGTCTTAACTTTATTTTTTTATTCTTAGTTTACACTTTTCTTATGAAATTTTAATAAGCAGAATCAAGAGTCCAGTTATCTTTAATAAAGAAGTGTTTATTTCATTTCATTTTGAAATTATGACTTACAAATTGCTTTCGATTCTTAATGTATTTGAGAAATCATTTCAAATATTAATTACTGAAAGTAATTAAACTTTCGCCTAAAATTGTATTAACTAGACTGTCTGCATGTGCCGTATTAATCACCAAGTAGCGATAATTAGCATATAGTTTGTTACAAAATTTACGAGCCAAACTAATGAGCATAACCACAGTCGAAACACGAATTTCATTAAACTCAGCCAATATTGCTATTTTTATGAATATTTCCGGATGACTGTTATACAAATAAAGAACTCAGTGATGCCGTTCAACAAAGGCAGTGGTAATTCCTGAATTGCGTGAGTGTTTCTCCCAACGAATTCCACGACACACTCATTCCCATTAACAGACCTTCCTTTGAGAGCCAACAGATGCAAGAGAACGCCATCAGCTCACTTTAAATAGATTCCAAATTTCCGAATGATCTAATGACCACACGGCAATTTTTCTATTATACATTACAGACTGTTTAAAAACAAATGCATAACGGAATAATAATAAACTCATTAGTGTTGAGCATTTATTAGAGGTAAATTGATGTTGTTTTACGCAGTAATTATGCATTTCTTATCTAAAGTAATTGTCCTGAATGAAAACACAGAATAGTGGCTGCATTCGAACAGCCATTATTTTCATTCAAGTCGGGAACGTTTCGTTTACAATGTTTGTTCAAGCCAAACAAATTAGGTAATGTACGCACTACCTAACTTGTTTCGTAACAATATTCTAAATAAATACTAATATTTTAAAAAAGGATCGGATCTGCTGTTCGAGATTCATCGTAGCATTTCTATGGGCGAAACCTGGGACCGGGTGAGCTATGAAATCGGAATTGTTCCTGAAAACTGCACAGGGATTAAATAATTTAGTGCCTATCACTCTCTTCATTCTCTGGTAATGCCCAAAATATACTTTCATTTATATTGATATTTCTGTGGTGGGGAAAACTCGGAGTTATGATTTAGTCTTAATAAAGCTTCCCAGGGACAGACCAACGAAACATGCGCTGAAAAGTTGTCGATCCGACATTTTCTTCTCAGCATATGAAACTAATAATGATTAACATTACCATTAGCAAAGTCACATGATGCAAGAAAGCAAGTTTATATAGCATCAGCCAAAAAAAAAAAAAAAAAAAAAAAAAAAAATCTCATTTCCCCCATCCACTCGCTCCAAATATTTGTCAAGTTCTGCCTTGAATCTATTTAATCTATCAGCTTCAACGACAGATGGAAGTTAGTTCCAGCAATCAACCACCCGCTGGCTAAATGCAAACTTCCGCACATCTTACAATCATCCTTCCTCAATTTGAATTTATGCCCTCTCAGGCGATTATTCTGAGCAAGAGGAAGAATCCCATCAGCATTGAGCATGCTCAAACCATTCAAGGCTTTATGCACCTCAATCAGATCACCTCGCAGGTGCCTAGTCTCCAGACACTATAAATTGCAAAACTTAAGCCTTTCTTCGTAAGAGCAACTCTTTGTTCCATTCACTAATCTTGTTGTCCTTCTCTGTACTCGTTCTAACAGCTCTTATAAGGAGGTTGGAGGTGGAGACTGTAAAATCTGAATTGATCCTAAAACCTTCCCAAGGACATACAGAAAATACGCTGAAAAGTTTTACATTTCCTTGTAGGGTAACGGTCAAACGCTCGAAACCCTTCCGTTTGCGCATACAGAATTCGAAATTTAATTAAAAATATGTTGAATATCTATGGGTCCAATTTACTGAAATGTTTTGGAATATAGACATGTTGTTGGATTAGATATGGTGATTCCATGTCATGATCGCCACGATCTTTCTCTTTCTTCTTCCATCCCCCTTTCTTTTTGTTTTTGTTCATGCAAGTTAAATCACACCTGTTAAACAAAATGAAAACTGTGTTTGAACTATGTGCACGGTATAATCCTCGATTTTTGCATCTGCAACATTAAATCATTTATCATTCGAACAATCCCAACCAGGAAACGATAATCAGAATTTAACGAGTTAATTTTTAAATGCGTGATTAAATAATTGATGCAGCAACGAAAATGATTAACTGGCATTGTAAATCGGAATATTATAAACACAATCATAACAACTGAACCAATAGTGTACTGGATAAAAGCGACTGGGTATTTTTTTTTTTTTATTTTATTTTATTTTAACAAATTTCCTTTATTAAGTAAAAGGTTAAACTATAAAAATGCAACAAAACATAAAAGGGAATTTGATCTGGTAAATCTGGATCGACTAATTCAAACCCAATTACTATAATAATTAATGATAAACACCAACCAAGAAATTAAACTAAAAATTTACTATACAATGAAATAATATACAATGAAATGTGATGAAAATAAAAATAATAATAATAAATATAAAAATATAAAAAAAATATATATATATATATATATATATATATATATATATATATAAATAAAAATAAAAATAAAAACACTGATTAAATTATAGTATGTATTAAATTATAGTTTTATAATCAAACCCAATTGATTACATACTGAAGTAAGTGTGTGTGTGTGTACATACATATATATGAAGTATTAATAGTAGCAAATGATGCAAGGAAGCAAGCTTATACAGCAACAGCCAACAAAAAAAAAAAAAAAAATCCCATTTATCTAGTTCTCTATTATTCAAACAATCCACTTCCACAACAACGGATGGAAGTTTGATCCAGCAATCAACCATTCGTTTGCTGGAGGCAAACTTCCGCACATGTGGGCGCCTCCGTAGCCAGGTGGGAAGGAGCAGCAGTGCGTACCACACGCTTCTTGATTAGACCGGGGTTCGAGCCCGTCACCACCAAATATGGAGGATGCGGAAAGGTCAAGGAATGACCACCGCATATTCCGGAGCAATATGGCCTTAGTTGCTAATGCTCCTAAAAAAAAAAAACCAAACAAACCGCACATGTATTCTGCAACCATTCTTCCTCAATTTGAATTTATGCCCCATGTGCATAGTCTGAGCAAGAGTTTGCTCAGACTATGCAAACATCAGCAATGAGTTCGCTCAAGCCTCACCTCAATCAGATCATCTCGCAGGTGCCTAGCCTCAAGACGCTGCAATTTGCAGAAGTGAAGCCTTTCTTGGTAAGAGCGCCCTTTTGTTCCCCTCACTAATCTCGTTGCCCTTCTCTGTACCCGCTCCAGCAACTCTACATCCTTCCTAAAATGAGACCTCCAGACCTGTATGCAGTACCCATAGTGTGGCGTGAATATTGCTTATACAATGGGATAATCATCTCCTTATCCCTGCTAGCAAAATTCTTATGTATCATTGACGAAACCCCCAAACCTCCCCTGTTAGTTTGTCTGCACTGCCTCAGAGAACTTCATATTAGACTATACAGTTACTCCAGGTAACTGTGCAGTCTAATATGAAGGTTCCCTATCATTTTCCTCTACCCTGAGTATGGTACCACACAGTTGATACATTACTCTAGGATTACTGCTACCTGTATTTGTCAATGTTGAACTTCAATTGCGTGAGTGTTTCTCCCTGCGAATTCCACGACACACTCATTCCCATTAACAGACTTCCCATCAGCCTAATTTTCATGCAGTACTCGAGATTTCACCATTGCCTTATATAATGAGATAGTCACCTCCTTATCCCTCTAGCAAATTTGTGCATATCATTGACAAAACCCCATGATGAAAAATGCTCTCATGATTATGGCTAAGGGTTTTCTTACCTCTCAACTTTGTTCAGTTGTGTGTGACAGCTCATTGTGCTGAGTTAGTGACTGAACTAGGAGGCGATTCTTTGCACTAGTGTAAAGTGTGTCGGCCAATGATTGGCCGACACACACAGTTATTCTTTTTCTTCCCAACTAAACATTGACTGAAAAATTGAACGAAGTGATATAAATGAGAAATATAAATAAAGAGCATGTCATTGGGAAAGGAATTTACTAATTAAACTAACCACTGCACCGTAACATTATTTTACCTATATTTTTAATAAACATTGTTTTTTTTTTTTTTTTTTTTTTTTTTTTTTTTACCTTTATTGCCAATGGACACTGTATTCTGCGACCACTTGGATCACAAATTTTCCTGCAAATTTTTTCATGCTTCTTCCTGGTTCTGATAATGAAATTTTTCTTTTAAAAAAATTATGGTCGGTGTATTTTGAATAGTACTAGACTTCTGCTGCTATTCCCTTCAAATTTCTCTGCGACATTGTCAATTGATCCAAGTCCGTAGAAATACTTCCAGTTTTTTACGGAATCCATCTCTTCAATAACTGTGCGACTCATCAATTAAATTGGAAACTCGTCCTGGTTTCTTTGTTGTAATTTAACAAGTGACCAGTCCTCCCGATCTTTCTTCCTCATCCTCATCCTCCAAAGTTGCTTTCGTCCTTTCTAATTCAAGTAAGTCGTCATTTGATAGAAATTCACTGTGCGAATTTAACAACTCTATCACATCGCCCTCCTCAGCTTCATTTAAGCCGACTTCTTGTGAAAATTTAACAATGTCCGTCATTATTATTGTTTGTTCATCAAAGCCTTGGAAATCATACGAGTTACTCACCTTGTGGTCGTAATTTCTAACACACCAAATTTTTTTTTTTTTTTTTTTTTTCTGTTTATACTCCGGCACGACAACCAAGTCAGTGGAGTTCACAATAAATCGTCAATACAAATATTTATCGTATTTAATAGTCACGGGCTTGAACCCCGGTTCACTCAAGGAACGCGTACAATGCACTCTCGCTCCTGACCACTGGGCTACGTCAGGCCTAAAAAAAACTTTACATTCTAGAACCGTGGTGGCGAACCTATGACACGTGGGTCAGATACTGACCCACGAAGGCTTTGTAAGTAACCCACGCGCACGCGTTCAATGTTGAACATTTGATTTCACCCAAAGATTTTACAATATTATTGATGCCACGTATGATGTAATTTTCGACAGAATGCTTGAACCATCACACTTGCCAACACTTTCTGTTCCACGAATCATGTGGGATAATGAGTTCCTTAAATAATTCGCCTTGTACAGATTGCGCTTTGATCCATACGTTGGATCAAGGCCGTTGCAGCATTTAGTGGCTCATTCCATTGTATTAACTTGATGATTAATCTTAGGTGACTGAATCCAAATGACGACTTACTGTGCTGTTTTAGTGACTGTTTCTGGATGGCTTTATTATGCTGCCTTAGTGACTAATAATGGACGGTGGCTCATTATGCTGTCTTAGTGACTGAACTAGATGGTGGCTTAGTGTGTGTGTGTGTGCTACCTTAGTGACTAATCCTGGATGGTAGTTCGTTGTGCTATGGTGACTACTCCTGGATGACGGCTCATTGTGCTGACTTAGTAACTGTCTGAACTAGGTGATGATTCTTTGCGCTGTCGTAGCAAGTGATCAATGCGATAATAGCGGGGATGCCAAAGATTGGCCCTAAACACAATAAATATAATGTAATGTGTTTTTTTTTTTTTTTTTTTTTTTTGAGAAATTCAACTCTATTGTTATCGAACTTCTCATTTATGTTGATCGGGTAAGTTGGTCCAGGGGCATTGTCCAGAAGCAACAACGCATTTAACGTGATATTATTATTTTTGCAATATTTCTCTAATGGAGGGCAGAATTGAAGTAAACCATCCATCGTAAATCTTTCTAGTTACCAACCCTTTTTATTTGATCGTCACATAACAGGAAGAGTTTTTTTTTTTTTTAACATTCTTTAAGAGCTCTTGGATTCTCTCTCTCTCTTTTTGTGATTTTGTGATATATTAGCATGAGCTTCAATTGAAAGCCCCCTTCAGAATGTTCTCCTAAAATAGCGGTTAATTTATCTTTTTCGGCCTTAAACCCAGATAAGGACTTCCTAGCGGTAAATAAAAGTTATTCTGTCCATTCTTTTCCAAAAATAAAAATATCGTCTACACTGAAGATTTTACATGGTAAATATCCTTTCCATTTTACTCTAGCTTGCAAGTTTTACGTTACGCTTCTGCTGTTTCAAAATCAGCACTAGGTCCCTCACCTAGTGCTGATTTGGCGTCCCTCACCTTTGGCGCCTTTAGAAATCTACAGTTCCCGACTTTCTCGATTTGAAGTTCCTGGTATATAGATCGAAGGGCATTTAAAGGCAATTAACTCGTCACGGAATTAACTGATATGCACATTGTGTGTTCAAATCAAGAAAATATTGATAAATTTGTTTTACTAGTGTTTATTTATCTGAAAAATGAAAATGCTTAAGTTTTAGAACTTCCCAGAACTATCATTGTAACATGCGTGTCTACCTATCTTTATCCATGGCACGTCTAAGAACATATTAACATACCCTCAATAACGACGGATATTGATGGCCCACTGTAGTGTACCCCTCTTCTTACCCGGTTGCCAAGTCAGGCCAACTTATCTAATATAAAAGTCAACGCCACCAGTAATATATTTAATATTGTAATGGAATTCTACACACCATCCAAAAATAAATGAATAAAATAAATAACTAATAAATATTACATAATTTTTTTATGGCAATAGTTTACGAAGAAACTAACTAACGTATAGATTTGTGTTATAGCATCGTGTTTATATGTAACCAACTACTAAGTAGTTACAAATTGGCATCATTTAAGCATATCTCATATTGTGAATGCCCTTACAATGAGTTGCCATGATATTGCACTACCTCAAATAAGCTTCACCAATGGGGAAGATTGCTGTTACTTATCCTCGGCGGATACCATCACCTAGACGGCACCGATTCAGAGCTAATTGGCTCTTCATCGGTGGGTGGCTAGGTACCTTGGTGTTGCAATGATGACAACCCAGTTGTGAAGTATAACTCCACAATATGAGAGATGCCTGATGGTGTACTGTAATTGAAAATTACATAATTTGTTTAGGATGTAATCAAAGTTAAACTCAGAAAAACAATTAAGCAAATCCTTCAAATTAATAAATGGATCAGTGGTTAATAACTTTAAGAATGACTTGTAATGAACCACGGTTATTAACTTGTCTAATTTTGCGTTCCAATAAATTTTTTGTCCGCTTTTGTTATTTATTTTTTTATTTTTCCAATAATTTGGTATTGGAAAAGTTAATTTGGTAAAGAAGCGGGATACAATTTCAATACCCGTGCTGAAATTAGCATTAGTGGATGCATATGATGCAAGAAAACAAGCTTATATACAGCATCAGCCTTCCTATTTCACCCATCAATTCAGTCCAAATGTTTGTCTAGTTCTGCCTTCAATTTATTTAAGAGAGCCCAACTGTTGATAAAGTATAGTTGTTTTAGATTTCGTAGGGGCAGATCGAAATTTTCGTAGAGACTCCTCAGAATTGATAGTTTACCAACTGCGTAAAATTCAAATGATAATCCTCGAGCATCGATTTATTACTGGAGTCTCATAGGAAGAAAAATAATTAAATTCATTGCAAAATTTATTTATTTTTAGGTAAAAAATGAAATATTAACGTTCTTATTTTGGTTTGTTTATTTCAAGCTTTCAAACTTATTACTGCGGTACGTTGTAGCAATTAATATTTGACCATAAAATCTCAATAAGATAATAACTTGTAAATTCTTACAAGCTCCTCAAAACTGAAGTGTCACCAGATCCCTACACCGTGACTTCATTACAAAAAAAAGTTAATATTCACTAACGGATTTAGCAAAATTAAACAATCAAAACAAATAATATTTGATGCAAGAAGCTGCTGAGATAACAACATAATATTTAAAAGTGAGAAATGTTTAAAGGAAATACTGAGACAGAGCGAAATTAAATGAAGGTAGAAGCGGCAGTTTTCACGAGCAGTTATAAATTAACAGTATTGATTGGATGCAGTGGGGAAGAGTAGCAATTTCTTGTTTGCATGAGGGTAGATGAAATTTTCAGCGGCCCTGATCATAATGGGTTGACGTGGCAGATGTTTAGATAGTCTGCCACATGTCGCTGGCTCGAGTTTTTCATGTTTATTTTGCATGAAGGACTGTAATTCCTACTGCATACACCAGATGTACGGTGTATATAAAGTCCATTCGGTTCCTTTAAAATAGATGAGCACAAAATGTTTCTGTGGGAGAAATTCAACCAGAAGTGAATTTGAGCGCACGTCAACAGCTGCATGTTCAGTTAATCATTTCAGGAGATGTTCCACTGTTTCTCTCTCATTCAGTGATTTTGACAAAATCGGTTATCATCTGTCAGTAAGTCTGACATGACATTTATAGCTGCAGTAATCCAGCTTGTTTAGAACGCCTTGTTTTTGTAGCTTCTGAGTATCAAGTAAAATGAAAGTTGCATGATTTTATCATGTGAACTGGCAAAATGAGACTGTCGTCGTTTTCTGTTTAGTCTATTTTGATTTTCCCCCCTTTATATATATTAACGGACTGCAGGATGTCACCAGTGAGAAAATAAAGGACTCTTTCGATTGCGAATAAAATTAAAATTGCTTTGGTAGACTCATAAATTAGCAAGGAACAAATCGTCAGATTTTATCGATCAAAAGTTTTAAGTTTGCTCATAGAAATATGAAATAATTGCTTTGTTTTTTTATGTTATATGATGTACTAAATATATTTCAAATACATCGAATTTATTCCGTGCATTAGATCCTCTTTGTACTAAAATAAAAGCCAGCCAATTACTTAATCGTTTATTAAAGAAACTTTAAAAAGCGCCTTAAAATGGCAGTTTCAGACTTCCTAAGATTTTCTTTACTGGCGAAGAGTTTTCACAGAACTGTGTTCGTTTATGATACTAAAAGTGCTTGAACCTCATAAAGTTTACTTTTTATTTCTTCTGATTATCTAGATGCATGCGGTGGATTGCTTCATGCAACCAACGGAACAATAATCAGTCCATCATTTCCCGATCTCTACCCTCCAAATAAGAACTGTATCTGGGAAATAGTAGCACCTCTGCAGTACAGAATCACCCTAAACTTTACTCATTTCGATTTGGAAGGAAATAACGTAAGTTTTGTTTCTATCAGAAGTCGACTTATAAATTTGAGACATTTCTAAGGGTAACATTCTGGTAGTTAATAATTATTAGCAATAAATTTTGCTGAATTTATTAAGGTGATAATTTAGTTTATTGATAATAAACTAAATTTCAAGTTGTGAAATTCATAATATAACCAACCGATTAAGATATGAATAACAAAAAATAATTGTTTTCATTAATTAATCATTAAAATAATAGTTGTCCAGGATAGAATAAAGAGGCTATGTACAATTAATTTATTAAAATTAATTAACCAAATTATAATTAATAAATTGTTAATTATAATTTATTAATCTTACGAGACGCAAACTGTGAGTTGTTTCTTTTAGCAGTTTGTATTCACTACATATTATCTGAAAACTATATTCATTAAGTATATATAGAGTAATTAAAATATTTAATTACTAATTGTCAGAGGACAGATAGTGTTTCAAGACAATTTTTGCCTCGCATGTGTTTCATGTAAAGGAAATTTAATAAATATTGCCTTATTCTGCGCAGAGAAGATATGGTGCGCAGGTATCAAGTTTTTCTTTAATATAATTAAGCTATATGTTATTTGTGCGCTGAATGCAACTCATTTTAAAAATCGAAATTTTTGATATCCGCTAACATGAGATTTTGTGGGCAACCTTGTCACCGCTTGCAGATATATACAATACCGTAACAGGTAAAAAAAAATATGGCAGACACTGGATGAAACGGAAATCGATTCTTTGTATAATTATCACCTGTGCATTTTAGATTAGTTTACATTAGGATGAAATGTAAAATTAAAAGTAATTAAATTTTTTGTGTGCATACATAAAATACTATATTATGTAGCCTAAGTTCTCTAATTTATCTAATTAGAGAAATTGCTACATATAATTTACCGCATAGAGTTGAAAAGTTTAAAAGACAGGAGAAAGAATTTAACCGAAAAAATAAATATTTCTAAATTTGATTAGAAAAAGAATTTGGTTTAATTTAATTCATTTAATTTAAACCGTTTCCTGGAGGCTATTTCCTGATTCGTCTGCTTTCTGTCAATATATATATATATATTTTTATTTATTTATTTTTTTTGTCTTTAATATAATGGCATTAGCAGCAGTAACTGACAATTTTGAAAATCATTTTCACATAAATTGGGCAGATTTTGCTCCTCCAATCAATTCCTTCAGTATATTTCAGAAGCACTTGTCTTCATGCCTAAGACACTTGCGCATTTAAAAAATAATAACATTCAGAACTTAAAAATAACTCTATTTATCGTTTTTAAATTACGGCTGTGTTTCATCTGTAACGTGTAAATGCAGTTAAATGATTTCGTGTCAAGTTTAAGAGATAGAGTTAGAATTTGAGGATAAATGAAAGTTACAAACTAGATTTAAGTTATCCGAAACTATTAGATCTCGTTTGAGCATTGCCGGATAGCGCCATGATCTCGTTCAGGTACGATTGACGGTTATTGAGATATGTGGAATTCGATATAAACTATGTCGCATCTAGTTTCGGTTCTGAGTGTGCAGAAGTTTCCGTATCAAAGTACAGTATAAAGAACAGAGAATGACGAGACAAAGATAAGACCTTTGTTATTAAAAGGCTACAAAGCATGGGGAGGGGGAGAGATACATTGAAAGATTTTATGAATGTTAAGTGCGCATATTTTTTTTTTATTATTTTATTATTTTTTTAATGCCAGCTACCAGTTTGTAGCCTTTCTGCCCCCTTCGCCCATTTTCTATTAAAAAAGGCACTTTGGAACTATTTCTACATTTAATTCATTTCAAATATATATTATTATTATTATTATTTTTTTTTTTTCTGATTTAGCAAGACTGCGAATACGACAGCATTGACGTCAGAAGTAAAATGGGCGACACAGAAGTTAGGAAGCATGGTATATTCTGTGGCTCTCGATTGCCTCCTATTATTACGTCAGAAGGAAATAATTTGCGGATCGAATTTAGTTCTGATAATTCTGTCCAGAAAAGCGGATTTGCTGCCATATTTTTCACAGGTAAGTAGAGAGAGAGCGATTTGATTAGTATTTTGAAGTTGAATTTATTTTTATTGGTTATTTGTTTCAGTTTAATGGGTAGTACCTGTTCATTAACCTCTGTACACAACAGTGGTTTATGAATAGGTACCACCCATTATACACTGTCCTACCATTAATATCCGAACACTCCTCCATGGACGGGAAAACATGCATGTCCTATGCATGCAACACGACACAGAATCTGCTATAAATATGCACACTGGGCTTTGAACATTCATTTTTCATTTATTTACACACACAAAATTTTATGTACATTTTCAAGATTTATACATTAATTTATATACAAGATTTATATACAATTTAAAAAATATATATTCTCTTGGGGGGGGGGGGGTGAACATCTGTATGTGTGTATTTGCGTTTCCGGGTGGCTCCTAGGCTGAAAGCCCATCTCCACCTTGTCCTCTGTGTTGGTACAGGAACTCTGTATAGCGGGCCTGGAAAACGTGTAAATGTTTGGGGCTGAGATGTTAGTGTGTGTTCTGTTTTGTGTCAGGCCACTTTTCCACCAGGGAGCACCCAACAGCTGGGCAGCTGCTGCCTGGTGTCCAACCCTGGCACTAGAATCCAGGCCTGGGTCTATTATCACCTGTTATATGCGAAAAGCACTAAATCCTGTCCTGCATCCACTGGAAGTAGTGCAATACCAGTGGGTGCCCACAATCCCACTCCCAGGTAGCCCACACCTGGAAGACAGCAAAAAAAAAATAATAATAAATAAATAAAATAAAATAAAAATAGTTATAAAAAATGAATAATAAAATCGTTACTGAGAGAAAAAAAAGAGAGAGAGGAGAAGTTGAGGAGATCACTTAATCACATCCTCTGAGAGCCAGGGATCTTAATTCAAGACGCTTCTTGATAACATTTGTAGCAAAATCTTGAAGGGTTTTAAAGTTACTGTCACACCCAACAAGAATACTGACGTTTTCTACTGGGTTTCGAACAGACAAAAGTGGGCATGCAAAATGACACGTTCAACAGAATTGATCACCTCAACATATGCTAGACGCCGATTAACATGGTGTAAAGAGCTCGAATCCTGGACTGTATAGCAGTGGAAAACAGTCCTATGGACAGACGAGTCGAGGTTCGCACTCTGCCAGTCTGATGGCCATTCCTGGGTGTGGCGAATGATAGTGGGAACAGTTCCTTCCTGATTGTATCCTCCCAACAATGAAGTTTGGTATGGAGCTTTCATAGTTTGGTTTGGGCCCATTATTCGTTATCGACAAAACCATGAATGCTGTGCAATACCAGGACAGCCTGAACAATTATGCACTTCCAACATTATGGTAATACTTCGGGGAAGGACCATACCTGTATCAGCAAGACAATGCGCCATGCCATACTGCTCGGGTCGTAACATAGTGGTTTGAGGACATGGGTGTGGAAAAGTTAGATTGGCCAGCCCAGGGTGCTGATCTAAAACCTATCGAGCATCTTTGGGATGTATTGTATCGTCGAGTACGTGCACGTCGAGATCGCCCAAAGAACAAGGCTGAACTTGGTGGCTGGTTAAAGGTCGACTGGAGGAACATATCACTTGGCATTTATAAAAAGCTGGTTGAGAGTATGCCGCGAAGATTTTGTCTAAAGGCAGGTGTCCGGATATTAATGGTAGGGCAGTGTATAGCGATAACACAGCGCAGTAGGTCTGTTATTAATGTTTACTAAATATTTATATTAATAAAACTACAAATAGAAAGAACGAAGAATACATGAATGTGACATGTAGGCCGCTACACAGCGGCCTACATGTCACATTCTGGTTTGTGTGAAAATGTAATATAAAAATTGCTTTAATTTAAGAGAAACACAATATAGCCAATTGGTATATGTGCTACCTACATTACAAGTGTGATAAATTACGCGGTGTCTATAAAGCTATTTACAGGGCTGTATTAGACTATATTACAGGCTACTGACAAATGCTGTGCAGAACTATTTGTAGAGATTTTAGAAGGCGAACCCTTCGAAACATAAATTATCATAATGTTCATATGATCCATTGTCCTCTGTTACAATATTTTACTATTAGTCGTTTGATTATCAAGCAATGTCGTTAGTGGAGGCCTATTGTAGAAGGACGAACACCATTCACGGAGGACAGGTAAGAACCAGAGTCTAAGAAGTCATGCGCATATCTCTTGTGCACAAAGTAGAGGTATTGTAATTTCATTGCGGAACATTTTCCACAAGGGACTGCTTCCTGCAGTTTTGTTGGAATTCATTTAGATTGTCTGTGTACAGAAAGTGTATTGAATGGGTATATTTGGGGTAACGAGGTTTTTCGTCCAGCAAACACACAATCGACCACAAAACACATGCAAATTACAGGCATTATATACGATATAATATGGCCCAGGTTGCTGATGCGCCTAAAACCCTACTATAACAAACAAACCAAGATGGGGGTTGATGGGTTCTTAACTATGTTAGATGATATTCCACACAGTTCTCTTAAAGGCTACAGATCAACACTGGTTGACAAAATTAACCGAACAAAATGTTTTTCATTAATATTTTATTGTGTACAGTGTTCCCGAAAGGCCAGTATTTGGTATAAAAGTCATCCTACCATGCAAATTCCGAGTGTTCAATAGAAATCGATCTAACACCTTACACAGCTGCAAATTATTCATGCCTATAAAAACACGGGTTGCGACCATATCACTTCATTCCCATTTTTTGGCTTGCACGGTGGGATAAAAAAAAAGCAAAAATAAAAGCTATTTATTAGGTTTACCCAGAATGTCAATCCACCTACCCTTGTGTATTGTTTCTATAAACTGCGTATGTTCTCTGGTCGATTTGCCCGTTTTGCTGGACGAAAACCCTGGTTTCTTGGGGGGGGGGAGGTTGCTATCTACGCCTCAGACCGATTAACTCAGCCGTGGAGTGAAAAAAGTTCATTCGAATCCCATCGAATATGGGATTCGAAGCCGGGCTTTTTTCACCTGGTGTGGGGAGGACGGTGGTATCACCACCGTCCACAGTGGTATCAGTGGGATAGCCAAATCTCCAGTACTCAGGATGGAAAGTCATCCTTGTTTAGAAGGCGCCTCCGTAGCCAGGTGGGAAGGAGCAGCAGTGCATAGCACACACGCTTCTTGATTAGACCGGGGTTCGAGCCCGTCACCACCAAATACGGAGGATGCGGAAAGGTCAGAGAATGACCACCGCATATCCCGGAGCCATATGGCCTTAATTGCTAATGCTCCAAAAAACCCAACAACATGAATTACCTTGTTAAGATGGGTTTTTTTTTTTTTTTTTTTTGAGATGGCCGGCTGTTGCATGACTTGAAGTCGCAGGCGGAGGAGGCACGTTGGCTTAATATGTCACGCAGTATCGTCTCGGCACTGCGTGACATATTAAGCCAACAGTTTCAGGAGATAGGAACCATCGACCATATCGAGATCAATATTGGGGGGAAGAGAAGCGCTTCTTCTTGAAGCTGTTCACTGTGCGATACACGGTTCACCTTGTTCTCGGTGTATCGTAGGGGAGAAGCGTGCATCAGTAAATGATCTTCCTGTCACACGTGTTCTTCAGATTATGGTATCTAGGGTGAATGTTCATTTCTTCCTGCGCCTGTGTGAGCTAAGATTCTTTTTAGATAATACTCGATGTCGCCATGGTGTTATATTTAGGTTGGTATATAGGACTGATATGGAAATGGCTAGTGGATTGTCTGCCAACTTCTTTATCCACCGCAGCAGCTAGTAAATCTACTGCAAGAAATTTATCTTGTTATGATTCGGATGTCGATGACTAGCCTACTCTTGCGTATAAAGGTATTGGCAGGATACACTGAAATATGTAGAAATGCTTAGCATTGGTATTTTCAGCCTCATCAGTTCCTGTTTAAAGTCCACATAGCTGAGTAAGTCTTCGTACTTGCGAATCGAAAGCTAAGCGAGGTTCTCGTGCCATGTCAGGCCAGTTTCTCTATTGAAATTGACTCGTTTGCTTTGTACTCCCGAAATTAAGGATCAGGGGAAGGGGTACAAATTAAAAAAAAAAAAAAAAAAACATGGGAAATGGGTTTGAGGCGTTTATCTTGGTTTATCACTATAAACTATATCCATTAATCAAATCCACTCAGTCGGAGTGGATATGATATTACAAGATTCTTTAGATTTGATAAAATATTTTAAATCATCGGCATGAGACATATATTTTTTGCCACTAATGCTAAATGTTGTTTGAGGATCGCCCCCCCCCTCCACCCGAATGATCATGTATTTACATACAAAGGTATAATGATTGCTTTTCAGCAGTCCAGGTTTCAAAATGGTATTGAGGATGTTTAATCGAGCTGTACTTGCTATTTCTGAAATATTTCTTTGGAATATGGATCAGGAAAGGTATCAACAACCTATCACATACTGATTCGAGATCGAAGAATATGATATTCAACTGGGACTTGTCATTGAGGGCGCGCTAAATTCTGAATAATGTCTCCTAAAAGGTTTTATCTCTATAACTTCATGCAGTTTGCATAAAGGCAGGGAGGGCTATGCTTAAAGCAATAATGAATCGAGGCTGTTCTGATTGCTTCTCAAACATTTTGAGGAAGCTGAAACTTATAAACTACAATCAATGGTTTTTTTCAGTTCTTTACTTTTTTGTGTTTTTCATGAGTGTGAATTAAGTTATTGATTCCACGATTTTGGGTTGTTGCCACATTGCAGGATTTTGTTATATAGATGACCCAATAAATTCAAAATGTACGGGCTACATTTTCACTATAAACATCGGAAAGATTCCATAGCGAAAGTTAACTTCTCGGAGGACTACACTTTTGTTTAAAATTTTTCTTCGTTCGGGTAAAACTGATTTTTTTCGATGGAAATTACTGTGCGCCTTCATGCGCACCAATAATTTTTTGGTTGTATTAATCAGTTCAGCCTGATTGGAGGAATTCTTAAAGGCCTTTTGAATCAGGAATATAGTTAGCTGGTCCTCAGGCGAAGGGAATAGTATATTTTCATTTCGTGAAACACATGGAATGAAGTTCCGTGTGTTGCGGGCGCGAGCGCGCACACACACACACACACACACACACGATATGTACCGTGAAATATGACGCCTTAGATACTAATGAGTTATATACACTGTCCAGTCAAAATATAATGACCAACCCTGTTTTGACAATCGAGTTTTCCTACTCACCTGGTAGCACAAGTATAGCAGGGATATCGTTGTGTAAGGTTTTAGGAGCATCAACAACTGTTTTGCTGGAGGTAAAAACCGAAATCCGGGAGAAAAAAATCTATCATGCTACCCTCGCTCGTCTGAGACCCAGCCACTTTTTGTAACAATTCCTCGCGTCGTTGGCTGGATTCGAATTCAGATAATTTCCATCCAGTGTGAGGAGGACGGTGATTATACCAACTGTGCTACCCACGAGGACGTCACATGAAGATTTGGTAAAAGCGACACTGAAGTTCTCCCCGCGATGCTTTCGTAGGAAAACGGGGAAAGTGATATTGCAGGTTCGTGGCAAGCAGTCCATACGAAGCATTTGATGACAAGGGACGTGATCTGACGGAATTCAAAAAGAAATGATTGCTGGGTACCGGTTGAAGGGCGGCAGTATTATAATGGGAAACTGTGAATGTTTTGGGCTGTTCACGGAATGCTTGTAGTTGAGGTATTCCAAGGGTAGACAGACAGTGGACGGAGCAGCAGTCGTCGAGCCAGTGGCTAGCAGGCACCCACACCTCACGGGTGGTCGTGGTGAACGCAGACTGTCTCACCTTGTGCAAATCGATAGACGAAAATGGTGGGAATGGCTGACAGCAGACTTTAACCAGAAGACCACTAGAAGTATTTCTAAGAATATGATCCAACGAATCCTCCTCCTCTGTATGGGACACGGGAGGAGGCGCCCAGTCAAAGATACCCATGCTTGCTGCCACCCATCGTCAACGGTGCCTAAATTTTGCAGCTTAATGGCGTTATTGGACCGTTGATGATTGGAGAAAAGATTACTTTTTCGATGAATCATGTTTCTATATTTCTAGGGAAAATGTACTTAGTCAAAGCTTAATATATTTTAGTTGTTGTATTTCGGACCATATATTAAGCCATTCTAAGTCTTTTAAAACCATCAAACTATCATGGTCTGGCTGGAATTGTTAACCACCCTTCTCACCTTTAGTAACTTTACATTTTTTTATAAATCTGTACAAATTTAAAAGAATCTGTAACCTTCAGCAGTTTGCAGAAGGACGCGGTGATGGTTATTGAGAAACAAATCATTACAGGAAATTGAAGATAGAGGTGAATGATTACTAGAATCAGTAGCCATTTACCTGATGATTACTGGAATCAAAGGATATATATGGTGTAAAATCACTTTTCTTTTGCACAGTCTGTCAAAATCATTGCTTAATTCATCTATGGACCTACGTAGAAAGTGGAGCTGCTTAATTTTAAATGTAATTTTCGGCATTGCTTCATAACGAATCCAAATTTTGAACCTTAAACAGAAGTATGGTTAGAATTTACCAAGACAGACTTATATAAGCTTTAGTTATTAATGCACTTTGATTTATTGGCATTAATGGCCATAGGATAATCAACTTTAAGTACAAATCGGTGTTACTAAAAAGAAAGAAAAGAAACAAAAAAAAGCCATTTAGAGATTAGGATGCGAAAATGACAATCATTACATTTTTCTATTAATGAACGGAGAATATAATCATTCCGGAATGCTACAGTAATGTATTATACTTCCCCTCCCTGGCCACGACTAAAAGATTCTCCAATACTACAGAAAAAAATCTGCTTCAAACACCAGTATCAATTTGAGACTTAAATTAAGTGCTGCTTATGGAGAAAATGTAACATACAGATGATAGCTGGCAGGTATTTTGGAGAATATTTTCAATGATAGATCACATGATATCTCAGATATGAAGTATAACCACTTGGATATTGGCAAGTTCATTTTGGACAGAAGTGAATGGAAAGTTTCTGTTAATCCACCTTCTTGCATTAGCTATCTGACAGTAGTGAATGTTGTGGAGTTGGCAGCTACGGTGTATCCTTCAAGAAAGGTACGAAATCCCATGAAAGAGCCGTGAAATTATAAAAAAAAAAGCTAATTTCGTTGTCTGCTTCGGTAAAGATCTAGCTGTCAACATCTCAAGGATAGCTCACGCGAAGCTGACAGACCAGCGCACGATATTAAATCATTCTGTCACATGTTAATAGTGAATAGCAATATTTGAACATTCCAAATACGAAAGATTTTTAATAGAAAGTAGCAGCATACTTTTGAAAGTATCTTTATTCGAGTATAAGAAGTTGGTCAGAGATGGGCATAGTTTCAGCTGTGAAAATGCTTTTTAATAAAGTTGCAGCTGGAGAAATTTGTCCCTGGAAGGGGCAACGATTGAAGCTGAATTGCCTCTCGTTATGGAATTTGTTATGACTTTTGTTATCCATTTAAAATATTTTATATTTTATTTCAGTTTACTTGAAAATATACATTTAAGTTTCTTAGAGACAAGTCATTGCGACGTTAACTTTCAAAGAAATTTTTGAACAAATATTTATTCGTCAATTATGTGACACTTCTATGGTTCTAGAGAATATGGTAAGAAAAATCTTGAAAAGAAAAGGACCTATAGTGGTATTAGAAAACAGCGATTAAGTTCCTTTCATAAAAACTAGTCCAGCTCATGGGGTTTAACGCCAACAAAACAAACAAACAAAGAAATTGTTTGTCTGCAGCTAAATATTTACGAAATTATTTTTAATGTGTTAAAGATATATATATCGCACCTTGATAATATATATTCCAGCATGACTTAAAATTTGAGAATTATTGGCTTTATCAACATAGTGAATTTAGACTTCTCAAACTTTCGGTTCAAATGACTTTACCTTTGAACTAAAAGTTTCCAAAAATGAATTCTTCTAATTATCCAGAATAGATTGAATTCAAAAAAAAAAAAAATCAAACGAGTGTAAAACTCGAAAAATATATAAATTACATACTACAAGATTAGGGAGATTGCTTTATTAATTTCATATATTTCTCCGATTAATTTCCTAAAGTTCAGTAGTTATTTCATGTCGTTTTATATTTAGAAACAGCTGTTAATTCATTTTACTCTTACAGTACGATTTTATGTAATTTTAAACACTTGTATCTTTTTGATGTTTTAGATTTATTTTTAATTATCCAAATTTAACCGAAGACAAATTCAAGTTACTGAAACCTTTGCAGTTTTCGTGTCTTATTAGCTAGTGTACAGTCAAGGACAACATGAATTTTATATTTTTAGTTCGTTTGCGGAATTGTGTAAAGATTCATGCTGTGTACATTTTTTGCTCCCTGTTCGTCATTGTATTACGTTTATTTCAAATATTTTACTGGGCTTCGCTTTAATCTGTGTTCACTCCATGAACACTGAAAAGAATTTGTGGGGGGGGGGGTTATAATGTGTATATATTTACTTATATTTATATTAATTTAATTTATTCCCCTATTTAAACAACTACCCTTTATAATATCTCCCCACTTGCGCATCTGACTTTACTTCTCAGAAAATTCTAAGTTCATAGGGGAGAAACTCTTATATATGTTTAATTCCCATTGGTTAGGCTTGTGTCCAGTACAACAAATAACTACACAAATGTTATACAAAAAAAAAACAAGTTTATTATGCATATTTACAGTTAAATCAAAACAAATCTCATTAAGAATAAAATTTCACTGTTTCAACACCAAGGTACTTCAACATATACAGTCTCTTCCTATCTAACAGGCTCCTTTACAGACTTGACTTTGTTTTTATCTCACCTTTCTCATTATGCATACACAGGTTAAATAGTTACACTCTTTATATGCTCACCTTATTTCTGCTCCTATTACAACACAATCAAATCATACCTCATAGGTGTCATTAACATTTTTTAATCATTAAAGTTAAACATATCATTGATCATATTACTTTTATGTATCATCATAACTACCAATTTATTCTTTAATTCCCTATTCCTCTTTCTTGTATATTTCTTTAACCATTATCAGTTACAGAACTTGATTACCAAAATACAATATTACATTCAAACACACCTTTAAGGGTTGGCAATATACATAAATTTTATCTCCACACATTTAGTATTTCTATTTTTTTACTACAATTCCTTCCGTTAACTTTCTCATCTACATTACTATCCTCCTTATTCCAAATTACTGCCTAAACCAACCATAATTGCCTTAGAGTAGAATTTACTCCTATTTGGTTCACCCATCTAATCTTATCTTTATCATTAAATTCCCCAATTATCGCACTACAGTCCTTTCTCTAGCAGTTAACTTACAGTATTTTCAAAAATAACTTTCTCTTATCATTGAATTCCCCAAATAACGCTCTACAGTCCTTTCTCTAGCTTTTAACTTACAGTATTCTCAAATTAACTTTCACTTACTTAATTTCTGTGATCAGGTGTCTTCATAAGGGCCTTCTATCCTATCCTTATCCAGAGCTGTTATCTTCTGCTATCCAGGGCAACATCTTACAGCTTCCAGGGCATCATCATATGGCATCACAACTGCTACTCCGCTTTCAGGATATTATCCCCTTCCTCGGTGGACTGGGTGTTCTAAGGGAATCTTCTTCTCTCATTCTCACTGTTTGCAGAACTTCCTTTTACTACCCCTTTCCAGTTCATCTCCTAATTTCTCACTCACTACATCACTGATAACCCCACTTCGACTTTTTTCGTCGGCTATTTCTTCATCATCTTTCAAGCAACTCCTCCCGACTCACCCTTTTCCTAGCACCGCTCAAAAAATTCTCCTCTCCCCTTCTCTTCCTTTTCCACTCTCTCGTGTCCATATCCATCCACAATTTTCTCCAGGAGTTTTCCACGCCTTCCCACAGTGTTTTCTTCCAATCACTCTTTCTTTTTCATTTTTTCTTTCTTTTCATTTGTTGGAAGGCCTAATTCAGCCTGCCCCGTAGCACTAGCACGTGATTCCCAATATCCCTCTCTTTTATTATTTTCAACTTGTTAACATGTGTTCTTTGATGTCGGCCGAATACTCCAAAACAACTCTTCCTGTCTCATAACAGCTTGTCTCTATTGCACTCAAAAAAAACCACAAATTGTGACACTGGCTACTATAGCGTCTATTTTTAGAAACTAGTGTGTGTTGTACAGAATACGTTTCCGGTGTGTGACCTCTCATAAACCTTAAGTTGTTTTTGTAGCGCCGGACCCCCTGGTGGGTTTGTCATAGTATCCTCCATCTGTTACCAGGTTTAACGGAAGTAAAGCTAATGGCTCTGTTTTCGTTCCCGCTACTCTTTTAATTTTTATACCTCTTACCAGAATAATTCTTATTTCTGAAACTGCATATATTACCCATTTATCCTATTAACGGCAAGAATCAAAAGAAAACTAACTTTCAAAGTCTTAATAAAAAAATATTTTATTTTTTGTAAGATTTTCAAATCTTACAAATTCTAAAACAATTTCAGTTACATGCCGTGGGTTATGCCCACTTTCCCGTATTTGGCTTATGAATAAACAGTTGAAGTGAAGATGGGTAGAATTTTTGAAACTAGATAATAAAATGGCTACTAGAGGTCCAAAGACATAAAATACAAGGTTTAAAATTACTTCGCCTGCCCTAGTGGAAAAATTGCACATAGGACCTTTCTCCTTTTTTGATATGGATTACTATGCAGACAGTTCGAGAAAATTATTATGAAAGTACGTATCTATAAGGATTTGTTGCTAATGGCTATAGATCCTGGGTTCAATGTACACATGATGAGGTACTGTACTTGGTACCATTAGAAGGCTATGAAGTGAATTCTGATTATTCTTGAAGAAGGCACAATCTGCAATGATGGTCTCAATTTTAAATTCACTGAGTGCAGAGTTTCCTGTTGTCCTATCATGTTGAATTTTAAGGTGGAAAGAGAAGAGAATATATCCTGCCTTTCCTCTAGCATGCGAAACTTGAATGCTTCTTTACAGTAAGGGTAATAACTTAGAGTTCCAAAATGGTTGTAGTAATAATCATCTTTTCTAAGATGAAATGAAATACTTTAAAGTTGTTTTGAGAATTAAAAAACGTATGCCAAAGTTCTGACATAATTCTCGCCTGTATAGAAAAATAATTAGATTAGGCAGAAAATTCGTTATAGATAACTACCAACGCTGATAAGTATGGCACTTGGCATCCGCAATGATCAACACCAGAAGTGCTCCCATCATATTGGAGACGCAATGGTAACAGAGTATACTGACAAGCATCTCCTAGACCTAGAGATTGGCTTATAAAATTTCATTTTAGGAGAGGAGGGGTTCAAAACGTTTTGTATTACCCAAAAGTAGTTGTGATAGAAGGCAGAAACAAACACTACATATTACACTTTTTCAATATAGCCAGTTACCGATAAAATACATTTTTGCTACCTATCAGCGCCAGTTTTGTACGGGGGCGGGTTCAATAAGAGTTGTGTTCACCCTGAAATTTTTTGATAGAGAGGTGAATTTTTTTGTTTCGTACCTTGAAGTGCTACAGAGATTTCAAATTATCAAACAAAACAAAAAAATATTCATCTTTCTGTTTTGGTTTCGATCTGACAATTCTTTTTTTTTTAATTTGTAGCTCTGAATGGAGTAGAGCGAAGTGAAGTGTCACAATAGATAAAGTGGAATACAGATCAGTGCTTCGGTTCCTCTTTCTTCAAGGGAAAACACCCAAAACAATCCATGAAGAAATAATCGCTGTTTATGGAGAAGACTGTCCAGGTTACAGTATTGTTGCACATTGGTATAAGCAATTCAAATGTGAAAGAACTTCAGTGAATGATGAAGATGAAGGCATTAATCTTGGAAGCCCACCGTATCAGCGTCAAAAAACTAGCTGCAGAGCCCCAATCAATGTAGGGTCTGTGAAGAACATCACTTGTCAACATTTGCATATGAATAAAGTGTCTGCTAGATGGAGACCAGAAGAAGGAAAGGGCACAATATGCACATGGAATGTTTACGATGTGCCAGGAAAAGCAAGAGGAACTTATTTACGGCTAGTCACCGTGGATTCATCACTATGATCCGGAAACTAAACAAATATCAAAACAATGGAAACATGCAGAATCACCACCCCTAAAAAGACAAAGGTGCAACCAAGTGCTGGCAAGGCAATCTGTCAGCTTTTGTTGGAATCAGTATGGGCATGGCGTAATGCTAACAGATAACCTTCAAAAGAGCAGTACTGTGATAGTATTGAAAAAAAATCAACTTCTGCGTAAGACCCAATTCCAACCTCCTCATAAAGCTACATGCAGCTATAAAAGAAAAAATACAGAGAAAGCATTTAAAAGGTGTGCCCCTGAGCATTCTTTGCATGTTGCAGTGAGGTGTGCCCACGAAAGTGGGTTTGAAATATTGCCGCATTCTGCTTATGTCTCCGACCTTGCACCCTCGGATTTCTTTCTCTTTTCTCTCCTTCGTGGAAAACACATTGCTGCTGATGATGAAGAGATTTCTGGTTTGAAGGACAGTCAGAGGACTGCTATACAACTGGTCTGTTGAAGTGTACTGAGAGTTGGTAAAAGTGCGTCATTTTGTCTAGCGACCATGTTTAAAAAGTGTAATACCTGGTATTTGTTTCAACCTTCGATCACTACTACTTCTGAGGTGCCTCCGTAGCCGGGTGGGCAGGAGCAGCAGTGCTTAGCACACGCTTCTTGATTAGACCGGGGTTCGAACCCGTGACCACCAAATACGGAGGATGCGGAAAGGTCAGGGAATGACCACCGCATATCCCGGAGCAATATGGCCTTAGTTGCTAATGCCCCTAAAAAACAAATAACAACAATAATAACTACTACTTCTGGGTGAATACAAATCTTTTTTGAACTCCTTCTCCCTTCGTATATATGAGCGGGTCAGAAGGATAGTGAACCAAGTCACTTTCAAATAGTATTGAAAAAAATCAACTTTTGCGTATGACCCAATAAAAATTCATTTTTAGATAATTTAAATAAATTATGTCAATATTTGTTTGAAAATAGTTATTAATATCTTCTGTCTTTGAATTTCTTAGGAATTTGAAATGTTTATCCTTAAAATGTGGGTTTAAACATAAAAAAAATGGACTTGGTTCACTTTAACTGGAATATTTTCCCACTTCCGTAGAATGTAAAGTCCCATTACTAACTATTTTTATTATTTAGGATTGAAGGTATGAGTAATATCACTTTTTCTTTTACCAGTGCTGTTTTATTTAAACAAATAATGTATTACTGAAATTAAAATCATAATTATTTTGCACAAAAAAAAGAAAGATAAAAGTGGCTACTTTTTATTAGTCATACGACAACGTTTTGTAGAAAGTATGGTGACAAGGAGGAATATAAGGCAATAACGAATCATGTCTGCTTTATTTGCACTTGTTATGGGCCACCGGTCTTTGTATAGTTGATTTTGTTTAACTTGCAATGAAGACAGAGGTCTATCAATTTTCTTCTTCCGTACGTCAATTTCTTCGAATGGCATTAAATCGCTTGATGAGTTTTTGTAAAATATTGAGAAGGGACACCCTCTTTTAAACTTCAGCCGTTGCAAGTTAAGCCAGTTGGCAGGCTCCTTGCTAATGTTTTTTTTTTTTCAAAAATTCATTGTGCCTCAGTTCAACTACTTTAAACGGCGGGTCCTTTTTATTTGAGTTTTTTTATTATATTAATCCAGTCATTAGGGCTGAATATCAATGAATGTTTTTAACTAAACTTTTCTATAACTCCGAAATCGGCATCATTTGGTAGGTAGAAGTGACCAAAAACCATGAATAATGTCAATTGTATTGACAGCTATAGAAGGGTCATTGCATAACTTCAGTAAATTAAGTGCAACCTTTATATTGCGGTTTACCCCCCCCCCCCCCCCCCCCACGCAAGCGTCACAATAGAGAGTAATGTTGGTGCATTAGCTGGCGTTATCTTTTAAATGCTTTGTAATAACATGGAGATTTCTTGAGATCCTCTTCCGCCTTCTGTCTCATTAAACACATACATTACAGAGTTTCCAGATTTAATTGCGTGGACACCACAATTGTATATGTACAAATTTCTCTTGTTTGTATACATTTGTATATGTACAAATTTCTCCTGTAATAAGTGACCGATGTGGTTAGCTTTGGAAATTCAAGAGCTTTTTGCAAATCAAAAGTGCAAACATAATAATTGCCAGAAACTTTGTCAGCCTCTTCCAGTAACTAAAATTAATTAGATAATATTTATTTTGGCAATAACAATTCACTTCCAACGATTCAAACGTTATGCAGAGGTAACTGCATGGTTATAAACAAGCGAACTTGAATCACTTTCGTGCTGAATCTCGTGCAAGATGGACTTGGGCCACTGTAACAACGGACACTATCAGATATTCTTCGGCGTTATAAGGTACCACTGCTGTCTATCGGCCAGCTAAAAAACTGAGGACTTTGTCCACATTTTCACTGAATAATTGAAGGGACTTAGTACACCTGTAGCCCGACTTGAAGAAAAATTGGACTTGGTTCACTATACTTCTGACCAATATATCATATATCTCGAAGTGTTCATGTTCATTCTCTTTCGAGCCTTTTGCGTTCACGGTAGGTTCTCTCTTACTTCTCTGGGCATTTCCGTTCTCTGTAGAATCACTTAAAAACTACATGCCTAATACATATTCTCCTCTCCCTTTTATTTACATTCGTAGTAGACGTTAATTTTACTACGCTTTAATTTTCTTAATGTCTTAATTAATTCCAAATTATTTACATCTCCTCAAACTTTTTCTTCAAGAAAAAGGCCCAACGAAAATGGACGTGGAAGAGCTCTCTTGGAATTTCTAGTGAAATTGATTTAATACTGTACTGATAAACGATAAAAAGATGTTCACTGACTGCTCAGTCTTGAACCATTTTAAGGTTGGAAGCGACAATCGTTTACTGAGAGCAAAAATCAAATTGATTGCAAGAAAGAACGAAAGAAATTGGTCGTAAACTAAAGTGAAGAAGATCGACACTAACCAACTATTGGAAAACGTTGAACTAGAACTGTCCAGTCGTTTTAGTGTCCTGCAAGATAAAATAATGAAAAGGTCATTAAGACTACTGTCGACATTGCATGCCCTTGCAACTACTCTAAAACAAGTGGTATCATAATAAACAAAGTAGAATACATAAAAAATGTGCACATTTATAAGAAAGTGCATAAAAGAAGAAACGCATAAGTTCAATGTTGATCTCTTCAGAAGAAGAAAATCGAGGGCTAGAGAAAGCAAAACGAAAAAAATGGTTATACGCAAGAGCCAAATGTTTTCTTTGGAGCTCTGAGGACTGCACAACAACAAAAACCCAACAAAATACTAAAACGAGTGGAAGAATTTTATTCGAATCTTTATAAGGATAAAGCACAACAACTGTTTCTCCAATATCAAATGCTGAAGCTGTACTAGAAATTTTGGCAGAAGCAAAAGATGCTATAAATTCAATGAAAATAGCAAAGCAGCAGGACCCGATAAAGTCACCGTTGAAAGTTAAGGCCAGTCGATATGTAAAGTTCTAGCCAGACTATTTTCAAAATGCCTTCTATTAACAAAGCACCTGTAGCATGGAAAAATGCAGAAGCCATCCTACTTCACATAAAAGGCGACAAGGCAGATTTAAAAACTACCGACCAATAAGCCTAGTGCCAGTTGATTTTCACAAAGATATTTTCAAGACGAATAGGCACAATACTTGATGGGGCACAACCCAAAGAACAAGCAGGTTTCAGAAGCGGCTTCAGTACAATAGATCATATCCAAATAGTTCAACAAGTTATAGAGAAGCACAATGAATACAACCTTCCATTATGCATAACCTTCATGAACTATGAAAAAGCATTCGACTCAGTCAAAACAAGCAATAATCAACGGCCTAATTGACCGAAAAGGTGTAGACAGAGCGTACACCAATATTTTGTAATCAGTATATGAGAAGGCGACTGCATCAATACAGGTCAGCAATGATAATGTTCAGCTTAACACAGTAAAGGTGTCCGACAAGGAGACACAATCTACACAAAACTATTTTCTGCCTGTTTAGAAGAAATTTTTGCAAGCTAAATTGGGACAATAAAGGACTCAAGATAAATAGAGATTAACTGAATCACTTACGGTTTTCAGATATCATTCACCTTGCCAGTAATACAGAAGAATTTTAGCAAAACGTTGAACTGCAGCATGAAAGCAAGAAGTTCGGTTTGAAGATGAATATCAAGAAAACACAGGTTATGTTCAACAATTTACCAGACCAAAGAAAATCATTTGGTTTGGATTTTATTGGTGCATTGGCAACTATGGTTATAATGCGCCAAAAGAAAATCATGGCCGGTGAACTATAAGAAGTGTAGAGGTATGTTTCCAATACCAGAATGGAAACGTGATGGAAATTGAACGGTTTTTTTTTTTTTTTGGTAGTTATTGGCGCATCGGCTTCTGTGGCCATAATGCACCTCCCAAGGTTTTTGCAGTACTTTGATCCGAGGCGGGATTCGAACCCGCGACCTTTGGGTTGCCAGGTAGGCACTTTGCCCACTCGGCTAGCCCGGTCGGCAATTAAACGGTGCATACAATTTAGATGGAAAGCTTAATATAGCCTTCAAGACAAACTTGCTACTCTGTCTCAAACGAAAGGTTTTTGATCAATGTGTCCTCCTTATCCTAGCATATAGTTGAGAAACATGGACATCGAATGCCTAAGATTTACTAAGACTAGGTCACACAAAAAAGTGTGGAACGCCGAATTTTGAACATAACCAAAAGAGACCGAAAAACATTGGCATGGATTCGCCAGCATACCAAGTCAGTGACATCGTTGAAAGAACAAAGTGTTTAAATAGAAATGGGCAGGTCACATATCAAGAAAAACTGACGATAGTGAACTAAAATAATTTCGGAATGGATGCCGCTTGATTCTAAATGATGACAAAGATGAGGTGGATGGATGAAATTGTGAAATAATGATGGTGTACAATGGCAAGAAAGAACAAGTCCGCAGTTGATGGAAACGTGTCGAGGAGGGAGCCATCCTACAGTGGATCGACAATGGCTGAAGACGCCATTGTCGATCCACTGTAGGATTATATTGCCACTATATTGCCAATTTGCTGTTAAATTTTAATATAGTTTGGATAATTTAGATCATTTGGGCCTGGATAAACTTATATGCTAATAAACAGAAACAATTATTGATTGGACGTATTGAATAGTGCTAGCCCTCGTCAACGTCTGGTCTTGGCGCATTATAGCCTTAGATGCTAATGCGCCAATAAAATCCAAATCAATCAATCAGTCAACGTACAATTCAATGTATCTTAATATCAGTAATTAGCCTCATCATGTTATTTTACTTGCATTTATTTTATTATTATTTTTTTTATTTATAGGGTATAACACAATAAACCAACTCAAGCAATCTAAGTAGTCTTTTTTCCTCGTGGCTCACTGGATATATTTCTATACTGAATACCTAATGCTAAATCCTTATGATAAAATCTTATCTTACATCTTTATTGGCCTAAAGGCTAACTTTGAATGCTTTTATTGTGCTTAATACACTCTTATTAATTTGGCTTTAGGGCTCTCTTGGAAAGCTTTTATTATACAGTATTGTAATTTAAACACTGTTCAAATTCTTTATCTTAAATTCTTATCTTACATGCTGTTGAAATTTATATATATATACGCGCACACACATACTGTGTAAGAAGTATGGGCCAAAAAAAGGAGCTGTACTGGAAAGGCAGAATGAAAATAAAAATACAATATATTTGATGTGACCCCAGCTTACCCAGTACTTATAATTATTTCTTTTCTTAACTTATACTTTCTATTTCTATTTTCTCCCGTACGTAAAGATATTAGTGCAATGCGAGGGCGATACGAACGTTCCTACTTTCCTTAATCTCATGCTATTTTCGTCTTTATTTATTTCAGATACAATTTTAACCTTTCCCTATGCTCAGTTCACTTTCCAACCTAATACCATTTGCAAGCTTTAATTTCTATCAACTAAATCCAACAAATATATCCACTTAACTTCTATTTACACTTGCTATTTGAATTTTTAATTATTTTATACAACGCACTGCGTTGGGAATACCTCGTCCATATTTTGTCAGAGTTTTAATACATTCGATCCCGCTTAACTTTTTATTGAATTTCTTCTCTTTCGCATTTATGTACAAGGATAGAAACACAGTTCTTCAGACATTTCTTGATGCATACAGGGTGTAGTCCCCTGATGAAATACCAGATCATGTATCGATATTTACTTTTACTGGCATCAGACTCTATTGTATATTTGTTCTACCCCTGTTTTGAATATCGCCAAACTTATCCGCCCTAATCTGTTGTCAGCTACCATTACTTTTATCTGTTTGTTACTTTATTTTAGTTTAATTTATTTATCTATTTTACTTTACAGGTCGATCCTCTCTAAGTGGCCGTGCTTTTGGCATCTTGTGTGTAACTCCAACTTTCACGTTTATTAATATATATATAATAATAATATATATATAATAATACTAGGTCGTAGGGATAAAACGGAACGTCTAAAAAATAATAATATATAATAATTGATTATGGATCCGGGACACTGGATCCATAATCAATTAATAAAGTAATAGCAGAAATGCCCAGCAACTATAATGAAATATAAGCAAATAGATTAGAAAAGTGTATGGGTAGGAGTGCTGACCTGACAGGTGTAGCTACAATGAAAAAAATTAAAAGTGCCTGAAAAATAAAAGCGGATTGCCTAAAAAATTCTAAAATTAAATGAAAATATATAAATGGCACTTAATGCAGTAGGTCCTAAAATTTTAACTACGTCATCATTGGTTTTGTTTTTTATTTCTTTTTCTTTTTGGTCTCTGTCGGGTCGGCTATGATGTGTACGTTTGCTTGCTTTTTCTGCCTGCCACATATACATCATAACATTATATAGGTACAACTTTTTCATAACAGAAACAGAGACCTTGTTTTTGCTGTGTTTCATTTGGTTTTGGCTGCCGGCCCTTTATGTAGTTTTTTATATATTTATATATTTTCACATAATTTTATTTATATATTTTTTTAGGTAATCTGCTTTATTTTTTCAGGCACTTTTAATTTTTTCAGTTGTAGTTACACTTCTCGATCAGCACTCCTACACATTGGTACTCAAATTGTATTAAAATTAGGTACTCAAATTGTATTAAAACTTTAGCATAAAAGTACTAGGCAGGCTATTAGGCCAAAAGAACCTAATAAAGACTAATATAGCCTATGCTGGTTTATTTCGTTATACCATAGAAATAAATATATACTTAACAATAAAAATTAAAAAATATATAAAATAGAATGAAAAAATAATGATTGTGTGGCTAATTATTGATAATTTGATACGTTGAATGGCACTTTTTCGAGGGCTAACCCATTCAATATATCCCATCAATACTTAGCAAGGCTATCTGTTTATGATTGTTATTAGCCTGTTTAACTAGGTCCAAATAATAAACATTAAGGCAATCTATATTCAAATTTAACAGCCTTGAATCAAATAATACAGAAAATGAGTGCCAACCATAATTTTCACTTGAGTTGTGGTTTAAATAAAGAATATTTAAATTTATATGTGTGCAAAAGAAAGCTTAGCTGACATAAGGAGAAAGGAGGTAAGAATAAGTAAAGTAATAGTACCTCAATTTCCCTCGAATTACTCTAATAGATCTTGAGGTATAAAAATTTAGAGTTAGAAAGTAAAAAGCAAAGAAAATAGCTTCTAATAATGATACTTGGGATATATCGGGCTGTAGCTGCCCGCCCCTTAGTAAGGGATCTTGGTATAACTGCAAGGAGTTAAAGGATGATATGTGATGGACAAGATTGGATTTTGATAAATAAATATAGAATAACAAATTGTCGATTGTATTAAGGAAATATGGAAATAAAAAAAATATTTTAATAAAAATTGCCATTTGTAAGAATTTTATAATAATTAAAATAATGCAACCTATCTGATATAATAATAAATTGCAAACCATCATTACTGAAATATTCAATTAAAAGTAACCAATTAAAACAAATGGATAAATAGGAATTTGCAGCTTACCACCTAAGTAAAGTAAAAAATAATGAATTTTAGGCACGCGTTACCTATAATAAAACGAACAGCGACAGTAGCGCCCTCTCAGCTCAGGTAACTGCAAGACAAACGAAATAAATACTGTAATTATTAATTTATAAAACCAAATGCAGTAGCGCCAAGTGAATTTAATGTAACTTCAGGACAAACTAATTGACTGAAATTATTGTAAATGGCACGCTATAATTTTGAATTTAATTCAGATAAAGCCTATGAAAATAAACAGTTTGTTCTCAAATTTAGAATGACTGGTAAAAATATATGAAAACCTTTTGTAATATATATTTTAAAACCTTTAAAAATCTATATTACAAAGTAGAAATGAAATTCCTTTTATCCTAATTGAAATTAGGATGAAAGGTGAAATTGATTCCTGCCTTAAGAACAAATATAGGTACAACTTTTTCAATGAGCATAAGCTATATGCGCCATGCTCTCAAGACAGTCCTACTTTATACATACGTACAAGTCCTCAGAATGACAAGAGTGATTTTAAAAAGCTACTATAGAACTGTAATTGAAAACTTTGTGAACCTGAAGAAGAGAATCTTAGTGAACTGTGAGTGTTAGTAAGACTGAAATATTTATTTAGAACATACTTTAGCTATGATGTAACTTGGATTTATATTATTGTGCCATTTATTAATAGCAATAAAAATAGCTTTATGAAGATGTTTTGCGATAAAATTAGATGGAAAATAATTATTAATAAACTTAGATCTTAAATCTCTAACCGATTCTCTGATAATATTGGCATTATTACATATTTTTATCAATCAAAGCTTTGTGAAACAATGATATTCCTGTGAATTTTCTTTGAAATACTAGAATGCCAATGGATTTAAAACTAAATTCTTTGCGCTTGTGTATAGTAATTTACTTTAGTGTATAATATTTTATCTTCTTTGAAAATTACTGTATATAGATAGGTAGCTGTACTGGTACTTTGCTTATTGGTACATTCTAGCTGGCGCCTCCGTAGCCAGGTGGGCAGGAGCAGCAGTGCCTAGCACACGCTTCTTGATTAGACTGGGGTTCGAGCCAGTGACCACCAAATACGGAGAATGCGGAAAGGTCAGGGAATGACCACCGTATATCCCAGGAGCAATATGGTCTTAGTAGCTAATGCTCCTTAAAAAAAAAAAAAAAAAGCCAAATAACATTCTAGCTCTAATTTAGGTGGATAATGCTTGTCTATATATATATATATATATATATATATATATATATTCATTTTAAAAAAAATTATAAGCAACGCCATAAGCATAAAGTGTCACTGATTTAATTGCTGGTTCCATTGGTACAGTGGAACCAGCTTCGAAAGTCGCATAAATATTATTTTCAACTCTGCTCTTGTGATAACTTACTTGCTTGACAACTGGGCGAAAATAACATACATATAATGATGATATTAATTATAATCATAATGGAAAATCCAGAACACTGTATCAATAGTGGTTCTGGATTTACGGTATTTGAGTTTTGATAGAACAATATCACTGTAATTATTGTGCTGTAAGAAATTCTGCTTTTATTTAGGTTTTTTTTTTTTTTTTTTTTTTTTCTGTTTTTGTATCGGACAGACAAGGATGAATGCGCCACAAACAATGGAGGGTGTCAACACATCTGTAAAAATACGATTGGAAGTTATACCTGTGCTTGCCATAACGGATTTATTCTCCACGATAATAGACATGACTGCAAGGAAGGTAAGGGTTTCAATTTAATTCTGATTTCTCATTGCGCAGTTAAATTCTCTAGTCTGCATGGTTATAAATTTCATTGAAATAAATTAAGTGAATAAGTTAAATTGCGTGAATCGGCTTCTCGTTGTATGGAGGTATATTTGAGAAATGCTTTCTAATACATTAATATTTATAGAATATCTTTCTATACATTAAAATAATTTTCCTCCTAGTGATTTTTATTCAGCCAATGGGAGAAGAGAGATGCGGGTTACATGGTAATACGTAAATTTACTGTGGTAAACAAACTTCTGTTTAAGCGTGGTCACGCACTATTTTTATCTAACATGACCGCGCGGTACCATTCTTGATTTCCATATGTAACGTATTTATTTAAATAAACTAAATGCAACAAGGCATAATATTTTAACAGTTTAAGATTTTATATAATATCGGTGTAGATACACCATAGACAACACACCGATGAAAAGCCAACTAGCTTTGAAACGGTCCTGTCTAGGTGGTGGCGCCCACCCTGAATAAGTAACAATAGTCTTCTCTATTAGTGAGGCGTTATTTATTCGAGATAGTGCAATATTTGGTAACTCTTTGTGAAGGATGAGCACAATATGAGATACAGATGAAATGATGCCTTTCACACTACGATCGTAGCTTTTCTTTAAGAGTTATCTATGGTGTTTTTACACCGATATTATATAGATATTAGATTCTTAGAATATTATGCCCAACTGCATTTAGTCTTACTTAAAACATTATCACGTACACTTTTCGGTATCTCTCATATTGTGGGGTTATTTTCACAACTGGGTTGTCATGTTTGCAATACCAGGGTGCCTGCCCATCCACCCATCGATGAAAGGCCAACAAGCCTTGAAACGGTGCCGTCTGGGGAACCTGATATTTACAGAGTTTACGAGAATAGGTAACAACGGTCTTCCCCACTGGGGAAGCGTTGCCTATTCGAGGAATTTGAGTGGTGTTGAGTTGAAGGAGTCAGTCCCTTTTATTCTTCTGCACCGTTTCTTTTATTCTTCTGCACCGTTTCTTTTCTTCTTCCTCTCTTACTATAACTTTCCCTCCTTTTCTGCTTTTCTAAGTCTAATAGGGACAAGTCGATAGTAGAGTTATTATCCCACATGTGTACAAACAAGCCTTGAAACTGTGCAGGTGGTGGTGCCCCCTGAGAATAAGTAACAAATAACTATTATTTATTATTCTATTAGTGAAGCGTTACTTATTCGAGGCAGTGCAATACCATGGCAACTCGTTGAAAAGGATGAGCACAATATGAGATACAGTTGAAATGATGCATTTCACACTACGAGCGTAGTTTTTCTTTAAGAATTGTGAAGGATGTTATATAGATATAGTAACGTATTTATATATTCATAGCTGAGCAAGAGACACACACAGGGTCGAAAGCTTATGTAAGTATTTTGTTTTATCAACAGAAGCGAGCAGGGGGCCAAGCCCCCTTGTAACCATTAATTAAAATGCAAATTAAGCTCGTCGCAGACTGGTTTCTCCGTGACCACATATTTTATGGAGGCATATTATTGTACAGCCATGTCTAATATTATCAGTTTCTGGATGGTCAGAGATTTGCGCAATTTGTTCGAAAATAATTATGTGAAAAATTGTTCATCAAGTGTTATCTTGTTCACTGAAAATTTTCACGATTCTTTCTCAATTCATTTCAGTAAAATGTACAAAAAACAAACAAAAAAAATCATCACAATAAATTGATTCGCTCGTCTCACATTACAGATGGCGCCACTATCCATACAAAGTAGTGTACAATTTTGGCAGTCAAGCGAGATTTACTCCTCTGTGTGTGTGTGTGTGTGTGTGTGTGTGTGTGTGTGTGTGTGTGTGTGTGTGTCATTAAATGCATGTATAACGATGGCAGGGAAAGGATAACAGCGTTAGTAGTTATAATTTTTCCGTGTAGGAGAAAAATCTATCAAATTCTTATTTGCTCTTGGTAACAAGTACTTTGGGTCTTGAGGCACATTCTACTCTGAGTTTCGCGATTTAAACTGAAAAGAGTACAAGTGCCATTACATGTTACTTGTGTGGTATCAATGCAGCTCTAATAGTAGAGATAACGCCCTAGCAACTGTGAGCCCTCGTGAGTAACACAGTTGTTAAATTGCCGTCCTACCTACACCGGGTGGAAAAGACCCGTGTTCGAGTCACGTCCATGATATGTGCAATTTTTATGGGCCTTTTTTACAACGTGGCTGAGTTAGTTGGTCTCAGGTGAGGCATGGTTTTCCGTCCAACAAACAGAAAATCGACCACGGAACACACGCAGTTTACAGATATTACACACGGAGTAATATGGCCTTAGTCGCTGATGCCCCCTTTTCATGCAAACTATACTACATTATAAAGACAGATTCAGAAAAACGTACATGGAGGCTGCACGATCATAAAAAAGGGGCAAGTTCGGAAAGGTTAGGAAGGATTGTTTATATGTATAAAACTGTGTTCGAAACAAGGACTGAGATAGCATTTATTTGATCCAAAAAAAAAGTCTGCAATCAGCACGAAACCTGCAATTCCTGAACAATAATTAGTGTGTATTCGTTTATCAACATCGTCACCACTCTCGGCTTCTGCAATGACACCTCTCTCGTATAGGTCTAACATTTCTGACCTTAATTGTGAACATTGCCCTCACTTCAGACAAAACTTTAGTTTTCACTTCATCTCTGGTTTTCGGTCTATCAGTCACTGCTTTGATATTCATAACTTTCGGAACTTTGTTCTCAGTATCAGACTTCTTAACTTTTGAAGAATTGCTTTCAGTGTCTTTATCCACTTTCCTTTTAAGTCTTGTCTTTTAGAAATATGTTCTCCATGAAAACATAAGCATTTGTTTCCAAGTTATCCCATAAGCCCATTATTATTCGAATTACTGCCACAGGGACTTTACCAATCACATCTCATAAAAAAAAAAAAAAAACCTCTTCAATCTTTTAAGGATTTCTCTTGCATATTCAAATCCTTCAGTTTCATATTTCCCAGTTATATCTTCCTTCCACTTTCTTTTTCGATTTTTATCCTTTTTCTGAATCAGGGTCTGAAAGTGCTTCTTGACTTCCATCAGCACCTTTTCCTTTTGAGCTTTTCCTTTTAGAGCTTTTCCCTTCAGCCCCTTGCACAAGGCCAGGGAGTGATGGCGATTTGTTTTTATAGGTGTTCGGGGAATAGTTTCTCAGAGAATACCTCGATTTCGGTCATATTTTCTGCTTGAGAGAGCATTTCCCCTCTCTCTCATCGTGACTGTTTTCTGTCAACAAATCTTCATCCACAATGCCTGATTCACTTGTGGAGGATATCAGTTAGTATTGTATAACGTAAATTAACTATAGACAGTTCGAAAGTCAAAATGAAACACGATTTGTGAGAAACAATGTACAATATTTACAAACTGTTAAGTCAAAGCGCCCTCGATCAAAATTAATTAGCCAAATCTCGTTAATATCAATATTTATTTATTTTTATTTTATGAAGTTGGCTGTGCCAACTGCTGTTGTTGTTGAAATTTCACGCACGTAACAGTTTTTAAAATTAAAAGACAAAGAAACTGACGCTTTTATTTTATGTCTAACACGTCGTTTGCAATTTTTATAAAAGTGTCGTTTTGTTTTTTTTAAATAAAGCTTTTTTTAAAAAAAGCTTGTTTTAATTTTTTTAAACTTAAAACGTTAAGTTCAATAAGCATTGCAATCCCTTAAAAAAAGGTGAAATACTGGCAATGTTTAAGCCGAATTAAAAAAAATAATAAAAACTTTCTCATAAAAATTAAAAAGAAAATTTAATTTAATTTTATTGTATTTCTTAAAATGAAAGAAACGTTTCTCATTTATTTCTGTTCGAAAACCTTAAATAATTCTGTTAAAATGTGTTAGCGTACATTTTATTGATCCCTTTGTGACTCATGTTAAATTATCGAAATTACCGAACTGGTAATTGCCCTTTTGGGTGTTCATGTGGCATAAATTGCACGATTTATATGATATTAATTTTTACCACTTACGTCTTTCTAAGAACCATCAGCCGGGATGGCGATTCCTTCGTGTATTTTACTTAATATTTTAGAAAAAAAATCTCCTTACTGAATTCTTGACGAGGTGCCAACGAATACACTCCTGAATGTATTTTAATATGTGAAAGCTGGAGGATGGTGGAGGATGAATTAGCCGGAAAACTTTATCCGAAACGTAAGTCGCGACTTATGACTGAAGTTTCGAAAATTTTAAAAATTTTCAGGAATGAATTAAAACGATGGGAAATCAGAATGAAACAGCTGGAACTGATCTGGAGTGCGTTGGGAGAACCCAACCTGGGAAAGCTGCTAGGAAATTAGTCACACTAATAAAGCAGAAAAGCGGTGACAAAGCAAGGAAACATGTTAAGTAAAATAAATGACAGATGAAAGTGGACTGCGAAAATATGACAAAATGTGTATCCGTTGGATATGTCTTGGCAGCTATCCAAACTAATAAACTGGTTACGAAATGTAAGGTCACGTTGAAAATGAGTTTTTGTCGCGAGATGGGACAAAATATTCTTGTGTCTGCACTTTCTTCAGACCTGACGAGAGGGATTTTATGATGAAAGTCGTGTGTCTTAATTTTTGAGTATCTCTGCAAGTTTATGGGGAAAAATTTTTCAAAGGGTGGTTAGTTCGACGGGAGACGTTAGGGAAGTCAACACACGATTGACTGAAGTCAGTGGCATTGGATGAAATTATACTTGCATCCTCTCTGAGATCGCTCCTGTACAACCATTAATTAGTCTAAAAACTGAAGGGGAAACTGAAATACAAGAAAAGCCAACTAGTAATCTAAGGCCACATGGAAAAACACTTTTGCATGTAAAGGGTATATCAGGGTTATCAAAATCAATAGAGTACAAAACTTTATACTTAATTGTATACTTCAAGCTTTAATTTAATTTAATTTAATAAAAATAACATCATTTATACTTTACACTCATTATTTTTTTTTATTTGTAATTCTTAGGTTGAACAGTAAGAGGTCGGAGTTTTTGATCACTTCAGAGACCTTGGCGTGTCACCATGCATCATATCTTCATCCTTCTTCATCATTAAATAACATTGTTTTCATAGCTTTTCTGCTTCTTGACCTTGTTAAATGCACAAACTTGGCTTCCGAGTAAGATGGCTATTGTGACCCTTTAGAAGAAACTAATTTTACCTGTAGTTGATTATGACTGTTCTGATCGAGACCTCCAATGCTAAACATTGAGAGCGACTCTTGAACATTAATCTTTATTCTGGACTACCAGTAACTGTGACACCCCATAGGTCACTAAACACCTCCAAAGAAGTGACTCTGACTGGGATTTACTAGATGTGTCCGAAGAGGAGATGTTTGAAGAACTTAAAGAAGCAGTTATATAGGTCAACAGAATCTCCACCAGAAAAGATTGAGTTCTGACTCCTACACATAATCTCATTTTGACCTTTAATGACCACATCGCCTAGCATCCATTAAGGCCGGATATCTGGTCTGTAATATCAAACCATTCCAAACCCTCTACGATGTTTCCGATGTCAGAAGTACGTACATTCCCAGACAGCTTGCAGGGGAATCTCTGCTTGTACAAAGTGCGGGTCAGTTGAAAACAACTGCGAAGCCTGTACTGCCCCCCAACCAGTATGTCCAAACTGCAAAAAAGGATCATCCCGCTTAAGCTAGAACATGCGATCGCTGGAAAACTGAGAAACTTATTCAGAAATATAAGACCAATCATAATGTGACCCATCATGAAGCAAAGCGAATCATCTCACCACCAACTATTGCAAACAAACCTACATATGCCCAAATTATCAAAAACTTCCAATGAACCGCATCACAAACCGAACTAACAGTACCCCAAAAAAAGTCTTTCTCACACTACGTAAAATCACTGTATACTGCAACTCAAACTCAGGCAGTCAATACCCCAATTTCTATACCAATTGAAAATCTCCACTCCCCGGACCAAGGATGCAAAGAAAAACAAATCATAACTTCTGACCACCAACAGGACATGGATACTAAAGAAAACCCACAGGTGGCCCTGTACTACAAATTTTTGTTAAAAAAGAAATGGACACAGAAAGGCCTTACTTTCCAAAGAAAGATAAAAACAAGAGTGAAAAACAGAGAAGAAACAGAGCAACACGAAAACGCTCTGAAAGTCTAACACGAGAGAAACAATAATTCAGTGGAACTGTCGTGGTTTCCGTGCCAATATTAATAACGTATACGACCTTACCTCTAAATACACACCAATATGTCACTGCCTCCAAGAGACGTATTTCAAACCTAAAGACACGCCAAAACTGTCTCAGTATAATATCTTTAGAAAAGAGAGAACCGATCATAATACTGCACATGGTGGTGTAGCTGTTTTAACCCACATGTTCCTGTCAAACAGGTCTTACTGAACTCCCTCCTCCCCTCGAGGCAATAGCAGTCCGCGTAACTGTTGACATCCATATTACAGTCTGCTCCTTATACATTCCACCAAGCTATCCCCTCCAACAAAATGATCTAAACAACCTAATAGCTCAACTCCCCACACCTTCCCTTATTCTCGGAGACTGAAATGGTCATCACACACTATAGGGTAACAACAATATCGATCAAAGAAGAAAACTAATTGAACAATGCTTAGACGATAACAACCTAATTCTTCTAAATGATGGGTCACCTACTTATGTTCACTTTCCTTCCGGAACAAATACTGCAATAGATTTGTCTATCTGTTCAGTAATCTTGTATCTTACTCTAAAGTGGATGATAAACTGTAAACCTACTCTAAAGTGGTTGACTCATTGCATAGTGATCATTTTCCCATAACAATTGAATTACTAAATAAGCCCTCTTATCATCTTACTAGAATTCCGCAGTGGCTCACTGATAAAACAGAATGGGAGACATAAAAAAATTAGCTAACTCGACCCTGAAATTATCCAAATATCCCCAACGGAGGAAGCGGTTGAGTATGTCACAAAAACAAATGCAGCACGAAAAGCCATACCAAAATCCTCTTCAAAATTACCGGTACGCCCAAAACTCTGGTGGAGTAGCGAATGCCGTGCAGCTAAAAAAAGACCGAAATAAAGCTTGGAGTACTTTTCGGCGCAAACAGATAATTTCATTCAGTATAAACGCGCTGGGGCAAAAGCGAGGTATGTTAGACGCAGTAATAAAAAGGTCGCTTGGATCCGCTTCACTTCAACCATCAATCAAGCAACTCCCACACATAAATTTGGAAAACAATCAGAAAAATGAGTGTTAAATATCACCACCCAGTCGTAAGAGAAATAAACTCTTTATATACCTTATCTGACCATACATTTCTGTTGGATCCCAGGACAAATGGAAATTCCAGGAAATGAATTAGAATGAATGAATCAGTTTTCGGACTCTCGATCTGTAAAGAAATAGCATACATACTATTGTATGTATGTATGTCGCACAATGGCCATAGATGCCGATGCGTTTAAAAAATCCCCAAACAAACAAACAGTCCCTCATGAGATGTTATTCTATAAGCTTGACCAGGTTGGAATTAGTGTTAAGATTCTAAGATGAATTACTTTGTAGCAGAAGGAAGAGGGGTTGTGATTAATAGATATTCATCAGATTGGTGTGGGATCCTTGTTCCAATTCTTGTTCTTTTTCTTGGATCATTGTTGTTTCTCATTTTCATAAATGACATCGACAAAGGGATAAGAAGGCTTGGTGTCAAAATTTGCAGATGACGTAAAGATTGACAGAGTCGTTAATCATCAGTGCCAAGCAGCGCGCCTTCAGTGTGAATTGAACAGGCTTCAGGAATGATCAGAAATGCTTCATATTCTTTAATGCATCAAAATGCAAGGTGTTACATTTGGGGAAGAGTAACCCCAAAATAAATTATATACTTGGTAGAATCGAATTAAAAAATAGTAGAGTAAGAAAGGGATCTGGGAGATACGATATGGGCAAATATGAACTTTTCTGAACAGTGTTAACGGGCAGCCAGGAGAGCCCATGGTGTCTTATCGATGATTTACCGAAAGTTATCCTGTAGAGATAGGAAGGTAATAATCCCACTACATAAGGCAATTGTAAGATGACATTAGAATATTGGGTTCAAGTATGGTGACCTCATCCGAAAAATGATATTGAGTTTCTCGAAAGGAGCCAAACACGAGCAACTAGAATGGTGAGATCGGCAAAAGGACGACCGTATGAGGTAAGACTCCGACTAGGGGCCAAAAATTCAAATTGCTGGGGTTAAGGTTTCAATTATTTTGTAGAAAGTTTCTTTTTAGCCAGCTAGTCGTTAATTGCTGAAACAAGTTATCCTCGCAGGTAGTTGAGGCTGGCAGTTTGAACAAATTCAAACATCAACTGGATAGTTATCCGTATGAGGAGGGAAGCATATAATTTGCATTTTCTTATCTACTTGGGGTTTTTTTGCTTGTGCAGCAAAATCCTGTGGCTTCCTTGCACTGTATGTCTATTACTATTTATTGTCAGTAATACTAATACTATTACTCTTTATTCAGTAATACTAATACTATTACTCTTTATTGTCAGTAATACTAATACTATTACTCTTTATTGTCAGTAATACTAATACTATTACTCTTTATTGTCGTATTGACACGTCATTGCAGTTTTCATACAATGATATAGGGCTCTGGAGCGAGTTCTAAGGCTCGTACTGAAGATAAATTTGGACAACAGGTACAATAAAGAATGCGCTCGCCATTTATTGGAAAAAAATTAGTTAACAAAACTTTGTCACTATATGGCACAGTGGCAATACAAATCACTTGAACAGCGCTAAAATTGTTCAATGTGTCCTCCATTTTGGTCAACAACAGTTTCCATTCGAAGAACAGCATTTTTACAGCAGAACAGGAATAGACAGCACATGACGTCTAATGCTGTCCTTCCTATCTGCTAGAGTTTGACATCCTTCCCGGTACGCCTGGTTCTTCAAAAAACCCCACAACCAGAAGTCGCCTGCAGTGAGGTCCGGTGATCGGGGTGGCCAAGATGTCTGGAAACAACGGTTGATGACCCTTTCGTCTGTAAAGTGTTGCCTTAACAATTTTGGACACAGCGGTGGATGTGAGGTGGCGCACCATCTTCCATGAATATAGTATCCTGAAGGCACCACGTTGTTGCAGCTCTGGTATTGCGAAATTTGCCAACATTTCGGAATATTGCTGTCTAGTGACGGGAACAGGTGCGGGGTCCAGTTGGTGTTACATGTTTAAAAAAATATGGCCGAATCATGAATGTGGCCGTAAATATACACCATATATACTTTTTCAGACGGGACCTCTTGGATAACTCGAGGGTTTTATGTTTCCCAAATGCGACAGTTGTGCTTATTCACTTGTCCATTTAAGCAGATGTGGGCTTCATCACGCCAAGTGATATCCACTGTCATTCACGCCATAAACTGCAGTGCCAATGTGAAACGAATATCTGCATTACCATGCTTTAGCTGCTATATCATGTGCATCTCGTAAGGATAGCACCGCAGCACCTGACGCTTTACTAGCCTTACAGTGGAATACGGCATGTCCACTTCGCGAGAAACAGCTGGCACGCTTGCGCTACCACATGGAGATTGACTCGATAAATCCTGGACAGCCATAGCCACGTCTTCAACACGAGAGGAGTCCACTCGTTTTCGACCTCTACCTGGTTGAACACCAAGATGTCCTGTCGCTTCAAATTTCGTAATCATTTTGCGGACAGCACAAACAGTCAGGTCCACGTGGGTCTTATGCGCTTCTGACGCCGGAATTCTGTGATAGCCGCAGCTGCATTGCTGCTGTTCTGATAGTACAGCTTCACTAATAGCGCCTTTTCCTGCAACGTTGTTGACACTGTTGCTGTTGTGCAGGGATACATCTACTGTATGATTTTGAAGAGACTGCTTTGCTTTTATACAGTACAGTAGAGCTGAGTAGTGGCGCTTCGGAAATAACTTACGATTTTGCAAATAAAGTAATTTATTTGCATAATCCTAACTATGATAGTTACGCGCCATAAAGTGACAAATTTTGTAACTTTTTTTTTTTTTCCAATAAATGTCGAGCGCATTCCTTATTGTACCTGTTGTCCAAATTTCTCTTCGAATAAGCCTTATAACTCGCTCCAGAGCCCTCTACAAAAGGATACTTTAATTTTAACAACCCTGTGTATATATAGTAAATTGGCGGGAATTTTTAAACCCACAATTTATTTGTTGGGTTTTAGGGTCATTAGCGACTTAGGCATATTGCGCCATTCAGTGTGTCCAGTTAACACACTTTTCCTACAAAGTGTGTGTTTATTGGACGAATTTCATGTTGTGTGGGATGGAAAACTCCCTCCGCCTTAGATCGTAACTACACTGGTGTTCAAAAAAGTGCAAAACCTAGGGATTTCACATTTCTAACTCTTTTCCGCGATGGTATGTTACATTAATGACTTGCATCACAAATAGAAATATAAACAAAAGATATTTATTAATAGTTAAGGCAAAGCTAAGTAATATTTGACAGATGCTCTCAAATTATTTCAAAATGAGCATTTGCAACCTTTATACAACGGTTTTGGTAAACACGACAAGTATGGCTGAAATGTTATCAGAAGCCCTCAGTTTGCTTCAGTTTATCATTTTAAATGGAAAACAAAATGAAAAGTTCACCAGGTGCAAAGTAATGTTTAGTTGAACCGTCTCTGGCCCTGATGACAGCAGCACACCGTCGAGGCATTGACAACATCAATTTCTGAAGATAATCAACTGATAGTTCATGGTTCCAAACACGAATTATGAAGTCCACGAAGGGTGTTTGGTTTCTTTCTGGCAACTGCAGATTCCACACAATGCCAACAGTTCTCAATAGGATTCAGGTCCGGGCTGTTTCCTGGCCAGCTAAGAGTTGTAATGGACTGTTCTTCCAACCATTTTTTTACCTGTAACAAATGTAAACACATTACTGTCGAACCTCTAATGCAGAAATGAAGCTGAAATAATTACAGAAGTGCCTACTTACACTTTTCGCTCCCCGATGACAAGGAGCAGAGTCGCCCTGAAAGATGCAGTTACTTGGCAGGTTGAAATGGTCTCTAATCGTTGGCAGCAATTTGCCTTCCAATATAGCCAGGTATCCATTGGCATTTACGCAACCTTTAATAAACCGCAGGTGAAAGAAATGCATCCCCATATCGTTTGGCTGGTAGGGAATTTCACTGTAGACACCACACAGTCTGGATGGTATTCTTCACTACATGTAAGGCAAATCGTTTGTCTCCCATTAGAGCAATGCAGGTTGAATTTCTTCTTCTCCGAGAAAATAACTACTTCCACTGCTCGGGGGTCCATTTGACATGCTCCCTACACCAAATTAATCGGGCCTTTTTCTTTCTTTCTTTCTTTTTTTTTCTTTTCTTTTTTTTTTTTTTTTGAGGAGGGTATTCTTCTTAGGACGACAGGCTACAAGTCCATTTTTGAAGAGGCGTCTTCTGACTGTTACTGCACTTGCTACCATTCCTGTATGTTCTTCCCATTCTCTTTTCAGCTCAGACGAAGAAGCCTTATGGTTTTTAAGGCATAAGCGCTTCAAAATGCGGTCCTGTTTTGGCGTAGGAACTCGTTTGCGTCCGGTTCCTTTTTTCCTATTTGCAGAACCAGTATACTTGAGTTTGGAAAGAAATCTGCTGACTGTCGACTGATTACAAGATTCTCTAGAAGCAATATGACGGGAAGGACATCCTTCCTCACGTAAAGCAACAATAGCATCTTCGTGACGTCAGCTGCACGTAACTCGCCATCCTGACACAACAGCAAGAAATGACTGCAGCTCTTGCAGATGGTGCTTATATAGCTGAAAGTAACAGCTGATGCAATATTACATCATCACCTACGTGTGTCAATCTTATCTTATGCAATCTGTAAGAAATATTACCATATATTTACGTTATTCGGAAGACAATTTTAAGGGGTGATGCACTTTCTTTGAACACCAGTGTACACACACACACACACACACACACACACACACACACACACACACACACACAAATAAATAATCGACTTTAAGTTTTCTATTAAATACAAATCAATTTTGTATATAGCGCAATAATCTGCCACTTCACTGCTTAGCAGTATTATGTTATAATGTGATTCATCTAGTCATAATGTTACAATTTGTTGTAGTAAAGGATTCCGCCCAGTGTCATTAATAATTCTTAATGATTTAAGGAGAACATGTGTTACCAGTCTTCAGGGAGATAAAATTTTCGAATACAATAATTATTTCTTACTATCACATAATTGCAGCTATTAATATAAAATAAGGCCAGATTCAAAATGAAAATAATGAAAATGTCACATCAGATTAAAAAAAATCTGACGTGATATTTTCAATTATTTTCTTAATCAGCGAAGAAAAAATGTATAAAAATGTTTTACTTTAAAAATACGTATACTTTTTAATGGTGTAATACAGGATCGGTGTGTGATCTGTTAACTGCATGGTATAATGTTAGTTTTTTGTGTATGAGAAAGGAACTACACATTCTCTTGAGACCTGCTGACTTGAGCCCTGATCTTCTATAACCCTCTAGAATCATCGAAGGGAAGGGGTTGAATTAGAACTTGGACATTTCCACACGTACAAGCCGTGTTTAATAGGTGGGCCTCAACCTTTTGAGGATCACTTTTTAAAGAGATTTTTTTTTTTTTTTGTATTTCAAAATTACCGACCAGAAAATAGTGAATTGATGTGGTTTAGATATATTCCATCACAAAATTTATAATAATCTTGGTATAATCTAGATTAGGCCTGACGTAGCCGAGTGGTCAGGAGGGAGAGTGCAGTAGCACGCCTCTTTGAGTGCACTGGGTTTCAAGCCCGAGACTGCTAAATAGAATAACGTTTGTTTTGACGATTTATTGTAAACTCCACTGATTGGTTAGAAGTGCGCCAGAGAACTGTTACCAGGGTCATTACAAACGCCTGTACCACAACCTTTAAACGGAAAAATCCGCTCCCCGGCGCTGTTCCCCTGGTGGTCCCCAGAGCTGCGGCGCCTACGCAGAGAGGTAAATAGTAAAAGGAAAGCTTTCCAAAGAGCAAGGAGATCATGGCTGCAGCGAACAGGTGGAGGTCTTGAGACAACAATACAGAATAGCCAGGAACACCCATACGGCTCTAATCCGCCAAAGGAAAAGGACATCTTGGGTGCATTTGGTGGTATTGACTGGGAATACCGACCCTTGGGGGGTTGTATATAAAATTACCACCAATAAACTCCCCAGGGGAGAGGTTCTGACAACTACTCTCACACCACAAAGCACAAAACCACTACCTGGGAGCAGTAAATTAATAATATATTGAATACCATTTTCCAGCCACCAATCTCTGACCCCACACTAATACAAGCCCAACTGTGTGCCTCCAATGAGTGCTACACCACGCAGGAAACCGAAGAGCCCTTCACCCTGGAGGAACTTCATCGAGCAGTATTGAAACTCTAGGACAGGAAATGACCAGGTCCTGACCTTCTGGGCCCGAGATTGTCAGAAGAGTAGCAGACTACAAGCCATACTTACTGCTGAATCTTTTCAACCACTGTCTGGCAAAAGGATCCTTTCCACTTGATTGGAAGACAGATAATCTTCGACTTCTCCTCAAGAATCCGAATAAACCGCCACAACAGCCAACATCATACAGACCAATCGCCCTCCTACCTGTTCTTAGTAAACTGTTTGAGTACTCATCTTCTTCAGAATTCGCAGATATTATACAAACACAAGCCTACAGGCTGGCAACCAGTATGGATTCCGACAGGGGCGCTCGACAGTAGACGCCCTAAATAACCTGATAACATCTGCTCAATCCACACCTAAAAAATACTTCCTTGTAATTGCAGTGGACTTCGCCGGGGCGTTCGACTCAATTTGGTGGCCGAGCGTCCTTGGCAGGCTCAGGCAAGCGCAGATTCCTCAAAATTAAAAGACTCCTGCTTTAAAAACTATCTTTATGACAGATCTGTCAGGGTAGAGACTCCCTACTCCATGGTGATCAGAAAGATCCACAGGAGATGCTTACAAGGCTCGGTCCTAGGACCAACTTTCTAGAACATGGTCCTGGATGAGTTCCTAAATCAAGATCTTGGGCATGTTAAGTCCCAAGCCTGTGCAGAAGATTTGATCCTTTCCGTGCCTGCCAGCTCAAGAGCCCAGCTTGAAATTTCTGCTAACCGAGCACTCTGGCTCCTCCAGGAGTGGGCTACTCAGCACAACCTGACAATCTCGGCTGAGAAAACCTCCAGCATCCTCCTGAAAGGGAAGCTAAGCCCAACCAGACCACCGCAGATTAAGATCAATGCCACAACCACCAAGCACCGCACCCAGCTTAAGCACCTTGGTGTAATCCTGGACTCAAAACTGTCCTTCCTCTCACATGTACAGTATATCCAAAAGAAGATAAGAAATTACACAGCATTGGTGGCAACGGTCACCCGTAGGGACTGGGGTCTAAACCCTAGCCCTGTTTTACAAAAGCAGTCTTTATTCCAGCCATCTGATATGCTGCAGGGGTCTTGTAAAACTGGTCAACTGTTGTCACAAATCAGAAGAAATTAGCCACCATTCAAAGAGCAATACTACTTACCATCACCAGAGCCTGCTGCACTGTGAGCACTCCTGCTCTCCAAGTCTTTGCTGGAGTCCTCCCTCTAGACCTTGAAATAATTAGATGTGGCATGTTGTATCATCTGTCCAAAGGAATCTCCACTGCCACAATTGGAGTCACCACCAACCCAGCAATCAATCACACGACAGAGAAAAGGTGCCATCTCGCACACCTGCAGCAGGCCTAGCAGGACAGATGGACGACATCCGCTAAGGGAGCAATTACAAAGAAATTCATCCCTGAAGTAACGTTCACGTACCCAAAATCCCCAAGCTTGTTTTTCCCGGGCCTGCACATATCGTACCTCCTCACAGGCCATGGGTTAATACAAGAAACATTAACGTCTCTGGACATCACAGATGATCCACGCTGCCACTGTGGCACTGACGAATCTTGGCACCATATAATGTATGACTGTCCTGACTATAAAGACTTGAGATCTATTCGGATCACAAAGATTATTAATTTGCCAAAGGACCAAGAACATATACTAATTCATACCATTGAAAATTATAAATACTTCACACCACTTTTGCATAGGATGTCTTCAACAAATTATTATTATTATTATTTTAGGGTTGCCCGTAATTGAATACATTAACCCGTATGTATTTGTGACTGTAAATTGCGTGTGTTCTATGGTCGATTTGCCTGTTTTGCTGGATGAAAAAACATCAGTTTCTGGGGAGAAAAGCCTTGCTATCTACACCTGAGACCAAATAACTCAGCCACGGAGTGAAAAGAGCCCATTAAAGTTCCTCGCGTCATCGACGGGATTCGAACCCGGGCCTTTTCCACCCGGTGTGGAGAGGACGGTGACGATACCACTGTGCTACCGAGCAGACAGGATGTCTTCAACAAATAACAAAGTATGTTGAGGATCAAACGGCACCAGGAATTTCTCCCATCTCTGCGAGTGTTCGCTGTATCGAGGGACAGTATTCTGTCATGACCAGAGATTTAAGTGTGTGGATCATGTGTCGTGTAGTATGTTGTGCCCATTGTTCTTCTGGCCTATTGGCCGTCGCGCCCCTAATGGGACACGACGTTGTCCGTACTATGCCAACGAGGAGGCTGGCCAGGTGTACCTTGAAATTTATTATACTCTGGCAGGTCCCGCCGCCTAATTTCCTGGGATTTCAGCGGCTGGGTCCTAGAGAGAGAGAGAAAAAAAAAAAAAAGAGATAATCGCGGTGGTATAATCGCAAGATCGCTATTAAGAGATAGTATGTGGGGTTTGTTCACCGAAATAACCATTGGGTTGTATGCTAAAATGACAAGTTCTAGAGGCCTAATGGGGTGGGCAATAATTTTGGTGCTAATTTAAATTTATATGCGTGGGGCTTTCGCGGTGTATAGTCAAAGAGAAGGGTAGGGAGACTGATGGTTGGGGGGAAGAAAGAGAAGTAAGGGACCGATAGGGTAGATGGCCCCTGCAGTTAGTGGGGCATGCCCATGCCCCACCAGAGGAAAAAGGGGAATGGTAGGAGGAGGAGAAGACAGCGAGCCATCTCCCTCCCCTGCCAAGGAACAAGGATGTCTTCAACAGACGAAGAATATTAAAGAGCCTAAACCACCAAGACCAATAACTTGAGACAGATTCTGGGCACCACTCTCCAGTAGCATCAACCGCCAACCTCATTGTAGCTCAATTGAACTGAATTTCAATTCTTTCATCCAAGTTACATCGGGCTGATATCTGCAGGCAAGATCAACCGGTACCTGATTCCACTTACGACTCCAAATCCAGACACTGGAGAAACCAGCAGTTTTTCTGCCACAAGCCACGTTGGCAATGAAATCTAGCACTCTAGCCTGGTTTTCTTTTACTGTCCACGCCGGCCAGAGGGAGGAGATTGGTGTCTGTCTTCTCTCCCGAACTCCTTTCTTCCGCCTGGTCAGGCATAGGCCAGCCTCACTGAATTTCTGGGGTTGCCTTCTCTATCGTCCCCATATCTCTGTCTTTTCCCCCAGCCTTCAGTCTACCCCCCTACTCTGTCTCTCAGTATACATCCCACACATCTTATCAATTAATAACGTCCAAATTTAAACCATGCTTACATAAATCTCTCTTGGCCTTTTAAATTATAGCGTTAACCCCCTTGACACTGAAATCTTTGGAAACTAGGTGGCAATGTCTGCCAGAGTACAAAAAAATCTACTGGGTACCCTGACCTGCCACCCTCCCCGGGGCCAAGTGCGGTAACGGTGGGTCCCAACAGGGGCTCAACGGCTAAATGGTCAGAAGAACAACGGTACAAAACACTACGCATCCGCCCACTCCCCACACACTTTTTAAATCTCTGGCCTTCACAGAGTTCTGTGCTACACAGAGTACACAATGCGGAGATGGGGGAAACCCCTGGTGCCGTCAGACAACTAACACACTTTGCACTTTCTGGTGGTGCCGGAGTATAAACAAGAACATAAATGTGATGAAATGCGAGACAGGACAGATACTCTCTGGTTTAAATATTTCTAGCATTACGAAAAGTTCAGTTAGCATAATTACTGTCAATCAAGTAAACGTAGCTCGGCTTTTTAATTGTTATAAGTGTTATTACGATGACGGTTTGCGTGACTCGAATTAAGTTGGTAAATTACATAAGCATTGTGAGTAGTTTCTTTAAATTAATTTTGTTTCCTTTTTCAGGAAGCTGCATGCATCACATAACTATTCCTCAAGGAGAAGTTTCCAGTCCCAATTATCCCGACTACTACCCAAGCAAGAAAGACTGTGCGTGGCTCTTCATCACAACTCCAGGGCATAGAATCAAACTGGTTAGCATCAATTTTTTTATTGGACTAAGACAACGTACTACTTACAAAATTGCTATTTCTGTTTTATACGAAACTTTACATGTTCATTCAGGGTGATCCAAATGTCAAGAAACTCGAACTTCTCTTTTCTATACCTTAAGCTGTATCTTATTTTTACACTCAACGATTACTGAATTGTGACCATTCCATCCCTAATTGACTACGATGCATACTAAGCATTATAAAAATCCGAACAGCTTCATACGCTAAAGCAGTAGTAAGTTGCTACTAGTCGTGCAAGTCAAAGTGATAAAATAGCAGTTATGGGACTTAGTTAAGATATTACAGATTTTAAAAAAGGACATGATTGTGGGAGCTTATACACCAGGTGGAGAGGCCTTCATCTTGCAGTGTATTCAAAATGGCTGATGATGTACATCAGGTGCTTAGAGGGGGAACAAGCATCGCATTCTGTGTGTTATCAGACACTGAGTCTAAAACACTGATGGATCCAATATCTTACTATTTCAGAAGATTTAAGAGAAGTCCGGTTGGCCTGCCTCCCTAAAATCCATTCATGTACACCTTCTCGATGGTAAACCCTGTTACGTCACGTTTGTGACAACAAACGTGTAGAGTGGTTCTCTTCAAGACGCCTGGTCAGCGTGAAGAGGAAAAGACCAAACCCTCCAGCACATGAGAGCATGACGAAACAAATGGTACTGAGCAGCTTTCACTCCCCCTCTTACGGCAGAGAGAGGATCAGAGGGGAAGCAGAGGGTGCTAAGAATCTCTGGGTATTACCAGACTGCCATGCACGGAAACCGAACTTGTCCTGTTACAGGGTGAGGTCGCTCATCGGTGAAGACAGGATATTAAAGCTGGAAAAGGAACTAGAAAATGTGAATTGGAATATCATCGGTTTGGCTGAAACAAGAAGAAATGAACCACTTATAGGTTTATCAAGTGGAAATCTGCTTTACACCAATGGAAACAGTGAAAGGAGCGAAGATGGAGTTGGCTTTCTGGTCCATAAAGATATAAAAAACAACATTTTGGAATTCAAAAGTACATCACCAAGGGTGTCAAGGTTGTTATGCACCAACTTCCAGCCAAGATGATGAATAGGTTGAATGAATATACACCGATATTGAGAATCTTCTAGATGAGCAGAAAGCCCACTACACTAGCATTATGGGTGACTTCGATGCTAATGTTGGGAAAAGACAAAACAGCGTAGAAAGGGGAACTATAGGAAATTTTGGAATTGGTGAAAGAAGTGAAAGACTTGTGGAATTTGCAGAATCTCGAGGAATGTCAGTAATGAACAGTTTTTTTTTTTTTTTTCAAGAAAGGGGGTGAACAGAAAGTGGACATGGAAGAGCGGAAATGAATATGAATTAACAACTAATGAAATTGACTTCACCCTTACTAACATAAGATATATCGTGAATGATGTTACCGTCCTGAACAAGGTAAATGTTGGAAGTGATCACAGAATCGTAAGATGCACACTTGATATAGATGTAAGAAAAGAAAGGAAAAAACTGACTGGAGTAAATAATACGAAGGTCTTTCAGATAGCAGAAGAGGAGAAAAAGCAGTATGTGCTGGAACTTAAGAACAAGTTTGAGCTTCTGCAGCCTGTTCAGGATTAAGATCTCGACGAGGAACACTAAACTTTCTGAAATTGATAAAGCCGAAGAAATCTATAAGCAGAAAGAAATCCAAAGAAGAAAAAAATTAGTCAAGAAACACTTGTCATGATGAACTGAAGACGACAAATGAAGAGCAACTTAAATACTGACAAGGAGAAAATTGAGTATACTGAGTTATGCAAAGCCGTTAGAAAGAGACTCAGAGAGGGCATAAGAAGATTTAACACAAGAAAAGTAGAACAAGCATTAAGGGAAAACAAAGGACTTAAATCAACAGTCATGAGCAGTAATACACAAAGACAAATGATACTGAAACTGAAGAATAGCGATTGTGTTCTTATAAATAGCTATAGAGAAGACTACTATAGAGAATTATACAAGGAGCGAGGGAATGATGTCAGCAGTGGGGAAGATGGATCGCAAATTAGTAACACATACGACATACCCGATATCCTTCCTAATGAGGTAGAACATGCGTTGAAGAAAATGGAGATCAGAAAGCCACGGAGAAAGATGAAGTTACTGCAGAGTTGTTAAAATTGGGAGGAAGAGACATGACACAGAAACTGGCAAAACTCTTCACAAAATGCATTAGAAAAGGTGTGACGCATAAGGAGTGGAATAATGTAATCACAGTTTTGCTGCATAAGAAAGGAGATAAATCAGAAATTGGAAATTAAAGAGCAATTCGCTTGTTATCGCACATCCACAAGTTGTTCACAAGGGTCATTACTAACAGATTAGAAAGAATACTTGATGAGAATCAACCGAAAGAGCAAGCTGGCTTTAGGACAGTATTCCCAAGTATGGAGCACCTTCACGTAATATCACAGCTAATGGAGAAAGCAAATTAATATAAAACACCATTATGCCTGGCATTTGTGGATTATGAAAAGGCATTTGACTCCATACAGCATAAGGCAATGTTTCGGGCACTGGAAAAAGGCATAGATACCCCATATATTGTGATTTCGAAGAAAATATATGAGAACGCTACCTCCTTTATTAGACTAGACAAAGATAGTAGCAAATTTAAAATTGAGAAAGGAGTTCGATAAGGAGACACAATATCTCCAAAGTTTATTATTATTGCTGCCCTTGAGGAAGCTTTCAGAAGATTAGACTGGTCGCAGAAAGGAGTCAATGTGAATGGAGAGTACCTAAACCATTTGCGATTTGCTGATGACATTGTGATCATAAGCCATGATTCCAAAGAATTAGAGGAAAATCTTAATCTTAATCAGTTATGCAGAGTTAGTAAGGGGTTTTCGAACTAAGGATGGATATGGCTAAAGCAAAAGTAATAATGAACAAGTATGCCACAGAAAGAGATATAATCGTTGAAGGAGTAGTAATTGAAGAGGTGGATTCATATATTTTTCTGAGACAAGTCATTTATGAGACATCATAAATGGCTGGAAGTCTAGAGAAGAATAAATTTTTGGATGGATAGTATTCAGGAAATATAGTCACATAGTGAGGAGCAATATCCTAATTTGTCTGAAACGTAAAATAATGAATCAATGTATACTCCCCACCATGACCTATGGAAGAGAATCTTAGGCACTCACCAAAAGAATGGAAGAGAAGCTGAAAACTACACGGAGAAGAATGGAACGAATTATATTAGGTATCAGTCTGTTAGATAAGAAGAGAAACCCGTGGATTAAGCAGCAAACTCAAGTAAAGGACATTCTTATAAAAACTAAAGAACTAAATTGGTCTCGGGCAGGACACAGCTCGAAGACATGATAACAAATGTACTACGAAAATAACAGAATGGTTCCTAAGAGGAGATAGAAGAAAACCTGAAGACAACGATTGATTCACAGATAAAATTCACGAGTTCGTGGCTAATAAATGGACGGCCATTCCACAAAACAGAAGGAACTGGGAAGTTGCTGGAGAGGTCTTCAGCCTGCAGTGGATTGAAAATGGCTGATGTTGATGTACATCAGGTGCTACCATATCGGAAACGGCACGGCTGATCGATTACTACTCGCTGTGATACAAAGGCTGGTGTCGAATGGATCAAACCAACTCCTGCCGACAGAACTGTAAAGGAGTACTCAAAGTGAATGTTGACGAAGCTTGAAGCGCTTTGAACGGTCACTGTGCGACAGTTGACATCGCAGTGCACTATGGGGAATGCAAGAATAAAATCAAAATACGCTACACAGTCAGACGAATGTATGGGGTTCCACAGCAGATGATCCAAGAGACACCGTTTCCTCAGCTCTCATCGTCGTCGACGGCAAATGCCGTGGTGTCAACAACATGCTGATTGAACACTGGAGGACTGGAAACGTGCGTATTTCTACGCAGTGTGCTGGTCGGATGGGTCCAAATACCTGGTGCAACACGCCTGTAGGAGCCTTCATGTGTGGCCCAAACAACACTAGTCCACAGACTCATCGTGCATGGTACCCACTATTCAGGCAAGTGGCGGTGGTTGTCTACTGTATTCATGTTTTGCTGGCAACAACCAAGATCCCCTGGTGCGTATGGGCCAACGTTTCACTGGTAATGTCTTCATCTGGGCCTATAACACACTCCTCATTTTCGCTTTCCCAGTCACACCAAACTGATTCACGTTGCACTAGCGGCCCATATCAACTAGGTGCACTGCATTAGATTTTATGTGCTTCTTAACTAAGAGTATAACCTCTTCTCCCTTCTGTCCTTTCTGTATACATTGTACTCCCCATATTCAAATTCTGAAACAACAACCCTAACATAGCCCATGTATTTATTTGTTTAATGAAGACTTCCTGTAGTCCTTGAAATCTCCAGCACCTTGCTTTTAAGGCTGCTGCTTGTTCCAATGGAAGAAGTGCAAGAATCAGTTTCGCCTCTGCCTGTAGTTATTGTTAATCATTATTCTGTATACCTCCCCCAAGTTATCAGTTTTCTGACCCACCTAACACGGTCTCGATAGCATCAGCAAATAGTCTTGCACCTCTTTCTATTTAAGCATATCCGACTCCTGTAAAAACAATCTCTCCTCTTAACAAGCACAGACCACGCCGCGAAAAATTTTGCCCCATGAGCCTTGCACATTCTCTCCTGGGCTGAATTGATTGATAAGGCTCCGGACATGCACTCCCTCCCATCATGTCTGAGCAAAATTGTCGATATCTTCAAATTCGATCCCAACTTGCAACGTTTTCCCAAATTGCCCTGTTTTTTTTTTTTTTTTTTGTTAGTTGTTGGCTCATCGGCTTCTGTGGCTATAATGTACTTCCCAAAGTTTTTGCATTTTCTACTCTGATCCAAGCCCGAGGCTGGATTAGAACCCGCGACCCTTTGCGTTGCCAGACAGGCACTTTACCCACCCGGCTAGCCCGATCGGCAATTGCCCTGTACTTGTTAAGTAAATTCTCAGATCTCCTACTATCTCAGATCTATGAAGATGTGGCAAATCCGTATGAGACCCATGTCTCTTATTTCTCGGTTTAAATGAGCCTCCGTTTTCCCTACAAATGCACACCATCATTTAATAACGCAAAAACTTTTACCCCCCTCACCTCTGAACTTCACTTAAAACTAATATGGTAAGAAAATTACTAGTATTAAAATACCATCCCAAAATAAATTCAGACTAAAAACTGTATACAGAGATGGACAAAATAATGGAAATGCCGTGATGAGAGCTACAGGTATACACTAATATGGTCATTGGCCAACTTTTGCTTTCAAAACAACCTGTATTGGTTTACGTGGAACACATTCAAATAAACCTTGAACTGTCTTAAGAGGAATATTAGACCATTCTTCATGGAGGAACGCTTTAAGCTCCTTGAGTGATGAAGGTGGAGGAAATCTGCTTCTTACTCTCCTCTTCAAATATGCCGCCCACAGTGGCTTTAAGTCTGGTTATTGTGTAGGCTATGGAAGATGTTAAACCCCAGTTTCATGTTCCTCAAATCAAAATTGGACACATATGACTGTGTTAGCTGAGCATTATCATTTTGAAACATAGCATCGTTTTTGGGAAACAATGTTTGCACCATGGTATAAACCTAGATAAACCTTTCTGCCTAAACCATTGTTGATCCTCCATCATGTATGACGGTTGGCACAAGAAAGTTAGGATGATAGCTTTCCTTTGGCGTTCGCCAAACGCAAACTCTCCCTGATGTTATTAAAAGTGTGCGTGATGATTCTTTTGAAAATATGACGTTTCTAATCATCGTGTCCAGTTTTTGTACTCCTTAGATGATAGCATTCTCTTTTTAGCATTACCAACAGTAACGAGTGGCTTGGAAAAAGTGGTTCTATCATAAATTTTAGCTTTATGAAGTTCTCTGTTTTGCCAGAAATGGGATTGCTTGATACTCACATTAAGTTCTGTAGTTATTTTTGAGACAGTAGTTTTTTGTTTTCGGGCTTCTGCTTTTTTTGTTTTTGTTTTCCTTTTCAGTATCCGGCGGTCTCTTTCAGTCAGCTTAGATTTTCTGCCACAATCCCTTCTATCGGATCTTATTTTTCAGTACTTGGTGGGTGTAGACGTGAGCAGAGTTGAACTGACGTTCCGCTGCCCCCACCCTTATATACGATACTACTATATTATGTGGACTACTTCTAGACTACGCATTTCCTGAACCATTTGTCCAAACACTCATGTCGCAATTTCTTTTGCCTACCACATTTAAGTTATCTTAGCCTCGCACCACAATCTGGCCAATCAGAACATAGTGATACGAGTTATCATCCCCGCCCCAGGGAAGTTTCGAGGCAGGGGAAGTTCCGGTAAGTTTTTTTTATGCACTAAGGGTGTGGAGAGGATCATAATTCAGTGATCACTGAATTATGACCACCCACCTTTTGCATTGATAACAGCCGCTATTCGCCTAGAAACCGACTCCATTAGATGTCTGAAAACATTTGTAGGGATCTGCAGGCACGCTGCCTGCAATATCGGAATAAGTGACGTTGCGTGTCGATACGCCTCACTTCCCGTTCCGAAACATCCCACAGGTCTGATTTGGATTGAGGTCAGGCGATTTGGAGGCCAATCAAGATGGGTGGTATCTTCATGGTGTTCCGCGAACTGCTTGTCCACAGTGCGGGTCTTATGACAAGGCGCATTATTGTCTTGGAAAATCTCTTTTCTCTCCGGGAAAAAATGCAGGTAGACTTCACCAGTGAAATGTTGATCCATACGAACAAGTGGTCCTAGTTCTTGTCAGCAAAATATTCCCCATATTAAGTAGTTCTAGAATCATCTATAACCTTGAAAATTTCGTTTTCATTCATTTTACTTTTGCCTCTCAGAGCCTTAAACACCTCATTAAAGTCTCCTCTACGGTGCCTAGTTTCCAAGCTAGTTTCCAAGTACCCACATATTCGAAGTCTTTCCTCATACGGACGCCCTTTGCGATCTCATCAGGCGAGTTACCCGTCTTTGCACCCTTTCAAGAAGTTCGGTGTGTTCTTTTAGGCACGTTCCATTGAACACAGTATTCCAAGTGTGATCTCACAATAGCCTTGTATAATGGGATTATATCGTCCTTATCTCTACTAGCAAATGTTCGATAAATCATCGAAGGGACACCATGGGACTTCCTTGCAACCTGTCTACAATGCTCGGAGAACTCCATGTCTGACCGTATTGTAACTCCCAAGTCCATTTCTTCCACTACTGACTTTAGTTCAACTCCACCCAGTGTATAAGTTATTTTGGGATTACTGTTCCCCAGGTGTAAAACCTGGCATTTTGCTGTATTAAAGCACTTTTTGCTGTATTAAAGCACCTGCCACTCTTTTGATTATCCTTGAAGCTATCTAGGTCACTCCAAAAAAGTTCAGCTTGGTGGTGATCATTTATTACTCTACCAATTTTAACATCATCTGCAAATTTAGACATCATGCCCTCTATCCCTTCATCGATGTCATTTATGAAAATCAGAAACAACAATGGCCCTAATACTGATATTTGTGGAACCTACTTCTTATATCAACCCAATCTGAAGAATAACCATTTATCACAACCCTCTGCCTCTTGCCCCGAAGCCATCCTTCTATTCATCTAAGGATTTTCCCTGTGATTCCAACCTGTTCCAGCTTATAAAGTAACCGCTCATGTGGGACTGAGTCAAATGATTTGCTGAAATCTAAATAAACAATGTCGAAATTGTTCCCTAAATCCAGCTCGTGAGTGACCCTTTCAAAATAGCTAACCAGATTTGTTAAATATGATTTTTTCTTTACAAAACCATGCTGCCTGTCCTTCAGAATTCCATTTCTGTCTAAATGATCCTGAATTCCACCCTTGATCATTGCCTTCATGATTTTCCCTACTATTGAAGTTAGACTGATGGGTCGGAAATTTCCCACTGCAATCTTAGAACTTCACTTGTTTTGGCGATACATTGACACTTTTCCAATCCAACGGAATCACTCCCGAGTCCAGTGATGCCCTCATAATTAGCCTCAATGGTTCAATACACTTTCCGCCTCCCTTAAGATTATAGGGTATATGTCATAAACCTCAGGTGCCTGTAGGCTGGACAGTTTTTCATTAAATAAACATGTGAAATTTCAACATCATTAATTACATTTTTTTCAACTTCACTCCCATAATTTCTCATTGACATGAAGGATTTTTCTTTTGTAAATATCGATGCAAAGTAACTCTTGAGTTCATCTGCAACATCAGCTGTAGTATCTAATATTATCCGACGTCCATTACATAAGGGTTCGATCTGGTTTGTCCTCTTCTTTTCATTTATATATTCGAAGAATTCCTTATCCCCCACTCTTTGTTCTCTTTGCCAGGGATTTCTCATAATCTGCCTTTTCCAGCCTAACCTTTTTTTTTTCTCTGGCACTATTACAGATCACTTTGTAGCTATTATAAGCTTCAGGTACTTTTTATTGCTCTGTAACTTTTCCATGCTGCCTTTTTCTGCTCAAGTAATCTAGCAACTTCATTATTCATCCAACTTGAAATCCTCCTCGTGGAGTATTTTCTTTAATGATATATACGCATTCAAGGCTTCTGTGGTTAATGTTTTAGAGGTATACCATAATTCAATTGTATCCGCTCTCTGTGAGATCTTTGTCCAGTTAACAGATGCCATGTAACACCTTAAGCCGTCGTAATTTCCTTTCCTGAAATTATGACCCATATTTTGCTGATACAGAGGGAATGCCCAGAGGGAAACAAAAAAACTGATATTTAAAAATATTTCTTAACTAAATGGCTAAAAGTTGAAAAGGTGGTTTATGCATGGGTAATACACTTCCATAATTTCTACTATCCAAGTAGTATGCTTGCATTGTTCAATTATATCTCATATTGTGTATACCTTCACAACGAGTATCCGAGGTATTGCACTGCTTTGAATAAGGAAAGCTTCACCAGTGAAGAAGACTAATGCTACTTATTCTCGGCGGATACCACCACCTAGACAGCACCGTTTCGAAGCTTGTTGGCTTACTCAACGGTCAGGTGCCCTGTTGTTGCAACAGTGACAACCCAGTTATGAAATAAAACTCCACAATATGAGAGATGCTTGAAGGTGTGCGTGATTTAATCGAAACTTATTTCATACTTTTAGACATTTAGTCAAGAAATATTTTTAGATTAAAGCACTCACACCAACCAGCATCTCCCATATTGTGGAGTTATACTTCATAACTGGGTTGTCACTATTGCAACAACAGGGTACCTGCCCACCCACCGATGAGTAAGCCAACAAGCTTCGTTACGGTGCTGTCTGGCTGGTGGTATCCGCCAAGAATAAGTAATTCTGTTTTGGTACTCTCTCACCCTCAGGCAACTGGCAGAATTTCACGAGATTACTGGTATACAGTAAGCGTTAAGAAATTTTGGAACTGAAAGGGTCAAAAATATTCAACCACTGTTGAAATCTTAGTGTATTGCAAGTGACTGTTTCCATTGTTATCAGGAAAGTTAAGATGTGTTCAGATACAAGTTTCACAAGGAATTACGCAGTATTCTTAAGAATATTCTATAATGACGCTTTCTAACCACCCGGCATGGTCGATCCGTTAATTATAAATGCTGTCATCTGCAAGTATTTTAATTGGTTTCAATATAGACTTAATGTAATTGGCTGCTTTCGTTCCAGGTTTTTAACGAATTTGAATTGGAACCTCACCAGGAATGCTCCTACGATCATATTGCAATTTTTGATGGAGACAGCACTGATTCGTCGACATTAGGTCGTTTCTGCGGAAGCAAAGTTCCACATCCAATACTTGCTTCCAGTAATCGTATGTATATGGTTTTCAAGTCTGACCCTTCGGTGCAGAGGAAAGGATTTAAAGCTAGCCACACTACCGGTAAGTTTGTATTTTAAGGAAGTATATAGGCGTTATTTAGATGGACTGTGTTACCAAAAGTATTAGGGCTCTAAGAAGAACGGTTTATAGATCTTAGTTTAATAGGATGTAGGGCTCATTTTCCCTATAATACAACACGTAGTCTTTTGTCGAACACTTTACACCAATTTACATTGAGTAGACAGAAATCATGGGATATCCACCTAGTAACTGGTCAGCCCACCTTTCTCCAGGCAGTCACACGACGAGGCATTGAGTCCACTAGTTAACGAAGCTTTCCACAGGTATTTCCATTCATGCTTGCCTGTAGCGCTGTCCATAATTCCGTCGCATTCCTGGGTGGAGGATCCAAGTTCGAACGGACCATTCCACAGCATCCCAAAGATGCTCCAAAGGGTTCATTTCCGATGAACGGGAAGGCCATTCCATGGGGTAAAATCTGCGGAATGCTCTTCGAACCATGTTCTAGTCACCAAGGCTCTGTGGGGAGGCGCATTGTTCTGCTGGAAGAGTCCATTGCCCTCTGGGTGCACTATGATCATGAAGAGATGGACACATAACCTGGACCGTTCAGAGATGCGTCTAGACGTACCAGAGGTCCCAACTTGTGCCTGTTGAACACGCTACAGACTATTACCGACCGTCTACCTGCCTGAACAGTTCCTTGTTGATATGACGGGTGCATAGTTTCGTGCAGTTTCCGCCAGATACGCACCCTCCCGTCCGCTCGAAATAACTAGAAACGAGACTCATTAGACCTGTCCCCAACCATCCAAGGTCCAGTGCCGATATTCTTTCGCCCAGCTGAGCCGTAGTGTCCTGTGTCGTGGTGTTAGCGGCTAATGATCGCCTGATGGTCTTGGTGGAGACGTTTCTGGCACCTCCCTCTTTGAAGTCGCCCGTGATTTGTGCCACTGTTGCTCTCGGGTTGGCTGAAACAATGCGAGACAGATGTCGACGGCCAGTTTTTTTTCGCCTACAGCGCTGTCCACAATGAAGTGTTATTTCGGAAATGGCGTATTCCAGATACAGTCTTGATACTATCGATCGAGGATAGTGCAATTTCTGTACCACATCCGAGATAGAATGACCCATGCGTCTGGCACTCATTATCAAAGTCTCATTATCACTCTTTCAAAGTCGGTTAAATCACGACGTTTATCCATACTGACATCGAATTACCGTCTACGTTAATGCAGTGTACCTATATACCTGCCAAGCGTGGGTTCGTCGACTAGCGAGTGTGGCGACAGCGTCGCGTTGCCCAGGAACCAGGTATCCCATGAATTCTGTCCTTTAAATGTAGTATGGCAATTAAATTATTTTTCCTTTACTCCAAATAATTTTTACTTTTAAAATAAGGATGTAAGATTAGGAAGCTATAATGCGGCTCCTCTGCAAAGTGTTGTCGACAGAACTATGAATCCAACCCATACCAGTAAACTGGTTTAACCCGTAGCGCTGGGGAATATCACCGTAAATGGGTGGATTTTTGGTTTTAACGCGCAAAAACGACTAAGGCTGTAATGCGCCAGGACAACATGCGCATGTACAAATAATGATAGGAAGCAAACTTGGAACTCTGCTGTAATATTTTTAAATACAATCTAATTTTTTAATTCATATTGAAAAAAAAAAGTTAGTTTTCTTTCAACTTCTGATATTCTAAATCGTCTTGGTTAAGTTTCATTAAACTTTCATGTTGTTTTTATGTCAAACTGCAGTTTAATTTTGATATGAGCGTTAACGTTAAACTTAAAATTAATTTCAAAGAGCCGTGTTGGTATATGTTTGTAATCTGCATTGCAACTGCAATTTTTTCTTGTATTTAAATTCCATTTTTGCTAGTGTTAATTCATTACTTATTTATTTTTACTATTTATATTCCCACTTCACTAAAACTACATTTGGTTGCGGTCAAATTCATTCCCTGATTAAGCATTCAAAAATAATTCTTTCAATTATTTACACTGACAGTAAGAGACGTGTATATCCATAAGAATAGCCACCCTTCAGCGGCATTTCAGGGATATGGGAAAGTTATAAAGTAAAGATTCTCGTAGGATCTTCGAAGTGCAGAAATCATAGCAAGGATTCTTCGGAAAATGTTGTGCTGTCTGTTACTCAGTTTACATCTTTCAGAGAAGTCTAATACTACCTTGTAATGGATTGCAGTTCTTGCAAAGTGTTCGTATACCTTTACGAAATAAATATATCACAGTCACGTAGAAATTGCGATTGTTCACATTCTCGTGCACTAGTTGTATTTGATCCATTATAGATCTAATGAAAGGTTATGTTTCCTTAAACGAAATATAACCTTTCCAGCGTCTAGAATTTCTACAAATCATCCACAAATTGGACTTTTTGAACTAAGTTTTACTTTCAAGAAAGTCGATGGGAAGAATTTCCTGAAGTTCGCTGTTGTTCAGGTCATTTCAAAAACTGAGGTGGAATTTCCCCCTTCAGTTTGTACACTTCCTTTCGTAAATATGTAAGCACTCAGTAACTCAACTGGTAAAGTTAAAATGTCAGGCCTTTTCCTTTCCATTCACTCCACTGAATTTTGGAAAAACGAATGTTTGCTTCCGAATTTTCCAAAGCGACCACTTCTTCAAAATGGAAAAAAAACGACACGAAGGGTTTTCTTCCTTCCAACTTTTTTGTAAAAACATTATTTTTCTTACTGACGTTTAGATTCGTTGGTAATAATTGAAACTAGGCATTTTAGAAATAATTATCTCATAGCGTACAGAGCTACTGTAAGGCTTGAACAAAATTGCACCCTATGTTCATAAGTACAACGCAATTGCGGCAATTGTAATTGAATTCTTGCACGGAATTCCTTCATAAAGATTATACACGAGTTGCTTCAGAAGATCAGGTAGAAATAAACAATTTTCAGATCAGATAGAAACAGACACAGATGGAAATAAGACACAGAAATAGATGTAAGGTAACCCATGTACCGACATCTCCAGATAAACGTTCCGGGATCTCGCCCTACAGCATAATTTGTTCTTTATTAGGAGGGTGAAATACCGTATGGAACACTTTTGGTACTTCCCATATATAAACAATTAGGGTTTATGAATTCGCGGTATTTTATCATTTCCCAGATTTCGTGATGAATTAATACAAATCTCGAGTTCCCTGGATTCTGTTTGAAACTAAAATTAAGTAAAAACATGGAAAAACAATGGATATAACTCATTTTATTCAAAAACTACATAAATAGTGCGTACCAAAACAAAAACATAATACATAAACAAATTGAAATATTACAAACATAATATTTATTCTTTCGTAGATTTAAAGTAGTTGTTTAAAAACCACAAGTGATCGATAATACCATTTCTTAAGGCAGTCCGAATTTTAATGACAAATAGGTCTGCTGCAGAAAAGGTCCTCTTCTTCAATTGAAGTCGGTGTATTTGTTGACAATGGAGGAAAAGGAAGGTTTAAAGTTTCTGTACGCTTGCCAGTTGTCTCGAAGACTTTCATTTCTTTGATAATATTCATAACGTCGTAAGCTGAATGATCCTCTACATTGTCTGTACAATTGCATATTTTATTGCAGCATTCAATTTCTAATTTTCTCATGAACCGTTATAGTAAACGAAGAACAAGCTTTCTGTTGCATGGGTGTAGGTGAGTTATTTTGAACTTGATAAACATCTGATGAAGCTTTTCAACTTGTATTTCTAAGTCATCTTTGAAAACAATTTTTAGCAATGGCTTGCAATGTTGATTTTGAAGGTGGTAACAACCGGGATTAAAAATTTGTTTAGTCAATTTTAACAAAATTTAACAACAGCGCTAATGAGCTTTATAAATAGACGAAAATCTGCCAATTTAGTTTCTAAATTATCTAGAATTTTCTGGTGAGTTGGCGGGTGATACTATGAAATTTTGTTTTCATGGTAACTTTTCTGTTAGAGAAGTAATCTGTAAGACATTTGAAGATGTTGAAGGAGCAGCCAGATGTTCTGGCTCGCCGCAGGATCCCTGGCCACCAGACGGTGTCAAAAGCTCCCTTAAAATCTATAAAAAGCGTTAGTACGTAACTGGCATCAGAATTATCTGCTAGCTGTGTGGTTTTCAGTAGTGCATCAATAGTTGAGCACCTCTGCTCGAAGCCAAACTAGAGTGTGGAGGTGAATCCTTTGGTTTCATAGACAGAATGAAGACGGGTGAGAAGTAATCTTTCAAATGCTTTTCCTAATATTGCAATTGGACGGTATGCTTTGGCTGTAACAGTGGGATGGTTTGGATTGGATCTTTGGGTAAAAGCCTGAGGTTGGCGTGTTTCCAACGTGTAGGAAAGGAGCCTTCATGAAGACTCGTGTTAAATACTTGTACTAGACATTGGGTGCAACAGACCAAGGGTGTTTGACGGACTCTCCCTCGATGAGGTCCAGTCCGGGAGCTTTTCCATTTTTGATTTTATTTATGGCTAATGCAACCTCCTCTTCCGTGAAGGATTCTTCTCTGGCCGAGGGCAAGTAGCCATGATTCTCAGTGATGACGTTTCTGTATACTTCGGTGTCATGATCAGGATTGTCTTGGTAGATTATTCCATCTAGAATCTTGTTCATTGTCTATTCCCAGGGAATCGTTTCCGAGGAGTCCTCAAAACGGATAGAATTTATGATGTCTGTGGATCCCATTCTGTTCCTTATGAGCTTGTGAACCAAACCACAAGGGTTTTTATTGCCTTCTGCCTACACCAGGGCACGCCAGGAACTTTGTTTGGCACGATAAATTTTGTTCATGTATTCTCTCTGGATTGCATTGTATCTTTCCTTGTACTGTGCTACTGTTTGAGGTAGGTGTGTCCTTCGTTAACTCTCTCCTTGCACGCTGTAGATAGCAGCGGAGATCTGTTAATTCTACTGACCACCAGGGAACTGATTTTGGATGTCGGATACATTTTTCATTGAGGCACGTTATGTTTTATGGAATAAGTCTTGCAGGAAATTAGTTTTCTGGTGGCTATTCATGGTTCGAAAGCGCTCAGCTGAATGGTGGTGAAGAGCATCTCGGATAATATTGTCAAAGGTATCCCATTTGGCAGTTCTAGTGGAGAATCTAATGGTATCGTGAACCTATAACTAATATGTTATTAGTCGATCACTGGTGGTGGCAGTGTCGTGTACTTGCCAGTATCTAGGATCAAGTGCAAAATAGTTGTAATTTGTATTTGCTTGTTTTGGCTCTGGAGGATAACTTTTCTTCAGGTTACCAGCTCCGCCAAGTGGAGGTAGGAGCGGTGCCACTAATGGCACGTGATAAGAAGAGGTATTAGTAGTGAGTGATATGAAGGTTTGTTTTATATATATGTTTGTGTGTGTATTAAGAAAGATGTCTGGAGTTGCCTACTACTAATTTAAGTAAGCTTACTTCTTTATTTAAAATTAAATAACTGCGTAACTTAGGAGATTTTAATGTTCTCTATAAGCAACTGATTTATGAGAGGAGGCGCTTTTAAATCACTATAGAATTCGCTGTAGTCACTCGCACACTTGTCATCTCTCTTATACGAGCGATGGAATTTCTTGAGAAGTAAAACAGGAACAATTAAAACAGCGTATTTCTCAAGTTTTGTTACATTCCGTAGCCAAACTGGCGGGACAGTGCAGATTCGAGCTTTCAGTCTGCAAAAACTATGCATCTGCACATTAGGCTGGTATCACCTAGCTATTGTAGGTTTTCGAAGAGTGAAGTACTGTATTATTCCGTTCTATCGATGCTAAAATGAAACATATTCAATGATTTTTCATAAACTTGAATTTTCATACTGCCATTTAATGTGGAAAAAAAAAATAATAAGTTCTCAAGTTCTATTAAACCTGTTTTCCTTCCCTTCCCTTTCCTACTTAATTATTTCATATTATTAGTTATGAAAATGCGTTATGTTTAACCCTAAAGAACCTATCTGGAATAAAATCCCTGATTAAACGTTTATACATTTTATATTCAAAACTAAATACATGATTTAGTTTTGAATATAAAATATTTGAATGTATTCTGTCTGACCTGCTTCTTGCTCTTTTGAGAAATGCCGTGTTTTTGTAAGCGATATATTCAGACATCCGCAGTGACAACCTAAAATTTTATTTAGAATTATGTTATAATTTATTTGTTTGTTTATTTAAAATTAAAGCCACCTACAAGAACTTTTTTACGCTTTTTTTTTTCACTAAGTAAGCCGCCATTTTCAAATGGTCGAAAGCTTTGCAACTTGTCCATACGAGTATAATTGCTATTATATAAAAATTAGCTGAACGGTAATTTGTGGCACGTTCGGCCAAAAGGGCATATTTTTGCCGTTACTTTCTGAAAGACCTCGCTTAATATGCGTCGTGCATTTCGAATCTAATAATCTTTGAACGCAGAGATTATCATTTTTAATTATTTTTTGCTGTTTCTTTACACCACCCTACTACTAATTTTGGACTATCAAATTAAAGACTTGTAAGGCTTAAATCTCTCTGTACTCGCCTAATGTAATTAACGAGATGATTAATAGGAAAAGAAAGCAAATTGCTTGTTAAGAACGAAATTAATACTCGAACTTGCGTCATCGCTCGCTGTGAGCATTTTCGAAGCTTTATTAAATAAACGTCATTACATTATTCCTAATTACTTTAAAAGATTCTACAACTTTGTATAATTATTCATAATTGCTGACACGAAAGCAGGGTGGGGCCCGCGGTTGTTCCATTCCGGATGAGGAGGGGAGATGTGATTAGTCCACTTTAAGAAATAAAGTGTCGAATACAATTTATATCCCATTTTATGCAAATATATGCAAGTGAATAACAATATTGAACAAAGATGCTCGAGCGAATAAGAATAATCAACATTTCTGACTACTGTACAACTCCTTGTTCAGGCGGGATTTGTAAAATGGATAAATTAGTACACCGTTTTTATCGCCCATCTCTTTTTTTATATGTGCAGTATGAAGTGAGAAAACGTGACTGATTTTTCACGTGTGGCACTGCAGAATAGTTAAAATATAGTTAAAATGACCGAAAAAGAAAATGTGAGAAGTATTTTCAAAAATTATACAAGCATACTGGTAAAAAAGACAATTTCATTCTCTATGCACCATTCTCCCATTCCATTAAGGACACAATGCTATTATTAATAGCATTGTGTACTCGAATGCACAATGTATCGAGTACGATATAATTCTTCATTGGCTTCCAGAAATAATAGCTGTTGCCTTGTATTACTTTATTTTAAAATAAGAAAGTGTTCCTGTTGTTTATCGAGCTCCATTGCAACATCACGATTACTTTGTCTTATTCAAAGGGCCACTACATTTACACAAGCCTGTCGACAAACCAACATTGTAAAGTATAAGAGTGGGAAGACAAAAACGTGAAGTGTATCACAGTGCGGCCTGAATTAATCAGAATTACTGTCATAAAAGAAAGTGGTTATCTGCGCCATTTAACCTAAAAGGTAAACCGCAGCCATTATCAACCCACTGCAGGATGGAAGCCTCCTCAACAATTCATGCTGAGGGAAATGGACTATAATCTACCACGCTGGTCCAGTGTGAGTTGGTAGATCGACCGTATCTAGTAGCGAGGGGTTTGAACCCCGGTCTACTCAAAAGAGCGTGTGCTACTTCACTCCGCGCTCTTGACCACTCGGCTACCGAGGCCTTTGACCTACTGATTCTCAAATTCTCAAAACAGTGGCAGGAAGACATTTCCAGCGAGGCGCAATAATGCATATTTTGATTCATACGAAAATTAAACGCAGTTCTTTCTCTCTTGGCTATTGCGCGAAAACAAGAAACACGATCGAGAACTACTCTTAATATTTTTTATTCAGAATCCTCCAGAATAACAAATAATTTATTTGAGAAAATATTACACGAATGTATCAATATAAGCTTTATGTTAAGGGGATTTCCCAAACAGGAATTACTATTACTATAACAATTTATAATTCTACGAGATCCATCCGTGATAATGTACTACTGGAATACCCGTGAATTCAATATTTCGCCTTAACTGTTTCAGAGAAGTAAAGATTAATATCGAAGTATTTACAAAAACGTCAAGTGAAGGGAACCGAGGTTGTCAGTGGGACGGACTCGGGTAATAAAATATATTTAAAATATGATTAATTATTTTTGAAATATTTTATAATGACTGATCGATATTTTTTAATGTATGACTTTAAAAAATATATAATTATTTCACAGACAAAATTGCATTTATTCTAGGGAAACCATGGCGAACATGTAGCCAGAACTGCAGAAACTTAAAAAATAACGGAAATTTTGAAACTCGGTCGGAAAATTTTACTGCAAACTGTTTGTTTATTTATTTTAAAATTCTACTGTTAAATAAAACCTATTACAAAGAGAATCAGGTCAAAAGCTTTGAGTTCAAAAAGCGTTCCGGAGAGAGGGATATAAGCAAATTATTATATAGATATATCCAGTAAGTCTGCCGGAATATATTAAGATGTTACACACTTCACTCGACCGTGATGACACTGAGCAAATTTTTCCGATAGCCCGTTGTATATTAATAACCCGACCTCATTCCTAGAAACCATGGGCTGAAGTTGAATCGTTCTAAATCAGCACAAGTGATTTCCTCAAAAATCCTTTTAAAACAACATCCAAGTTCGTGTTAACTGGCTAATAATCAACGAAGTCAACTGTCATAAAATTTGGTACTTCTTTAGAATTAACTCGCCTGTAGCTTCAAGCATCACCATGCGAACTCCAGGAAAAGAACCCTGCCCTGTGTCGAGTAAGACAAAATTTAAGGACGGTAACTACCCTCATCCGGTTAGGAAATGTATACACTTTTCCCATTTTTGCATCGGCTATTTGATCCTTATCATCAATCTGCGCTGGTAGCACAGTGGTATTGTCACCGTCCTCCTCACACCGGGTGAAGAAGGCCCTTCGACGCGAGGAACTTTAATGGGCTTTTTCACTCCGTGGCTGAGTTAGTCGGTCTCAAGCATTGACAGCAAGGTTTCCCTCCAGAATATGGATTTGTTTTCGCCCAGCAAAACAGGCAAATCGACAAGAGAACACACGCGCAATTTACTGACACAAATACAGGTTTATGTAAGAAATTACGGTGACCTTAATATAATAATTAATTTTTTTTTTTGTTTTGCTCCTTATCATCACGTCGTCTTCCACTGCGATTATTGTGACTAGAAATTTCCTACTAGAAAAAATTCTGCAGTTCTCGCGTGACAATGTAAAAGTTTTAATGGAAACTGTCTCCAATTTCAATCATTTTCAACAGTTTTTCTGTTGACGTTTTCAACAGAAGAAGGCAGTTACTGACAACTTCCACTACGAATTTCTACGACGCATCATTATGAATGGATGCTTTCTTTTCGAATCCTACTTGCCTTTCAGGATTATCCTTAGTAATACTGAAATTCACGAAGCCATCAGTGACTTATTTCTTTCTCTTTTTTTCCCTCTAGGATGGCCAACTGTAGAAATCTGCTGACACACCCACTGATTTAGCACTGCTTCGGTGGATGCGGGATCTGTCCCTTTTTGGGAAATTAAATTAATACAGGCTCACCTCTTCATGCTGAGGATGGGTACCGCTTTGTTCCTACCCGGTTATGGTGGCACATGGAAACCAAACTATTACATTAGACCACCCGAATAATTAAATTCGTATGTCGTGCTGAGTGTCTTATGTACTGCTACCAAGTACACTCTGTGTACTTGGTACACAGGGCGAAATAATATAAGAGCAACAACAATAATAATAATAACTAAAGTACCAGACTAACTCTAACACCATGTACAGATCCACCAGGGTACTTACTCCAGTGGATGAAAATCAAGTAGATTCAGAATTCTACAGTAGCTGGACCAAACGCTGTTCACACCAAATTATTTAAATCCTAACAAATTATCCTTTAATTATCAATGCCGACCTAGGATCGGCATTGATAATTAAAGAATAAAACAGCAATGAATCTTATATCTTTTTGTTATAATTGAGTATAAATTGTAAATTAAAACTTGTAACTGAAGTTGCATTCCAGCCTTTCTTGTTATTACTAACCTGTTCTAAAGCATTAAAACGTGTATTTTTCCTGTTTAGTGTGTGGTGGACGGTTAATGGCGCAGACATCGATGGAACATCTTTACTCTCATGCTAAGTATGGAGACGTAAGTTACGATAATAAAGCAGACTGTGATTGGATAATTGAAGCTTCTGAAGGGAGAAGGGTGCAGCTGCGTTTCCTTACCTTTGAGATTGAACATGAACAAGAATGTGGGTATGATTTTGTGGAAGTGTACGATGGCTACGATGACTCTTCTCCTCGACTTGGAAAATTTTGTGGCAACAAGGTATGTGTACAAATATGTTAAAAATAACATTTCCTAATTAAGGTGAAGTTTTCTTTAAATTTTGAGATGTAACTTTAGGATAGAAATGTCAGCGGCGCACGTGATACCATTTCCACTTCTCAATTTCATTTTCCAGTAATTTTCCAGTAAATGTAGGATCGTGGCAGTCAAGTTTTTTATAAATTATAATCTACAGATGAGGTGAGGGATATATGTTGCTTTCGGAGGCAAACCTGCCAGTTCTGAGAGATGACGTTTATCAGCATTTAACACATTGTACGAGTATAAAGAAAGAAAGAATGAATATACAATATTTAATATACATATATATAAACGGAATCAGTGCATCATTATAAAAATAAATCCTTTTAAAATCCGTTTCTGTGCAATTTCTATCCTGTAAGGATAGAAATTGCACAGGTGAAGTCATTTAGTCGTGGCTATGATTTTTTTATTTGAATAAGATATTTTTATTTTAAGATATTATGATATATTTTTTATTACGAGAGAACAGTTTTGCTAATTCAAAATGGAAATCACGTATATAGAGGAAATTATTTCCATCTCGCAGAGTATTGGTTAGGTCCCTCTTCTTCGATATCATTCGTAGCTTGACTGTGTTACTCGGTGTACGGGTCACTGAATTAAATTCGTTCATATTACTGCGTATGGATTACTGGAAAGCCATAGATGATAAATATTAAAGTAAACATTATTTTAATAAAAGGAACTGAGAAAATAGAATTTTCATTCTTTCATTGTTTAATCTATCTATTTTGGGGTCAGTGAAAGAGTATTTCTATTATGCGTAAGTGATGAGTTTCATAAAATGAAACAAAGGATCTTCCGTACCAACTCCAGGACGAAAGCCGATGTGAATTTCAGATCAGAAATTATTTTCAGTCAATAAATTAATTATACAGCAAGACACAAGTCCATCAAAAACTTTTCCTATGTGATTTAGAGGGAAAATAGATCTAAAACAACAGGGAGTTGTCAATCGGTTTGCCAGGTTTGAGGAGAAATTTTCATAATGGCAGATTTCTAGACTGTTGCGAAAGATCATAAGCATTTTTTAAATAGTTTAACAAAAAAATATGTCGTAATTATTGACGAAAAATTTAAAAAAATTATGACTATATATTCAATAAAGTCTACCCCCCCAGACATTTGTTGGGGCTTATTTTTGAAACTGCCCAGTCGTGCCCAGACCAAATTCCATCCTGATTTCATTGCTGAATTCTTCTGTAATTCGGAGTAGTTGCTGGAGTTACTTCTCGGTTGCCACATAGAACTTGAGATCATCCAGGTTTTTCCTTCCTTCTTTGAGGTTATATTCATACTTACTGTTATTGAACGTGGTATATAAGGGGTTCAGTGCAAGAGAGAATCACAGTGGGCTCAGGGCATCTTCCGGAAAGATTGGGAATCGGTGTGGTTATTATGTTCTCGACCTTGATGGTGGTACTCACATTATTAGCTAACTATGAGGCACGGCGTTGAAGGTCCTTGCGGTAATCGATGCAGGCTATGTACAGGTTGCGGCACTTCTTGCAAGCTTGCTCTATAACTGCGGCATCAATGGTTAGTTCCTTGCATACTTTCTGCTGTTCGGCCATGACGTTCTGGCTCTCCAATCTTCTTGGTTATGCAGCTGGTCAGGATATAGGAGATAGAATTGTATTTCGCGGAGTTTCTTGTATCTTGATGTTTAGCCTTTCAGGTATGTGATTCCTCGAATAAGAAACTCTAGGATTGTATCTGGGCACCTTATCATTCGGGTGAACTCTGCTAGGTGCTTATGTGTGCAAGTGATCTTCTTGTATCAGTAGTTTGGACGTTATCTGTTCCTGTGGTTCACCAGTTGTGTGACTTTCTGATCGACTGTTGTATTTCTTCCTCTCGAATCACCCATTCTCTCGTCTCTTGTACGTCCTTGGTTTTCTTCCGTTCTAGTTCTGTTCAGGGAGCTCGAATGATCCAGAACTCCTCAATCGTCTTCTACTCGGGTGTTCCGTTTCTGTTTATCCGTCTTGAATGATACTCTTCTAGAAGGCTCTTTGATTTTCATTGGATATTCCGTTGTTTATTTTCCTCTGAAGCTCTCTTTTTATCGACTTAGTTCCTTGCTGAGTGTTGCTTCAGTGTTGTTAAGTATTCTCCGATTTTTGGTCTCTATATGTTGGGGAGGTTGTCTCCCTTGAGGATGCTCTTCACTTCTACGATCAATTTCTTACCCTGTTATCCAGTTGGTACTGGATCAATTGGTCTCTCTTAATTCTTCTATCTTCTGCTGAAGTCTTCTTTCCCAAGCTGGTGGTTCTTTGTTCTTTTTCGTTTCTTTCTGCTTCTGGTCCCTTGTTTCTCTTTCATTAATCCTAGTAGTTCCTATGGCAGCACAGTATACGGCTATGTGGGTGGCCTCCAGTGTTGCACCGTTGTTCTCGAGGTAATGTGGTATTATATGCCGATTGAGGTGGCCTGTGACTCTCCACAGGATTCTGTTTGTTCTCTACTTCGGTATCACGTGGGTCTTTGTGGGGTCCATTCCTTTGAACTCTGTTAGGGCCTTCTTCCACTCATCTTCTATTCTGGATATCATGACCTCGTCTCCTTTCCACGTCAGCTGCCCTGAGTTGTATTTCTTGTTAATCTTCCTCTTCTGGTTCCATGTTGTCGATGTTCTTCGTAGTTGATCGCTCACGTGCTGCATGATTTTTTTCAAAATTACAATATCTATCAATTATCAGGTTCTTCGTGACGATGGACCCTCTCTAGTCCACTATTTGCTGTTCAATGACGTGAATATCGGGGAATTGTTCTTGCCGCTTGGTATGTAGTCTCGGCCTGTACATTATCATATTGGTCTCTAGCTTGGTTATTTCTTAGTATTTTCGCATGATGAGCGTGTTCATTTCGATGCTCCGCTTCATGCTTTGGCATTTTCTTTCTTTCTAGATGTTCATTAGCGCAGTTGCGTAGGAAGCACTTCCAGCTGAATGGTCTTATGGGGGGGGGGGGACAGCCCCACATGCTCCTCGGGAGGCTCTCTATAACTTTTCGAACCGATACCTCTTCCTAAGTCCTGAACACGAGTGATTTTATCCCGCGTTGCACTCGATGCATTATTATTATTTCTTTTCAACATCATCATTGCTCTATGGAAGTGGACCTATTTAGCTTACGCCAGTGGACTGTTATTTCTTGGGAAAGACACCAGATGGCACCACTAATCTACCTCAGCCGGCACTTCCACCACGTGAAGTAGGTCCGCTGAAGGGATTTTCCTGATGTTTTCGAATTATTATTATTATTTAATAAAACGAAACAACATAATTGTTTTGTATTATGTTATCGAATAGTATTTAAGTATAATACGATTTTATTATTTGATAGTACAGCTTAATTGTTGATCTTTCTGGATGTGCTATTAATTCATTCAGTGGTAGGAAGCTGTTTAAAAAATTAATGTTCATTAAATTGAAACTGAAAATAATGAAACGATGCATTCATCTCTGATTAATACTCCTCAAAGTTGGAGGGTTTGCTATTCTGAATTCATTATCAGTACTAATGCTGACATTATGGTCTACAGAATATTGTGATATTAATTCGATCTATGGCTAAGAGATGGCAGTGCCTATCACTCCACCCGTCTTATTAAACAGGAATTAAACGATATCTCGCAACGGTGAAGTAACATACACGTGTGTGTGTGTGTGTGTGTGTGTGTGTGTGTGTGTGTGTGTGTGCGCGCGCAGGGCTGTGTTAACGTGGAATTCTGAAAGCATCCAAGCACACCTCTCGGGGACGGTAATGAATAATTAGAATCAATTACTGGATCCGTTAGATAATTATCAGAATTTTTCTTGTTTGCCCCCCCACAAGGTGCTTTAAATGTTTGAAGGTGTATGTGCGCGCGCCCGACGATGGCTTCCATTTTATCTACAGAAAAAAAAATTCTTTCGATAACGGTAAGATAATTTTTCATACGTGTGATTTTTATTTCAGAGAATAACCCTCTATTATAGTTTTTAAAACTGCAAATGCATCTCTGTATAACAACATCAATCAATTTTGGTTCTTTCTTATTTAACATAAAATTATTCTTTAATCTTAAAGGTAATAAATTTCACGTTGTAATTTTATATTTCCTTTAGGTTCCACAAGAACTTCTGTCGGTTGGAGAGTCACTTTTACTGCGATTTCGATCAGATGATACAATTAATAGTAAAGGATTCTCAGCAGCATTCATCGCTGTTGACGATGGAAGAGAAGCGTTTCCTGAATCTTATCAAACGCTGACAAAGTATTAACGTTATTCGGCGATAGCACTCGTATAGATAGAACAGAGCAGTTGTGCTTTAAGTGGTGTTTGAATCAATTCAATGTGATGAGTCCAGTGCGTTCTTTGATTGTGCTGAGTCGTGTACTCTGACTGGTAACTGGATACGAGGCAATGCCTTTCTGGGGAGATACTGACTAATGGATAGGAGATCGAATCACCTGAGCTGCTGTAACTTCACAACTCTACACTGGCTTCCTTTGGACGTCATATCGACAAGAGCTTCCAACTACCTATTGAAAGGTCGCCTGAATTCTCATCATGTGTTTTACCATTTAAGTTCCGCCATACAGGCTAACATATCACTTTTCAAAGTAACTGATTGTGTAGATAGATTTTGTAATATTGATGGGGACGTATATTTTTTCGTGGTTCCTCGAGAAGTGGGTTGCAGAGCTCTATGTCCATTAGGCACCGAAATTCGCGAGCGGCCATTGTTGATGATCATCGGGTTAAGTAATACGATATGTTATTTGTAAGCCCGTGGAAGAACAGTGAGTGATCATACATTTAATATTGGTGTCTGTGTGTTAGAAAGTCCTCTGTGCCACAAGGGAAGGTAATTATTTAATTATTGGGTATTCTAGGAGCCCCTAATTGAGGTCCTACAGTAGCGGACAGAAAAATTGAAACACCCAAATAAACTTTGAAAATGTTTAATATAACGAAGGTCTTGGTATCAAAACAATAATGGGTTATAGTATATTTGAAAAGGAATTTTATATAGAAGTGCAATTTCTGAATTAATTTCGCTTTTTTAATCATCAAGTTGAAACGTTGACTCATTTAAGAAAATAACAGAAATAAGAAACTTTCTGTTATTTGAGCGACCTATCACAACAGGCCTTCCATTTCTTCAGCAGTCAATGGGATAACATCAGCATCTTAAAGGTTAGCACTTAAAGATTTTAAATGGGGTTGAAAAATTCAAGATTACAAAATTTGTAAATAATTTTTATCCTAGAACATTGTATGATACTGTTATAAGATCACAGTGGAATATTGATATAATGAACAAATATCAAATGCCATATATCAGGGAGTCGTCTTTAAAAAAACATATTTTATCGTCTTGATGGAAGTAATTTTTTATACCAGCAATGGTATAAAAATGGATGGGACGAAATTTGAATATAAGTATCTGCATTAACTACGTGACAGTCACAATTCTCACCTCACCTGGCATTCATCCTGATGAAATGCTCACCTTTTTGCAGTCTGATTTTTTTTCATCAGCAATAACAGCAATAGGAAAATTTTTATATATGAGAGGTATCCGTGATAATTGGCGCCCTCAATTTGTTTGCTAGCTGTCAGAAGAATAGCATCCGCATCTTAAAAATTACATAATATTGATATTCAAAACTGGAAGTTACAATATTCATAGACCTTATTACGTTAATTTCCTTAAAATAGTTTCATTAAAGAATTCAACTGGAAGTGTTGTCGTTGTTGTAGGGTTTTATAAGCATTAGCGACTAAGAGCCTATTGCTCCGTGTATAAATTGCGTGTGTTTTGAGATCTAATTTCTGTTTTCTGGAAGAAAAACCCGAGTTCCCGGGAGTAAAAACCATGCTACCCTCGCCTGAGACTGACTAACTCAGCCACGTTGTGGAAAAGACCCATAAAAATTCCTCCCGTCATCAACGTGACTCTAATTCAGGTTTCGAGTGAACTCGGTGTGTGGTGGACGGCAATCCCCAACTGGGCTATCCACGAGGGCACTAGAAGTAATGTCGCTAATCATTTTTATTCAATACCTGTACTGAATGCAGCCGGACAAAACGCTGCAATACTCTTTCTGGTTTGTGAACTTACATTCTTTATATAAACATGTTTTATATAGGAATATTCATTTTTTTTTTTTTTTCATTTAATGTAATTAACCTAACGTTAACGTAACCGTTTTCATTACATGTAGCAAACAATATAGTCAAAGCACTATTATGAGTTCAAAATTAATATAAAAATATTAATTAATTTGGTGATTTGGCGCTGATTAAATCACCCATCCGTTATATATTTAATATTAATTTTGTTTTTCAGTCTGATGCTAAAGAAGTGCGGATTTCCTCTGGCTTGTCAATGTCATACGCTGGCTAATCACAAATATAGTACGCTCTTTTATTTACCACCGTGTCAAACGAATAGAGTGATTGGCTTTCTGACGGTTTTTTTACCTATTCAAAAAAACAGCTAAAAATAACGCTGCGCACTATTAACTGACATATTGGTTGAACCATTTCGTTTGATGTGTTTCTTCAGAACAGGCTTTTGCGTGGAATATGCTTTCAGTTTATGTTATACAAATTGAGTTGTAATTCTGAGGTAATTAACCTTTGAAAACAATTTCATTCACACGGCGCGTGTATTTGTAATGATGTCCTAGTGGTTCCCCAAATACAACAAATAGCGCTCATTATACAGAGAAACTGACACCGTTTTTAAGTAACATTAAGCCAAGATTTTTATTGATATCTTGTAGAAAACAAAGTGAATAAGATTCGCAAATCTGAATAAATGCAAAAAAAACTGGGTGTCGCAATCACAAAGAAAGCTATATTTAACTCTCACAGAATTCAGATTACTTTATTTTTGAAAGGTATAATTCGGTTATACTTATTTATGGTGTAAATATTTTACTATATAGGAATGTATTTAGAGTATAATATGGTATGCTTTATATACACGTTTTCAAAGTTTTGCTAGGTATTACTCTTTTTGTCCGCTACTGTATATGTGCTTAAGCAGCCTCTTCATTCAGAGCTGCTTTTGAATTAAGTCGCAATTTTATTACCCGTTTATTTAATTACCAGAATGATACAGTTTGCTTTATAAAAAAAAAATCTGCTCGTTGAAAGTTATCGTGATATTCTTTAATGTGGGAATCAGAGTTTGGCTGAATGTCCAATTGCGTTAAAGTCTATTTAGGCATATTTTTTTTTACAAAATTGGATTAATTTTATTGCAATTTATCATTTATATATTTATAGTGCTAAATTGCGTGGGATTATTCTGCAAGGATTTAAGATCAAATTATTTTTTAAAGATTTATGTAACGTCAACCACGAGTAAGAGCTTTAGTTTTTTAGAACGTTTGTCGTTTATCATCAGTTTAAAATAGAAAGATTACACTTCGAGTTTTGAGAGTTTGGAGCGTACTGTGTGAAAACTGAAGAAATTTCACCTTTCTTGCGAATTCTGAGTACAATGTATATGCTTGTTTTACCTAGAACACTTTGGACCGTTCCTAGGACAAAACATCTTAATATCGTACAAAGGAAAATGTTACTAAAGTTTCTGTTTAGAGTTTATTGATTATGCTGATATAATCACCAGTCACAGAAGCTTTAAATATTTATTTTGTTATTTATTATGATTGTGTCGTTCATTATTATACGTGATTTTTTTTTCCTACAGAAGAAACCAATTTGGTATTGAACTACAGAAGAAACATTGCAGAAGCACTGCTACGACCAAAGAGAATAATAATATAATATGGCCTTAAACCTTTATGACATTATAATATCTGAAAGCGCGATGTAAAAGAATCTTATAAAAGAAGTAAAGAAAGACTCAAAAATTTTATTGCAGTGAAAGATTGCTTACGTCTTCCAATTAGAGGCAGTTCTTGAAATGTTTTTGTATCATAATCGGCAGTAATTTGCATTAATGGAGAAGAAAGACAGTACACTTGTTTTTAAGGTGGAGAATATCTACAAGTAGCTATGCCGAATTAGTAGTTTTCACTATGCCGCTTCGAATCTGCTTAAGAAAAACGTTCGTTTCAAAGAACGCCATTCCAGGAACTAGTTTTCCTTCCCATATACATGCACGCACAAGCAGGAAACAGCATTAAGCATATTTTACAGTTGTCCGTATCCAAATCTAGGTAGTTAATGACTATAATATACCATACTACTGATTATTCCTCCGCCTCTAGATTATACAAGCTCTTTATAACCGCACAATAAAAGCACCTGTTACTAATGTATTAATACAGTGATGTTTCTGTTGTCTTATAAATGAGATTTTCATCGAACATTACGGTATTTTTAGTTTCCAAAGAATCAAGCTTAATGGCTTATTTTCAATGTTCTTCACGTCGGTATCAAACACCATTATCGTAGAGTTTGATTTATTTTACCCTTTTATTAATAATGAAGATGACTTCGACAAGAAGAAATTTATATTATCTTATTTTATTATATACTAAAAAGTATAAATTATATAATGCATATTAAAATGCGATTTCATTTTAATAAGTTTTCACAACTCTTTCCAGTTCAATTTCATTCAAATCGACACACAAACAGTTGGGAGGTGAGTTCCGTAAAATAAAAGTAATCCAGATAAAAGGTCATCCACAATACAGTTTTATTAAGTCTTATTAAGATGAATTCATAAACAGCGTACGCTGGCATGCAGACGAGAAAATAACACCAGTAAGACTGACATTCAAATTAAATCTTCATTATTTTGAAATTAGAAAGCAGAACAGGTTTCGTCTTAATTTGATCAACTTTAAGATCTTAATGTTTATCGGATTGTTCATGTCCTGCGATTGAATATCTTAATTTTTCGACACAGACAACTGAAATTTACTTGATTCACCAATACTACAAAGCTGTCATGACATTTGAAAAATTAAATTTGGTTTTTTCTCCATCCAGGCATTCACAGTGACGAAAAAGTCCTCTTGACATGCTTCACCCAAATGTCTATAAAAAAATAAAAATGCAACATTATTCTGATAATATTTTGCATATGGCGCTACAAAGAATTATACCGACAGCAGATACAATTTCAAGGTATATACAGAATAGATTCTTTCTAGGTCAAAATAAAAACTTTATGATCGACCGTCTTACATAAATAAAGTGTAAGATTTCAAAAGCAACTAGCATTAACTTCCACTTATCTCAGTGGAGAAATGATTCCAGGTTGTAGAAGTGAAACTTCATCAAAGTATATTCTTTTTATTATTCATTTCATTCAAGTTAATTTACTTCCACAAGTATCTTCATGGTTCCATTGCTAAGGAGATCCTGGCAACCAGAGAAGAAAGTTGAATAATTGCGGAATTATCAGTGGTGATTTACAGCCAACCATGCACTAGAATGTTTCATAATTCTTGATATTTTAATACAATTGTAAACAGTATGTGGCTTTTTTATACCGACTACTCTGTTTCGAATTTATAGTGTTATTGATATTTCTGAGGGTTTGTTTTTCGGATTTTATTTTTCTTTCCATAACATACAAGACATGAAACCTGAACATTTTTTTAAAGAAATCAGAACTGATGGCTATAGTTTAGTAACACTGAATATAATTTGGAAAAAAATCCAGGTAGACTGTTTCAGTATGATATATTTCGTACCTTTTATATTTGGCAGAATACTAGATGAAGTTCATATTGTACGTTGCGCTTATATCTGCCATTCTGATTATAGCGACCTCAGCTCCAAAGGAAACAGCATAACCTCTTCCTCCTCAGATAACGAAAAATTATATAGTTCAGTGGCACTACGACATAGAATACAAACGGCTCTTTTATTTAAGATATTATTTTGCGTTTTCTGTGATTATATAACAACACGTGTGTGTAATTGCATAAATCACAACTGATATAGCTGATACACTCATTAACAAAACGTTATAGTTTCTTGATTCATTCCGTTTTCAAAGTACTGAACCTAGTAACATGGTTTTATAATATGAAATGCAAGTGGGCTAGTCTTTCATTAGAGGAAAAAAAAAACAACCTGTGCCAAACATTTTGTTAAATAGTTCCTATTTTGGTGCTATTATGTCTAATAAAGACCTCATTTACCTCATTAATATGACCTCTGTTGTTTTAATTGAATGCAAAGTTTACTATTTATTCTGATCATAATATTTCTTCAATTCTTACAAAGATCAGGAAGTGACCCGCCTACTCCATATTCATTAGTAGTTGAGAACTGACTTCTGCACTCAGTTGCTTGCTTTCCTCCCCACGTAATCCAACTGTCAGCTGACTGGCAGACACCACGATCCATAAACTTTGTGTTACATTTAATATGTTGCAATTTAGCGTTACTCAAAAGCACTTCACATATACGAATAGTTATAGAATATGTACAAATATTGTCAGTATCTACAGAGATTGTGGTATTTCCGGATTTGTATCACCAATTATTGGCTGCCATGAGATGGATCTCTCAGACATATTTGATAACTTAGGATAGAAGTGTACCTGGTTGATATTTTTGTTTTGTAGAGATTGTCAAAACAGCTCTGTATGATGTAAGATGTGAACGTGCTTCCACTAATAGATTTCTTTCTAACATTGCCAGTTGTATTTAGGACAACATGTCATTGCCCCTGGAGCCATAAGTGCAAGAATGTAAGAGTGAAAACATAATGAGGTATTTAGAAATAAAGTTGCCTTTAATATTTCAGTTGTTGACGTTTGTTACTTCCATCTACGAAGTAGTTTATTTTTCATATTTATAATAATGTTTAAGACAATAACATCGATTTAGGTATCTCGGTGCATCCTATTTGAATTCATCTCATTTAAAAAGACAATCTAAGATTTTTTTGTTGAATTACACATAACCAGCACCCAAACTAAGCCTCTGCTATTAAGACTTTTCCCCCCTTCCATCTGCGTATAAACTACACCAAAACTGCAGTAAACTCTGAAGTTTACTGCAGTTTTGGTGATTGCAGAAGTTGTATACGAATACGAAAATATTTGGGCCTATAAAGATTAGGTGGTTAGTCCAGAATGTAGTCGGCCACCCCCAAATCTGTAAGTGTTTTCCCGACACGGAGAAAGTGGCATGCCATGAATTTTCAGGATGGAAATGCAGTCTTTTGATAATAAAAATGCACACCGACAAAACGGGTATGATGAAAGCACACAGAAAACAGGGCTTCAATCAATATAATTCTGTTTTGTAGAGCAATGTAACGCTACACGCTATTCTATTCTGATAGACATATAACTACCCGAGGTTGTTTTCCCTAACTGTGAAATTGGGAGGAGGACTTCTGGTTTGGGGTACTTTTCTTAACTGTGTTCAATAGAACCATGACTGCTGTATCCTGCATTCAAGTTCTGAAGAATTCTGTGTGCCCCACTTTGTGGCAAATTAAAGGAGGCAATCCTGTGATTTTCCAAAACGACAATGCTCCATGTTGCAAAGCAAAGAGTGTCAACATATGGTTTGCAGAGAATAACATCGAAACATTGCAGTAGCCAGACAGTACGAACTTAATCAAATTGAACACCTTTCGGATGAACCGAAAAGCAAAATCAGACCAAGGGCAATGTGTCCATCTTCGTTAGTGGACTAGAAGAATGCACTAAAAGAGGAATGAAATACAACACCACCAGCTTTCTGGTAGTAGCAGAAATGAAAGTCATTAGCGACAAATTGGAGCCAACGCGCTATTTGCGTAGAATAAATGCAGGCTTTGTTCGTGACTTAACTGTGCGGTGAGTTTTGGTAGGATGTACATGCAGGTTGAGAAAACGGATGAACTTTCATAATAACTGTAAATGGAGTATTGCATCATTTCTCTCTACATTACTAAAGAAGCGCGAAGCTACGCTGCTCAACGAAATTAATAGAACTTGTAGAAACTTGGTGTAACTCGTGCAACTTGCGATGAAGCGGGACAAAATTTGGTATGGTGGTGGTACCACAGAATAACGATAAAGTAAGAAGGCAGCGAAAACTTTGGACAGGTATAAAGGACAATTATAGGGGTTGTATAAGAATTACTGAAAAGGTCACATTACAGAAGTCGATACAAGATTCTCGAAAACATGATCACATGAGAGGAGTACAGCGTATGGTTTCCTCCAACGGTTAAACAGGTTCGGTATGAGGATGTCTGTAAAATTCTGTGGCAATACATCCCATTCTTCCACGAGCGCTTAGCTCACCAAGTGACCGAGGAGTTGACTGTTGGCGTGCAGTACGACGTCCAAGGGTGTCGTACTACACTCCCACACGTTTCATCGGATTTAAGTCTGGTGATTGTGCTGGCCACAGCAGTCGTTCGATATCTCCAGTTTCAACATATCCCTTCACCATTTGACCTCTGCGTTCACTGGCGTTGTCGTGCATGAAAAGAAAATCTGGGCCAACTGCGCCGTTAAAAAATCGTACATAGGGTACAAGGGTCTGTTCTCTGCACAGTACTCCTATCAAAATGATGAAGAGGAGTGCGGCCGTTGATCATTATTCTACCCCTCCGTTAGTGTCCTTTTCTCTGATGTTGGAGGGATGGTACCGCATTCCTTGTTGTCTCCAGGTGAAACCACGTCTAAAATCTGTTTTTAGGTTTAAACGGGACTGATAGAGAACAGAACTGTAACCCATTCTTCAGGGCTCCAAGTCGCATGTTCATGACACCAGTTTCGACTAGCTCTGCAGTGGTTTAGGGTTAATGGATCACCGTAGAGTCCACTTGAATTGAACCTTCTTAACAGAGTCCGGTTGGAAATGTTTTCACCTGTGGCTGCAGCAACTTTAAGAGACAGCTGATGACAGGACATAGGGTTCTGTCTTACTGTTAGAGCCAGATAGCGGTCTGTTCTGGTTGACGGAACAGGCGACCTTGGCCAGCTCTTCTTGTAATGGTCTCTCTTTCTCTCTCTCTCTCTCTCTCTCTCCTGAAACGGCTCCCATAGTGCAGAGACGATACTGAGTGACATATTAAGCCAACGTGCCGCATGCGACTGCCCAGCTTCAAGTCGTCCAACTGCTCATCGTCTCAAAGAATCATTTAAACGACGATGACTTGCCATCCTGAGTGCTGGACATGTGACTGAGCGAGCCAGAAAACGGAAATGAGGTGATGTGGTCCGAACTCTTGTTTTTACAGGCATGAATAATTTGAATAATGTGAGGCTCTCTAAGATTGTAGATCAATTTATCTTGGATACTTGGAATTTGTATACTAGAATGCCTATTATATTAAATATTCGCTTTCAGTGACACTGATCACTGAGAGAATTTTTGTAGGAAGGTCATTCGCTAGTTAATCCTCGATGCACTAACACTACAATTCCATCTCTTCTCATTAACAAACTGTAGTTCTAAGAAACGCACTGCTGACGTAAGGAGTCGATACGACGAATTATAAGTATTTCGCAGAAAGCAAGCTTATAAAGCTTCAGTTAAAAAAAAATCCCACATCACTTCTCCGTCCCCTCAAATAGTTTATTTAATTGTTCCTTGAATTTATTCAAACTACCCTCTTCTACAGATGGAAGTTTGTTCCAACAATCAACCCACCGCTGGCTGAAGGCAAACGTCCGCACCTCTATCCTGCAATTATCCTTCCTCAATATGAATTTATGGCTCTCATGTACGTAGTCAGAGGAAGAATGATATCAGGACTGAGCTTCCTCAATCCATTCAAAGCTTTAAAACACCTCAATCAGATCAGCTCGCAGATACCTAGTTTCCAGACGTTGTAATATGCAGAACTGAAGAAGCCTTTTTTGGTAAGACCAATCTTTCGTTCCCTTCACTGATCTCGTAGCCCTATCACCCGTTTCAGGAGATCTACATCCTTCCTAAAATGAGGCCTCCAGACCTGTATGCAGCACTCAAGAAGCGGCCTAACCATTGCCTTGTACGATGGGATAATTACCTCCGCATCTCTGCTATGTCATTAACCCATGAGCTGTCCTGGCAGGTTGTCTGCACTGCTTCATATCTGACTGTACAGTCCCCCAAGGTTTTTTTTAGTTTCGACTATGCTGAGTGTAGTACCAACGTTAATCTAGAATTACTGCTACCCATATGCAATACCTCATTTGTCAGTGCTAAACTTCAACAGCCATTTCATTTCTCAACCCATCTCACTAATTTTTCTAGATCTTGTTGCTGTAGCTTACCTTGATTACTTGTTTATGTGGGTGAAAATTATATAAAGTGGGAGAAAGAATGCAGCTAGCGAAATGGTTTCGACTGCCTCTACATTTCCTCGCCACTTGATCCGGCGTACTCGGATCTAAGCAGTTGGTATCCCAAGGAATCTCCGAAACAAAGAACGGACCAAACCAAATGATGCAAAAGACATTTCAATTTTTAGTTGTTTTTGTAAAGCACATGGAAATTTCCATGCACATAATAAAAATCAATGAAAAATACGAAAATATGCTTTTGGTTATTCGAAATAGTGATCACTACGAACAATTGCGAATGAGATGAAATTATTTTTCATCTCCTTTTATTTTTTGACAATGCCACTTCCGCAATCTAAATTTAGGAATCATTAAAATTCGTACGATGAACTAAATACAATAATTGCTCTATTCATGGTATATAACCAGGGTTGCGGATGGATGATAAAAGGGCGTAGGGCTTAGTTTGGTAACCCCGAATAATTTATAAGTATGCGTCTGAGGTTCACGTGCTCTGTATTAAATGAAACCGAAAGGACCTAAACATATAGCAGAATTGCTTTTATTATTGTTATCTTAAAAATAACCGCGCTTTCCTCGCGTTAAACGCAACAGCACACCCCTCATGAAACATTCAAATTTGCAAAAACACAATTCATAGTTGTTACTGCTATCAGAGAACTGGTAATGGTTCACAAATGCTTATCACTTGCTATCAGGGGTGAGAACATTGTTCAATTCATCAGTGAGCTAAAATTTTCACAAATTTCTATTTTTGGAGGTGCGCTTATTTAAATTATGCAACTCGCTAATGAAATATTCTGCTCTTTGGTAACTTAGTTGATTAGGAGCAAACGAAGCTGTATTTTTTCAAGGCCATTCGGTAAGAAATGTGCATTCCTTTTCTATAAATATGACGTTATTTTTGCTTAAGGGATTTGAGTTTATTTTCCTGTTAGCTGCCTGAAGCTAACAATGGATGCACTGTTGCTGAGCATATAACATGATTTTTGATAGTATAATAATCATTCATAATATAATAATTGTGCATCATATACAGTGATACCACCCTTCAAAACTTGACGGGTGAATGTCCACGTAATAAGGGAATATGCGTGCAAAGTGACTTTTCGTGCGAAACAATAAAAGAAAGGCATATTGTTATAATCTCAGTTTTTAATAAACATTTATATTTATTTTCTAATTAATATTTTGTACATTGATTGTAAAAGAAATGTATGGGTTCAGATATATTGCGTACGATAGTTATATGGCAAGGGGTGAGTGAGTTCCATCGTGTTCGCTGATAAAGCAGCTATTAAGTTAAACTGCTACTGGAGTTTTCCTGCCGTTTACAAGACCATGGACTGATAGGCCATACATGAAACTGACTTCTTGACAGAAATGGATTATTGATTTCATGTCGCATTTTTTCCCTTGAACTTCACAGTGTTACAGTAAAGACAGAATCCAGTAGGAGAAATAACTCCTGCCAAGTACTGTAGAGTAGAACGGATCTGCATTTCGACAAAACAGTAAAGTATGTAGAAATTAAAATTGCAATAGTTTTTAACTCACATTTTTAAAGATTCCTTCAAATAAATTACAATTAACAACTTTAGCTGACTCAGAAAAACTTTGCCGTAGCCTTTCGCCTCTCACGTTGAATTGCAGTAAATATTCAGCTGAATAGACCACGTGAATACACCATCGGTTCTTCAAGCACCGATATCATTTATTTTAGACAATGATTGGCAGCTTTTAATCAAACTGTTCAGCCTTTAAATTTTTCTGTCGTAACGAAATATTTGTATCCTTAATATCATCAAAGAAATCTCTTTCTTTGTCACATTATTGATCTGATGTCGATACCAAATATTTAAGTAACTTCTCCGTATATAAATGACCTTTCACGTAGTTCAAGTTAGGTTTTTATTTAGGAAGTGTGCAATCAAAGTAGGATAACTTTTATTTCCAATATGCAAGAGAAGCACACTGACAATAATCGAATGTGAACGATTACACTTTAGTGCGTATATAACACTTACAATATGGTCGGGTTAGTAGGGCGAGAGTTGCGTGGTTTTCTGTTAAAACTTGACTTTTTTGTCTCACAAAATAAGAATACGATTATGGAATGTGCACACTTTACGGTGATATGCCGATTTCGTAGTTTAGTCGCCTCCACGAAAAAAACCCCAAAATGCACGCAGTTAGATTGCTTATAATGGAATGGTGAGTTATTTAATACCGATCAACCTCCATGCGGTTTAATCAACAACCTCGAATTAAATACGAATGGTGAAGACTATGGCAGGGTTTTCCGCAGTTTACAGTTGCCGGATATCTACGGTATACATATAGTTTCGCTAAGTTTAACTCGTCCAAGTTCTCGAAGCTGACATTTAAAACTCTTGTTTCTCTCCTTTCAAATGGATTCCTATGTACCAGTAACGTTTTATGATTGTAGATATTTATTTTTTGGTCTCCGTAATGGTTTCGCCACTTGCCACTCGTTGGAGAGACCTGGGTTCGAGTCTGGTCGATGGCTGGAGGAATTTCTAAAGTCCTCTTCAACCAAGGCTGTAGTTAGCCGGTCTCATGCAATGCTGGTAGAATTTTTCTCTAGTAGTCATTCCTAGTTTCTAAGTCCGTACAATATACAAATCGACTAGTGAACACATACTTGAACAAACGTAACGCACCATGGCGCAATATGGTCCAAGTCGTTGATGCGCCTAAACTCCAACGTTAATTTTTGACCTTCCGATGTGAACATCTGCACTTTTTCGACTTCCGTTTCGACAAGAGTTACTTAAAATACTTTTTAACGCTGCAGAGAACTTTCCGATACATTCATGATAAATCGATGACTCGACAGTCTCATTGTATGTTGTTCTCATTAGTTTCTCCTGATCAAAAATGACTGATGTGAAACTGTAGTTACTGATAATTTCCCATTTACTATTATTTTTAGCGGCTGTCATTACTGACAGCCAGGGCTATAGTGGAGCGTATACGCCTTATATCCTCTGGATTTTTTAATTTTTGGTGAATAGCTTAAACCCTCTGGTTTTTGAAAGACTTGAAAAAACAAATATTAAAATATTTACTGAAAATTAAAAAAATATATATTAGAATTTGATTACCAAAATTCGGAATATTATGTTGAAAAATCGCTTGTGTTATTCTATGCGACCGAAGTGAATTAAGACTTTGCACAGTACGCGCTCTACTTTTCGTAACAATAATAGGGTCTACCTTCTGCTAATTTTTCGATTACAGTCATTAAAAAATCAAGCCTTACGTGACAAAATTCCATGATATTTTAAAATCCAGTTTAGGTAACCTATTATTCAAGAATATTATGGTTCATAAATGTTTAATTAAAAAAACCCCGTTAATTGCCCTAAGTTTAATTAGTTAACATTATTTAATAAGGTTAGATTATTATCTAAAACAGGATATTCAGTAGATTTAAATAAGGATTTAGGAAATGTATTGTCTTATGCACATTGTTACCATGTAAAGTGAATAGCACATGGAAGCTACGCTCTTGTTAAACACCTTGACCTTATTAAGGTCAAGGTATTAAAAAGGATAATTAGTAAAAATAAATAAATGAATTTTTTGTTTATACTGCAAGACGACCATATGGTCAGAGGAGATCACAAGATACAGAGAATACGAGAAAGTTATTTTGTAATTCTTAAGAAATAAAATCACTATTTACAAATCAGAGAAAGTTAATTGGAGATGTTATTTACCCTTAGGTGTAAACTGAAAGTAACGTTCAATGGCTACGCATGGTCATCAGCGTGGGAGCAGTGATCCAATATCCATAATCCCTCCTGTTACCATTTAAATTTGCAACGATAGGGTTTCCTTCACAAGTTTTGTGTATTAGGAAACATAGTGTTTCCTATAAAAATTCTAAAGAAGGTTTTTTCTAAAGTTTGCAGGCTTTAGAACAAACTTCTTCGAGATACAGCTTCGTTATAAGTCCCACTTTCACTCATACTCATTTGTGTTTACTGATGGATACACATTAACAGGTATTTTGAGTCATGCTTCGGAGTAATGCAGCTGCGAAGTTTTCCATTCGTCTTCATTCATTTATTTGTGACACTGTGATCTATTTGTGATCTTTGTAAGAAGTTCCAAAAGAATCTAGAGGGCGAAAAACAATCATGTGTTAGCATTGCAAATAAACTCCCCCAACACGTTATGAAAACAAAAATATTTTAATGAAGTACTCTTACTGCTACGCATTATTAAACAATAAGGTTAATAAAATAAATTGAGTAAATCTCGTACATGTTAAGCCGATGCTCACATTCCTTTCTCTCCAGAAATCTATCGATTCTAATTTTAACAATATTGCTCCTTTTGTGCAAGTAACTCCTTTTCCTGCACTCTCTTCTACTACTCAATTCCTTTAACTAATGTTATGTACTGTATGATAAATGTGTCCCCTTCACTTTGCTTTATATCTTGTAATATGTTAAGAAGTTTTCTTTTGAGCTCTATCAATCCTAAATCTCTAGTTCTCATTAAAAAACTCAAACGGGCCCTTGCATTCTTGTATAAGGCATACAGTTTTTATGCTAACATGAATTAATACAGCGTGGGACATGTAAGGAGCTCCATCAGTCTTAAAAAATTCCGTTCTCATCAATAAACTAAAAACAGCCTCGTGCAGAAGAAATATACGTTACTTATGGGTAACGTATATGCGTATTTATTTATGCAGGTCGAGATCATTAAGGCAGCGAACTGCTAATGAGGTATGTATTAGTATATAAACGAAATTAAAAGACAAAAACAGTTAATATAGCGTATAAAACAATTAATATTGACAAGCATAACTGCTAGAAGTACACATAATAACAATAAACAAGAATTAATAATTCACAATTGCGCTGAGCAGATTGAGATGAACAGTCATTCCAACGTAGACAGCTGCCAGAACAGTTTCGAGTGGTTGATCAAGTACAGCCATTTGCGCATGAAGCTGAAAAAGCAGTGAATGTGTTTACCCTTAAATGGCATTAGTGTTGCACCAAAGCAAAAGCTTGCGTTCTATAATTTCTGTCCAAAAACAACTTATGGGGGGATCGATAAGTGTTGCCCATATTAATGACACTGGAGTGAAATGCATGAAATATATATGAAAACCTATACTATACAACGTAACACTTTAATTACTCTCTGCAATAAAAGATTGGATACCACTGCAGGCGTGAAAGGGACACAGTGCCTATGGAATTATGTATTTCCAGGAATTGGTGGCAAACCAATTCGGGAGGCTCTTACTTTTTCTCTTACTGTTAAAGCCTGCCGTTTTTCCTCTTGGTTGGGAGCTTCGCTGCTGGTTCTGGGTTGCTGCTCCCAGGACTCCTCCGCGAACAAGAATTTTCCAAGCTGGTATCTTTGTGTTTCAAAAAGGCTTTCCGTCGCCAGGAGCCTTTATTTTTCCCACTAATAACTGATTTACATTCCTCTCAGGTGGTGGAGTACTCGGACTTTATTTCGTGGCTCGTATCAGCTCCTAGGCCACGTGAATATATATGAAAAACCATCCTATTGTTTTTTTCAGAATTGCAACAGCCATTAGACCTTAGACGCCCAACAGAAATTTTCGCTCCTACGCGCGAATCCTCACTTCTTCAATTTCCAACCTGCCTACTTTCCTCCTTTTTCTACACCCTAAAGTCTTTATATATTATAATGCGAACAGAATTTCTTTGTTTCGTTTTAATTCTCACACCTAGCACTCAAATGTGAGAATTAAAACGAGCATTCGAGTCCGTTATTTTCCCTATATGTGACAACAGCTCTATCTTGTGGAACTCCGAGGGGAAGAGGGGGGGATCCCATTAGGTGTGTGGTCAGCTACAATATCCGCGTCATTTCGGCTTCACTTTTGTTTAAAGGTGCTTTTCTGAATTCCCTGGGAAGGAAAAACGTTGGATCACAAGCGTACGTTTTATGTTTGCTGACTCCTCTATTCGTGTCTCTAAGCTTTGCTGACTCAAAACAGTTTTTCCAAGCTCATTCCCAAGTGCACAGTGAAACTTTCCTTATCAGCCGATCATACACGCTCCCTACCTGTAAAATTCCAATATACCAAAACTTTAGAATTAATTTTATTTGTCTGAAATATATTCATTTTTTAAAAAAGTATATTTATATTATAATACTACGTCTTACAGTTTCATACATTCTCGATTCGCGCGTGCACCAAGCTACAAATATGTAATTCCGAGCTTTCAGCCAATCGGGATCGTTATAAGAATAATCCACGAATACTGTCATTTTGTCTGAGGAGGAAAAAAATCTGGCACTCTTTTTTTTCATTGGAAGAGAAAGATTCATTTATGTGTCATTCTTTCATAGAGAAATACGCGTCATCCTGAAGTTTAAAGATGTATTTCTCTAAGGTACTTGGATTTAAGATATTCCTTCGATCAAGTATTAATTTATTCAAAAGTTCCGCGCTCTTTGTTCACAATTATTTTGACATGCAAGTAAGAAACAAAAAACTTTTAGACAAGTGGCTGAACTCTCTGAGAATGAGAGAACACGTGTTTAATGCACGTTGCCATTCCAGGACTCGCCTGAAAGAGCATAACGGTTACCTTAATTGCAAGTTAAAGGGGGACAACCATCCGACTGTGATCTTGACTGGCACATTCCGGGTATCTGAAACTAGAGCCAACAAACAGTGCATTTCGAATGCTGTGGTTGTAGAATAGCAATGAACGTTGGTCGTCTGATATCCTGTTGTGACCCGCTTTCAATATGTGTCATAACTTGAACTTCATTAAATTAGGACGTTAGTAAATTGCACAAAGCATGCTGCGAGCACTATTAGTTCAGAGCCTGTGCAGTGATAATCGTCTGTGAAAAAAAATTTGGTTACTCTGTAAATTCATGTTTCTCAACGTGAATTATTGAGGAAGCTTCCGTCCTGCAGTGGATTGATAACGGCTGCAGTTTACCTTTTACTCTGGAAACTGAATAGTTCCCTACAAAACACACTGATTTAGCGTTGTATTAGTACCCCCCCCCCCCCATTGTGTAAAAATGGACTTGTCTGTGACGCTAGTGAAGACTAAAAAAAAAGTCGGGAACGGCTGATACAAGATTGGAGTTCGCACACGTGGCGATCAGTTTTTGAATGATGTCTGCGAAGAAGAAGAAGAATAGGTCGACGTCAAGATATTTCTGACTTCGAACGTGGAATAAATGTGGGGGAGTCGAGACAAGCAGGTGCCAGTATCTTGATAACAGCCAATGTAGTCAAGTGCTCCCGTTCTGTGGTGTCATGAGCCTACTGTAGCTGGCTTAACAGCAGTGAGAAAAAAAAAAAAACATCCAAAAGTCACCTCTAGGACAACCAAGTGTGGTTGAGGGCCGTGGTGAGCGTCGTGTAGCTCGTCTCGTTACACATCAGCGATACAGCATAGTTTCCCAGATAACACCACTCGGTACAACGTAGGAATATCAAGACCAGTATCCACATGGACGATGTGCCGGACATTAGCTTGTATATCACGGGTACCCATACTCACTGCGAGACACAAGAAACTGCACCTTGCATTGGCGCGTCGGCACCAACACTGTACCACAGACATGTAGAAATCTCTCGCCTGGTCTGACGAATCCCATTTCCAACTCTTTCATGCTGATGGGAGTAGCATTTATAGAAGGCAGTATGTAGCCATGACACATGGCTGAGCTGTTGTTGTTCGGTATGCTGGAGGTAGTGGTGTTACGCTCTGGGTCCTCTGATCACCGTTAATCAACGGCTCGATGAGAACGTTTATCTTAATATCACTGCCAACCAAGAACACCCCCTTCATGATGAAAGTATGTCTAGAGAACTCTAGCGTCTATTAACACGACAATCCCCCATGCCATAAGGCCAGTTAGCCTTGTGGCTTGTTTGTTATTTGATTTTTAGAAGCATTAGCAACTAAGGCCATATTGCTCCGGGAAATGCGGTGGTCATTCCCTGACCTTTCCGCATCCTCCGTATTTGGTGGTGACGAGCTCGAACCCCAGTCTAATCAAGAAGCGTGTGCTACGCACTGCTGCTCCTTCCCACCTGGCTACGGAGGCGCCAGCCTTGTGGCATGTTGCTAACAAGTTTTAGGGAAGTGAAAATGAATTCTCCTGCTCCCATGGCTGTCAACCCACCATATCGAAACCCAACTGAGCATGTTTGGGACCTATGGGAAAAGAATATGCGATGCTACGACCGACCTTCAACCTGAAAATGTGCGGGCATTACTGGACACATTGTGCAACCCATAGGTAGCACTACCACAGGAAATCCTGCAATACCTTGTGGAGTCCATGACAAGATGTATGGGATGTATTACGGGATGATTATTTTATTCTCTCTCTCTTTCTTTCTGTATATATACATTGAAAGGACAGAATTTATGGGATATCTGATTCTGGACAATGCGACGCTGTCATCCCTCTCGCTAGTGGACGAACCCACCGCTTCGCAGGTACACTGCATCTGCATAGACGATAATTCGATGTCAGTATGGATAAACATCGTGAGTTAACCGACTTTGAAAGAGGCATGATAGTGGACCCGACTCATGGGTCATTCTATCGCAGAGGTTGTACAGAAATTGCATTATTCCCGTTCGACAGTATCAAGAGTGTATCGGGAATACGCCATTTTCGGAATAACATCTCATCGTGGATGCGCTGTGGGCGGAGAAGGGTGGTGGATGAACGTTGCCGTCGACATCTGTCTGGCATTGTTTCGGCCAACCGTAGAACGACAGTGGCACAAATCACCGCCAACTTCAACGAGGGAGGTGCTAGAAACCTCTCCACCAAGACCATCAGGCGATCATTAGCTGCAATAGATTATGGGAGCCGCCTACCCACCAGAGTCCCATTGTTCCACCACGACAAAGGACTCTACGCTTCAACAGGACGAAAGAACATCGGGACTGGACCTTGGATGATTGGAGACTGGTCTCCTGATCCGATGAGTCCCGTTTCCAGTAATTTCGAGCGGACGGGAAGTTGCGTATCTGGGGAAACTGCGCAAAGCAATGCACCCGTCATGTCAACAAGGAACTGTTCAGGTAAGTATACGGTCAGTAATGGTCTGGGGCGTGTTTAACTGGTACATGTTGAGACCTCTGGTACGTCTAGACGCATTTTGTACGGTTCAGTTTATGTGTCCATTGTTGCAAACCATCTGCATCCCTTCACAGTGATTCTGCACCCAGAGGGCAATAGACTCTTCCAGCAGAACAGTGCGCTTCCCCACAGAGCCGTGGTGACTAGAACATGGTTCAAAGAGCAGCCCTCAGATTTTACCATTATGGGATGGTCTCCCCGTTCATCGGACATGAACTCTGTGGAGCACCTTTGGGATGCTGTGGAAAGGTCCGTTTGAGCTTTGGATCCTACACCCAGGAATTCGGTAGAATTATGGACAGTGGTGTAGCAAGCATGGATGGAAATACCTTTCATGAACTAATGGACTCAATTCCTCGCCGTCTGACTGCCCTTTTTCCGGGCGAAAGGTGGGCCTACCTGTTACTAGGTAAGTATCCCATGATTTCTGTCCACTCAGTTTATATGTGTGTTTCATCGGTTCTTATGATAATAACACTCTTAGTGTCCCAACACTGATGTGTTATGATCATCAGAACATCGACAATGAATGCCATGCGGGTTATTGAGATTGTGAACTATCCCACTCTTCTTAATGTAGTGAGATTATTTGAAGAAATGGAATGCATAGATTCAAATTCAAGAGTAAAAGAATACAGTAGCACCTTAACTCCACTAAACACCTTTGGAAGTGACCGGAACGCCTGCTTCCGGCCCATTTTCTCATTTCGGTAATTGAGGACTGGACCTAAGTAGCGCCTCTCGCCGAAAATTGATTGGGATCTGCCAACGAGTATGCACTGTGTAATTAAAGTCGACAGCAGGTTCTTTTAAAGACGTAGGTGTCTGGTTACGGTTCGTAATTTAGGGTATTTTTAAATGCTTCTTTTCAGTTTCAGTTGATATCTGCTTTCAGCTCTTTCATACGATCAACTCCCTCTTCGCTTCACTCACGCTTGAGGCGTATACAAAATAATGGACCCTTTCAGATGGTCTGCCTTGAATGGAGCCACTGTCTTCAATCGTTACCTGTTACACCAATAGAAACGGTGGCGAGACGTGGAGCGGATGGAACTTGGCCTTGTGAAAGGGCCGTCACCCTACACTTGAAACAGTTAAGTAATTATAGTTATTAGTAACCCGGAAGCGGTGGAACTGAGTTGTGTACCCCCTCAGTGAAATATCTATTGTGCGTTAATTGCCGTTTCAATATTAGCTGGTTCCTCTCTATAGTCTTAAGTTACAAGTTAGTTCTTACCCTAGAATAATTACGTGCAACATGCTGATAGATAAGATGTCAATTTTTCTGTAACTGTTTTTCCTTCCGATTTGTTTTGATAATTTCGTTTTCGCTTCATTTGTTGTAGGTGTTCAGCAACTAAGGTCATATTGCGTCCTATATTGCCTGTAAATTGCGTGTGGTTGGTCAATTTTCTGTTTACTAGAAGAAAAACCGAAGTTTCCGGGAGAAAAAACCATGCTACTATCGCCTGAGACCAACCAACTCAGCCACGTTGTGAAAAAAACCATCGATAGGATTCGAAATCGAGTCCTTTCCACCCCCGCCTGGGGAGGAAGGCAATTCTACCAACTCTGCTACCCGCGAGGGCTTTGATACTTTCAGTTTCAGTAGAATTAAAGAAATATGAAATGCGTTTCTAGCCGGACGGTTAAATTCAGGTACTCTGTTTTTTGCTCGAGTATTAAAGTATATAAAGGAGCATCTCGTCTCGGGTATTATTGTTATATATTCATTTGAAATAAAGTATTAATATCTGCTCTTGCGTAAGTTTGAAATTTCTCACATTTGAATAGTTTTATAGATTTAAAAGTCCAGCCGATTATTATTTTCATGTTTATTATACTCATTGTTTTTATTTTCAGAATAACATGGAACAAGTGGCTGTTCTTAATTGCGCTTTATCACCTTCCTCATAAACTCTTTATGGAAGATTTGGAGAAATCTTCCATAAGGAAGAAATCTGAATACAATTAGTAATAATTAACTGAAGTGTTCCATGTTAACCAAACGTCGAACATTCAAGATACGTTTTGCTCCTGATTACTTTAATCAATAATTTTGTTATTTCTAAATTTTATATCCAACAAAAAAAGCAGAAATGTGATAAATTAAATGCGTCGTTGAATATATATTATTAGGCAGGTTAAAATCTAAAGCGTTTATTGTGAACTGTAAACAATTAAAACTCTTCCAAACCATAATTATCTTAAAACACGTGCACGTTCACCCATGCGATCGATCCACTGATAATAATTACAAGTTGATTTCCGGTTGTTCATTTATTGTTATTCAGACAGACAGACTCCGTTCACTGTCGCATTTCCCGCCAAAAATACTCTCAGCGCAAGTCAGGTGGTTAACTTCTGTTTACGATTGTTTTTCGAACACTCCGAACGCTTTACTTGCGCGAACATCTGCCATTCGCCGCGTGACTCACAACTTGCGTTCCTGCCACCGTTGTCATGGTAACTGTGTTGATGGCAACGTAGTTTACCGTTGCCAGGCAGGACAATATTTATCTTTTCGATGAGTCGAAAGCATTTTCCTGTAACTAATGCAGCGAATAGTGGGAATAAGTTGGTCCCTTAAGGAATCTGGTATGGACTGAATGAAAATCGTACTCAATTAAGGCAGATTAAAATTTAGTTGCGTTCCATTTTCCAATTCCCGAGTGGAAGTCATCCTCTGCTCGGACTGACACAAAACCGAGAAGTCGACTTTGTCAGTCTAAAGGGATTACTTACTTGTTTTATGGTTCTTCCGTCAGAGAAGTCGTTACCAGGGGTCACTGTGGTTCATGTGATGTAATATGTTAGCGGACAAAATTCCACAAAACATGCCTCTTCCCAGGTTTACCTTTCCGCGCATGCGCACCTTTCACTGCAACCGACTGTCATCCGCTCGGTGCGTTTCACAGCAGAATGAGTCCTAGCGAAATGCTTTTCACGTATCAAATGTAACGCTGGCGCACACGGAGCGTTGACTTCTGACAGGCAACTACTAACCTCCGGCTGACGACTTATTAATTCGACGAAATCGTTCGTTCTTGAAACTGGTCTGACAGTTCACCCGCGTCGACAACTGCTTGAGAAAATGCAGGGCATACACAAAAGTGAGTTTTAACGGCAATTTCGCTTTCGATTTCTTAGGAACTTTAAGAAAAATTTCTCGAAATCATTCTAAGTTCTTTGAGGAATTCTTTTAATATACAGAAATTGAAGTTGGAATCCCCATCCTCATTACTATTCAGGCTCTGTTCTTCTTAGACAAGAATTGATATCATTTTCCTGGGCTTTACTGAAAAATAATTTTCTTACATTTTCTTGGACCTTTCTCAATAAGCTCTACATTATGCTATTATTTATCAGTATTAAGATATTTTGCTATTTTGAAAGCTTTCATTATTTCGGTTTTCATATAACATCTATATACATTGTTTTTGAATACAGAGGAATGCTGCATGAATAGAATGATATTATTAAATATTATGATATTAAATTTATTATATACAGTTTAAACTTTTATCTCCAGTGTTTCTATTTTCAAATTTTTTTTCTAAAATAGTCTTTCAGATTGTCTAATTTATTAATTTGCAAATATAATTTCTATAAGCGTTGATCTATTCTGTTAGTTACTAAATAAACACTTAAAAATGGACTCCTTTGGTTGACGCTTTACCGATAAGCCTCGTTGTAATACAGAGAAGCTACAATTGCAGGCGTCCAACTCGTTCTTTAAACAGTCCTGTAGAATTTGGTTAGTTCATTATTTAAATACACTTTTTCTTTATACTTCGGGAACTACAGTCACAAAGTTCACAAGGTAGAGAGAATACAAGAAATAGCACTGCATTTGACAGTTACGGGTTTGAATCCCGGTTACTCAAAACACGTGTACTTATGCACTCTCGCGCCTGACCCCTTGGTTAGGCAGCCTTTGTTGATATGACAAAAAATCGCTTTGAGATTCATCTTGATATTGTAATTAATCTTTCATATTATATACTGAATTTATGCGGTATATTAGGCTTAAAGTGAATTGTAATAAAACTCGGACTATAGTTTGATAGCCTAATTTATTATCGTTAGTTTGAGTAACGATAATAAATTTTCTCTTATTCTAAGTGATATTTGTTGAACTTTCCCGCTCATCTCAATTTAAAACTTATTACATCTCCGTTGTAATTGATACCATAACGACGTAATAAAGCATATTCATAATACATTAGGTTGGATTATTAACATTTAAAGAAAACACATATTTAGCATTATAGTGTGAAATTCAATTATTTACAGTGTATGCAAGTTAAATTCGATTTATATTAGAACAGAATAATTTTTATTTGATAACCATCCATATAATAGGAATGAAATTCATGGGCGTGGAAAGATCAATAAAAACAAACGATCATAAACAACGGGATGGAATACAGTGGAACTTGAAACTTAGTATAAGTATATGTAAAGAACATTAAACCAAATCTAGGATTTGTAATTTTAATGAAGTTTGTAAAATTACATTATGACATTCACAGTGTATGCTGAATGGAAATATGCGTCATCTTTTAATATAAAATGTTATACCTATAAATATGCATCTTATTTTAAATTAAATTATTAAATTGCAAAATGAATATGAATTTTGCGAGACCTTGACCCCCTCAGGACATCAAATTTATCGTTAAGCAGTGTTCCTCGAAGAGATCTTCAAGTGTTTCTTGGAATGAAATAGCGTATAGAGAAATTAATATTTATTTTAAACATTGAAAACGATGAAAGCCTCGTGCTCATCCATATATCCATTTTGGTGACTCATGTATCAAAACAATTATGCTAATTTTCTTGACTATTATCTTCTCAATGTTTCGTTGCAAATATTTTCTATCCTCTGTGTTTATTATTGCACTGTACCATTACTCTCTATCACACCGGTCGACCCGAGTTCGTTTTCCCATTGCATTCAAGAAAGAGCTCATTATTTTAATCCGTCACCGTCAGGAACAGAGGAAAATTTGGGCTCAATTTTGCATGGTGATGGTAACAACTGATACCAAGCATAAAATGGTTCCATTTTCAATTTAGCCATGTTATGCAGAGGTTAATTGGAAAATTCTACCCATGGGACTTTGCAAATAACCTAACATGGGGAGAGTTTACATTAAATATGCAACTGAAGAGCTGAACTGAGCTTGAGTGGTAATTTTTTTTTATAAAAATTAATAAATTCATTAATGTGAACGAATTTTATTCTGAGTATTTATTTAATGATTTTAAAATATTAAGCCAGGGCCAACACTCAGAGCATGTTTGTTGGTTTATCAGGGACTAAGAGTTGGGGGGATACATTAAAAAAAAAAAAAACCTTCGCACGCTTTCTGACCTTGATAGAGTAAACAATAAAGATATGTGCTTAACGTTATGCTTCCTATTCTTTGCCCTGGCTATTCGGTGAAATATATTAATATCAAGGGCTAACTTATGTAAATTTAATTCTAACTAATAGGCCCAATACAAAAATGGTTAATTTTTTTTTTCTGTTATTACGAGTAAGACACAGATATGAGAATATATTCTTCAAGGCCACTGAAATTTTAAATTCACTTTCTAATAATTATAATCATCAAACTTTCTAAATTTTGCAACTTTGCAGAACCATCACAAAAGTTTTAATTCAGATCTTAATGAATAAAAAGGAGTCTAAATGAATTAAAAAGAGTTAACTTCTTTTCATTCATTTAGAAGACTTCAACTTATTCTTAAGTTGAAGTCTTCTAAATGAAAGCCCAAACTCATTCACTGAGTTTCTTATTTTGCCTGAGTTCGCCTAAAACCACCTGATCGTGTATTTATCCAGTAATTTAGCTACTTCATTTGCCTTACACACCTCCTCCTCCTTTCCAAAGAGTGAACTGTTATCATCTTTTATCGTATAAAAAGCAATTATTAATAAATTTCAGATAATAAAACATTTTCATAATATTTTCTAGTACTTTAATTATATTACTATTATATATATTATTTTATATTTATTTTATAATATATTTTTATTGTATCCTCATAAGATTCATAGAAAGATAATGGATTTATTGAATAGGCGATTACTGTCACTGAAACTATTGGATTTGGGACAACTTGTTAATAATTTAAGAGAATAGAAAATCGAAAATAGAAAAATTTAACAGAAAGCCGAAGGTTTTGGTAAATGCCCGGATTTCTGTCATATTTTGTATGTCATGTTCTGGGACATATTCTACAGTCAAAAGTTACGAAAAAAGTCATCTAAATATACACCGATTCTAAAAAGGTTAATGAACGCTATGGTTATTCGAAATTTTAAAAATAGCTATGCGGTTTTAAATAGTGATAAATCATATAAAATGAATAAATATGCCATGCACATTTCTAGGTACGTTTCTGCTCATTCTCGTTTAATTTTTATCATTTTTTTACAATTAGACATATCTTTTTTAATTGAACAGCCATTGATTTGTAACCATTCAGATTTGTTTTTCTTATTTTGAACCTTACAATACATCCCAGAATTTTTTGCACATGATTTTTAAACATTTCTTTCTACTTACTTACATTTTTTATATTGTAGACTTTACGGTTCCAGCAGTTATGATTTTCTCGCCCACAGATAACTAACCTAATATAACCTTTCCCCCCAGAAAAAGGCGGAAAGACTATTTTGCTGCCAGTTTGCGTCGACGTGCTTTTTTTTAGTTATTAGGCTTTTATTCCTATTACTACTTAAATATTGCCAAGGATATAAATTTATGTAGAGTCTGCCGTTACCGAGTGGTTAGGGAGAGAGAGTACAGCATCAGCACACGCGTTCCATTTATCCTGGTTCGAGCCCATGTGACTGATGAATATTGTTAATGATGAATTTTTGATTAATCAAGAATTGGTGATGACGTTTTGCCAAAATTAACAGTATAAACTCTTCTTGCATGAATGATAGTGCTACGAATGACGAGAACATTTTTATTTATGATATTTGCATATTAATATGAAAAATGTTTTTTGGGTTAATTAAGAGTGACTGTTAGATTTACAATGCTTGAACGGACTTGACCTAATAATCCTATATTCCTACAAGCTGCCTATTCCCACAAAATAGGCAGTTTTGAAGAAAATATGGAAACAAAAATAACAGATAAATTTTCACTGACAACACTAGTTAAATATAAACTGGATAATATCTTTTATTTGATAATATCTGTTACAAGATGAAATTACTTTAGTTTAAAGGAATTGTCTGTTGAAATTATACGGAAATATTCATTTGTAGATTATGTCAAAACATCACAAGACTCATGAGATTATGTAGATTGAAATTATTGTCTAAATAAATTGCAAGTTATAGCTGTTACTTGCAATACAATATTCAAGGTCAAATAAAAAAACTGAGAAAACAACAGTGCTATAATTGACAGTGCCTTACGTCAATTGAAGTTAACTTAAAAAAAAAAAAAAACGTTTTTTTTTTTTTTAAACGCTAAGGTCAACTGTCCGGCCACTGTCAGAAAATGTGACGTCATGAATCTATTCTGTATGATGCAGAGATATAGGCAGTAGCTGCGCCAACAACAATCAAAAGGATTTTCACCGGAGAATATAGGCTTCTCAGTTGGATCTACTGGAAAGTTCGCATTCTCGGCATGTCACGACCGTCTCAATGGCAAGAGAAGTCCGCACTATTCCGAAAGTTATAATATGGAGAAAAGTACTCTCTTTGGTAAAAATGCTCAAAGAGAAAAATCTCTGAATCCAACTTTTGTGCCTTCTGAAGGATTCCCTAAGCTCTCTTTCCATGAAAATCCAATATTGTTATATCGGTTCAACTATATAGTTCTCTCTCTCTTAGATCGATATTTCCCAACTCAGATCCCCCTTTGATATTGTTCCTCGGCTGTTATTTGCATACTTTTGTGCAAGATTCCATTACAGAAAGAAGGTTCACCGTAGACTGCTCAGTATCCACAATAATCTAAGGGATTTAGATTCTAAATTGTCGATAAAAAGATAGTTGGATGCCAAAGTTGAAATAGTTTCCTTTCTGTGATTTTATATTTCTTTGCATAAAATACTCGTTAGAATAAACTTGCTAGTAATTCGGCTAAAATATGTTGAGTATCTCCTTCAGATAGATAATTTTTGGAGATCTGTACAGAATATGGATTATAATTTATTCAATTGAATATGTATAAGAATATGTCTATATGTATTATAATTTATCTGTTCATTATATCTGTTTTTCTGAAGGTTATATTATATTTAAAGATTTTATTTTTATTTTTTTTTTTATTTTATTAATAAAAAGATACACAACAGGTAACCATTAACAGTGTATCTGAGATCAGATCAATAAACATAATAACAATAATGTGAAATCCTACAGGACGATAAACATTGATACAAATTCAAACAATAAAGCATATGTACAAAAGAGGATTGTATTAAGTTAAGTTACCGGTAAAACAAGTAATAATTAATCCGTTAGAGAATAGAAAAATAATATAACAAATAATAAGCTACAATAATTAGATGTGAGCTAGTCACTTTGCAGTTTAAGTGAAGAGGCAAACTTGTGGATGGAGTTCATCAGTGATTGGGAGTTGTCAAAGAAGTCAATGCGAGAGTCATTTGCTGATTTGCTGATTCTGTTCAGTGGACTGAACTTCATTAAGTCCGTGTTGGCAGAGTCAAGGCGAAACGGTGTAAGGTTCCTGACTTGTCTACAGGGAGCATTGAAGTTTATTTTACTCAGGATATCAGATGCTTCATAAATTCCAGTGATTACTTTGGCTAGGAGGGCGATGTCAGCAGTAACTCTTCTAGTGCACAGAGGCCTTAGATGAAAGTAATCACACAGCGATTCATAATACACTGAGTGATAGAATAGAGGATTGCGGTACGTAAGGTAACGGATAAAGTTTTTTTGGACTGCTTCAATTTTGTTAGTTAAAGTCTTTGTGTGAGGATTCCAGATGGGGGAACTGAATTCAAGGATTGGCAGTACAATAGTTTTATAAAGGATAACCGCATATCTGTAGTTTTTGAACTTGTATGTGTTCCGTTTGATGAATCCCAGTGTTTTGAATGCTTTGCTGGTGATTTTAAGGACATGGGCATCGAATTTAGCACTGCTGGAAAAGAGAATCCCTAAGTCGTTAACTTGGTCACACCTTTCGATGATCACAGAGTTAATACTATACTCCGTATTCATTAGTTGTGGAGATCTGCAAGATGAGAAAGAGATAACTTTGCACTTCGCGGGGTTAGCAGACAAGCCATTCAGAGATAGCCACAGAGAGAATTTATTGAGAGCACATTGAAGTTGTTGAGAATCGGTAGTCTCCTTCACTGCTGAGTAGATCTTAAGATCATCTGCATAGAGAGCAACTTGAACATTGGAGGTGTAGATGAAAGAAGGAAGATCATTTACGAAAACAATGAAGAGAAGAGGACCTAAGGGAGAGCCTTGTGGTACTCCGCTTAGTGGTATAAAATAGTCTGAGTTCACTTGATCGATGATAACGCTCAAGGAACGATGCGTAATATAGCTGCGTAGCCATGAGAGCAAAGGGTCACGGATGCCATACAGCTTAAGTTTTTCCAGAAGTTGTTCGTGCGGGACTTTATCAAATGCCTTAGATATGTCTGTGTAGACTGCATCAACTTGTAGGTGGTTATCAAGAGCTTCAGAGGTGTATTGCCAGAAAGGAAGTAAATTTGTGACTACTGACTTGCCACTGCAGAAACCATGTTGATTCTGATCGATAAAAGGCTTGAAGAATTCGAAGAGATGTTTGTGCACTGCTGTGTCGAAGAGTTTAGCCAGGCTGTTTTGCAAGGTTATGGGTCTGTAATCGCATACGTCATTTTTATCACCTTTTTTGAAAATAGGAACTATATTGACCTGCTTAAAGTGATTAGGATACTTCCCCAGCCTGAGAGACAGGTTGAAGATCCGCAGTATGAGGGGTTTCAATGTAGTGACAGTCCTTTTCCAAAATAGGCCTGGAATGTCATCTGGGCCTCTAGTATAGTCATTTTTCATGCTTTTTAATGCCGAGTTTAAATCTTCATCAGTGATAAAGAGATTAATGAGGATATCATCTTTAACAGGTGTGAAGTCAGGAAATGAGGCCCGTGGGCATCTTTAAATATAATATAATCTTCTTCTATCTTTATATATCTTTTACTGTAAGCCCCTGGAGACCTCACCGTGACGGATATTATGGACTAAGTTCTGTACTTCTCTTTAATGCATAAAATAAAGATCATTCATTAACTTAGCAGGGTGTACACCCGTCAGTTACTTGTTTATCCTCTTCTGAATGAAGTTTTCCCCTGCCTGTGGACTGAACAAAAATTAGGACAATTAAAAATTAGAATTAGGAATTTTTAACTGAAATGAAAACTGCGGTACGTTTCACAGAAATGCATTTCGTAAAATAAAATCCCACGTGATGTGCGAGCGCTTAAAAGTGTTTTGCATTTGCCAGTTGCGCTCGTAATTTGCCCTTGAACAATTCGCGCATGAAGGTAACAAAGTAAAAATGTTCATTATGAAACAGTTTATCCACGCAGCGCAAACGATCCCTAATTACTAACTGTTTATACATGCAGTGATGGGTGACCATTTATAGTACAGGGGCAAACAATAACAGCTGTAAAACTCCAAACGGTTGAACTTATTTCCGTTGTTGCGTCTCTGCCTTGCACGCCTCTGGTACGTGCGCAGTGCACACGCCCGTGCAAAGTGTGCATGCAAGGTTTATTGACAACATACTCGAAACCGTTCGTGAGGCAGCTGTAAATTCACTTTCTAAAGAAATCGATCGTAATCTCGTTTCGTCACGGGATCTCTAAAACCGTTCAGTAAATAAACAGGTGTCGTCTCCTCGAGAATGCCCATTGCGTAACGTGCATCAACTAGGAAATTACTTTCAGCATGCGTCATAAGACGAATGTTGGCTTTCTTAAGATGTATTCTTATCTGAAAAGCAAAAATTTCTGTTGGTAAAGAGTAACAACAAAATGTTTCCAAATCGAAGTAATTTGGGGTCGGTCAAACAGAAACGATTGGTTGTAATTCTAACTTATAAATTTCTTCCGTTCTTATAAAGAAATTAAAGTTAAAAACAGTTTGTGGTAAATAAATATCTGTCATTGAAATGTAGTTTCTAATTAACCGTTAAAATTATTGTAAGGAAAGCACGATATAAGGTTCTTTAGTCGTTTAAATAAACACTGAGGCAGCTCAGGCCATGGAGCGTCGACATATACCGTGTTGCTTTATTCTGTACGATAAAATAAATAGTTTTCCGGGATAAAACAAGCAACCTTCGTCCATTCAGTTATGGCGCTTAAAAAGAGCAAAATAAATAAAAAATAATTAATTAACAATTAAGATTATACTTGGCAAAGTGCTCTTCTGTTACCGAGTGCCAAGGCACCCTAATATTCAAAATAAAAGCCATAAAAATAAGAAAAAAAGAACCCAACGAAACGTATGCTCATACCACTATCATGGGTTGTACACTCTTCTGTCCCACTTTATTTTCTCCTTAGTTCATGTCCATCTCTCGCTGCCTTCGTTATGTTTTAATTTATTCTGTCATTTTCCTTGATTTATTACAATTGATTTATCTATTTCTGTTTATCTTGTTTACTATGATTTAGTTTAAAATTACTTTGCATATTTATATTAGACCTCGAATGACTGTTTGAGTTAATTATTTTCATTTTGTATTCGGATCGCGTAGAAATACTCATTGACCTCTGCCTGAATAGCGGTCAACCACTGAAATACAATCCTTTTGGAGTTCATAAATGCTGGAATTCCCAGTTTCTGTTTATTTTATTTCATTTATTGTGAGGATGAGTTTGACTTCTATTTTTCACTTTTTTGCCGTTTTTTTATTTCGAAAATAAGCTACCGTGCTTAAATATAACCTTAATTGTGCATTAATTGACCGCGTAGTTTCATGGTATATTTAAGGTGTTTTTCCCCCACACTGGTCTTGGGAACATAAACAGTTGTCTTTATAGTAAAGTTAATAACTATATTCATTCTTTAACAAAAACCTTAAAACACTGCTGACTTCAGACTGCATTTTACCAATTTGATACATGCATGCTACCCTTGATCGCATGCGTAAAAGAAAAATAAAACATTCAACACGAAATAAAAAGAATTGTTTGTTTTCAATGCTTTCGATTGTTTAAAACCAACCACATCCTAATTTACATCATTAGAATAGAATACGAGACGATCTGATGTGCGTATAGCGACAGGATATTGCCTGCCTCTCGAAATCATGTCTAATCATAGAGTTTTAGCCAATCAGATTCTGCTGACGACAACAGCTATCAAATTGATAGTTTGTCATATCTTTATTATACATGCGATTAAGACCTCGAAGACATTGTAAATTGAGATGACTTTTGTAAAGTCATTATGGTCATCGTGCGACTACAGATAATTTTGAGTACTTCTATGGAAATTTAGGAGAAAACTCAGTAAAACGAAGTTGGCATGAAACAAAACTTGAACTTGCATGTATGCTAGAAGTCTCAGAAAGAAGCAGAAGATAATGAATATGTAAACATTATATCGAGAGTGCTCGAGGCATCTATTTTTGAAACGAATTTGATGTCAAGTTTCATGCAATCAAATATGATATGTGCCGTCAAGTATGCATATTTGTCATTGTTTATTTAAATTAACCGTTGGTGCATGCAAATTACAATTGTGGATTCTCTATTCTGCTTAAAAGTTATCACGGCATGCAGTTTATGCATAAATTTAAATACACCTTTAAAAAACGAATAAATGCGATGTGCATGTGTCCTAGGCACATGTGCTTAGAGAAAATTAAGTACAGGGTTGTTAAAATTAAAGTCTCTCTATGTAGAGGGCTGTCGAGCGAGTTCTAAGACTCGTACTGAAGAGAAATTTAAACAACAGGTTCCATAAAGAATGCTCTCGCCATTTATTGGAAAAAAAATTAGTTACAAAATTTCTCACTATATGGCGCTGTGGAAATACAAATCATTTGAACCGCGCTACAATTGCTCAATGTGTCTTCTATTTTGGTCAACAACAGTTTTCATTCGAAGAACAGCATTTTCTACAGCAGAACGTAACCTGTCAACTGGAATAGCCAGCACATGACGTCTAATGCTGTCCTTCAGATCTGCCAGAGTTTGACATCCTTTTCGATACATCTGGTTCTTCAATAAACTCCACAACCAGAGGTCGCATGGGGTGATGCCCGATGCCTGAGGACGCCAAGATGTCTGGAAACAACGGCTGATGACCCGTTCGTCTGTAAAGCGTTGCCTTAGCAATCTTTGGACACAACGGTGAATGTGGGGTGGGGCACCATCTTCCATGAATATGGTATCCCTAAGGCACCTACGGTGTTGCAGCTCTGGTATTGCGAAATTTGCCAACATTTCATAATATTTCAGCAATATTATGAAATGTTGGCAAATGTTGGTGCGGGGTCCAGTTGGTGTTACCCGTTCAAAAAATATGGCCCAATCATGAATGTGGCCATAAATCCGCACCACACTGTCACTTTTGGAGAATGCAAAGGGACCTCTTGAATAACTCGAGGGTTTTCTGTTGCCCAAATGCGGCAGTTGTGCGTATTCACTTGTCCATTTAAGAAGAAGTGGGCCTCATCACTCCAAAGGATGTTCCACTGTCATTCGCGCGAGAAACTGAAGTGGGTATGTGAAACGAATATCTGCATCACAATGCTTTAGCTGCTGTAGCTTGTGCATCTTGTAAGGACAGTACCGCAACACTTATGCGTTACTAGCTTTACAGTGGAATGCGGCATGTGCATTTCACGGGAAATAGCTGGACACTTGCGCTACCACATTGAGATTGACTTGATAAATCCACGACAGTCAGCTTCAACTCGAGAGGAGTCCACTCGTTTTCGACCTCTACCTGGTTGAACACCAAGATGTCCTGTCGCTTCAAATTTCGCAATCATTTTGCGGACAGCACAAACAGTGATAGGTCCACGTGGGCTTTATGCGCTTCTGACGCTGCAATTTTCTGATAGCCGCAGCTGCATTGCTGCTGTTCTGATAGTACAGCTTCACTAATAGCGCCTTTTCCTGTAACATTGTTGACATTGCTACTGTAGTGCAGGCAAACATCTACTGTATGATTTTGAAGACTGCTTTGCTTTTTATACAGTACAGTAGAGCTGAGTAGTGACGCTGTGGCAATAACTTACGATTATGCAAATAACGTAAGTTATTTGCATAATCGTAACTAAGATAGTTACGCTCCATACAGTGACAAATTTTGTAACTAATTTTTTTTTCAATAAATGGTGAGCGCATTCTTTATTTTATCTGTTGTCCAAATTTCTCTTCAGTACGAGCCTTAGAACTCGCTCCGGAGCCCTCTACAATGGGATACTTTAATTTTAACAACCCTGTATATTAATGTGCAAACCTAATGGTTAATTTACACTGGGACTTCGATTTTTTCTAAGTTGAAAACTAAACTGTGTTTGTTTGTTATTTGGTTTTTAGGAGCATTAGCAACTAAGGCCATATTGCTCCGGGGATATGCGGTGGTCATTCCCTGACCTTTCCGCATCCTCCGTATTTTGTGGTCACGGGCTCGAACCTCGGTCTAATGAAGAAGCATGTGCTACGAACTGCTGCTCCTGCCCACCTTCACTGCGCATATGCGAGACAGTTTGTACAGTGAATGGTGTCTTTTACTGACAATAAATAATGGTTTACTGTTGTTTTAAGGCAAGCACTGCCCAAAAGTATTGTGTGGGGTCGGGAGGGGGAAGGACGGCCGTTGTGTCTATTGAGATTAAAGGTACATGGTGCAGGCTAGTGTACGTTTCATATTTATTTTTTGAAAGCTCCAATTGGCATAATTATTGTCATAAAGTGGGATAGCCAAACAATTACAGTGGAATCCATCCATTCACATAAGATCTTTCCCTGCTAAGAATCTAAAGTGCATGGTCCAGAAAAATATTCCATAAATTTAATGTAACATTTGCCAGTTTAAAATGCTTCCGTGGACAAGGATTTCCCTCCTAAAAAGTGCATTTCTGTCGTACCCGCACAATATCTTTCCATATTATGTACGTACAACCATGACACTTCAGACATAAGGTTGAAAGGAGTGCAGGAATTAAGGAATTTAATGATGTGAGTGTACATGATATAATTAGTTTGGAAGAGAGTGAGGGGCACATATCGAAATATATCCCTCTGACGCAGAGATCGTGACAAGAGATCGTTTGATCTTCAAAATGATAGCTGATTAGTTGAATATGAATAAGGAGACTATTCGTCAAATTCTGCATAACAATTTAAGGAAGGCCTGTGCAAAATTTGTGTCGCACAACCTCACAGATGAACAAAGAAGAAGCAAAGAAGCGTGTAATCATGCGAAGATGCCATCTGGGCTTGTTAAGACAATCCTAATTTCCTCGACTATATTGTCACTGGAGTTGAGTGTTGGGTGTTTCAGTATAATCCAGAGATAAAGCGTCAGAGCATGCAGTGGACTTCAAAATCATCCCCAAGGCCCAAAAAGGTTCGTTTACAGAAGTCCACGATAAAGATGATGCTGATCACGTTTGTCAAAAAACGGTGTGATTCATAAGGAACTTGTACCTGAAGGGAGGACTGCCCTCAAAAGAAAGAGATTTGATTTTAGGATGACGAAGACATAAAGGAAAAAGTGATCGCCGAACATCATCATTTAGGAAGCCTTCGTTAATTATTTTTGAAAACTTTTAGAGCGGTGTAGTAAGTGTATGTGTGTGTGTGTGTGGGGGAGGGGGGAAGGTTGATTATCTTATATCTGTATACCTTTATTTTTTTTCTCTTTTCCTTACCCCACTTTCCGCATCTGACTCGCATATCTCACAGAATAAATCGGGTTCTCGAGAATTTTTGCTATATTAAATAAATTCCTCCTTCGGATTGGGCTGTGGGTTCAAAATGACTAGTCACAACTTCGTTAAGGCTATAATTATTCTTAATCTTTATTACAAATCTTGATTACACATATATACAGGACAAGAAATTAAGAATAATTATGCACATATTATAGCATGATAACACCACATATATGACACATTGTATGAACTAATTGGTTATGTAAATTTATATTCATGTATATCACTTATTTAGCACAAGGATATTAAAACCTTCAAGAATTTCCATTAAGATAACTTCTCTAATGTATCATCAAATTTTCTTTGGGATCACACTCAATTTCCACATTCAACACTTTCTTATACAATCCTTTCTTCTCATATAGTAATAGTAGTAGTAGTGGCATGTGATGCAAGAAAGCAAGCTTATGCAGCATCAGCCAAAAAAAAAAAAAAAATCACACCATTCCCACCAAATGCCTGTCCAGTTCCTCCTTAAATTTATTCAACCTATCAACTTCTACAACCACAGATGGAAGTTTGTTTCAGCAATTAACCACCCGCTGGCTAAAGGAAAATTTTCGCACATCTATTCTACATCTGTCTTTTCTTAATTTGAATTTATGCCCCCTTAGGTTTGTAATCTGAACAAATGGAAGGATGCCATCAGAATTCAGCGTGCTCAACCCATTCAAGGAATTATACACGTCAATCAGATCACCGCGCAGGTGCCTAGTCTCCAGCCACTGCAATTTGCAGAACTTAAGCCTCTCTTGGTAAGAGGATCCCTTCATTCCCCTCACCAATCTTGTTGTCCTTCTCTGTACACGCTCAAGCAAATCTACATCCTTCCTAAAATGAGGCCTCCAGACCTGTACGCAGTATTCAAGGCGTGGCCTGACCATTGCCTTATACAGAGGGATAATCACCTCCTTTTCCCTGCTAGCAAAATTCCTATATATCATTGACAAAACCCCAGACCTGCTCTGGCAGTCTGTCTGCATTGCTCAGAAAATTTCATATCTGACTGCACAATTACTCCCAGGTCTTTTTCATTTTCTACCACCTTAAGTGTAGGTGGTAGAAAATATCGGTACATTTCTCTGGGGTTACGTCTACCCATATGTAGTACTTTGCATTTGTCAAGGTTAAACTTCAGTTGCCACTTCTTAGCCCATCTGCGCAAATTATCTAGTTCGTGTAGCACACTGCCATTACTGTCATTAACAACCCTGCCAACCTTTGTATCATCTGCAAAGTTCGACACTAAGCCTGATATACCTTCATCAATATCATTGATAAATATGCCGACCGGGCTAGCCGGGTAAGTAAAGTGCCTGCCTAGCAACCCAAAGGTCGCGGGTTCGATTCCCGCTGGATATCACGATGGTGCCGAACCAACCGGTTGGTTGGATATCCCGGCCACGATACACGAAGGAAGCAAGAAAAAACTGGTTCCTTCGTGTATTGATCACATCATACGAAATAAATTAAAAAATTGATAAATATACAAAACAACAGAGGCCCCAACACCGAACCCTGTGGGACTCCACTAATAATATTAGTCCACGAAGAGCAGCACCCATTAATTACCACCCTCTGTCTTCTTCCACTCAACCATCCTTTTATCCATTGTAGCAACTTACCCAAAATCCAAATATATGATATCAAAATTATTTTTTGCATCCAGTTCCTTTGTAATCACAAAACCTCCTCTGGTTAAATTACCATGATACAATTGAAACCATCCTATTGACTAGATTTTATCTTAATTATCTGGTTCATACCAGCACTAAACAAAAAACTTTCTGAACTGGTCACCATAGTACAATTGGATCATCATATATAACAGTATTTAGCTAAATTATCCCTTTCTCATTACCCCGTCTGTATTATCTACTTTACTTCTATTCATTGACATGTAAGTTTACCATCTCCCTATATTCTCCGTTCATTACTATGATCCAACACCGCAACTATACTCATCTACATGTACATACATATATCATAGTGTATAATTTCCCATATGACCTTCCCCTATATTTCTCTTATTATTCCCTGTAGTCCTTCTTATAATTTAAAGGGTGCTTATGTTAACCTGGCACTTACTTCAACTCTCTGGCGGGATGTCTCCGTTAGGGCCTTCTATCCTTTCCTCATTCAGGGCTGCTATCTTCCGCCATCCAGAGAAATCTCTTACGGCTTCCAGGGGAATATCGTACGGCATTCAGGATTGCTACTCAGCTTTCGGGATCTGCTGCTCTGCCTGTCAAGACCACTACCTTCTGTTCCAGGACTGCTACTTTCGGGTCCACGACTGCTACTTTGCCTTTCACGACTATTTCGGGATAATATCGCCTTCCTCGGTTGACTTGGTCATCAGTGTGAATCTTCTCCTCTCATTCTCACTGTTTTCCTAATTCCCTTTAACTACCCCTTACATGTTCACCCCTATTGTTCTCACTCCCTTACATTCCCGATAACCTCACTTCGACTTTTTCCGTCGACTCTCTCCTCTCTTCACCTCACTATATATCACTCAACTCTTTCTCATTTTCTTCCACAAAAAATACTCTATAACTCACTTTTTTCGCGCGCTCTCTCTTTTTGTTCCCCGAACTCTAAAGCGCTCCCTCAAGCCTGTCACGCCTCCCCCAAGGACACCAACCAATCCTCCCCCTCCTGTTTAAATTTACGTTCCTTTTCATCTCTAACACCATTCTTCCAAGCTGTCTCCCTAGTGCGCAAACCAACCCTTTTTTCGATCCTCTTATTTTTTCTCACTGGCAGCATGACCCTTTGATGTCCACCGGCAACCTCCACAAACACTAATTTTATTATCGCACCTTTCTTTCAAAAAGTATCAGAAAACTCAAATATCAGTCAGCCTGACGCCGGCTTTAATTTGAAACGAACACTGGACGAGTATTCCCTTCCTGTTTTGGATCAAAGGAGGCGCTTCGTCCGATCCCGTCTCCAGTCCTATTATTGTTCTCAAGCAACCCTTTTCACGCCTATTCACAAATGGCACCCCATTACCCAGTCCTGCTGTCCCTCTTTGCTCTTTATATTATGGGAATTGATAGTTTACCCCTTTGCTACCATTCCTAATCCTCACGCTTAAATTATCCCATCTCTAAATCTAACGTTCTTCTACTGTAATCTTACTTTTAGAAAAAACGAATATCTTTATTTTAATTTGAAAGATTTTACAACTTACAAGTGCATCCAATCAGGTGACGATTACTTTGAATTAAAATAAACCCATTTTGTGTTCTTTATATTGCCCCAGTCTGGGAACTTTATTGTCATACCTTGTAATAATCGAGTCAATAATGTTTCCCAATAAGTCGGTGGAGAGTTGTTGGTTGTTGTTGTTGTTGTTGATTAGGGTTTTAGGAGCTTCAGCGACTAAGCTCATATTGCTCCGTGTATATCGTCTATAAATTTCGTGTGTTTTAGATCGATTTTCTGTTTGCTGAACGAAAAACCCGAGTTGCCGGCAGGAAAACCATGCCACCTTCGCCTGAGACCGACTAACTCAGCCACACGTTGTGAAAATGGCCCATTAAAATTCCTCAGTTCGAGTCTCGTCATCGACGGGACTCGAACTGAGGTCTTTTCCACCCGGTGGAAAAGACCTCAGTTTTTCACGCCCTCGTGGGTAGCACTCTACAAAGAGTGCTACCCACGAGGGCGTGATTTGTTGGAAAACATTGGCAAAGCAGACACTTAGAAAAATATTTATTCATATTAGGTAGGTGTAGGTTTAGTGTGGGCAACGGTGGGTCTCATTTGAGACCCGACGGCTAAAAGACCAGATGAACAACAACAATGCCCATGGTGTCCTAACGGTACAAAACATTAACACAACAATATCCATACACTTTTAAACCTCTGGCCTCTACAGTATTCTGTATCACACCACAATGTATACTACACGGAGATGGGGGAAACCCCTGGTGCCGTTAGACCCTAAACACACTATACACTATTAGGTACGTGTATGCCTATTCCCATTTATTTTCGATTATTTTTTCCCATTCGAAACTCCGTAGCCGTTTTTAAAATTCAAACAGCCTTGGCTCCGTAAGAGTTCAGAATCAGATCCATCCCTGTCGATATGAGCTAATATCATCATATCAACGTCACTCCGGGAATTATTAAAATCACTCCTGGAATTTGGTAGATTCCTATTTATTATTATTATCATCAATTAATTTTGATGTAATAAATATAGCAATTGTTTCTCTGCGGGGTGCAGTGGAACAATTTCTTTTTCCCCCTTCCCACAAGGTAGCAAGGGAATTATGTCTAACGCAATTATTCTAAGAAATAAAGGGGTTTTTTTTGGGTTGAATTCTATTTACTGTAATTATCTCTATTTTAGTTTATTTTATATAAATCTCGTTATATGAGCGCAACGAAAGCTTTCCCGGATTCAGACGTTTCGCTTGATAGTATAGAATGTGTGGGATATTTGGAAGCAAAGGTATAGTGAGAGTAATCTACGGGCCAAGTGATTATAAAGATTAGGATGAGAGCCTCTACATGCAAATGGAATGGGCCAGTAAGCATCAATGTCTTATTATGGGGGATGATTTTAATTTGCTTCTAATTGATTGGACCAAATGGGAGGAAACTCCACATGGGGAACAAAATTTTTAAATCAACTAGATGATTGTTATTTGCATCAACGTGGCAGGGACAGTACTAGAAAAAAGAATATTCTAGACCTCCTCATCACCCATGAACCAGATTATATAAATAGGGCTGAGAGTAGAGGAACCAGTAGCAGGAAGTGATCATGGAGTTCTATGGTGGACGATGAAGAGAGAGAGAGAGAGAGAGATAGCAATAGTTAAAGGGAAAAGTATGAGTTATAATTTCAAAAAAGAAAATCACGATGGCTTAAGGTGCTACATGGCCTCCATTAACTGGGTAGATAATTCACAGAGAACGAATACAATTGAATTATGGTACACCTTAAACATTAATCACTGAAGCCCTGAATGCGTATATACCATTAAAAAAATACTCCACGAGGAGGATTCCAAGTTGTATGAATAATGAAGTTGCCACATTACTTGAGTAGAAAAAGACGGCATGGAAAAGCTATAGAGCAATTAAAAGTACAGAAGCCTATAACTGTGCCACGGAAAGGGTTAGGCTAGCAAAAAGTGGGGATAAGGATTCTTCACATATATAAATGCAAAGAAGAGAATAACAAATCAGATCGGACCCTTATATATTAGATGCGGGGGCAGTACTAGACCCAAGCTGATGTTGCAGATGAACACAAGAGTTACTTTGCATCGATATTTACAGAAAATTCTCATCATAATCTTTATAGTCACCCTTTATGAGAAATTATGGCAGTGAAGTTGAAAAATATGTAATTAATGATATTGAAATTTCACATGATTATTAAAACTTTCGAGACTACAGGCGAGTAAGGCTCCTGGGGTTGATGGCATATATCCTATAATTTTAAGGGAGGCAGACAGTGAGTGCATTGGACAATTGAGACTAATTATGAGAGCGTCACTGGACTCAGGAGAGATTCCGTTGAATTGGAAAAGTGTTAATGTATCTCTAATACATAAGGGCGTTTCTAAGAGTGAAGTTGGAAATTACCGACCGGTCAGTTTAACTTCAGCAGTGGGAAAATCATGGAGACAATGATCAAGGGTGGAATTCAGGATGATTTGGATAGAAATGGAATTCTGAAGGATACGCAGCACGGTTTTGTAAAGGGGAAATCATGTTTAATAAATCTGGTTAGCTATTTTACAGGGTCACTCGTGAGTGACCCTGTAAAATTTGGATTTCAGCAAATAATTTGACTCATCCCACATGACCGGTTACTTTATAAGCTGGATCAGGTTGGAATCACAGGAAAAATCCTTCGATGAATAGCAGGATAGCTTCAGAGCAGGGGGTTGTGATAAATGGTTATTGGGTTAATGTAAAGTGGGGTTCAGTATTGGGACCACTATTATGTTTGATCTTGAATGGCATCGATGAAGGTATAAAGGGATTGATGTCTAAATTTTCAGATGATGTAAAATTGGTAGAGTAGTTAATGATCACCGCTAAGCAGAATTTCTTCAGAGTGACCCAGATAGACTTTAGAAATGGTCATAAAAGTGGCAGCTTTACTTTAATCCAACAAAGTGCAAGTCTTACACCTGAGAAACTGTAAGCCCAAAATAATGTATACACTTGGATAGAGATGAACTAAAGTCAGTAGTGGAAGAAAGGGACTTGGGAGTTACCGTCAGACACTAGCTCATTGTAATGGCTTCATCTACAATGAATACAGGTTGCAAGGAAGGCCCATGGTGTCCTATCGATGATATATCGAACATTTGCTAGTAGAGATACGGACATCATAATCCCATTATATAAGGCTATTGTTAGACCACACTTGGAATACTGCGTTCAAGTATTCCAAGTTCAACCGAACCTAAATGAAGACTTCGAATATGTGGGTTGTACAGTTTGGAAACTAGGCACTTTAGAGGCGACTTGATTGAGGTGTTTAAGGCTCTGAGAGGAGGAGGATGAAATTTTCACGGTTATAAATGATTATAGAACTAAGGGGTCACAAATTCAAGTTACGGGAAGAATGCACTGGATTGCTTTCCAAGCACTGGATTGCGTCCTGCAATCCAGTGCTTACACTGGATTGCAGGACGTTTTATTTTAGCCAGTGAGATATAAATTACTGGAATAAGCTACCTAGATGGGTGGTAGAGGCTGATAGTTTGGGGAAATTCAATGGTCAGCTGGATAGTTACCTAGGGGAGGAGAGAAATGCATAGGTTGTGTATTTCCTTTCCTTTTATCGTTTATTTATTTATTTAGGCTGGTGTAGCATAAGCTGCACACCGGCTTACTTGCACCATATGACCATTACTCATACTCTCAATTTTTTCCTATAACTTTTCCATCTTTCATAGGGTAAACAATAGAAAAGGGGTCCCCAAAACTGTGCTCCACGGACGCAGCTTACTTAAATTCAACGAGTGTGCATGCTACTCATCCTGACGATGATACTGCAAAACGTATAACAAAGCTAATGCCCAACTAATATCGGCTGCCATCTTATGATGCTTGATCATCGCAAGAGGGACGTTCAATGTATAAAGGGAAATCTGGGTCACGATTTTCATAAAAATACTTTATCAAAATCTAATCCTCTAATAGGTTATACTCCAGATTATAGGTGCATCTCCAGAGGAAGTGGCTTCTTTTGCTTGAATCCGCCCTGAATTGCTGGCGTAAGCTAATCTAACCTTTTTTCACAGCCAAAAAATGAAAGCCTATTAAAAACCCAAACTTCTTTTGCTTAAATCCGTCCCAAATTTGGCCATGCCCACAACGCGGTGAACCCATAATCTGGAGTTCAACACACTAAAAAATCATAGTAGGTAGGCATGTAACCATAATTTTTACAGGTTGACCGAAAATGCAAATTACGTCAGTCGATTATACAAGATTACAAATTAATACCGCAGAATGCAATAGTACTTGAGTTTTTTTTTACGATTAGCAAACAGTTAAATGACTCAAAATCTAATGTGTTTGGTAGGAGGCCTTCAACTGCCAGTGCTCTTAACGTCGTCAGTAGATTGATACAAACGATTGATCTTTACCATTTTTTTATTTTTGTTGAATGAGACGTTACTGGTGTAGTGTAGAAGATCTGAAAACTATACCTAACCTAATTAACCTCTACTGGTTTACAGTAGTGCTGGTTTGTAGTAGCTACTGGCTTAACGCGAAGCTTCGTAGACCATTTCTTTTGTTTAATAAATAAAGCTTTCAATGTCCGGCCTTGGACACTTATCTTAAACTAAAATGACGCTAACCACATACGTTATTGAGATCCAAATGAAGGGAATGATGCTCTAAGTGGTTAGTCAGAGCTATTTGCACGTGTGCCACAGGTCTGCATCATACTCAATCCTTTCTTTCTGTTCTGAAATATAAGCAGGAAAAATGTCTGTACTTGAACAGTAATTTTACTTCAGTTTTTTTTCCTCTCTCTCACGTGAAAGCCACGTGCTACAGCAGATTGGGTAGCGCTTTGTTGCAGATGAGTGACATGGGTGTTCCGTGACCACCGCGGTAAGAGTGAGTGACCTTTTTACGTACTGTGGCATATCATTTGTGCATCGTTAGCACGCTTTACTAATCGACGCGATTAAAACGAGTGACTGAATTTTTTTCTACTGTTCTATTTGTTGTTTCTATCCGTATCTTAATTTAAGAGTATTTTCTTTTTTTTAGCAACACCGCTTACCAGTTATTCACATAACTCGACGAGTACATGCAGTCTTTTCCTGCATTTCAAACTGATTTGATTACTGAATTTTGGGATACTATGCGAAAAATAATTGCATCGCGTTTATCTAAGGTGTTGCTGAATAACGCGGATGATCATTAACCTAACAGCGTTCAGCAAAGTGAGCCCTCAGGAGGTCCTGATAGAAATATTCCACTTTATTGTTTCACCAATAGTTTATTGCAGTATTTATTTAATTTATGTATCGTAACTCTTTCATACTGGACTGAAACAACAGCGGTGGAATATTTTGTATACCCACAGACTATCAAAACCAGGAGGTTTCAGTAAAGCAACGTACTTATAAATGGTATTTATTTTGAGGTTGGTTTGTTTGTGGTGTTAAAAAAAAAAACCTAAATTTCCGGAACGAAAAATCACTACGACTAATTTAACCGCCATACGCCCTTTGAAAGCTTTTGTTACACCAATGGGAATGAGTCGTCCTGGTCACTGAAGCCCACATTTTCTAAACGGTAGGAAAGTGTCACCATTTATAGCATTGCCGAAAAGAAAATGTCTGCTTCAACGATAGCTTATCCATTAAGCTAAAATCCGTCGGTCACTAATCTGTTCAGTGTAATGTGCATAAAATATACAACGTATGCAAATATAGTAACGCATATGGTTATAACGCCTGACAATACGCTGTGTATAAGTAACAAACAGCCTAAGCGTTTTCAAACAAGACTGACACGGGAATTCGCCTTTATGATGCCATCATATTGCATCGATAGATAGCCACTTGGCGAGCTAAGTTTGTAATATTTTGGTTGTGTTACTAACTGACCGACGTACCAGATCAGAAAAACAAAATTGTGCACTATAGAACATCTAACGTTCCAATACTGTTACGCTAACAAAACGGATTTTTGTCTTTAGTTTTAGCAGTCTGTTTATGTATTAGAGCATTTCAACTTTCGTACATTAAACGTTTTGAATTCTTTTGACTGTTGCTGGAATATGCCATTTACTAAAGGCGAACGGAATCTTTTACCTCCACGTGGCATCGATGAGAATTAAATATAAATGTTGGCTGAATGGAAATGAAAGAGCCTGTAAGGTTACAACTAATGCTCTTGTTTATACTCCTGCATGACCGCCAGAACAGTAGAGTTCTGGCGGTCATGCAGGATAAATCAATCAATCAATACATTCCATTATGTTCCCGTTTTCAGACGACCATTCCCTGGACCGAAGTCCATCCATGGTTAATGTCATGAAAATGGTAATTTTTGCTAGTCTAATTTAAAATATTTTGTTAATCAAAATAATATAACACAACTCAACAAATTAATTAAAAACTTTAAATCGGCCACTAGGCCTCCCATAAGAAAGATTAATCCATTTATCTTAGTTATGGGAGTTCCCGTCCCTTCCATGAGGAGACGGGCCTCTACTATCTTCCCGTATCCTTTTCCTTCGAGTAAATACCATAACTACAAATTTATTAAAATACGAGAAGAAACACTTATTCATAAACATGATCCACAGACCACCCCTCTCCAGACTTCCAAGAGACATCTCTAATTCATGCCTCAAATCAGCATATATTATGCATTCAAACATAATATGCAATGATGTCTCTGGACTACCACAATGACAAAGTCCACTGTCCACCAGCCCCAACTGATTTAGCCTCAAGGCGAGTCCATGTCCAGTCAATAGAAACATCGAGTTCAATCCAAACTGTAGCCATGGTTTCTTCTTCATATCCACAATTTCTACACTCAATACAAACGTTAATCGTATTTAGCAGTCACGGGCTTTAACCCGCGTCCACTCAAAGAGGGCTTTTAACTGCAATCCGGCTCTTGACCACGGCGCTACATCAGGCCTAATATGAAGGGGGTGGAAAGAAAGAATGGAAAAAGTTTGTCCAATCAAAAATCCATTAAACTTGCACATCTAGCTGTTTACCCCTCCCCCACCCTTTTTGCAAAGCCCTTTGTAGACAGCAGTAACTTGATGTTTTCAAAGACTGGCATAACAACCAAAACATTACGGTGTTGTACTAGTTTTCTCCGTATACTTGTTTTGAGAAGGAGTGTTGTGACTATTGTAATTATGCAGCTAAATTAAAGTAGTGCATTTCATAATGTGTGCAAGTGCGGTGCTTCTCAAGTTCAAACGCCGTTACCTGCGTTATGTCGTACAAATAGCTGGTCTATCATCTGAAGACACAGGAGACTAAACGATGCCCTCACTGTCTCTTTTGGCCACTTCTAAATCTATAGCCATATTCTGCCATTTTTTCCATTACATATCGTGATCAAAGTAATCGCAACCGGCCTTAGTGTATGAAACTGTTCGCCGCTAATTGGTTCCCGACTAACTGATTTAAGATATAATGATTAAGCAAAGCGCACTTAGCCTCTGAACGTTTGCCTTCAATTGTGAGAAGCCGCGCTTATACCACACATTGTATATTACGATAAATTTTGAGTATAGCGATGGAAATTAAGTTTAATACAATAATTTCTCAAATATGTTTAATGAACTATGAAGCATACATACTCAGTAGTATAAATATACTAATCATACATATTAGATACAGTTCTGACTACAAAAGTCAGATTTTACGTTTCCCCTCTCGACTGAGGGAAAATTCTTCCCTGACAGAAAGCCAGTCACCTCGCATACCTGTACGATCAGAACTTGCAAAGCAAAATAAGTCAACTTCCAAACAGAAGAACGACTTGCAAGACGCTTCTTAGCCAAAATTTATGCAAAAAAGGCCACTAATCCTATCGCAGAAGCTTCAGATAATTTATCTCTTCCGTGATTGTTTCCACAATGACTTATCCAAGTTTTAAACGCCCTTGCACGGCACATGCTAATTGAAGTTCAAGTTAGTAATAAGATGGCAGCTGATCAGAGGTAGTCAGGTAACACGATCCTGCTCGCTAGTAGCTTTCATAGTGATCTATCAGACTTCGCATGATAGCCTTTGCAAGAAAGGCCTGCTTCAACAAAGCAAACTTCTTACTGAGATCCAGTCACTAACTTTACCATTTTTACAAAGACTTTCGCTACGGGATATTCCTAGAAAATACAGCAGACACTTCTAGTAGAAAACGTTCACGTTTCAGACAACTCCACGAAGTCTCATTACGTTTCGTTCAAGAAAAATTAACACTTCACCGATAAACATCATACTTGACAAGCAATCTCCAACAAATGACCTCTGCATGACGATAAAAAACCTTCTACTACTTACTACAATTATTTTAACTACTTACAACGGAGTTGCCACACGAATCCATTTAAATACGATCCAGATACGCTGTTGGTGACGCAATTCTCCTATGTCAAAACACCATTGGCAAACAAGTAGGAGGCGATTTGCATGATGATTATTTTTCCAAAAAATACGTTTTTCAGCTCCCAGAATGCCAAGGAACAACCGCCATTCGCTGCAAGCTGTGCAGTTTGTTCAAGACAAGCGAAGGAAGTGTAGGTACGTAGATAGAGATTGAAATTTTTACATTTGTTGAAGACTAGAAATAGGAATGTTATATGTTGAAAGTTCAATTTACGCTGATTTTATACTTATAAAACTTATCGGCTTTCTTCATCTTTACGTGGCATTTAAATTGAATGAAAAGAGGAATTAACAAAAAGTATAAATAAATTTTATTAAAATAAAGATGCACATGTTAAACCGATTTCTTTTTTCAAATTTAACATGCCATATTAATAATTTCCATTCTCATTATTTACATTTTTTATTTAATCGAGCAGCTTTTTATTTTTGAGTCCGACTGCATCATTTAGGCATGCCTTGAATAAGTTTCTCATTAAACGCTGATAATGTGGCGAATTAGCTTTAATGATATACTGAAAGTAGAGGTTGGAGAGTGATGGGGAAAAATTATTTTATTTAATACGATTTTAAATAACGATTTTATTTAATAATTCAAACATAATATTGGTGCTAAAATCGCAAGAAAGACAGATTGCCTTGTCCATGTTCCAATTTTAATTTAAAATAATTTAAATAATGGTATTAATACCATTAACTCCTCCCCCATTTCCTCCACAATTTCAAATCTTGTAGTCATCATAGGAATGCCAATATGACGACTTGAATCCAAGCGAAGCTCCTCACCCCTTCGGTAGATCGACGTGTTAATAACGCGAAGTACAAGCTCGCTAAGATATTCATGATAAAGATAAACGTTCTTGTCAAGCAAGTTCTTGTGACCGAAGTGATATTTTGTGACGACGATATTGCGAAGACAACTGTCACTGAAGAAGTGGTAAGAAAATAACACAAAATGTTTGGCCACATTATATGCATATTTCCAATTGGGAAATAAACCCAATGACAAAGTAGGTTTTGAGTGTTTATTATCTTCAAAGAAACGACGCTATTCACACAATTAACGACATTACCAATACTTCGAATCCATCATATTTAACGGTAACGTCTAAATGGCGTATGAATCTTGTTGCACTGTAATAACATCCCCAAAAGGTTAATCTGTCAATTACTCATCTTTCGGGCGCATTATAGCCTTAGAAGCTAATGCGCCAATAAAATTCAATCAACCAACTCATCTTTCGAACAAATGTTTGGTTTGAAAATCGTGCAAAACCAGGGCAACATCTTGTGAATGCAAAGTTTTTTCTACTCTCAGAATTGAAACATTCATCTAGCAGTTTAAATTCTGTTGGCTGCAAAAACATGAAAGGGCAGATAATTGTTTTAACTATCTAGTAATCACAGAAACTGCTAACCTTTTTATATTAACTAAGGGATATTGTTCAAGATTTAGACTAAAGAGATGTCACATGAAGAGGATTGGCCGTAGCCGAGCGGTCATGCGAGAGTACATAAGTAGACGTACTTTGAGTGACCGAGCTTGTGAACTCCTCTGACTGTGTAGTTCTCTCGGAGTATAAACAGAATTTTTATTATATATTATTATAGGACATAGAAACCTACACTAAATACAGACTAGTGAGCAGTCGTCATTAAGGTTGTGAGGCAAGCTAAGGCAGATTATGAGAAGTGTTTAGCTAAAAATGCAAAGAAAAGCAGGAAATTTACATTGACACTAGAAGGAAGTGAATGAACCACATTTGTCCACTATATGCGAATGGCATAACTATTGATGATTGCTGTTCAGATTCTCTCAAACTGAATAAATACTTTTCATCTGCATTCACGCGTGAAGCGTTTTAGGGAGGGGAATACCAGAAGCATACCAAGTTATAACTGAGAAGAAAGTGAAAAAAACTGCTGAAGCTAAAAGTAAATAAGGCACCTGGGCAGATGGGATCTACCCAGTTGTATTGAAAGAAGCAGCAAAAGATGTAAGCAAACTTTTGTCCATAATTATGAGAGCATCCTTGGATTCAAGGGTGGTTCCTATCTATTAGGTGTGCAGATGTCTTTAATTCACAAAGGGGATAAAAGGACGAAGTAGGTAATTACAGATCTCTTAGCTTACCTTCTGTTCCAAAGAAACTAATGAAATCACAGGTTAAAGAAGTAATGCAGGACCATGTATAGACAGAATGTAGGTACACAGCAGTCGCAACATGGGTTTGTTAAGTGGGGAATCCTATCCGACCAGTCTGATTAATTACTATGATGCAGTGACAAAGGAACTAGATGCAAACAATTTTGACATCATATGCTTACATTTCAGTAAAGCTTTTGACACTTACATATGAGAGACTGCTCTACAAATTGAAGCAGTACGGCATTAGGGGCAAACTACTGCTAATAATAATGGGGTGATTATTAATGGAACTACTATATGGTGTTTAGGACGAAAAATAAATCATTAAATATTGATTTCGAAATAACATACAAAGGAAAACAACTGGAAAGGGTGAATGATACCAAGTTTCTAGGAATCTAGCTAGATGACAAGCTGAGTTGGGATAAACAAATGATCACCTTACGAAAGAAGACTTCGTCACTAGCATTAATACTCGCCCGAGCCTCTGCCTGGGTACCTCCTTCCCTTCTCAGACTAGTATTCCTTTCCTTAATACAGCCTCACTTCACATATGGAATCATCTCATGGGGTACGACCAGTCAAGATAACATTACGAGAATCAATTCAATTGTCAATCGATGTGTTCGTTCAATTTTGGGCCTTCCCTGGAATGCATTGGTGACTTCGAGATATAAGGAAGCGAGACTCTTAATGATCTACCAACTGATACAAAAAGCTGAGGCGGTCTTTGTCTACAATGCTTTGAAAACACCAAACTTTCCTCTTCTCTTCAGATCCTTTTTTATAACAATAGAAGAAGAAGGAATAACATATAATTTAAGAAATGAAGCGAACCTGAAGGTTCCGCTTTTTAGAAAAGCCATAGGTCAGAAAAATATAAAATACAGAGGCGAAAAAACCTGGAATAATCTTCCTGAAAACATCAAAAATGCCATTTCACTAAACAAGTTCAAGAAGCTCCTGACTGAACACATCACCAGGGACGTCTGATCTAAATCACCTTCCACTGAACTGCTGAACTTTCCACAATGCATACTAGTTAGGAAATTATGTAAATAAGTTGAAGGAATAGCTGTCAAAAAGCTTGTAACACTCTACGCAATTATTTCATATTTTTTTCTTTCATAATTTCATATTATTTCTTTCATTAGCATTAGCATTAGTAGAGGCATTTGATGCAAGAAAGCAAACTTATGCAGCATCAGCCAAAAAAAAAAAAAAAAAAAAAAATCCCACTTCCACTTCACCCCTCTGTTCGTTCAAAATACCTGTCCAGCTGAGCCTTAAACTTATTTAGGCTATCAACCTCCACCACAAGGGATGGGAGTCTGTTCCACCAACCAACCACCCGCTGGCTAAAGGCAAATTTCCGCACATCTATCCTACATCTGTCTTTCCTCAATTTGAATTTATGCCCTCTCAGGTGATTTTTCTGAGCTAGAGGAAGAATCCCATCAGCATTGAGCATGCTTAAACCATTCAAGGCTTTATACACCTCTATCAGATCACCTCGCTGGTGCCTAGTCTGCAGACACTGTAATTTGCAAACTTTAAGCCTTTCTTCGTAAGAGCACCCCTTTGTTCCATTCACTAATCTTGTTGCCCTTCTCTGTACTCGTTCCAGCAGCTCTACATCCTTCTTGAAATGAGGCCTCCAGACCTGTATACAGTACTCTAGGTGTGGCCTGACCATTACCTTATACAATGGAATAATCACCTCCTTATCCCTGCTGGAAAAATTCCTGTATATCATTGACAATACTCCATGAGCTACTCTTGCAGCCCGTCTGCACTGCTCAGAGAAGTTCATATCTGCCTGCACAACCATCCCCAAGTCCCTTTCATTCTCTACCACTGTCAGTGTAGTACCACAGAGTTGATACGTTGCTCTGGGGTTGCTGTTTCCCATGTGTAGTACTTTACATTTGTCAATGTTAAACTTCATTTGCCACCTCTCAGCCCATCTGCTCAACCTTTCCAGATCCTGTTGCAGCAGCATAGTGTCAGTAGTGTCCTTGACAACCCTGCCAACCTTTGTGTCATCTGTAAACTTGGACATTAAGCTTGATATACCATCATCAATATCATTTATAAATACAGAAAACAATAATGGACCCAACACTGAGCCCTGAGGGACTCCACTAATAACATTAGTCCGCGATGAGCAGTGTCCATTGATTACCACTCTCTGTCTTCTCCCGCTCAACCACCCCTTTATCCATAGCAGCAATTTGCCTCCAATGTCACACTGCTCCAATTTGTGTAGCAGTCTTCCATGTGCAACAGTATCAAAAGCCTTTCTAAGATCCAAGTATATAATATCAAAGTTATTCCCTGCATCCAGTTCTTTTGTGACTGCATCATAGTATCCAATCAAGTTGGTCAGGCAAGACTTCTCCTTAACAAACCCATGCTGTGTCTGAGCTATAACTGAAGTCTTGTCTAGATGATCCTGCAGTGCTTCTTTAACCAGTGCCTCCATTAATTTTCCTGAAACAGAAGTTAAGCTCACGGGTCTATAATTACTTGTGTCAGCCTTTGATCCTCCTTTGTGAATTGGGGTCACATTTGCACATTTCCAGTCTATGGGTACCTCCCCTGAGTCCAAGGAAGCTCTCATAATTATTGCTAAGGGTTTGCTTACTTCCTTTGCTGCCTCCTTTAATATAACTGGATAGATCCCATCCACCCCGGGTGCCTTTCTTGTGTTTATCTTCAACAGTTTCTCCTCCACTTTACTCCCAGTTATTTCAAGATTCTGTAGCTTACTGCTAGAGTTGAATACACCTCTGGCATTCCCCTTGCTGAATAACTCCTCATGTGTGAATGTCGATGCAAAATATTCATTTAGTTTGTTAGCTACCTGAGCAGGATCATCAACAGTTGACCCATCAACATTAAGTTCATATTTATTTCTCTCACAATGTAATTGTTCTTGACCTTACATTAGAGGATTCATTAATCAAAGCCATATAATGTATCAAAATTAACGTTATTGTAAGGATGTGTTGGTACCAATGATAGTGTACTTACTGCTCTGGTTCCAAAGTTTACTTAATAACTATTATATGTTTATATAATGCAGCTTTCAATCATTTGATGTACTTGCTTTTAAAACTGCATTTTGCAATTCAGTTGATGTTTTAAAATATTGCGATATACTGTAATGCACTCTTATTTTGGTGAGTTTTCCACCTTAATGAATTAGATCTATCAGTACTCCATTACCTATGCTACTGAAATTAATTTTCTCCGCATTTTCAGCTAAAAATACGCTTTTATCTTTTGATTTTTAGTTCTGCCTAAACGATTTCAGAGGAAGAAAGAAAATTGTATAGTTGCAGAAATTGCAGTTGGGGACAAGCTGTTTTAAATGTTCGAGATGCAAATCCATTTATTTATAACATATTACAAAAGTAGTCCAATTAATACCTATATTGCAATACGATATGAACTACATATAACAGTAAGATGTGCATGATGTATTTCACGCAAAATGTCGACGACATTACAATACTAAAATTATATTCGACAGGCGATATTGGGACTAAATGCGGCTTCTATATATTTTGCACCTGCTAGTGGTTCAGCAAAAGTGGAGCACATATGGCTACAGCTTATGGACATTTATATACGAACCCACAAAAGGTTTTCTGTCGTAGTGGCACATGAGGTGTTGACTACATACACTGACGCTAACAAATGGCTAAAATACAGTTTTAAAAATTGTGTAATTTATTATCGTTGCCTCAAATTAAGCCGTTAAAATAAATACTCTTTCAAGATTAGCCCACATTTAGTAAAACTCTGGGTGTGAATTCTATTCATTAACGCTGCAGTATATTACGTGGTATGGGTGTGTGTGGCTGTCTTGGTCGCAGCATGAAACCACTCTGTTATTTCATACTTTGCAATTTCTTTCTCGAGATTCGCGTACCCTGCGGGATACACGAGATCGCTTCGTGGGATGGAATGAGGGCACTAGAAAATATTAAAACGTGTTTTCTCTTCTCACTTGAATCGAATGCTGCTTCTTTTTTCATATAAATAACTTTGTATATATTTTGTAATAATGAATTTTCTTATAAAAGTGAAAATATGGGTACAGTAAGGCAACCGATTTATAAAGAGAGATAAAATCAAAGATAATTTTTGATTTATTATTGTTTTTACAAAAATTGGTAAAATTCTGCGCACGAAATTACACTTCCTGTTGCATGCAGTGTTTCTAAAATTTGCTCGAGTTTTCGAGTAATCAACTCGGCGAAAAAGAAAATTTCCTCCACCCCTTGACAGAAATAATGCTTTTTTTTTTTTTTTTTTTTTTTTTTTGACTTGCCCCACCGTAACTATTGGAAATGTAGTCGCAATAAAATTAAATACCTCTTCTACCAACAGAAAGGATTATTTTTTTAAATAACTGATGTTAATATAATAAAAAAATAAATAAATTTTCTGTTTATACTCCGGGACGACCAAACGGTCAGAGGAGTTCACAAGATAGACAGATTACAAGAAACAGCACCGTATTCAGTAGTCGCGGGCTTAAACCCCAGTCACACAAGGCACGTGTACTTATGCACCTGGCTACGGCGACCTCATATACTATTCTGAAAAACGATCTAATGACACGGCATAATTGGGGGAGGTGGGGTATTCGCTATAGTAAGGAAAAAATAACAGATGGTTCAAGGTGTATGCGCTCCATACTCATTATGGATTGGGAAGCCTAGCAGGTGACCTTGAACCGCCTTCTGTTTTTCTCCGTACCATAGCTGCAGTTCTATCGTTAGTCCGTTTTTGGGCTTGATATCATTACTATGAGAATATTTTACTAGTTTTAGGAACGATTCGTTACTTGAAATAATTTAAAGCACGCGAATAGTAAACTTTTAAATGTTTATTAAGTTCTTACTTGATAAACCTTGAAGAAACTTGATAAAGCGCCGTTCAGTCCTCCACACTAAAAATTTTTGAAATTGTGTGACAATTTTAGTATAGGGGATTGAGCAGAGCCTGTATCACATTCGTATCATCGGCTGATTGGACTAGTAGGTTTAGTTATGGAAAATGATCAGAAATATTGTGGGAATGAGAGATTGATTTATACAATTAACAATAACAAACTGGCTCGCCAATTATGGGAACGGTTGTTTTTTTTTTTCAAGCTCTAGGATTTATTATCTTTACAAATCTCTATCCCTCCTTGGAACTTTCATTAGGCCGCTGCTTAAGAAATTTATTTATTTTTTTTTAACCTTTCTTGAAGCAAAGGGGAGTTCCTCTCCTCCCTTCCAAGACCCCACAAGCTATCCGCTGCGCAGTTAATCGGCACCCCTTCTTACTCACTCCTTTGTCATTAAGGTTTTGTATCAGAAGATCCAAGTCGGAGGAAATGCTAATTTTCTCTTATTATTATTATCTCCCCGTGCTAGAATAGTTCCCGTGACTTATTGTTAATGCTTGGTGTCAATATCACACATAAAGCTCATGATAAAACAAACTAGATTTATTTATTTATACAAGATTTTTGCACACACTATACAGTATAACTCATAATATCAAATTTTCTACAATCCACTAATTACTATACATGTTATGATGTCTACATCCATCTTTGTTCTTCTAACGAAAATTTGTAACTTCCACATCTGCTATATAGAATGCTAATAGCCTAACCAATACAATAATTTGAGGTTATGCATATGTACTTATAATACACAAGGGGTAATTCCATTAAGTTTCACCTTCATCCTATATACTCTAGAGCCAGGCGTGGGCAACAGCCGGTCCGCGACGATGTTGAATCCGGCCCCCTCGGTAAATGCATAAATATAGAAAATCCATACCTGACTACACTCGCCGTAAACGTTCGGCTTAATTCGGTTCAATCGGGAATCGCGGCCAGTACAACAGTAACTAAGTGATTGTACGCAGCGTCAAAGAGTTATTTCCTAATTATTATTGTAGCATCGATCGAACGAAGTTCCTTTGGGTTTGACTTCTTATTGAAAAAAATAATATTGGTGCGAGATATTTTGTTTCATGGCTTTTCTAATTATTTCAATTTTTCTAATTTTTCTAATTTTTACAAGAAAAATTGATGCCGAATGCCGCATTTTCAATGATAATTGGACATTCAGATATTTTTTTTAAAAATACATTAATAATTTGGTAATTCAAGTAATATAACATTTTTTAGGTTCTGATTTTTTTTATTAAATCGTTCAATCTATTCCGGCCCACATCATGATGCGAAAATTTCATTCGGCCCGCTGACGAAAAAAGTTGCCCACCCCTGCTCTAGAGAGGAATGTTCTACTGAATTTCTACAGAATAAATATTATACACTGTTATTACTAGTTATACATTCCATGAACTTGACCTTTTCCAGGTTTAACAACTTTCCTTATTTTTCAGATACCTCTAATCACAGATGAGTAACACTCACACACTTTCTTTCTCTCTAGTTATTGACTCTAATTTCTATCACTTACGATACAGTGTTCATCTGGTTTCAGTTATTTACTGACTGTCCTGTCCATTACTTTTTCTTTCCTTTATTTCTTTATAAAACCGTTTCTGTTAATAAATATTCTACATAAACTTACTTGCTTTCCTTTTCTACCATCTGGATGAGTTTTTTTTTTTTTTTTTTTTTTGATTCTTCCGCGATTTCCTCTCTGGGCTTGGCCACCGCAAACTTGCTAGATGTGCTCCTGGCTCGACCTCAGACGTTCCTACCGCGCACAGGATCTTTCTCCAGGACTGTTGCTTTTAGCCCTCCGTGGATAACTCGAACGACCTTCCTTATGCTGATCATTCCGCCTTTTTCTATTATTTTTTCCCACTATACTATCATTTTTCGGAACTTTCTATACGCGTTTCCCGCACTCCCAAAAATATCTTTCTGCCACTCCCGGAATTTTCCTCCGGATCCTTTCCTTTCAGGTTTCTGGACTCTGACTTTCGGGCTCCCGTCTGCTCTCTGTATCATCTTTTTGTTTCCCACCTTCCTTATTTTTCGTCCAATCATTAGTTATCTCTCCATTTTTATCTTTAATTTCATTCGCTCATTTTTTTCCACGTCGTCCCGACCTGCGTCTTGTAGGTCGAGCCCCCCTTCTTTGTGTCGAGAACATCCGGGTGCTAAGCAATCTCAAGAACTATCCTTGAGATGACCATTTCTATTTACCTCTTTCGTCACGCTTCCTTTCAAGACACCGCCCGTGAAATTATTGAGTGTCTCCCGTGTCGGTCTGTTTGTACTTTGTTTACCACTCGATCACGGTGTGCTCTCTGATCTCGGGTCTTCCTTTTGGATGGAGTCTGAAACCGTTCTAGGGGTGTGGGCGTTCTTTTGTCCCCTGCCCCCGTAAGTTGGCCACAGCCCTTTTTCTGTAAACACGAACTGCCTCAAAACTGGCCTACCCATTGTATTACAGTCCGGTCAGCGCCCCTCCTGCTGCTACGCTAATCTTTTCCCTTTTGAAAAGTACACAGCGCAAGCAAATCACTCAGTGCTTGTCTGATAAAAACATTAGATGTTTTTCAAAAAATATGGTAAATTATAAATTCCTAAAATATGTGTAAGAATAGTTCTTACTACATCATCCATCCAACTCTTCAAAAAAATTTTAGCATAGATAGTATTCAAGTTTATTTAAATAATGATTACCGAAGATTATATACAATTAGTTAACCGTTCTGGCTATACAGACATGCAAACACCAACTCTGACCAATCAGAGGCCAGTTGGTACTATGGACGGTTAAAGTTTAGAATATGGTGCTGCATCTCATCTGATTTTTGCAACAAAGTGTGAAGCGCTGGTCTGTCTCCTCCAACCCGATGCTTTCCTCGCACTAGTTGAACAATGTATTCCTTTGCGTAACTTCGTTTCCTGATTTTTAAACCAGTGGGGAAGGGGGGATCCAGAGACGATATTCCTCTTTGGCACTAGTTTTAAATTAGGAATAGATTGGGCAGGAGGAACTAGGCCAGCGCTTCACTCGTTGTCGCAAAGATATATGGGATGCAGTACCATATTTTAAAGTTTAACCCTATGGAAAATTAACAGACCACGAAGTCTAATGTACTATAATTTTTCATTGTTTCACGTTGATAATATCGTAGTCATTTTTTTTTCCATGGATTTTTTCTATTTCTTTTCAGCTCAAAACAAAAGCCAATAATGTTATCTTGGAGAAAGGCATCTATTACGGTGGAATCAAAAGACATTCGTAAGTAGAAATCTACTGTTTATGGGGAAAATATTATTATGAGATTCCCTCTCATCCGCGAGAGGTAGCCTTAGAATATGCCCTAGATGAGTAACATGATGGACCATCACTCCATCGAGGTCACCCTTTGATGAATCCTGAAGCAGGTGTGGGTTCTCTGCAAGACCCGTATCGCCATGATTTTTAGGTCGGAGGCTGATAGGCCAATGGTCTGGCGATAAGAGGCGGAGGCAGGGCTCTAAACTCTTCTATGTCAAATGGTAGCCGTAGATACTACCGGATTAAAGCCCGTTAAATCTCTAATTTGTTCTTTGAGACTTGTTGGTATCACAATACCTCGCTTTTAATCGATGCGATACATCTAGATCGTGGCCAGGTCCAAAGACTTGCGCAACTATAATGTAGGCGCTTTGTGCATTAAAGCAAACGATGTCAGGTTTTCTTAAGCCTTGATTGGTCTGATAATGGGGTTCCTTCAACACTATCCAAGCCTTCTGGGACAGTCTGTTCTCTAGTATATCGACTATGGTATCGTGCCAATTAACCCTCATTCCGTGGGTCCGGTGACATCGTAATGTCACGTGAGCTAATGTATGATATGCTCCTTAATCTGGTCTTTAGATCAATGTATTATATCCCATAATCAATCATGAAACGAGCATTAATAAAGTTGAAAACGTAGGTAATATTTGAACGGCACAATGCTAATGTAGGGTAGACATGTCAACTAGGGAATTTAGCACTGACATCCCACAGGTTTACCAGATTTTTATTGCTTATCGTTATAACAGAAAGAAATAGGTAAAATTACACTGACGTTTCGTGCAATAATTATATTTTAATTTTCTTCAGTGTGAAAGATCACTTAAACTTTGCTTCACTTCTGAAAGCGAACTGATGAAAACCAAAGACCGGATTTCGTGTTTTGCAGACAACAGTAAACACTCACCACTTCACTGCACTTAGCATCTGTGAATTCTTTTCATTAAATATTTTAATTTTCCAAAGTATTTTTCCATATTTTTTTACCAATTTGCGTGTTATTTCTGTTCCTTCGTTCTTCACAACAGATCTCGTCTCCGAGAATATAGGAACTGACAATAAGACGCCTTCTTACTTCTTACGACCAAACATTTTCTGAAAGAGAATATTTTCGCTCTTAGTACATGACGTCAGAAGTGACCATCAAATTATTTATCAGTTCTTTGTGTAAATTGAAAAATGTGGTTGAAAACTTGTGATTTTCAGGCACGGATATTTTTCCAATTCCTGAAATTAGAAGTTTTAATCTTCAGTATATTTTAAAGTTAAGCTCTCCTCATATACTTGGGAAAAACTATAACAGGTTTCATAAATTTAAAGGATTTTGATGCTTTATTTCCTCATTTGAACGTAAAATTTTATTTATATTTTTATAATATTAAAAGGTAATCAGGGCCGTTTGAAAAATATAAAGCTCCTTCTTTTGAAACCGTACTTGCCACTCCTCTTCTTTTAATAGAATTATAAAATGAAATTAGTTAATTATCCTTTAAGTTAATTAATAATTAGGTATATTTGCATTTGTGATGGCGGTGTAGCCGAGTGGTGAAGGGAGAAAATTGGTTCATTTTATATATTACAAAAAATGCACTTTAATTATTTTTTCTAACTTCCTGAAAATCGGAGCTAACATATATGAACTTATATTTGAAGAGGTCAGGGCTGGCGTACCCACTAGAAAAATTAGGAGTGCCAAGGACATCACAAACTCTTAACAAATCTAGTTTAAATGATCTAATCTGAACTTAATGATCAGAGGAATGTCCAGGAATGTGCCTTATCGAAACTTTCCAGGAATATACATATCTAAGTGTTATCTTAGGGAGCAGAAAAATCCTTCCATTGACCATGGAAAAGGCGTTGTGTAAGATTTAATTGACTTCGAACATGGCAGCATAAATACCTTGGATGCCTGCAACGCAATCGCGAGAGATACTCGTATCGTCGGTATGAGAATTGGAAACAGCAACCCTGCTGGGGTTTTCAATCTCATTACATTCGAGATATAGGTTTTCTGTATCTCGAGTATTGAGATCGATCCAATGAGTTATATCGTTCAGTCAATAGCAATTTATCCTGTGTTCGGAAACAGCTCATTCTTGCGAGAAGCCCAACAGAGGCTAACAAGATTTCTGCAATGTAGCAGGACATCAGTCAAATAACAACCCAGTGCAACAGTAGCTAACCAAAGAGGCATTTAAGAACACATAAGTTGTCGTCGTAACTTGTTACGGATGGGTTCTCAACCGACGACCGATCCCTGTTCCATTCTTGTCAGGAAATAAAAGAAGATACAGTTACAGTGGGCTCATTCATCAGACAAATCTCAGTTTTCGCTGTTTCACGCCGTTGAAACCAGAAGACCAGAATATGGCGAAAATAATGAGTCCATCTTTGAATGCAGAGTGGCGATGCGGTGGTGCGTGAGGCCCCTTTATACTAGTGAGGAAACATTTAGATACCACGGGTTATCTGACAATAGTGTCTGACCAGGTGCATTCTTTTCGTGGTTGCAGTGCGTCTGTCTACAAATGGGTCCTTCCAATAGGATAATGCGTCATTTCAGGTTCCTACTGCGGCGATCTCCCTATCACAGATCTCAATCCAGTTGAATCCATGAGATGGCACGAAATCTTCGAAGTAGAGATTTGCAAAAAATGTGGGACACAGTTGAGTTAAGATGGGACTGCATCCCTGTGGCACGCTTTATACACTTTCTTCAGTTTATGTCACAGCGAATCCAGGGTGTTGTGAGAGCTAAAGAGATGAGAGGTGAGTGAGACCCATTCACTGCTTAATAAAGTGGCCCCCTCATTATTAGCTGAAGATATCTTCTCCAGTTGCTTGCAATGCACTTAAAAGTAAAGAGTACTTCACTGATTTTAAAAGTAGAATTTTAGTGGGGGAATCCGATGGTGAATGCTAGTGTGTCTGCTAAGGTGATCATGGAATGCTACGGCACAGCATTGCCATGGGTGTGCCAGATGTAATGCTCATATGTAAAGAATTGGTCCGGGCAAGATGTATGGCTAGAGAGGAGTGGAAGGTGCTTGTAAGTTTAACAGTTCCACAGGACACTAATGGATAACAGTAGGCTATTCTGATCTGAAAAACTTCTTGGTACAATTGTAGAATATGGCACAGCAAATTCGAAGGCGACAAATCGTATTTCAGGACATTGAAATGCTAGAAAAGGATGATTTAATAATGTGATAAATCCTGTTTATAGTGCAATATTGCAGATACAAAGACTGGGGTATGAAAAACGACATGAAGCCACAGCTGTCGTTTATCTTGGACACTTTTTTTTTTAAAAGACCATTGAATCCCTGATACCAGTGCAACAACTCATGGTACCTACGAAAATTGGTGTGAAACAGGTCCATCTTATACCAATCTGTCATCGCACCTACCCATATGATGGCTACTTTCATTGCAGTAACACGGTCTACCATCGGGCTTTTATTATTGACCAGATTCCATCAACATCATCTCATGAAGTAAAAAAAAATGCTATCCGTGATGGAAATAAAGATCCTACACAATTAATATATTATCTATTACACATCATCAAAACGTTATTTGAATATACTGCATGTTTTATTCCCGATATTGGCCTCAAGATTTACATCATGTCTTAAATTGAATAATGAATGCAACGATGATAATAAGTACAAAATGAAAGTTAAGCCAGTAATAGCGTAATGGGTAAAACAGTTTCATTACTCCTGGTATATGCGAGTAAATCCAGACTTAGGCATCCCCCCACCAACTATTCTTGATTCTTTTAACAGAAAACATGAACGAAGTCCATCCCCAATGACTTCCTATCATGTTCTAGAACCTAAAACGAGAAATGCAATAATTACCTTCTATCAAAAAAGTCGTTCTGTGGATAACTATTTTCCACAGAACGACTTTTGTTTGCTGAAGTGGTTTATAAACCGATTTTAAATATTGAAAATAAGGAAATGTACCGCATTTTAGTTGACAGTGGAATCCTTTAACATTATGCCCACAGAGCTATGACTGTTCCTTCTAGTGAGGGACAGAATTCTACAGTCAGGGGGTTCCAGAAAAGTCACAAATACTTCCTGCGCTTTTTATCTGCGTTATTTAAGGCTTTATTATGTGATATTAAACGCATTGTGGCTAGAAAACTGTTTTCCGGCCATAATGAAACGATATTCATTCCGTTGTGAAATGGAACTTATGTTTCGCAAAGGGTATACTTACTCCATTTCATTAGATGACAGAATCGCCATACACGTTGCATTGTGGAATCCAGTACCATTCAATTACATTAAGTTAGTTATCTCCAATTATAACACCCTCCGTTAAAAGCAAATTTCATACAGAAATCGAAATGCTACACAAAGATTACGAAGAGTCAAAGGAAGATTAAATGTTTAGTTATGTGCTGAGACATTTATAAATTGCGTTGGTTGGTTCCCTTTTTACGAGGGATAATTTAATTTTAATTGATAAGTTAAAAATTGTACTATATTACGTGCGTGCGTACTCAGTACGTACTATTTTTTTTAAAATTTAGTTGCAATACTTTGCGGTGTGCTCCAAACTTCCATTTTCCTGTGAAAATTTAATTCAATTATTTTAGCCCAGATAGTTTCTGACTCTTGTGGCCTATATTTTTTTCTCCTATTTTTTTAATGTTCGAACGATTAACAAATTGCTCCGAAATTAGAGTATAAAAAAGATTGGTGCTTTTTTTTTACCTCCTGGGATTTTATTGAGCCAGGTGGAGGTGATAAAATAGGTAACGGCTATAACTAATAAGTTCCCTAGTTTGTGATGGGCCGAGAAGCAGAGCGTGAAATGCGGTCATATTACTTATGCTTTTGCTTCGAAGAAAAGTGGCATCAGTACGCTGTAATAGGTAAATTTCCCTTACGTTTGAAAGGAAACTATACCCAAGGGAAATTACTGTCTCGCAAATAAAATGCCTTCTCCTTTTCTGGAATAATGTCGTAGAAAACTAGGAGAAGCTGTAACTCAATATTCGTCGCTATAAATAGACGATTGATTCTAGTTATTCAATCATCAAAAATGCTTTGATCAGAAGGACAGAGTAATTAAATAATCCAATTAGAGATATTTGATGTTTCGGTGCAACATGGGAATAATTTCAAAAAAATTATGGTGCTAGTAAAGGGCAGGTGTCATTAATCTATCTTGCTTTATGCTAACTGCAAACAAAATCTCTCTCTCTCTCTTGGTTTCATAGAAACCGATTTCTGGGAAAGCAGGTTCTAACAGAAATGAGTTGTAGAATTCATGCAGAAATTAGAAAGTAATGAGAAGTAAATAAGGAATGACGTTCATCTCTCTGCAGAAATTGAGAGAATTTGATACAGTAATTCTTAAAAGATACTTAAAAATCGGAATTTTAACAACCTCTCCGTCCGGTTCAAGAATCTTAAGTGATCATCTGCTTTCCAAAGAGGTGATTTGTACTAGAGTGCAACGTCTGAACTGTGTGACTGCCTGTTTTTTTTTTTCTACAGAGTTCTCTGTTAGTAGGGATAGAGAAATGTTCCTGGGCAGTATGGCATTAAAACCCTGCTGCACGGTATATTTAAATTAAGCCTCTGCATTTGGCGTCTACTGCAACCAAATGATGTCACGAACATGCAATTCACACAGCGCAAGTGCTCTTTCTTGCAGCCCCAAAGGTCAGCGAGACATGGGCGTTCCTGACGTTTGTAAACGAGAATGTCGAGTGACCGAAGAACAAAAGATTAAATGAGTGACTGTGGCTCGGCGAAGAGTGTTTACGACCTTTACCTAATTCTCCAGCTTTCGCATCTTACTAGAAGATACAGGAGTATGGTGACTGTCCTGTAATTATGGAAATTACTGTTTAGGTGGATAGTGCCCCATTTCTGTTTGTTAATTGTGGTGCTTCGCCTTACTGCTTGCATGCACGGTAGGTACCATGACCTGTCTCTTGTAGGTACATTATCGGTTTGAATAGCCAAACGCTGCGAGGTTACGATCATTATGACTGTTAATTTGACACGGCAGCCGCCTGGTCAGGGTGAACGACCCACCCTTCCACCATTATAAAGCTTTGGAATATATTTTTATTTCGTCCAAAAATTTTTTTCTTGTTTAATGCAGTTCGGAAACCATTGTTTGGACTAAATTACTATACCCCTATTCAAGATCTCAATCCACATGATAAATGGCAAAGAGCAGTTCACAGTGCAATAATCCCTTCACTTATGGCTTGCAGTATTGGATGATTATTAACAACAAATAATGCTAATAATGTGTATCAATTATGTATTCTCAAATATTAACATTTTCAGTAATTAAGCATTAAAGAATCTCTCACTTCATATTTCTTAAACTAATTCCTGCTCCGTTCTGTTCGGCTAATTTTTCATACTTATAAAAAGTGTAACCTGTTCACTGTTTAAAGATATTTTTTTTCAAAACCAGTTTTTGTCAATAAATATTGAAGCAGCAATTGTTCATTTTTCCTGTTTTACAATCTCCAAGTATCAAAGCTTCGCTGCTGTGAAAGGTTCATATTTTGTGCCTTTAGGGAAAGCTCACTGCATCGCGGGCACTAAGATCGATATTAGTAAAGAAGTTAAAAGAAATTCTTTCGTTTGTGGAAGAAGAGAACGGACTCATGTAGATCTTCTCAACGCATCTATTCATTATATCATACATTGATAAGTTTAATTTTTAAAAAAATAACTTTTGGAGCTTTCTAGACACACTACTTAAATTATATTATTTATAGAAAATAATTATTCGGATTAATTTTGAAATTTTTATTCAAAGTCTGCATGATTTCCATACTGAAGGTACAACAAAAACATTAAAGACAGATAATAATTCCGGAAAATCAGACTAGCCATGTAAATATTGGCATGACATGTAGCAGATCTCTCTAAAAAGGGAGACGTATTCATAAAAACAATTAAATTGTCATGTACACGGTATTCCTGAAACCCGTTTTGTTCATTATTTTAATTGAAGTCCACTTCCAAGTTATGAGCCTTCCATATCATTCGTGTTATCGGCTGTAATGAGAAATTATATTCATATCATTCCTTATTACATTAAATCATATAATTCTTCCCGTGGTACTTAGGTGGTTGAGATTCGTTTAGAGGAGAGAGCATGTCAGCATAGGAAGCGTCAAAGAAAACAATCGCAAGTGCAGGCAACTATTTTGTCAGTTAAGAGTTTGTAGAAATAGACTTTGCATAAAACGATATAGTCAAGAGTCTCCATAATCAGCCATTTTCAATCCACTGCAGGATGAAGGCCTCTCCAGCAACTTTCCAGTTCCTTCTGTTTTGAGCACTGGCCATTCATTTACTACCCACAAACTCATGAAATTAATCTATCCATCTCCGCATTTTTCTTCCAGGTTTTCTTTTAGCTCCTCTTGGGCACCATTCTGTTATTTTCTTAGTCCATCTGTCATGTCTCCGAGCTATGTGTCCTGCCCAAGACCATTTTAGTTCTTTAGTTTTGATAAGAATGTCCTTTACTTGAGTTTGCTGCCTAATCCATGTGTTTCTCTTCTTATCTAACAGTCTGATTTCCAATATAATTCGTTCCATTCTTCGCTGTGTAATTCTCAGATTCTCTTCCATTCTTTTGGTGAGTGCCCAAGTTTCACTTCCATAAGTCATGGTGGGGAGTATACATTGGTTCATTATTTTACGTTTCAGACAAACTGGGATATTGCTCTTCACTATGTGACTATATTTCCTGAATGCTATCCATCCAAAATTTATTCTTCTCTTGACTTCCAGCCATTTATCATTATTACAGCTAATAACTTGTTCCAGATAAGTATATAACTCCAACTTTTCAATTACTGCTCCTTCAATCATAATTTTCCTTTCCGTGGCATACTTATTCATCATTACTTTTGTTTTAGCCATATTCATCTTTAGTCCAAAACTTTACTAACTGTGCATAACTGATTAAGATTTTCCTCTAATTCTTTGGGATCGTGGCTTATGACCACAATGTCATCTGCAAATCGTAAATGGTTTAGGTACTCTCCGTTCAAATTGACTCCTTTCTGCGACCAGTCTAATCTTCTGAAAGCTTCCTCAAGGGCAGCAGTAAACAGCTTCGGAGATATTGTCTCCTTGTCGAACTCCTTTCTCAATTTTAAATTTACTACTGTCTTTGTCTAGTCTAATAAAGGAGGTAGCACTCTCATATATTTTCTTCAAAATCATGATATGTGGGGTATCTATGCCTTGTCTTTCCAGTGCCCGAAACATTGCTTTATGCTGTATGGAGTCAAATGCCTTTTCATAATCCACAAATGCCAGGCATAATGGTGTTTTATATTCATTTGCTTTCTCCATTAGCTGTGATATCACAGCTAATGGAGAAAGTTCCATAGTTGAGAATCCTGTCCTAAAGCCAGCTTGCTCTTTCTGTTGATTCTCATCAAGTATTCTTTCTAATTTGTTAGTAATGATCCTTGTGAACAACTTGTAGATGTGAGATAACAAGCTAATTAGTCTATAATTTCCAATATCTGATTTATCTCCTTTCTTATGCAGCAAAACTATGATTGCATTATTCCACTGCTTAGGCATCACACCTTTTCTAATGCACTTTGTGAAGAGCCTTGCCAGTTTTTGTGTTATGTCTCTTCCTCCCAATTTTAACAACTCTACAGTAACTTCATCTTCCCCCGGGGCTTTGATTCTTCATTTTCTTCAATGCATGTTCTACCTCATCAGGAAGAATATCGGGTATGTCGTATGTGTTGCTACTTTGCAATCCATCTTCCCCACTGCTGGTATCATTCCCCTGTTCCTTGTATAATTCTCTATAGTAGTCTTCTGCTATTTGAATTATGCCTTCTCTGCTGTTTATAAGTACACCATCGCTATTCTTCAGTTTCAGTATCATTTGTCTTTCTGTATTACTGCTCATGGCTGCTGATTTAAATCCTTTGTTTTCCTTTAATGCTTGTTCTACTTTTCTTGTTTTAAATCTTATGTTCTCTCTGAGTCTGTTTCTAATGGCTTTGCATAACTCAGTATACCAATTTTTTCCTTGTTAGTATTTATCTTCCTCTTCATTTTTCGCCTTCGATTCATCATATCAAGTGTTTCTTGACTAATTTTTTCTTCTTTGGATTTATTTTCCCTATAAGTTTCTTGGGGTTTATCACTTTATTTTATTCATAAATTTTAGGGAGGCAGGCCAACCGGACTTCTCCTAAATCTTCTGTAATAGAGAGATATTGGATCCATCAGTGTTTTAGGCTGAGTGTCTGATAACACACAGGATACCTGTTCCCCTCTAAGCCCCTATAGTCAAGAGTGTGGTGTGTTATTTTATTCGGATAGATACGATAAGAATCTTTTATTACTAGATGCGGAAGGCATGCCGATTATGAAATAAATTTTTTGTCATCATTTTAAATACTGATTAAGACTTATCTAATTATACTATTTATATTTTTGGAAAAGGACCCATTGGCTTCCTGGATAACATCAAAATATTTTATATTTATCAGATTTAGAGATTGTTTTTCACGTTGTAATAAAAAAACATTTTTGCACAGACTTTTTATTAAAAATATTGAATTCATGATAATGATTCTCCCAGCATATTTGTATGTTCTATTCACACAATTATTCAGTTTTTTGAAGATTGCCTCTCGATTTGTTTTTTAAATCCCGCAAACAGACTAGCCAACCATCTAATAAACATAAGTTGTACACACAATATACCGATTCCTTAGCGTTTGCCCTAAATAACTAAATCTCTCGTGCACTCATAGTATGTTGGCCTCTTTTCTCTTAAGAACACCGCCAATCTCCACAAACGTTTGGAGATTGGCATATTATCCAAGGCTCAAGATTTGTGAGTGACGCGAATCGTGACTCTTGATAATTCCCATTAGCCACTTGAACTGAACTGTAGTTGGACCTTTGCATATATGATTTAATATATCCAAATCAGATTATATGATTTTTTTCTTCAAGGAAGTAGCTTTTTAGCAATCTAACGTCACCTTTTAGAAGTTACACTGAGAAAGGAAAAATATATTTCAAAAGAATTATCAGGATAATTTTGCATGCAACAACCACGTCTTTATAACTCACTTCTTTCATGTTTAATTAGCTTACGCTTAGAATTGTAAAGATAATTTGCGAATACCTGTATTTAAGATATCAGTTAAAGCCATGAGAACTGAGAGAAAATTTGCCGTAACTCTCTGCAACACTGCTACAGTAAATCCAGTACCGCTCAGCCTCTCAAACTTTGGTTTCACTACAGGTGTGATTTAAAGATTATTTCACAGCATTGATACTAGATTCCAAAGTTCGTACTGTAGTACTGAAGGCAAATTTCAACCCATATTTAACGTTGTATAAAGAGCAATATCTAATCAAGGTTACATTTCAGATCTAAATACAGCTTTCTAGAGTTGTTTAAAAACATGGTTGAATGTTACTACAACAGCAAAAGCAAATGAACTGTGCTTAGATGCAATTAGTTTTTAGCGAAAAACGATAGCTGGCTTGAATATTTATATATATGAAAAGATTCCAGAAGGGGTCTAACATTTTGAAAACGCGATATAAAATAAATCAGCCGTCCTCAATTTAATTTTGTTTCTCAGGAAAATAATAAAATCTGACTAATAAAAAGTGATTTAAATTAATAAAGACAAAAGTTTCAAGGCTTCAGTTGAAAGGTTAAAGTTCAATTTGTATTACGTTTCTGCACCATCCAACATATGCTGGCAACTTCTCACATGCGAGCCTAATTTAAATTGTGAATATAATTTATCAAACAAAAATCGATATATATTTCTTTTAACAGTTTAGATAAACCATGTATTTCATGTTGTTTCCTATCAAATCCAATTAATTTGCTTTCTTTTTTAAATGTCATTAAAAATATAACGTAGGGGCATTAAAGTGAGAACTATAATCAAATATATGAAATGTTGGAAAGAAAATGTTAGGCAACTTTTAATTTACTTTTGATAACTTTAATTACTCTTTGTCGTTTATGATCTCGTAAAAGATTACTTGGCGAGGAACAATAAATTATTTTATTAAAATATTTAGTTTGTTAAATATATTTTAGTGCGGTCATCGATTCTGGTAATATAGTTAAACGTACTTATGCTTCAGTACCATAACGTTTCGTTGATCGTCTGAGGTGAGTGTCCTTGTAGACGAGTTGACCATCAAATATTTATGGATCAACTTACAAGGTCTGACACGCACCGTATCGTTTTGGGTAGAATATTATCTTTACTTCCCAAAGTAGTTAACCGAATAATAATATTCTAGAAACATACAAAAACGTTTATTTTGTAAAGTGCAACCACTAAATATTACTCTTAAGATAAGAAATGAATTAAAGAACGAGATGACTTCTAAAGGATATGCAAACTATTAGTACATATGCAAATATGTACAAAAAGATATGTACATACATTAATCATTATACAAACGAAATGTATGATCCTGAAAATCAAGTGGTGCACAGCTTTTACGATATATCAGTTTTTAATATGAATAAAGGCGTATTTACTTGATGACTCCTTCCAAATTGGATGACCGTGTGTGTGTGTGTTCCGAACCTCTGTATTTCGAGATATCATTGTGAAAATGTCACAAAATACCATTTTTAGATGGATTGTCCTCAATCTATCTAAAAATCATCTAATTAAAATTCCTCTAATCCGTATAAAGCAGGACAAAGTCGGGCTGAATGTGACTCAGCATTTGTAAGCAGACTGAAGAAACTAATTCTAAGACAGGTAAATTAGCTCTCAAATCCTGTTCGAGACCATCGTATCATCTCAATGCCAGACAATCTTTATCCGGACCTAACTGCGAGGCTTCATTTTGTAGTTTGACACAGCGTTTGAATACTACAAAGTATTGAAACGGTGTGTCTTCTGGAGAACTTAATTTGGCTGGCCAATTTAAATGTCCTGCATTGTCTCATGTTCCTTGTGAAACGGATAGTTTGGCATCCTTGGATTACAGGAATATCAGAATCACGAGTGCCTCTCAAATATTCAGCAAAAGGCGCAACCTGGTCAATTATAATATGTGTATAGTCAGCCTGATTCATCCGGGTTGGTATTTCAAGTAGGGATCCCACTTCATAACAGGTGAAACATCGAAACGTAAGACTGGTCCGCCACCACAAACCAATATACGACACCTTGCGCACAATCTATATGAAATGCCTAACTGCTCCTTCTGTGAACTTGATCCTGGCATCAATGGGGGTATAAGAAAAATTTGGATTTGTCAGACTACATCACAGCTTTCCAATCTTCAATAGACTAGTTTTTTTTTTTTTAATCCCATATTAGTTAGGCTTTTTATGCGCTGTTTTTCGGGTGACCCTACTTCAGATATGTAAGATCCTTCGCAGTGTTGTCTCAGAAATTGGTTTGTGAGGTCGTTGATTTTTTTTTTTTTTTTTTCTGAATTCGATATTCATAGATTTTCAACACAAATCCTGCCACTGATATTTGGTTGATTAATACTCACACCATTCCTTAAAAGCTCTTATTACTCTTCTTTCTGAAACACTGTTAAAAAACACACCGGCGGCCTTTTTGTAACAAAAAAAGTAGCTGTATTTTCAGAACAAATGTTCTTTAGACCTCAAATTCTGTCACTCCCCTTTTTGCCACTCATTGACACCTTTTCTAGGCCGCTATCTAGAAACCCTTGTGTGGTGGAAACCCTTGCTTCTTCAATTACACTTGATATGTCTGTAAACAGAGAAAACGTGTTAACCTTATACTCTGATTTCAGAGCGGTAAGCAAACATGCGTAGAAGATTTGTGTTCAATCTTTTAATATTCTCTTAATACCATAAGTGAATAATTGTTTGTCTCAATCGTTGTCAGTCGTTTATTTACGTAAGCCTTAGGTTCTCAACGGTCAAACGAGAAGCGACATTATCCAAATGAATCAGAACATGTAACAAAAGTCGAAGTTCAGAGTTTTCGTTTTCTTGGCAGAGTTCTCATATTTTGAACATCATTGTGAACGATAACTATCACTTAATTTTGATTACGAGAAAACGAAACGCATCCCAAGTAACATTTCAATACAGTGGTCGATTAAAGCAGCAGACGTTTCAATATGCGGTACACCGGACATTGTCCAGTCTAGGCTATAGTAGCCATACATCCCCTCAACTATCAGTAAGAAGTGCCTGCGAGAAAACCTTATTGAAAATAAACACTGAAGGACTGGAAGAAAGTTGGCTAGGAAACCTAGTTCCAGTTGGGAGACGACATGATGGAGATTTTGCAGATCGGTGAGTGTAATATAAAAGTGTGGTACATCTTTCATTGAGATGACGAGGATTAATTCTGATGGAAGAGAGTAGCTATTAATCCATGAGTAGCAAATGATGGATGCCCAATCTCCACAGATTTTCATCCAGCAAGCATTTTAAAGCTGATATTAAAGGATCACAGGCTTGTGAACTCTCTTCAATTAAGCAGTTTAAATAGCTGAATATATTGGGGGAATCTTGTCGAATTTGAGTAGGTAAATCACATTCCATCCCTCATAAACATTTCAGACCGAGCTTCACTGTGTATACATACACGGGTAAGTAGGCGATGCTTCAGTTTTTTTTTTATTTCTGACTTGTCTACCAATTCACTTGTATTTTCCGTTTCCGCACCAACGCAGTACGAGCAGCCTAGAAACTGTGAAGTTACAAAAAAAAAAAAAAAATAAATAAATAAATAAAATAAAATAAAAACCTACATAAAGTGCAACAGGAATACTATATGTGAAAATATATTGAGCAGCAGAAGGTATCACCAGGAAACCCTTATTTGAGATTAATGCATCAACCGAAAACCAGATAAATTTTAAGGACATTCATCTCAATGACTGTTCTTAGATTTTAATGCGATGTACGAACTTAAGGAACGGAAGAATTCATGATTATATCCTGTTTTCAAAATGTTATACTTTCACTGCGCTATAATACAACCAAACGGTCAGGGTGCGGGGGGGGGGTAACTATTGAGGCAAATGATAAATTGCTCTAGGCAACGCGCTCACCGTTGGAAGACTCAGCCACGTGTAATCACAAAACGATGGTTTCCCCTACAGGCTGCACGTTATATTTCGTTAACGGCCACACAGCTATTGATCATTTATTCCGAGAAAGATTACAAACGAAAAGTTAGGTCACTACTCTGAATTGATAACATTTCTTGGGCTCGTTCATAGCGGTCTTGCAGAGGAGAGAGACATTTAAAGAAAAGCACGAAGATAGTTTTTCCGAATGAGTGTTCACTACGAATAACATCGCCATATTGCGAATAGTAAGACTGTTCTTTTTTTTTCTTTTTTTTATTTATTTTTTTTATTTCTTTTTTTTTCTTCCTTTTTTGTTCTTTTTTTTTCTTTTTTTTTAGTATGTGGCTTAGAGACGTTCATGTCTAAGACATTCGACCTGTAGTCACTGGCAGAGTTCTCATATTTTGAACATCATTGTGAACGATAACTATCACTTAATTTTGATCCATGTACAAAATATCTATAATTTCATCAAATTTGATGAGGTTGTTGTGTGAAAAGTGCTTACTTTTCCCGAATTTTGTGCAGCATTCAACGCAACACTTGAGGTAATAAATTAAATAGTTATATCAAATAAACCTTCGACTTACTTGGAACAGAAAATAAAAATTAATTTTCTCAATTAGCTTTGAGAAATTTTGTTTATAACGTGCGAAGAAAGTTGGTTTATGTACAAAAAATAATCCACTTAGGAAAAAAAAAAAAAAAACGAGTTCAGGGTGTAGAGAGGGGTAGCAACGCCCAGGGACAAAATTGATTTCTGTGTCACTTCTTATTTTTGTTAAAAGATTTGAATTTAATATGTATACTCTTTGCATTTTACCATGTTTTCTTAATAAAAGCTACAGTATTTTAATAATATTTTATTAGATGAAAATGAAAACAAATTAAGAACAAGTTAGGTAATTTGCATATTGCGTTGCATTTCACGTGCCTTCGATTGTCAAATAACGTATCTCGCGGGATATGAACTTTAGTACCGTATTCTAGAATTTTATTAAAAACCTCACGTGATATGATAGCTATGAGGCGGTTTGTGTAACAATAATTCTTTATTAAGAACGAGTGATAGGTGAAGTGAATCAGTAACCGCCATATATTCTGCAGTATTTCATTATTTATTCATTACTAATTTATAATGTTTATTTATCAGAGGGGTAAATATTTGTTTACCTGGAGCAAAATAAACATTTTAATTGCTCTAGGCGCAGAATACAGAGATAGCTAGTTACAGCTTTTCTCTGCCCTTAATCAGGAATGTACGAAAAAAATATACGAAACTTTAATGTAGCAAAAATTTTTAATAAAAATACATTTTGTGGGCTTCTTCACATGGTTTGGCTAAGGGTCCTGTTATGGCCAAATCAGGCCCTGGCGAGTGTTCAAAGCGCCTTAGAGCGAATTAGCGCAGCAAAAGCTACCTTCGTATGCTAATCGAAGTTGGGAAAAGCTTTCTGAACGATCGGGAGGAACTTTTTATATGCGTTTTACTCACCGTATCAGGTTAGTAGGTCTCGAATGAGGGTTGTAGTGATTCTGTTTATTTATCTCTCCTTGGGTTAATTTATTTATCCAATGAATTTTAGCTATAAATTTAAAACTAAAAGATAACTCTGCACGCATATATCTGCGCCCAGGAGTGACTTACCTATCGCAAAACCCCTGATCCTGTCGAAAAGCCCTAAGGTAAAGAAAAGTATTTGTGATGTTTTCCTCACCAAGATGTACGTGAAACTAACTGGATATAGGAATCATCAAGCTGTTATGCTACGCAGTTGGAGTCTCCAGTGCAGAAGCGACAATCACTCGCCGAATAAAGTCTCATTTTTTTTATAGTTAACGATATGGGGAGAGCGAGTTCTGTTGCCTCACCAGCATTTTTAGTGGCAGTATAGTGGGTGTCGCTACTTATCACTCTTTGAAGAGGTTTGGGTTCGATTCCCGTCTATGACTGGAGGAATTTTTAAAGTCCTCTTCAACCGAGGCTATAGTTAGCCGATTTAAAGCAGAGGCTTTAGTACCCCCCCCCCATTTTCGTGGTTTTTAAACCTGCACAGTATGCAAATTTGCCCGTGAGCACACAATACACAACACCAGAATATAGTCTGTCACTGATGCGCTTAAAACCTTACAAGTTTTGAATGCCTTAATTAATGCTCCTGCTGTTTATTTTTGTTTATTAATCAAATGAAATTTCAGTTTGAACCGTGTTTTAAACTTTTGACTGAAAATTCGGTTTTATTTCATTCAGCATCTCCATCAGTAATAAACTCACTTCACTCGCTTTCTCTTTTCAATGCTGAAGGAGACGGATATGAGAAAAAGTAAATTTGATTACTTTTCTTCATTTGTCGCACAAAAATTTGGTTTGGCAGTGGAAAATGAAGCACCGCAAACCAAAAATAGTTACCGACTGTTTGGAATACAGGTCATAGGTTGTTGACCCCTGAATGCTAATATGAATATGCATCGTTCGTTATGCAGTAATTTTATTCTTCACAATTTCTAACATGAATGAATCGTTGCGTTTTATGAGCAATATCCGGTGTACTACTGCTGCCGAAAAACGTGATATTTGAGCCAAATAGTGGAAAGCCTTTATTCTCAAGAAAGGTTTATCGTGTATATGTTCTGTCTAGACCCAGTGACTCCCTCCTGCTATAGGAAATTGTTTTGCTGGTTCAAGCGTTAAATTTTTTTAATCATAAAATAGGGAGATTTTACATGTCACAATTAAAAGAGAAATACGGATTAAAAGAAGACTGATTCGTTTGTCATCGATTTTGAAAGTTTAGACCACGTTTGGACTTAGAAATTTACTTACAAAGTACACTGCGTTCAGGTAAATTACATTTATCTGAACACTGATTCAATTTCAAAGGAATAACCCTTATTTATATTGACAAAGTTTTTTAAACAAATATTGCAATGCAACAATAAAGGTCAAATTAGCGTTGCAAAAAAAGGACAATAAGTTGCACGTGGATTACGATATGGTTTTAAATATTTAGGTACTAGCGTTTTTAGTGCGAATGTGTACCAGGTATATGTGCTTTTCGATTTTTTTTTTCTGTTTTTAAGCGTTTGAAATAACGCTAACGCCGCAAGTTGAAGCTTCAGCGTTACGCAGCTTTACGTCTGCTATCAGTCATCTTAAGAATACTTTAACTAAAATATGTCAAGTTTTAAACTTTTTATAAGTGTTCTTCGTAAATCTTTTAAGTAAGACTTAAAGGCAACGCCTTTCTGATAATAGTTCAAACGTAGCGATGAGTAATCGGCTAAGAGTACGCCACCTTCTTACCCGATATGTAATACTGCAGTGTGTTTGATGGTAGTGGTCCTCCATGAGTATAGAGACAAAATATTTTCATTTGATTGGAGAGGTGTGGTTCGGTCCTTGTTGATGGATGGAGGAATTTCTCAAGTGCTTTTCATTCGAGGTTGTAATTAGCAATCTTAGGCAGATGAAGTAGGCTTTTTTCTTCGTGAGTTATTCTGAGTTTTTCAGTCGCACAACGGGAAAAATCGGCCCTGAAATACACTTGTTCATGCTGTTGTTATTTGGTTTTAGGAGCATTAGTAATTAAGGCCATATATTGCTCCGGAGATATGCGGTGGTCATTCCCTGACCTTTTCGCATCCTCCGTATTTGGGGGTCACGGGCTCGAACCCTGGTCTAATCAAGAAACGTGTGCTACGCACTGCTGCTCCTGCCTACCTGGCTACGGAGGCGCCATTTGTTCATGCATGATACACACTCGCGCAGTATAGGCTAAGTCGGTGAAGCGCCTAAACCCCAACAACAATCAATGTTTATGGTTTTATTTTTGACTATTATATACATCCCTACTATAGCTGTAACTTGTATATAACTTATAATGTTAACTTGATGTTGAAAATAACAATCCCAATCAAAAATGCAATACCTGTGGAAATTATCGCGATGATACCATCCAAATACACTGTTTACCTTCCTAATCAGTTCTTGTCCAAGCCATCCACATTTTAATTTATTTTTACTTCTTCAGCTTTAGATCTATCGCTGTCTGCTCAAGAATCTTCTGTTTCGTCATCGTGAATTCATAAATATTAAAGATGCGCATTATTGCCCTTGCGCAGAAGAACTTTGAACAGTTGAATTATAAACACTTGAATTATATGTATTTATCCCTTTATTTTAACATTAAACGTTGGTACATCTTTTGATGCAGACGTGATAGAGACTTTTTAATGGTGATTTTCCCATTTATTTCCTCCAGAATCACATATTTTCATTGCGGAAGTATGACAAAAATATCTTTTGTTGGAGATATCGGTGAGTGAATTAATGTAATAATATATGCCTAATTTTAATTTCAGATTAAATGTACAGATAAAAACTCATTTTCAACGAATAATATTTATTGGTTTTTTTCATGTTTCATTAATACAATGAATTAAATCTAAATACAAATATGAAAAGGGTAACTGAACACCATATATAGTCACGTTTGATTAATGGACTTAGTATAAACAAGCAATATCACTAAGGCGCAAAGATGAAACATTTTGATTTTGAACAATGCTAAAACGATCAGGAAACCTTCAGGGTGTATGAATGACTGAAATATCCTCAACCAGTAATGTCCCATTTCTCGACATTTGCCCGTTTCGTGTAAGAACCAAATTTACGTTAGGCCTTTATTATTGCAACGGGAAAATGGGTGGAAGGCGAAGAATATTCCATTACAGTATTTTGATTATTCCTAAGAGTCATTTAAAGGAATAATATCGCGGGATTCACGCAAGCAACTTTATTTTAATTTATTATTATTTTATTTATTTATTGGTTTTTCTAAACGTTAAGAAGCAGAATAGTTCCGTTTTTCTTAATGAATGTGATGTTTGTGCTTTTGACTAGGAAGAAAAAGACTTTGGTCTCGTTTAATGATCTGAATATTGTTTTACCAGGTACTATTACGTTAATTGTTTCTGTGTTCCAGCATGGGAAGTGCACAGACAGAATACGGCCATACTTCCCCTGTCTGAATGATTTCTTCCTCTCCACCGCCCGTAAACCCATCGAAGAAATAAGCTCACTTCCGTCAGCCATCCACTTCCTTATTCATGCGGATATTTCGCCATGGTGTGCGTACCAACATGCTGCATTAATGTGGTGCGATGCACGAGGGATTTGCACTTACAGTCGCCTATGCCATTATATAATAAAAGCAATCTCAAAATTAATCATCTAAATGAACTGTTAAAAATATTTTGCAACTTGTATTTAATTGTTGCAAACCTTTCATATCAACTGCTGTTATTCGTTTGTACCTGAGCATAGCAAATCTTTCATCCACTCCTTCCATACACGCAATGAGCAGCAAATAATAAAAGGCTGTTAAGTTATTTTCCCAATGTTACACCGTCATGTGATAAATTTCTCGTTGAGGATTTGGTCCAGATATTTTTTACCGTGTGCTGTTGGGCATACATTGTATGCTTGTTGTTCGAGAGCAAGGAAGGGCTATTTATTCCCTAGTGTGCATAAAAATTACTTAGCGCATATCAGAAGGAACAGTTTCGATCACTTTATTTTTCTGCGATTTTTGACTTTTCTGCCTACAAATACAGGGTTCATTACAATCGCCCTTCATTGAGACATTTACATTCAATAACGTTACACTCATATATTTAGTTCAATAATTACACGATCAAAGTTAATCATTATCATTTAAATTTTCAGAATTCCTGGGACAGAAGTCCAGGAATTACTTATAAGCTAGAGAAAGTGGAGATAAAAATCGAAGGTCGCATTTAGAATATTGTGTTCATGTCTGAAAGCCTTACTTGAAGATAGATATAGCTTATCTATGAATGGTTCAGAGAAAAAAAAGAAAAACCAGATTGGTGAGCGGCTGTTAATCAATGTCCATAAGAACAACTTGAAGGCTCGGCTGTAAAACTTAGCAACTTCACTTCTTAGTGGGGATGGAGGCCTGATAGAAGAACAGTATATAATTCCCGGAAGGGAATTAGTAAAATGTATGACGGAGGTATATAATCACTGGTAGAAAAGAGAAGAACCAGGAGGACACAAATACAAAATGATGGGGAATAACAGGGGGCTATATCTCATGAACTTTACTTTTTGGCTGCGTGTGATCATTAGAATGAACTGCTTGTCTGCCACAGTAATTGAGGTGGAGAGTTCGGTAAAGTTTGAAGCTGATCAGGATAACCACTTTATGGAGACAGGAATTTCTCTGAATCATAGAAATTTTTTTCCTTTATTTTCTTTTTTGATGCAGAAAAAGTCCGCTTCCTTGCATCATTTCCACATTAATACTAATTATGATCAAGATCATAACGAAGTAGTACGACTAAGGATCCCAGCATAACTGTTGTGTTGTGCAGCCATATGGTGATTGCGGTCATGTCTGGATGAAAGTAGTTCTGCTAAAGTTAATATTTTTCCTCTAATGATTAACTTCCACAGAATACTGATTAGTAGAACTTTTGACTTGAATTGTAGTTTGATTAATTTGCTTATTAATAACACCTTTCCTTAGAATTAATGGATTCGCGTGGTGGGTGCTTACTCATACCACAGCTATAATAACACTAACTGAGGCTGTAATGTAATGGATCCAGTACCTTATAGCCCCAGTTAAATGTATTTCTTCAAAAGCAGTGCCAACAAAAATTCTAAGAACTTGGTTTACCTGTTGCTTGAAAATAACTCGAATGTAGGGGAACATGCGATCCCTAACCCGAAACCGACCAACTCAGACATGCACTGAAAGTAATCCATAACGGCCCCTCTCGTCTCTAGTGGACATTATTATTAGCCATATGATGCAAGGAAGCCTAAGGCTTATGCTACCAGCCAAAAAAAATTTCGATTTACCCTGAGAGAGAGAGAGAGAGAGAGAGAGAGAGAGAGAGAAAGAAATAAATAAAGAAAATAGAAGGGAATCGCCTAGAAAGAGAATAATGATGATATCAAGATGATACCCTTGGTGTGCCAAGCCCACACTCACCAGATGTCAGCCCCTGGGACATATCCTTCAACCTCCATCTTCTGTTAAAAAAATCCAGATGATATTTCTCTTTTCAGTATTCGTATTTAACTCCACACTTAAAGATTTGTATGTAGCGTTTCCTGCCGTAATTCATTTTCACTCTAATAGCAGAACTATTTTGAGAAAATTCATTATTGACTATCGATAGTTCAGATAGAAGCTTATTTCAAACATTTCCTGTTTAGATCTTACGTGTGCATGAAGTATCCAAGATAATCAGTAGCGTAAATATTAGCACAGATTCAAGCGATAGCATTTTCGTTCATAAATTGTGATGTCCCCAAATGGCTGATCATTTATTGCCAAAATACGATTTTAACAGAATCCCAAAACAACGAAATGTAAACTTTCCCCCTAAATGATTACATTTCATAAAATTTTAAGAATAAAATTTAATAACACGTTCTCGTTATCCGGCGAAAATCTAACCTATTTTCTGCAATCGTGTGCACGATAGGGCAATGAAACGCACCACTTCCTTTCAACACGGAACTGATCATGTCAGGAAGTGATTTCAGAACTTAGGTGGAAACGCCAAATTGTCACGTGTAAGGGCGAGGCCGTCTAAAATATTATCTTTTACTGTAACCTTAAGCGCTAAATAGTGTTACTCATTGAATGGTAAAGCATGTGTATGCGTATAGAGGAGGTCCTATAACCACTCAAACTGATTTGGGATTAAAGGGAAAGGTTTCATGTCGACAATACTATATGTTATTATCAAGAAATGAATTTAGGATTTCTTTCAGAAGAATTTAAAGATCACAATAAATAAAAAATGAAGCGGTTCATCATTTGCTTTTTATCTAAGCCTACATATGGAAAACACTGCCAAATAATCGAAATTCAAATGCACGTTCGTACATATTCTGATCCTGCTGGACTGTCGTCGAGTGTTTATGCCGACAGCCGTTTCTCCATCGTAGAAAACGAGACTAGTAAGTCTCGTTTTCGGCTCGCCCCTTGTCATGTCTCGTGTCAAAGTAGTGAATACGCCGTTACGCTTAATGTCAGGTTTTTTAGTTTCGATTCTGGTCATAAACCAGAAAAAATATTTTAAAAAGCATTTCGTGGACGTTTCATTTATAGTCAGAAAGGACTCAACAACTATAATGAATATAAGTTAAGAGATATATGTAATATAATGTAAGGTTTTTAATTTTTTTTTTGAAGTTTTTATACAGGGTGTTTCAAAAGTGATGGTCAATAATTTAAAGGTGAACTGTACAGACTACAATATACAAAAAAAGCCAAGTAAACATGGGTCCTTAAGTGAATCGTTTTTGAGATATCGCACATTTCTAGTTGGGATCCACCACTGACTTGTTTTTTTAGGTTAGGTTATGCTCATTATCTCCCTTTCCCCCTCTCACAATGCTCTGAGACGTAGCAGGCATACTAGTACTTGTCAAAGGATAGTCAACATGGAAAGAGGTTTTCACCCCTTTATTCGGGGTACGCCTGTGACGTCTGCCCTGCTTCAACTGTTCAGTCGGTTAGGACAAAAACCCGTGCTCTCGGCAAACAAGGGTTTTAATGCTCTCTGATCGTTGCAGCAACAGATCGTGTTGTGTTTTGTAATGGAAAGGTCACTTAGTGTCATTCCACCCGCAAAATCCATTTTCTTTGTTTATTTACCCTGGCGTGTTTCAAGATGCTGACAGAGAGAATGCTACATACAAATAACACATAACCTTTAATATAAACGAAAAATGTCATGTGTGCAATATATTTTCACTCAGTATTAATACAATGATTAAAGCATGCATTGCTTCCCAGTAAAACCATATACTATCAACAGGGCATAGTTATAAGTTCTAGTGAGTTCACAAAATTCTACCTTTTCTAGACATGTTTGTTCTTTGACTTTTGTCACTTTCTAAATAACTCTAGAATGGATAAACTATGATATACCGAGAGAAACTTCATACCTTATTTATTATTAGGTAGGCTCAGAGTATTGAGTGGTTATGCTTTGAGTAGTCTATGGCATCTTATCAAATATTCTTACTATACTTAATTAAGGGATTAATATATAATTATGTTTAACTATTTTATTCTCTTTTGCGTTTGGTTTACTAGGAGGGAGGAAAAGTGTCGTTAGTACCTTTGACAATCATAGTTATTCCATACCTTATTGAAAAACACTAATTTCTGCATATAAGAGAGAATAAGAAAGGAAGCATTTAGTTAAACGTAAATTTGGCTGTTTCACATATTTTCATTCACACGTGAGAACGGTCTGCTTACCAGGTTAAGTTGGTTTCTCCTGGAGCCCATTGCAAGACTTCCTTCTATAGTGGAGTGAACTGTGGTCTTCTCTGGCCATTACAATTCTATCTCTTCAGCCAGAACGGATGGTGCGACTACTGAAGAAGCTTGGGCGAGACGCCGATTGTGACTTAGGCAGTGACGGCGACCAGCATCGATGACAGCAGGGATCCACTATAAAACGGCGAACCTACAGCAACTAAGGCGATGATCTTTCAGCATCTATAGGAACGATGACGACCAAAACTAGCAGTGCCTCCGACGGTGACAACCCTTTGGTCTCATTTTGGGCCCTTTTTATATTATGTGTCCTCCTTTGTCTTCTAGAGCAAAACTCTCTCATTGAACACTGGAAGTCACGAGTTTCCTGTCCAAGACGGTCCAGGAACGACTCGTGCCCCCAAATGGGTCCCCTCGTCTCTGGGTGTTTTATTTGGCGTCCTGGTGTCGGAGACATTAATAAAAATGCCCACCTACTCTCCCATGGCTGCCTTCCCTTTTGGCCAACCTCCCACGCCATCCTGCATTCCCATCTCTTTCCCGGTCGTAAAATCTCTTATGTATCGTGAGAAGCCAGGCTCCTGCATTCCTTTCCTTTTGCACATTAATTAATTCATTTCTAGATTTGGTAGGGACTAGGGAGATTTTACCTTACTACTTTTTAGATATGGAGAGAAATTCGTATAACCTAGTTAGAGCGAGTGGTTTTTCACGTTCCCTGAGATCCAAACTTTGCCTAACTACAATGGGAATAATTTTCTCTGTTCTTCCAGCTAGCAATAGGTACCAAATAGTTACACGACTCAGGCTTAATGCTGTTCTGTTACAATATTTGATAACTGAGTATTTGTTTGGATTGGTTGGAATTACAGGGGAGGTAAAAACTCTCGGGCTAACAGTTACAGCAACAAAGAGTAATGCGGACATGCACTTCATGTATGGCAAATCCAAGGGCAGTGCACTCGAGGCTGCACGTTTGTACTGAGAAGCATTTCCCTGCCGAAGGCAGCCCAACAGGCGCAAATTCATCAGGGTACATCAACGCCTTAGAGAACATGGGCGCTTTGCACATGAAGTACTAGCAGGTAGGCCCAGAAGCATAACAGTTGATGTTGAGGAAATGGTGTTAGAAAGAATACATGTGTGGACATGTTTTGTGTCTTATGTATGGTGGCACCTAAACGTTAGTTCAACTCCGCCATGGTACACTGTGATGAGTACAGAGCTCTGTGAAATGGCCAGATACAAGTATGGTGCTATGTCTGCAAAGTGTTTTGTTCTTTTGTTTTGTTGTATCTGGCCACTTAGCTACTAGGGAGCAGTGATCACCAGGATAGTTGCTCCCTAGTACCCGGGCCACAGCAATACGCGTATTGTCAAACGAAAGTGACAAGGTAAGAATCCTGTATCCACTGTAGGAAAAGTCAATTCCAGTGGATGCCAGCAAATCCCGTATCACTGTTAGAAGGAATAATAAATAATGAATAGTATGTTATGTAGGACGGCACCTGAACGAAAGTTCAACTCCGTCTTTGTACACTGTGATGGTTGCAGATAACAGGATAGAAATGTGTGTAATATTATGTTCGTGCAGTGTGTGTGTGTTGTTTTGTTGTGTCTGGCTGTTTTGTCACCAGGCAGGCAATCATCTGGAAAGTCTGCCCAGTTTCTGTCTACACCACGGGGAATGTAGGCCACAACTATGCATGTACCATGGCCATCCTCAACAATCACACACTGAATGTCCAAAGAGGGTTCAGATCTATTCAAAAGAACCCCGTGCCATCAAGCCGGCAACAGCACGCACGCACAGTCAGTCATTCCCAGGAGACAGGGCAGCAGAAGACAAAGAAATAAAGAGAATAGCATAAAGTAAAAAAATAATTAATAAAAATAAAACAAAAAAACTAAAAAATATAAAAAAAAAATGAAACAATAAAAAAATAAAACAAAAAAACTAAAAAATATAAAAAAAAATGAAACAATAAAAAAATAAAACAAAAAATAATAAATAATATATATATATATATATATATATATATATAACAAAAATAAAAAAATAAAATCTTTATCCATGTCTTTGCCCACGTCTTTATGCAGTGCTGCCCAAAGTAGTCCACAAAGAGAAAAGGTGTACTGTCAAACAGAAGTAGTAAGGTCATTCAAAAACAATATCAGCAGGAACGAGTTCTAGATATAATTCTGTTAATTGGAGTGGTAGCAAAAGTCATTGGTTGAAGACGGTACCAATGAGCAGAGGAAGGATTCAGTTGTGGAGAGACTTGATAAAGGATGAACCAGAAAAATGCAGCATCTGTTAAAATCTTCGTGCTTGAAAACCAGCAAAATTTTGGACATTACGTCATCAGGACGACAAACGAGGCAACAAGTTGTATTTTCATTTATGAAGTGTTTTCAGTTTGATTGCTTGCATTAAAATTGACGTTGAAAGTCTTCCTGCGATTAAAAGCAGCATTGCAGAAGGTTTTTGAATGGCCTGGAAATTATTGATAGATATGAGTACCTTCTCACATCCAGGAGACAAGTTTGGAACTGTTGCCTTAAGAGCCAATCTTAGGTCCTCGTAAATGGAGAATTCAAAAAGTACATGAGGAGAGTTTTCCGGTAGCCTAAATCCACAGGAGACTGTATTAGAAAGTCGGAATTGGTATAGTTTTGCTTTAAACGAACCATGTCCAGTTAGAGTGTAGGAGGTAAACACACACACAAACCATTTTCTGGTGGATGATGAAAGTAGTTCAGTTAGGTCGGGAACGAATTTTTTGGTAATAGCTCCTTTTTCGGTAGAATTCCATCTATTCTGCCAGGTCTTCGGTTTTGGGATCAGCCTGAGGGTTAACAATGATTCCGCAGAAATGCCTCTGCGGATGTAAAAGCAAAGCCCTCTAAACACAAAATTATGGTCTTCCATTTGTTTGGGGATAATTTCAATTTGTTCTTAGAGGACCAAGACGACAGTTCAAAGAGTAATTTATTGGCATAGAATTCTAAATCAGATTTTGAGTTTCCATTCACCAAAATGACAAGGTCATCTGCATACGTAAGTTGTTGCACATTTTGAAATTCAGTCGTCCTAAGCAGCCAATCACCAAGAACTAGGTTTCAAATCAAGGGATAATTCAGGGAAAGATCAATGGAAAAAAAAAGCTGAGGGGAAAAAAGGAAATCTTGGTTAGTAAACTTCAGAGAGTTAGAAAGAATAGAACAAAATCAAATCCAGGAGGTTTGCTCTGAGTCATAGCAGTTTGTGACTGCTCATCTACATGTAATAACTCCCCAGGTCAGGGGGCTCCAACCTTCGTTCCCTACCTACCTTCGAAGGACTCCTTCTTTCCACGATATTCCTTCTTTCTTGTCACATTAACTGTCCCCCTTCCTTTTTTCTTCCCCACTCCTTTTTTTTTTGTCTTTGTCAGGAAGCTCAGGCGACCATGGTAGAGACTAGCCAGAAACTGTCTGGATACCTCCCAGTGGTGGCGGGCAACCTAGAGTCCCACTAGGTGACCTGTGGCCAAAAGCCAGAACAACAAGAGAACATAACACTGTTCTAACTTTGCATATTATATTAATTACAGTAGAAACGTTAAATACCTTTTTTAATTGTTATTAAAATCCAGGAAGAAATATGTAAACTACATTACGTGATTTTTAATTTATTAAATTACACGCCTGAAAGACATGCATTTCACGCGCTTTTTAATATTAACAATTACAAAACGTAGTGAATATTACAGTGAGAGGTGTGTAGCAAAGTGAAAATTTTCATATATACAACTTACTAAACAATTTCATAAATACTACACAATTAGTAACAGGGTAAATAGTTATTTTTCCTTTCGCTTATATTAATCACAGAAAAAAATCAATTCATTTGAGATAAAAATCTAACGTCCCGCGTACTTGTTTTATTCATATACAAAGCGAATCGGGTTTGACAGAACTCGTACCAAAACTTCTAGAATTAGCCGAGGGTTTCAGTTATGATTCCGATAAAAGCTTACTAAATTTTAACTTTCTTGAAATTGTTTGTCGATAAAAGCAAAATTTCAAGAAACTTATTTTTTCGTCAAAATTTTGTCTGTTTATTTATTACACTTTGTTTTATTTTTACGCAAAAAAAAAAAAAAAAATATCTTACCGCACATTTTCTCCCTTCAGTTCCGAATCATTGGCACATTGACTCAAGTCAATCCTGTAGACAATGAAACCACTGGCTGACAACGGCATCCCTTCAGCAGTAGGTTGAATATGCTAAAGTAACTCGCCATGCATCGATACATCTTTCCCGTATACCAGTTGTTTTAGATGATCTCCACAATAAAAATCTAATCGATTTGGGTTGAAACTGGAAGAGAAGGAAGCTGTAAAGGGGCTGATGAAGAGGTTATGACAGGTACTACGATATTCGCATTGCATGCTAGCATATAATTATCGTGGGTTAATGACTGCGAGCATATTATAATAATGATAGGGAGATTAGATCAGGAGTTATTAAACAGTGATACGTGTACCCTAGTGGTACTCAGGAAGTAAAAAAAAATAATAAAAAACTGTTTGGGAGTAACCTTAGTAATTTAATTTCCATTGTTTTTATTCTGGATAATTTGTTAATCAAAGAAAATGGAGCATCAGCTGATTTGGCCAGTAATGAGGAATTCTAGCGTTTCAGACAAAATAGGAATTTGTCGATTGATTTAACGCGGAGACTCTGAGTATTAAATATTGCGACACGACTCAAGGAAGCAAAGCTCGTACAGGATTAGCTAGAAAAAATATAATAATAAATAAATAAAAAAAATAAACAATTTGTCTATTCCTGTTAATTATTTGTCCAAACCTTCTTTAAATTTATTCGAGTACCCACTTCCACGCCCCTTTCCGTTATTACGGAATCATTAATTCCCAATCTGTATTAAATATCTGAACTATTTCTAAAAACATGTGTGAAGTAAGGGCAAAATATTTCTTTCTGCTTTATATTATCTGTACAGGATCATCAATAGTTCTGCATTTATCCCTTTCCTTACATCATTAACACACCCAAAGAATTTCTTGCTACTTTTCTTTGCAAGCTCAAGCAGATCATGAAAAGATGCTGAAGCCTTGAATCCTTAAGTAACACGATACCGGCTGGTTTGCACTTAGTATAGGACACCGGATCCGTGTAAATTTACAGTAGTCGCTTGCATTTTCTTCTCTGCCATTAAACTTATCAGTTCGTTCGATGACCTTTTCGTTTAAATCCTCAACGATGTCTCTTAGTGGCCTATATGATTACATCTTTGAACACTTTCCATTTGGCACTTATACTTTTAAGGACGTTTGTTATTCTTAATGAAAAGAGTTTAAAAATATCAGAACTATTAAAAGTTACGTTATTAACAGACCCAAAGGATTCTTGGCTATTTTTCTTTGCATTCTTAGCTAATGACTACTCATTACCTGCATGAAAAAAAAAACGCTTTACTTTTTACAGAAGCTATTTCTTGAATAAATACATCAGTACACTTGAATCACTGCTGCCTTTTAAAGATTCCTTTACTTGAATATTGTGAATACATGATTAATCGCTGCAGATAACCAGATCATGAATATTTTGAATATTTATTCCTCTTGTGGCCTCTTTAACATGTTGATGTAGAAAACAGTTATCCATAAAATCGAGAAATATTCTGCTGCGGAGTGAGCTTCCAATCCATTAGTTCCGATCGATACCTTGGAAGTTAAATTCCTCCGTGACAAGACATTGTGATTTGCAAGTCCACTTTAAGTTGTTTATTATACTGTACTTCTCATAGTCATTTAGCATATACTGACATACTCTTATTCACGTCTTTTGTTATTCTAGTGTTTATCCCACACCAGGCTGACTCAACGTTACACTGGCATATGTCTGTTTGTACTGTTTTAGATTCTATGTGCTTTTTAACCAAGGGCATAAGCCCCCTTCCTCTCCTCTGTGGACATTATACTAGCCGCATTCAAATTCATCTCCTATGCCGAGTTGCATCCTGTTCTGATATCGTTAAAATGTCTGCATTTGATGACACGACTGAACTGATACTTCAGATCATCAAATTTATTGAGTATATTCCTAGCATTAATATATAAGTAGATTTGCGCCTGTCCATGCTTTAGTAAGTCTTACACAGCCCATGTATTTAGTAATCACATGTGAACCCCCAGCAGACCGTGTAATGTGCCCTCCAGTTTTTCAGGCTAATGCACGTCACAATAGAAGCCGTGCAAGAACCAATTCCACCTCTGCTTATTGGCCGTCGTGAAACCATTCGTCAGTGCACTCTTTCCCCCAAGCTAACATTTTCCTGACGCACCTAACTGCTCGATAGCATTATACAAATACCCTTGCATCTCTATCTCTTTTATTAAAGTGTATCCTACCTATAAAAACAGTCCCTTCTATTAACAAGCAGTAGCCATGCTAAGAAAAATTCTACCCCCATGACTCCTGCAACTCCCTCCAGAACCGAATCGATCGAATCATAAATCCCTCCTACATTGTCTTCGCAAAATTCTAGACACTTTGAAATTCAGCCTTAATTGGCGACTTTTTGTACTTGGAAAGTACATCCTCATATCTACTTTTCTTATTAGCATTCATACCATGAAGAAGAGTACATAATTTGTGCTCTTAAAATAACTGTTCTACAATATCACCCTAGCAGACATACCCTGGTACTATTCCATCTGTCCTTGTTGCATAAAATATTTCCCGTTTCTTGACAATACATGTATATTCTCCTAGGATAACTGTGATACCAGTGCACCTGCTCGTGGTAATTTCGCTGTGCACTCAGATGTATAAGGATAGGCTCTGACAGTAATGTGGACACCTAAAACTTCATGAGCTCCCGATTCAATTCCTTCGAGGTATCAACCCTTTCTTAAGGTACATTATATTATCCAAGGATAACTGCGATACCAGGATATCCTGCTCATGGTGATTTCTCTGTGCACCTAGCAAAGGGTATACTTATCTGCTGTGGCATTATCCAGCTACACTAAAATGTACATATTTACTATACCTGCAGCTGGACATAAATGCTGCAGGTGATAAATTCTGTGTCTGTCTGTCTGCTAAGTGCAGAAAGGGAGTAAGGGAACCTACGACTCAGTGAGAGCCACCTTCGACATAACTTCCATAATGTCTTGATAATCGCCCCCCCCCCCGCCGTAGCCAAAATATTATCGATGGCCTGGATCATAATATCACTTGCTACTTCACTTTACTCTCTGTTTTTAGATAATTACATAAATAAACAAATCTACATAAATCAGAAGCTAAACATTCAGGCCTACATAAAAAGGCCTGAATTTGAGAGCCACAAAACTCACGCCTACCATTATTTCTCAACGATTCGAAATTTTTTGAATTCTGCGCCAGCTATTTATATGAATGCATTTTCAGCTAAGATATAAATTTATGATTTTAGCAGAATGAATCCTGAAGGAATTTAATTGGATGTAACGAGCACTGGCAGTCAAAAATAAATGCTGGTCAATGCTAAATCTTTAGCAAGATCTCAATATACTGGCTATTCCGACGCAACTGCCGTAATAACTTAAACGTCTTTGAAATTATTTTTTAGTTATTTTGTGAAATAAATTGTTTCTAATTTTTGCTTTGTTTTCTCCACGGTAAAAAAAAAAAAAGTAAAAAAGTAAAAATTTCATGAGAGATCCAACCTTCTGTTACCCACCCCAAAAATATGTTTCTCTGTCCCCCCCACTACCAAATGTTCTCCAGGTGCGAAACCTTACATTTAGAAGTATTAAACATCAGTTCCATTTTTAATACCATTTATGCAACCGATATAAGCCACCCACCCACCCAAATGAACTGGTTCTGGTTATTAACCACCCTTTCTGCTTTTAATCATCAAAATCAAAAAATTTGCTGATGATTTAACTCTAAATCGTTAAGATTATTAGCAACTTTAAAGATGACATAAAAGGAGTGGCCATAGCGGTCTCTGAGGGAATTCGCTTGCTACACTGATCCACCCTGAGGAACCTACATGTATACCAACTTTCTGTTTCCATCATTTAGCCAGTCCTTTATTCAGCGAGGATCTTACATATGAAAGGTTCATGCGGAACAGTATATAAAATTTTACTGAAGTCTAGGGTAAACAATGTCATGGTTGCTTCTTGCATCCAACTGTTTTTTAACTTCGTCATAAATAATTAGCTACGTTGGCCAGGCAAGACTTTTTCTTTACGAACCCGTGAATATAATGTTCCTATCGAAATTATCTTATTTTGTATCCTTAAACAGAGATTCCATAATCTTTCTCTCTCTCCCCTCTCGCTGGTCTATAGTTGCCCATCATGTCTTTCGCACTTCCTTTGTAGATTGGGGAACCATTAGCCCTTCTCAAGTCCAGGGGTTCCGACCTGTAGTCTAATAATGATGTTATTAGCATCCCCAACGAGATGCTGTACTTATATACAGCCTTTTTAGTATAGAGTGATGTACCGTTAACTTCTGGAGCTACGATTGCTTAGATTCAGTAGTGTTTTTTTTTTTTCCCTCAGACCCTTCTGTGAGATAAAGCTTAGCTAAATTTACAGCAGTCTGATTCGTCACAGTACTCTGGTGCTTCGAAGATTGCAAAGTGCACGCTGAACTCAACTCGCCTGTCACTTGTGCTGGGCTTTCTCTGATTAGGGTCTGTAGTCTAACGAAGGACCCTTATAATGTCACTCGGTTGTCTGTCTGTATCTCTGGAACCAATCAACCTATTGTGGGGGGGCAAAGTTGTCGACAACCTATAGCTTATTATACACCGTTGGAAAGAGCTCAACGAGTAGGTTTAAAATATAATTTTAAAATATTTTTAAAATTAAAAATGGCGGCGCCAGACAGGAAAATGTGAGTAATTTTCGTGTCTCCCCCTCCTCTATTTCCGTCGTTAATGGAGATAAAAATTTAAAAATCACATTAGCTATGCGTTATTCGATGCTTATCAAGGGAAAACTATTCCAATTGAAATCTATTATTTACTTTTTGTGTTAAAATTTAAAAAAAAAAACAATTTTTATTGCACTTCGATAGCGCGCTTCTTTTTACTAAGTAACTCTCCTTTTGGTAACAAGAAGGTTGCTAAATAGTTAGTTAATAATTCTATAAAGGTCATTTATAAATTTTGCGACGAGAAGTATGTTTTTAACAATTTTCAAAGCTGGAGTTGTCCGTGCAAGGAGGTACTGTTACCTGGATCTTCGATGCGGCACTTTCATTACGCCTAAGCACTTTAGAAAAGGGAGGTACACCCAATATTCTGCACCTTGTAAGACACGAAGTCTTACAAGTTAAATTTAAATATAATTTAAGAAAGAACGCTAGATAGTGATATTGTAAACCACAAAAGAAAACACTTAAAGTCACTAATATTGTTTAAGATAATGGGTCTCGCGCTAATGGAATTAATTTAAGAGAAGGTTAAATTTAATGTACAAGCAATATACCTTGAAGAAAAACATTAGAAACAGATATACGATCAGTGCCCACACCGGAAACAGCAAGCGAAGATAGCAAGACGGAACAGTGGGGGGTCAACTGATAGTATGGCAAGGGACGGTTTGGTCCAGAGATGACAATAGGGGTACCAGCGGGGGCGCTCTTGTTTACTACAAACAGAGCAGGTGTGGTCATTTTATAATAAGGCGAGACGAATCAAGAAAATGGACGCAGATGATTTCCGGATGGGTACCGAGCTCCAGAAAATTCTGGTCATTTCCAGAATATTCGAGAATTCTCTAGAAACGGAAGTTATCTCTACACCGGAAGGGGACGATGATGGTCAGATAGAAATGATTGGTCGAGGAAAGGAGGGGCGTTACTAGGTTTTGGGAAATAAAAGGGGAAGAGCGCGTGCAAAAGGAGGTGAAAAGGGGTGATAAGATGTTTTAGATATGTGATGAAGTTTTTCGGAGATGATTTTTCGAGATGTGATAAAGTTTTTTTGGAGATAATAAAGTTTTTCGGAAGATGATAAAGTTTTCTTCGAGAGTGATTTTTTTGGAAAGATAAGCCCAGGAAACAGTCCCCGGAAGCGATCCACCAGTAGAACCAGTTATGGTGAGTTCACTAAATTCTGATAGTTTTAATAAAGTGTAGATGAATTACAGAAAGGGGAACTTTCTCGAGATGAAACAGAGAAGTCCGAAAGCGTCCACCGAGAGATATATTTGAAAGGAGGACAGCGAGAAGAACACCATACCGTCCTGTGGAAATAAAGTGATGGGAAGCGACCCCTACTGAATGATCCGGCGCAGCAAAGAAGGATACGACACCAGGATGATCGGCAAAGCGAAAAGTGTCCCTGGCAGAGTTTAGCATTCCAGATGAACGTTCCCAAACCAATGGAGGACCCGATGCAGAGCAGAAAGTCACAGGCCACACGTTGTATTAGCGGTAAGATCCAAATCCCCAGAAGTAAGTGGTTAAACAACGAATTTACCTCTATGTAATTGCAAAGGACTGCAGGGAAGATAGATAAATATTAAGGGAGATTTAGGGAAGCATACAGTTAAGAGTTAAGTTAAGGTATAGATAAGTAAGGAAATATCATAGAAATAGTTTAATGAAGGATGATTTACAGTTGTGGTCTATTTACCGATCAATTAATGGAGTAAAAGTAATAATTTTGGACGGGTTAGCCTATAGAGCAGGTACAGTTATATGTTATTTATATAATGTTACTGAAGTAGAGAAATTAGTCGCTAAATGCTGGAGTTTACTTGAGGGAATGAAGAAATAAATAATCCCATGTATATTTCATTTACATGTAACTTTAAAGTGCTGGGGAGAGAATAGAATAGAATAGTTTGTAAAGTGGACATAATTCCAGAAGAAGAATTGTATCAACCATGAAGAAGAATGTAGGATTGTGCTAGATAGGTATGAAAAAGAAAGATATAAATAGATAAATAATAAATGTCAATTGTAATTAAGAAAGAGTTAGGTTAAACTGATTGTACGAGATGTTAGTGGGCCTATAGTAAGAAGAAGATGATGGATGGGAGAGCCTAATGACCAGGAACGTGATCCATGCCTTGTACCTATATATGAAGTGAATAATGTGTAATGATTTGTCTTATCTTTTATTTGTAAGTATGTATAATAAACTAATTGTATTTTACTTAATGCAAATAGTGTATGGTCATTTCTGAACACACAGCAAAGTCCAAAGGAGGAGTGCACTAATATAGGAACTCCCACAGAACCGGAATTCTTCTGTGAGATAACAAGTCAGATGCAAGTGGGGAATTTTAAGAATATAAGTAATATAAATATATATAAGATTAAAACGCCACCCCCACAATTGGCGACCCAGCCAGGGATAAATAGAGATAGATTGTTTCATCAGTCAACCCCCCCCCCACAACCTTCAGTATAGATTTGGCGTAATGTGTTCGTCTCGTGGTCACGATTAGGACCAAATCTCGTCTCGTATATCCTCAACATAGAAAAGGAGAGAAACGAAATTCACTTCTTCCCATGTCGCAGTTTCGTTCTGTTTTTGCTTTGTGTGATATCGAGGAACTTAAGAACTCTGGTTCTCTGGTATTACAATAATCCTTTTTCTAATTCATCTTGTCTAAGTCTAGTGACTATTAAAAGAATCTTATCTTAAGATTATCTTAAGAGAATGTAAGTCTGGTCACTTACATTCTCTTAAGATCTTTCTTTTCAAATCTCAGTATTAAAACATGATGTTCACAAATATAAGAGCAATAAAATAATTGATTAGTATATTTTAGCACCCCTTTACGATGGGTTATACCGTTAACATAGTAATTTACAGGATATAGATTTCTCATATGAGTGGCTATCGCCATTGCTTAGTTTTCAGCATCCTACTCTTTAATTTATTCCTTAGTATAACATTTAAGAAAAATGGGTATTCAAATTTCTACTTATAACCCTGTATTAGCCATTTAAAATTCATACTATTCTCCAAAATTAGGTTCCGCGACATATAATGCATATCATGCTTAACATAGTAAATCATAGGAAGGAATCATCTTCTTTGAAAGGTAGTTATTATTTCATTTTAAGGTTTGCCTTTCACACACTCATCTTACACATAGTGAAGCTTTTTTCTGCTTTCCCTGCTTAACGTTTTCTTTGACTCTGTATTCCGGCTTTCTACTTGGGCGTTTCCTCTTACTTCCGCTCTTCTACACTTCTCCTATGGCACTGGCACTTAGATTACTACTATCACTGCACTTCTCACTCCAACTCAAATAACAACTGACTACGACCAGACGGCCTCCGTAGCCGAGTGGGCAGGAGCGAGAGTGCAGTAGCACACGCTCTTTGAGTAGACCGGTGTTCAAGCCCCTGACTGCTGAATACGGTCGATCTGCCAACCCGCACTGGACCAGCGTGGCAGATTATGGTCCATTTCCCTTAGCATGAATTGTTGAGGAGGCTTCCACCCTGCAGTGGGTTGATAATGGCTGCACTTTACTTTTTTTTTTTTACTTTACGACCAGACATGTTTAGACAACTACTCCCTCTCATTGGATGTTCCAAGTGCGAGGTCAGATCCCAAAGTGCCTGAACAGCGCGTGATGGATAAGGAATCATCACCCCCATCCTTCAGAAATGCCACCTCCATCGAACCATAGGTACGTCACAACTCTTTTAGCTATAGTCGACTCTGTTGCTCTGCGCATCACATGCACAATCTTGACCATTTTGGGTCAAGACTTATGTGGCACTTACATCTGCGTGGCTTCTTCTATGCTAGTTACGAGTGGGTGGGCCTTTTTTTTAAGGTTCTTGATATTTTAACTCTGCTTGATTCTACTGGTTCCCCTCTTTGTTGATGAAATTAAAAGATTATTAATTAGATACAGGTGCTTGATTAATAATATAGACATCAGCAATAAAAGAAACCAGGATAACATTGGTCTTATCAATTAATAAGGGTTAATTTAGTCAAAAGAGAAAGGTGGGATCTATGCCACTCGTAACAGTACTCAGAGAGCCGGTGTTGGGGTGGCTCCTGCGCGGGTCTTTCACGGCCCTCACCTGTAAGTCCTTCTCCAGGAAGAAGTCTGAGTCGCTTCTCCCACCATTGTCATTCACAACAACTGGAAAGACTCAAATAGACAACGTTTTCGTTAGTTCCTCAGTTTTAGGCCAATCCGGGGTACTAGAAACTTTTTCCAGTTACCATAACGCTCTTTATTTGAGATACTACACTAACGACGATTCGTGACTACGGATCCTTCCTTCTGAGTGCCCGGCAGTAGTTCACCGATTTATTTATTTTTTTATTCACTTACAGATCTCTTTACTAGTGATTTCACGTATTTAGCTTTCGCCCGTCTTGCACTACCAGTGGATCCACCAGTGTTGTATGAGTAAAATCGAATGTGCATAGCAAATATGCTGGTGAGGACCGATCAGTACGTATAATGCCTATCATATTATTATTAGCCATATGGCGAAAGGAAGCCCGAAGCTTATGCTACACCAGTCCGAAAAAAAAAAAAAAAAATTCCCACGTTACCGATTTGGGAAAATATTTTTAAACACTTCCATAAAAAAATTCACTTTTGCGCATGACGGTGTTAAAAGGATTCTCATAAACAAATAGAGGCAATAGATATTGTAGTTGGTCTCGAGCCTAATATTTTATTAAAACCTAAGAATGTTTTTGACATCAAAGCTTTAAAAACGTGATACTTTCGCATTTTATAAAAAGTGAAGGCCACTAGTTTAACCTTGATTTAGATTAAAGTTGCCCTATATCTAATAAAACAATGTCACGTGAGATTTTATCCTCAGCACGAGCGTTCCATTTCCGTGGACTATCTTAGTTTGTGTATTTGGCCGTTGATAACGCGCTCAATTTGAAATCCAGTTTGAATAAAAGGAAGATCGCTCTACTTTCTCTATAAAAAGCAAACTTGTTTTTCTTCCTGGAAAAATAATATTATAAAAGGTAGGAACATTATAATCGACAACGAAATGAAATTGCTTTCATAGTTTCAGAGAGAACACGATTATGTCTAAGGGGAAATTGGATTAATCGAAGAGATGACAATTCATCGCTTTACTATGAACCTAATAATTGATTTCAGGAAGACGTACGGCATCATAGTTACCTTATGAAGATGACGTTCTGACGATGATGGTACCATAAACCCTTGCACGAAAGGGTTAGTTGTAGGGCTTGCATAAAACCGAGAAATTTCAAAACCGAGTTTAACCGAAGTTTACTCTTAAAACCGGTTTTAAAACCGATTTTTTCAGACTTAGGGAAAATAATTAAAAGCTTATAACACAGGTATTTATTTTATCTTGGGTAGATTGTACAAATCGTAATCAAATCTTTTAAACAAAATCTATCACCTCTTATAGTAAAAAAAAAATTAAAAAATGCTCCAAAAAAGTAACAAGCTTGAGATATACAAAATATCTCAAGCTTATTACAAAATGTATTCAAATCTGAATAAAAACTATCTTCTTGTATAGTAAACAAAAAAATAAAAATAATGTGAAAAAAACAGCTTGGGGAAATTACTTTTCTATTTATTGCTCAGCTTTTTTCTGAAAATGATCCTTTAAAAAACACAGTATATTAAGCATTTTTCCTGATACACTTGACCTTATTTTTGTGTTAAAGAAACCAGTGATCGAAAACACTCTCTCAGATTGGACACTTATTAGTTTAATGGTCAGCAGTGCTCTATAAACTTTCCCCAGCTTTTCACTTCTGCTGCTAGTTGCCTCCAAAATTTTAAATTCTTTGCTGATTTCCAATTCACTCGGATATTTTGAAGGCTCTTCAGTTAATCTCTTTATTACACTATGATACTCTCGCATGAGTGTATCTCCAACATCGGAACTAGTCGAGTCTGTTTTCTTCTAAAAGAACAGTTCGTTTATTTTCAGTTTCTTCATTCAACGCTAAGACTCCTTCAGAATGTTTTGCAAATAATCTCTGATAAATCTCTTCAGCATCCTTTTTTCAAAACTTGCTTACTTGGAAAATCAAAAGTTCTTGCACCTGAATCTTCTTTCCTAAACTTTTTGGGGTTGTGTAGATAGCTCAGCAAAGCCACAGTTTGGAAATTTCGTCTTGCATTGTGACGCTGCAAAAGGCTTTGGTGAAACTTTAAAGTAAATGGGTTTTCTGCTGTATCAAGCTTAGCAAGCAGAAATTCTATTGAAGACTCTGCTTTAAGTAAGTCTGTATCTTCTGAGGTTATAGCCTTCAGAATCATTTCAACTGGTCGCAAAGTTTCACGTTGCAATTCGAGTGTTTTGCAGTCATCGTCAGACACAGCTTCAGTTGACAATACTGCACATAGAGCATTTGGAATGCAAATTTTCAATATCAAAAATCTCTCAATCATATAGAATGTGCTATTCCATCTAGTCTTGCAATCTAATATAAGTTTATATTCTTTCCCATTAAATTTTGCTTTAACAAAATTTTGTAATATGTCATTTTTGGTAGGCGATTTTCGAAAAAGCTTGCAAATTTTTCTGACTTTGTTAATAGTTTGTGCAATGTTGGCCATTGGGTTGAAGAAATAAATGAGCTCATCGGTAAAGTCGGTTTGATAAAGCATGCCTCGCTGTCTTTCTTCAACTTCTTCATCATCACTACTTTATTCGTTATTTTCATTTTCTTCATTGTCTTTGGGAGACTCAGAGACTGTGGCACCATAATTGACTCCTTTTTCATAAAGTACATCTATAACTGACAGATGTATATAATGGGCTATACATTGTTGATGATTAGGCGTAATTTGCTTGCCAAACTTAATCATCATTGCTGCTCCATCGGTGGTGCAGGCAACAATATCCTCATCCAAGTTCAAACCAAATTCTTTCAAGTGTCCATTCACAATTTGCTCAGTTCTTCTGCTATCAAGTGAACCATTAATCTCAATAAGACCTAACGACCAATGATTGTCTTTTGAATGCACATTTATATTCATATACCTTTTATTTTGTATAGACGTATATTCGTCTAGAGTCAATGAATACCGTGCACCCAAAACCAATGAATTTTTGAAATGCTGAATGAGTTCTTTTTTCTTAGTTTTATAATAATTCAGAACCATATTTTTAATTCCATTCACTGAGGCTGGTGGTAATTTATCGTATTTATTTCTCTGAAGGTGAAGGGCTTGATTGTATAAACTCACTCTTGGCAATTGAATTAAAAGAAAATCCATCTAAAGCAGCTAATTTTGAAATCTCATCTTCCCTAGATTTTTTAACGATAAAATTTTCTAATGTTCTTACCATTTTTACGGGAGGTTCACTGTTATCTTGTTTAATGTCAATCTGATGCATTTTCTTTAAATGGAACATCAAAGATGATGTAGATCCTCCAGACGACTTCATTATCTTCTGACATTTCGAACATTGTGCTTCATCTTTGCTTTTTCGAGCAAAATAATTCCATACATTTGATTTCATTTTAGACATATTAAGAGTAATAAATATTAATTAGTAGAAATTTATATCACCTACAATTTTAAATAAAAATATTGAAGATAACAAAGGCACAATACTATGTGTCACTCCCGCAAGCACTGAATGAAGAGTCTAAACGAGGCAAGTTTAAAATTTTTCACGAAAGAAATTTTTTATTTATTTACTTGCAATTTTTTTTTCCCCAATTAAATCTATTGTATTTTCAAAATTACATAAAAGCTAAATTTGGTGAAGCTGCTTTTATGGAGAACATTTGTCCGCAAATTTAATAGGAATAAAGAAGCAAAAAACTTTCTACGATTGAAATTTGATGCAATATTCAGCTAATCTGTTTCTAGTGGGTAACCATCAATAAGGCGCGTTCCATAACTTGCCTGGCGAACAAGATAGATGGAACTGAGAAATGTTGAGCATTTTCTTTTACGCTATCGTTCCGACTCACTCAGTCGTAAATGAGTACACCTGTATCGTGCCATGATACAGATGGGAAGATAAAAGGTAACCCTCCTAGATTTGGGCCACTTGCCCATGAGATTCGTACCTTAAAATAAAATAAAAAACATGTTTAAAACATAAAGCAGTTGAACGATCCAGACAAACGAACAAACAAAAGAAAATGTGCGTAACAAAAAACTATATTCGAGAGTTAACTAAAAAAATATTTGAATCCGGTTTTAGAAGCTCGGTTTCGGTTTTAACAACTCAATATGAAAACCCGATTTAACCGGTTTATAAAACCGGTTTGCAAGCCCTAGTTAGTTGTTCATATATAAAACAATCTTTTTTTATATTCCCAAGTGAAAACCAATTCTATAGAGCCGAAACTGCATTATCATGTTTTTAAAATCTATATATAGGGTTTGACGGAGCAGATTTATTCTAATTCAGTTGATCAATACATTTCTTATGTGTCAGTTAACATATTTATAATCAACAAAGTAATGCAATCTAACGGCTTGCATTACTTCGCTTTCTCTGTGTCATTTGATTGCTATCATCTGAGGTTTGGACAACTTGAAAGGACAACTTCACATAAAAATAAAATAAAACCCTACTGTTCCACAAAATAACAGCCATTACCTTCATCTTATTTCCATGGATCTAAGTTATTCTCTTAGTGGCTGATAAATCGAAATGAAGAATAGTTCTATAAGCACTTCAACCCCTAAGTAGAAATGAAATCTAATTTTTTTTTATTATTTGAAAACAAAGTGATTTATTGAAAAATAATTAATTGAAACAATAAATTTTGTTTCTATTTTATTTGTAGCACGCATACAGGGTTTTTTTTTCTTTCATTATTAACACAGTTTACTGTTTATTCGACTGAAATAATGCAGGCAAAGGAATAAGTTTAGTAAATTGGTGGGAATTTTTAAACCCACACTTTATTTGTTGGGTTTTAGGGTCATTAGCGACTTAGGCATATTGAGCCATTCAGTGTGTCCAGTTAACACACTTTTCCTACAAAGTGTGTGTTTATTGGACGAATTTCATGTTGTGTGGGATGGAAAACTCCCTCCGCCTTAGATCGTAACTGGTGTTCAAAAAAGTGCATAACCTAGGGATTTCACATTTCTCTTTTTCGCGATGGTACGTTACATTAATGACTAGCATCACAAATAGAAATATAAAACAAAGATATTTATTAATAGTTAAGGCAAAGCTAAATAATATTTGACAGGTGCTCTCAAAATATTCCAAAATGAGCATTTGCAACCTTTATACAACAGTTTTGGTAAACACGACAATTATGGCTGAAATGTTATCAGAAGCCCTCAGTTTGCTTCAGTTCATCATTTTAAATGGAAAACAAAATGAAAAGTTCACCAGGTGCAAAGTAATGTTTAGTTGAACCGTCTCTGGCCCTGATGACAGTAGCACACCGTCGAGGTATTGACAAGATCAATTTCTGAAGACAATCAACTGATAGTTCGTGGTTCCAAACACGAATTATGAAGTTCACGAAGGGTCTTTGGTTTCTTTCTGGCAACTGCAGATTCCACACGATGCCAACAATTCTCTATAGGATTCAGGTCCAGGCTGTTTCCTGGCCAGCTAAGAGTTGTAATGGACTGTTCTTCCAACCATTTTCACCTGTAATAAATGTAAACACATTACTGTAGAACCTCTAATGCAGAAACGAAGCTAAAGTAACTACAGAAGTGCCTACTTACACTTTTCGCCCGATGAAAGGAGCAGAGCCGTCCTGAAAGATGCAGTTACTTGGCAGGTTGAAATAGTCTCTAATGGTTAGCAGCAATTTGCCTTCCAATATAGCCATGTATCCATTGGAATTTACGGAACCTTTTATAAACTGCAGGTGACCTACTGAGCGATACAAAATGCACCGCCATATCATTTGGCTGGTAGGGAATAACACTGCAGACGCCAAACATGCTGGATGGTATTCTTCACCACATCTATGGCGTACCATTTGTCTTCCATCAGAGCCATGCAGGTTGAATTTCTTCTCATCCGAGAAAATAACTGATTTCCACTGCTCGGGATCCATTTGACATGCACCTTAAATGCACCAAATTAATCGGGCCTCTTTCATTTTTTGTGTGAGGAGGAGGAGCAGCTTCTTAGAACGACGGGCTTCAAGTCCATTTTTGAAGAGGCGTCTTCTGACTGTTACTGAACTTGCTACCACTCCTGTATGTTCTTCCCATTCTGTTTTCAGCTCAGACGAAGAAGCTTTACAGTTTTTAAGGCATAAGCGCTTCAAAACGCGGTCCTGTTTTTGCGTAGATACTCGTTTTATTCCTATCAGCAGAACCAATATTCTTGAGTTTGGAAAGAAATCTACTCACTGTCGACTGATTACAAGACACACTATAAGCAATATGACGGGAAGGACATCCTTCCTCACGTAAAGCAACAATAGTGCTCTTTCTTCGTGGCGTCAAGTGCAAATAACCCGCCATCCTGACACAAGCAAGGAATGACTGCAACTCTTGTAGAGCGTGCTTATATAGCTGAAAGTAACAGCTAATTCAATATTACGTCATCACCTACGTCAATCTTATCTGATGCAATCTGTAAGAAATATTGCCATATACTTACGTTATTCGGACGACAATTACAATTTTAAGGGGTGATGCACTTTCTTTGAACACTAGCGAGATCCCGATTAGGGTCTTTTAGAAATCCGATTATCCCTTGACAGTATTTAAACTCAAACCTCTGAGAAACAATTGGCGAAACCACGGAGGATCCCAGCATAAGTTAGCAAAATCCAAATGCGAACTATTTTTTTGTTCTCCAGAGAGGAAGTGTGTAATGAACAAGTTATGCGTAAAGAATTATCTTGCAATCTAATCACAAATTAGAAAAAGTGAGGGATTGCGTCTAAAATAGGTAGATGGATGACGGCTATACAGTTCTCACATGAACATGATTCTCAGTGCGATAACTGAGGGTTGTTGTTTCTACTGGGATTACTTTTATTTCATTATATTCCTCTGCATTCACTGAAATATTATATTTTCTTTAGTATTTATTACGCAATGAATGAAACCGTCCGTGAGTCGTATGGAATCAATTTTGCCTTCCTTGTCTGACGACCGTCAGTGTGCACACCCACTTGCGTCGACAGTCCTACTGATAACTATAATTCTCTTGTGCAGATCAAGGATAGATAAATTATCAACCTCGACATTTTTTTCTTTTAAGAGGAAAGGAAAAGAAATTGGAGAATATTCGGCAGGATTTTACAAACCGAAGTTTTAGGATTCTGAAAAATTGGGGAAGGAGGGAAAAAATTCCATATGGTTAGCAGGACTGCAAAAACACGAGGATAATCCTCCCGAATAAAAAAAAAAAAAAAGAAAGAATTTTGCCCTTCTCAATCCTCAGACAAAATCAGGAATTTGTAAAATTATTAAAAATACAGTGATCTTTAAAACGTTCCATTCTGAAGTTGATCAATAACATAACTCTCAGGTAACAGAGACAAAATGGTCGAATTACAAAAGTGGACCATAGCTGAAATTGAAAACACCTGACTATTAATTCTTATATAAAAGATAACTTTTTATTACTGTATATATATATATATAATGCAAAATAAGTACTATATTCTAGTCAGAATAGATTCATAGTATTGCACTATTCATGAATGGATGGATACACAACGAATTGGAAAAATAATTCAAAACGGAAAATGAATGAATGAATGAATGAATGAAATGAAAGAAACTACATAAGATCTTAAAACACATTCAAGTAAAAGTGTCAGTGCATTGATAATTAGCAGGGCATAATAAACCAATGTTTATATTCACCTACAATAAGTTTTTATAAGCAATGTTTGAGAAAATACTATAGAACATTTCTAGTATAGGTTGGCTGTTCTCCTGGAGGGAACGTAGGGCAAAAGTGCACGTCTCGAGATTAAGCCAGTGTACTTAACTTAAATAACTTAAATAAAGCACTGTCCTTTGTTAGCTGTTGCGATGGTAAAGTCCCCACATCAGAACTGTCACGATGATATTATGAACTCTTCTTGCCTCGACCATCCAGAGTATAAACGTTAATTTATTTATTATGAAAAGCAAAATGTTTCCCATAAATGTTATTGATTCTTAAAGGCATATTCATTTAGATTTTCTATAAGTTCAGTTGGTTGTATTCATATATAAATTTATTATTATTATTATTAGCCACGTGGTGCAAGGAAGCCTGAGGCTTATGTTGCACCAGCCAAAAAAAAAAAAAAAATTCTGAATTACTCTGGGAGAGAGAAGTAGAAGGGAATCGCCAAGAAAGAGAAGAATGATGATATCCAGCTCAGGATCCTGGGTGTGCCAAGCCCATATTCACCAAATGTGAGCCCCTGGGGTTAGGCTTCAACTGTTTCACGGTCTTTCAAAATGAGAGGGGGACTCATTGTATTCTTTTAAACTTTATATATTTGCTCAAAGCGGATATTACTGAAAGTAAAAAGTAAAGTGCAGCCATTATCAACCCACTGCAGGATGGAAGCCTCCTCAACGATTCATGCTGAGGGAAATGGACCATAATCTGCCACGCTGGTCCAGTGCGGGTTGGCAGATCGACCGTATTCAGCAGTCAGGGGCTTGAACCCCGGTCTAAAGAGCGTGTGCTGCTGCACTCCCGCTCCTGCCCACTCGGCTACGGAGGCCCTACTGAAAGTAGGAGGTACAATATTTAAAAATGATTTAATTTCATTGAGTTCTAATGATTCTCCATGTGTATGAAATTTTCTTAGGAAAGGAATAGCAAAAAATGCAAAGTAAGAAAAAATGTCTTTTACTGTCTAAGGAATAAGTTGGTATACCAGGATGATTATATCTTTGTTTATTCGTAATGCCGTTTAATTACTGTTAAAGCTTACAGCGGGAATGAAGCCGAAAAATATTGTTTTAAAAGTTTTAAATTGTACAGGTTGCATCACTACCATATATCTACTCTTGTAACTTGAGACAAAAATTATCATGCGCTGTCAAATGGCAATGCTGACTCGTTGATATCCACCAATAAAATACGGGTTATGTTGTTAAGAATGTGCATGAAGCATTCGTATATCGTGCCATATACTGCATGTATTCTATGACTTGTACTGTACTCATTATTGGTAATACCTATTCTAGATTATGCATCAGCTGTCTGGACGTCAGCACGCCTCTCAACATTAATGGAGATAGATGTCAAGGAAGATTAGCCAAATTCCACCGAAGAATTCGGTTGTAGAAACAAGATCATATACCACATCGAAGATTATTCAAAGATCTACGATGTCTTCAAACTCAACTCTTTTCACAAATTAAAAATATCGATTTATATTTTCATTTTAAGCTTATTAACACCAGAGTGACTCTCTAGCATTTACGGAAACCGTTATAATATTATTTAATGTCTTTTGCGTTTTGTATGAAAATTGTAACTGATTTAGTTACATAGCAAGGCGATTGTAGTTTTCCAAGATGCATATCTACAGAAAAGTTTATTTCATGATTTTCAGGCATTCTAAACAATACCTGGATTCTACATTTTACTGGTAATAATAAATACATGGTTCGTCCTAGTTATGGTAATTTAGTTGACTGTTAGGGTGGGTTTGCCACCATGTACATAAATAAATGAACCAGTTTATTTTGATAATAAAAAGTTTCTGAAAGGAACGTCTATACAACACTCTGCCAAGGTCGACTAACTCAGCCATCGCACTGATCCCCCAAAAACTGTTTATACTTAAATTCAGCCATCGACAGGAATCGAAAACAATTTTTTTTTCAGATTGTTTCCACACCGAGTTACGCTGTTTGTTTGTGGTGAAACACTAGGACCACCACTACATAGCGTTGGTATGTACATTTCAACGTACAGCATTTGGTCTGAAAGTTTGTAGCCTGTAACAAGGACTCGTCCTTTTTAGAGAATTTTGGTAATTGCAGTGGAACAATAATTACTTTTAACAGGTACTTTCCATCCAAGTACAGTGATAGAACTGGCGGTTGTTTGCATATACAGTATTTCAGTGAAGTTTACTTGTTTCATAGAGCGATTGTTTTCCATTTAATACATTTGATCGAATCATCTTTCTTTTTAGTACATAATAATATAATTCTCCCAAAGTTGTTAGCAGTTGTTTCTCTTAATTTCTTCTGACACTCTTACATTATTGAAAGATTGTTTAAATTTTCATTGAAATCCGTTATGCCTTTCTTTTTTGATTCGTTTCGTAGTTTTATTTTTATGTTTTTTCCCTGTTGTCATTATGTAGCCACGTTCTTTTTTTTTTTTTTTTTTTTTTGTTTTCTGTTGATATCAATATGTCTGCTAATATGAGAATCTTTGAAGAGTAGAAATATGAATGAAATGTTTTGAAAAAGACACTGCAGAAGCCTTCAGCGTCTTTTCATTAACACCCTTCCTAAATTCGGAAGGGTGTTAATGAATAGCAGTGGGTGTTAATGAATTGTGATTAGAATGCGATGGTGATTCTGAATCAGCAGTTCATTATGCATTGCTATAGAGCACGTAGGATAATTCTGCGTTTGAAAAAAAAAATAAATAAATAGAAAATGGCATTAGGATGAAATGGACATACATTGAAAAAATATGAGACAGGCATCTACAGATTCCTGTCTCATATGTTTTTCAATGTATCTACAGAATCTTGTAACTTCCTATATTTATGATTTCGTGTATATTCATTTACGCGTTTATTAAAATAAAAGTTTCAAAGGCCTTAAAAATTCGAGCCAATGGTTTGAAATGCATGTTTTTAGTATGGACTGGAGAACAAAGGATTATTACATCATTGTTACCTTATATTTCAATCATATCGAATGTATTGCATTAATGCATCTAAAATCAGTAAAGTTTTACCAACTGGTATTACTTTTAAATTTAATAGTACCAGGTACTGCATTAATTTAGTTTCATTAAAGAAACTATTCGTATGGAGCATCTCTCTTAAATATAGAAGAGGCATATATCCCCACGTGGTCTAAAATATCTCATAAATTTAAACATCCAGTAATAGTTTAAAAAATTTACATAAAACGTGACAGATGCTGATATTTTATAACAAATGCAAATTGAAATAGTAAATACAAACACAGTAAAATGTAACTACTTACCAAGGAATCGACGATCTGAAAAGAATCATTTCTTGATAGAGGAGATAAAAATGGCGCTACTACACTTTCTAAGGTCTAATGTCTCTGTCCCCCACCCCAAATCTAAATCAAAATATAAATAATAGAAATTTACTCAATGAGCTACACCAATATTCTGGGTATATTCTGTTAGTCTCTGGGAAGGTTTTAGGGATCAATTCCCATTCTACAGCCTGCTCCTCCAATTTCTCCCCCCTGCGGAATTCTAGAGTACTTTGGATGTTCGAGCATTAATCGAGAAGAAAAAGTCGGATCAATTCCAAAATTTTAGCATTCGTTGGTTTTAAAACCAATTACGATCATAATTCCCCCCACAAAAAATTAATATATGTAAATTAAAATATGTTTCAGGAGGAGTAATGTTTCAGTAAATTAAAATATGTTTCCTTAATAGAAACACTGCGATTATTTTGAAACAGCAGCTTAATGGCATGTAAACTTATTATGCGCCCAATCCTTTCACAATTCGAATATATTTTCCTAGAATATTCTTCTAAACCTTTGTATCATAAATAGATTAATTAGATTAATATAAATAGATTAATTTATATCCTCTATTGACCCCCCCACCTCACGTCGTGAATATAAATGGTGACTGCGATGAACACTTTTTGAGACCAGTACAGAAGTTTTAGTCGAATGCACCTGAAATGTACTGCAATGCTACCTTTACTAACTTTTCTATTATTCGTTTTGCGCAACTCTTAAGACTTTTAGCACTGCTATGAGTACTTGTATCTCTGGTTGACTTCCACTTATTCACAACTGAAGAGGGATGTCTTTTCAAAGCATTGATTTCTCATGTTAAATTGTGGTCCTTACTAAGTTTGACTCTGCCGGTGCTTTAAGAGAAAGTCAAACTTAGTGATACAATGAAATAGATAAAATTAATTGATAAAATTGATTTGCAATTTGCAATTGCAAATCAATTCACGGAAGAAAATGATAGAGCTTAAAATCATTCGGGAAACATACCGCTTTAACAGCCTTCCTTTCTAATATCTTTATAATAATTTCCTTTTCAGATTTTGAATGGGTAATAACTTGCTTAATTATTACCAATGAAATAAATTAAAAGTGAATAGAAAAAGACCGAATTAGATTTAAGACAACTGCTTACAGAAAGTATGGAATATTCTTCCACACCTTTACAAAGTGGGCAGGACAGTAAACTACTTTGCGGGTGATATTTAAGCAGTAACATGACATTAATTATACGCGCCCAAAAGCCAAAAAATATATATATAAAAATGTTTGGCGTGACGAAAGCATTCTAGTTGAAAACAGAAACACGTGTCTCTCTGATGTGACAAAAGTTAACATTAACGGGAAAGATAATTTAAATAGCCGGAGACGTGAAGGAATAAAAGTACGAAAACTATTTACAGACACAGTGACCTATATTTTAATGGCAAAGCTCATCCGACATATCAGTTTGGTTTAGCTGAAAATAAGTGGAGAATACAGATTGTTCCAATGATGGGCTAAGTAGCATTCATAATATATTCCGCTTTAATGGCGTCTAAAATCATCATGCGTCTGAAATGCAAATGTATATGAGTATTTGAGATGCATATGCAGTGGTATTCGAAAAATAAACTTTCGTTTATTGGCGAAAGTGATTATTCCAAATGCGCGATTTTGAAATGACTCAGTTGTTAATGGACTTGACATCATTTCCCCATTAAATTACTTTTCTAAACTACCTTTAGATCCTCATTATCTCATGTTTTAAGCAAACACAATTTAATTAGCATTAACTGATGTCTTGTATACTAGCTTCGACTTGCCTGTGTGAGTCAGTTGGTAACTACTTTGCCTGCCTAGTTGAAAGGTAGGTAGGTGTACATTTGAATCACATTGAGGAGAGGGATTTTTTTTTCCCCATCCATCGAGTGTAATTTTTCGTGAGTAAAACTGCAGTTTTCATCTGGCGAAATGGAAAAACCGGCCTTAAAAACACACGTCACACCTGAGTTGGCTTCGCGTCAGCTTTTTAAAAGTTGTAGTCAATCAGTGGTATGCGTATTCCTAGATGCGCAGAAATAATAAAGCAGATGTTTTATTCTCACCCCATTCCTATGCCTCCTATATTTTCATGCATTCTGTTTTCATGTGATCATTGTTGCTTACTCATGGTAACAGTTTACATAAATGACTATGAAATAGTAATAAACTTTTACATAATCGGCAAAATAAAAATGAATACATTCGTTTAAAATATGCTGACAGTATGAGTGCCTTCCAAAATATATTAAAGGATGCATTTAACAATAATAAATAAATAAAATAAAAATTACTGCTAATCAACCGAAATCAGCTTAACACATCAGTAGATATGTGGTATCTAAGCATTTAATGTGCTTATTCACAACTTGTTGCCCAAGTAGTCGTGGATACTAACAAAGGCTAGCATTGCTTATTAATTTTAAATAAATCTTCGTTGCTTATTATAGGAGTAATATCATTCGAGCATCAAATTTACAGGAAATTTAAATAGTAATTTTAAATAAATTTAAATATAAATAAAGTAAATTTAAATTTCCTTCACACAAAATGGACCAACAAAGGTCATTGCAAACGTCAAAGCCGAGTGGTAAGGAAAGACCGGTTCTGAAATAATGAATGTTTCGGAAAGAATCTAGAAATTATAATTGAAATTTAGTCAAATTTTAACCATGGTTTTATATTGTTAATTCAAAAGAAGTAACTGACATTTAATTAAACGGGTAATACTAAACAGTCTTATACTACTGTCTCGTCCTTTCTGGAATCTGGGTCATCGTGTCTTTAAATAGACTTCCGATTCCGATGTCTTCTGAGTATTTCAAATATTCATTCCGGTAATGTTCTTGAAACTTTCACCAGATTCCTAGAGGTTTGTCGTTGCCGATTTTATGTAGAATGTATCTGTTAATCATATAGTAGCGTGTGTTCGCGCTCTGTGTCTGTTTTTGTCGTCCAACCTATATTTCTAGTTCCCACATAAGGTTCATGCGGGACATAATTATTAGTGGACCTTGGCTAGACAAATTAGGCAACCGGGCGTCAAGCATGCAACAGAATTCCAGACAAGAACGATTAAGTGTCGCATCTCAAATACCTTTTCGGGGTTTAAATCAGCGTCCAGAATGTACCAGATTCAAGCTACAACAGATTTCTGCTGTCATTAAACATAAACACAGATGAGCTTTCATCTTTTGAGTCTTCAAATTTATTGAGAAAAATAATTTTATTTTAAGTTTCTAGCAATTGTATACTACTAAAATTAGGACTTTCCCGGTTTCCTTCACCGTGTAACTCTTGTAGCCATTACATGAACAGCTCACACGGCGAATTGTCATTCATGTAGACATTTCTTCTTTTCTCAGTATACTCTTCGTGAATAAAGGGGTGGGCGAATAAGGCTTAATACTGGAGGGAAAAATATTTTCATACAATATTACAACATGCAGTAATTACTTATTTAGACCCTCTAGCTGCAATGACTTTTGTTGGTTCATTTTCGTTTGGAATGTCAGTCTTATCAACATTGCATATTTATTTTATTTATATCAATTTATCCAGTAGTTGTTTCATCCTTAAACATTCTCACGGATAGAGGATGTACATAAAACAAGTAAATTAAATATTATTTGCAAAGCCGTGGTTTCCATAATTAGCAGATTAATTCACTGTTCATTCATAGTGGCATAGTGTTTTGTGGAAGGCGCCACCAGTGGTTTCCGACATCTGCACCATGGTACTTTGTGAAGAATTTACAGAATCTCTCATTCAGTTGAATTTTCCTAATGATGCCTGCTAATTTATCGGAGTTGTTTAATATAGTTTCTGTGTGGTTCTTAAAACTTTTAATCTCAACGGGAGGATTTCAGGATATCATAACCCACTTCAGTTTTAAAAATTATGATAATGAATTTAGGGAAGTACTAAGTTTGAGCGTCTTCATATCTCTGCGCCAGTGCTCTGCAGCACCTATGTTTAAGAACCATTGGTTTATACATATGTTTTATTTTTATTTTCACTTTGACTCCGAAATAAATAAAAAAAAAAAAAAAATAGAACTTTTGGTTAGCATAGTTGATATAATCACTGGCCTCCCCACAGCGGATGGAAAAGGCCTGGGTTTGAATCCCAGTAATTGAGGAATTTTTATGGGCTTTTTTCGCAACGTGGCTGAGTTAATTAGTCTCGGGCAGGGTTGTGCCTTTTTTTTCTCATAGAAACTCAGGTTTTGAGATCCGAGTAAACACAGGCAAATCGACCGCAGAATACACTCGAGCCTTGTACCGTACTTTCTTTGGCATGCACAGTTCATAATAAGTCTCCTGTACACCTGTTCGGTGTGATGTACTTATCAGCACACCGAATAGACAAGCAATTAATAGAGACGATATGCTACAACTTCCTGCATCTATTCTCTATCCACAATCTCCAAAGTCGGTGTACTATGCCATCGATGAAATCGGCTACATTCAGGAGACGTAATGATCCTCTCACAGCCTTGCTTATGGTGCCTGATATTAAAACTGGTGCTCTCGAAGTGATTTCTTTACCAGAGACAAAAGGTAAGGAGAGCATGTCAGCACTTCCCATTTCCAGGCCTGCAGCAGCTGTTGAACATCCCAGTGGCAATGGGAGTGTTGTACTGTACTGTCCCCAGAGTAAATTCAACTTACATGAGTTCAGGTAGATTACAGCACAGAGCAAGTGACAGGATATCAAATATCAATTCTGCCTAATACTGCCGATAGCGGTAGGTCGTAAGGGAATTATTAAATATCACTCTCTGAAGAAAATGACATCGCCATTTTTAATGCACCCTACACACTCCTTTTGTGGTGTGGTGAGAAATCGCCACTCCTCCGTTTTTCCACTTTAGTTCCGGATCCCTTCCCTGACAGTACACTAGCTTCACAGATTATAACTCGCTTGGTGAGGTGTAGGTTGGAGTTACATCGTAACTGGAGGTATTTCTAAAAGTCTTCACTCGGGACTATGTAGTTATCCAATCTGAGGTGGAAGGAGTAGAGGTTCCCTGCGAGTTATTCTGGGTCTTTTAATCCGCAACAACATGCAAATCGGCTTTTGAACACACCACTTCAGACAATGTACAATGGCGCAATTTGGTATAAGTCGCTAATGAGCCAGAAACCCAGTTGAGTTCCAGTTCGAATAAACGTATCAATTATTTATCCACCTTCAAAAATAGGACCGATGCTCCAAACATCCGAACGCTTGAAACTCGCCCATTTTTTTTAAGATCTGGAGCTGAAAACTGAACGCACATTTTGTTTGGGAGGAGCACCATCAAACACTGACCCTTCCATAAAAAAAAAAAAAAATCTGAGATGCTGCTCGTAGTACTTACTGTAATTTTGAAGTAACCAGCATCAAATAAACTGCACGGTAAATATCAATAAAAGCTGCTCAAAATGCGTTTGCTATCGTTTCATTCATTTATATATATATTTGCGTGTTTACTTACCTATAATATAATATTTTGTAATTTAGGCGGGGCAGAAAACTCCGATTCCATATGAAACGAAATGTACTAAGATGCTCTTCCTGACTGTATCCACCCTGTTGTTCCTTCACCATCGTGTACAAGGTATGCATTAAATACTTACAATGTTTATGCTGTTATTAATGAGTTGCTACTTTCATACTTTCGGTATAGTTTCTGATATTTTAGCATAATCCTAGCTAAATAGAAAATACTTAACGGTTTCCAAAGTTCTTTTATATGATTTTATACAAGCATGACTAAAACCAAATACAAAACATCATTTTTTTTTATATTATGGGAAAAAAGTCCTCTACAATCTTGATAAAATTATAACATATACATTTATTACCATTGTATTCCAACAGGGTTCAGGAATATGGTGTTTTATTTCAAGCCACTGTTCATGTTTGCGATGCCTTGGCACTGATTATTTAATTTCAACGTATTTTATGTTCATCGTAATAACGAAGGCCATTTTTTTCTCACCAAAATTGATTAATTCGGATTGTTTCTGCCTCAACGCACAGGTATAAAATAAGTGTATTATTTTTACTATCATCACGTTCCTGATTATAAAAATAAGACAATTATTTATTTTCTGCTTAAAAATCACTTTGCGATTCAACTAGAAATGTTAATCTTAAAAGTGATTAAGTATTTTAAGATATCACAGAATGCATGTGCTGGGCCAGAGAAGGGTGTGTGAGAGAGCGAGTTTAAATTGCAGCGTGCACGAAAAGGGGATGAGTGGAGGGAGAAAGGCATCTGGCATTAAGATTTACACTAGTTATTAATACAGACTGAAATGGTACTTTAAACGAAATCAGTTATTTCCTGCGATATTTATTTGGAAGTCTCGTGCTGTGATTTCAGTCACTGTGCTGATATAGGGCAGAACATTCGTCGTTTAAACAACGACAACGCACTTTCAGTCCAAGATCACACTGCACTCGGTGTAGTTAACAAAATGTCATAGGTGTGACAGGCTACATTTATCAGATTTCAGGGTTTTATGGAGGGAATTTATTTCAAGGTACACGATAGTCACTTAATTATGCAGCGCCCTGGATTTCCTCACGATGTTTGCGTGTTGCAAGGCAGGTGCTAAGCAGATATTCAGAAGGGAGGAAAAAACACGAAACAACATTTAGATGCGATAAGAATAAAAAAATTGAGTTCACTAATCTTCTACAACTTTTATGATTGCAAGTGTGTAAAAAAGCCGAAAAAGAAATTATACTGCACTACTGAAATTAAAAATCAGAGCCGATGGTATTCCTGCACCAAAAGCATTATTCAGACTTGCCTCCCACCCACAACTAAGCATATCATGTAAATTTACGCAATACAAGCTTTTGGCCCTTGCGCCAAAGATCCCATTTAAAAAAATAAAATAAATTGTATCTTTCATTCGTAAAGTCTATTTGTAAGTTTAATTCTTTGAAGGCGATACTTAAGAACATCTTGACATCAATGAGGAGATTTTTCAGCACATATAAAACGAAAATACAAATTTATCACTAATCACAATGCATCAAAACAATGTTTCACAAGTTTTCACGAGTTCAAGTCTTTAACAAGCCAGCTCAATGGGGAGTTTTCACTCAGATGTACAACGTTTTCACGAGAACGCCTTGGAACAAGCAGTTTATCGAGAAGATACATTCATATCATATACTTGGATTTCAAAAAAGCTTTTGTATTTGCTCTCGATACTACTTTCGCTATCCCTTTGGCATCCGAACACTCCAAACTTTTAGCAAATACAGATGCTATGGATAATAGATGCGTTATTTTATGGGACTGTTGGTGAATTAAAAACAGGATAAAGATCCTGTTTTTAATTCACCTTGGCGATTAAAGATCCTTGGCGATTAAAGAATCGCCAAGTTACAAAAGACAAAAAGGTTCAAGAAGCGAGGAGGCGTGGACGTAGGAAAATAAATGAAAATTTTATTTGAAATACCTCATGATAATTAGCGGCAGCAACTTTAATTGCTTCGTTAGCGGTCGTACCAGTTACCGTGGTAATTCAACTGAGCAGTATGTGCTACAAACGCCCTAAAAGTTCAGTTGTGGAGTTGGGATACCTCCTGGTGCCTCTTGACAGAATTCGCTATAGCCAAGAAGCAACTAAAGGAACTTCTTGGGCTTTATTATACTACACAGTTCTAGGGTCAAGCGGCACCGGTGGATCTTCACAACTCCGCGATCAACAATTTAATTAGTTTTGTTTCTTCATTTATTCACATTATTGAAACGGAAATGAATATCTGAGAGAAGCAAATTCCAATAGTGATACTTTTTGTGTCCATGTTATTTTCTATAAATTATAGACTAACGTAATATCGACATTTAATGAGCTTTGCTAACTTTTCCATTTCGTCTTTGAACAAACAACTTCGCAGCTTTCTTGGTGAGCGTTGCTTACTAGTAGCAAAGTGGCTAGAAACAGAAAAACAAGAAACATTACACAAAAGTAGAACTACGTTTATTTTTGGACATTTTACAGAACTATGTACATTGAAATGACAGAATTCATGGGATACCTGGTTCCTGGGCGACTTCCCCCCCCCCCCTAACAAACCCATGCAGTGTCTGAACTTTTACTTCAGTCTTGTCTAAGTGATCTTGCACCACTTCTTTTACCATCGCGAAGCTGTCACCCCTCTCGCTAGTGGACGAACCCACCGCGTGGCAGGTATATATAGGTACACTGCATTCATGAAGACGGTAATTACATGTCAGTATGGATAAACGCCGTGCGACTTTGAAAGAAGGATGATAGGGGGTGCCTGACGCATGGGTCACTCTATCGCTGAGATAGTACAGAAATTGCACTATTCCCGTTCGAAAGTATCAAGAGATCGGGAATACGCCATTTCCGGAATAATATCTCATCGTGCACAACGCTGTGTGTGGAGAAAGGTGGTGGATGAACATGACCGTCGACGTATATCTCTCATTGTTTCAGTCGACCGGAGAGCCACAGTGGCACAAATCGCCGCATACTTCAGAGAGGGATGTGCCAGAAACGTCTCCACCGAGACCATCGGGCGATCATTAGCCGCAATAAGTTATGAGAGCCACCGACCCACCAGAGTCCCATTGCTGACACCACGAAACAGGACTGTACGCCTTATCTGGGCGAAAGAACATCGGCACTGGATTTTAGATGACTGGAGACGGGTCTCCTAGTCCGGTGAGTCTCGTTTCCAGTTATTTCGAGCGGACGGGAGGGTGCGTATCTAGCGGAAACCGCACGAAGCAATGCACCCGTCATGTCAACAAGAAACTGTTCAGGCAGGTGGACGGTCGGTAATGGTCTGGAGCGTGTTCAACTGGCACACGTTGGGACTCCTAGACACATCTCTGAACGGTCCAGGTTACGTGTACATCTTGCAGACCATCTGCATCCCTTCATGGTCATCGTGCACCCACAGGGCAATAGACTCTTCCAGCAGGATAATGCGCCTCCCCACAGAGCCGTGATGACTGGAACATGGTTCGAAGAGCATTCCCCATGGAATGGCCTTCCCATTCGTCGGACATGAACCCTTTGGAGCATCTTTGGGATGCTGTGGAGAGGTCCGCGGAATTATGAACAGGGGTGCAGTAAGCATGGATGGAAATACCTGTGGAACGGTTTCGTTAACTAATGGACTCAATGCCTCCCCGTGGGACTGCCATTATACCGGCAAAAGGTGCGCCTACCCATTACTAGGTAGGTATCCCATGATTTCTGTTCTATGACTATACATTGAGTGTATAGTCATAGTTGTACCATAGCGATGTTGAACTAATGTTTAGGATCCACCCTTCATTTGTCCCTGACCATTATCTTCCTAGACATTTACACCATTTGCGAAAACAATTTGATCCAAATGCGTTGATAATAATGAAAAAACTTTGTGGTCTCATTTTCATATGACCGCAAAGCTTCTTTGGTATTCAGTCAACTTAACTGTTGATCGCAGTATAGAAAAGGAATGTTATTGAATTGGTCAGTGCCTTTGCATCATGTTTTGTTCGAAGTGAACTGTCCAAGTCAATAATTGGCACCGTTTTAATTGTATCTCATATTGTGAATCAGGGAATATATATATATATATTCATTTTATATAAAAGAAAACTTTCTTTACCTGACTATCTTGATTCAATATGATTATTTTATTTTCAAATAAACACCTCATTAAATTGCTTTTAATTTATGTAGGAGTCGCTCCAAACATCGACCTTTCTCACAACATGAGGGTTTTAAAGTTACCGAAGGACACAAAAGTCGGTGAGTCTTTTCCTCTATGCCATATGAAAATGAGCGTAAATGCAGTATTTCTTATGGTCAGTTATGTATATATATTTTTTTCCTTTTTCCAAATTGAATTTTGGAAACATGGTAATTTTGAAATGTAATTAGAGGATATCACTATAAAGAAATTGAAATAGCATCTGCATCAATCCTTTAAAGTCTAATAATGAAAACAAGTATACTAACTAAAGTAAGTTTTATTGATATGACGCAAGTAAATATACAAAAAAAAATTGTACTGTCTGCATATCTGAATGATGGCGATCAACATGTTTTCAATTTCAGTATGAATTTAAATATGCTCAATCAACGTACTAAATAAGACGTACTAATCAGACAAGAATCTCCCACACAACAGATATCACTATAAACAAATTGAAATAATATCTGCATGGATCCTTTAAAAAAGCACTACAAATCCCTGCGAGTAGTATAAACTGTTCCCTCTTCCTGGGCAGGTTAAACTACAAACCCTGCTGACACTTTAGGGTGTGGGACATCTATTCCCCTGCATACCGTAATGTGGGCCAGGTGCTGTGACACCTTCGGGTGTGGGATAACTTTGCACTTGGAAGGTGAGTCAGCTGCTACTGACGTCTTCGGGTGTGGAAGTGGGTTCCCCAGGCCAGGGGTCTCCAACTTTCATCCCCCCTTCCTACCTCATCAGGAGGACGCCTTCTTTTCCGTCCGTCCTTGATTCTTCCCGCTTTAATTTTCCCTCTAACTATCTCCCTCGCTTTCTTCCCTTTTTTGTTTCTATCAGGAAACTCAGGCGACCCTGGCAGAGACTAGTCTGGCTGTCTCCTAGTGGTGGCGGCGTACAACGTAGAGTCACACTAGGGGCCCCTGCAGCCAAACACTCTTCTAACACAAAACAACACACACACTTCTGGCATTTGCAGAGTTCTGTGTACTTCACATGAGTAAAAATGGTGCAATTGTGGGAAACCACCGGTGGCGTCCCTCCCAAAACACTATGCCACTATATCCCATGGGTATAAGCATAGGAAACGACCATATTTTGTGAATCGCCCTCGCATGCCTACTAACATACCAGTGACTTAGGTAACCGCAGATTCCATCAACGAATTCTGTATTAATTTGCTTCGAGTAGTGCTTCATGTTAGGGTGTTTTAGCCTTAAGTTCCCGTTATGCAAGAGAACAGCTTTTAAACGGCGCTATGATGAGTTGATGAAAATATAACGTGTATTTGTGACAATTCCCTAATCCGTTGATTATCATAGCAGTAACAGTGGAGACCTTGAGACGCTAGCTCGGGTTATCAAAATATATAATATTATATCTTTATTGAACCAGTGAATAGTTACATGGATGCCTGATGCAATACCCATAACAGCGACAATGCTAGGGGTTTAAAGTAGACTGGCGTCTCAATGGAAGAACTATGCGGCTCATGTATAAAGCTATTTTCCTCTAAATTGTCTCTTAGAGGTGGCAGTGTGCATAGTATTAGGGTCAGGAGCCGCCTGTAGTTCCCCACATCTGCGCCATATGTACGCCGTGAAGAAATACAGAACTACTGTAAATGCCAGAAAAGTGTTCTGTGTTAGGTTCTGTTGGGTGTCCTGAAATTTGGCCGCAGGGCCCTGGTGGGACCCCACGTTGCCGCACACAGCGCTAGGAGGTAGTCAGGCTGCCCATTATTCTTTGGCTAGTCTCTGCCAGGGTCGCCTAAGCTTCCTGACAGAGACCAATGTAAAAAAAAAAAAAGGTTAGTGTGTGTGCTTTAGAGTCAAGAAAGGGGGAAGATGGGGGGGTGAAGAAGAAAAAAAATTCTTGTTTATACTCCGGCACGACCACCAGGTCAGTGGAGTTTACAATAAATCGATCAATACAAATGTTAATCATAATTAGCAGTCACGGGCTTAAATCCCGGTCCACTCAAAGACCGTGTGCTACTGCACTCGCGCTCCTGACCACTGGGCTACGCCAGGCCTAAGGCATCCCCCCCCCCAGGTACAATGGAATATATCCATCAAGCGAAAATAGGATGTCGGAGAAAAGTTGCCGTGCAAGGGAGCACAAGCGTGATCACCATTTAGCACAATCTTCTTACTCTTCTCATTTAGGTACGGTCGTTATATGTCAATTTCAGTGGTGATGTAGTTAGAGTCCTATCCGGCGATTTGTGTCTTAGGTCAATTGTTAACAATTGCAAACAAACGTAAGTAGATCCAGAGATTTCGTCTTAGAATGATAGGGTCGACGTACAATCTACCGCCTTACAATCTACCCCTGCACCCATATATCAGCTTCCTTGGCCTAACACAGTAACATCATCAACCCCTGGAATTTATAGGTCATTACCATGCCCGATCAGGAAATTAACACAGAAAAATAGCGACAAACTCTGTGGTCTCTTAGTAATAAAGGGGGGATCACCTGGAATTTCATTACTGAGATGTTTCCTCACTCCCAGTACTAACCCATACCTTTAAAACCACTTAACATTATAACTGGCCACACTTTAATTAAGACCAAGTTAAAGTATGTATCTGGGACTGGAAGATAATGATAAGTACTGGGCGAGTCAGAGAATTGGAATAATCTCATGCAGAACTGTAATATTTATTTTGATCTCAGAAAACTTCTACTTATACCAATATTACTTAGCTTAAGCCTTATCACAACCTCATCAGAAGTTAAAGGGCGTTCGCTGCATTCCTTTACTTCAGCTCAAATCTTTTCAAGACGAGAAGATCGCTGCTGCTGTGGTGCTGCCACCGCTCATAAATAAACTCAACTACTAGGATTATTCCGAACTAGACTGCTAATGCTGGGTTTCAACAGTGTGGGATTACTGGGCGTTTGATCCAACCCTTTCTGAGGTAGGATTATGGGATCAGGTGACTACCACCATTATTTATTTATTTATATTTTTAACTGTGTACTATTGTTTTCCCCACTTTTTACTATCAAATCACTAGTGAGCTTTCTACCGCTAGTGGTTTCGCACAACTGCTTTGCCTGGGGACATCCCCTGTAAGTCTCCTCCTTTCCTTTCTTTCCCCTTTTTATCCAACTCTCTTCCTTCTCCATTTCTTTTTCCTTGGCTCTCTCCTCCCTTGCTTTGCTGGGAGGCTCTGTCAGATGCCCCTCCTGTTCTTCCCAGGTTTCTCCTACCTTGGACAGATGCTAGGAGGTGCCTTCCTTGGTGATCGCGCTTCCTAGTAAGTAAGTGGCCAGATGAGCAACACGAACAAAAAACTAACACAATTCACAGTAACTAACAAAACAATCATCTGGCTTTGCAGTCTGCCCTCTTCACAGCGTCACCAAGTGCAGTTTTGCGGCGAACCATTGACACTACCTGACAAACACTATGTCCACTATGGCCTTGAGACGCCCTGACGTTCTTAACCAATTGTTTCGGCTTGAATCTCGAGGTGAGAAGTTCGGCTTTATATTTAGAGAGATCTAGATCTCTAATGAGGTTATTCAACTCATCTTAGGTAAACAGCTCCGACATCGATGTCTCTTTGTGGGGTGTATTGAGGATAGGCTGAAGGTCCCAGGTCTCCGCCAATGGCATTCCATCATTTTCTAAAGAATGTAGTCCATGCTTTGGAGGTATAGGAATTGGCATACTGACACATGGTTAGTATTGGTGTCATCACTGAATTTAGGTTTTTGATAATTTTGTGCTTAATTTTCGCCGAGAATCCAGTTACATTCACATTACAAAAAAGTAACAATCACCACTGTGGGCTTACGGCTCCCTTCATTTCATGGATATGGAAAATGGCAGCAACTTTTTCCTTTTGTTCATCTAGTCGCGTAATGAATTCGAATAAGTTGTGTTACGCGTGAGCTATTCTTACCAAAGACAGCCCAGCCATAGTACAAAAGGTAAATTTTCCGAATATTTGTCTTGATGAATTACACCGTTGTGATTTAGTCAGGAAAGAGCCGCACACACACAGTGGATTTTGTTGAGGTGATTTTTATTCTTGCGAGATATGACGATGAATGTTTCACAAATTCGCGGGATATTACCTGGAACAATTTGTAATGAAATAATTACAAAATAGCAAGGATATAAATATATTGAATGCAAATTACAAAAATATAATGTCTAAGTAATAATTATATTCTTATAGGTTGGCTGAGAATGGGTATGTGATCCTGTTCTCAGTTATTAATCAGTCAATCACATAAACTAGACATTAGAGGAAAGCCGAAAATAGATTTGGCATCCAATAATCTATCTAATCCACATTTTTCAATGAAAAATAGTTGTTGACCTCTATAATTAGTTATCCCATTCTGATTTTCAAAATAGTTCTGATGCTCTGCTTAATTTTATTCTTATAAGAAAATTTAACAGATTTTTTTTTTTTTAATGAAAACACGAAAAGTATTAGAACCTAAAGTACTTAGTATCGTGCGTGGGCTGCTGAAGGTTAAGAAGATACTCGTTGACATTAGACTTGGATGTAGATTGCAATTTTTTGGAAATACCTGTGAAGGGAGGTTTTTCCGGAAAACAGAAGTTGAGGAAGAAGAAAAGTTGGTTCTGTGAGTTTGAAGCTGGACAGTAAAAGGATGATGATTGATTAGGAAGACAGAGAGAGTGGAATTATAAAAGCCAATTTAGAAGAGCAGTGTCCATGGAAATATCTGTACAAAAGGCATGCGGCAGAAACAGAACGTCTATGAGACGAGAGTTGAGGGACTTTGTTAGAGATGAATTATTAATTAACCGAAATGGCCTCTTTTGAATGAAGTTGAGAAGCCTGAGCGAGGTTATGGGGACACTGCCCCAAATGTGGGAACAATATTCCGTGGTAGGGCGAATTTTAAATTTGTATAGAGTGAGTAGCTCATTTAATGAGAATTGCTTAATAAATATTGAATGAAAAATTCTTAGAAATTTCGTGACAGATTTAAGAGATTTGTTTTTAATGTTGAAGCAAAACAGTGGAGAGGAGTTTCATTTGTTAATTACCATAATAATTGCTGGCTACCAGTATTGTCGAAAGTAATAACCTGAATCCAGACACTTAAGTTCCCATTCAATGCTCGAGGGACTACATGTAAGTGGGTTCATCGGGTACAGCTTTGAAGAATTAGCATATTCACGTGGAATCATCCTACCACCGGTGTGCTAAGGATTCACATTAATCTTGTGAGCACGGATTATAGTCACGGAAAGAACGAAGTGACCTAAATGTAACAACGAACCAACTAGTTCGTGTTTGATTAACTTGCAGTCGTACTATTAAAATTATCTCTGTATTGATAAATCCACAGAGCGAAAACGATCAAAGTGCCTTCTTCCCAAACCAAACTATATGCATGTATATGTGAGAAGTCTTGCGTGTTCATTCTGTTCTATCTTGATGCCAATCTAGAATATAGGGCTCAAGGGTCACTGGCGACCTCTAACAGAAACTGATTACCGGAATAAATGCGGGCCATAGTCGCGCCTGATCTTAAGATGACTTTTCTGTGTCTTTAAACAACGAACTGCAATATCCGTCTATTGCCAACTTAATAAATAGATCACAGTAATAATTAGATTATGATCACTTACACTCCATAACCATCGATTAGATATTAATAGCCAATTAAAATTCTGTTTGTTACAACGAGTACTGAGCGGAGTTTTGGACAGTGAAATTGGTGATGGCGAACAGTGGAGAAACCGAACTTAGATATATTCAGTGCTGAAAAGGTGTTATTTTGCTGATTTTTTTCTTTAAAAAGTGTTTAGTTCAATGGAATTCATATGACGCTGTTTATCTACTTTTAAGATAGTTCAAAACACCGAGCAAAGCCAAATAATAAAAATAATTACAAAAATACTTTAATATTTTTATAATTATAAGAAATACGAAATCTAACAATTATGAATAAAATTTAAATTCTCCACAAATTTTATTAGCAATTCATTATTTAACCTATGTATTACATGAGTGAAATAATTTAACCTATATTTTCACAATTTTGGTGTAGGTATTTCGATTATTTGTGATATGAAGTGGGAAAGTTGCTTAATTCAGTTTTATTCAGAGATAGCGACTCCATTGGGGGAATTTGAAGCCTCAGCAACAATCGGCACAATTCATATTAAAACTTTTGATATAATATAGCTTATATAACTTTTAGTATTTATATTTAGTAATTGTTTTACATATAATGCATGTAAAACAGTTGAGACATGAAAGTTAACAATAAAATAAATGTTTTCGTGTTTACGAGGACATTGCAATAGTTCGATCTTACTTGAATTTTTACAATGATTCGAATAAGATCGAATTAATTAATAAGTTGGTGTTTTTTTTTTTTTTTTTTTTTTTTTTTGTTGAGAACTGAAGCATCTGTCGCCGAAAATACGATAACAAGAATCAGTGTAAAATATTCAGAATATTTCGAATACTCGTAGCTGTTCAGATTCAATCAAAATTAAATAGCATCTATTTATAGTTCACTAGAGAGCTAAATGCAGCTTTTCTGTTAATGGTATAGTAAAAAGACTGGCAGAAATTTGTTAAAATCCAAATTAACCTAAATTGGTAAAAGTAGTATAAAACGAAGAACAATAATCAGTTGCAGACAGACAAAGCTCGATATTGAGAAATGATTTGTAACTGTTTATTAATATTCTGTCAATAGTTTTAATTGAATATTTAATAGAACACACACTGAATATCCTCATTATTAGGTATATCTATCCTTTTCATGAAATGGAGTGCTCCTTCCTCCCTTCCTTCATTAACAGTACAAACACATTAAACCATGTTTGTACTGTACTGTGGTGGGTGGGTGGGTGTGTGCGCGCGCCATTTCATGCGATGTAAAGCAGGTGGAGGATATGCGTAAAACTGATGTACTTGCGCGTGCGTGTGTGTATGCATTTTGTGCATATTGGGTCCTTTGACACCAGGGGAGCTACAGGCTAGAAATTGTTTCCGACCAGTCGTATTCCTTCCTAGCTGCAGTGTGTCTATCTATCTACAATTGGGTTCTTGCAAACGGATAATACCCATGTCACAAGGAGTGAATTGTGCAGAATAGTTCCCAGGAATATGAGTGAATTCACCCTACTGAATGCGCGTCTAATTTCAGTTGAAGAGGTAGAACGAATCTTCCGAGTACAGATCCACAACTAACCAATTTGTAAGAACCTTGGGAAGCAGTTGAGTCATGGACTAGCACCCTTATGGTATGCTTTATCTCGTTAAGTCAATACCACGGGGTGGGCTACTTAGATAGGTGTTCATAATGAAATGGCCACTTAGTGTAGTTCCAGTCTTCCAGATTATAATAAGCTGCTAGAAGCAGCTTAGCCTATATATATAATCCTAAGTTATTGGTATTGGTGAAGAGTAGTGAATAACTCATAGACAACTCAAACGATTATATTAGGCCCACCCATAATTTCTTATATATACGTGTATACCCATATATGTATGTATGTATGTATGTCTGAAAATTGGGTGTGTTCTTTGGTCGATTTGGCTGTTTCGCTGGACGAAAAAAAAAACCTCAGTTTAGGCGGGAGTGGGAAGCCCATAAAGTTCCTCGCGTCATACTCATAAACAACTTGGATTTCTTGAATATATAGCTTAATTATCAGAGATTGATCAGGAACAGATAACAGATTATTCGTGAAAAGTGATTGACTGACACGCCTTTTAAAATAGTCTGAAACCGATTGAAGTTAGTTACTTGGGCGCATCAGCACACCTAGTGAATTTTGTAAATAAATGTACTTTGATTGCATAAAAAATAAAATCACAGCGTGTTATCAGTAACACCCGTATTCTACTGCGAGTAGTAGTTCTAAAGAAATCAGTTTTTATTTTTCTTTTTTGCATATCGGATTTTAACGTCATGAGATTTTGTTGGTTTAAAAGTGCTCTGTAAACTGACAAAAGAATACTTCATCTTCCTGGATATACTTTAAGTATTCGTATTGCTATAATATCAAACTGTTTGGATTTAATAAAATAAATAAAAATAGTTAATTTTGCTTATTATTAGTTCAAACGGGTTTCCGCTTTACATTCTGAAGAATGTTCGGTAGATAACTTTGTGCCAGACTATAAAGGAATGTTCGTTTGTCAAAACGGCGGTACATAGGTCGATACGTGTAGAGATGACGTAAGTACCACTTGGCTGCAGTCTTCCTGTGTTCCAGTTCCCGGTGACCCAGAGGGCTTCATTCACATGTCGCCTAATAAGATGCCCCTAAACTGGGGTCCTACAGATGTGTCTCTTAAGTAGGGTGACTTTAATGGATCATAGAGTTAACAGCAGAGATGCGCCGCACGATAAGATATATCATGCAACGACATGGTCGGTCACGTGCATGAACTAATCACCACTGTCGTGTCCTCATTTCTTTTATATCGCGGTGATGATCAGAGTACTTTATCTTCACTCGAATATAACAATACGACGTGGATAACAGTGATGGTGGTACATTTATCCCCTCTATTTTTAGGGGTGATATGTGGTAAAGTTTTTTTTTTTTTTTTTTTTAATTTCGAATTGGTCCCTGCTAAGACACATGGCAATTCCACATAAGTAACACGCCCAAATACCTAATATCATTCATGAGACTTCTCGCGAAATGGCTTCATCTGCAATTCACCCGCTTAATTTTTATCTTGAATGACATTAGCAGTCCAGACAGCTAAGCGCGGATCAGAAGGCGTTTTCCGCGTAACAATTTTTAGCGAAGTAAAGCCACGTGTTCGTCAAGGCGCCAGCCAGCTGTTAATCTTCATCTGCTGACCTACTACTGTTCTCTCCGCTCCCTTTGGTTGCATCTTTGTTATTAGCAATATAAAATAGAAAAAAAAAATAAATAAAGAAATACGATTCCATTTGAAACAGACAGATACAAGGGAAATTAAAGCAATTTTGGTGTTTATTAATTACATAAACACATAAAACTTTGCTTAAAATACACAGAAAACTCAAAAATCAACCATTCAAAGCTACAATGCCAAAGTGGAAATAGGCCAGCCGGAATTAGAAAAGAAAAAACTGGCTTCTTTTCTTCATTATGTTCCTTATTTCTAAACACCAGTTTCTTTTCTTTTGCATATTTCTCAGATTGTTATGTATATTGCAACGTTCAACAATCATTCAATACTAGTTCTAGTATAGTAATTAATTGGTGCAGTAGTCTTTATTTAGGTTTTAGGACAATTCGATTTCTGAAATTATATCGCACTGTTTATAGCTCATATTAAAAAAAAAAAAAAAAATTCCACAATCTTAATACCTATTAAGGCAATACCTATTACTTCTTACCAAGTACGTTTCTTACTGGACCAATCTGTGGAGACTGGTGAGATCAGATCTACTGGATTATCTAATAAAAATAACGAATTATCTCAGAGTACTCTGACCATGTGCATAACTTTCAAAAAAGAAATTTAAAAGAAATTTGACATACGCTTGGTCCCTAGGATGCCGGATTTATGAGTTTATAGTGTGTGCTGCGTATGCATCGGTTATTTGAGCATCTGCCCCTCCATCTCAGCTGAACTAGCATTTAAACTTAGAATATTGGTTCATGAGATGGCAAAACTGGCCTTCAAGGAAACAGTTCGCAATTTTAAGGTCAGAATTATGTTCTAGTCTCGACATTGCACCTTGGAAGTTGCTGGTGCTAGCTGCCAGTATCGTGACGTTTAGCTATTTTGTTACTCATGCATTTGATCCTTCGAATATGGATGACATTGTAACAAGGAGGAAGAGAAGAGGGCAGCATACTGCGGCGACCAACTACCGTAGCACACTGCAGAATCTAGTTTACATCTCCTGCAGGTTCCCTACAAACACAGTAACCCTGTACAATGAACTGCAAATCTATCCTGAAAACATTTGCTCAGACAGAAGATACAGAACCAGCATCCTGACCAAAATCTTTTCATTAGTTTGAACTCTAATGATTTAAAAAGATCAGTAATCCTATTATATGTTAGTTTTTATATTTTATCTGTTATGTCGTTTTAGCTGTTATGTTGTAAGTAGTTATGTCTTTATTTCCCTGGGTGGTGCCCGTGCCTCAAGCTGAATAGATAAATGTTAGACCTTAAACTGTTTTTGAATGCATGTTTGTCCACGAATCATGTTCTCGAGTTTTACTCGAGATTCGTGCGCCTTAGTGGATAAAAGAATTCTGTGAGGTGTAGCTGTTTCGTAGTACAGGTGATGAAATCCCACTGTGAAGAAAGAGAGCATTTTATTTTATATTTTATCCATACATCTATTTCTTTTAACAAATGATAACAATTTAAGTTATAAAATGAGTAAACTTATCATTAGGAATAGAGCGAACATCAAAATGTAACCTTTATTTTTGATGTAAGAAATAATTCAAAATTTTGTAGTCATGCAAAAATGTTAGAAAACAATCTGTTTGAAATATTGCTGGAAATTTAACTTCCTAATTTTGAGGCAGGATGTCGCGAATTCTGTGATTTAAAATACTCCTACAAAGTATTACAGAATTTGGGGCGTCTTCGTTTAATAATAAAATTACTGCCTTATCCCTGGATTGTATTAAAATAATACTAAGCGTATAGTATTATTTTAAAACTCTTATAGTATTATTTTAATATTTTGATACTTTAAACACATACTAATGCACATTTTAAATTATACGAGGGACATTTGAAAGGTTTGAGGCCTGAGTATGAAGGCCTCAAATTATTTGAGGAGTTTTTTAACATTTTACTTTTCAACATAGTCCGTTTAGAACTCTACTTTGTCTCTGAATGAAAGTGATGGATACATGTTCATAAACCTTGCAAATAAATTGCTATATCTGCTTGAAAACTATGCAGATTTTCACTTGACAACCTTTTGCGCGTTTTTGATCTGCTACTTTGACACACACATCATGCTGATATCTTTTTTCATAGCGAGAACCTGTTATTATACAGTACACATATTCAGGTGAAATGCCCAAGACGCTGGCAATGTGCCGAACAATCACTCGTAGATCACTAATTACCAATCATGTACACTGTCAACTTCTGGAGTGATGGACTTGCAGGAAATCCACAGCATGGGTCATTTTCCAGTCTCTCCCTCCCTCTTTTTAATTCTGTTGTCCACTTTTTAACCATGGAATAGGAAGTAAAATAATCCTCCAATGTCGTAACCATATCCTTATGAATATCCTTATGCCTTTGGCGTTATTCTTTTTTTTTTTTTTTTAACCAAATAATGAATGATTGCACGGTGCCTGATTTTTGTCCATCTTTCCTCATTTGCACAATTTAGTTGGCTTTAGGACTTATAATAAAAGAAAGACGTTATTAAAATTGCGTGAAACGTGGATGGTTATTATTCGTAGTGAATTTTTTAACACTGTACCCACTACTCGTTTATATTCAGGCCAAAAAAGTTTTAACCCCACCCTTGTATTCTAACCAGTTGACTTTTCAAAAATATTTCGTTATTAAATCAAAGATACGAGTAATTATTATCGACTGACAAGAGAAAAGGAACAGTTAATTAAAACACATTAAATTAAATAAATATAAATAATTTATATATCATAAAATAAAATTTCTGCTTGTTCTCGAGGACTTTATGGACATAGGAGCTCACAAGATATAGAGAAGACAAGAACATCGCCATACTAATAGTCACGCGTTTTTGACTATTCGGCTATAGTTCGTTTAATCAAATTTAATCTATTTTTTTCTAAAGTAGAAACATGAATTCGGAAAATCAGATTTGCCTTCGATACTCCGAAAAATTTATATCAAATTTTTGAGTATGCCAGAAACGTTTTATGCGTTACATCTAAAGAACAAAATTACAAAGTTCAACGAATTAGTAATGAAATTAACATCGTATCCCTAACAAGATTTGTGGATATTACGAGGCGGATATTCCCACTACTCAACGCAGGTTGTCCGTCCACATGGAATTCCGCATTTAAGTGCATAAGATGTTCAGCAGGAGAGCACAGCAGGTGTTCAAAATCAGCATCACTGACCGCTTATAGGCAGAAAAAAGGAAGAGAAATACAGTATATGCACGGCTGTCGTCCTTATTTTCCTAGGATTGTCACTTGATATTGCACGCATTGGGGGCGGGGTTTCCAGTACTTAGAAATGTGAATTCTTCCTTTTATAAAGCCGTATTTGATAGATGTAGTTGGAGACTGAAAACGAATTCCTGCAAATGTTAAGAACTACTGGGCTTCTTTTTTTTTTTCGGGACCCCGGGGAAAAATCACTGAAAATAGGGACGTCTGGTCACCTTACGTTTGGACGAAATAATGCCACAGGAGATTCCTGCACGCCTATTTTGCTATGCGGACTCGTGATGATTGGGACTGTTGCCTGGTGAATCGAGTTATGATTCCTTATAGGATAACAATCAGCAAAACTTTGGGTATACTGCTGAATTTTAATTTGATTTAATAACATCATTTTTTTTATAGAATACTCTGGATGGATAAATCTATGGCGGATAGGAATGTAAATCTTTTCAGGTCAATTGAGGTCCCGTGAGTCACTGAAAGTGTATGTCTTCAATTTCGTACGTGGTCCATTAGGGATTCCCCAGCGCAGCGAATAGCCTCTCACAATGACTGGTAAAATCACAGTCAGTCATTCTATAAAGTTGGAATATTCATCTTTAATATTCAACTTTATTGAATTTTCTAGAGAAACTGGGAAATATTATTGAAAAAAGTTTGATTGAAGATAACACATGGAAAGGTAGACCCAGACCTTCATCAAGAAAACGCTACATTGACAATATTTCTACCAAGAAGTTTATAAATTAATGTATAAAAGGCATTATTAATAGAAGAGTTTCTCATAATACGTTACTCATTTCATTATATAATAAAATGAAGCTAAAATCCGTGAATCTATTGAATATACCCCAAAAATATTCATATATTTAATAATTAAATTATTCAATAACACGCTAAAACATAATTAAATAAATAAATAATTATTGATCAATAAAAGAAAGAAAACTGAACAATAATAAGGACGGAAGAAAGTTTTTATTTATTGTTTTTATTTTATTATTCTGATGATCATATTTTTTTTTTTTTTTTTTTTTTTGCCGTTTTTTCAGTGTCGTTGGACATTGGGCGAAGGTAGAGCGCTCAACCCCCGAATTCAGATTTTTTTTTCATCCAGAAAAAAAAAATAAATAAATAAAAAACAGGCCAACCGACATTTATGGCAGTATTGGTTTCAGCCTGTATTCATGCACACGTAAAAGAGTGTGTAACACCTTATTACAATGTTTTTATATGTCGTTGTACCCTTATAACGACATATATTTTATAGTTATTTTCAAAATAATACGAATATTCTAGATATAGCAAATTCGAAGATGATTAAATCATAGAACAAAGGGGTTTATATCGATTTCAGAGGCGAACGGATTCCACGTGATATTTAACAACTATACCAAAATAACCATCACCCCCACCCCCTTCCCCGATGGTGGACCTGGGAATATGTTAGTTTTGCCACTGATGGACTTATAAACATTTAAATACCTACAATAACCACTGGGTATCAAGATTTAATGAGTTTGGATTCCCATTTTAGATTTAAAATTATTTCGCAGAGACAAAAGCTTAACAGACTTGTTTCTTTACTATAAATTGTCTGTTTTTTTTATTTTTTTAACGATAAGAAATTTCAGGGCTTATTCATTAACCTTCGTATACCTTTGCCACTTCCTAGGGTCCGTGGAGCGCAGTTTGAAAAACGTTACATTTTATTGTTGGCATAAACAACTAACTGAGTAATTAGATTATGCTCAATAATTAATATATTTTATAGTCATTTTCAAAATAACACGAATATTCTGGATATAGCAAATTCAAAGGTGGTTAAATAAAAGAACAAATTTAAAATTGGCCTAATCTAAATTTGTTCTAATTTCAATTTTACCTTGGTTAATGCATAATTAACTAAGCTCATAGTCTTGTTCTTTCCTTACACATGACGTCGTGAATACAGAAAATGTGCAAAATTATTCAGATCTGATTTAAATTCGCTGAATTTGCCACGTTTTTTTTTTTTCGAATGTCTCATTTGGCTTAACTTTTGTCTAACTTATGGAATGTCAATTATCATATCATGATATCTTTTAGGAAGTGTCATTTATCGTCTGCGTGGTTCGAAAGGAGCTGATTCCGATATACTGACCTTTGGAGTACGAGGAGGCGTTGCCCGTCAACTGTTAGATATCCAACCAGCTACTGGGACAGAGGCTGATGTCATTCTGAAGTCGGAACCTCTAGTAAGTGATTTGTGAATTAAATGCTGATAACTGCATTCTGTTTTTTGGTTATTGTATTTAAAAGAACTCACTGTTTTATTCGATATTTCATGATTAAACAATTTTATATAAAGGTTAATTACGTTTGTCAATTACAGTGCGAAATTCAGTAAAGGCCAAAAATGTAATATTTGTTACCCTTCGATTTAAACTTGTCTTTAACTGTATTTACTTATTTTAATCCTTATATTACAGAGCACAACTCCGATTACAATGCAAACATAAAATAACGTATGAAAAACAGCAAGACATTACATGGAGTTTTATTTCTATTTTATAAGGAATTTATAAAATCGATCTGCAGTGTATACAAATAAGTTTATTTGTTCTTTTGTTTGGTTACAGTAGTAGGGAAGTATAATAGCGAAATGAGAGGGAGATTATGTAAGTCAAAGGCTTTTCGTGGAAGGGGTCCTCCACAAAAAGCCTTTGCTTTGGGAACTGCAACACAAATTGAAGGTAAATATCATTTGCTATCAAGGTACATAAAATGTGATACTTCAAAATGAGAAACATCTGCAGATATGACACAATGTTAATCAAAATAGTGATAAGTGTATTAGATTAAATTGCAATGTACAATCATCCCATCCGCACGCCTGCAGGATGGAAGGTTTGAAAGATTAGCAACAGTTCAAAATCTTTATCACATTGTGGGGGTGGGGATTTTTTATTTAATTTATTTAATTTATATTTGTATATGCTTTTTCTTATATATTTTTATCTATCCCCTTGGATTAGTTCCCCTTTAGAATAACTCCCCACTTGTGCATCTGATTATTAACTTCACAGAAAATTCTAGGTTCAAGGGGAAAAGCTCTTAGATGTATTTAATTCCCTACGGATAGGCTGGTACTCAGAACAACAAAAGAACACACAAAGGTTATATATAAAATTCAGTTTATTGTACATATTTACATGAATACATCAAAACCAAAATGATTAAACTCAAACATATGACTACATGATCTAGTCTCATCTTCTTATATATATATATATATATATCTTAATCATGCATCAGTTAAAACCATTAATAAAAAATACCAATCCCGTTCAATTCCCTTCTGCATATATTGAATCCTGCATTTAAGACCATTAATAACAAAATATCAATCCCTTTCTATTCCTTTACAAAATTCAATACTTATTACAATGATTATTAACAGGTATTACTCACTTCTAATTCCCATCCAAAACATATTTAATTGTAGCCTATCAAGCAATTATAAACAAGGCATCAATTACTTCAAATATTTCATATACTGTATATGCATTCCCTTCCAAAATTATTTATATATCCATTAACTTGCCCTGGCTAATGTCCTTCAGCACATATCCTAAAATAACCTATCCTTACAACTGAGTAATTCTTATACACATCTCACAGTGTTCTGTTAAAAGTTCTACCAATTCGGCTATCGGGATATCTACAGTCTTTTGTGTGATGATGAGAATACTTAAGAGAACTAATCACTTACTTAGTTATCTTGTAGGGCTCTGTGGCATGCCCTTCATCTTTCTCGCGGTGAACAGCAGGTCTATTAAATCTGGAACGCATCTTACAAACCCTTGGCAGGTTCGACAGGAGTTATCTGATTTGTTTCCTGGGACTCGGGTTCCTTTGCTCTTTGAAAGTAATTCATTCCATCCTTTAGCATGTTTGTCTTCCCTTCTGTCCGGCTCCGGATTCTTCGGCTTCAGCTCCATTATCTCCTAGGCATCAGACATCTTGTTTATTTATACAGGAGTTGATTCCTTCTCAATTATTGTGTAAGATCCTACAGTGAGCTAACTTCACCGTATTCTGCTTTCTCAACTATTTTAGTTGTCTACTGCTCTTTACTGACAATACGTCGGGCTTCATTTATTGTCCGACAATTTTAATTTTTCTGCACGGCACTTTTCTCCAACCCTTTGACTCCTTCACTCAAAAATACTGTCTGCTACTGACTTGCTGACGGATTGACTAACTGATTGACTAATACATCTTAACTTATTCTCTCCACTTACTCGACTGCCTCTCACTAATTCTTCTATCTTACATCTTATCTACCCTTTCTCAACTAACTACACTTTAAAACTTATCTACCCTTTCTCGACTAACTACTTCATCTTAAACTGGTCAGCACTTGCTCAACTCTGACCGACTAAACCATTTTAACTCACACCGAAAAAAATCTCAACTTTGTGTGTCTTTCCAACCCTTTCACTCTACTTTTTGTTCATCTCCTCCCACATCTGGCTCCCGAGTTCGCCACGCCTATTGCTAGTGACTTCTTCCAATCTTATACTCATTTACGGATTTTTTCTCCTTTCATTTGTTAGAAGATCCTTATTCAGGCTACCCAGTAGCACGTGTTCAATACACCCACTTTTACCATTTTACTGGATCTGCTGCCATACGGTGTGCCCTTTGATGTCAATAATGGATTCTCCTCGACCAGAGCAAGAATAATGTGTCATAGTGGCGAAGGAAAGACACACTAAGAAATTGTCACGGCTTTTAATATGCACCCAGGAATCATCTACGGCCATCAAGTGTTGGTTCAGCGCGTACTGTCGTTAGCTAGGAGTTGCGCTTTCGGAACTGTGCCCAATGGATTCTCCGGTCTCTAACACCGGAACTAAAGGAACGATTACATAACAATATGTTATCGTTCACGGAATACACAGTTTAATGTTCTGTACTTCTTGGATGGTGTAAACGCGGAGTCGCTTTCTTAGAACGCTTAATAACTATAGACGATCCTTGGGTGCACTATTAAACACCAGAAGGCAAAATGTGCAAATTCAGAGTGGCGCCATATAAGCTCATCACAACCAAAGAAAGTCTGTGTCTAAGCATCAGCAGGGGAGGGTGTTACTTGCTATATTCTGAGATTACAAAGGAATGATTCTGGACCATTATCTAGGAACAGAGAGAGAGAGAGAGAGAGAGAGAGAATAAACAAATACTGAATTACAAATACTTTGAGCTTCTGAAATATTTAAAGGAATGAAAGTTCAGTTGTACTTGCAAGACGATAACGCCATTCTACCGTGAATTAGATAGAGAGATGAAGTTTGAGCTAAATCTGTATATTCAACAAACTTAGCTCCTTGTTGATTATTACAACCTTTTTGACTATTAATACTCGCAATAAGCGGAAGTCACTTCTTGGCAGATAAAGAGGTCAAGATGATGATGTATTCAGAGGCGAACTACCATAACGTATTCGTTGGGGAAGAGAGAGAGCATTTGAACTTTGTTTGTTGTCAGATAAGGGAATATGTGTCAGGTTTTGTTACTTTATTTCACCTTAAAATTTATGCTATAAGGAACAACCTCTTTCTAACAAAAGAGGTTGTCCCTGTAGCATAAATATCTTTCCTTACATTTGCCCAATAAACGCATGATTTGGTTACGTATTAATAGGCTTATCCTGCCTCATTATTTTTTCTCCTCCATTGTTCTTTTCGAGTAGGTATCCTGACCTGCCTATCGAAGTCACCATTTTAAAAACGCAAGATTGAAGGAGCAAGATCTCGCTGTACAGCAATTCATTGCATATGTTGTTATTTCTTATTCTCTCTTTTTTGTTTCATTGCTTTCTTGACAATTCATTCTTCTCTTGTCCTCCAGAGAGAGACCTTGCCTTAACATGGCGGAACGTTCGTGTTAAAGCAAGGTTTCCGTCATATCAGTTTGTGGTGAAACGGGTTCAACACTTCTTCGTTTAAGTCTCTGAATTTGTCTTTTTTTGTGTTATGACTCCCCGCTAAAAACATACTCAAATGACTTTAAAAACTGTTGTGGTTACTTTGCCAGCTAAGAAAAAAGTTTTAAGAGGGAGGTTATTTTACCGAAATAGAAAGTTTTATTTATTTCAATAATGCTTTAAATGACTTCGATGTTATAAGGGAATCTGTTTCAAGTTCGGTGTAGGGTATCAAACGTAACAGAAGATGATTCTTTCAATTGTTTAAAGGTTTAGTCTAGATTGGCCGGATCCTTTCAGACTTTCCAAAAATTTAAAGTTTTTTTTTTTTTTTTTTAATTTTGTAATTTGTTACCTAACGGTTTGTCTGGACATCTGATTCTCGTTCACTCAAAGACGTCAAGAAGCGTTTGTCTGGCTCAGTGCTTTGAGAGAAATGGCGATTCTGACGTACAGGATCTTGTATTCTGCTCCTTATTACGATATTCGATTGATCACTCCCGTTTTTGTTTTCCCAGTACAGTACTATGAGGCTGCGCAGTTAAATTACTGCAATCTGGAAAAATGTTTTCCTACCTGTCTTTTGATTTCATAATTTTCGTGTAGCCAAGTGGTCAACTCAAGAGTGCAGTAGCGTGTTGTTTCAGTGGACCGTGGTTCAAGCTCGCGTATATGCTAAATACGATTCACGATTGAAATAATTGTCGAAACGCTTAATTGTAAACGCCTTTGACTTAATTCTCCCTCCGGTGTGCTCTATAAACAAATTTACGGGTAGGTTGTGTTATTAATGAGAGAGCGAATTTTTCTAAACTTAAGTAGCCACTTTTTTGTAGCGCAGTCTCGCTCTAATTGGGAAAGTTGTAAATTAGAAACAAGCTTGTAATAGATCAGCTAATCTAAGTGTAAAGATAAGTTACGCAGTAGAACTACCTTAACACTTCGCTAGCGTTTGCTAACAGATTATCGGGGATTGAATCACAGTTTTGCCAAAAGATGGCGCCACCTTGTAAATATGCAAAGAAATGCGCTTTCGAAATTTAAACTGGCCTCACAAACACTTTCAAACGCATTCGCTGGAATGGATATAAGGTGAAACTGGTACTATTTGATTGACTTATCTGTGTCTCTCCAGGTCACATTTTTTGAACTGTCACGTTGAAGCTGGGAAGGAGTCACCATTCCATGAATGAATTATTTGTTTATACTCCGGGACGACCACTCGGATCACGGGACTGAGAGAGGGATTCAGGAAACTTCAGTCACACAAAGTACTCGCCTTCTGGCCGTGAAGGGCGTGTAGAGTTCATTTTTCTCATTGTACAATAAATAGTATACGCACCCTTTACTCTTCTTACTTGTGCGCGCGAGCGTATACAAAATTTTATATTATGATTTACATCAATACTTTTCAGTGGAAAACTCAACAATATTTCACTTTAATTAATAGGATTAGCAGTTTTTGTTTTTCAGTTTTAATGTATAATTTTAACCTCTATTTATAATTAAGATTACGCAGCAAAGTCTCACTTGAACGGACTATACGGAATATATTAGGTTTGCCTGTGAAACTCGAAACAAATGCATATATTTGCCGAAATGTTACTGAAACATTCAGTGCTCTGATACACATTAAATCTTGTAATACTGAATTTCACTGCGTGTAACAGATCTATAAATTTTGCCTTGGAGTATACTGGCTGCTGAAGCTTTATTCGGGGTTTGAAGTGCTCTCGAGTACCCTCGCTTGAAGGCCAGATAACACCTACGGACGTCTACTAGCATGGAAAGTGATGAAGAGAAAAATCCTCTTATATTTTATCACACTTCCTACACAACAGCAGGAACTGTAAACCAGGACTTAATACGGGCTTTCAGCAAGTGACTTCAATAACCATCAACGAGCAAAAAGTTTAATTTACGAGTAGTATTTCGTTTTTAGGCGCATACATGAAAAGACTGTTGTCGTCACCATATCCGTCAATCTGTCTTTTCCGTTTAACTCGACTCCGAGTGTGCGGAAAAGACGAGTTTTCTTGAAATGTTGTATTTCGCTCGTTTAAAAAGTTTTATTGATATATCTAATATTTCATTAAAATCTGAAAAATAAAAATTCATAAATCGTTCTTTCTTTTTTCATACATATTACATAACCACCATATTGTAACTGAAGCACTGGATATTTGTTTTTTGCTGTTCTCTGAGCGGAGAAGTGGATGGCGGATGCGCGGAAAAGAAATTTTCTCAGTTGTCCATAAAAGTAGTTGTGTTTTTGCTCGTTTTTTTTTTTTTTTTTTTAAATCAGTTTACTTAAATTTAAAAATGATGAATTATTAATATTTGTTTATTTTGATCGTAGCATAGTGAAATACGTCTTATATTTCAAGTGTTATTAATATTCAGGAAGAAATTGGTAAATTCATTACGACAGAATACTGCGATCTGACTACGTGCTACAGTTTGTTTAATTTATTAAATCAGAGAGGTCGATACTTGTTGCATTTTTTATGAAAACTGCAAACACGAGAAGTATTAGAACCTATAGTACTATTACTTAGTACCGTGCATGGGTTGGAGGTTGAGAAGATGAAAGAAGATATTTGTTGACATTAGACTTGACCTTCTGTAGACTGCAATTTTCATGAAATACGTACGAAGAAAAGTTGCTCCAGAAAACGGAAGTTGAATGAATAAACGAGGAAGATGAAAAGATGGTTCTGTGAGTTTGAAGTTGGGCAGTAAATGGATGTTCGCAAAGCCTTTGAGATGTCATGAGCAACTGATTTTCCATTGAATTTGTTCATAAATGGGTAACATAAGCCAGAATATCACCAGTGGATCGACACTGACGAAATTCATACTGGCGATCGTTCATTGGCGGTTAATTGGTTTCTCCATTACTTTAGAAAGAGTAGAAGTAATTGGATGGGAGGGATTTGTCACCCTTTTTAGGAACTGGCTGGATATGAGCAAATTCTTGTAATGCCAAACAACACGAGGTTGGGAATAGCCATGAGATAAAGGCTCCATTGGAGAAGAGATAATCACCAAGTTGTGATCTGAGGTGCCTAAAGGACCACTCATTTCGACCGTGTACTTAGAAGGGTTGTTTGTGAGAAAAAGATCAAGCGTGTGGCTGTATGGTTAGGATTGTCTAGTATTCTCGTAAGTAAATGAACAATCTGTGCGAGATCATTAATAATTGCAAACACCTGAGTATCTCGACCAGCTGTGTCGGTGTGACTAGAAAACGGAAGCCAGCTGGAGTTGTGAATATTAAAATCACCAAGGAAAATTACCTCACTGTTAGGAAAGTTGGACTGGAGAAAGTCAAGTTGCAAAGAGAGGAAGTCAAAGAGTTCCAAGTGATTAGTGGAGTTGGGGAACTCCACTGTGAAACTGTTACAAAAAGTCGGGTAAATATTACGCTGTGAGGTTGCACTCAGTTTTATATATTATTAGTAATTAATCAGTAACAAGATAATTTCATGTGTTATATAATCACAACGAAAAAAAATAATCATTTCATTTAAGAAATAAAAATCGAACGCACTGCATACATATCCTAACTTGTTCTGATTACTTAACACTATTTTTAAACGAAATTAAGGTTAGCCTCCTCATTAGCTGTGAGTTAAATTTGGGGGAAAATTTTACTGGATTTAACTTTTATATTAATTAAATTGTTTTTACTGATGGTAAAATATTATCAAATTGATGAAGTTTCATAGACGAAAACCTTGAGTCAATGAACGTGCCCGTTGTTTCAGAAATCCATTAAATTGAGGTCTGTAAAATCGGTGGCTTACTGTGAATACGAGTCTAAGTAAATTAACCTTACTGAAATATATGCACGGTTAGTTTAATAAATTCATTTGTACTTTTGATAGTGTCTTCTTTTGAATCTACAAGCCTTTCGCATTTCTGATAATTTTGAAATTATTCTTGTTCAGAATAGAAACTGTAGAGGGCGCAGAGAAGTGACTTTATTCGTGAGTTTGCTTGTCCTAATAGTGGGCGTTCCCCAGCTGCTTTCAACTATTTCAGTAAAGATTATTATGTGGCACTTAATGTAATTAGATTTCATGTAATTTATTTGCTTTTCTGTTTAGACTTGCAGTTTTATTATTTGATGTTTCCAGTTACATTAATTACAGATTTTGTATTTGGGGTGATAAAATTTGTGTATGTTCTTTATCAACCTGGGCGACACCCCGGTTGGTAACGAGCATACACAAATTTTAGAATATTCAAAATTCTCTGAAGTCAATTTAAATTGACATTTTCATCTGTGGATGAGAAAAACTGATTGGATTTATTCGTCTTCGCGAAATAGAAAGAAAAAAAAAAGTTAAGAATATCTAGACTAATAATTTGCTTTCTGTTTTTCTTCTCGGGAATTTACAGTAATTATAAAATATTTGAAATTCAAATGGTCATTTTAATTGACCTTTATAGGTCATAAAAAAGTGGGCTACGAGGAACTAATATCGCGATCTTTGAACTGTCAAGCAGATTAGCAGTTGTTCATTACGCCACAAATTCATGGTGAGCACAGAATAACAGCGATCGTCAGACCCGATATTTGGTCTTAAAAGGGCATGCTTTTAAGGCAGAGTACTGGCCAGCTGCCAGTACTTTCCGCCTTCTAGTTGTTGGTTTCGAATTAAGAACGAGTGACTGACCTTCCTTAGCTGTGTTATTTACCTCATACAGCAGAGTGCAACCTGTCACTTTGAACTCTCTTGAAGGACACAGATTAACAGCCCACTCAGTTGCTTCAGTCTCCAGTGAAAAATACTTGTTCTTCACCTAATTAGGTCTGCAGGTGATACTTTTCTGACCTACCAATCAGTCAGTAATCGTCAAGTTAGGTTTAGGTAACCAGACTTAGCAATATTGATTACTAAGGATAATTAGAATAATGAAAAGAGGCCAATTATAAGATAAGAAAGTAAAAGGAAATTTAATATATATATTCTTACACATTGTATTTGTTGTTATTCCGACTTAAATGAATATGACAGGCTGTTTTATGGCAAGCCAGTTAGTGATCGTACTGCATTATTAATAATAACAATATCGTTTAATTTCGACAGTTAATTCTCTCTTATTGCCGATGAATATGATTTAACTACAGTAGTTAGGTATCCACAAGTGTTGACAATGGATTTCTGTGTCACCAGAAACTTGATATAACTCAACCAGCCAAATTAGCTAAGTCACCAGCGCCTGTAGAACCTTGAAAGAAGTTATCAAATAAATCATTTGATAGAATAATTTATTGACTCGTATCTTCAGGAAATTATGAAATTGTCACCTGTCAAATTGATTATAGTTGATCTATTAGTAAAATAAATTGTTAAATAAATTGGATAATTGGCTATTCGTCTTCTAAATGCGTCCCCTACATATTTGTCGCTTAGCTCATACTAAGAGTAGTGCATACAAGTATATTGTTATGTACCCATTGTGTACAGAACAATATACTTGTATGTTACGACAAAGCAACCGCTTGTCCCACTTTGTTCTGTATAAGTTATGGCAAGACGTTATCAGAATGCTTAGTTTTCTTGTACGTGAATACTAAACATTCTGATAGTGCAAATGATGCGATTTTTTAATGTGCACTATATTGTAAAAAAAGTAACCACCATCTGCATGCATAAAAGAATATTTTATTGATATAATATCTAATACGTGTATGCCCACCTTGGGCTTTAATTGTACGCTGTATCCTCGTCGATAGACTGCCAACCAATTTTTGATAGCAGAAAGATGGTATTTTGGTCCATTCTTCCTTCAACACAGCATTTAGTTCAGCTACGGATTGCGTACGTGACCTGGATTAAAGACGACGTTCTTTTTCACCCCAAAAATGTTTACTAAGGTTACGATCAGGCTCTGGGTAAGCCAATGAGGCTTTTGCACGCCTTTTCTTCAAATTAAGTCCGTACAGATTGTGCAGTATGACGTGTTGCATTGACATTCTGAAACAGAAGAGGTTCCTCCTAAAAGTGCTGCTGTAATAAAGGAACCGGAAAAGTATGATAGTAAAGGAAAAGCAGAACAGAAATGTCAGTGTATCGCATGACATTCATTATTCTAGGAATTATGACCGGTGGTCCACGCCCCAACCGCGAGAAAAACTCCAAACGGTGGCAGTACCTATGCGAACTTCGCAACTGTAGCGACGCACTCTGGTATATAACATTCTCGGAGAATCGGATCGGAAACTTGATACCATGATTTATTACTTCATACCACAGCTTTATAATGTTCCACGGACCAGTTAAGATGGCTATGCACTAAGCAAGTCATTTGGTTTGTGTTCCTGTGCCCTGCCTGCACCGGTGGTTCAAAGTATTCGACGTGAATTGATGAGATCTGCTCCTCTGAGTCGAATGTTTCCCTACTGTAAAAGCCCCATGGCTTTATCCATTTGGTGATTACATCAACTCCTGTTGATCCAGGGGGTTTTAGTTTTGGTGCAATGGCACGAAAAACTAGATTACTGATATGGCACAATATGATGAGACCCCCGTTGCAAATCGCTAAGATTAAATCTACTACGAGTATATTTCGTTTATCCGCGTGCTTCTACCTTGAACACAGTTATTTTTGTATCTATTCCTGATACTAGAATTAGGGAGTATTGTTCTTTCCGAAATCCAAGGGGTATCCGGACACTGTTAGTAATATTTTGATGGTAATAACAGTTTCGGAAAATGGATTGGAAAAAATATAATAAATAACATACATAAAGGAATAAATGCTACTTTTTACTATGAAATAATTCTGTTTCTTTTGTTTCAGGAGACGGAATACAAGTTTACTTTATTTGTTACTGGTGGCACCCAGGTAAATATCTTTCTTCCTATTTCGCTGATATTTTATAAATCAAAATTCACTAAAACAGCACTAAATTAGCATTAATACAGGCATATATGATGCAAGAAAGAAACCTTATATAGCACTAGCAAAAAAAAATATATATGCCTTTCTTGGTAACAGCAACCCTTGGTTCCACTCATCAATCTCGTTGCCCTTCTCTGTACTTGTTCCAGCAGCTCTACATCCTTCCTAAAATGAGGTCTCCAGACCAATATGCAATACTCAAGGCGTAGCCTGACCATTGCCTTATACAAGGGGACAATCACCTCCCAACAATCATCCCTGCTAGCAAACTTCATGTATATCATTGACAAAAGCACCTTGAGCTAGTTTTGCAACTTGTCTACACAGCTCAGAAAACTTCATATCTGACTGCACAGTTACCCAGATCCTTTTCATTCTCCACTGTTCTGAGTGTAATACCGCTCAGTTGGCACGTTACTTTGGGGTTCCTGCTATCCATATGCATTACTTTACATTTTACAATGTTAAACTTCAGTTGCCACCTCTCAGCCCATCTGCTCAACTTTTCCAGATCCTGTTGTAGTAGTGCACTGTCATTAGTGTCATTAACAACCCAACAAACCTTCGTATTTTCTGCAAACTGAGACATTAACTCTGATATTCCTTCATCAATATCATTGATGGATACAGAAAACAACAATGGGCCCAACATCGAATCCTGGGGGACTCCACTAATACCATTAGTCCAGAAAAGCAGTGTCCATTGATTACCACTGTCTGTCTTCTCCCACTCAACTATAATTTTATCCATTGTAGCAACTTGCCCTTAATACCATACTGCTCCAATTTGTGCAGTAGTCTTGCATGTGCAACAGTATCAAAAGCTTTCCTAAAATCCAAGTATATGCTATCAAAATTATTTTTTGCATCCAGTTCTTTTGTGACCAAGTCATAGTATTCAATCAAATTTGTCAGACAAGACTTCACCCTTAAGAAATCTATGCTGTGTCTGAACTATAACTGCAGTCTTGTCTAGATGATCCTGCAGTGCTTCTTTAACCAGTGACTCCATTATTTTCCGTGTAACAGAAGTTAAACTAACAGGACTGTAATACGAATTACATAACATAACAGGACTCTGTGAATTGGACTTTATAACAGGACATTTTTCCTTCATAACAGGACTTTGTGAATTGGGGACACATTTGCACATCTCCAGTCCATAGAGACCTCCCCTGAGTCCAAGGAAGATTTCATAATTATGGCCAATGGCTTACTTCCTTTTCTGTTTCCTTTAATATAACTGGATAGATCCCACCCACCCCAGGTGTCTTTCTTATGTTCAATTTCAACACATTCTCCTCCACTTTGCTCTTAGTTATTGCAAAATCATTTAGTTCCCTGCCAGAGTTTGATAAGCTTCTGGCTTCCATTTCCCTATAGACATTGCACATCTGCGAATGTAGATGCAAAATACTCATTCAGTTTGTCAGCTACCTCAGCAGGTTCATCAACAATTGAACTGTCGATGTCAAGTGGACGAATCTGATTCATCCCCTTTAATTCATCTTTGCGTCCTTTGCCAAAGATTACGCGTAATCTGCCTTTGCTTGCCTAACGTCCTTTGTGACTTGATTATAGACTATCTTATATCTTCCTTAGGCATCTGTGTCTCCTGATAATTTATATGCGTCCCATGCATTTTTCTCTTCTGCCACGAGTCTCATTAGTTCATCTGACATCCAATTAGGCCTAAACCTTTAACACAATATTTCTTAATCGGTCTGAAAAGCCAATGGGTCCAAGCTTGCAAGAATAATTCCTTGAATGCTTTCCATTTAGAATTTGCTGTCGGTAATACATAAGTTGGTCCCACTGTATAGAATTAAAAAAATCTTTGAGACCACTGTAGTCACCTTTACGAAAGCAAATTGTTCTTGTAAGTGGTCAATTACTTAAAGCAGTGAATGCATGCCAAAATAATGTGATTGTTTTGCGCGGTATATTCGGTACTCGGATTGATTAAGTTTACTTAAACTCATTGTTCGTTATTGGAAACGACCAATATATTCGATAAATAAGGACTTTAATAATTTCACAAAAATTATTAAAACGGAAATCTTATTTCTTTTGAAGATAGAAAGAGATAAAATTTACAATTTAAGCCTAATTTCAAAGGAAATAAGAATGTGTAATTTATCCGGGTGTAATTTTAAAAGGGGTGTTAAGTTTGCTCATCGAGAGAGAGATTTCAGGGATAGTATTTGCCTTACAATTACGGCACGAATACTACTTCTGTTTGGATGCGCAATGAATCTGTACTCTCAAGAACGGTATCTTAAAGGTAAACTAGAAATAATAAAGAGGTTTGATACATTACGTTTTGTTTTCGTAATGATAACCTTTATGAAAATACAGGCTATGGCTAATTATATGCTGGAAGCGTATTTTTTTCCTTCATCAAACAAAATAAATATGCTTGTTGTGTAGCCTTAAGGTTGTCTCTCTTCCAATGTGAATAATTTAATAAGGTTTTGAATAAAATACACAAAAATACATGTTGATCTATTCCAGAACAGAAATGCTCTCATTTTACATTTTTTAAGCTGGTTGGGAAGGTTACGTCAAGAAATTGATAGTAACGCTCTTCATCTTCTAGAAAAATGCATAACTGGCATGAATAATACAAAAATGATAGCACAGTACATATAGCGGTGAACATCGTTGTACATGGGAATTTCAAAGCAGTCTCCTGTCACACAATTCGACATGCCATGAACTTTCAGAATGACCAACTCATTTTGAGCGAAATTTGTGATAAACTGCATGCTTGATCGAACATTCAATTGGAGTTATCTTGCAGCAGGTTAATGCTCCCTCATGATGCTAGACAGCTTTGATCTAAAAACTTATGATTTAAAGATTTATTTCAACCTTGATTACTTTCTTTCTGCATTGTAAATTCAAAATATTTCTTGAACTAAAAAACGATCTAAACGGATCTTTCAGTCTTTCTAGTAGTGATTTTAATGCTTAGCTTTTACATTATGCAATAAATCGTTATTAGCGAGAGTGTAAAATTCCAGTATCTTTTTGAAAATAAAGACTATTTCAATATTATACTTATAGAAAATTGGAAATAATTTAGAAAAGAAATTATTTACATTTTCGATGAGGAAAACTTGGAGGGGTTTCCGCAGAATCTTTACCTACTCCTCTCTGAAGCCGACTACATGAAAAAGTTTGAAATAATAGAACTGTTTATATATAGAAAGATTAAGGCGTTTCGATTAAAAAAATTATAAAATAGTGTTTAAAAGTTTTGTTGCACAACCTTCTTCGAAGTTGCTGTTAATTTTAATTTTCTGTTCTTCCTAGACTACAGAAGTTGAGTCATCGATCTATATAACAAACGGCACAAATCAACCTTCTCCCTTCCAGCAGTACGAGCCACTAATATCAGTACCTGAAGTAAGTATATCCCAGTGCTCTGCTTTCAAATATATATTCGGATTATCCTCAGAAATTAATAAAGGATTAATTTCAGTTATGTTTATTCCTCAAAAGCCAACACGCATTATTTTATTTTATTCTATTCGTTACAAAAAGGATTAAAATATTAGACAGAATAGACACAGTACAGTATTTATATTATAAAGTTTTCACTATGACTACGCAACACTTTACGAGAATATTTTTTTGTAGAGAAGTGTCAGAATCTATATATTAGTCAGGTGGTTCCATTGTGTAATACTGGAAAACTGTTTTTAATGTAAGTTTAAAGCACCAAACAGAATTATGTACACTATCCTGCCAAACGTATTCGTATACCATCAAATAAAATGTTAAGTAAGATGTAGCCCACCTTTGGTTTCAATAATAACATCTTTCCCGATCTTCGACTAGTTTGTCGCAGGCAGCAAGAATTTGTGTTTAATCTTCCTTCATGCAGTCGCCAGTTCAGCTCTTCTAGAGCTGAACTGGCTGTGAATAATGCGCCCGCACCCTGATTTTAGAAAAGAAATTGACACTTCAGTTCATCCTAAGTGTGTTCGATAGGTCTTGACTCTGGCCAACCAGGCTAGATGTTGGACTTTGTTTTCAAATAGGTTTTTACGCCGCTCGTTATATGTGATGTAGCATATCATTCTGGAACACGAAGATCCATTTTGATAGAACTGTCAGAACGGGTGCCATACTGCTGGCCAAATCGTCAATGTACTAGCAGGCATTGATAGCTTTGTTCACCACAACCAACGGTTAGTGCGAACCACGAGAAGTAGCTTATAACCAAGCTGCCTTCTCAGAACGTCATCGAGAATAGTACATTGTGATAGCTGACATTCTTCAAGCATTCTCTGCATCTCCACGAGATCCGTGCAACGCGATGTAATTTTTCCTGTTTTGGTTCCTTTTTATGTTAAACCCCTAGCATCGTTGCTGTTATGGGTATTGCACCAGGCATCCATGTAAACATCTTCTCTGATTGTAATAAAGATATATAATAAGATTCATTTCCGTTTTCACTGTTCCATAGCCAGAGGAAATGTTCTAGGCACCCGCATCAACGCCCTCTAGCGTTCGTTGGTGTGACGCGAGGCTAGTTTATTTCCATAGTTATCCTGGTCGACTTAAAAAAATCGGACGTTAAATGCCAATCGCTTATATTTACTTGGTGCAGAAGATCCTCCCCAGCAGACGATCTGAATTACCGTAAACGCTGTGCAGTTACTCATTCTGCTTTTTTGTGATGTCTTTGTTATTGATTGCACACGTTTAAACGAGTCTCTGCTTTGAATATATCTCGTGAGCGCTATTCACATTGAGAAGGTGCATGTCCGTATACTTTTTGGTAGGAGGCTGTATGTAGTAAAAATTTCTTTTTCTTTATAAAGCTGAACAAAAAATATGCAAAATTTGAAAATTTCTAGATAATGTCAGAGAATATGCACTATCTTCATATGTTTTCCCTTTTATCCTCTTTAGAATACAGAAGAAAATGAAGTCATAGGCACTGTTGTTGCCAGACAAAAAGAAAGCAGCAGTCTTCCAGTTTTATTCGAAATCAGAGTAAGTCTGTGACAGTAATCGAGAAACATATGAAAAATAGTTTCTTTATAATAAAAAAAAAAAAAAAAACAATACATAATTAATTTATAGCAAAGGCTTAATTTGTTCAGCACTCACCTCTTAAATTAAGCCTTTGCTATAAATTAATTATACAGTAAATAGACAGTACAGCACTTTAAGCTTTAACTATGATTTAACTGTCAATTCGCAAAAAACAATACTTAAATCGTAATATACGAGTTTACAGTTAAGCTGAGTTGTGATGTTAATTATTTTTTATTATCCACAAAACTGTGAATTTACCAACTCAAAAACAATGCCTTGCATATCCCCATCAAGAATCTGAGCTCGTTGCAATAGATGCAGGATATCTCTATAATAATAAAAAAAATAGCTAATTTAGGGCATTTCAACCTACCGCAATAATGCCAAATATGATAACTAGCAGATTTTCCAACAGGTTCTGGCTTCTAGCACCATACGACCGCTGTGTAGGAACTGCACTGTTAAACCAGTATGAAAAACGAAGATTCCTAAAACTACCAAGGATTGCTGCCTGATACACAAAATACCCCTCTTCATAATATTCAAAAAACTCATCCAGCCAGTAGTAGTCGCTCACTGCTTTGCTCACCGAATACGCTATTTACGGTGAATAATACACCAAAGATAGATTTACCAGTATCACCAATCTGCTGGATACATTACTTAGTATACAAGAATATCTGAATCATAAAGTTGATCATATTCTGTCGTAGCTCAATTGATTTAATGTCCAGCCTTTCCGAAAGTAAAATTGCTGTACACTTCTATGTTTGGAATTTTATATTGTACAAATGTATTGATATTGTTGTACACTTTGGAACATACATGTTGAGAACATTGTCAATCAGTTAGGCCCCGCAGAGACTGTGCAAGGAGCATGGGGCAGAATTTTTCTCAGCGTAGTTTGCCCTTGTTAAAAGGAAAGACTGTTTTTAGAGGATGAGATGCACTTGAATAGAAGGAGATACAAGAATATTTGCTGATGCTATCGAGGTAGTATTAGATAAATCGAAAAACTGCTAAAAGTTCGAAAGCCGACTACTTGAAATTCACAAAATAGAGGAATATACAAAATAATAATGGAGCCGCGAGCAGAGGTGAAAGCGATTCTTATGCTGCTTCTATTGGAACATGCGGCTGACAGGAAAGAAAAATGTCTGGAATTTCAAGTTGCTGTGGATCATTATGGAACAAGTAAACACATGGGCTGTTAGTAACTAAGAATAAGAACAGGTGCATGTATACTTGCATGTACACTAAAGCTAGGAACATAGTAAATAAATTTGATGAATTTCAAGTAATGATTTAGGCATCAAATGCAGAAATTATAAGGATATTGGTGACATGGTGTCACTCAGACATAAGAGATGCAGAATATGGGGGTACAATGTATATAGAAAGAATAGACAGGACAGAAGGGAATTTTATGTTCTTAGTTAAAAGCAGATTTAATCTAGTGCAGTGCATCCGGTCTACATGAGTGGCCAATGCAATATTGAGTCAGTTTTGCCAGCACTGGGAAAAATGAGAGTAGGAGTGTTCTGTAGGCCTAACGACTGTGATAAGTATAATAACTATACAGAGAAACAGAGTGGGCCAATAAATGAAATGTCTTATGCGGATTTTAAATTTTCAGTTATTAGCTACGACTTGAAGATTGGTCACTCACAGAATAGCAAGGCTTTTGTAGATTTATTAGACGAGTGTTTTCTACATCAGCATGATAAAGGCAACAAAAGGAACCAATACGCTTCATCTGATTATCATCAGCGATTATTCCCTCATTAAAAATCTGCGGGTAAAAGATCTACTGAATGGCAGTGATCACAATGTACTGAAGGTGGATTTACTTAAAGACATAACTAATGTCAAGAGTAAAGGAAAGGTCTTTTGCTTTCATAAGGGTGACTACAGTGCGGACAGTTTTTAAATTCTATGCAGTAGGACCAACGGATGATGTTGCCAACTTCAAATTCTAAATGGAAAACATTCAAGGAAGCAATCGTAGAAAGTTTTCATATCAACTAAGAAATGTTATTCAAGGCTTAGACCTAAATAGAAGTCAAATGAATTGATCACACGTGTGTGATCAATTCAAATAAGAAAATGAGGTGATACATGGTAGAAATGAACCAGTTACAAAAAGGTTAGGCAAGTTAAGGCGGCTTACGAGAGGTCTCTGGCAAAGAAAAGCAGCAAGGATATATTTATAAATATTAACAGTAACGAGGGATTAAATCACATTATTCCACTTGGTGATGATGGTTTAACTGCTGATCATCCTGCTCAGATTGCTAACAAACTGAATGGGTATTTTGTAACTACATTTCACACTGGAGAAATTCTTTAGGGAAGAAGATTCCTGAAGTTTATCAAATTCAAACACTGAGCTAAATTATTTTGTGATAACCGAAAGTAAAGTGGAAGAGAAACTGCTGAAGCTAAAAAAGATATTTGAGGTGGATGAGATCTATTCAATATTAAGGAAGGTAGCAAAGGAGGCGAGCAAATGAGTAAACCCTTTGCCATAATTTTGAGAGCATCTTTTGATTCAGGGCAGATCCTTATGGATTGGATATGTGTGGATGTATGTTAAGGCTTTCAGTGGATTGAGCAAGCACAATGTTTATAGCATTCTTCCTCTTGCTCGGACTACACATACGGGCATAGATTGAGAAAGGATGGTTGCAGGATAGATGTGTGGAAATTTGCCAGCAGATGGTTGATTGTTGATGGTCAATTGCTGGAACAAACTTTTATCTGCTATTATGTAAGTGGGTGGTTTGAATAAATTGAAGGAAGCCTAGATAAACTATTGGGGGATGGGCAGGTGATGTGGGAAGTTTTTCTTTCGGTTGACTTTATAAGCTTGCTTTTTTGCATCATTTTCCACTACTACTACTAAAATTAGTCTACAATGCCATATCTAAAATCACGTTTCTTCAGAATTACCTAACTATCTGGCTTCATTTTATGCATCGTGAAATCCCTTCATCAACGAAGACAACTCTTACAGATCATACAAAGCAGTAAAACAAGTCAGTGGAGGAGGTGTTTTCCTAAGGAAGAAGTCTCTCAACTGCCCTGTTCGCGGTTGTCCATTTATGGCGAATTAATTAGGCTTCTTCATTTATGCAACTTTAGCCTTAGAAGATACCAAACCGTGTATAAAGAATGACAACAAAAGTATATATTAACTGGAAAATACACACAATCTCATAGCGTAATCAACATTCATGTTGTAACGCTTTGATAATCACCTAACTTAATAATATAAATTGAATTAGTATTTGTAGGATCCGCCATGGTAGTCACATGAAATAAGACGCTATGCCTTCTATTGTTAGAGCCCTTTAAAAAACTCTTTGTTGAATTGCTACTGTAGCGTAAAACTGTCATAAAATGCTTAATTCATACACCTAGCAAAATACAGATCCTAAACCTTGTAATGCCAGGTAATATCTTCTAGGGGGGGGGGGGGGGGCGAGTCCTTGTTTGACGTTTGGAATGGCAATAACTGGGAATGTAACCATACCTAATAACGCAGTTTTTTTTTCTATTGCTGTATTGAAGTTAGCCACGTTACAGGGTTCAAGTTAATCGGTATTTGACTAACTGTACATTCTTCTTGTCAGTAGGCTTGAGGGTTAAATCATTTGTAATTTGTTTAAAGTATCAATAAACTCATAATAAAAATGTTAAAATATTAAAAATTACTGAAACCCTGGTGTTAGATGATGCTGGAATACCCTCTTTATTTTGAGGACTTATCTTTATGTGATTACTTTTTCTTTTCTCGAGTGAAAAAATCCACATCTTCGAGGGTTATCACCGCTACTGTCAAAGTACCAGTATATATCCTTGAGATTTGATAGTCAACTTCACGTTTGAGACGTATATCGATCTTTTTATTTATACTAAATGATTTATTTATACTAAATAAATAGTTTGATCTGTTAGGACAGGTTCCAGTGTTTTTGTCATGAACCGCGCCTGGCAGTTATTTGACAGTTATGTAGACACCAGAAAGAGTTCATTGGAGGGTCGACTACCTGAAATTCGAAGGCATTTTCAGGAGCAATTTGTTTAAGACGTAATGATGGACGAGCATCACTTTTGTCTGAGACCAGATAACTATAGAATCTTAAGTATCTGAGAGTATTTTACATTTAAACTTTTACAAGTACTGAAATGATATCACAAATTTTCTGGTGAACACCAAGTTGGAGAAAAGTTAAATTTTCTTCAGAATTAGCGTTTTGGCAAAAATCGATTTTGAGAAGTCGGTTTTTGCTAGATTACTTTGTTAAACATAAATTGTTACAATATAACATAAGAATATTACAAAAATGAAAGCTTCTGTTTGCTGACAAGTACGAAAAATATTACCCAAATATTTTTATTCACTGTTGTTTTAATAGGGTTCCGATAAGTTTGCCATCAAGTACGTTCTAAGTCCGTTGAAGAACGCCAGTAAAGCACAGATTACCTTGCGCACAGCCCTAGATTATGAAAAACAGAATTTGTACAAGTTGACCATATTTGCCATGGTAAGACGTCGGATTTTGTACATTGTTTATATACACTCAGTGAGCAATTTATTAGAAATACCTTTCACAGCACAGAAATCAAACGTGCCGAGACATCTCTTTGTGTAAACGAACAAAAGGTATTTTTGACACATTTGCAACATCTAAATCAGAGATTCCCAACGTGGGCGGTAGCGTTCCCTTGGGGGCGTCCGTGTGACTACAAACTTTAGGGGGCGTTTGGGTTCATTAGGGGGGCATTGACATTTTATAGTCTGATGAGACATTTGAAGAATTTAAGTTTAATTTTATTTAATACACAAATTGTGGTGACTTAAGGCTATTACTATCCAAGTATACTCCAGATATTGTGAAGTTAGCCAAAACTCATCAAGCTCATGGATCACTCTAGTATTTTATAATAAATTTCATTTTATTTACTTTTCTATAACTGTGTATGTATATTAATAAATCACACTAAGAATTCAATATGTAATCTAAGTGCAATAAAAAGGCATGATAAAAACAAACAGTAATAATCATTGAAAATACCTTTTATGCATTATTCATATTTTAAGTAAAGGATAGGAAGCATGGCATATACTTAATCTGAGGGGGGCGTTGTGCAGAAAAAGATTTTTGCAAGGGGGCGTTGGGTCGAAAAAGGTTGGGTAACGCTGATTCTAAATGAACATAGGACATAACCATCTTCAAGTTTGCAGATGATACAAAGGTTGGCAGGGTTGTTAATGACACTAAATACAGTATGCTACTGCAACAGGATCTAGAAAAGTTAGGCAGATGGGCTGAGAAGTGGCAACTGAGGTTTAACATTGACAAATGCAAAGTACTGCATATGGGTAGCAGTAATTCAAGAGAAACGTACCAACTCTGTGGTACTAAACACTCAGGGAGGTGGAGAACGAAAAAATAAAAGACCTGGGGGTAATTGTGCAGTCAGATATGAAGTTCTATGAGTAGTGCTGCCAGAGCAGGTCATGGAGTTTTGTCAACGATATATAGGAATTTTGCTAGCAGAGACAAGGAGGTGATTATCCTTTTGTATAAGGCAATGGTCAGGCCACACCTTGAGTACTGTATACAGGTCTGGAGGCTTCATTTTAGGAAGGATGTAGAGTTACCTGAACGAATACAGAGAAAGAACAAGATTGGTGAGAGTAAAAAAAGGAAGCGCTTATGAAGAAAGGCTTAAGTTCAGCAGGTTGCAGCGTCTGGAGACTAGGCACCTGCGCGTGACCTGATTGAGGTGTATAAGGCCTTGAATGGTTTGAGCAGGCCCAATGCTGACGGGATACTTCCGCTTGCTCAGACTAAAAACCTGAGGGAGCACAGATTCAAATTGAAGAAAGACAGTTGTAGAAGAGGTGTGCGGAAGTTTGCCTTTTGCCAACGGGTAGTTGATTGCTGGAACAGACTTCCTTCTGTTGTTGTGGAAGTTGATAGCTTAAATAAATTTAAGGCTGAATTAGACAAACATTTGGAGTGACCGGATGGGTGAAATGGGAAGGAGATTTTTTTGGCTGATGCTGTATAAGCTTGCTTTCTTGCATCATATGCCTCAACTAATGTTAATAACCTAATTTTCAGGAAATGGCAGGTGCTCATGATGTGAAAACGTATAGAACTGGCTTATAAAATGAAATGTGTGAATGAAAAACGAAAGCCAGAAGACCTCGATAGTATTTGCTCAAAAATAGTCAATTCGCTCAAACAGTAAATTAGTACTTAAATTCGAGACCTTTTTAACATTTAAACTCTAAATTAATTTTTTCCCTAGAATTTCATTTTAGGTTAAAAAACTATGGCAGTTGATCAGAGTTTACTAGAATTGTATCATGGAGTCTGTAAATGGTTTATGATCCAAATTCCGGTTACAGTGGAATCATGCATGTACAAAGTCCATGATACAAGAAGCCAGACCCAGGTACTGGGCCATTAACTGGACATTGTGTAGATATTTTTAAGGGCCAAATGCATCTCATTATGTTAACTTTACAACTAGTTGGCGATTATTGCTTCCTTCATCTTGTAATATTAGGCCCACGTCGTAAAGTAGTCGTTCCAGAAACATGATAGTGACTAATCAGTTGAACCTTAACTGAATGCTTTAGTGGGATGACGCAAATGGATTATCAGGTTTATGCACCCACTTCTGCTCATTATCTGTTCTACATGACTGTATATGTCAGCACGTTACTGTTATTTCGCTAAGCTCATGCCGAAGCGAATGGACGTTGTTCCTAATAAATTGTTTACTGAGTAGAAACACACAATTTATATTTTATCGTTAGTTTACCAACTAATCGCCGGTACATGCAGGAAAATTCTACTTTTTTTATATATATTTGCAGAATATTTGGACGAATGAGACTGTGGACACGAGAAATATTGCTTCTCTGGACTTTGTTGTTACCGTGACGGATTTGCAAGACACGCCTCCTCTATTCCAGGATCTTCCTGCAGTTGTCAAAGTTTCCGATAACGCCCAAACGGTATGTATGAAGTGAACATCTAAAAACAAAATACGTCGGTTCTATGCTTTGTCTGAAGGATTCTTTTACACACACACACACACTTACTTTTGAGAATCATTGCACCTACTCGATTCAAATCACGCTATTAGGATGGCCAAATCATGCTGGAAATTCTTGGCTTTTTTTAAAGAACGCCAATCACAAGCTCAGGAGAAAGTTATTATTATCGAATTTATCGTAAATTAAAGGTATAAATTTTCGCGGAACACGAAGTATTACTTCTAGCATCTCAAATCACCGAGTGATTATAGCTTGAACCAATGGTGTTCATTGCGTCTGTTCGCTAAATAAGACCGTTGAAAGATACTTCTATAAAAACCAAACCTATTGTCTTCTAGCCTTCTCCATCAAGCATTTCAGAAACTGTAGTCTAAATAGGATAGCGATAAAGTACAAATAGGTTGCGAACTTTGCTAATATCCTCTGATCCACAAAATTGGTCTTGGCTCCAAAGAAAGCCAAGAGAACAAAACCGTGTGTTAAAAATTCTATCGCATGTAAATCGTTGGTGAACAGCAGCACGATTTCTTTTTAATTTATTTTTTCTCGTTTGCAGTCAGTTATGGCTTTATAATAATGAAAATAATAATAATAATAATAATAATCACAGCTCCTCCTAAATTTGCAGAAATTTCATTAATTGTTTCTGGTACTAATGAATGAATAAAATTTTCAGTTAGAATTAACTGAATTATTCAGAATTGAATAAAGAAAAAAATGCAGAAATTTTCTTTTTAAAGAATTTATTTCCGAAATCTAAGTGCTTCAAAAATGTAATGAGACTTTACTATAATCATCTGTTGTAACCAAGTTTCAAGAAAATTAAGCAGTTGAAGATTGATGGGTGTTTCACAGTATGTGAGGCAACAATAACTTGAGCAATTTCAATCTCTTCAAGAAAAAGAAGTTCCACTTTAGCGTGACTTTCAAGACAAGAAACAAATGCTGGCGTTGTAGTTCATTTGATTCCTTGTATATAGATCACTTCCATTAAGTTAAAATTGTAAATTTCAATATTATGAATCTCGTAATGCCTGTTAATAATCATGATCTCATAAAATCATCTGAGGACAGAAAAGAAGCTTCTATAAATGTTCGTGCCTTCCACTATAAACTAAGGTTCTTCTTGGTTTATTAAATATTTGATTTTAATCATGGCAACAAGATGCCCAACTTGAAAAATCCACACAAAATACTGCACAAAGTTTACAAATAATATTATTGTTTGTACATTCTTTATTTTTTTTTTCTATAAGCCCACATGGAAATTATCAATTCAATAAATAGTTTAAAGTATACATAAGACATAATTTAAAAATATATTCACAAAATGTTTTTTTTTTTTTAAATGTACTATACAAAAAAATCATTGTTTTTATTTACCATATCTTATTTTATTATGGTTTTAAAGTATTTGTGACCTTGATTTCCTCTAATGCTCAGTTACGACCAGGAATTGTATCGCGCTACTCGAGAGAGGTTTTGCAGACAGAGAAAGAATATATGATTATTCAGCTTCGACTCTTCCGCACATTTTCGGTCATCTGATAAATGGGTTCATAGTTTTCCAGTTTAAAAACCCAATGCTAAAGAAAAATATGGACTATAAATTTATTAATTCCATTAACTTAGTATCAGATTTCTTCGCTTCTCTCACCTCATCTGTTCAACATAACTTTTGAATTTATTATTAATCAGCTTTGAAACATCAGTGGCAGAATATAGCTATTATTTGCTGAAGACGCAACGTTCTAGTCATCCATTAAAAATTAATTCCAGAATAGCCCAGTAAGCAATAGCATTACCAGGAATTGAAGTTGATCAGCTTCAACTATTCAAAGCATTAGTACTACATAACTTTGAACAAAAAGATAAAGGTGAATTCATTCATCTTTAAAGGATCACACTTAGTGTATATTGTTTTCTTATGGAAAGCGCTAAACAAAAATGGCTTCGTCACTACTTTAAACTTGAGCCAATTAAAAGGAAAATATTTCTGAATCGAGCTAAAGAATTACTATTTCAAGAAACAACTTTTACATACAATATCTTCTTTCATTTTCCCTCTTCTGATATCAGAAACAAGAAAAACGCATTTCATACTACAAGGACAAAGCTTAATCTGACCAAGAAAAGTTTGTTAAATATGTTATCATATATTTTGAATACTAAATGCACAAGGCATAATATATTATGGGTTGAAATTAACTATATAGTATAGGTGTAAATACAGCATAGTTTACCCCTAAATTTAACTACATAAGTAGTGTTAACGGCAGCGTTTGATTATCTCATATTGTGGCTACCTTCACAACGAGATACCTGGTATTGCACTACTTCGAATAAATAACGCTTCTTTAGTAGAGGAGACTAAAGAGAAGTGGTATCTCGTTGTTGAAGGTAGCCACGTTATGAGATAGTCAAACGATGCCGTTACAATACTTATGTAGTTAAATTTATGGGTAAACTATGGTGTATTTATACCGATAATATATAGTTACTATATATTGCAAAGTTCATTAGCTTGATTATTTAAATTAGAAAATTGATAATTCTAACATGAATATTGTTTCTTAAAAGTCCATTCTCTTATAATATTTCTTATTCGCTTTTCAAATTTAATCTCCTATGAATTATTTTTCCCTATCATTTCTTATATTCTAAATGGAGCATTTTCTTACGGATTTTAGTTTAATAAATGTGATTTCTTAAATATTTTTAATTTTAATATTTATAATGCCGTCTTAGGCAGTTAATTCTAGAATTACTGCCTAAGTTCTAACTGCCTGAGACAAATATACACCAAATAATGACTGAGAAATTAACATTACGATTGCCGCAAGATTAATATTTATCTCAGTCTTTTTTTCACTCAAAAATCTAATGATTTTGTAGTTCAATATTTCCTATTAATTTTCGGCGTGTTCACGAAAATTTTATTATTTTCTTTTAGGGGACCAACGTGCTAACACTTCATGCTGAAGATGGTGATTATGGCAACCAAAGAAACCTTAGCTACTCCTTTGTACAAAGTAAATTTCCTTTAGTTTATTAATTTAATGTAATTTAGATATTAAATGAGTTTCTAATCCCATTTAGGGATCAGAAATTCATTTAACTTAGAAATATAATATTTACATTCTATTTCTTGAGATCTCCACGTATTCTTCAATTGGACGATCAAAACTTAGTTGCCCTCACTCTTAACTTCAGTAATTTTTTTATGAAAACAAAATACAAAGTATTAGAATCTTTGTAACATAATACGGTGCATAGGTTAAAGGTTGAGAAAACAGAAGAAACTTGACGTTAAACTTGAATTTCTGTACATTGTAATGTTCAAGAAATACATGTGAAGAAAGTTTGTTAAAATAAGAAGAGGATCAAAACTCTAAACATACAATAACATGCAAATGTATGGGAGAAAGACTGAATCATAGGGGAAACCAACATTAGCTAATAAGTTGAAAGACAGAACCATCTGTTATCACTCGAAGTGATCAGTCAATGAGAAAACTGGCTGCGCAATCGAGAGGGGAGAATAGCAGTCCATAAGATGAGAACTTGTTTAGAAGACCTGTCTTATATACTCTGACTTCTAATTGTTCTTTGCATGAACACATCAAATAATGATTCCTCTATATAAAAACAACTGGGTTTCCTTTTCACTCTCAGCGTTACTTTTCTTATAAACGGCTACTGGCACTATACAAATCTCTCAAATTTGCTGTACCACTAAATATTGTCCCAAGTTCTGGAGCGTATCCCCAAAAACCAATCTCTCTCGAGCTCCTAGATACTGTTTAAAAGAGGGCAGTCAGGTTAATGAATAACTCATCTCTTACGAAGCCTCTCCAGTCTGTCTTCATAGACCTTCAGTTTCTGCTATATAAAACTTTTTCCATGGATACTTCCATTGGTACTGTCCTGGAATGGCATCTGTTATTCCACTTTATCTTCCAAACCAGCTCGAATACGTAACTCAACCAGTCAACACCCATTTACTGTTCAGCTCCAAATTCCTGGATTAATTTTTCTTCTTCCTCATTTATCCATTCTACTTCTGTTCTTTGGAACAACCTTCTTTCATATGTATTTCCCGATAATTACAATCTACAGAAATTAAAGGCTAATGTCAACAAGTATCTTCTGTCTTCTCAACCTTCAAGCCATGGACCCTACTTGAATACCGTGAAATTGATAAACTGATGTTAAGTATTAAGTTACTTAAATTATTTTACGTAACAGTTTCTGTTGCCATTTACACCTTGATGACTTTATACACAGTTTAATTATTAAGTTTGTACTTTTAATATAATTTAGAGTGCATGTGGTCATGCTTGAAATGGAATGGGATGCCATCATACCACTTCTTTTCATGAAGCCATCTCCTTTTGCAGAGTTTAGAAAGAAAGAAATCCGAGTGATGAGAATAGGGACTGAATCTGTACGTGGAGACAAACCATACTATTAAATATCGACATTCATCAAATTGATTAAGCCTCAACAACATTTTTTCGTCACTTTTTCAAATTCAAGAAATGTACAAGCTATTTTTCTTTTTAATTTAAATTTTCAAAAAACATCCCTGCCCTTTTCATTCCATTCAAGCATTCTGTTGTAAATTTTAACTCCTTTAAGCGCATAAGACCTTGCTCATTGGCCTCCATATTTTAATTTCAGGTACTGAGTGGTCTTCATATTTTAATCTGAACCAGAGAAGTGGAGCACTTACCCTAGCTCGACCAGTTGACGAATTACGTAAAATTTACGATGTAACGGGACCGTTAATACTTGGAGTTCAGGTGGGAACTTTGCTTTGCATTTGATATTCTTTCTTTTTATTTTTTAAGTGTTAACGATTACAACATGACAAAATAATGCTTGAAGTTTTATGTTAATATGTTCCGATCCACCCGAACTCTAGGAAACCATTTTCCATTTAGGGGTTTAATGAATAAATAACCTCTATGTTGAAAAAGTAAATCCTTAATTTGTCCCTGATGTTGATACGTTTTAATCAATAACGAATCCATATCATGCATTTCCCGATAAGGGTGCGTTTTGAGAAAACTATGTACATATTCTGTCCGAGGACACACAGCTTTAATATATCTAATAAATGGGTGTGTTGTTTACAGGCAAAATAAAGTAGCCAAACATTATTATTGTATTGCCTAATGAAAGATTAGGATAGGTGAAATGACAGAGGGTAAAAATAATACTGTCAAGAAAATCCTAACATTTCTTTAATAACAAAAATATATTGTTCGTCAACCAACCACAAAAATATTGAGATAGCCAATCACACTTTTAGCCAAGGAATTTCGTGACATAATAGTTGATAGCCCTTTAACCAGTTAATCTGGTGAAGTTTAATGCTTCAATAGATTGTTCCCAATGGCATGAAATTTCGTGTGACCCTGATTTTACTACATTTTCTCTATCTGGTGAAGTTTAATGCTTCAATAGATTGTTCCCAATGGCATGAAATTTCGTGTGACCCTGATTTTACTACATTTTCTCTATTATGAATATTCTTTGGCTTCATTTGCCTCGAAAAATAATTATTGAGAACTGCTCATGCTACAAATATGTTGTATTTTCACTCTTCAAATGCATTGATACATTATTACCCCATCTTTGCTGCTGCACCAGATTCTTTGGAGTTATCTTCAATTACAGTTTATAAAAATGTATGAAACAATTAATGTACAACATTTGATGCTCTTGATTGACGCTTCTTCTCTCGCTCTGTTGCATTCATTAGCTCTCCTCTCATTTCATTCTTCCCGATAATTTTAGTGATAAGTGGAACCACTGGTTCACGATGGTTTTTCCAGACTAGATTAGTTTCTAACTTTGTGCTGGGATCTGGTTGCTTACTGTTTGGAGTCTTCCCATGCCTTCAGAAGTCCATTGGTATTTCACGTGTACCAGGAATTCCAGCGCGAATTTTCAGTTTAGCAATTTGTTGGAAATTTTTACGTCTTTACAGTAGTCAAGTTGCAATTACCAATATGACCGACGTGCTAGTTGAATATTCCGAAGTATTTCTTGGATTTTGCTTTGATTCTGTGTAGTCCCAAAATGAGTTCAGTAGAAGTACTCCCACCACCACTGCCAGCCGTGTGTTTAGTGTACACCGTTATCACACTGGGGTGTGATAACAGTGTACTCTGAATCCTCATTACTGGAAAGCCAAAATCGGTTTTCTCTACGTCGGTATTTTATAAAAACAATCTTTTCATCATACCAACCGATTTCAATTTCACTGTGCTCAATGTCCCATATTTGACTCAGTTTTTGTAACAGTTCTCTTTATTCAAAAATTCTTTCACCACGTTACTCACTGGACTTCAGAAAATGCATTTACTCACTACTAAATTCATAATTTGGTAATTCATCGCAACTTTCACAGCCACAGCACATGTTGACTATTGATATGAACTCCATGCGCAATATTTTTTACTTGATTTATCACACTATGCATTTAAAAAGATGAAAAAAACAATGATGATGTAGTAACCTGCTTGTCTTTTCGGTAGTGTATAAAAAAATATATGGCAACGCGTAACAGAGGGTAGGTAATATATGAGAGACCAGATATCCTCTTTGAACTGGGTCGTTTCTTTACACATGATTAAAATAAAAGAAATGAGTACTCAGTTGTCCATAAGCAGTAACAGGAAAGCGCATGTAATAACTATTTAAACCATGATTTTGGAATCCAAGGAAATATTTAATTTCTTATAAAAGCTTGGAAGTAGCGAGTAACAATCAAACAGCAAGCATGTTATACACATTGTTTTATGTTCTTAATTAATAATCATGTTAGAATTAATGATCGTAAATAAGTTCGAAATAGATTAAAATTTTTAAATGTGAAATAATTATCTGAGTACTGAATAGGATCGTGAAACGGACTTAGGAAATTCTTCCTGTTTGTGACGCGATGCGAATCCAGACTTCTCCGAGGCCACTGAAATAAGTACTAACCCACAGTTAAATAAAGTGGCCTTATTTTGGTACAGGTGACTTACATGCTTTTATTGCCAAGAACTGTAATGATTTTTAAGCTGAGTTTGCTACTAATATTTACAAAAAAAAAAAAAAAAATGACACTACTTTAGGTAGCTCTAAGGTTTGCAGCAACTTGTTTTTAAGCATATTAAGTTGTAGAAAACACACTAGGTTTTGGAAACAATGTATATAAAAGATGCTTTTACAACAGAGACTCTTAATTTAATCTTAAGACACAAAACACAGTTAACCCTATCACATACACTTAAGGATTAAATAACATTTGTTATGGTGGACTTCTGGAATTCGTAATGATGGGCTCTTTTTAAAGAGCAGTAGCAATACAACGCTGTCACCAATTAAGTTTCAATTTCTGTTCGATAACGCCAGCTATCCTTTATGGAGAATTATTTTTTTTGCAAATTCAACTAAATCAGGAGGCAAACAATAGGTTTGTAATTTTGCTACTGAGAACAGTACCATGGTATCAGGCATGGTGTAAAACGACATCTTCCCCCTTAAGCGACTGAACAAGGTTTAAAATTTGTCTTGTAAGTCTTACTCTTCAAGGTCAAAGCTCCTCAGTTAATTGGATTGGATCGGATTACTGTTGATTATTGCTTTTAAATATTTGATTTATTTAGATATTGTTGGATTATTTTGTTATAGGTTTTCCTGTAACGGTTTGATTTTTATAATATTATAGATATCATTTTTTAAAGTTAATTTTCATTTATATTTAGCCAATTTTATAATGGTAGTTACGAGATCTGCCTTAAACACGTCACAGGGTATCGTTACTCACACGGAAGTAGCCGATGGCGATTTACGGGCGAATCATGATTTAATCCGTTGCGGAACCTGTGGAATGTTTTCCAAGGTCGACCTGGTGACTAATCCTACCTCACCTGGGGATTCTTTTCTTTGGGATCGATGTAAGGAGTGCACCGATGGAACAATTTGAGTCACTGAAAAAACGGGTGCTTGCCCTCGAGAATAATACATCTGGGAGCTCGTCAGGGACTCCAGCAATCTACCAAGTGACGCACTCCGGATTCGGGCCTCAAAACAGAAAAATCAAGTGCAAACTACTCTGGTTAAAAAGGACTTTGTTTTACTAGGAGACTCCATTGTCAGGGAATATTTTTTGTAATAAGGATAGATGGAGTAGAACCAAGGTATATCTGCCGGGAGCAACTATTAATGATGTCACCAACAGATTGTCAGATTTTAAGGGGAGTAAAGAGAATATTATTATTCATGTGGGGACAAATGACATTAAACGTACACGATCTGACGATTTGTTGGCAAAATACAGGACCACGCTGAGCAAATGCCGCGAGCTAGGCCACAAAGTCTATGTGTCTGCAATTCTGCCCAGACACAATAGGAGGGATTATATGTTAAAAGCCTTGTGGATTAACTCAAGACTTGAAGGACTCTGCAAGGCTTTTGGGGGGAAATTTCTATCAACTTGGCCCACACTTGTAGGTAGAAGGAATTTGTTTTGTAGAGACGGGGTACACTTAAACAAAGGTGGTGCAAACGTTTTTGCTAGTATTATTGAGGATACCTTAAAGGTTCACGGAAACTGCTAGTTAGGGGGGATGTGGTTAATACTGACACGCGTTTATCTGATAATATTGGTCAAAGTAACTCTTGCACATACCTCAAGAGTTCTTATCTGTTACCCCAACTGGACATATTATCTAGATGTTCTGGGGGCAGAAACTTCAAGTGAGCGGGTAGCTAATGCCAGGGAAGAGAGCCTAATAAACTTCAAGAGTTGTGTTAGGGTTGTTAAATATACAAGAACAGTAAGTCTTAATTGTTTATATAGCAATGTTAGAATTGTCGTCAATAAAATGAGCGAATTCGAACTGCTGGTTAAAACAAGTAACGCGACCCCGGAAATTGGGGATGATGAGTTTCAGTACGGCTTGTATAATGTATTTAGGAAGGATAGGGTAGATAGAAGGGGTGGTGGGGTAATGCTTCTTATCAGAAGCAGCCTGAGTGCGACGATAGCTTTCCCGGATTCAGAAGTTTCACATGCTAGTACAGAATCTATATGGTGTGAGATAGGTGGAAACAAAGGTATAATGCGAGTAGGAGTAATCTACAGACCAGGTGATTGTGAAGATTATGACGAAAGCCTCTATATGCAAATGGAATGGGCAAGTAAGCTTCAATGTCTTATGGGTGATTTCAATTTGCGTCTAATTGATTGGAGTAAATGGAAAGGAAACTCGAAATTTTTAAATCAACTAGATGACTGTTATTTGTATCAGCATGTCAGGGAAAGTACTAGAGAAAAGAATATCCTAGACCTCATCATCACCCATGAATCAGATTACATAACAGGGCTGACAGTAGAGGAACCAGTAGCAGGAAGTGATCACGGATTTCTACAGTGGATGAAGATGAGAGAGGTAGCAGTAGTAAAAGGCAAAGGAATGGGTTTTATTTCAGAAAAGGTAATTACGATGCCTTTAGGTACTAGATGGCCTCTATTAACTGGATAGATATCGCGCAGATAATGAATACAATTGAACTGTGATATGGTTTTAAAACACTAATCACAGATGCCCTGAATGCGTATTTACCATTAAAAAAATACTCCACGAGGAGGGTTCCAAGTTGGATGAATAGTGAAGTTGCTACTTTACTTGAGCAGAAAAAGGTGGCATGGAAAGGTTACAGAGCAATAAAAAGTACTGAAGCCTATAACAGCTACAAGATGATCTGTAATAGAGCCACAGAAAAGGTTCGACAGGCAAAGGCAGTTTATGAGAAAACGCTAGCAAACAAAGCAAAGAGGTGGGGGATAAGGAATACTTCACATATATAAATGCCAAGAAGAGCAGGACAAACCAGATCGGACCTTTACGTAAGGGAAAGGGGATAGTATTAAATACACCAGCTGCCGTTGCAGTTGAACTCAACAGTTATTTTGCATCGATATTTACAAATGAAAAACCTTTTGTGGCAATGGGGAATTGTGGGAGCGAAGTTGAAAAATATGTAATTAATGATATTGAAATTTCGCAAGATCATTCAATGAAAACTTTCGAGCCTACAGGACAGTAAGGCTCCTGGAGTTGATGGAATATACCCTATAATCTTAAGGGAGGCGGCAAGTGAGTGCATTGAACTATTGAGGCTAATTATGCGAGCATCACTAGACTCTGGGGAGATTCCCTTGGATTGGAAAAGTGCCAATATATCTCCCATACATAAGGGTGGCTCTAAGAGTGAAGTGGAAATTATCGACCTGTCAGTCTGATTTCAACGGTAAGGAAAATCATGGAGGCAATGATCAAGGGTGGAATTCAGGATCATTGGGATAGAATTGAAATTCTCAAGGATACTCAGCATGGCTTTGTATAGGGAAAATTATGTTTAACAAATTTGGTTCGCTATTTTGAAAGGGTCACTCACGAGCTGGATTTAGGGAATAATTTCGACATTGTCTATTTATATTTCAGCAAATCTTTTGACTCAGTCCCACATGAGCGGTTGCTTTAAGCTGGGACAGGTTGGAATCACTGGGAAAATCCTTAGAGGGATAGCAGGATAGCTTCAGGGCAAGAGGCAGAGGGTTGCGATAAATGGCTTTTCCTCAAATTGGGTTGATGTAAGAAGTGGGGTTCCCCAAGGATCAGTATTAGGAACACTGTTGTTTTTAATTTTCATAAACGACATCGATGAAGGGATAGAGGGCGTGATGTCTAAATTTGCAGATGATGTTAAAATTCATAGACTAGTTAATGATCACTGTCAAGCTAACGTCCTTCAGAGAAACCTAGATAGTCTTCAGGTATGGGTCAGAAAAATGGCAGCTATGCTTTAATCCAACAAAGTGTAAGGTATTACACCTGGGAAACAGTAATCCCAAAATAACTTATTCACTTGGTGGAGTTCAACTAAACCAAGTACTGGAGGAAAGGGACTTGGGTGTTACGATACGGTCAGACATGAAATTGTCTGAACATTTTAAACAGGTTGCAAGGAAGGCCCATGGTGCCCTATCGACGATCTATCGAAGTTTTGCAAGTAGAGATAGGGACGTGATAATCCCATTATATAAGGCTTTTGTTAGACCACACAAAAGTATACAGTACACAGTATACACACTTTTTGTGTGTACTGTGTATGGAGACTGCACCTAAAGAAAGACATCGAGCTTCTTGAAAGAGTGCAAAGACGGGTAACCCGCCTAGTGAGATCGGCAAAAGGGCGTCCTTATGAAGAAAGACTTCGAATATGTGGGTTGCAGAGTTTGGAAACTAGACACCTTAGACGAGATTTGAGTGAGGTGTTTAAGGCTGTGAGAGGCATCAGTAAAATGAATGAGGACGAAATTTTCAAGATTATATATGATGCTAGAACTAGGGGACATAAATTCGAGTTACGGGGGGAATTGTTTAGATTGGACTGCAGGAAGTTTTATTTTAGCCAGTGAATTATAAATTACTGGAATAAGTTGCCTACGTGGGTGGTAAAGGCTGACAGTTTGGCGAAATTCAAAGGTCATCTGGATAGTACCTTCGGGTGAGGGAAACGCATAGGATGATAGGTTTAATTTCCTTTTCTTTTATTAATTATTATTATTTTATTCGGTTTTTTTTTTGGCTGGTGCAGCATAAGCAATTGGCTTTCTTGCACCATGCTGCCAATACTAATACTAATTGTTAAGGGGCCAGAGTTTTCTACTAAAATCACCCAACTCAACTTCGCTTGAAAAGGCCTTAAGTTTTCGCTCGCCTTCCACGTGATTTGAACGCGAACCTTTCTAACCACATGAGAGGTAAGAAATTCAGTGTGCATGATAGCCTCAATAAAATAGCGAAATATATTAGAAACCCTTGAGTCACGATGCACGAAATCGCCTAGTTACAAGATTCTGCAGTGATTAGTGTTCACCAGTGGTAATATTCTATCTGCGCAAGTTGTTTTTTACAGTGCTTCGCTTGCTATACATTTGATAGAAGAAACTAAGATAAAGAGACACGCACAGAGTTGTTTTAATTTTGAAGTTCACTAATTTTTTTTTAATATTTTTTATAGGCAACAGAAATAGTGACTGCGGAGATACCTGGCCCGGTAATGTCAACCACGGCAGAAATAGCAGTTGTTCTTGTTAACACGGAAAATCGGCCGCCACATTTCTTGAGAGATCGATATGTCGGCATGGTGGACGAAAATAGCCCGCAATTGACAGCAGTTAAATGGAAGGGAGAAACACTTCCCAAGGTTGTCGACGAAGACCAGGTAATTATATAAACATATAATTATAGGTTCTTCATCATTATATTATTACTTTTTAAAATTTTTTTGAGTCACACTGAATGATTTCACGTGATGTCACGGACAAGGTGAACCCAGTTCATTTACTCTTTGAATTTCATGCCATTCATTAGTAAAATTATATAGGAAATTACCAAGAAAAAACAGCAACTGTATCTATTCGTTTGCAATATATATTTTTTGTTAGTAACTTGATTTATTTTAACGAAATTCAGAAGGTGGTATGCCGGCTAGTTTTGATCAGAAAATTCACTTAACCTCTGCACCAGTGTTTCTCCAACTTTTTCGTAACGCGCACTCAAATTTTGAACTGGAATATGATAATTTTCATTTTTAACTGAAGTTACTGTTTTTGGAGCATAGTTTACCTTGGTTGTAGCGCATCAGTATTGGTTGGGTACTGTGAACTGCGTTTGTTCGTGTTTATGCGTGTGTTCACGGACTGGTCTTTATTTTCGTGGGCTGATAAAACCTGCAATAATTGACTTGAAAATTTCTAACCCCTCCACCCGAGATTAGCTATAAATATATGTTATTTTTAAAATAGTTTATAAACTTTTTTATTATTTCAGAATAATTTGAACATAGGAAATATACCATGCATCTTAAGTTGAAGCATTGAAATTGCCAGGTGGCATGCAAAATATGAAAATACTGCAGAATACACCTGTTCAAGAAGCTTTTTGGACAAAAAATCCACCGACGATAAACATCATAGAAAATTGTAAAGACGTTTTAAGTGGGATCAGCACAGAGTATAATAAAATCTGATAGACCTTTTTATCTCAAAGATTTCTGCCAATTTGGAACTTCTAATTGAGAATTTCGAGAGAAGTTCGAAAAATTTCAATGAAATAGAAGTTTGGATCTTAAATACCTAAAATAAGCTTAAATTGCTACAAAGTTTGAATGAGGACAACCCAGATAGAAGACTATAGTTTGCCGAACAGCTGTAGTCATGAGAGTAACAAACTCAGATATTTAGTAGTGGCAAATGATGCCAAGTAAAAAAAAAAAAAAAAACCCTTCCCACATCATCTCTTGGTGCCCTTCAACAGTTTTAGTTCTTCCTAGAACTTATTAAAACTACCCACTTCCACCACAACAGATGGAAGTTTGTTCCAACAATCAACTACTCGGTGGCTGAAAGCAAACTATCTGTCCTGCAATTTGAATTCCCATTCTTCTTCAATTTGAATTTATGCACTTTCAGGCATGTAGTCTGAGCAAGAGGAAGGACGCCATCAGCAGTGAGCTTGATCAAACCATTTAAAGCCTTAAACGCCTCATTTAGAATATCTCGTGTCTGGAAACTAGGTGCCTAGTCTCCAGACGCTGCAATTTGCAGAACTGAAACCTTTCTTGATAAATGCACCCTTTTGTTTCCTTCACCAATTCTCTGCACCTGTTCCAGCAGATACACATTCTTCGTAAAATGAGTCCTGATCTGTATGCAGTATACTCCAGATGCGGCCTGACCATTACCTTATACGAAGGCATAATTTCCTCCTAATCCTGACAAAATTCCTATATATCGTTGACAAACCCCTATATATCGTTGACAAACCCTATGAGCTGCCCACGCAGCCTGTCTGCACTACTATTTAGAGAACTTCCTGACTGACTGCGCAATTACGCCCAGGCCCTTTTCATTTTCCTTTATCCTGATTATAGTACATACAGTTGGTTGACTAATTGGAGATTATTGCCACCAATGACCAGTATCTTGATATTTCCATTTATCAGTCCATCTGCCTAATTTTTCTAGATCTTGTTGCAGTAGCTTAACATACCTTGATTACTGCCATTGCCTGATATGCCTTCATCAATATCACTAATCAATATAAAAAAAAAAAAAAACAATGGGCCACTCAGCACTGAAATCTGGGCGATCCTAATAATAACAATTAGTCTACGAAGAGCAGTGTCCATTAATAACCACTCTATTTTCTCACACTCAATCACCCCTTTATCCATAGCAATAACTTTCCCTTAATTCGACACTGTTCCAATTTGTATAACAGGCTTATATGTGCAATAATATCAGAAGTTTTTTCTGATATCTAAGTATATGATGTCAAAATTATTTTTTGCATCCATTCACTTCGTTACTGTGTCATGATATACAGTGAGAATGTCAGACAAGATTACCCCCTTGATAATATCATGCTGTGATTGTATTCTTCTCTATATTACTTGTTTAATATGTCTGTAATTACTCGGCATCCTTTAATCCCCTTTTGTGAACTAGAGATACAATAGCAAGTCTCCAGTACACATTAATCTCTTCTGAATCCAAGGATGCCCTCATAATTATGGCTAATGATTTGCTTACCTCTTTTGCTTTGGTTCCTTAATATAACTGGATAGATCCCATCCACTTCAGGTACTTTTTTTTACGTTTAGCTTTGGCAATTTCTCCTCTACTTTCCCTTAGTTATAGAAAAATCATTCATCTTCCTTTTAGAATTTGAGACATATACGACATCCCCATCCCTAAAAATTGTTCATCTGTGAATGTAGACGTAAAATACCTATCAGTTTTTCAGCAACCTGAGCAGGATCATCGACATCAAGTGGACCAATGTGATTTCCTTCCTTCTACTAATTAATATAATATAAGTTAATATAAGTAAAGAAGTCTTTGCTGCTTTACTTTGCTAGAGACTTTTTATAATCTGCCTTCGCTTGCCCAGCATTCTTGGTGATTTGATTACAGACTAGTTTATATCTATCATAGACTTCTGTATCACCCGATAATTTATATGCATACCTTTCATTTTTCTTCTCTGCCACAAGTCTCGTCAGTCCATCTGACATCCATTTAGGTCTAATTCTTGAACAGTATTTCTTAGTTTATGAAAGCCAGTATCTTCTTCAATTACTTCCCTGAATGCTTAACATTTAGAACTGTCTGAGACCACAGTAGTCACTTTTACGAAAGTACTCCCCTTAACCATTGATGGTAGTTACTTCTTTAAGTAAATTCCCCATCAGAACACAGTGATCACTGCCACTTAGTAAATATTTTATCTTCAGACTTTTAATGCATGAAGAATCGCTGTTGGTAATCAGATGATCACTACTTTTTCTTGTTGCTTCTCTAACATCCTGCTTTAGAAAACAGTCATACAATCGATCCAAAAATGTCTTGTGTGTGACCAACCCACAAGTTCCAGTCAATATCTGGAAAGTTAAAATCCCCCATTAAAAAGACATTCTGATTCACTCTATTTCTCTGTACAGTTATTTGTTGTACTCATTCGTTATATCACGCCAACTTGACTCGTACTGTGTTAGATTTAATATGCTTCTTGACTAAGGGCATAACCCCTCCTCTCCTTTCTGTACACATTGTACTCGCCATATTCAAATTTAGTATCCTTTATGTCCGAGTGGCATCACGTCTCCGATATTCCCCTTCTTATTCTAATCACGTATTTGCTTGTTCAACGTGGACCACAAGCAGGACTTTAAATCGCAGACTGGTTGCTTTTGTGGCTACCGCATGTTCTAGTAGCAGCAGTGTACGAATCACTTTCACCTGTGCTTGCGGCTGTCGTTAATCTATTAGTTGTGTATCTCCCACCAAGTTAGTAGTTTTTTGACCCACGTAACAATGCCTCGATAACATCAGCAAATATTCTTGCACCCCTTCTATTTAAGCGTATTACATCCCCGTAAAATCAGTCTCTCCTGTTAACAATGATTTGTAGATGATTCCGCATTTAAACTAAATGGAAATGTTCATCACCACAATTGCTTGTTATTCCTTAGCAATCCCATTTATCCTTAAACAAGGATTTAAAAGCCCCAGGCTTGTTAGTCTTAACTGGAATTTGGACTAGAGGTGTTGTCGTACCGTCAAGGGAAATGTGATATGAGAAAGTTACATTCGACAGCTAAAAGACAATAATTGTATTAATTCAATATCAGAAATTGCCTTAGATTTAATATACTTTTAACTAAGGTCATAAGCCCTCCTGTCCTTTCTGTCACTTGCTACAACCTGCATATCTCCGCGCATAATAGCCGTAAACGCTAATGCGCCAATAAAATCATAATTAATCAATCAATCAATCAACCAACTTGCATAAATGCTGTTTGGAGCAATTGAATCCATCAGCCCACAATGCAAAAATTACCCACGGATTTTTAGACGAAAAGTTCCCAGGTAGATGGATCAGACAGCGGTATTCCATGTAAATAACAACACCATGTTTAAAATGGTGTTGTTATTTACTGCGAAACATGTTTCCTTACTTACGGACCAACCTACATTTACTTGTATCTGTTGTTAGTTCACAAACTTCATAAATCGGAAAATAAAATATTTTGTTCAACGCAGTGTCCTTCTTACAAGTTTATAAGTGGTTATTTTTCCCTAATAATGTAAATTATGCATTCTGTGGTCAGTAATTTACCCTCCCCCCAAGTCCCAGTTAGAAAATCGTGCCGGGATAAAAATGTACATTTGCATGTATATTTCTTAACATTGCAGTTAACGCTCGTGTATTTATTGCAACATTTTCATGAGGTTTAAGTTTTCTCATAGAAAGGATTCTTTGATGAAACTAAACATGGGCCAACTGCAGCTGCTGTATAAATTGTATTTGTGTTCACGATTTAAGCCAAAATCGTTCCAAATATGCAGTACAAATTGTCACGAAATAAAATTGAGTACAAGTTCTCAATTTTATTTCATGAATGTGATAACAAACTAACTATAGAGGGCTTGCTTAACCAAATGTTCATATATTTATTTAAACATATTCATGAGGTTTAAGTTTTCGACACTTGTTTTCTTATATTTTGTGCCAACAAATACATTTAAGGTCTTGAATTTTTAGGTTTACTTTCTTTTTCATCATAGGGCAAAAATGGAAGCTTTGAACTGGTGTTGGATGGAGATGGTGGAACTTTTAATGTGCAACCTTCACGTGGATTGAATGAATTGGTTTTTGCCTTATTGGTGAACGACTCTAGTAAACTGGATTACGAGAAATACGATATAAAGTACATGGAATTTAAGGTAGGTGTTATTTAATCTTTTTCTTCATGATCTTTGTGAAAAGTTTATTCTTCGAGTATGGCTAACAGCAAATGTTATTTATAATGTTCATTAACAGGAAGAAAGTTTATCTCATACCCGGCGTACCACCAAGTAAAATAAACTTTAGGTGTAATAAAATTAAATAACATATTAAACTTATGAGTCAACTCTTATTTGATATCAGCATACGTTCTAAAATATCATTCGGTACAGTTTACTTTTCAAATATATTAAATGAATATATTACTGGTCTCAGTAATTCTAGTGAATAGTTAATCAAAAAAATAACAATAAATCAACAACGGCAATAATTTTGGTATTAATGCCTAAATTGTATTTGGTTTCATTATTAGCAACGCCTTTCCATAGAATGCATTATTTTATAAAACTTCTTTCTAGACAATACTTTCAATTTGATTGAAAGTATTGTCTAACATTCAAGATTCATTCATTAAAAATTTGGAATGAATTCTTGCTCTTGAAAATTCCGTGGCTTCCCAAAACTGCACATGTTTTTCTAGCTTCATTGACCGTTGAGGGACGAATTAAAATTGTATTCTGTTATGAGTCATGCATTATTTATAAGCATTTGAAATATTCATATACTTCATGGTCTTCCCTGCCACAGAAGTCAAACTGACTGGCCTATAATTACCTCTCCTTTTAGCTACCACCTTTTTCTAATGAATAATTAAGGTAATCCGATAATAAATAATCGAATCGTGTATAATTTTAAAAGTTTGGAATTTTAGTTTACCCTTCAAGCAAAAATTACATCTTGTGGGAATCTTTATTTCAAATTCTGTTTACAAATATTTTTGAAGTCCGATCGTTGCATACACACCAACACACCATTATTCCTGTTCTGCTTCTTGATCAAAAAAACGCCCTAAAGATAATCTTCGCGGGGCTATCAATTTTCCTCTTGAGTACTGTTTCCCTCCTCCTCTGAGTTCTGATTTCTAATTCAGTTGTTTGAGTTTTCTTTACGACGTCAATTGCATCAACTATACTGTATTTAGATGAGATCAGGAATATGGAACCTTAAAATGTGTATCACGACCTTCAATATCTATTAGTTATTTTGACATTTGATTTTAGCTGTTGAGCCGTGGTGCAGGAGGTTCTCCAGAATGTAGTTTCGGAAACTAAGCGCACTGTTCTTCTGCCTATGACACGTTGAACAGTTCTAAAAATGCTTCCAGTATTTGTTCCCGTGAAAACAAAGGTATTGAAAAAGTCCTTTTTCCACCCTCAGAATCTTCAACTTTGTGAGCTTAAACGCAGCTTGGGGACTGACTGAATTTATAGCGTTTGATTTTTATATCAGGGAACATCGTTATTTTTGCATAGTGAGCTGCTTCTCTGATATCGGGATGCGTTGAAGAGGGGCATAGATTCTTTACTGTTTATTTTTGACAAATATTTTTTTAGGAATTTTCACATTCCTGTATAAAAATCTTTGCTTTTCCAACGGAGCAGAGACGTTATAACAGGAAAATAATATCTTCCATGGCATTGAATGGTGTATTGCTGGTGGAAGTGTTTATGCAATAAATAAATACTCCGTCGATCACTTTCGATTAAAAATTTGGAGGTGATATCTACTGTTTCAGATTGCACGTCTATAGAGGAGAAGTTTTCATCAATAATTTTTCTCTCCAATAGGATGAACGAAGCCAAAACAACCTGAATGAGTGGACCGAGGGAAGATTTTTTTCCTCTGCTTCCTGTACACGGGAGCATTAGAGATTTTTCTATGGTATCCTTACCATAGAAATGTCTCTAATAATTATAACACTGTCCTGCATCAGTGACAAGAATTATCACTGATGCAGGCTATCAGTTTTTCTACCACCTGACACTGCCTGGATATCATCAGAGAAATATCCTTGCATCCCTTTTTTTAAAGTGTGTTTCTCCTGTTAAGAACTACAGACCACGCCGCGAAAAATTCTACACCACGAGCTTTGCAGTCTCTCTAGGGCCGAATTGAATAACAAAGCTCTCAACATGTATTCGTCCGTATCATGTCTGGGTAGGATTACAGGCACTTTCAAATTTAATTCCAACTTGCGACTTTTCCCCAACATTGCCCTGTAGGTGTTAAGTACTCCTTAGATCTCCTACTCCAAAATGTATAACAATATCATCTGTCGTGCCCTTAAAAGATATCTGCTCAACGACATCGTAAACTTTTGTCCCTGCCTGACACACCCCGGTCCTATTTCACATAACCTTTTGCACAACATATTTCTGTTTCCTTGACAATATGATCACCAACAATAACTGCCTCCTGTGGGACTGCATCAGGCAACACAACAGTAATCCCCAAGGCATTCTGCCTTGAGGATTACTGTTGTGTTGCCTGATGCAGAGGTGTAAGTTTTAGCATTGAGTTGGGCAGCTGAGAGCTTAATGAGGTCCATTGTAATTTCTTCGAGCGCATTCACCTTTGTTCTTAAAGCTCTCAAAAATGCCCATCAAAATGCAGAGTTCGCGCTTAACTTCCTCATACTCGAAGTTTTAATTAATTCATCCTTTTTTTTTTTTTTTTTTTTGCTTGTTGAATTCGCGTGGTCAGTGTCCGATAATGCTTTGGTATTCTTGTTGAAATTAATAATTGTAAACTCATGTGATTTTGTGGAGTATTTTTATTTTTTAAATAAAACCACAAGCACGAGAGGTATTAGGACCAATTGTACTTAGTATCGTGCATAAGTTGAGAAGTCGAAAAAAAAAAAATACTGTACTTGTGGACTTAGATTTCTGTAGATCGCACTTTTCAGGAAATACATATGATGGGAAGTTGTTCCAGAAAACGGAAGTTAAGGGAATAAATGAGAAGAAGAAAAGTTGTTTCTGTGAGTTTGAAGTTAGATAAGAAAAGGATGCTGACTTATAAGATGAAGCTGAAATTATCAAGCCAATTCAGAACAGTGCCCACGGAAGTATCTGCAGAAAAGGCATGCAGCAGAAAACATCTATGAGACAACGTGGAGAGCCTCTGTTAGAGATGAGTCATTAGTTAGCGTAACTGCCTCTTTTGAATGGAATCTAGAAGCCTAAGAGATCTTTTGGCGGCACTGCCCCAGATGTGAGAACAATATTTTATGGTAGCGTGGATTTCGATTTGTGCAGAGGTGAGCAGTTTGGAAGAGAAGTAACGTGCCGAGAGTTAAAAGAGAAAATACAGTTTTTTTATGTGCAGAGCAAGTAATATTTGTGATGTACTTATGCCGAGAGAGAGATTACAAGTCAGGATAATCCCTAATAGAGATGTATAATCTTGTCTAGAAATCTGTGTCATCGGAGATAAGCATAGGAGCAGGAGAATCCTTTTGGCGAGATAAAAGACAGACAGAAAGACTGGAATTTATTAAGTTATCTTTTGCCCACTGGAGAATTACTTGGAGATCAGCATTTCAGGAACTGGTAGTGGATATTCGAGAAGTTCAAGCTGTTTGTCAGGGTAAGGTTTCTCAAACTGGAAGGAATGCAATGTGCTATCATTAGCAACACTGGTTAGGATTTCTGGTAAATGAAAGGTCATTAATATACAAGAGTGGAAGAAAACTGAACCTAGGGGAATTAGTGGAGAAGATAGAAGAGAGTCCTGTCTATCATGACGTACAATGAGCGATCAAAGAGAAAACTGGCTACCCAATTACAAAAAAACAGTTGAAAAACTATATGAGGAAGCTTATTTAGAAGACCTTTATGCCAAACATTATCAAGAGCCTTTAAATGTCAAAAGCAACTGTTTAATTTTCACCAAACATTTCTGTAAAATTTTTCCATAGATGGACAATATAAGCCAGAATATCACCAGTGGATCGACACTGACGGAATCCATACTGACGATCATTGATCAGATGGAAGGTTTTTCAAATTTAGGAGTTGGCGGTTAATGGATTTTTCCATTACTTTAAAAAGAGTAGAAGTAAATGCAATGGGAGGATAATTTGGTGGGAAGGATTTGTCACCCTTTTTAGGAAATGGCTAGAGATATATTGGCAAATTTCCAAACAGAAGGGAAAACGTCGGTGGAATGAAAAAGTGTATAAAAGCGACACAGAGTATAAGCAGAGATTTTTTTTTTTGATGATATGATATGTTATACTGGTCGTAAATCGTGCGTATAATTTCGAAATTTTCGTAATTTCAGAAAAGAGAGAAAACTCTGTTAAATCTTTCCATATATTTTCTAGATTATAGCAAGAGAGACTGGAGCGGATGTCCCTTTATCCTCCAGTGCATCAGTTCGAATCAACATCATCGACAGTAACGATAACATTCCCCAGTTCCGTAAAAACCATTACGAAGCCAGCATAGCAGAAGATGCATCTCCTGGGACAACAGTTATTAAAATAGAGGTAATTTGGTTTTTCTTTTTTTTGCATTTGGCAGTTGAATAAGTCAACACTTTATGCTGTATAAGGACTCTTCTGCTTTCCAGATGTGTAAATATTTATCCACTGCGTGAATCTGTATTGTTACAATGTAAAACCCCCTTTCAACAGATTCCTACACATTCCGCTTAAGTAATATTTATATCTTTTTAAAGAAAGTAGGAGAAAAAAATTTTTTTTATTGTGCTAGGCAATCCATCCAACCTTTGGAAATCATGCCATATATTTATTTCCATAGATTTCAGAGACAAGATAACTCAACAATGGATTGAGTTATCTTGTTATCACAAAATTTAATCTCGTCAAGACAGTCAACATGGCGTTGAAGACAGTGATTACAAGCATTGTGTTGTCCTTAGGGGTTGTCTTAAGTTCTACATTTTATTCGTTGTATCAGCCATGATAATTAGATAAGCTGTTTTTCATAGACCCATAAGAGTTCCTAAACCACCTCATTTATGCGTGTTGGTGGATTATATCGCCGAACTAACTGGCTGATGTCACACATTGCAAGTTATCCTCTTCGTCTGCTAGTGAGGTTGAAATGAGTCAAAGACAATGTTATGTTTGAAATAGATTTTTCCAAGTGTTTTTGTCGCATGTAGTATAAAGGTGGTTATTTAGTTCAATACTACAATCAGCAATTTTGAAACATTTGATTAGCATTCATTGCTCAGGTGTTCTCCTCCCCTCAATACCCTGTTTTCCTACGAAAATCCAACTTAATTGTAAAATATGACTTCTGAAAATGCGTGTGCTCTGGAGTTTAATGACTCATAAGCTACTTGGCTATAACATGACTATACAGGTTTCTTTAAGGATATTAAAGTACAATATGTTTTAACTTTAAATTGACGCATAAATAAAAAGCATGAAAGTTCTTTCGTTAATCTGTTTTAAGGCAGAAGACAAAGATTCCGGGGTTTACGGAAAGGTGACATATACCTCCCTGAATGGGCCCATCGCGTCCAAGTAAGTGTTCACTCGTCGCTTTGCACTAAATTTCTTGCATAAATTTACTCGATGTAATGTAATTTTATTCACCGGCTCTTTTATCAGTCTCCATTTAGATCCCGAAAGCGGAGTTATCACCTTGATATCGTCAGAAGGCCTGGACAGGGAACGTGTTCCGGAGTACACGTTGACAGTGGAAGCAAGAGATAACGAGGGCAGAGGAAACAGAAATGCGGTAGAAGTGTCCCTGAAACTACTGGACTCCAATGACAACTCACCTATTTTCCTACAGCCTCGGTACGATGGAGTCCTCAACCCAGACATGAAGAGCTTTTATGAAAGGCTAATTGTGAAGGTACTGTTTTTTTGTTGTTGTTGTTTTTTAGTTATAATTTGCGTCGCCGTTGTTGTTTTTTAGTTATAATTTGCGTCGCCGTTTTCGTTTTGATTATTATGCTAATTTATAACATATATATCCTGTCAGTTTATAATTTCTTAGTTTATAATTTACTCTTTATAATTTTATTTTTAATTATAAACATTCAACCAAGTATTGTAAAGTTTGTTAGCAGTTTCATGCATTTCAAAGTCAGAATTATTTGTTCTACTCGTATAGCTACTTATCAGTCACTCTCAACACAAAGAAATGTACGTAACATAGCGTCGTATTATGTATATATATATATATATACACACACACACTTATATTCGAATAATGTTTGAAATAATTGAAAACTGAATCTTACATAAAAAAGGTAAAGCAAACATCAGAGGTAGCAAGAAGCATATTCCTCTACATGATGCTTGAAATATAAAATTAAGTTGGAATAATGATTAAAAAATAAAATAAAAATGCCAGCAGCCTGGCAAGACAGAAGAGCGAAAATTGTAAAATTAAACGTAACGATCAAACCAACAGGGAGGGAAGAGAAGGGTGACAAGAGTAAAATTATTGCAGCAAAACTCTCCAAGATAATTTAGAAAATCAAAATACAAAGATAAAATATAATCAATTAAATTGTGAATAGTCAATTAAATGAAATTTAACGGCGCCCCCTCTGACGGGCACCAGGTCCAAATTTATGGGAAATATCACCAGCAGAGATGTGAACAACTACAATAAAATAAAATAATACAAAAACAAAAATAGACTGACCATTATGCCTCATCTCAACAGAGGGCCACAAGGCCAATAATGGTCAGGGAATCGCTGCATTTCGATCGCTAGACAAATCGCCGCAAAGCGAATCGATCGAAAGATCAGTCCACCATCCGATCCCCAGATCGAACCGCCAATGCAGAGGACTTGAATGGCTGTGGTCGTGATGCAGCGAAAATTAAAAATAGGACAGATACAAGCACTCAAATGCAAAGCCACACCACACCATAGGCAAATAATGAACTATGCATGGCAGCACAGGCGCAGCGTTAGCAAATCAGTCCGCTACTGTCATGTGATATACTTATATTTGAATAATAATGTTTAAAATAATTGAAAACTGAATCTTACATAAATTTGGACCTGGTGCCCGTCAGAGGTGGCGCCGTTAAATTTCATTTAATTGATTATATTTTATTATCTGTGTATTTAGATTTTCTAAATTATCTTGGAGAGTTTCTGCTGCAATAATTTTATTCTTGTCACCCTTCTCTTCCCTCCCTGTTGGTTTGATCGTTACGTTTAATTTTGTCAATTTTCGCTCTTCTGTCTTGTCATGTTGCTGGCATTTTTATTTTATTTTTTAATCATTATTCTAACTTAATTTTATATATATATATAAATATATTTATTTTAGATATTTTATATATATATAAATATATATATAAAATATCTGATAATTAATTTATATATATATATATATATTTATTTTAGATATTTTATATATATATAAATATATATATATAAAATATCTGCTAATTAATTTATATATATATATATATATACATAAATTAATTAGCAGATTGTTAAAAAAAAGGGTAAAATAATGGTCCCTGTGATATTTCACATTATTTGGCCTCGGCATTTTTTGGGGACGCCGGTCTAAATTTATTCAAAATCGACTTGTAAATTATGCTGTATTGGCTTTATTTAAGATATTATTCAAAAATTTAGTGGTACTTATTTTTTTCATAATCTTAATTTATTCCCTTCCCACCTTGTTCTCTTCGATATTTCCTTTTTTAACTATTAGTTTTTCTTGTATTCGCCGTTCAAAGGCTTATCAATTCTGCTGACATTTTCATTTGTATATGTAACTTATTTTACATTATATATATGCATGCACACTCACGTGCCCCTCAAATATAACATTACGAAATTCTGTTAATACAAAACCCCACCTTTTCCATTATATTATTATTTCTTATTAGGTAATTATACTCGTCTTATCGTGGTACTCTGCAGAAAATCATCTATAATTGAAGCGGAGATTTACTGTGTAAACTCCACCAAGGGAAAAAAAAGTCATCCATTCAGGATGTTACATGAGAGTAGAGTAGTGTTTTTAAAAGGTTGTATGTGAAGTGAGCAACTGAAGAGCAGGCTAAATGGGATGAGATCATAAAAATACATGTACCCACTCAAGAGACCGATATAGTCGTGGGGATGTAATCAGAATGACTACAAAGGACGTAACTGCTGACGCTGTCAGCCCTCACAGTTCCAATTAGTGCCTATGATGGCGCTTAGAATGTGATCACTGGATGGACGTACTTTGGAATGTCGTATTCTCAAATATTTCAGGAAAAAAACCTATAATTGATTAGTTGGTAACATTATAAGGATCTGGGACGATTTCGTGCAGTTTTGCCTAGGCTTCCGTACTTAGAACCATGAATATTAATATTTGCTAATATCTTGAACAAACCTTCCTTACTAGAGAAGGCTTAGAGAAGGCCTCCCATCTACTCGTATCAGATTGCCAAGATCACAAGTTGTTTTACTACAGTTCTGTGGAAAACCTGTTTACCATCTGGGGACGCCGATCCTGGATCTATAACCGAATATCATTGAGATGTTTTCGAGCAACAGCTGATAGCCAGACGTAGATGTCAAACAACTCTTTGGTGGTACACGGTTGAAGATACCCAATATTAAAACTTGCTTCTCTTAAACCATAATCTGCTTTGTTGTGTACTTACGAATACACTGTATAAACATGTATGTTAGAGATCGTGTTTATACACATACGCTCTACATCTTTACTTGTCAAATTGGCACTCACCATCAATTTTATGACATATATGAAGAGAAAGGGGTTGCAATACTTAAAGAAAATCCAAAAGTGAGAAATTTAGAGGGGACAAATTATTAAACTGGTGAGCACAACTATATGAATTTCTGTAAGCAACTGAGAAGGTTGTACAAAAAGCATTTAAAGCAGTTGTAAAAATTTGGCGATTGACAAAAACAAAAAGAAGAAATCAAAATTACTATTATCGAACGCGATGTAGGAATTTAATTCCCATAATTGATTTTAAAACTGTAGAATAAGAAAAAAGAACTGGTCTTTAGATCAGATGCTTTTATGTTTAGATAAATGTATTTTATTGTCTACTCTTCACATAGAATAAATCAGGTTATGAAAGAGGGATGCTATGATTAATGGCGGTTTAACCTTAGTGTAATTTTACATGTTTCTGCTTCAGTTCTTTCAGAATTGTGACTTGGTGTTTCACCGTTTCAGGCTTATGACTCTGACGGACCCGGACCGAACAGCAACGTAACTTACGAGATTGTCAATGGAAATTACCAAGAAAAATTTTACGTCGATCCATTAACAGGCGAGATAACGCTCAAAGAAGCTCTTGCATCTCCCAAGGAATCTGCTGACAACATCTTGCCAGTCATTACCCTCACTGTTAGGGCCCATGATCAAGGGGTTCCTATCAAATCATCCACAGTTCAAGTCCAAATTCATAATCAGGTACGATTTATACGTAAAGATCTTTAACTAGAAATAGGTGAATTGTGAAAATTTAAGACAACAGTAAACTTATCTCGTCGGATACATCTTACTGACTATGATTACATTAGATTGTCACCTTAAACACCAACTTTAGAATCTGAAAAACTAATTTTTAAGCAATATGGTAAGCGAAAATTCTCCATTTTAATGGAGAAGTTACCATTAAGGTAATTGTTAAGGTTTCGTCCTACTTTTTAAATTTCTGAAACTTCACATTTCTAAAATCTTTTATCTTTGGCTAACTGCATGACAGAAGTTTTCTGAATGTTATCGATATCGCTACTGCTAACATGAAATTACAATATATATATATATATATATATATACATACACCTTATTAAAAGCTTAGTGTATTTTTACAGTTTTTTAGCAATGATTGGTCATCTTCAGTTCCAGTAGCACTACTGCTCTATTCATCGAACGAGGGAAGCTTTTTAGTTACCATTGTCTTGCACGAACAGCTTCAATTTCTTGAATATTCGCCATCAAATCCTTGAATGCCGATCTCCAATCAACTATTCAATTGAGCAAAGAACTTAGTTAACTTTAATCCTTCTAAAATGAGTCCTGTCTTATTTTTCGCAAACAAGCGTCTACTGCTCCTTGGTTCATTTTCGATAATTCTCTGTTTCTGTACAATATCGCATAATTACCCTAACTCATTTTTGGCCTAAGAAAATTGCAAACATTGCTTTCTCTGCATAAAAAAAAAATTATTTTGTATTTTTCTTTGTGTGCGTTGCTTTTTTTTCTAAAGTACTCACGCTGTACAAATCTCAAATCTGCCCTACGATGAAATATTGTTCCCAAATCTAGGGTAGTACTGCAAAGATTTCTTCAACTTCTACACTCCATTCAGAAGAGAACAGTTCACGTTAATTACTGAACTGTCTCTCCACTTTGATTCGTAGACGTTTTGTTTTTGCTGCATGCCTTTTCTATGGATATTTCAATTGTTCTTCTCAAATGGCGTCTGTAATTCACCCATTCGCTTCCAAACCAGTCAGCATCCATTCACCGTTCAACTCCGAACTCATAGAACCAACTTTTACTCTTTTTCATTTATCCCTTTTCCTTCTATTTTCTGAACTAATCTTCCTTCGCATGTATTGGCCGAAAATTACAATGTACAGAAATTCAAGTCTAATGTCACATATCTTCTGCCTTGTCACCTAGAACCCATAACCCATAGACTAAAGTTTCTAATACCTTTCGTGCTTGTAGTTTCATTTAAATAAAAAAAAAAAATCTTCAAATTAAACTTGCATCTTGAACCGTGCATGGCGGTCTATAAACGAAGTTTGGGGCTTGTTGAAATTATCAGCTGGCGTCCTATCAGAAACTAAGGGTACGTAATAACTGAATGTATAATTATTTGGTACAGTTGTTATAGAGTCGGAGAGTCACGATTTGAAATTGCCCTTTGTATTTGTTGAAAACTCTGTTGTTGTTTGGAGCTCGTAAATCAGTTATGTCAGATGGACCCTGCAAGCAGAATCGGGCTGATTTATCTACCCCTGTCTCTAGGGTATTTGGTGTCCTTTTTTTCTAGAAAATGGTGTCGTCCATTTTCTTTGATGTTTTTAAGTTCAGTACACTTGACTTAATGAGATCCAAACGAATTGTGATAGCAGACTACTTATCTGACATTGAAACTCAGTAGTAGGGAAAATCATGGAGGCATTGATCAAGGGTGGAATTCAGGATCATTTGGATAGAATTGAAATTCTCAAGGATACTCAGCATGGTTTTGTAAAGGGAAAATCATGTTTAACAAATCTGGTTCGCTATTTCGAAAGGGTCACTCACGAGCTGGATTTAGGGAATAATTTCGACATTGTTTATTTAGATTTCAGCAAAGCTTTTGACTCAGTCCCACATGAGCGGTTGCTTTATAAGCTGGAACAGGTCGGAATCACTGGGAAAATCCTTAGATGGATAGAAGGATGGCTTCAGGGCAGGAGGCAGAGGGTTGTGATAAATGGCTATTCCTCAGATTGGGTTGATGTAAGAAGTGGGGTTCCCCAAGGATCAGTATTAGGACCACTGTTGTTTTTAATTTTCATAAACGACATTGATGAAGGGATAGAGGGCGTGATGTCTAAATTTGCAGATGATGTTAAAATTGGTAGAGTAGTTAATGATCACTGTCAAGCTGAGCTTCTTCAGAGAGACCTAGATAGACTTCAAGAATGGTCAGAAAAATGGCAGCTGTGCTTTAATCCAACAAAGTGTAAGGTATTACACCTGGGAAACAGTAATCCCAAAATAACTTATTCACTTGGTGGAGTTCAACTAAACCCAGTACTGGAGGAAAGGGACTTGGGTGTTACGATACGGTCAGACATGAAATTCTCTGAGCATTGTAAACAGGTTGCAAGGAAGGCCCATGGTGTCCTATCGATGATCTATCGAACTTTTGCAAGTAGAGATAGGGACGTGATAATCCCATTATATAAGGCCTATGTTAGACCACACTTGGAATACTGTGTTCAAGTATGGAGACCGCACCTAAAGAAAGACATCGAGCTTCTTGAAAGGGTGCAAAGAAGGGTAACTCGCCTGGTGAGATCGGCAAAAGGGCGTCCTTATGAAGAAAGACTTCGAATATGTGGGTTGCAGAGTTTGGAAACTAGACACCTTAGAGGAGATTTAATTGAGGTGTTTAAGGCTCTGAGAGGCATCAGTAAACTGAATGAGGACAAAATTTTCAAGATTATAAATGATGCTAGAACTAGGGGACATAAATTCAAGTTACGCGGGGAAATGTTTAGATTGGACTGCAGGAAGTTTTATTTTAGCCAGCGAGTTATAAATTACTGGAATAAGTTGCCTTCATGGGTGGTAGAGGCCGACAGTTTGGGGGAATTCAAAGGTCATCTGGATAGTACTTTCGGGTAAGGGAAGCGCATAGGATGATAGGATTAATTTCCTTTTTATTTAATTTTTAATTTCATTTTATTATTTTTATTTCTTTATTAATTATTATTATTTATTTATTTAATTTTTGTTTTTATCATTGTTTTGTTCGGATTTTTTTTTTTTTTTTTTGGCTGGTGCAGCATAAGCCATAGGCTTTCTTGCACCATACGGCCGTTACTAATACTAATACTAACTCCATAGTGGCAACTACTGATATCTGTTTTCCTATGAGAACGGCCAATTGGAGCTGCTTCAGTCCTGTCCGAGAGGAGCTCATTTAATTTTTATAGTTCAGTGTATATTTAATAGAGTTGCGATATTTAATAACATAACTATATACAACTGTATTAATACTGTATACATGTTGCTGGTGTTGATCCTTATAAACATGGCGGTATCATTTTTTTTGTTTTCTTATTGTGTGTGTCACTTCTCATTAATGCTCACTTCTTTTGTCAGCCAGTCGTTCTTTGAAGTACAGTTTTGCACTTGCCATACTCATCTTTCCTGATGTTATTAATGTTTACGATAATTATAGCTGTAAATGGAGCTTGTCAAGCGGTTGTTTATCTGCAGTACATATAAAAAATATTTTATTTTAAATGTAATATTGACAGTTCCTAGTTTTACGTCAGGTTTCATGTGTTTTTTTTTTATTTTTATTTAGGAATATTTAAATCGAACAATCGCTTTCATTCTTCCTATTCCAGAGTCAAGCGCGAGAGGAAGAAGAGAAGAAATTGAAAGGTAAAAGTTATTTTAGTCTTACGATATCATAAGAAATAAAAGACATTTATTTTTATCACAGCATTTCAAGTGTTATTATATATTTATGACGGTATTTCAAGTAACACACAATGCTCCATGTTTAATTAGCTCCAATAATGTGAGGCAAGACCAAGAATTCCCCGAACTGCATTAAAAATATGTTTTAAGCTACCAGTTATTCTATCCTCTGTCGCCATTGTCTTAGTAAGTTTTTATAGATTTTTGAAACGTCATAAAATTTCTACTCTTTCGATGCAAATTTCATTTTGAGAAAAAATGCACTCGAAAATATAACAGAAACAAGTCTGCAGTATGCTTTTGACATCGATAAAATTGTGTATTAAGAATTTGTTCCACCGAACTAAAGTCAGTCAGTGTGAAGAAGTTCTATAGTGGTATCCGATGATGTGCTGTGAAGCAAACAATTTCTGACAAAGAATAATATGGCTACGTTCTTCCTCGACTTCTAAATTCTTTAATTTAAATTATTCCCATTCTTTAACTGAAAAGCCAGAGACTCGCATTCACGTATGTATTACAGAAAGACAATATAAGTCTATGCTGCGCTAATTTAGTGTTCCAAAGTTTTGTCGAAATATCTCTGCCCGAGAATAAGTCGTTTAAGGCATTGAATAGTTCAGAAATAATTTTAGAAAAAGAAGAAAAAGAAACGTTCCTTCTATTATTCTTTTTGTTGTGTATAATACTGACGGAACTGTAGAAATCATCTATAAAACAGTCATTTTCCAACAACCGCTTTCTCTCTTCTGTGTTTTTATCATTAGCAAACAAGTTGTAAAAGTAAGACCACTAATAATATACAATATTAACAGTTAAATTTTTCATTCAAAAAGTGTACTTCACTCATTTTGTTTTTTTCAGGGGTCTATCTGTATTAACAGGAACGCATGCTAACGTATACGTGATCTCCTCTTATAATAACAGTAGAGACAGGTAAGTTAAAATAAGAGCATATAAAAAAAAACCTATACAGTATATCAAAAACTTTGTTTATTAAAGCTAGGAAACGTTTTGATTCCTCGGTGATGCTGACATTAAGGTATAATGCTGATTGGGATTATGATATTAAATAACGAAAATTTATCATAATTATTAATTATTCGTTTCAGTAAAAAAAACAAAAAAAAAAACTAATTACTTTGAAATGGTTAACAAGGCAAATATGCCAAAAAAAATTCAAATTGAGTTACAACTGTTACCAAGGGATATAAAATAAGAGGATATGCATTTTTATTGTTAAAAATTGCTATTTTCAGATCATTAGCATTAGTTGATGCAAGAAAGCAAGCTTATATAGCACCAGAAAAAAAAAAAAAAAAAAAAAACCTTTCCATTTCACTCATCCTGTCACTCTACGTGTTTGTTTAGTTCATCCTTAAAAATTTATTTAAGCTATCAACTTCCACAACAACAGATGGAAGTCTGTTCCAGCAATGAACTACCCGCTGGCTGAAAGGCAAACTTCTGCACATCTATTCTGCATCTGTCTTTCCTCACTTTGAATTTATGCCCTCTCCAGTTCTTAATCTGAGCAAGTGGAAGAATCCCATCAGCATTGAGCCTGCTCAAACCATTCAAGATCTTATACACCTCAATCAGATCACCTCGCAGGTACCTAGTCTCCAAATGCTGCAATTGCAAAACTTAAGCCTTTCTTGGTAAGAGCACCACTTTGATCCCCTCACCAGTCTTGTTGCCATTCTCTGTACTCGTTCTAGCAACTCTACATCCTTCTTAAAATGAGACCTCCAGATCTGTATGCAGTACTCAAGGTGTGGCCTGACCACTGCCTTATACAAGGGGATAATCACACCTCCTTATCTCTGCTAGCAAAATTCCTATATATCATTGACCTGCTCTGGAAGCCCGTCTTCACTGCTCAGAGAACTTCATATCTGATTGCACCATTGCCCCCAGGTCTTTTTCATTCTCCACCTCCCTGAGTGTAGTACCACACAGTTGATACGTTTCTCTGCGGGTTACTACTACCCATATGCAGTAATTTGCATTTGTCGACGTTTAAACTTCAGTTGCCACTTCTCAGCTCATCTGCCTAACTTTTCTAGATCCTGTTGCAGTATATGACTTTGTTTAGTGGCATTACCCATCCTGCCAACTTTGCATCATCATGCGAAAACTATACGTAATGGGAAATTACGTCTACGTTAATAAGACTACACTGCAAGTGAACTAAAACTGACGTTCACATATGAAGTATAACTCCCCAATATGAGAGACGTCAGATGGTGTGTATATCAGTATAGATGGCGTCACTTAGCATCAGATCAGTTCGGGATTTTTATTTTCTTAAGTTTGTTTTATTATTATTTTTTATTTCGCAGTTATTCCGTTTTTAAAATTTAATTTATTTTTTAAATCCCATGACAAAGAATATTATTATTGGCACTCCAACTTTAGTTGTCACTTATCGTATCGTTATTTGCAGTATTAGTCTCCCATTCTATCCGTTAATGGTGTTTTATAATAAGTAAATTAAAATGTTACGTCCTTTATATTTTGTAAATTGTTATACAGCAGAGAAAATTTGTATCAATCGAATGTATTACCGCGAACTAACTCAATGTTCCGTTGGCGTTTTCGGTTGTCTAAATGGGCCTGGGTATTTAATAGCAGTAGTGGGCTATCTATTTTTCATTGCAATTCGATGATCCCACATTATTAAAATTTGATATTTTTATAAAGGTATGTTTTCAACACACAGTCAAAAGCAAGGCGCACACTTTTTCGAACTGTATAGAATAGAGGGTATAGTGTAAGAAAATATTTTATGTCTTATTTTGTTGACAATTTGAAAAAGGATAACAATGGAAAATATTCTTAAATAATTTAAGCTGATGCTAATGGATAAAATCTCCGCAGGACCTTAATTCGAGCGTGGGTGTCTTATCCTTTGTCAGCAACAGTGGACCTCGGTGCTCTGGACAATATCATAAGGTAAGCTTTGTTCTTAATGATAAGGATTATCCAAGTGAAACTGTTTATTTCTTGAAACTGCGTTGTTGGGATATGGAAGGAAAAAGGTTCGCAAACAGAACAGATTTTTTATGCATTTCTGGTAATTTTTTTTCTGAAACAAACCGAAGGGACGAGAAATATGACAGAATTTGTTGAAGAAATGAATTGCGACGAATTAAAAATTAGTTTCTTATTTAAACAACTGCTAATGAACGAATAAAATTTTAGTTATTTTACTCTCGGTAAAAATTTTGCTGAAAGTATGTTAATATTGATATTGCTTATAAAATAAGAACTATTTCGCGTTTTTCTAATACTTCTATGTTATAAGATTTTTATTATATTAGTTGATTGTTTTTTTTTTTTCAGTTTGGATAGCAAAAGATGAAATGCAATCGCCAGGTGTTTCTTACAGTTGAAACACAATATTTGTTTTTTGTCATTTTTAGAAGGTTAAGACCAATACCATTAGTAGATTTGTTTTTACAGTTCTTTCTTGAATGTTAACAGGCTTCTTTATTCCATGGTTCGTATTTCCGTGCCTTAGAAATTGACTTTCCCAATTCCTGCAAAAATATTTTACATTTGACTAACTTATTCTCGTTTAGTTTGTATTTATCTTTTCTCATAAAACAAATGCATCATGAACAGAAACATCAATCTATTACAGGCGACAGTGTTGGATTTTCTTATGCAACGTATGTCCCCACAAGCTGACTAAATGTATCAACTACTCCTTCTGTTGAATTGTATAGTTAGCAACAAACATTAGAGGGGGTGAAATCCTCACTTTAACAGTTGAACTGGCAGTTCCATTATTTCGACAGGGAAGACTCTGTTGGGAAAAGGGCATCTTGCTGGATGCCCTTTTCCCAACGGACAATGATTTGCGTTTCCATGATTTGCGTTTGCTCACCAATGAGCAAACGCAAATCATGGAAAACAATGATACTTATTCCACCACCGTTGCCGAGGAACCCTTTTCTATAGAGGAACTTCAAACAGCCCTCAGCAGAACAAAATCATGTGTAAGGACTTGCTCGAAGTGGATTTGGTTTAAAAAATTGCAGAACTCTTTCCGCAGCGACTACTAGCTATCTACAATAAATGTCTCCTGTTGGGCACATTCCCTACCATCTGAAAGGAAGGCCTCTTAAAACTGGCAGTTCAAGCAGGAGGGCAATAGTCCTCCTGCCTGTTCTTGCTAAAGTTATGGAAAGGCTCTTATTCTATAGACACAAGTACAGTCAGTTCTGTTATAACGCGGTACATATATTCCTAAAAATCTCCGCGTTATGGTATTCCGAGCATTAAAAACAACAGGGCTTATTGGAAAAATAGAGATAGGGGCAGAGCACCCAAAAAAAAAAGGAAAAAAGTTCAGTCGGTTAAGTAAAACACTAAAAAAGGTTAAAACCCAATAAAATTTCTAATACAGGTTTAAACATTTTAAATTCATAATAAATAAATAAATATTACAGTAATTATAGCACTTTACCTTGACAAGATATGAAATTTGCTTGATTTCTGTTCACTGACATTTTTTTTTGGATTGTAAAATTTAAAACTAAAAAAAATAAATAAATAAGCAATCAATAACGATACATGCGCAAATTGCACAAGTCAACTGAGATACGGAGTGACAAGTTTACGAAGCTTAAAAAATAGAAATGAAGAGAAGATTCTGAAAATGTGTTTTTTATATGATTGGAGATTTCATGGAAGGGGAAATATTTCACGATAACAACGTAAAAACCGACAGAATTCTAGCTATTGGTATCATCGCAAATGCAATAAGATCGAGTTTACTACCCGTTTATAATAGATTGCACTAACAGAAAAGTCCAATAAACCGGGAACTTCCAATTGTTTTTATTGTTTTATGGTAGTGACCTCCAGAAATGTGCTCATGTTATCACGCACCACGAAATTTCCGTTTGAAGAGAAAAATGTGAACTCCTGAAAACATGAGTCGGCCTAAAATATCACGTGTTATCTTTTAAATACATTGAATGACAACAGTATGTCTCCGACCAATATAACTACAGAAAATAAATGGGAAATATAGCTCTCACACATTTGACGTTTAACATTTTTTAAGCTTCTTAAACTTGTATGTATTGCTACGCAGGTCGCCACGTTCAACTTGGTGCTGGGTTTTGCGTTTATCTAGTACTCGCAGACGAAATCGCGCATGAGCCAACGCGAAATTCGCGTTATACTCGCAGTTTCCTAATACAGTATATCAATCGCATTGGAGTAAATTCGCTTTGCGAAAATGTGTTATAGCACAACTGACTGTACTACACTATGGCTAATTTGCCATCACCACCTCAATGCAGTTCAAAGCAGGCTTCAGTGCAGAGGATGCAATACAACACCTATTGGTATTGGATTACTCGCTCAGCCTTTAGTATATACTTGCCATAACGGCGGATTTCGCTGGTGTGCTCGACTGCATTTGGTGGCCCAGCGTCCTGAGGATGCTCCGACAATGCAACACCCTGGGAAACCTATACAACTGTATAAAAACTTACCTCAATCACAGAAAGATCATTGTCACCGCTAAGTATTAGCAAGTTTCTAGACCTGTAGACCGAGGTTTTCCCCAAGGCTCGGTCCTGGGACCATTCTTTTGGTCCATTGTCTAGACAAATTCCTTGGGATGGGCCTTGAGTTTGTTTCGCCCCTGGCTTTTGAGGATGACCTGGTCTTGGTGGTACACGGTGACACGAGACCTCAGCTTGAACAGAGAGCGAATCAGGCTTTTAGGACTCTTCAGACCCAGGAATCCTTGCACAGACTCCTCATCTCTTGGAGAAAAGATAGTCTATATTATTGAAAGGAACTGCTCAGTATAGGAGGCCGCCGGTTATCAAAGTCACGGACAAATCTGCAAAACTCTATCCCACAATAAAATAGGAATTTTCATAGATATGAAGCTCACGTTTCACCCACACCTTCGGTTCTTGGTAGAAAAGATCAGAAAATATACAGCTATGGTTACTAGGATTAGCAGGGTCGAAACGCAGAGTTCTAACCATCTACAAGTCTTTCTTCCCTCCCATAATTTGTTAAGATGCAGCGGTCTAGTGTACAAAAGTTACCATAGTGAGAAACAAGCTCAGGCTAGAGTCAATCCAAAAATCCATTCTCCTAACTTTCATTAGGGCCTGCTGCACCGTGACCACCTCCTCTATCTGGACGGGCTCAGAATTGGTCTATACAGACGACTAAAGAAAGATATAACTGAAACTGCTGGAATTCGACTACACTCTACCAATCAACCCAATCAGGAGAGAAAGAAGACTTCTTGCTAGTCATTGTGGCAAGAAAGCTGGGAAAATACCACCAAGGGTTCAAAAACGAAGAAGTTTATACCCTCAGTTACACTGACTAGCCGAATGCCATCTACTTGGTACTCCCCTGGCCTGCAGGTGATATCCTTATGAACAGGACATGGCCCCCTTTCGATTAATTAACAGCGCTTGGTATAGAGAATAACCCACTTTGCTTCTGTGGTGAAGTGGAGAAGGGAGATCACGAGATGTACCAAGGCCCAGAATAGGAAGACCAACGAAACAGACACATCGCCAAGATACAGGACAATCCTAGCAACTGAATACGTTCTACTCATGAGTGTACACTGCTATGCTGTATTCACTGAATTTGGTCATTTTTTTTCAAAAGAGACGCAAAAATATTCATTCTAACGTGCAAAATCTAAATGGTAGCTAAAATATGCAATAGCTACACAATACTCTCCTATCGGAGAGTTAGGAGAGTATTGTGTAGCTATTGTTGTACGAAAAATTGTTGTAGCTATTGTTATCGTTGTACGAAACGGACATGTGCTAGTCACTAAGCCAAGTGACCTCGCTTACTGGACGGACCAAGATTACGGACCTGCATCTGCTTATCGAGGAGGATTAAGATATGACAAGGTTATTACATCATTCAGACCCAACTAGTATTTAACGAATGTATCTTGATATTGAAACCCTAGAGACATTCTCCGTTCTTGGACAGGTTACGTCTATCTCTACCTGAACATCATCGGAGGATCACATGCTACCTGACTCTGTTGGGTAGGATGTCTGCTGACACTGCACCGTTCTATAATGTTAATGTTTTGCCAACACCCCCTGAATGGCGATCATATAGGGACCCCTTCTCCCAATAATTTTCCCTACCAGGCTTGGTCCAATTCCATTCCCTTTTTTGCTTCAACTTCGTGAATGGGCCATCTTCCCTGCGGCCCACTCCCTTCTCCATTCATTCTGACCTACCCTCTTCCTCGCTATAGCTCCTCTCATCAAGATTTTTTTTACGGTTGTCTCCGTTAATGGTCTCTGGTTAGTCTCCGCTCAGGCGACCCTGGTGGACACTAACCAGAGAAAGATAATCCTAATGCCTGGTTCACCTCCCGTGGTGATGGGGGCCGAGGGATTATCTCAATGTGCTCATAGCCATTAATAGCTATGAACGCATTGAGATAGCCATAACAACACGCTATACTGCATAAACCACACATTACACACATTTCTGGCATTCATAGAGTTCTGTTTTCTTCACAAGAATACTGATGGCGCAGTTGTGGAAAACTACCGGTGGCGCCTTATCCTTAACACGGTGGCGCTTTATCCTTAACACTGTGCCACAATAAGTCATTGTATTTCAGCACAAGGAATTATGATAATTCCTTGTGCTGAAATATAGTTAAGTTTACAATACAAGGAAACGTGCTGTCCAGGGCAGTGCAGCACAATGAATCACATTAGCCACCAGAGTTACTATTAGTGTTCAAGATTCAATAGCACAGTGCAAGGAGCTGCGTTAAGCACGAGCATTACCATTTCAGGAATGTCCGATGACAATGAAGTCCGCCGGTCTGACATAATATGCTCGCGACAGCATTAACAACATCGATTTGCACCAGCTTGATTTCACAACACTGATAAAAGATGAATAAGCTTCATAAATCTAGCAGTCCAGGGACATCCTGACTCCAGAGCCATGCTGAAGTGCGCAGCGATGAAAGTGGGCGCTCACCTTAAAAAAAATGGAACAGAGTACTTCATCCTGTTTACTTTTCCCATGTGAAAGTAAACAGGAGGAAGTAAACAGTACTTCATCCTGTTTACTTTCACATGAGGAGAAGTTGACCTTTGTCAAAATGGCCCAATTTTTGAGAGTACTGTGAATTAAAAATGTCTCGTTTTCTCCCACCATATTAGTCAGCTAGTCTGGCATCTTGATAAACAAATGGAAAAAAAGCTGGAGCAAATAGAAGAATCGTTTGGCGATATTTTTATCTATTACGAAATCCTTTGACTTTGTTTCTGTGGCAGATAAGGGCGGGTTCTGATTTTACTTTATTGAATACAGCTTCCAGATATTTGGCTAGGAGATTGCTCTGACAAAAATTGTGGAAAACGAATTTCTCCTTTGCTGAATAATAGTGGTTAACTGCCCATTTAAATAGGAGCAATGGAGGCCCAAACGTCTCTTCACTGCTAAAGGATTGTATTAGTTATAATAGTACTCTGTGGAATATTTCAATATCCCTTCTAAAACTATCTAAATTTTAAGCAGTTTCTGGAACTGTTTGGAACATTTTTAAGCTGTTCTATTAGTCGTTGCCTCCCACTTCTAGGGGTATCACGAACACTTCCATCCTTTTAATCATTTCGTTGAACTGATTTAGCGAGACATTGATCAGATTTTTCCTTTCATCTCTATAGGAGTTGAGGCACTCCACGACTGAAGAACCATTTTTATAACAACATATGGTAAGGTAATTGCTTTTCAATTGTTAATCATTTCGGAATGTTTAAATACATTCTGAAATGATTGACCGAAATGAAGGTGTACGAAATGACATTCATTCAATCTATTATTAAGATCTCTCTCTCTCTAAGATTAAATTCATCATGGTAATTTATTTTTGCTCCTCTGTTTTTATCTGTATCATTTTACCGACGATGAATTTAGTTTTATTCCTTGGCTTGCATCTTAAATTCTGGTAAATATATTAAAAGTACTGTTTTGGTCTGGATTAGTGACTGTACTCCCATAATAACTATGACCACAACTTTCTTTAAATTCTCCCAAATAGGACTACACTGCTTTGAGAATTTTTGATCCACTGTAAATGTTTAAGTATCATGTAATCTTTGCATGCTATGAACGCATTGACATAGCCAGAAGAAAACAAACTTGAGATGGGTAACGATTTTAGCAAATTCATTTATAAAATTTGCGTAACATCTGCACATGTTTATATGCAAATCCTAATAGCTTAATTTTGTTGATAAACGTTTTCATTATTGTGAAAAAATATATTGAAATTTGACCATCAATATTTGTTTATTTTACTTTCAGCTCTGTCTACGGCCATCATTATATCCTCTCCGAAACAAAGGTAATTGTCATTAGTTATTTTTAAATAATTTATTGCATGTTTCTTTGATGCATAAAAAACACAGCGGTATTGCCCGTCACATCCCGAATAATCCTGGCCACCGTGCATACACGTGGTAGAAAGGTATAACTAAACATTTACACAAAAGTAACAATAAAAATATGATACAAAACTTTACCAGACTGATGATTTCTCCACACTTTACCCATTGTCAATATCATCGTTTTGCCAACTCAACAAATTACTCAGAAGTTGAACTTTCTCAAAACCTTATTCAGAAAATTTAAGTAATTTTCCTCGGTGACTTTAATTTTCATAATTCTGAGACTCCATCTTCAATTTGATAGTTGTGAGCACTCCGTTGGTAGAGCTGAAGTGTTTGCTATTACTAATGACCATACACAACTTGTTCATTTCCCTAATAGAATACCAAACAATTTTAACCAGAATAAAACCTTTGATCTCAGTATTAAGAAGGCCAAATGATCCAAGATAATGGACTTTTTCTGCACCAGACAAATAATAAAAATAAATTTTAAAAATACCTTTCCCAAAAGGTTTCGATGAATTGAGCTTTGAATTTAGCCCATCCTCACTGCTTCTACCACTTCGGGAGAAAAGTTATTACAGTGCTTGACAACAGCTTTGCATAGGGTAAGTTAATGAGATCCAGTGTTCAGTTCTTCCCTGAGATTTTATATTTGTGCCTTCTGGTCTTTGTCTCACTACGAGGGAGGGAGACCCGACTTTGCTTATTAATTTATTTATTTATTATTTCACTCAGCCCCTTCAGCGTTTATATACTCAATCATCTAACCCTTAGATGTCAAATTTTGCATTCCAAACCTTCTAGGCCTCAGTAGCCCTTGTGTCGTTAAGCTCTATACCAACAACAACCACACCTTCTAAGCCGTTCTTCATATGTGCATCGATTTGCATTCGTAAATAATCTGGTCATCTATCTTTGAACTGTCAGCAGAAGGTCCTGTCGTTTTTTTTTTTTTTTTTTTTTTTTCAAGTGCAGTCTCCAGACTGGAATACAATACCCACATGCGGTCCAACCATTCTTTTATAGAGAGGGATAATAACGTCCTTTTCCGTGCTAAATAAATCTGGAGAGCACACCGTGTGCCTTCCTAGCTACCTAATTTATACGGTATGGAAATTTTCATATCGTATTAAATCACACCTAGGTTTTTTCATCGCGAGCCAATTTTGGCTCTTATTTCCCCCCTCCCCGCTTACATGTGATTCCAGGATTTCTGTTCCCCAAATTCAAATTCTTACATTTAGAAGCAATAAATTTTAGTTACCATTTTACGAGCCATACCTGCAACCGATGCAAGTCTTTTCTAATTGCGCGAATTGTCAATCATCACCAGACTTTGAAAACTTGTCAAAGTTTGTTGACATCGTCAATATCATTTAAAATAATTAAAAAAGGGAATGCCACTTCCTACACCGGTTCACTCTGAGGAATGACCGTTTATGACAACCTGCTGTCTCTGCTATCTTTTAGCCAGCTGGCGATCCAGAATTGAATCTTACCAGTACTCTCTATTTGTTCTAATTTATATAGCAGCCTTCTATGAGGAAGGGCATTTATTATATATAAGGTCTTTTCCTTGCCAATAACTCTTCAAAGTACACAGCTAATGTTAATGATCCTCCCAGTATCCCATATCACAACTCTCTGATGGTCATGGCCATTCTCAACTATGGCATTACAACAATGAAAAACAAACCCAATGCCAGTGAAATTCCTGGCATGGGAATGTAGGGATGAAATTCCTTATTCCTCGTTCCATCCTAAACTCCGGTCTTTAATCTAAACCCCTGCTTTCCAACAAATACAGACTGTTCAACATTAGAATGTATCATATCGCAATTAGCTTGGCTAATCTTCATTTTCTGCTAAACTTTGCAGTAGAATTTGCAACAGTTGGGAAACAATTGTTAATCAATTCAAGCCTAGTTTTGAACAGGCTTGAAAACTTGCTTCTTTTCCAAATGGTAGTTGAGCTTTTTCTAGCCTCTGGCTATTGTTGTTTACTGCAACATCTGTCTATTCTGGCGCCTCCGTAGCCAGGTGGGCAGGAGCAGCAGTGCGTAGCACACGCTTCTTGATCAGACTGGGGTTCGAGCCCGTGACCACTAAATACGGAGGATGCGGAAAGGTCAGGGAATGACCACCGCATATCCCCGGAGCAATATGGCCTTAGTTGCTAATGCTCCTGAAAACCAAATAACAAACAAACAAACTAGTCCACCAGTGATTCTGAAAAAAGGTCAGGTTACCCCTCCACTTCGGGAGTGTTTCAATCTCCCATAGGATTCAATTTCTACTCCTGACCGATAACACCAACCGTCTGTTTACCGAACGAGCAACAATACAAATGCCGTTACGGCAAAGTACTTTTACCTATAAATTTCATCGAACTTTTGCATGCTTCTCGTGCAGGCCTTCTTTTCCTTCGCCACTTTTATCATTAGTTTAATTTCTTTACATGAATTCTAAAGAAATTTTACAGACTAGTCTTAAAGGATGTGGTAAAAGCTTAAGTGAAGAACTTAAATCATCATATTGAACGTGACAGTATTCAACTCCTTACGGATTATTTTATTAATGTGAAAGAAATGAAATGTTATTGTAAGAAATAAAATAATACTTCGAGGGTAATATTCTTCAAGAAATGAGCAATTTATACACCACAGTAGATAGCCTATCCTACACCTTCTATGTGGATGTAGTACACAATACCTCATACTTCTTGTCTTCTCAGTAAACAGTGTGCGCGTTGTCCATATTTTCCTTTAATAAACCTTAAACGAAGTGTTTTCTTCGTAGATCCTGTACATACCTAGACCTAGTACGGGTTTTCTAACGTGATGTTTATTTATCGTGGTGTATGTGTGTTGCAATCTCCCATTTCGTAAAAGTATTCCGGGATACTTTAATATTACACCTTAGTGACTAACAAGAAGGAAAACTAACATTTCATGCCCTCTACCTCCGAAAATCTCTTTGCGAGGCAAATACCCCATTTTACAGGGTGATCCAAAAAGGATTTTACAACTTCGTAAGTGTATAGAAGTTTATTCAGAAGACTTATGTAATTTATTTAACTGTCATATTGGAGCAAAACACATCAAGTTTTACTGACGTAGTACGGAATTCCGTCACCGTGAGCGCCAGTGGCTTGCATTTCAAATATGGTTACTTTGACAGGACTACTTTCACATTTCATGTTAGAGGTAGGGTTAACACCCGCAACTGCAGGATTTGGGCCGGCGAAAACTCGTGTGCACGTCTGGTACATGTTTGTGACAACCTTTGAATGTCTGTTTTTTTGAATGGTGAATGTCTCTTGCGCCCTCAGCGAAGGTTTACGGATCCTTCTTTTTCCATGAGACAACCATCAACGGTATCATGTTTCTGGATATGCTGGAAAATTTTCTCATTCCACAGTTCGACGAAGATGACCACGAAGGACGCTTTCAATTTCAACAAAATGGAGCACCTCCTCACTACCTGATGGGGGGGTAAGGGAATTCCTCAATAACCGTTTCCCAGGTCGAGCAGGACTGTTAGCATGGCCACCTCGTTCCCCAGATTTGACACCTCTAGACTTTTTTCTATGGGGTTTCATCCTTACCTACCAATCATGCCGAGCTCAAAACTAAAGTCACCACCCTTACAGATGTCATGCCTGATATGTTACGTTGCGTTTGGGAGGAAATTGAGTTCAGATGGTATGTCTGCCGTATCATCAATGGCAGTCACATCCAATCAAAATGACTGTTCTAGGTAAAACTTGATGTTTTTTGCTACAATATGACAGTTCAATAAATTATATAAGTCTTCTGAATAAATTTCTATACACTTACGAATTTGTAAAGTTCTTTGAATCACCCTGTATAATGAAACGAAGGTTAACCGGACAAGTCATAACAGCGAAATGTCTATACCTGGCCAATTTAAGATTGTACTCTTTGGAAACTTATTCCATGTTCAAAAATAACGATTTCTCGTTTTTTTATTATTTATTTATTCTTGTGTCATTGAAATGTGGTATTCTTGGGATGGGCCATGTGGTTACCATACGCTTTTCTTAACCATATGGCTCGGCGCTGTGTGGTTACGAAAATGAATGTTTCACAACAAAAGTATTCATTTTCCGAGCTAATATTATATTTAATGTATGAGATATTTTGATCCATTGCACTATAAATATTCCACAGGTTGAGAGAGCTGGACGAAGCGACACCGATGACGTCGTGTTTTGGTTGCTCATTGCCCTCATCATCATCATCATAGTGCTAGTGATCATCGCTATTATCTGCTACTGTTGCTGCTTTAGAGCATCATCCCAGTAAGAAACATTTTTGTTATTATTAATACTCCATTTGAATCTCATTCTAAAATAAAACAGAATCTCATTCTAAAATAAAATATAACCTTGCGATATATTTCAATTTTTTATTTTATTGAGTTCATTTTAGTAAAATCTTAAAAATTTATAAATAGTTAACATTAATTATTACATATTCATTACATTTGCTACTTCAAATATCAACATTTTGGGCTTTTCATTTGCAAATCTTTGGATCATTTAATCCGGATCTAAATCCTTGGCGATGGCATTTTTTCAATTAATAAGGTTACCAACGCATTCAACTGATTTTGTGTCATCGTGAAACGCATATAGGTTTGATTAAGGTCATCTTTGAAAAAACTATCTTCGAAACGGGCTTCTTATAGTGGCAACGTTACAAGAATTCTCAGAACAGGATAGGAGTTGCTAATGAGGCCATCCATCTTTTTGAGTAAGGGAATTTACATATTGTTAGTGAGAATAACTGAAATGGTTTCGCAAATATTTTAATTCTTCGTATAAATGAATCACTGAGAGATGACTTTCTAGTAACCATCTATAGGCAGAAATTATAAATCAGTATTGGAATTGAATATTGCTCTTTCACGTTTACAACTGAAACATTTTTCAGTTTTTTTTTTCTAGACAACTATTTTATTGTTGAAAAACTGGATCCTAAAATTTTCCTCCTATCATTCCAACTCGGTCTTGGTGTTAATTATTCAAACATTCTCTATCGGGCGAATTCCTGTTTACTCAAATTCAGGTCCAATTCCCTGGAAGGTTTGGATCTTCTAGAACTAACCTTTTTTGCAGATGCAGATTAGAAGCAACGGACTACAAAAAAGATTAAACTAACACACCTATTTTTGAATACAATGATATATAGTCGTATTTAACATATGTAGTATGCTTCAATTTGATATAAATATATGTGTATCTTCCATTAACCTTTTTAATAGGTTGTTGCCTAGTGCAAAATAAGCTCTACGGTCCGTGTTCTCCAACCTTCTTTAGAAGGAATTTGATTTATTCTGAAAGCAATAATTATTGCCTATTATTATATAATAATAATAATAGAGGAAATTATATAATAATTATTATATAATTTCCTCTTATTTCCAAATAGAATTCCTTTTTTTTTAAACTGTTCGCTTCTTGCTTGTTGACTGAGAGCGACATTTTTCTGTTACTCATTTGAATTTTGGCGTTCTTCCTAAACTTCGGCACTCTGAGCCAAAGCCACGTTGCCTCACTGTCACACTGAAATTTTTGTGCTGGCAAGGCAATCGTAGAAACAGAAATTATTGGGGACGAGATCTAATGGATGAGCAACGATTTCAAATCTAATTTCATGAATGAACCGGAGTACATTGGTGACGCAAACTTCCCTCTCCCCTCTTTAATTTCTGCGCTCAGTTTTTCGACTAAACTTGCATAATGATTGTATGATACGGTCTGTCAATCCATGAAATTAACTCAGAATTCCAGTCATTATAACCTTGAATGCAGAACTTCTTTAGAGGAGATTGATGATGCGTCTATTGTTTTCTCTCAAGTGCTGAACACCATCTCACTTATAAAAAAAAAAAAAAAAAAAATATTTACAAAGTGTCAAAATCCCCTATTGAATTTTTTCATACTAATTTCCCCGTCATTAAGAACTGCATTGCTTCCATAAATTGTCCTGGACTCTCAAATTTTACGAATGCTGTAGTGATCCGTCGATTATCATGCAAATGTTTTTATGACTGGTTTGTAGCTCTATTAGACAATATGCTGTTTGTTTGTTTGTTTGTTTTTGGTTTTTTATTGGCGCATTGGCAGCTGTGGCCATAATGCGCCGACAATATGCACTAAGTGATTACTGAATAATGACTATCCTTATGAACACTGAATGCGACCTGTTGACCACGTGACGTACGAGGGTGCGGGGTTAGTCGACCTACATAGCCTTGATAAGGTGTCAGTGGTTCAGTCGGTAGTAAAATTCCGAGTGATGGGTAAAAGGAAGCATTTATCGTACACTTTGATAAAGGACAGATTGTGGGAGCTCGACGAGCTGGTGCCTCGATTTCCCAAACGGCTGAATTGGTAGGGTGTTCGAGAGTCGCTGTAGTTAAAGTATACCAGGACTGGCGTCAAAATGGTCAAACAACGACCCGACGGCAAAACTGCAAAGGTCAACGAAAGGTTGATGTTAGAGGTAAGCGCCAGGTCCAACGACTCGAACAGGCGCAGCACTGTTGAAGAGTTGACTACCCAATGGTCATGCTAGATATTCCGCCAACCCGGAGCAATATCTGGCATGATCATGCGTCGCACGTATGAGCTCTACCAGCAGCCGGCCCCTATGGCATCCGCTCCTAACCAAGGTTCATCGGCGTAAAGACTCATCTGGTGCAAAGAGCATGAAAGTTTGACGTCGGAAAACTGGAAGAAGGTGTGCTCGTCGGATGAGTCGCGTTACTTGCTCCACACCGTGGATGATCGTGTACGGGATTTGGCATCAACAACATGAGGCTCTTGATCCATCATGCATTGTAAAGTGCAGGCCGGTGGAGGCGGTTGTATGGTGTGGGGCATGTTTCACTGGCAGGAACTTGGACCCCTGGTGCATGTGGAACAACGTATCAGTGGTCTCCGCTATCGTCAACTGCTTGCTGACTGTGTACACCCCGTTATGTTACACTTTTCCCGAATGACGATGGTGTCTTCCAAGATGACAATGCGCCGAGCCATCGCGCACTTGTTGTGCAGGGATGGTTTGAGGAACACAGTTCTGATTTCCAACATATCGATTGGCCTCCGAACTCCGCCGATATCAATCCCATAGAGCACTTGTGGGACACTATGGAAAGGCATATCAGTTGTCTGGATACACCAATTACCTGCATTGCTGACCGCATTACACACAGCTTGTTTGGCCATACCTCCCTACAACTTGTTGAATCACTGCCACGTCGGATAGCTGCTGTACCGAGGGCAAAAGGAGGACCTACGAAGTATTAGGTAGGTGGTCATAATTCAGTGATCACTCAGTGTATAAAAGAGGCATATTTTTTTAATGTTTGCTATAAAATATTAAATTGTGATAGTTTTCATGTTAAGTCTTTTTAATCATCTCTTTTGGCCATTTGAACTTTTTGATCATCCCTGGTATCATGCATAATTATGTACATAAAGAGGTACTTTTATGGTATATCTTTCTGTGTGGGAAGTGTATACAAAATACATTTTAAAATATAAAAATTTCTCTCTTTCTCTTCCATCCCCCTGAAGCTATTTAAATTTCACCACTCTGCATGGTTTTCGATGCTAATAGCTGTTTTTAACTGTTTTTTACACTGATTTCAGAAAGATTATTCGTTTTTTCTATCACGTACTGTTTTACCCAAATCACAATTTCATTGATGTCATAAATATATTGACATGTTCTCAACACTGCCTGCAGTCATTTGTGAGGTTATCGTGTCAAATCTGTGCTGAAAAATCACTAAAAGTTCTTCACGCAAGTGTTTTAACAATCCGAACTTATTTTGTTATATTTGTGGAAGTTATGTTCTCCTCAAGCAGAGACAAGATAATACAGAATTTGTAAAAATAATGTATTGTGCTTATTATGATGGACGACTGAGATTTAAGGGAACTATGAATAAAAGAAAAACCAGGCCTTGTTATTCAGAACTTTTTAGGGAACAACAAGAAAATAGTAGAAAATATGTTAGCAAAACTTCTAGAAACTGGGCTGCAACTTGAGTGTCAAGGTACATTTTTTACACTCCCATATCGACTACTTCCCAGAAAATTTAGGAAGTTTTAGTGAAGAATAGAGTGAGAAGTTTCACCAGGAGATTAAAGACATGGAGATGAGATACCAGGTTGGTGGAGTATCAAGATGATGGCTGACTATTGCTGGATGCTAAAGAGGGACTGTTACTTTACAGTCCTGCAAGAAGATCAAAGAAACGAATATTTGGCCCACCGTTGATCAGTTTTAAAATTGAGAGGGAGTGTTTTATGGACTTTTTTTTACCACACTGCCCTTTCTAATCGTATTTTCAACATGTATTCAAATATAAAAGTCTGGAAAAGTAGAATTTTGTTATATCTTAGTGTACAAATTCTGCGAAAAAGCAAATTTTCTTTTGTGATTTTTGGTGAAACCTGACGTGATGGAAAGAAATAGAAAATGATTCAGAAACACCCTTTCCTGAGAAAACATGAGTAATGTTCTTTTCAAAATGCAGATTGGTGAATTATTAAATTGTGAAATATTCAGCAGTAATACATGCTATGCGTTCAATTTCAGGTCACACGTACATAAGTTAGAGGCAAATAATAAGGTCGCTCCCAAGGAAAACGTAATCACGTTTAAAGAAGACGAAGTCTCAAAAGAAACAAAGGAAACTGTAAAGTATGTTTATTTTCCAGAATACCTTCTCACGGAAACACAATATTGTTACAAATTTCCACGAATGGTTTAGTTTTATACATTGAAGTTTCAAGAAGTCCTGCTAATTAGGCGATTATTTAATGAATACGTGCGATAAAATATTTTTATATTTGTTTTTATTGATGAAAGAAGTTAAAGTTCCTATTCGTTTAGATTTACGCGTATATGTGGGTTGCCCTGTTCGCAATTCACATTTCTAACCTTGTGTGAGATGGCCAGCCACTTAAATAACAAGTACAAATGTAATGGCTTCCGTTCTTAAAGTAAGGTATGTTTTAATTAAAATGATATAAATTGAGTGTGTTTGTTGTTGTGCCCTGAAAAATGTTCCACTTATGTTCCTTTCAGAATACAGGACGAAACGAAAGATGGATGGAGTGGAGATCCAAGATATAGGCGAAAGTTCAAAAGTCGGCCGGCATCTGCGAACGAAGGAAAAGCAGTTGCAGATGGTGAAGCTAATCTTACTGTTAGAACTCGCCACGTGATGCGTCGCCCTCCTACACCCTTTATTAGGACGCGAGATGACGCTTATTACAGTGACCAGGAAGATGGAGCCAGAGGGGATGGAATAATGGCAAGGTTATATCGACAAGGGCGACCCCTTTCGCCTGACGCAGGAACGATGTTGCGAGACTTATCGCGGGAAGATATGAGTGCACGGAGAGTTGGGAGGTATGTAGTAGTGAAAAAAGAAATGAGACCCGCAAGAGCTCGAGGGGAGTACGAAGAAGGGACATCGAATACTCAAGAGCGGACAAGTGAGGGTCCGAAGAGGACCGAAATTCTCTATATCCGCAGTCCTCTGAGGGATGATGAGGATGAACAGAGAAGGAAAACTTTCTTATATGACCGAAACAGGATGGGCAGCGAGCATTTCAGAAGTGTCAGTGAAACGGGATTGAATGCAGATGATGGAAGAGAGTCAGGTTCGCGATACCACAGGAGTTTTCGTCATCGTATTCCAGATTACAGAAGTGACTCTGAGAGGCCAGAAGGAAGCAATAGGCAGCTGAAGTTTTCCCGCTACCATCGTACTGATAGTGATGTGTATGTGAACAACGCAGACACCGAGCTTCTTGGTCCACCTGATGGCCGTCCTGCACCCTATCAAACCCCAGCTAACCAGTGGGGTGCTCAACCGTACACCACAAAAGAGTTCGATCGTGATCGTCAGCAACGCCAAGGACCTACTTGGTGGGAGTTAGAAGAATACTATCGTCGTTTTCCTAATCATCGCTATCACGGAAACAATGAAAGAGAGCCTCATCCATCAGGAGCATTCAGTGATGCTACAATGACACGAGAGGAGAGAGTGAGGTTTGCTCACGAGCATGCGGACCAAAATGTGCAAATCGAAGTGACAACAGATGTGAAAACACAAACAGCTGACGACGCCAATCAGGACGTGGAGATCAGTACTGAGTACAGAGAAACGCTAGGAGACACAAGGCAAAGCGAAGGTGGCGCCACAGGTGATGTTAAAGACGACGACGACGATGAAGGAGGAGGAAGTCGGCAAACGGAGACACAAGTCCTAAAAGTCAGTATTGAGCAAAATGATCCAGATGACTCAAAACTCCTTCGCCAGTCCACCACAACTTTGGAAGAAAGAACAGTAACACACGAACATGAACAAGATGATTCGGACTCTGGAATTGGTAAAGACGGGGCAGGACTTCGTCTCAAGAAAAATAATCTTCTAGAAAAGAAAAGTTTATTCACGATAGCCTATGACGGCATGCGGACTCGCGGACTGAAATCTGCAGAAAGTCGCAATGATAGTCCTTAATTTTTTTTTCTTCTTTTTGTCTAATACTCGTACAATGTGAAAAACAAGTTTCTTCTGTAAATGGCACCAGATGTCAAAAAAAAAAAAAAAAAAACAGCCTTGCTGGTTCTGTACGCGTTTCTAGAATTTTCTATTTTTATAGATAACATATTTGTAGGTGAGGACTGATCAATTTAGTCCACCGAGATTTTTTATATTGCTTAAAAGCAAAGCTGAAATTTTGTTCTGAACGGACAGTCTACTGCCAGATGATTCCCAACTCGTACAGCAGGTTTGTATTTTGTAGTCTTAAAAACTTCATATCATTCCGATTACATCAGTTAAATGAATGAATTTAGTTAGTGTGTATTTTGTATCGATATAAAAAAATAGCTTAATATAATTTAAAACTAATTATTAAAATTACAAAAGCTTCATTTAAATGAACTACTATTATTCGTTAATATTGAGTGCTAAGTTGTATATTATATTTTACCCTCGTCTAATGGCAAAAGCCTTGTGCTACGAGAGCTATAATGTGACCGTATATGAAGAGCATAGTCTCCACCTGGACGTAGCAATCGACAAACTAAGTTTGTGCATCGATCTCATATTGTGTGGGCATACCGCTACGCCACTGGAGAAATTGCTGTTTTAATTAAAGTGTCTGCCACCACCCAGACCCTGGTTTAAATCTTTTTTTTTTTTTTTTTTTGAGATTTTATTGATGCACGGACAGTGAAGAACTGAACAACCATAATTGCTTGTGCCCACCAATGAGACCTTAAAAATAGATCGAAACATGCACTTTAAATAAAATAGCAATATACTTCTCCACTGGGGGAGCAGCATGTTTTATTTAGAGTAGTGCAATACCAAGACCTCGAGGATGTTACAGACATTTTCTCAGATATGCCAAGCTGGGCTTACTACCTGGGAGTCAAAAAGGCTGATGGTCGGTCTGTTAGTAACCCCCATGTTCAAATCCTGAAATACGACACATAGGATACTGGAGGTGACTTCCCGGGTGCGAACTAACGTAATCAAGGGTCGAGGTGTGGTGCCCATACCATCACGGAGATATCCACTCTCCCTTACATTTCGACGGTACAGCTCTAAAACGGTGTTAGAAGGCCAACCGCTAGATAATACACCGGACCAGCTAGAGTATAATATCGTTGTCTCTACTGTGATAGTGAATGGAAGGAGTCCGAGTAGTGTCGAGGCCACGTTGTCCAGGAGCTGGGTATATTCTTGCCATATCCACAAATTTAATTACTTCAAACAGCATGTCTTCGCCACCGTTTCTTATTAAAAATAAATAAAACGAAAACTGCGAAAACTTCCTAGTTAATTTCACAAATATACGCTGTCCATTTCCACTTACAGAATCCAAGTTATTGGATTCTGTAAGTGGAAATGGACCGCGTATATTTGTTGACTGTTCATCTCAGTTGTCCAAATTATTCGCTTCAAAGTTGGTACTTATGTCCGTTCTGATATTCCCTTTCAGAGACTTAGTAATTTGGAATCTCCTCTGGCTTAAAATCCCTCAACCACATTAATCTTCATCTGTTGCCTTTGTCGTCCTCCCAACTCCACTAATCATTTAGGACTCTGACTTCCTCCAGTCCAACTTTCCTAACAGTGAGATAATTTTAACGTTCACACCTCCACTGGTCGATCTTTTTCTCACAAAAATCTTTCAAAGTACACGATCGAGGTGAGTGGTCCTCTAGGCACCTGAGATCACAATTTGGTGTTGGAGCCTTTCTCCACCTCGTATTGTTTGGCCTTATAAGAATGCAAAATGGGATAATCTACGAGATTTGTTTTCCTTGGTCAGATTACTGTTTCAAACCTTCTGATGTCAACGTTTGCTCAGATCGTGTCAGTGAATTTTTTTTTGTAGGAAGGAAATCTTTTCTTTTTTTAAACCTTGTTCCTTAATAAATGCGCTAAGACTGTTCAGGATAAGAATGTTTGCATTTTGCAATTGGCTGGTATCCAAAACTCCAGTTTCATTTTCTGTCTACACCAAAGCTCGCAACAATTGTAAAGCGGTTAGTTATCAGCACAAACTAGATTTCGAACAGGCAATTTGCTTTTTGTCCAAATGGTGGTCGAGCATTCTGGTCTTTTGTCACTTCAGCCAAAGCTGATCTGCCAGCATCCTACTTTTCTTCCAACTCGTGTATTGATGATCCTGGTAAACCACCTGACACCATTGAATGCCTCATTTGGTCTTGAACAATCTTGATGGCATTTCTCCTGTTCTGTTTAGCTATTTTTTACTTTCTTATTCCGAAGGCGCTTTCCCTTCTGCTTGGAAATTTGCTCATATCCAGCCAGTTCCTAAAAGGAGTGATAAATCCCTCCCATTGCACTTCTACTCTTTATAAAGTAATGGAGAAATCAATTAACCACCAACTCTTAAAATATCTTGTAACTTTTCATGTAATCAACGATCGCCAGTATGGATTTCGTCAGTGTCGATCCACTGGTGATATTCTGACTTTGTTACCCACGTATGGGAAAGTTTGACCAAACTCGAGCAGTTGCTCTTGACATAGTAAAAGTAAAGTAAAGTGCAGCCATTATCAACCCACTGCAGGATGGAAGCCTCCTCAACAATTCATGCTGAGGGAAATGGACCATAATCTGCCACGCTGGTCCAGTGCGGGTTGGCAGATCGACCGTATTCAGCAGTCAGGGGCTTGAACCCCAGTCTTCTCAAAGAGCGTGTGCTACTGCACTCCCGCTCCTGCCCACTCGGCTACGGAGGCCGGTATTGACATAAAGGTCTTCTAATAAGCTCCCATCTTATGGTTTGCCAACTGACTTTTGTAATTGGATATCCAATTTTCTGTTTGACGCTCACTGCGGTTGTTGGTAAACGGCTCTCTGTCTTCTAACTTCTCCATTATTGCTGGTGTTCCTCAAGGTTCAGTTCTTTCTCTCATCCTTTTCCTCTTTGTATATTAATTTCCCTCTTCCGTTGACTAGAAATCCTATCCACAGTTTTGCTTGATGATAGCACATTTCATTCCACCGCTCAAACATCTACTACCAATTCCTTAAATGTTGATCTCCATCCTGTCATATCTCTGATCTTTCTTGGGAAAGCACATTAGAAGTGTTGCTTCCTATGCATCTGAAAAACTTGGTTTCCCCTTTCCGCGTTATTTTTCTTCCAAACAGCTGTTCACTCTATACAAATCGCAAATCCGCACTACCATGGAATACTTCCCACATCTGGGACGGGATCCTCAAACCGTCAACATCCTTTTACTGTTCATCTTGAAACTCACAAAACCAAGTTTTCTTCCATTTTCTCAACCCATGCACGGTAATATATACCTCTTGTGTTTTGGGGATTTTATAAAAACGATAAGTCTTGGTGGAGTGTCTCCACAATATAAGACCGATGTACTGAGCAGCAAACTTAATTTGCTTAACGACATTTTTCAGTCGCAAAAAAGCGAAAGCCGAATTCTGCAAGTAAATATGAACGAGGGAATATAGAAGAAAGAGAAACGGGTCAGTTCACGTCTTTGGAGAATAATTGAAATGATAAATCAGTGATGTTAAGCTGTAATTTATATAAGCATTTTTAATATCCATACTAAAATTCATTAAATTAAGCCAAGAATATTTTAGGCAGTTACTACCTGAAATTTTACCGGTTGTTTTTAAATATACGACTCTACTTACAATTAGAGCATATGCAGTTAAGAATTTTATATTATGTGTTGGTTTTTTTTTGACCCATCAGTTATTGAACTTGAGCAAGAATATATGGAAATTTATTCATTTGCAAGACAATGAAGCAGTAATATGGAGAGAATTGTCCATCATTTGAGAAAGACAGTTCAGATGTGGATGATGATCCATCCCTGCTATCGCGAATCAGTTAGTTCTTGACGATAGACCTGTGATTATAAATTTTATAGAAAATTAGCCATGGGTCGCTTTTCACCAGTCTTAAAGGCAACCGGGATTGTTAAAAACGTTCATCTTCACTAACTCCCCCCCCTCAACGTATCATTCTTATAGATTATAAGGTACGCGGGAAGCTATCCAAAAGATGCTCTGAAAATCTACCTTATTCGCTAAAATGAAGTAACCAATGAAGTGAGAGCCTGGTTTTCTGTTCAGAACTCTGAATCCAAGAAAAGTATGAACTTCCTAGCCACGTTTCTGATGTATATTAACACTCCCCTCGTATATACGATATTCTGCTGATTAAATTGTTTGTCCTTATGTTTCGTCGACACAAGCCTTCAGATTTGTTTCGCTAAAAGGTATTAATGAAATTCTATTTATTTTTGGAAGGCCTACATTGCTCATAAAGATAATTTTCTTTATAAAATGAAATACTATCTTAGGACCTCACCTCAATTGAAACTCAGTTATAACTCAGTTATTCAATTGAAACTCAGTTATAATCTGATATTGACACATTTTGCTATTCAGAAGTGATAAATTTCGCCTGGCTTATGTTTCAATCTTCTAATAAAAAATCACATTCAAGGAAGGAATTCTATGCTGTCAGATTACAATGTTCCATCAACAGAATTATAAAATTGAAGATTTTCTTCTTCGGTTGAATATTATATGAAAGTACAGGCATGTACAATAATTGTACTTTCATTTTATTAAGAAAAAAAAAAATTTAACTGTTGATCTTGCCTTTCAAAATTTCATTACTAAGTTAATCAATCGCTTCTAGTATCTATTCAAAACACTAAAAGCAGAAGGAATAAAAATCGTCACCTCAACTTAAATAGGTTAAACAAAATTCTAAGTAGATCCCGATGTTACAAGCTGTCTATAGTATAAAACTTAAACAAATTAGAACCTCAACTAATGCAGCATAATTATCAACTGGCAGGATACTAGAAAGTTTTGTATCGTTTTTTCAAGAGAAATATAATGGATCTAATTTAATATACCTATCTGAAGTATAAATGAAAATTGTCTTCTGATGTCCACGCATGGCACTCCTTTTATTCAGGGATTAAAGTTACATCGATACGTGAAGGCTCTTTTAGGAAATGCAACCATCTCGCGACTGCTAAACATAAAAAGGACACTCGTGCTAAATGTTACTCTCCGGAAAGATTTTAGTTTTGTAATTTTGAGTTAGTGTAACACCTCAGTCTCATTTATTATTATATCCCCCCACAAGCATCGTGTGAATCCGAATGATGTAGATTTGATTTCAGTGACGTGAACTCACCCGTACGCTTTTTGTTCATTATTTCACATTTACCTTCTTAAACCGGCGCCTCCGTAGCCAGGTGGGAAGGAGCAGCAGTGCGTAGCACACGCTTCTTGATTAAACCGGGGTTCGAGCCCGTCACCACCAAATACGGAGGATGCGGAAAGGTCAGGGAATGACCACCGCATGACCCGGAGCAATATGGCCTTAGTTGCTAATGCTCCTTAAAAAAAAAACCAAACCAAACAAACAAACAAACCTTCTTAAACCCACCCCACTTTGATATGAATTTTCAAAAACTGATTCCAGATCACTATTTAGCTTTCACAGCAATTTCAGTACCGAATGGGAGCACCCGTGTTCTGCACTCCATTCGAAAGAGTATATTTAAATTAACCAACATTTTAAATAACGAGGGAATTCATAATTACCAAATCATATTGATTCTGAATTCCCTCTACTATGTGCAGTCCTCGTAACTCAAAATGGTAAGCCATGCTTTTTGTAATCATAAACGAAGGAACGGTTCGTATTTAACTTAATTCACATTGCGGTGAAGGAGGCAGAGTCTAGTCTGTGAATAAAGTGTATACCGTTGTTATTTATGTATAGTACAAGAGGAAGTTTGTATTAAGGCTCAGTGTATGTGGTTAAATGTAGTCATGTATTTAAACCGAAATTGCAATACTGCTGTACAAATATGCTCTTTTACTGCCAGTCTTTGATAAAAGAAATTTGAAAATTATTTGATTGTGTTCATTAATCATATATGACACATTGATTAATTTTTTGCAGAAGGAAAAAAAAAATTCACCGTATATTAGCAGTCACACGTTTGTTGTTTCAAATTTACTAGGTTATACTGAAAAGTTAGAATGCAGCTGAGATTACCTTCACAAAATTATGCTCACACTAAATGGAACCGCCATTGAAAAGGTTCACTCCCACACGGATTTGGGGTTACTTTCAAAGACGAATTCAAGATTGCCAGGCTAAAAACGCTTGCGGCATTCTGTGCAATCCGGCACAAGTTGGATACTTCCGAAGAAATTTAACACCCGTACCGCTGTACTCAACGAAAGAGATGGGCTACCCGTTCACCATCTCTAGGAGCGTGCGCTATGGAAACTTTCGTCAAAGAGAGGAAACTACAGACCTTTTATGCGGTTTCTGCAAACCCTCGGAATTGATGCGTAGGCAGGACATAGTGAAAGAATTCCATACTACAGTGTTTATTCCAATCGTTACACAGACCTTTTTGCTAGCCATCGCAAGCTTATTACCTCTGGATCTTATGCACAAAGGATATCTAACTTTTTTCCGATTTGACCTATGATTCCACTGCCGATCCAAAGAATGAAAAAGCGAAATGTTGGACTGAGCTTCATAAAAGATGGAATTCCTCTACCTGATATTAAATTCACTATCTCAAAAAGTGATCAGTTTTGGTTCTACTCGGCCACGTTTCTTTGAACGCTCGTCTTCTCTTCAATCCAATCAACGTCAGATACCTGTTTCTGTGGCGCCTCCGAAGAATAAGACAAACTTTCTCCAAATCAATGCCTTCTCAGCTGATGCGGATTGTGTGTCCTGGTATCAAGGGTGGTCTCTAGGCATAGCCCATCTCCACCTAGTGGACTATGTCTTGAATGTAGGACCTCTGCTGCCCGTCCAGGTTTTTTTATCATCTTACATGCCAAAGCGCCATACCAGTGGGTGCTAGTAAAAAAAAAACCTCCAAAAACCAATTGAAGTCACACATCCGAGACAATTAAAGAACCCTGCAGTTTTCAATAGCATTAACATTGATGACACATTCCAGTGTTCGGGAAATTTATAGTCTGATTTAATTTCTTCCCTAGTAGGAGCTATAGAAACAGAAACTTTTAAAGCGATTTACTAGCATGCACTAAAGTAGAAGGTTTTCCTATTCAATAGGCTTGATGGCATTTTAGATTATTTCAGTAGTCTATGGGGTGAAGGTCTCACACGAGAGAAGCAATTACGATTCTTCAAGGTTAGCCGTCCAGCATCACTTACAGGAGAAAGGGTCTACCTACATAGTAGAGTTTCTAGCCACAAGTCTTTTCAATGAGCAAATGTACATTATTTATTTACTCAGCAGTACCTGTCTTTCAACATTTGAAATATCTTTGTGTAACCTCACCATGTTCATTTTGAACCCATTGCTGCCCGATAGCAGTGAGTTCCTTCCAGATCATACCCCTGTATGAGATATAAAGATTCAGGGTTCCATTATTCGACATCGAACGCGGTAATGAAAGAAATTTAGTCCTAAGCTTGGTTTTGGAGACTCTCCAAAACCAAGCACCTGCTTCGTAATCGGTAGCTAGTCTTTTTGCTAAGCCCTCCCCCCCCATCTTTTATTGTGGGTGTACCAGAGATTTAAAAATATATGGGTACAGTGTCGTATACAGTTGTTCCTCTGGACCAAAAAAAAAATCTCCATGTAGAGTGGGAGGGGACTGTCCCAGATCAATTCCGGAAAATGGCACTGAGTGTCCAATCCTCGACCACAGCTAAATAGTTTCTCATTGCATGGTCCGTGACCCAGGCTGGGTAGGTATTTACGGGTGATTTCCCCCCAATGCGGAGTAAACTCTGATTTTTTTTTTCTTACATATTTTAGATGTTCTTGTCAAGGACGATGCCTAAGTATTTCAGCTTGTTCAGTAGCTTAATGGTAACGCCGTCTATTTGCCTGCCTCGGCACGAAACGTGAAATTTTCTATGTGATAAGTAGCTTTCCATAACTTTAGAGGTTGGTTGGGATTGCGGCCTCCCTCAGGCAGTCACTTCTTGATGCAATCCTGTGTATATTACTCAATGTATCAATCGTACTGGTTATTCCAAGTATTCAGGATTTTTTGTTGGCCGTTTTCCTCATGTCTGCCCCGAATCCAGTTGGTGTCTTCCGTTGCATTGCGTCCAATATATTACTTATCGACTGCTCCTAATTTTTATTATATCTGTGGTTCCCTAAGTCCGCTATGCAGTTTGTTGATATAAGGTATGACTCGGATCATCGAGCGTCGTAGCACATTGGGGAACGACAGTTTACGTCTGCGCCTATTATAATTTCTTAATTTGGAAGGGTATCTTAAAGGTGACGCAGGTAGTTAATCAGAATAGCCGCTCACGGTGTGTGTCGTTTTCCTGTTCTGCTTTCAGGTAAGTTGAACTTTGTGGATCCCTGGTCAAGTTTCATTATTTTGCAGTTTACACATGTGGCATGGCCATCCGCTAATGGAATCGGTAGCTTCCCCCCTTTAATAGTTGCCATGCCTGCGGGGAAAGTTCCACGATCCAACTTCTGCTTTCCCTCGCTTTTAAATGGTATTTTTCGGTGTAGAAAAGTTTCTCTGCTAGCTTGGCTCACCTCATAGATGGTCCCGGTTTCTAGCCTTGAGGACTTCTTTCAAGTTGTTGACCGGTAGAATTACTTAACAAGTACAGGTCACTGTTGAATATTTTCAGTCTGGTCTGTACTTGTAAACAGGAGAGACTGCAAGAATATTTGCTGATGCTATCATTTAAAAAACTCGTAAAATCCAGTGACACAAGCATTGTGAGGAGTGTGTTATAGGCCTAATGAGTATAATAAACTGAGTGGGCTAGTAAATCAGAGAGAGGAAATTTGTGGATGATTGTTTTCTACATCAGCATGTTCGGGAGTTACTCTTGATCTGATTATCAGTAAAGTGTGTTTAGTGTCAAGTGGCACCAGGGGTTTTTCCCATCTCCCCGTTGGTTGCGCCAGAGATTCAAAAGTGTATGGATATTGTACATGTGTCGTGTACCCCTACTGAGGCAGGCCGAAAGTGATTTTAGATTGGGTGGGGAGCACACCAGGTGTTTTCCCCCATCTCCGTGTTGCTTTCATTGGGAAATGCCAGAGATATAAAAGTGTGTGGGCTTTGTTCATCTGGTCGTTTAGCCGCTAGGACCTAAAAAAACCAGATCCATCATCGTCGGTTTGATGAGGGTGATAATGCTTGCATAATAAAGGCCGAACGGGAATTTTGACATAAATTTTTGTGTGTGGGAGACTGAAGGCAGAAATATGGGGATGATAGAGTGGGCAAGGGAGCCCGGTGCGATTGCCAACAAGCGTCTGCAGGAAAACTATACAATGACCCTGTTGGTGGTGTCATCCTTGGGACCGTTCATGTCAGTCCTTTACCTTAGTGTGGTTTATTTCCTAATTCTTGGGGGTGGGTCATTTCTGGTGTCCCAGTGGTAAGTAAAACGCTACGTAGGTCTTCATAGAGCCTGCCAGCTCTCCAGCCCCCGCAAATTCAAGTTGATCCAACTTGAATCCGAAGTAGAGACAGTTTGGCATTAATTGCTCCGTTGTTTTGTAGACATTTCTTTGTGATCTCCGGCTTTTGAGAGTTGCACCCTCTTCTTTTCCACATTTCTGTTGCTGGTTAGGTCAATAGTGAACTCCAGAAAAGTCTGTGGGGTGTCTTTGTCGTATGAGTTCTAAGTTCAGTGGGAGAGTGCCTGTTGTAGTTTTTGAAACCATGCGCCGGTGACGATAGTTTTGTAGAACAGTTTGAGGACTCGCTTTTTCAAGCCCATTCTTTACGGAGATATTTTAGGTGGTCCAAGATCAAGGCGTCCCTTTAGTAGGATGGAGTTTGTTTTTGTGCGGAATATTTCGGTTGTCCAAGACAGTATTCCACAATAGTGGGCCATGACTTTGGTATGTTGGCTTCGCGCAGCCTCGCCAGGCCACCAAAGTGAGTCGAACGCCCCAGCTATCACATCTGTTTACCTTGGTCAGGAGGTGAGTTAAGGTAATTTCTTAATTTGGAAGGAAAACTATACAATAGGTTTCCTGTCTGCCTCATCATAGTTCATAGTAATGTAGCTTACTGATAACTGTCAAAAGTGCAATGGGCCGGTAGGTGTGGTGGATTCTTTAGGATGAGTTTAACGTTTGCCATCTTCCAGGAAGGTACCTTCTCTGAGATATAGGTTCAGTAGTAAGTTTGGGGTATCTGGATGAAAGGCAGCGTCAAGGATATTGTTGATGGTGTGTTCCCAGTGGTGGAGACTAGGCGCTCTCTCTGTCGTTGTATGCTATTCTGTAGGGTGGTCTGGAAGAGTTCCCAGTGATTTGTTTAGACTGAACGTAATGGCGCGATGATCAGACGTTGTCTAGGCCTCATGGTGACCTCTCATAATGTAGGCAGATTGTTGGGGTTGTCAGGAACTCTTCCACATTGGCGACCGCCAGTTAACATCTGCTCCCACGATGATTTTTGCATATCAGTAGCCAGACTTAGGTACCTTACTGCAGTAAAAGGGTATGGCATGGAGCAGGGACCACTCTGTTGTTGTCAAATGGAATGGAAGTCAATTTGCGGTGAGTTCCAGCGTTATCGACGGGGGTAGAACTGGGAGGTTAAAGTTTTCACCTGATCTTTGAGCCTAAATTTGTTGTTGTCAGATTGATCTCTTGCAACGCGTGCATAATTTTTAATCTAATTCTGCCCGTAGTTTAGGTGTGGAGTGAACGGCCGGTTCCGATCCAAGATAACTCCTAAGTATTTTAATTCAGCAACTAGCTTGATAGTAGGTAACCCTTCAGTAGGACGGATAGAATTTTTGGTGCCTTTTTGTCCATTGTCGGAGTTTGCACGAATTTCCGCTTATAAGGCAGGGAAAGGTCATCGGCTTACGTCAGTGCTTGTACATCATCTAGGTCGAAAAATTCGTCCAACACAGCTCTGCGGGCATCCTCGGTGCTCGACCTTTCTTCCTGACTTGAAGCCATATTGTCCGTAGAGTATTTCGATTATCTGTTTGAGCACTTTAATTTGCACAGAGAGGAGTGCAATTGATTGGTAAGATTAGTGACTTTCCAACAGCAGTTCCGGGGTTCTAGGTGAGTAAATGGATCCTCTAGAGGTTTGAAATATTATTGATGGTGTCCTGCCAGAGGAACTCTACGTCATGGGGGGGGGGGGGGGGGGAAGAGAGAGCCGCAAGTTCTGGTGACCACCAGGCATTTTCTTCTTGATTGTCGGTAGTGAGGCGACACTAACTAAGAAATATTGTTCAACGTTTAGGCCTAAATGCATGGAAGCTTGTCTGTAACCAATTCACAAAGGGCGACACATCAAAAAGGACCTGGGGATCATTAAGGATGCAGACCGTCTGCATGCACAATTATGTAATTGGAACAAGTACAGAGAATGGCAACAAGGGCTTAAATTTTGTAAATTACATTGTCTGGAGAATAGGCACTGGGAATGAGGTTTTTTGTTTCGTAGCTTGTGGAGATTTCAGTAACTGTTTGGAATACCAAACAATTCTCTAACAAAGATCGTCATAGCTATTCACGAAGTAGGGTTTATTTTGTGTAAAGGCTGTGAGCAGTAATTAAATCTTCAAATTGGGCTGAATAATATGGTTCCTGACGTTTAGCGCGTACTCTCAAAGCAAAGTTTTTTTTTAATAGTAGAACACGTGGCTGTCCTTCAGCAAATTTGGTGAAATCATGATATCGTTTTTTTTTTTCTTTAGACCCTTAGCTCTCATTGAGGGTATAATGAAAGTTGGTAAACCTGTGGACAGGCAGTAATAGCGTCTAGCTTCCGGCGGTTTAACCCCTGACCAGTTTGTTAGTGGTGATGCAATATACCACTTTCAGGAAGTTCTTTTCTAGAACGAAGAGCAATTATTCTTGTTACTAACTTCTGATCATCATTGACGCTCATATTAGAGTGAACAATCAAATAAATCCCAGTGATTATCCTGTGCTTCATTTCCACAATATAGGTAATTGTTGTAGTTATTGTCCTACTGTATAAAGTAGCGTAATTTAATGGATGACTTTTTTTTTTTGCGTGGGTGTAAGGTTATCTGCAGTAATATCTGAGTAGTGTAGAATTTTATTGCTGCCATAGTCCCGCGCTAAGTGGGACTATGGCAGATGTAAACGGGACATTTGTTATCTCTGATGAATCATCTGCCTCCAATTTTAAATTCATTTCACCTTGTCGGTACAGCTCCTTATTCCATTTAAAATCTAGTGCCGTGCTGGAAAAAGAGCAGAAAACATTTTATGGTTCAGTGCATACAAGAAGTGGAACGCACTATTATTTTAAAAAAAGGGTGTTTTTACATTTGTACTCTGCATAAAATCTCTTATCACGTCTCAATTTTAGGATATTTTTATGTAAATCCCCAACACGGAAGAAGATAGTTGACATTGGACTTCTGGGGAGTAATTTTCAGGAAATACGTATAAAGGAAGACGAAAAGTTGGTGGCACGTGTTCGGACTATTTTGAAAGAGAGAGCGGGAATTATAGAAGCCAATTCAGAAGAACAGTGCGTGGAGAGATTCTGTTATAGATAAATCATTAATTAACCTAACTGCCCTCTTCTGAAAGGAATCTAGAAGCCTGAGAGAGGTTTTGGGGGCACCACCCCACATGTGGATTTATACAGAGTGAGCAGCTGTTTGGAAGAAAGTAACCCGATAGCGAAATATAAGACAATACTGAGTTTTAGAAGGGTTGAAATCAATTAAGTTGTCTTTGCCTCACTGGAGAAATACCTGAAGATCGACATTTAAGGAGTTGATAGCAGATTGACCACGGCAAGGTTTCTTAAAATGTGCTATCATCGGCAAAACTAAGGATAGGATTTCCAGTCATTAATATACAAGAGGAAAAGAACTGAACCATCGGGGGGGAGGGAAACCGGCATTAGAAGACCTTTATACCAAACACAATCGAAAGCAACTACTCTACTCGTGTTTCACCGAACCAGAATATCGAAGGTTAATTGATCTCTCCGTTACTTTAGAGAGAGTAATTTCCAAGCAGAAGGAAAAATCACAGCAAAGAATAGTAAGTTTTACCAAGATCATTAATACATGATTTGGAAGAAAAAAATGGGATGCTAGCAGGTCAGCTTTACCTTGGCTGAAGTAACAACAGAATCATCTGGTTTGGACAGAGGTGAGCAAGTTTTTCTACTCTTAGCACATTTATTGGAAAAGAGACAATCACCAAGTTGTGATCTGAAGTGCCTAAAGGACCTTCCACCTCGAAGGGTTGTTTGTGAGAAAAAGATCAAGCGCGTTGGCCGGTATTCTTGCAGGTAAATGAACAATCTGTGCAAAAGCTTCACCGTTAGGAAAGTCAAAGAGCTCCAAGTGATTAGTGGAGTTGAGAGAACAGATATGCACAAGTACCACCTTTGAGGCGAAAGGAATCATACAGCGAATAATTTGGGCATTGAGATTCTGTCAGAAAAGTACATGAGGTTTGGCATACTGCAAGGTGGAAATCGTTGAGACCACGTATATGTGTGAAATGAATTAGGAAGTGCTTGGGAGGTTTAGATCTTTTTGCAGATAAGCATGCTCTATTAGTTTGACAACAATTCATGGTAAGAATATACCCAGATCATTGACAATGCTTCCCGCATACACACTACTCCGGACCGAACCTACTGGTGACTCAAGGGAGTCCAACTAACGGCCGACCTGCACCTTTGAAATGTAAAAATATTGGATCTCGCCACGATGTAAGAGATAGGGATTTGTTCGGAACTTAGCTGTAAACATGGGTTCATCACTTCAAGCCTCCAATAAGCAAAGTGGTGGTAATGCATTGATTGATGAGTCATTTACTACCTAGTAACATAGAGGGGCGGCCACCCACCATCGTGTAGGTGCAAGCAGAGAAATGGTTGTCATAGATCGTCCGGATGCACTGTTAAAGTGGAGAAGACAAAGCAAAGGCTGTGGCGCGAGCCCAAGTATCATTTTACCAGACGTTCCGGACTACGAGCCAGAAAAAGAAATTTCATTTCGCAATGGAAAACATCACCAACGTTGAGAAATCTACTGTAAACTCGATAAAGAAAGGGATGAATGAGTATTTTTTGTGTCTACATTCACAAATGAAGGGGAGTGCCAGAGAAATTGTTAAACAAAGGAGCAAACGGTATCACTGGATGATCATCTAGCCACAGCATGGGTTTGTTAAAGGGAGGTCTTGTCTGACCAGTTTAATTGCATACCATGGTCACAAAGGAATGGAATGCAAAAAATAATTTTGATACTGCTCTTCGTGGAGTTCCTAACAGTATGCTACACCCACGGGCGTGATCCCGTTATACAAGACAATGGTTAGGCCTTGAATGGGATTCTTCCTCATATTAAGAACTTAAGGGTGGCATAGTTTCACATTCAGGAAAGACAAAGAATGAATGCCTCTCCATCTAAATAAGTCTAGAAATTTCAGCAAGTCCGCTGATGGTAATTTTTTTTTTTTTATTAAAATCTTTACACAATATGGTATTGTCTGTTCATTAACCAAATGATTCAACTTGAGAATGTAAATTTTTAAAATAAATATTTGCTTGTTAATTCTCTTTTAAAGGCTTCATTTTCTCAAATGGAGTCGTTTGGTCAACCTTAGACATTTTGGCAATATATTCTACAAATTCTCTCTAGACAGTTGCTGCCAGCGAACTGCTGTGGCACAGTACTATTTACAACTTGTACAAAATAAACGATTTTTATAAAAAATTAGTATATGCTAAATGTTTGGCATCATCCTAATCAATGTACAGTATTCCACATTCCCAATAATTCTTAAGTAGGACTCCAATGAAGTTCGGAACATTGAAAGTAGTCAGTTCAGTTAGTCTGGAGTTGAGGGTAAAAGTCATACTGAATTGCATTATCGGTTCACACAAGCTAAGCATTTAAGCACTGTCACAGTTCTGTTGTGTTTTCCACAAGTGACTTATCGTAAGAAAAGTTGTTCTTCTGTTTCTTGGACGACCTCGAACTGGCTGTATCTGATGCTATTATGTCATCCATTGGTTTTGCTAGAGGCAGCCCATCTTCGTCTCCCTAGAAGTAAAAGGAACTTTTTAACAGAATATTGCATTTATAAAGAAAATTATTTTGGTCTCCCATGTAATAGATATCTACCTACACAAATGATTTAAAAAAAAGACAAGAGTGGTATTATTCAGTCATGGTCAGCAGGGTTGACACAACTGTCCTTAATTGTGAGTAAAAAGAAGCACATAAATTTGTAGTGGTCATTTCACTCAAATATAAGGAGTACATGTTAAATCTGATTATTTTTGACACCAGCATGTGGATTATGGAATGCGTCCATTAAACATTCAATGGTTTTACTGTTGATGACAACTTCGCACGTGTTAGCTTGACCTCTGTACCGGGGTTAAGAGTCCCCAGAGTATGCTACTGCAAATTGAATTTAATAGTCTTCAAATGCATTGACGTCCAGTTGGAAATCAAATTCCCGCGGTGGTGAAGCATACTTGTGGGCGATTCAATAACACACACCAAAGTGTTTTTTTTAACAGAATTCGATTCCAGCTGCTGTATGTTCAGTTCTAAACGTCCACAATAACTTAGTTTGGGTAATGGCAAACCCTATACCTGTACAAATAAGTCCACAGACACCATTCCCACTTTATATTCCTCGAGTTTGAACAGAAAATGGCCGACCGGGCTAGGCAGGGTGGGTAAAGTACCTGCCTAGCAAACCAAAGGTCGCGGGTTCGAATCAAAGTACTGCAAAAAAAAAAAAAGGAAATGTAACTGCCCCTTCACCCCCCCCCCCCGAACATGGTGTGCATTACGTTGTAAATGCCGTCAGTGTTAACTCAGTCTTGGCTGAAATGTATTATTCTCGATGCGTGCTCTTCCTACGTTATGGACTGAAAAATACCATTTCATTGCAAACTTTGATAAGGCGGCACATGTCTAAATTTTTATAAGATTACGCACTTACTGAAATTCATCGTAGAGTGGATTTCGGGCTGGCACCATCATATTCTGATCCCCAAGAATCGTTGTGCTGGATGAGAGTTCACTTGCTGCACGTGCTATTGTATTTTCCAGATAAACTCTGACCCTCTTCTGAAGAATCGTTTCTGTAGGGACTAGAATCAGAAGCGGATCTCCTTCCACCAAAGGCCGATGCCGACCCGTCGCCTTTGTCCTTAGTAATATAGGAAACGGTTTCCATTCCTCTGAGGGCTAGATGCATGTGGGGATCAGGAATGCTAATTTCTTCATCTAGAGGGACGCTCATTTGTAGAACCTAAACAAAAATTAAATGAGTAGTAACAGGGGCATGTGATCCAAGAAAGCATCAGCATAAAAAAAAATTCACATAGCCATTCTCTCTAAAAGAATGTCCAGTTCCTCCTTGAATTTAAGCTATCAACTTCCACAACGACAGATGGAAGTTTGTTCCAGTAATTAAACATCTTATCAACGATATTTGACCATACCATATAGGAAGAACTTTTGGTTCTTTAATCAATACCACAAATACTCACTCAATGAAGGTACCATTCGTATTCGAAAGCCAACCCAATCAATGCTGTTAGTAGGTAGTCTTAGAATTGCGAATGTTTTGTAAAAATAATTTGTACACTCAGATTGCAGCAGAATCTATGCCATCGACTCTTTCTAAAAAATTAGAGGATGATGTTTTCTTATAAGAAAACAGTTTAAATTTCAGGAAAGCCCAAATATTCGTTTTTAAATGATACATAAACATATTTCAGTGTACACGAATAAAAAAAAAACTTTTATTGGAACACAGCCACGCATTGTCTATGGCTCCTTTCGCGCTACCTATCTGTGTGAATATACGAAATATTTTCCCATTAGCAGAACGTATTCTAAAATATATAAGTACCTACATAATATCCTCTTGGTCAGCAAAGCCTAAAATATTTACTATCTGGCCCTTTACAGAAAAAGTTAGGTCGATCCCTGCTTTGAAGTTGAAAAATATGTACTTAATGAAAAACAAACCTTGCGAACCTACAGGCGGTTCTAGTGGGAAAATCATGTTTAACAAATCTGGTTAGCTATTTTTACATTGTTTATTTAGATTTGAGCAAAGCATTTGATTCAATTCCACACGAGTGGAACCTCGGGAAAAACCCTTGATAGATAGCGGGAGGTAGAGGGGTGTGATAAATGATTATTCTTCAGATTGGGACCACACTTGGTTTAGATTTTCTTAAATAGCATCGATGAAGAGATATAGAGCGTAATATCTAAATTCGGTAGAGTATTAATGATCAACGCTAAGCCGACTTCGGGGATGGTCAGAAAAGTGGCAGCTATGCTTTAATTCAGCAAAATCTTACACCTGGGGAACGACAACCCCAAAATAACTTGACAGTTACGATATGGTTAGACATAAATTTCTCGGAGCATTGTAGACAGGCCCATTGTGTCCTATCGACCATTTACTAGTAGATAAAGATGTCATAATTCCACTACATAATGCTATTGTTAGACCACACTTGGAATACTTTGTTCAAGTATGGAGACAGCACTTTATTATTATTTTATTTTTTTTAAAACGTACAGCTTCTTGAAAGGGTCCGAAGACTTCATTGGGGCGTTTAAGGCAAAAGTAAAATGAGGACGAAACTGTCACGGTTATAATTGATTCTAGAACTAGGGTGCCTAAAAGCAGGCGCCTCCGTAGCCAGGAGCAGCAGTGCTTAGCACACGCTTCTTGATTAGATCGGGGTTCGAGCCCGTGACCACCGCATATCCCCTTAGTTGCTAATGCTCCTAAAAACAAAATAACAACGGCCTAAAAGCGAGGGAAATTTCCCAAATGGGAGCGCAATTAAGGGTTTTCGAGGAGAATGGCACAGAATTAGGACCCAGGGAAAAATAAACTAAGTTACGTTTTTCTTTATGTTCGACGCTCGAAATTTTATAGACGAGTTGTATTTGTATAAACTCAGTGTTCCTTATAGACTATTGTAACTCAGAAGAGAGGTGTTTGAATATTGAGATTGCAGGGGCATTTTCCGGAGATGGAATTTAATTGGTGTGTACCAGTGAGTTTTACTAACTGTGAATACCCCTTTTGTAAAGCGTAGAAATGTTTAATGTTACTCGAGGAGAAAATTTATGAGTTGACTGATGAGAATGTATGATTAATGCCTAACAATATTATTATATTAACGGGTGTCTGGAGTAAAATTGTTTTCCGAAAGGCCATGGAATCTTTTCAGCAGTCAAGGCCCCCTAACACAATTAAAATAAAGTAGCACAGTAGACATCACACGGTAGTACTTGTGTGAATTGTTACAGGTAAACCTAAAGTTGGCTTTAATCAGCCAGTACAAAAGCAACACCCATAGATTTAATGCCAAAGCTCGAGTGTCTAAATGAATTGTGCAATAGCAGGGAAATCAACGAAATGTAAAGACTTCAAGATGCTATACAGTGCAATGGTTATTTTAATCACTCAAAGCAACAAAGAATTATTACGCTCCTTATTGCGGACCACATTCATAAACTCAAAAGAATCTGACAAGGTAAAACTATTACTTTAATTGCACGACTCCCAACACGAATCGAAATTGTTCTAGTAATCCGCATATCTTGGAAGAATTAAAACTTCGTGCTTGCATTCGATACAAACAGTATTGTTTCCTTTTTGAATCGGACCAGTAGCATAGCTTGCTTTCTCTGTCTTATAATAAATCCGTAACCACTCATCGGATCATCCATTTTCTTCAATATAATAGTAAGAGGAATGTTTATGTATAAAAATTTGTAATTCTTATACACAAAATATAAAAACATTTTCGATATCTTGATAGACAGATGCAGTTATTAATAATGGAAATAACTATTTCCACACTCCCACCTACAGATCTACGACAATTTTGGCTCTAGCCTAATCCGGCTTCATTTTTCCCCCGGTATTCGATGGGTTTGAGGTCCGTCTCTGAGCCACCCACTTCATCTTTTCTACCTTACCGTCCAGTAAAGCAGTCTTGTATGACGTTGTTGTGCATACAATAAGAGTCCGTTTCTACAGGGCTACTGCATTCTAGACTACAGAAATTGTCCAAGTAGCTCATGGGTATCATGGTTTCAGACATTAAAGACCGAACCAGTCCTCAATCACCAAGTTGATGTGATCGAAACGATACACTCCAGGCAATTTCCATAACTAAAAATCGCATAGCGAGATTCGTGACTCCATAGCACCTTCTTCCACTATCGTTTCAGAAACAGCAAGCGCCGTTTCTTAAGTGTAGCTGGTCCACCATCGAAATGTTTTCCGTAGACGGCGTGCATCAGGCACGAACTACTCCGCTTTAGTTTTCTTAGGCCGTCCAGACATTTTTCGTTGCGCACAAAGGTCACCAACCCATACTGGTTTCTAATGTGCTGCTGCATGAGCGTACCCACGCAATTTATAGTGATACAAATATCTGAACTAATGTTTTAAGATCTAGATCTTAAAATTATAGAGGAGTGAGAATTTTTAATTGGAAAGAAAAACTGTTCTTTGATATGGACATAACTAATTGTGAGATCTCGATGGAAAGGCAGTATGGAATTACAGTTAAGGCCTCGCAACTAGAAACGGGGCGCAAGGGCAGAATCCGTATGTAATAAAAAAGAGGGAGAGACCCAGTGCCGATCTAATAATTGGATTGCTATAAGTAGTGAAAGTGCGTGATAGGGCTAATCTTCGCAATGCATAGAATGTCTTGTAGAGATTTAGGAGATATTCGAGACGAAAATAGCAGACAGAAACTTAAAGTCGTAGCAGGTGGCTATATTTAAAAATTAAATGAAACCAGAAAACTTTCTGTGGGAGACGGGCGAAACCATGCGGAAAAATACCACTTAAACAAAAAGGTATACCCATTCAGAATTGTCGCGAAATGGAAAAAGGGGCGGACGGTGCGAAAGAAGAAAAGAGAGTCGTGTCAAAATGTAAGGGAGGGTACAAAGAAAAATGGTGAAGAGTTGAAGTGATGAAAGGCAACTGAGTTTCCGTTGTGGCTGTTTCCTATAGTGCAAGGAAGGAGTTTCGCCCAAAAAGTAGTCTAATTCGAGTAGTGTGAAAGAGGCAGACAGCCATTACGGGACTGTCGTAGCCCAAGTATTGAAAGGGAAGGCGAGGGATGCCACAAGAAGGAAGCTGGAGACCTTCATGCAGAAGAAGCAAGTGCATTGTTTAATTATGCTTTGTATAAGTTAAGATAGGAAAGGACTGTTAGCACGATGGAAAGTGAATTGTAATGTAACAGATTTAATAAAAGCGAAAGTTAACACAACCATAGAGATGGGGTAAGGATAGGGAGAAAACAGTCAATATAACTACTAGTGTGTGAAGGATGGAGGAAACAGCTGTGTCTCATATTAGGGAAATTGCTTAGAGATGCATTGGATATGTACGAACGTTAATTTGAAGACGAAATGCACAAGGCATAATTCTTATGCGTTTTGGTAATTAGCAATATAATATCGGTGTAGATGCACCATTTTGAACTACATGAGTAGCGTAGAAGGCATAGTTTTAATTGTATCTCTGAAGATGACCACAATATGAGATACAATTAAAACGATGCCTTCTACGCTACTCATGTAGTTCAAAATGGTGTATCTACACCGATATTATATAGAACGTTAATGTAGACGATGAATAACATGTTATGAGTGTCTCTATTCTGTGGAAGAACAAAGGTATATAAAGAGTCTCAGTGTATTGAAATAAAGATAAGGTAATAGGAGTAACTCTGAAAATTATACATGTGAAAGGAGATGTTTGTGCTAGTAGTATTTCTCGATAATATTGTTAAGAACGTTAATTACTCTGTAATGTAATAGTAGTTGAAGATTTATGTGCTGAATATAACATAAAACCGATGAGCCAAAACATTATGACCAGCGAGTCGGTGTGCGTCGTTTACCTGGGGAAGTGATGGCGCCTGGATGCGCTGTGGGACGAAAACAAGCCGGTGTCGATGTTATGCTGGGTCCAGTCATCCATGTGCCAGGCACTCCGACATCTACCACCCACCTAAACATCATTGCTGACCAGGTACACCCTTTTATGGCAACGGTCTTGCCCTTTTTCAGCAAAATAATGCGCCATGCCACAACGCCCGGATTGTTCGTGACTGGTTTGCAGAACATGAGGAAGATTTACAAATATTGATTGCCCTGGCCTCCAAATTCTCCAGACATCAATCCCATCCAGCATCTGTGGTTTGTGTTGGAACAGCAAGAGCAACACTAATTAACGGAGCTCAGTATAAGATGTTGATTCACAAGTGATATACACCGATGAACCAAAACATTATGACCACCCACCTAATATGACGTTGGTCCTCCACGTGCAGCGAAAACAGTTCGTACCTTACAGGAGGTAAAGGATCTGCTGGTTACGTGTTGGTACCATATATCACAAGACGCATTCAGAAATCTTGTAGCGTCCATGCCTCGCCGGGTACGAGCTGTTTTGGCTGCACGTGGAGGATCAGCATCATATTAGGTAGGTGGTCATAATGTTTTGGCTCATCGGTGTGTATCAATTGAAATATCATTTGTGGATCAATACTGTGTTCGGTAAGAAGGGGAAAAATGATAACAGTGAGAAGCTAGCTTGCGAGTTTAAGAAAGGGAGAAGAATTTGTGTACTGTATAAATATATCTCTGTGGAATATAATTGTAACTATGGTAATACAGTGAGTTCCAAGTAAAACCAATGTTGATTGTGTATGCCAGAATTATGAGTAGTGAAGTTTACTAGTACACTTAATATGCTGTAATAAATTGTTTGATTGTTATTCTGCGTCGATTTACTACAAGATACATACACTTCGCCTGCTTAGAGAAAGGCATCTGAATATATATAATCCTTGAAACTGATTAAAGGAAATATAATACCCTTAAATCTCTATAAGTATAGAAAAGTGGACCTTGGTGGTGAGGGTGCCAATATCAAAATCGAAAGGTACCAGGGTGAATTCCCACAATATGCGCACTGAAAACATTTGGCGCATTACACAATATTCATGGAGGGTCATCTGAATACTTTAGCAAGTACGCAGTATCACCAAAGCAGAATAACATCCTGCAAAATAACCCTGCAAGTCGACAACGTCTACTCAAAGTTTATTTATAATAGAAAACCACCACCACCACTCCAAACCTCTCTTTAAAAGAGAGATTTGGAGTAGTGGAGTGTTTCATTCATTTTGAATGCGAACATGAACCAGGCTCTTATTAATGAATAAAAAAGGTCTCCCACCTGGCGTTTTAATACCGGCAAATTTTAAAACTACAGAATTCCTTGCTAGATCAAGGGGGGCGATCTCAGACCTATTTCACCTTCATTTTTTGAATAGTTAACTGAAATCATTAGTCATAAAACTTCATCCTTACTTTCCACAAGATAACGTGAAATAAACGTGAGTGCAACAGGTTATTAACGAACTTCGGAAAATTTGCGATGTCCACTTTTCTAACCCGATGTATTCGGTTAGTTAAGCCATAGCAGCACTTCGTAACACATTTACCTTATCTTAATGTAAGGGAACTTACTTAAAAATGAATCCATCCGTGCAAGTGTGATAATTGAGATCCCAGTGAATCGATTCATGAAATTTTAAATATATAAGCATAGCCTATCCATATACTGTAGCTGAAGTACCGGATTTCGGGCAATATCGGTGAAAGCATAGAAGTAATTGAGTTTTGCTCTTTTTGTTATAAATCAAGAATTACTATTTGCTAACACGTCTGAAGGGTATCGCACTTAGTACACCAGCTTATTGAAAATTAGCCCCAAATGCACGCTAGAACCATATCATTCTTTAATTTAAATGATAAGTGCATACCATGAAAAAGTACCAGTAAAAAGACTGAACACGCTTCAGCAAACCCTAAGTATAAACTCCACTGTATTTTAAATATTCTATAATTAACTTATTAGTATAAAACAGAACTACGATGCTCAATATGGTCTACGTTGTATTTCAATATTTGTAGAAGAATAAGAGAAATTGACCTCAATATGATACGTAGAACGCTTCCTAATGAACTAATTAGGAATAAAATTTCTTAATTTTATTATTGTAATCATTTTGCGTTAGTCTTATATTCGTTTATTTGTTGGAGTGTCATTAAGAAGTGTTCTACGTATCATATTGAGGTAAATTTTTCTTATTCTTCTACAAATAATTAACTTATATTTATGAAGAGTTTCCACCAAATGCATTTTCATATGAGGTTAATCATTATACAATACGCACCTGTGTTTCGTATTCCTTTAGACTTGGTTCTACAAAAACTGGTTCGTATCTTGGGGCTACGTACAGCCGTTTAATGCGTTCCCTATATGCCACATACCTGTAGATTAAAAAAAAGAAATGTTAACACTATGCGAATTTACTACGAATATATTATTATTGTCATTGTGGCATCACACCAGTCTCCTTAATTCAACTATATACTTTCAGAATATTTTCAATCCCAATCACACTTAAGAAATAAAAATGGTAAAATCCAGTCAGAAGTAAATAGAGAACGAGCCGGCAATTTCACTATGAGTGTGTATTTCTTTAGTGCGGGGGTGTTTCCATGCTCTAAACTAACCATGAAACTGACAAAACACACACACGTTTGCAATTGCCGGAGCATTCGCCATTTATTTCTGTCCCTTTACAATGTACAATAATTAGTATCACAAATCTTTAAACACTCACTTCGAAGTACCCAGTATTTGTCCTCATCTGCTATCTATCCCCCCCCCCCATATTTACGGCTCCAAGTGATATCTCTGGTTGCCTCTTATGACTCAGAAAATATTACTGTATTACACTGAACCCAACGATGTACTTAACCGCGGAATGTTCTAGTAAGAGAACTACTCTGACTTTATTCTTTATCAATGAAAAGACAAAAAGCATTTGGCCTTAAAACATTAATAGGCAAAAAGTATGACCCAATTCTATTCTTTAAGAAAGATTTAAGGCCAAGGTGGCCTAGTTTAAACTATATAATCACTTTATTGCCAAACTAAAATAAAAATGCTAGTTTCGGCCCGGCACAATATTATAGGAAAGGTAGGGAGAGGAGAGAGAAGTTAAACAACCAAAAAAAATTCAGGATAAAACACGATATAACTCAATCTTTCATTGTATAATGGTCCAAGAATTCATGGAATCAAGTCCGACAGGAAGATCAAACACGGATTTTAAAAATCCCACAGTTCCTTGATAGATGGTATTTCCCAACATTATCTAACAAACCACTCATTCCTAATAGTCCCAATTAACCAGACAGCCATTTCAATAGCATATACACACATGTATTCAAATCCAAGAGTTGTTTGAAGGATAAATTAGTCGGGCATAACAAAATACTTCTAGCATACTCTTGTGATCAGACAACTTGGCAACACCCAAAAATTTAATTTAATTCTCACTGTACCAGCGTAATACTTTAACAATTTCGCATTTAGTTATGCCATGGTCACCAATAAAGAAACCGCCAAAGTAAGTGAGAGTAACAAATTAAAGAGCTATACTGTACTTCGAATTTAAGAAAAGAAGAAAGTAACAAATATACAAGGCCGTTAATACTTTCTTGAAGAGAAGATTTCCGCTGATCATTAGCCGGTTGTATACTACTTCCATAATGAACTACATCATCTGCATATGAAATTAATCCTTTGTTGGAGAGAAAAAGGCATATAAAACAATAACGCTGAAAAAACACTGCCCTACCGAATCCCGATTTGTTGTAGTCCGAGGCAGTGTGAGAAAAATACAAAAATCATTTCAATAACAATTTGCTTACATGGATAAAAGAATACCAACAAATCTTTAGAATCCCTAAGGGAAGGGGAAGTTCCAAGCGAATCACTGAAGTTATGTAGAAAGAAACTACATGAAAATCAGACTTGAATTCCATATACTGTACTGTAGAATACATTCTGTTGCCAATAGGTAACTATAGACCGTCTACTCGTGCCATACACAATATTCAATTTAATTTGAAAAAAAAAAAGGGGGTACAAACAGAAATTGGCTTATAATCAGAAATACCACTCAGTTTTGAGACAAGAATGACTAATTTTCCAATATAAATTAGCCAGAGAATCAATAAAATAAGAGGCAGTTTTAGGCAGAAATTGTAAATATAATCATAACTTGCCGTCGAAACATCTGTCTCGGGCCCTTATTGACACGAGGCTGTTCTTTCATGCGTCCAATCTGTGATAAGGCAAAAACCTATTGAGTGACACGGGTCTAACAAGTTGAAATAACTGTTGAATTCCAAAAAGATCTATTATGAAAACGCTGGATATGCTCGATTCAAACACTGGAATCCCCTGAAACCCAAACCCGCAGAATTACTAAAAAAAATAAAATCTTTCCGTTCAGCCTGACACTGAATGAATTTCTCAATATCTAATTTTGTTTCCTTCAAAAATCTAGAACACGCTATAGAAAATAAACTGAATAGTAGAAAGGACCTTTTTAAATATTCTGAACATATTCTGTTTCATATTGAAAAGTACAAACAGCATTTGCATACTTCGACATCGTATTACCTATATTAAATGTGACAACCAATCAGCTGCTTCGGTAAATGAGAAGTTATCGAGACAATGCCAAGGAATTGTATCAAAGTAACAGCTAAATCCCAATTAAATTTTTAAGAGTTAAAAAAAAACTTACTAACAAGAACCCGTCTATTTTCAACAAAACTCGGAACAATTACAAATATCTCACATACAATAAAAGATGAGGCAAAACAGAACTGTTTCCAGAATATGCAGATGGGGAAGGCAAATTAAACCAATGACAAATAATTTTGTTACAAAAAATTCTCATACTCAAGTTACAATACAAGAATATTGCGATTAGACAACTTGGAGAGAAAATCATTCGTCAGGTGCATCCTTCTCTCTAATAATTCGTAAAATACCAACTTTACGTGAACATAGCGTTACACGTCTTGCAGCACCGGGGTTACACCCCCAAGCCCCCTCCCCGCGTAATATACTCTGTGCTGCGTTACAAAGTCTGTAAAGGCCAGAGATAAGTGCGTATTATTATGTAGTCTGCCGTGGACAAATTAACAAAAAAGCATACGAAAAGAAGCGATTGAAGTATTTCCTCAGTCAACTATGTTTCGGAACATGCACTAATATTATCAGGACAGTAAAGTAGTGCAGGAAGTTTGTCCTCCATGATAGGCATATTTTTATCAAAAAACCTAAGCAAGCTTCTTTCCAACGTAACATAAGGGCAAGCCAAAGCCTAGAAGAAAACGAGATGGCGGAAATAGTAGGCGTTACTTGAAAGGCTCATCTGAGCTAAGGAATAGCAAGACAATACGATTTCGACTTCACGATTTAAAAAGGTTCTCTTTTCAAAATATGCTAATACATGAAATACTTCATAAAAAAAGATTCATTAATTAACGAAGTTACTAATCGCTAAATATAAAAACTTTCGCTGTCACGATATTACCGCTTACATTAAGGATGCAGAATGAAATTAAGCTAAATAACAATTATGATATCCAATTTTGGAACTTACATTAATTTCAGCAAAATAGAGATTTATTCATAAAAATACAGCTCATTTTGTTCTTTAAGATACTATACTATATTATTGCTCAATTTAAAATGTATTTTACGCGAAATAAACGGATAAAATAACAACCAATTTATAAATTACGAATGTGGAATCTTGTTCGAACTCACCACCTCACCAAGCTTTTTATACAAAACGCTCTTCTGTTTTACAATGTGAAAAAGCATTATCATAACGTGTGTCCACCTACCTGGACCACATGCAGCAGTGGTATATTATTCCTCCAACTCCGAGGACTATTATTATACACGCAAGGGCAATCAACGCAGCCCCTAAGTCACTCACATCAACTTCGCTCTTCACAGGACGCGTTCCACTGTAGTGAACAATTAACGTGTTGCCGCCTGCTGGCTGGACGGGAACATAAGGGACTCGAACTCGTTCAGCATCAGCTTCCAGCATTCGGGAGACTTCGGTCAAAATTCCGGCCTGGACATTGTTATCAAAAACAGTCCTGAAAAGAAACGGATTTTCAGACATTATTTTTTCCTTTCAGAACTTCATGGTGCGTACGATATCAATGGAATGTAACTTCACCGTACTCATTGCTGATAAGAATGAAAGCGCTTTCGGGATTATTTTAAAAATGAATTTCCTGAGAAAAAAAATTAACTTTACGTAACATGCAGCAATTTACACTAATTCAGGCTACGTATTCAAAAGTTATGCTTTCATTAGAAAGCTTAGAGTTTGTTTTAGTAAGTGTAGAAACTACAGTTTTCATAAAATACTGATAGAAAGTGCACACTGCATGAAAATCTAGTTTCGTAGCATTACCTCGTTCAATAACACGCACATTTGACATACTAGTAAGAATGGCTAATGTATGGAAGAAAGTTAACCACGTAACACATTTTCATTTTTCTAGGAAGAAAGTGCGTTTATCCGTATAAAAATCTTCAGTTTTTCATAAAATACTGGTGCAGACTAGTTTCTCAGGTAGCATTACCTCGTTCATTAAGACAACTGTGAGGGGGGCGGTAAGCTGCATGCGCACTTGACATTCTGATAAATGCACGCGGGAAATTAGACACGTAACACAATATATGAATATGCTCTAATTTGCAGATAAAGCTGTTTACCATTATTGTGCGTTAGATGAACAGATATCGAAATCCACCCATTATTACTTGAAAGGCGAATTAAAGGATTTTTAAACAGAATGCTAAGGCTCTCTTTAGAGGTACAGACTTGAGCCTCTGACGTGTTTAAATTAAATACTGGAAAGTATTCATTATCCATATTCAAGTAAAATTTTCAAAATACTCACTTTGCCCAGACATTTTAACAATTATCAGCCATCTGTAAAATGATACCCACGACGATACGAAGTATAAAACTCAATAACCAGCAAGAAAATACACTTTCTTAAGTCTCTTAGTGTTAACTTCGAGTCGGTGTTTCACACTAGGTAAAGCGACTCGAAGTTAACATCCAAGTGCTGAAGATACGTCAGTTGAAATGGATGACAACAAGGTATTGTGGGAAGTTTAATAATTTACTTTACCAAAAGATGGCGCCTTTATATTAAGGTTCCGAAACAATCAATTGCTGAGAGAACAGGACCTAATTTAAATATTTATCTCAGAGAAGCATGGAGCTACCCTCCCGCGTAGGGTAGTTCCCGCACGGTTCCTTGAAAATCCAATACACCCAAAAAACGGGTGTATTGAATTTTCAAGAAATTTGTCTTCGGGTCTCTGTCTCGTGTGTGTTCTACGGCCGGTTTTGGGTCTGTGAGGGGAAACCGGAGTACCCGGAGAAAACCCTCACGTCCACGGCCTGAGACCGACTAACTCAGCACCGAGTGGAGAAAGGCAGGATAAACTTCCTTAATGCCTTCGGCGAGATTCGAACTCAGGTTTCTCCACTCGGCGAACAAGCACGTAACAACTGTGCTACCGTGGACCGCACAACTATAGCGTTGCTATAAATACTTTTGTCTTTGAAAAAGTGGTGAAATCTCTCGTTCCGCCTTATTCTATTTCCTCTAAGGCTCATGTTAATAATATTTAATTGTTAACTGGATGATAAACATTACTTTCAATCTGATTTAAGCATTACCACGTGGCTTAATATCGGTGCAAAAAACTGATTATAATCAATTAATCGGATTATTTTTTATTATAATCGGTGCAGCGAACCATTGCACCGATAGTGTCCTTATATGAACGAAATGATTGTAAACAGTCATTACAATATTAAAACGTAATATGAAAATGGCAAATACTGGAAGCATCATTAAAATGATTAGAATATGAAACAATTAAAATTTATATCAGGGGAATGTAAATCTGCAGTGTACTGATTGCCGATAAGAATGAAAGCGCTTTCTTTCTGCAGTAATGTAAAGATTAATTGCCTGAGAAAAAAGGATCAAAACCCAGTGGAATTATGCAAGACTTATGCCACTGAAAAATAAAGCAAAATCAATGATTAAATTAATAATTAATCGTTTTTCAGAAAGATTGGCAGTAAGGCAACATTCCAACTAGGAGGCGATTAGCAAGTTAAGACAAATAAGAATTATCTTATAATAGTACTTTGCTTTTTCTTTAAAAGTTAGAATGTTGAAGGGTTTTTTTTTTTTTTTTTTTTTCAACGGAGGTGTATTACAAGGAAGTACAGTCTGTAATCCAGGATTACGAAGGTATTGTTTTCCTTTTGCTTAAGATGTGGGGAAATTTTCACAATTATCTACTGGAATCATTTATTATTATTATTTCTTCCTGATGGGGGGTTCCACCCCCTGACTCCACCTCTAAACAGAGGTGGAGTCAAAACAGAGCGTGCATAATTACTGTTCGCAGCCACACGTTTTATGTTAAAATAAAAAAATCCTTACATTTGAATTGGCGGATGCAAAGATATTGAAAATCTCCACAAGGTAGTGCTCCAACTATTCGTCAGTTCACTTTTTTGCCGGATAATAACGTTGCTGGTGTAATTTGTTAAATAGATGTTTCCTTACAGGTACAACTTAGCTTCAGAATTATTTCACGAAAACGAGAGACAAGATCTTCTGTATCCATTCCAGTTAACACTATGAGTTCGTTTAGATATATAAATAATCATTATTTTTCTACAATAATAAAATATATATTGGCAGGAGGAAAATTCCTATGTTCTGAAATATATAATGAAAACGACATATATGTTCACATTATATTTTTATCAGAAATTCTAAATAATTACATAAATTCTCTTTATTTATCCTACAGTAACAGGTATTTGTAATTTGTCATGTTCAGGCTTAACGCAGAATTCTGTCAAACTCATTGCGCTGTGTATGATATCGCGACTGCCAATACAGTGAAAGTGAATAGAAAGTCGTAATTTTTCCTGTTACCGGTGATAAAAAATCGATTGCTAACCTGAACTGCATGGCAAAAGTTTTACATTTACATTTTATAAAAATAATATCAAGGAAATCAGAAGATATGCAAGATTTTGTAGTATCATTGGGTAAATAAAAAAGTACTGATGAAATCTCTAGTGCGTACATTATTTCGACATATTTATGTAAAAGAAACTATCAGCGCTATGAAAAACTTTCCGTGTATAAGGCGATTGATGAAATCATATGACGTTCGTCACCTTGTTTACAGTTTTGTTTATGACTGAAATTACAGTCAACATCAAGCATACAGCACTATCACGCTTAATAATTTGATATGCCATCATCAATATCGTTAATAAATATTGAAAAACAGTAAAGGACCCAGCACTGCACTGAAGCCTTGAAATAGAGAGAGAGAGAGAGAGAGAGAGATATTCTTAATAATATTAGTCCGTGAAGAGCAGGGACCATTCATGAGCATTCTCTGTCTCTTGACACTCAAACGTCCCTTTAACCATAGCAATGACTTGCCTCTGATTCTATGCTGCTACAATTTGCAGGTGGAATAGAATCAACAGCTGCACTGAAATAAAAGTATGAGATGTCGAAATTATTTTTTTAATCCAGTTCCTTTGTTACTGATTCACAGTAACTAATCAGATCGGTTAAACAAGATTTCTTCTTAACAAATCCGCAATGTGATTGCTGTATAACTGCATTACTTCTTTAATTAGTGACTTCGTTATTTTTCCTAGAATACAGGTCAAGCTATCAAATAATTGTAGTCTATAATTGGTTACTTCGCTCTTTCAACTGCCCCCCCCCCCGAACCTTGGAGAACAGGAAAGACATTTGCACATCTCCGACCTCTAGGAAATTCCCATGAATTTCCTAGAGGACTCATCCATAATTATGGCTAGAAGATTTGCGTTGTCACCCTTGTTGCTCCTTTCAGTATAATTGGATAGATTACATCAGTCTAGAGTAAAAACTTCATTGTAACTATTCGCACAGTATTTTTTCTACTTTCCTGCTACATGATTTTCTCATAAAACCTTTAACTGCCAGTTATAATTAAGCATGCTTCTGGTATCCCAACTCTAAATCTTCTCCCTATATGAAAAATGTTTATTCATTTTATCGGAAACGTGCACAGGCACAGTTATGTCATTCATAGCAGCTATGTCATTCATATCTAGTGGGCGAATGTAGTTCACACCTTTCCTTCTACTGTTAAAATAAACAAAGAATTGTTTGCTACTTTTCTTTGCATTCTAAGTCAAAAACGTAGTTAGCCTTAAATTACCTTGGTAGCACACTAGTTTTTACATGCTGCAGGTTTTCGTGTCTCCTGATAATTTATATTCATCCCATTTTTTTGTTCTCTGCTCGTCTCATCAATTCATTTGACATCCATTTAAGTCTGAATCTGGAACAATATCTCTTATTTGATGCAAGAAGGTTAGTATCCTCAAGGATTACTCCCTGAAGACTTCCCATTTAGAATTTGCATTTGTTAACATCAGTTGGCCCTACTGAGAATTTAAAACTGTCTAAGACCATTATAATCATATTCGTGACAGCAAAATCCCTTCCCCTTTACCTTTGGCAACAATTAAAATATTTAAATAAATCCACTATCATTTAAATAAATCCTATATCAGTACACTATGACCACTGCTATCTAGTGGTTCCTTTAACCGAAGATACTTAATGCAAGAAGAGTTATAGGTGATAATCAGATCAAGAGAAATACTCTCTCTTGTTGCCTCTCTAATATGGTGGTGTAGTAAACAGTCATCCAATAAATCCAGAAATGTGTTACCGCTGCGTGAGTGACCAACTCACGTTCAGGTCAATATCTGGAAAGTTAAAATCGCCCTTAATAGACATTCTGTCTATTTAGCCCACTCCGTTTGTCTGTACATCTCTTCATTACTCTTCTTCTTACTCTCATTTTCGTTTTCTTCAGTGTTCATGTCACACCAAACTGGCAACCATGCAACTTGGTGCACTGGCTTTAAAGTCTGTGCTTCTTACTGAAGGTCATGATTCCTCCCTATGACTCCCTTCTCAAAGTAATTACAAAGGAATATATGAAAATTGTGCAACACTTACGATTGAATTTTTGGATCGTCAGATCTGAGAATATGCAGTGTTCCTGGATCGATGACATAGAACCAGAGGTCGCTCCTGAAAATTAGTTAAATATGTTAATTATCTAGATAAACCAAATATTAAAAGTGTCATTTATATAAAATTTGTAACAATTCAACCCAATTAAAAACCATGTGATACCTTTAAACAGTCTTAGTAATAAATTTCTTTTTATATTCTGTACGGCCATCCCTTGACCACAAGATTAGCAGCTTCATTGTGACTACTTAAGGAAGCGGATATATCAGCGTCACAGTTAACGGACCAAGATTTACAACTATTAAAGGCACTTTTAATAACGATATTTAATTGTCAAATAAGCATATGTTGGCAATTCCATCATTACATACTTTGTCTACTGTTTTTACAACGCACGAAGTTAGCACATGTTTCAAACACCATACATTTTACCCTTTTTTTTATTATTCACCTCAACTTCATTAGTCGCTTATCCGCCAGTTTATAGCTCACGAGGATAACAAGTGGTTATAATAATCGTCCTCCCACACCACATGGAAAAGACAGAAGTTCTAATACCATTAATAAAGCGAGTACTTTTCATGGGTTTCTTTCAGGTGGCTGTGCTCTTCGGTCTCAAGCGAGGGCTGCATAATATATATATGACTTCATGAACTCGGAGTTTTCGTCTAGTAAATAGCAAACCGACCGAAGGATCACGCAATTTCAGTCACGATATACTAAAGCCTCATGGCCATAATTTATTTGGTGTTTAATATATTTTCTTGAATATATTGTGCTTTTTTCGCAATATTAAATAAATAAATAAATATAATCTTCATCGTGGAAGGAAAACCCACACAAGAATTAATAAGAGAATACATAATGCGACAGTACGTTAATCTAATATGAATGACAAATAAACATTATGTTAATAAGATAACAATACTAATTGCAGACATACAGTATACATGTATATCATGGGTCAACATAGACAGTTGTTACGTTGATTAAGGCGGAGAGGTCTCTATGGCTCTGTCTGTATATTTTCGCTTTCACAAATTTGTGCGCTCGGCATCTGTTTTCTGAACGTGTCAAGCGGATGGAATTTAGTTCGGAAGGAATCTGTCAGCTAGGGCATGTGTGACGGACGAGCATCGTAGTGGATCTGAGCCAAGGTTGTGAGATCCCCAGGGGTAAAAGTCCCAGACGAGGTTGGGAGATAGATCCTATTATCATTTTGGCTGTAAATATGATCCTCCTTTCATTAATAAAGTACATTCCTCTAACTGGCAACGGGTCTACTAGTTCAGTGGTATTGATCCCAGGATTGTGATGGAATTTGGCATTGGCCCTACTGAAACCAGTATTCTTCAGCGTAAATTCTCTTCATGTTAATGGGAGCTGCCCAGGCCCTCCCAAATTTCAGAACCATACCAGTTTGGTGGATATATTGAAGTTACTATGAAATTTGTGAGGATGGAAGGGTACCAAACGTGGAGAAATTGCTGCTTGGCGACCCACCCACGTACGCTGAGAGAGAGAGAGAGAGAGCGAGAGAGAGAGCTCAGAGGTTGCATGTCAATATGGCTCCTGATCGTCATTTTGACATTAAAGACGATGTAGGCTTGGACAGTGGGAATTCTGGTTCCTTCAAGGAGAGATTCAGTTATGAAGGGTTGAGAAGACCATTCGTGCGGACTTCAGTGGATTTATTTGTAGAGTAAAACAGGATAGATATGCTTAAATTCCCCGAGGGTTGTATTTATGGTATGTAATATATCTGTAAACTGTGTGTATTTTGTGATCGATTTAGTGTTTGCTGGATGAAAACCTCGAGTCGGGAAGGAAAAAAACTGCGCTATCCTCGTTTAAAACCGACTAACTCACGTTGTGGGGAAAAAAAAAATCCACAAAAATTCCTCCCATCGTTAACGTGATTTAACTCAGGCCTTTTCCTGGTTGGGGAGAGGAGTGATTTAACTAACTGGGTTGGGGAGAAGAGTGATTATACTAATTGGGCAACCCACGAGGACCATTGTGGAGTTCATAGTAAGATGTGCACCGGTTGTATTACGGGCACAAGGTTGCCCTACGAGATATTAGCTAATGCAAAGCCAACTCAGCGTATATCTGCTTACAGTTGACCTTTATAACCGATCTCCACAGCTTACTGCGATCCACTTGGATTACAAATATCAAAAGTCGATCGTGGAACCCTTACTATAGTATATATATATATCAAAAGTATTTTAAACCTTTAAACATTTTCATTTTCTACAATCCTGAGTGTAGCAACACACAGTTATAAATTACTCTAGAGTTACTGCTACACATGTGCAGAAACCCTAACATTTGTCAATATTAAACTTCAACTACCATTAACAGCCCATTGACCCAATTTTCCTAGGTCTTGTTGCAGTACCTAACGCTGATGATTATTACACCTGATAAGCCTGATATACCTTCATCAACGTCATTGATAAATATTAAAAACAACAATGGACCCAGCAATGAACCCTTGGGAGCTCCACTAATAACATTAGTCCACGAAAAGCAGTATCCATTGATAACTACTCTCTGTCTTCTTCCACATAATCATTCCTTTATGCATAGCAGTAACTTGCCCTTAATGCCACATGCTCCAGTTTGTACAGCATTCTTTTGTGTGCAATAGTATCAATAGCTTTCCTGAAAACCAAGTATATGATATCAAAATTATTTTTTTGCATCCACTTCCTTGGCCACTGCATCAAGTAACCTATCAGTTGGTTATAGAAACCACCCCTGGAAAAATCCATGCTTGCTGCAATTTCAGACATTAAGCTAATAGGTCTGTAATTATTCATATCGCCTCTGGATCCCCCTTTATGAATTGAGGATATATCGCACTTCTCTAGTCACTGGAGAATACTCTGGCTTCAGTAGGACGAATGCCAAATTCTATTATCCCCATCCATCACAATCCTGGGTTCAACAAAGGAGGTAGGCAAACTTAGCTACAAGGATGCTCTCGTGATTATGGCTGAGTTTGCTTATCTCCTTTGTTGCCTCCCTTAATATAACTGGATATGTTCTATCTGCCCTTTTTATTTCCATTCTCAACGAGCTTTCCTCCTCTTTCCTTTCAGTTATCACAAAGTTATTTAGTTCCTCGTTAGAGTTTGATAAACATCTGGCATCCCCTTCCCTATATAATTCATCATGTGTGAATACATATGCAAAATATCTATTCAATTTGCTCGCAACCTGAGCAGGTTCACCAACAGTTAACCCATAGACATCAAGTGGCCCAATGTGATTCAACCCCTTCCTTCTACTGTTCATATAAACATAGAATTCTTTGCTGTTTTTCTTTGCATTCTTTGCCAGAGACTTCTAATAATCCATTTAGCTTGCCTAACCTCCTTTATGACTTGATTACAGACTAATTTATATCTACCATAGGTAGGCTTCTGTATCACCTGATAATTTATATGCATCTCATGCACTTTTCTTCTCTACCAGGTGTCTCAATAGTTCATCTGACATCCACTTAAGCCTTGAATACTATTTCTTTGTTGGTATGAAAATACTGTTAGTTTCTTTGATTACTTCCCTGAATAGTTTCCATTTTGAATTTGCTGTTGGTAACATCATCAGTTGTTCCCACTGCACATCATTTAAAAACTGTCTGAGACCTCTGTAGTCACCCTTCCGAAAGCAAAAGCTTTTCCCTTTACCCGTGACAGTAGTTATATCTTTAATTATATTCCACATTAATACACTGTGCTCGCTACCATCCAGTGGATCTTTTACCTGCATATTCTTATTGCATGAACAATCATTGCTGATAACCAGATCAAGAGTATTGCTTCCTCTTGTTGCCTCTCTAACACGCTGCTGTAGAAAACAGTCATCCAAGAAATCCACAAAAGTCTTGCTAGTGTGTGAGCGATCAGCCCACAAATTCCAGTCAACGTATGGAAAGCTAAAATCCACCATATGACACATCCTGATTTGCTGGCCCACTATTTCTCTGTATAGCTGTTTGCTATACTGATCAAAGTCATTAGGCCTATAACACACTCCTACTCTCAGTTTTGTTTTCCCAGTGTTTATATCACACACCAAACTGATTCAATATTGCACTCGTCACCCAAGTCAACTTGGTGCACTGCCATAGATTTAATATTCTTCTTAATTAAGAGATAACCTCTCCACCTCTCCTGTCCTTCCTGTATACCTTGTACTCCCCATATTTAAATTCAGCATTTCTATTCCTACTATTCCTACAATGTCTGCATTCGACGACATAATCAGTACTTCAAATTCATCAAATTTATTTTATGACTAATCGACCAGAAATTCCAGAATGGAATTTCTGGTCGATTAGTGTACATGCATGCATGTGTTCTTGCTCTTAGTTACTCTAACACAGTAAATGTATTCTTTTGTATAAAATAATGTTAATCTGTATTAAATCATAATGTATTAAAAGAAGCTTGTTTTAACTGATTCACTTACCCAGATGTATCTGTTTCTCTTTTGTTATTTTTCATTCGTTTCAAAGAAACGACTTTTTCAACATCAGCTATCAACCCCGTCCTGTCCTGCAAAAGCCTGCAAAGGAAGATTACTTATTAATCATAATTTAAAAAAAATGATAACAAGGAACTGTTATAAGATAAAAGTTTCAGTTTATTAGTTTAATAAAATTATAATGGATTAGAAAGACCAATTTATTTCTCTACTCTACCAAAAGTAACAGGACATCCGTCTGACTGAAGGCACCTAGTAATTCTCGTTTGAATGCAGCAGGATGAATTGTGAAGAGGAACAAACGAATTTTAAAAGGAGTGCGATAGTTAGATGCATCGGACAAATTCCAGTATATGCTATTGAGCAACAAATTAAACATTTCTGACGTTGACTGTTGGCAATATGTTGAGAAAATAACAGAGTGAAGATGATTCTGAGAGGAAGAAACCACAGGAAGAGCTAAATTCTTTACCGATACGCGCGGACGGTCCCTGAGAATAGCAATAATCATCACGCCACCTTTCCTGAGAAAATGATTGCCGTGCAAATACAAGGAGCCTCATGTAATCGTATAAGATTTTCCACAACTGTTAGATAGTGCACGCCACGAATTTTTACAGGAGTACTGTATTGTATAAACCGTAATTACGAAATCTAATGCACAATGTTTGGTAAATTGGAGCAGGGAGGACCAAAGCAAGAATTAGGAACGATAGGTAGTACAATACGCATATGTTGTAAGTACAATAAGTACAGTAAGGTACAATACGTTGATATTGTAACTAAGTACAATAATGTATAATAGGCACAAGTAAGTACGTAAGATAAAACAAACAATACGTAGAACTGTGGTATACGATCTTCCAATCAAATGGACTCGGACAACATCTGTTTAGACTTGGACAACGCCTAGCGAGTGCTTCTTATCAGAATGTGCTGAAATCTCAACGAGCAAGGTTCGGACCATCTTGAATCTGTCTGAATATTCGTGCTTTTGTTAGAGCACATATATATAGAACAAAGGTTGTTAACATACTGTATTATGAATGTCCGAAAGCTGTTTTCTCAAATACAAAACACCACTTGATGCAAACTTCACTCGCTCGCTTCAAAATAACGCAGCGCACCTTGTGCAAATCTCCACGTATGAGACAAAAATAAACAGAATGGCGTAAGGCAAGAAAGCCACCGCAAAAGTATACTATATTACCACCCAGCTGAAAAATTCCATGTTATTGGCAGTATGTCTCATTTTAGGTAGCAGCTCCTATACAATTGGGCTAGTAAAACGAAAACGAGGTTTGGATTGTCTAAAATACACGCCGCCATCGATATAAATTTATGGACTGGTACTATCATAAAAAAAAATAAAAAAAAAAAAAATAAATGTTTTTTTTTTTTTTTTTATGAAAATGACCAGAAAATAGACCAGAAAATACATTTTCTGGTCTATTGCCTGTTTTGCTTGACGCAAAAGCCGAATTTTCGGAGAAGGGAGAACCTTGTTTACACATGAGACCGACTAACTCAGTCACGGAGTGAGAAAGACCATAAATGAAATGAAATAAATAAAAAAGCCCATCGTAGCTATAAATAAATTTAAAATTTTATCTTTACACATTTCTTCATTTTTCCATATGTTCGTGTAAGTTTCGAACTTATTCTTTGCTAATATTAAAAAAATAGAAAAAAAAAAGTGAACTTTCTAATTCTGAAAACAGAACACAAAACAGGGAAAAAGAAAAAGTGAACGCCATCTCTTTCCTGGAATCCTTCCGTGCACAAATGGAAATATAATAAACAATCATCTTCACAATTAAGATTATAATGGTTACCTTCAACGCCCTTGATATCCAGACACTGGTTATATGAGTAATCAGAAGTTTATCCAATATTACATGAATGATAACTATGAAAAACCGTTTCCACCTAACGATCCAAATTTCAGCTCCAATGTTCAGCTTTTCACTGGTGAGGACTTCAAAAGGAAGGTCCATTCGGTTGAAGTAAAGACAACAAAATACTTCCAAATTGTTCGCGAAATTGGGACTTTTATTAAGTTGAATTTAAGTGTCCAACTAGCTTTAATAATATTTACTACGAATCACAAAACTTACTGTCACAAAACTTTCTAAAATTCGAAGCAGTACAGTGAAATATTATGACGAGGAAGAATCCTTCCTTTCAATGGAACAACTTGGATAGTGAAATTAATGAAACTTCAAGATAGACTGAAATTAATGTAATTGGATTTGTTGGGATAAATTTTCCAACCAACGTAATCAACATACTCACAAAAGTCATTAATCTTCTTTTCAAACCATTTTTTAGGAGTCAGACAGAATTGAAAGTAAATAAGGACTCGAACATACGAAGAATGATTTCGTTAGCGCATCCAATAAACTATTATTAACCATGAATGGAATCAAGAAGCGGAAACATAACACAGCAGAAAGGGAACCACTGAAGGGAGGGTATACCGAACGACACGTCATGAACTTGACCCTGAAATACATACTACACTTCTACAATGAAGAGATACTTTTTAATAATGATATAAAAAGGATAATTCATATAAAAAACAACACGTGCAGTCTTTCTTACTTCACTAGGCATTCTAACTAAAAGAGAGAGAGAGAGAGAGAGAGAGAGAGAGAGAGAGAGAGAGAGAGAGAGAGATAAATTTGTTATTAAGGTTGGCTTACCTTAGAATATCATCCCTCATCTCCAATACTTTATCCGGCAGAGCATTACTTATAACCAACACCATTCTGTTGTCCTCGCTGATGAAGTTAACCTGAAACAGATACTGAAGTAAATGTACAGGAAATGAAAAAAAAAAAATATATATATATATAGGTTTTATTTTCGGATACAAAAATAAAATTACTTTTCAGTAGAAAGAATTTCTGTTATCAGGTTAGAGTCGTTCACCAGCTATTCGCCGACATATTTAAATTATAATTCCACCCCTTCTCATCAAAAAACTATTCGTCTAAGGAACGCACTGCTTATATAAGCAGTCGGTACCACGAGTTCTGTAAGTGTAGTGACCTTCAACCGCCTCTAGAATTCTCTCCACTATAAGATAATTTGGAAATTACACACTAATTTTCTAGTAATCTATATTCTCAAATTGGTGAAAAAGGTAAACTGCAGCCATTATCCATTGAAGGATGGAAGCCTTCTCAACGATTCGCGTTGAGGGAATCTACCATGCTGTCTAGTGCGAGGTGGCAGATCGATGGTATTTAGCAGTTAGGGGCTTGAACTTCGGTCTACTCAAAGAGCGTGTGCTACTACATTCTGGCTCCTGACCACTCAGCTACGGAGGCCTCCTAAATTGGTAGGTACAGTACGATAAATACAAGTCCATTCGTGTTAATTTCTGCCCTTAGCCACAAGGTCGTGATGTGCTTGCCTATGTTTTTAGCAACAAATAATTATTTATTTATGAAAAATGCAGGTTTGAGAAAAAGAGTTCTATTAAAAAATCTGAATCACCCTTAAAAAAAAAAAAAGAGCTATGAAATATCGCAATCAAGAATAATGAAATCACCAAAACCTCAAACTTAACCCTCTGCATTTATTCATAATATATCTCTTCTATGCAAAGTGCTCTCGGAGGTGGCATCTCCCACATCACAACCACAGTCACTGAAGCGCCATCCTGTCAGAACACACAGATCAAGCAATCGTACATCTCTAAACTAAACAGGCTCAACAGGCGAGTCCCCAACTATGCACTACTACTAATTAATCAACTCAGAATCGACTGTCACAAGTTTGTCTCTGACAAAAATCCTACAGAAAAGAGATCCTACAACCTGATCAAAAACTGCTGAAGGATCACCGATTCATAAATGCCAAAGAAGTGTCTCCTTAATAGTGAGGACTGCGTACCAAGGTTATCCAATTCGTAATTAATTGATGGTTATAGGTTCTGTAAAGTCTCTTAATTGTTTCCGTGGATGTGATGTTAAAATGAACTTTTGTACTAAAATTGCTACGACTCTAGACAGAAATGTAGTTATGAATAATTGAGCTTATATTTCAGCTTTTCTTGTATATTTTAGCCATTCTTTTATTTTAATTTTATGGTAATTCCCTGCATTTTCTGCCGTGAAAGGAATTTGTCACTTACCAATGTACGCCTATATTTTATTTTTTATAGGACAAATAACGATTATTATTATTATTATTATTATTATTATTATTAATTCCTGACCCTAGGCCGTGATGTGCTTGCCTTTATTTTTTTATTTATTTATTTACTTTCATAAATACTGTAAATGTATTGAAGTAGTGCTAAAGTTTCTACCACTGCAGTACTAAAAATCGGCTGAAATTTAGGATCGACTTATAGGCAGAGTATAAAATACTAATCTTGATTTAAAGGCACGTGCTTAGGGTGAAAAGAACATGAATTAATACCAATATATTTATAAATTTATTACATATGTACTTTTAAAAGTTAGATTTTCAGGTTTACTTTCAAATTCTGAAAAAGTAAACACTCGAGACTGTCAATTTCTTACAGCAAGGGTGCTTCCATATTGAGGAACTTTCGTGACATTCTACATTAGGGAGTATACGCTGTGTGAACTCCTTCTTTACAATTTGTTGTTTTATTTACGGTTTAAAGTTAAAATGTAATTTTTTTTAAAAAAAAGAGGAGAAATAATTTAGGTAAAACGTAGAGAGTGTTGTTTTTTTTAATAATTATTATCTTGTTATTCCCATATATCTAGTAGCGGTGTATTACAGAAAAATATATGCAGATTTTACTGTGCTACAGTACACGAGATATGAAATATGACTGTAAAAGGTGGGAATCTTTCTTGTAGAGCGAATAAATAACTAATGAAGGATTTTCGAGGAGATAGAAGTCAACTTATAAGGCGGAATAGACGGTATTCATTTTGGTAAGCGAACAATTGTTATGCGGGTTCTTAGATACATCTATATAAATTCGTCTGAATGATCTAATTACCAGAATTTCCGTCTCCTGAGTAAGTGATGCACTTTCTAACTCTGGGTTATCTCTCACTAAAATCCTCAATACTAAAGGAAGCTCTTCTGAAAACAGATCCTCCAGTGTTTTACTGTTGCTCAGAAAACCAGAAGGCGAATCGATTTTAAATAGACCATCCGGGTTAGACGGTGGAACTATTTCATAAGTGATTTTACCATTGGAACCAGAGTCACGATCTGAAGCCTATGCATAAGAGAAAAAAAAAAGTACTCTTAATCATGTCCAAGTTTAATATTCGCAAAGAATGCACATATACTTAATATATAGTTTAAAATATGCAGAACATATATAATTTAAAATCTCAATTTATTTGGGCAGTACTGTGATATTTTGTTATTATCTATAACACTATATAAAACTAAAATTCATTTTGTATTCCGCTACCACATCAAGGGTTCAAAGAAATTTCCAGCTTTATTGCAACTGATATACTTGCACAATTAACCACCGACTTGCGCAGAGTAATGGCTTGATCTCGCAATGTTAATTCACTCTTAAAATACGTTTATTAGATTAGCGAGCCCTTGATAATTACAAATAACATTTGAAGGAGTTGCTGTTGTTGTTATAGTAGTAGTAGCAGTAGTAGCAGTAGTAGCAGCAGCACAGGCATGTGATGCAAGAAAGCAAACTTACGTAGCATCAGCCAGAAAAAAAAAAAAAACATTTCACATATCCATTCCCTCTAAATATTTGTCCAGTTCCTCCTTGAATTTATTTAAGTTATCAACTTTCACAACGACAGATGGAAGTTTGTTCCAGCAATCAACTACCCGCTGGCTAAAGGCAAATTTCCGCACATCTATTCTATAACTGTCTTTCCTCAATTCGAATTTATGTCCCCTCAGGTTCGTAATCTGAGCTTCTTGCCCTAATGGTAGCTGAGCATTCTGGTCTCTTGCCAAAGCTATTGGCTGAAACTTTTGGCCATCTCTGCTCCCACCTTTCTCAAAACCAGATGGTTCTATTGCCATTTCAGCGAAAGATAAAGCTGCCCTGCTTGCATCCTACTTTTCTTCCAACTCATGTATTGATGATCTTGGTAAACGACCTCCTATCATTCCAAGTGTAATCCATTCAATGCCTCCTGGGGTCTTCCGTCAAAAGGATGTCAGGATTTTTAACAATCTTGATGCTAAGAAAGTTCTGGCTCATGATGGTATTTCTCCACTTGTTTTTAAAACCTGTGCTCCTGAACTTACTCCTCTTCTGTGTCTCCCTTTTTCACTTTCTTATTCCAAAGGTGTTTCCTTCTGATTGGAAATTTTCTCATATCCAGCCAGTTCCTAAAAAGTTTGACAAATCCCTCCCATCCAATTATCGTCCCATTGCAATTACTTCTCCTCTTTCTAAAGTAATGGAGAAATCAATTAACCTCCAACTCTTAAACTACCTAGAAACCTTCCGCCTGATCAATGATCGCCAGTAGGGATTCCGTTAGTGTCGATCCTGGCTTACATAAGCCAGAATATGGTGATATTCCGGCTTATGTTACCCATTTATGGACTAATTCAATGGAAAGGTTCGGTGAAACACAAGTAGTTCTCTTGAAATGTCAAAGGCTTTCGATCGTGTTTGGCATAAAGGTCTTCTAAACAAGCTTCCATCTTATGGTTCGCCAACTGTTTTTAGTAATTGGTTATCCAGTTTTCTCTCTGATTGCTCACTGAGGGTGATGGTAGATGGCTATCTGTCTTCTACGTTCTTCACTAATGCCGGTGTCCTCCAAGGTTCAGTTCTTTCCCTCACTCTTTTCCTCTTGCATATTAATGACCTTCTTCCATTGACTGGAAATCCTATCCATAGTTTTGCAGATGATAGCACATTGCATTCCACTTTCCATTTTGAGAAATTTTGCCCTGCTCAATCAGCTTCAACTTCTCGAAAATCTGCTACCAATTCCTTAAATGCCGATCTTCAGGTAATTCTTCAGTGGGGCAAAGACAACTTAGTAGTTGATTTCAACCCTTCTAAAACTCTGTCTTGTGTTATATCTCGCAAAAAGGATTCTTCTGCTCCTATTCTTATCTTTTGTGACACTCCAATTTCTAGGCAAAATGATATATCTCTTTTGGGGAATACCCTGACTTCTAATCTCTCTTGGCACAAGCACATTACGAATATTGCTTCTTCTGCATCTAAAAAACTTGGTTTTCTCTTTCGCTCTCGGCGTTACTTTTCTTTCAAACAGCTGCTCATTCTGTATAAATCGCAAATCCGCCCTACCATGGAATATTGTTCCCACATCTGGGGCGGTGCCCCCAAAACCTCTCTCTCAGGCTTCTTGATTCCATTCAGAAGAGGGCAGTTAGGTTAATTAATGATTCATCTCTAACAGAGTCTCTCCACTCGCTTTCTCATAGACGTACTGTTTCTGCTGCATGCCTCTTCTACAGATACTTCCATGGGCACTGTTCTTCTGAACTGGCTTCCATAATTCCCGCTCTCTCTCTCTCTCTCTCTCTTTGAAAACAGTCCGAACACGGGCAGCCACCAGCCAACATCCATTTACTGTCCAACTTCAAACTCACAGAACCAACTTTTCATCTTCCTCGTTTATTCATTCAACTGATGTAATTTCATGAAAATTACAGCCTACAGAAGTTCAAGTCCAATGTCAACAAATATCTTCTTTCGTCTTCTCAACCTTCAACAAAAGCACGGTACTAAGTATTATAGGTTCTAATACCGCTCGTGTTTGGGGTTTACATAAAAAAAGCAAAATAATAAACCATTGTCTAGAACAGGGTTTCCCAAACGTTTTCAAGCGCGGACCGGTGTTTGCAGAATTTTTTTTTTCGCGGCCCACCTTTAACTATAAATTAATGTATTTTCAATAATTATACTCGTAGGTTCAGGAAAAATGACACTGCCATTAGGACATTTAAAATATCAGTAATAATGCAATTAGGTATTCATTAACATCAGTAAATACAAATAAAAGATACGTAATTCATTTCTTTGTTTATTATCAAAAGTCTACATAAAATTGACATATTTTTGAGTCTGTCTTTGGGCAAATAAATATTTATTTAATGAGTATTTTTATTATAACCGGATATTTGGTATTCTATTACATTTTCATTTCTTCAGGAAATTTTCTTATAGTTTTATGTAGTATATTTCAAATGAGTTTTTCGCAGACCGCTATTTTCTTTTCGAGGACCAGTACCGTGCGGAGGACCACACTTCGGGAAACCCTGGTCTAGAATGCTTAAGGATTAATGATTTAGGGATTAGTGTATTGGAAAGTATGTGGAGCGGAGATAACCCCAAATGGGTTTAGGATCCTTTTCTCTGAATTTTTTTTTTTTTTTTTCCTGCCAGCTCAGAATTCACAAATTTGTTTCTTAGAACAAGTTTGCATATTTTATTTCTCCAATTTTAATGAAATTTGGATAGGCTCGACTTTTTTTTTTAATTTTTTAAGCCATATTTAAAATTAGAAGTCGGTTTTTGCGTGCGAAAAGGGGAAACAAAATGAAGAAATTACAAAATAAATAATAATAATCATAAATAAATAAATAATAAATCATAAATAAATAAATAACAAAATAAATTTCCTTTATTGCGAACACTCTTAAAAACATTCTTTGACAGGTGAATACTATTTATTTTTCTAAAATTCTATCCCCAAAATTTTTCAGAATACGCAGACAATTCGGGTTTCGAGAATTCGCAACTTGTTGCTCATCCGCTCGGCATCGTGAAGGCACCCTAATTATGTCTACAAGCGCACACAACAGGACATAAACTTAAATTACAAAAATAATGGCTGCAGGATAGATGTGCGAAAATTAGCTTTCTGATAGAGAGTAACTGATTGTTGGAACAAACTATTGCCGTGGGTAGCATAGTTCGTATGATCTCCGTCGTCCCCACACCCGGTGGAGAAGATCTGAGAAGACCCGAGTGGAAAAGACCCGGGGTGGAGAAGACTGGAGAAGACAAGCAGTAACCTAAGAGAAACGTACCAATTGCGTGGTACTAAACTCAAGGAAGTGGAGAAGGAAAAAGACCTGGGGGTAATTGTGCAGTCAGATATGAAGTTCTCTGATCAGTGCAGACGGGCTGCCAGAGCAGGTCATGGAGTGTTGTAAATGATATTTATGAATTTTGCTAGCAGGGATAAGGAGGTGATTATTCCCTTGTATAAGGCAATAGTCAGGCCACACCTTGAGTACTGCATACAGGTCTGGAGGCCTCATTTTAGGAAGGATGTAGAGTTGCTTGAACGAGTAAAGAGAAGGGCAACAAGATTGGTGAGAGGAACAAAGTTGGTGCTCTTACGAAGAAAGGCTTAAGTTCTGCAAATTGCAGCGTTTGGAGACTAGGCACCTGCGAGGTGATCTGATTGAAGTGTATAAGGCTTTGAATGGTTTGAGCAGGCTCAATCCTGATGGGATTCTTCCGCTTGTTCAGATTAAGTACCTGAGGTGACATAGTTTCAAATTGAGGAAAGGCAGTTGTAGAATAGATGTGCGGCAGTTTGCCTTTGCTCAATAAAAGCAAGCGTGGATATACCCTAAAAGAAGGGTGAAAGAATCTGCACACCCTTTTTCAACTGATGTACAGGGATGACATCGAACTCTATGCTGCAATTGAAATGAACTCGAACAGCTACTTCGGATCACCAGCACTAACATGAGGATGCGATTTGGCCTAGACAAATGCATGATCCATGGACTGCATCAAAAACATCCAGTCGGCTGAAGCTACCAGATGAAAACCGATGAAGGGATTGAAGCTGAAGCCATGACAGAGGGAAAGATCTATAAATATCTGGAGATGCTGTTGATGCCGGCTCACCAGTTGAACACAACGACATCGACTCGCCTGACTAAAAATACCAACAGAGACTGAGAGACCTGCTAAAATCAAAGTTGGAAGATCGTCTCAACCACAACCACAACCACCTATGCTGTCCCAATACTAACGTACTCCTTCGGGACTATTGCTTGAACGAACACCGAGTTGGAGGAGATTATAAGATCAACGAGGATAATGATAACTAAGAGCTGCCAACACCATTCGAAGTCGGCCATCGAGAGACTGACCATAGTCGGTAAAGAAGGAGGGAAGGGTTGACTGACCTTACTGAACAAGAGAAGAAGGAGATTAAGAACCTGCGGGATTACTTCCAGAAAAACACCACCGCAATCTACCAAGCCATAAGAAAGACACACAAAGAGCACACAACACTGAACTTCAAGGAGACCACACTGAAACAGACGAAGAAACAAAGACTGAAAGATAGGCAAAGGAGACACTGCTTGACAAACCCTAAAATGACCTCCATCAAGGCTACATAGATAAGATGACTTCCAAAGCATGAATCACGAACGGGAAGCCCTTCCCCGAGACCGAAGGATCCATTCTTGCCATCCAAGACGAGGTAATCAACACCAGGAACTACAGGAAATACAGCGCCAAGGACCTCGGAGTGACAGAGGACACGTGTCAATGATACTACCTGGTCCCAGAAACAATCCAGCACATCACCGCGGTCGTATCTGTGAGTGTACTCCGTCAGAGTTGTCATCCAGATGGACTACACTCGGGGACACGACCAGGTCGCCAGGATAAAACATCAGAAGTTAGCAGAAAATTTCCAGTTGGTCAAAGAAAGTGTATCATATTACAAGTACGAACTTCAGGCCGTACTAGAGACCTCTCCTCTGACACTATACTTAGACCTTGCCATAATAAGGGATAAGACTTTCCCGCACAACAGACCAGACGTAACCCTCATCTACAAGAACCAAAGGGTTGTCTACCTGATCAACAGTGGTGCCCTCGATCAACACCAGCAACCTATAGAAAAACTCCGATTAGGAAGTACATAGAACTAAAGCAGGAAGTCAAAGAAATGTGGCATATGGAACAAGTAATAACCATTTCGATCACTGCGTCAACCACCGGCATAGTGCCAAAGAGCCTTTACAAGAAACTGGCTTGTTATAGGCTTCCCAGAGAACATTTTCATAGAACTCCAGAAAGCGAGGTCCTGAACACCCCAGGACAGTAAGAGAGTTCGTCGACCAACAGTAATAAAAATAATATAGTAAACCGGACACACATTTTTTTTTTAAATTTTTAGTTTGTATATTTTTTATATTTAATTTATTCAATTTGTTTATATATTTATGTTATTGTCATTTTTCAGTATCAGTTTGAGAATCCCGTGTGATCATTGCAATAGTATATTGCACGATTTATATGTTACCATAACGACTTATTATCAAGCTGGACTGAAAAGCTAGTAGCAATACTTACCATTACTTGAAGAAATCTTGTTCCGGCTGGGGCATCGTAGGCAATGGCGGCCAGGTAACGACCTTGGGTAAGCGAGCTGTAATGAGAAGGTACGAGAAAGTTTGGTCGATTGTCGTTTATATCCACTATGTTGATGGTCATTTGGGTAGTTAGACGAGAAAAACCTAACAATAAGAAAAACAATTTACACACAACTGGAAGTGATATATAAATTTATGGAATAAAATGTCATTCATTCTATTCTGTTTACTTAGCTTTTCATGCCAAAGAAATGCACAGTGCATAATAAGAGTCAATATAAAAGATTAAATGAAATGAAATGGAGAAAAGCGATGTGGTTACTTACTGGAAAGTCCACCAACAGTCACAAGACGGATGCTTAAGAAATATTTCGAATGCTCTTCGTAATCCAAACCTTGATCTTGAGTACGTATTTCACAGTCTCGAAGTTCATTCTCAGCAACGTAAAAGCGACCTACAGAAACAATGTCGATGCAGTAAGTTACGGAACTATTGAATCTAGAGAATGCAGATTTTGTTACACTGCATTGGTTCTGCAAGAACAGAAATCAAGTCATGTTGATTTTTGCTCTACAAACATCATATGCTGTTGAAGAGGTTATAGTTTTCGAGGCTTCCATAGCTGAGTGGTTAAACGCGAGGAAAAATAGTACACACGTTTCAGTCGACCTTGGTTCTAGCCTCCTGGACTGTTAAATAAGGTTATGTTCTTATTATATCTATATTTGTTAATATGCAGTATATTCTGTACCTTATCTATATTCTCTCTCTCTCCATGTCTGTAGTCTGTGAATAAGATTCCAGAGAGTACCGCCCGAAATCGCACGTTGATTAGCATTAAAGATTATGGTTTTGTAAAGAAGAGGCTGGTATCCTTTTTCTCCGTAATTCGTGATTTCAGAAAACAACCATAAAATATTGTTCCAGGAGGCTGATGAGTGAATGGGATGTGGATGGCATCGAAGGCTGCTTGGATGTCAAAGTGGGTGATGGCAATCTCAGCGTTATCCTCAAATACTCGAAGGGGCAATGTGGTAGTACATGTGGTTGCCGATATCTACTACAGATTGCATAACGTCTTTCTGGAGGAAAGTGCAAAAAAATTGACGTGTGAAGATATGAAGCAAGATTCTCTTTAATAGATTTTAAGAGACTTGATTAGTGACTATCGGTCTGTATTCGCTGATGTGTCTGTTGAGATTTTAGAGCAAGTGACTCAGTTAATGCTGTAATGAGTTTGGAAAAGAATGTAATATTTTATTCAACAGAATCCTGTTTTGTTAGGCTGCAATCTATTACGATTACATTTTTTAGGTTTGGCATAACTCATTAGTGAACATATTTTAAACTTATAGTTTAAAAGAAAACTAATTTCTACTAATATTATAACAGTGTTTATTTTAACACTATAATTCTTAAAGTATTTCATCAACTACAGTCTAGAGAAGAAATGAAAGATTAACTAACCTTCTTCATTGCCAGAAACTATCTCGCATCCAATCGGAAAATTTCCCCTAGGTTTGTTGATGATTGGTAATGTCTTCACCAGTGTATTAGCCAAAGAATTCTCTTCGACCTCGACGCTACAATATAATACAAACAGATTATGTTTATCAGACAAAATATCGGTTACATATTCTTCAATTTCAGTTTGTGCAAAAATATTAGTGCTGCGTAACTTAGACGAACAAACACATGACTAAACATAATTTAGTTATAATAGAACCCATAGGGCATCGATGGCGTCATTTAATACTTCGAACAGTTAAATGGTCACCTTCGTGAGTAGCACAGTTAGTATAATCACCATCCTCCCCAAACGATGAGGAAAAGACCTGAGTTCGAATCCCATAAATGACGCGAGGAATTTTTAGGGGCATTTTTCACGACGTAACTGATTTAGTCGGTCCCAAGAGAGGGTAATATGGTTTTTTCTTCCGGAAACTCGGGTTTTTCATCCAGAAACAGCAAATCGACCACAGAACACACGCAAGTTACAGACATATTACATATGGCACAATAAGGCTTAAGTCGCTGATGAGCGTAAAATCCAACAACAACAACAACAACTGTTAAATGGTTAATAATTAAAAGCAAATCATCCATATATAATGGATGGCGTTAAGACTATTCGGTGTAAAGAAATATTTTGAATACAGAATTTTCAAGTGCTCACAAATAATTGTTTCACGCTTGGAAAGAAACAATAATGGTCAGCTAATGTAAACGGCCATTCCAGCGAGAGAAAAATAGAGAGAGAGAGAGAGAGAGAGAGAGAGAGAGATAGAGATAAATCTTTGGTTAGGTTGAGATAAATCTTTGGTTATGTTAGGTGAGTTAGGTGCCGAAGCAACTAATGCTATGAGACGTCAATTTATTGTCCTTTTTTTTGAAAATTTTTAATTTTAGGAAATTTTTGAAAAACGGGCATCAGATAAACTGTTATCCAATTTACCTGAAAAAAAGCAGTCGTATTTATAGACAACGCACCCTATCATTTGATACAGTTAAACAAATCTCCTATTCAGAAAGCAGGAAACAGCACATTGGCTTTCCCGGAATGGTGATAATCTTAGTATATGAAATAGTGATGATCTTAGTAGATGAGCTTTCAGTGATGATCTTAATAGAGGAGCTTTCAGTGATGATCTTAGAAAAGTTGAACTTTTTGATTTGGCAAAACGCTATTCTCAAAATAAAATACATATATTTGATTCCACGCTTGAACAAAAAAGGATTCCTAGTTTTAACATTGCCACCTTACCACTGCAATGGTAATGCCATTGAATATGTACGGGCAGATTTAAAAAATACATTAAAACTTTTAATGTTACTGGGGATATATCAATGGCTTGTTTGTTTATTGGCTTTACGGCGCAAGGGCAACGCGGCCATAATGCGCCATATATCTATGGATAGATCGTTAGCATTAACTATTCTTGGACTAACTTCGTTCGGCAAAGAAACTTGGAAAAAATATTGTGCTCATCTACCGAATTTGGAAGAAAGATGCCGTGATGTGACGAGACCCTGCAATAATACTAATTGACGATAGCGATAAAGATAGAAGTTATAGAGCCTCGTAGGTAGAATAGTTGATATAGTAGTCGTCCTCCCCACACCAGATTATAAAAGACTGGAGTTCGAGGCCCGTTGAGGGCGTTCGGAATTTTCATGGGTGGTTTTTAGTCGTTGCTATTACTCAGTCTCAGGCGGAGATGGCACGGTTTTTCGTCCAGAAAAACAGAACATCGACCATAGAACACACGCAAGACAATACATATATGCAGCAATGTGACCTTAGTCGCTGATGCTGATAGAATTCATTGGATTACTCATAAATATAATTTATATTTATGAGAAATCCAATGTTGTAAACCTGAGAGCAGACTGAAATTTATTTTTTAAATAACTAATAGCAATACATCTATTTATACTGAATCAGTAATATATTCATTTATATACGAGTACATTCATTCATATGTATAGTTTTGGACAGCGTTTATAATATTCCCACGTTTAACCAAATCCATGCGTTTTCAGTAAATCTACCGTGCCGATTTGGTTATGCGCACATGAATTGAGGATCACATGCAATCGGATAGCATATATATATATATATATATATATATAATTTTTTTTTGTATTAACGCACTTTTTCGTTATCTTCCAAAAATTAGAGATGACTTAAAGGTCGAACCGTGGTTACCGATCAGCAACAAGCATTGCTGCTTCAAAAGGACTCAGACATACTGCAAGTATGGTCTGATGAATGGCAGCTAAAATTTAACGCCATCAAATTCACGGCTATTACACTTCAGGAGCAGTTTATAGACATATGGAGGGGATTAAAGGATGTTCCGGATGAGAAAGAACTGGAGATTATGATACAGAAAGCCATGAAGCTCCGTATAAACAGGAGAGAAGAAGGGCACATGCGTCTATCTATAATTTATCGGAATTTTGCAAGTAGGGAATTCTAGATCATTATCCCTCTCTATACGGGGATAGTGAGACTATGCTTGGAATATTGTATCCAGGTCTTGAGATCGCATCTAAAGAAAGATGCTGAATTTCTACAGAGGTGCAAACAACGGTGACTACGCTGGTTAAGACAGCTAAGCAACAAATGAAGTAAAATAAACTTCAATCAAATTAAGTGTATATTTTACACGCCATTTGATTGAAGTGCATTTCATTATATATATACAAATAATTATACATATATTTGAATAACGTTTAAAATAGCTGGAAACTGAATCTTCCATAATAAAAATAAAAAGGTACAGCAAACATCAGAGGCAGCGAAAAGCATATTCCTCTACACGATGCTTGAAATATAACCATAAAAATAAACTAGAATAAGAATTAAAAATAATGCGAGCAGCATGGCAAGACAGCAGCGAAAATAGTCAAAATTAAACATAACGATCAAACCAACAGGGAGGGAATAGAGGGGTAACATGAGTAAAAATAATTTCATTGGAGTGCTCGTATCTGTTCTATTTTTTTTTTAATTTTCGCTGCATCAGGACCACCGCTATTCAAGTCCTCTGCATTGGCGGTTCGATCTGGGGATCGGGTGGCGGACTGATCTTTCGATCGACTCGCCTTTGCGACGATTTGTCTAGCGATCGAAATGCAGCGATTCCCTGACCATTATTGGCCTTGTGGTCCTCTGTTGAGATGGGGCATAGTGGTCAGTCTATTTTTGGGTTATTTTTGTTTTATTTTATTGTAGTGGTTTTCATCTCTGTTGGCGATATTTCACATAAATTTGGACCTGGTATCCGTCAGAGGGGACGCCGTTAAATTTCTATTTAATTAATTTTTATTTAATTGGCCTTCAAAATTTAATGAATTATTATTTTATTATCCTTACATTTACATGTTCTAAATTATCTTAGAGAGTTTCTGTTGCATTATTTTTACTCTTGTTACCCTTCTCTATCCTCCCTGTTGGTTTGATCGTTATGTTTAATTTTGACTATTTTCGCTCTTCTCTTGCCATGCTACTGGCATTATTTTTAATTCTTATTCTAATTTATTTTTATGGTTATATATACAAATATATATATATATTGATTAAATTACGAAGAAGAACGGGTCATGTACTTACGTGTAACTGCTGTCTGCAAAACCAAGACCAGAGTCAGGAGGAACGGTGGCAATATGCTCCACATATACTGTTACTGTAGCTGTAGCAGACAGGGGTGGATCTCCCAGATCATGGGCCCTTACTTCAATCTAAGGAATAAATCTCACATGTAAAGAACTGACGAAAAAAAAAGAAAGTCACGAAACAGAATAAGGCTGTTATGCCTGTTACATAAGGTCAGAAATTTGACAACACAGAAAGCATACAAGAACACCGCCGTACCAATTGCATGCGCTTGAATATATCTCTTACTATATACCACTTTCTTAACTCACGACAGTTAAGTGTACAAAAAAAAATGCATTTACTACTTTAGACACGCTAAATTAAAATCAAATAAGTCCAAAAATAAGTCCATAATTAATAGCACTTAACGCATATTTCAGATAAAATCTGAGCTGACTTTATATTTACCTTTCATACAAATTCGGATAAACAGAATAATGTGAGGTTATCACAAAGTGCTTAGGTATTGAACTACAACCAAGTTTTTTTCTTAGGAGAAGTACACTGTTACTTAATGTCATACTAATCTCCCATTAGGCCGTTTCTGGCACCTCATCGATGGAAGGATGAGCGCACAATTGCAATTTAGTTCGCATTTATTCATCAAAAAAGTTTTGGATTTCAAACGGTGATAAGTTAGGGCAATAAGGTTAGTGAATCTTTGAAATAACTATAAAAAAAAAGTAGTTAAAAACATATTGCGTTTTTAGCTACTTTACCTGAGGGTTTTACAAATGCTCTTCTCAGGCTTATAGAAGATGTCTCTTCAGACCAGACTCTTTGCCCTTCTTAAGCGAGATATGATTCAACGGGTTCCGCTGTAATATAAGTAAGCATTCTTTCAAATTACTTAAACTGAAGACCATATTCAATATAAGAAAGACACGCTATTTAAATATATCCGCAGTTATTAAACATGAATACGACGACAATAAAATATGAAAAGAGGTCTCGGTCATCTTCCAATAACATGAACAGTAATTTGAACAGTTGTGGTCTGCAGTATGCTTAATTGGAATTCTTTCGATGGAATTCATAAGATTTTGGAGCGGCCTCTCGCAAGGCCTCCGACCAAAGTGAGCCGCGCACTGATTTGATTAGCGTGCACTTCTCCCACGTCCGTGACATAAACGATGTTGAAGGTTTCTTAAAGATATAAATGTTCTATTATCTCATCTAGCACTTGAACCTACCCTGTATTCAGAATCAGGTTCTTTCCTAAGGTCGTCCTTCACAGAGAGAACGCCAGTGTTGCTGTCAATCAGAAAGTAGTAAGGCGACTTCTCACGGCCACTAATCTCGTATCGTACTTGGTTACCAGGGGGCTGGAGTAAAAACAAAACAAAATTAGACACGAAAACAAATACGGAAATAATTAATGTGCTACTACAAAGCAGCCAAAAAATAAGTAAGTATACCTTAGCGAAATTGATTTGTGCACGCTGTGAAACAGTACCGTGTTTCATAATTTTAATATGAAAATAATATGAGGGTTAAATGGATCTAACTCACTCCGTGTTTGATTCAACCCTTTATTGAACTTAGGAAAACAATAAGAGACGTTTCGGGCAGACTTCTTCCGCAGTTCCTCGGCGCAACCCTAAGGAAATCCGTAGTCACTGGTTGGCTAAGAGTTGCCTTCTTCTGGGTTGATATTATCATATGTTTCTTCAGTGTCTTCAGCTAGGTAAAGGTTTTCTATCTTCGCACAGCAGATCATCGAAAGCACTTTTTCTTTTAACTTAATGAGCCAAAAAATAAATATAAAATGCAACACAGTCGGAATCTGCACGTTGAGAATTTAGAGCCCATATACAGCATTGTTAAAAAAAATTGGAGAGTAACGGAAGCCGGTTATCCAAATAAAATGCGCCGGTTGTTCATTGGTAGTTTGTTCATTCGTGTTGTAGTTGTAGTAGGGTTTTTAGGAGCATCAGCGACTGAAGCCATATTGTTCGGCGTATATTGTCTATAAATTGGGTGTGTTCTAAGGTCGATTTTCTATTTGCTGGACGAAAATTCCGAGTTTCTGGGAGAGAAAAAAATCACGATTCCTCGCGTGAGACCGATTAAGTCAGCCGCGTTGTGAAAAACGCCCAAAAAAAAATTCCTCACATCATCGACGGAACTGGAACTCGGTCTTTTTCAACCGGTGTGGCAAGGACTGCAATCCTACCAACGTGCTACCCACGAGGGCAGAAGGATGGCATCCGAAACATGTATGCTTCTCATTCGGTTCCTCAAGATATTAATCCATACAGTTATGACTGTATTCTGTTACCTGTCCTTTATTTTTTTATTTATATAACTTAGCTTCTGGACTCCATTCAATAGACGGTATTATTATTATTATTATTATTATTATTATTATTATTATTATTTCTCCCTGATTGGGGGTTCCACCTCGTGACAGTTATTGCTACCAAGTACACAGGGTGGTTGTTGTTGTTATGTCTGGTGTTACTGTTGGTCGAGGAACTCTCTGACTATCCTACTGGTGTTCAGGATTGAAACTTTCTGGAGTTCCTTGTAGGTGTTCTCTGAGAGACCTATTGCTGCTAGTCTGTTATGTAGTGTCTTTGGCACCATACCTATGGTTGACACGATGATCGAGATGGTCGTTACTTGTTGCATATGCCACACCTCTTTGATCTCCTGTCTTAGGTGTCTCTATTTCCTGATTTTTCCCCATGGGTTTTCTGTAGGTTGCCAATATTGGGTACCTCTATGTCAATTAGATAGGTAGCCTTTTCCTTCTTGTCCACAAGGGTTATGTCCGGTCTGTTGTGCGGGATTGTCCTATCCGTTATTATGGCGCGGTCGCAGTACAGCTTGTGGGTTGGGGTCTCTAGTACTGCCTGCGGTTCGTACTTTTAGTATGGTACACTTTCTTCGATCAACTGGTATTTCCTTGCTAGCTTCTGATGTATTATCCTGGCTACCTGGTCGTGTCTATGAGTGTACTCAGTCTGGGTGATCACCTTGCATCTCGCGGTGATGTATTGGATCGTTTCTGAGGCCAGGTGGCATCGTCAACCTTATAGACATTATTATTATTATTATTATTATTATTATTATTATTAATAATATTTTTATTAAACAGTATAATTATTTAAATAGTATAATTAATAACTAATCTCTTACTAGATCGTTCCAAATCTCAGTGTCACATACGTTGTTTTCTGCTGCATTCCTTTTCTAAAGATATTTGCACAGGGGTCGTTCTTCAATTTGGTATCTGTAGTCTCTCTTTCAAACCTATCCGAACACGGTTTCGATCCTGTCCGGAACCGGTCAGCATCCAATCACTGTGCAACTCCAAACTCAAAAACCCAACTTTTCTCCTTTCTCATTTAAACTTTCTGCTTCTGTTTTCAAGAACAACCTTCCTTTACATATATATCTTGAAAACTACAATCTACAGAAACTAAAGGCTAAAACTTCATCAGAAAGTATCTTTTGCCTTCGGAGCTTTAAACCCATATACTATACTAAATATTATTGGTTCGAATACCTTTTGTTTTTGAGTTTTTATTAATAAATAAATCAATCAAGCAGCAACTTAGGCCATATCGCGCCATATATAATGTCTATGAATTGGGTGTGTTCTGTGGTCAATTTGCTGTTTGCTTGAAGATAAACCAGAGTTTCCGGGAGAGAAAAAAAACCATGCTACCCTCGCCTAAGACCGACTAACTCAGCCACATTGTGAAAAAGGCCCATAAAAATCCTCGCGTCATTGACAACATTCGAATTCAATTCTTTTTTTCCATCCGGTGTGGGGAGAACAGCAATTATCATAAATGTACAACCCACGATGGCAACACTCGCGGCTTATCCAGACAATGAACAACAGTTTATGCCGTAAACTGGTTTATTTAAACAGCGTGAGAGTCTGTAGATAACCTCTTTTGCCAATTTGGTAACGTCCACTGAATTTCAGAGAATTATCAGGAGGCTTTTTGCTGGGAAGAATCTATCACAACATAGCTTCAGACGACTGTTGATCATTTGTTAGAGGGGGACCGGGGGCCAGAAAGGGAAGGAGGGGGGTTAGTAACCGTAGCCTAGTGGTCAGGCGCGCGGGTGCATAAGTACACGTGCCTTGAGTGACCGGGGTTCAAGCCCGTGACTACTGAATACGGTGCTGTTTCTTGTAATCTGTCTATCTTGTGAACTCCTCTGACCGTTTGGTCGTCCCGGAGTATAAAACAGAAAATTTATTTATTATTTAACCGCCGCCGTAGAGGCCGCCGTAGCCTAGTGGTCAGGCGCGCGGGTGCATAAGTACGCGTGTCTTGAGTGACCGGGGTTCAAGCCCGTGACTGCTGAATGCGGTGCTGTTTCTTGTATTCTGTGTATCTTGTAAACTCCACTGACCGTTTGGTCGTCCCGGAGTATAAACAGAAAATTTATTTATTTATTTTAACACTGGAACACTTCCCAAACATCAAAACAGATTATTATTATTATTATTTTCTCCTTCATGGGATTTTTTTCGTCCCGTGACGGGTAATACTACAAGTATATGGGGTGGTTGGTGGCGTCCAGTTTCTATTATTATTATTACTGGTCGAGGATCTCTCTGACTATCCTCACTGATATTCAGGATCACGGCTTTCTCGTCACAGAACTTGTGAGGGTTAATCTTCAGTGTTGAACGTTTGGAGGTTTGGAGGGGGTTAGGATGGTGTTATCATACTTGCAAACATCTTGGAAGCGCCATTGGCGTCTCAAACTTATCAGCTCTGGTGATCTAATCTCCGCATTTTAAGTTGGCCAGCTAAGTTGTACCATTTTAAGTAATGTTTCAAATTGTATATGTTTAATTTTTATACATTATTTCAAATAATGTATAAAAATTAAACCCTTTTCCAAACTCGTTACAGCACTAACTGAGTCACCCGATCTCACAATATTCAACAATGTAGCATCAGCTAGGAATTAATCAAAGAGCCAAAACATCTCTACATCCGGGCTTAACAGAGAAATGAGCAAACTACTTCTTTACAATGCGCTTCAAATGATCAGCCAATGTGGCATAATACGGTCAGCAATATTTAGCAAATAAGACTTACAGAGATGAAATCATTTAACAACTGTTATCCGACATGATGGCTTAAAAATAACAGACCTAAGAATAAATTCATTCAAGCAAAGCAATGGATCATTTCAAAGAACTTTGTAAGTTAAGAGAAACTAAATATTCTTTTATACATTTGGTCATTTTGTTCCTCTCTGCTCCTAGCATAACGCTACGATTGGTTTCTTCTTGGAAACAAAATAATTATTTATTTGTTTACGTGATGAAAACTTAATAAAATAGCTACGGACAATTATGAAACCGCACTTTCATAATAATATGCATTTTAAAATAACAGCGATAATTATCTGGAGATTAGTACTACAAAACCATCATTTTTGCGGCCCTCGCGGGTAACAGAGTCGATGTAGTAGTAGTAGTAGTGGCACATGATGCAAGAAAGCAAGTGTAGGAGCTTATGCAGCATCAGCCAAAAAAAAAAAAAAAAAAAAAAATCACACCATTCCCTCCAAATGCCTGTCCAGTTCCTCCTTAAATTTATTTAACCTATCAACTTCCACAACGACAGATGGAAGTTTGTTCCAGCAATTAACCACCCGCTGGCTAAAGGCAAACCTCCGCACATCCACTCTACATCCATCCTTTCTCAATCCGAACCTATGTCCCCGTAGGCTCGTAAGCTGAACAAGTGGAAGGATCCCACCAGAATCTAGCACGCTCAACCCACTCAAGGCCTTATAGACCTCAATCAGATCACCGCGCAGGTGCCCAGTCTCCAGCCACTGCAATTTGCAGAACTTAAGCCTCTCCCCGTAAGAGAATCCCTTCATTCCCCCCACCAATCGTGTTGCTCCTCTCTGCACACGCTCAAGCAAATCTACATCCTTCCCAAAATGAGGCCTCCAGACCCGCACGCAGCACTCAAGGCGCGGCCCGACCATTGCCCCATACAGAGGGACAATCACCTCCCTTTCCCCGCTAGCAAAATTCCTATACATCACCGACAAAACCCCATGACCTGCCCTAGTAGCCCGTCCGCATTGCTCAGAAAACCCCACATCTGACCGCACAACTACCCCCAGGTCCCTTTCACCTTCCACCACCTTAAGTGTGGTACCACACAGTTGGTACGCTTCTCCGGGGTTACCTCCACCCACATGCAGTACTTTGCATTTGTCAAGGCTGAACCTCAGTTGCCACTTCCCAGCACATCCGCCCAAACCATCTAGATCCTGCCGCAGCAGCACACCGCCATTACCGTCACCAACAACCCTGCCAACCCCTGTGTCATCTGCAAACCTCGACATTAAGTCTGACATACCCCCATCAATATCATTGATAAATACACAAAACAACAGTGGACCCAACACCGAACCCTGTGGGACTCCACTAATAACATCAGTCCACGAAGAGCAGCACCCATCGACTACCACCCTCTGTCTTCTCCCACTCAACCATCCTTTTATCCATTGTAGCAACTTACCCTTAATACCATACTGCTCCAATTTGTACAGTAGTCTTCCATGCGCAACAGTGTCAAAAGCTTTCCTGAAATCCAAGTATATGATATCAAAATTATTTTTTGCATCCAGTTCCTTTGTGACCACATCATAATAACCAATCAAATTTGTCAGACAAGACTTTCCCTTAACAAACCCATGCTGTGTTTGAATTATTGCTGCAGTATTGTCTAGATGATCCTGCAATGCATCTTTAACCAGTGACTCCATTATTTTACCCGGAACAGAAGTTAAACTAACTGGTCTGTAATTACTCGTGTCACCCTTCGATCCACCTTTGTGAATTGGGGACACATTTGCACATCTCCAGTCCGTGGGAACCTCCCCTGAGTCCAAGGATGCTCTCATAATTATGGCTAAGGGTTTGCTTAGTTGCTTTGCCGCCTCCTTTAAAATAACTGGATAGATCCCATCCACCCCAGGCCCCCTTCTTATGCTCAACTTCAACAACCTCTCCTCCACCTTGCTCTCAGTCACCACAAAATCATCAAGCACACTGCTACAATTTGATAACCTTCTTCCATTTTCAAACTGTAATAATTCCTCACGTGTGAATGTAGATGCAAAATACTCATTCAGTTTGTTTGCTATCTGAGCAGGATCATCAACAGTTGAACCATTGATGTCAAGTGGACCAATCATATTCATCCCCTTCCTTTTAGAGTTTATATAAGTAAAGGAATCCTTGCTGTTTTTCTTAGCATCTTTTGCCAAAGATTTCTCGTAATCCGCCTTCGCCTGCCGAACCTCCTTTGTGACCTGATTACAGACTAGCTTATATCTGCCACAGGCTTCTGCGTCACCTGATAATTTATATGCATCCCATGCATTTTTCTTCTCTGTTACGAGTCTCATTAGTTCATTTGACAACCATTTAAGCCTAAACCTTGAACGATATTTCTTAATCGGTATATAAAGTCTAGTAGCTTCCACGATTAATTCCTTGAATGCTTCCCACTTAGAATTTACTGTTTGTAACATCGTCAGTTGATCCCACTGTACAGAATTTAAAAACTGTCTGAGACCACTGTACTCCCCTTTACGGAAGCAAAAACCCTTTCCTTTACCCTTGACGGTAGTTACCTCTTTGAGTAAATCCCACTTCAGCACACTGTGATCAACCACCGTTCTTCTCACACCGGATGGAAAAGGCCTGGGTTCGAATCCCCTCGATTAGTTTTTCACAACCTGGCCGAGTTAGTCGGTCTCAGGCAAGGGTTGCATGGTTTTTCTTCCAGAAACTTGGTTTATTATCCAACAAAAAGTGCCAAAACAACTACGGCCTTATAGCCTTAGTTCCTTTGACACGTAACCCTTCTGTTACAAATAGGTGTGCACAAAAGGGGCTAAAAATACAATTTTTGCATATTCTACATTGCTAGTAGAACGTTCATACAGAGGCTAACAACGAAAGAGAAGTGATGTGACCAATATAGACTTACCGTTCCATCACCATCCGAAGCTACAACAGTAGTCACCACAGTACCGAGCGGAACGGTATCTTGAAGACGGATCGGAAGAGGCACACTGGTAAATACTGGCGGTACGTCATTTCGATCCTGAAACAGGAAGAAATCATTGAATTGTCACCCATATTTTAAAATTTACTATTTTTTAAAAAAAATCTTCTCGAGTATTAGCGATTATATGAGTATAAAGGGGTTTCACTGCAGATAAGATGCCTTCGACTTTTTAACTGTAAATGCTTTAAAAATTATGCCCTAAATAGACGAAGGCTTGTTCAGATCGTATATTAAGCACAGAGAATGAAGTGGAAAAATTAAAAAAAATTACCTGTACAGATACAGTAATACTGCAAGTTGCACGTTGGTCCGACTCTTCATTTTCCAGTGTTCCTATAACCAAAATGTAAGAACCCCGCTGTTCGTAGTCTAAACCCTTAAGAGTTCGGAGAATGCCGTTCACAGGATCGATTGCAAATAACTTCGTATCGCCATCTTTGATGATGTAAGTGATACTACTCACGGTATCGGGGTCTGTAGCCTGGAAATAATTGTCAAGAACGTTATGACACAATAATTGTAAATTTCATTTTTGTAACACTTAAACTAGAACAGCGGCTGATTCAACGCAGATTACACTGAAAATTAAAATTTAAAGAACCATCACTGAAATACTCGAATTTAACGTACTATTTTTTTATTTTTCGAACATTATTTTGACATCCACGTATTATACGTTGCTTTAACATCCACCAAAAAAACCCATCCTAATTACATTTGTTTTGACAAGCGTAATAGCTATCTTCTATCTTCTGGTAAATTTAGCAACAAAATAAACGCAACTCTGAATTTTGTCTGTTGCCCTTCGACAGAAAACTCATTCCCGATGTACTTGTTCCATTAACGTACTCAAAATTCTAACTCGTAAGGTCATATTCGGGATAAATCCCCCTTTCTTGCTCTATTGTTCATGATATGACTGTAGAAGTAAGCGTACACGCAGTACATTTATGTTTGCTTCTCGAATTTTATAAACTAGGCTTTCAGATATGGTTCGGACAAGTTTTCAGAAATACATTTCATCTGTGTACCAATGACTCCTAGTTGGAAACCGTTAAACGCTGCACCAGGAATTGTTAATTGAAGTAGAGTTTAGAGAAGGACAAAAGAACCATCAACGTGAATAAGCTTCGCAAGGTAGAACACAAAAACAGTACTGTATTTCAGATTGCGTCTTGTGCATAAATCACGAGGGTCGTTTCAGAACTTTGTTATATGTAATAAGACAACCAGTCACTAATCAATAGGAAACTTACTACATTTATCCCTTATTCTTTATTTATTTCAAGTCCTAGATCACACCGGCAAGTAGATCATATGGTAATCAAACAGTAACAATAATAAATAATGGTTAACCACATGTAAAGGAAACATTTCTTAAAAAAAAGTTGAAACAAATTCAAATATTGCAGGCTTCAGAAGCCTGCAATATTTGATTGCTTACTCAATCACAACTTCCATCGACCCACTCCTCCAATCAAACTAGCATCGAAAACATTTCAAAATAGAATCCCCGAAGTGGTTTCTTCACTAATATAAACAAAAGGTAATCACATCAGAGAGAGAGAAGCAGGTCAGAAAAATAAGGAGGATATGTCAACACCTCTCAACTATGGGTTGTAAATTGTTGACATATCCTTATCCTGCAATTCTGCAACGGTTGTAAAACATTCTCATGGCGATAGGTTTTATCTTAAGCACCGTCATAAATTGTCAGTATTATTTTATTATTCTGTTTCAAGTGAGACGCAGATGTCGGCCAATTTAAAGACTTGAGCGTTAGCTGAAGTTTTGAATAAAAATCGAAATTTATTCGATTTTTGTTAAAGGAATGTTAAGTTTTTTGGGCTTATTTTCGTAATTTCTCTGCATTATCGACATGATTTTCGTATTTTTAAGCGCAAATGCGTAAAATTCTTATTGTTTTAACCATGTCCGTCCGTCTGCCAGCATATAACAACTTAAAGAAAAAAAAAAGATAAACTGCAGCCATTATCAACTCACTACAGGATGGAAGCCTCCTCAACAATTCATGCTGAGGGAAATGGACCATAATCTGCCACGCTGGTCCAGTGCGGGTTGGCAGATCGACCGTATTCAGCAGTCAGGGGCTTAAACCCCGGTCTACTCAAAGAGCGTGTGCTACTGCACTCCCGCTCCTGACCACTCGGCAATAGATTTTCATGAAATTTTATATTCGGGTCTTATCGAAAGAATTTTCATTCGTCTTAATTTTCATTAATGGGTTTACAAGCGCCTTTATTAACTCGGAAACAATATACAAACACATATACCTACAAACAGTTAAACGCATAATGTCATCCCCAAGCGCTACTAAAATAACCACCAACGTTTGACCAGGGTCTCCTTTATTTACCTTCACTTGGACAATATCATAGTTTGCCACATTTTCAGGAACAAGCCCCTCATATGTGCTTTTCTCGAAAATTGGTTTCTCGTCTTGAACATCGTTCACATATACTGTGACACTCGCAGTGGCGAACCTTGCGTCTGGTGCCCGATCTCGTGCAGAAACAACGATGTTATGCGTCTGTTGTCGTTCGTAATCCAATGCTTTCCGCGTGTAGATGTGTCCACTCTGTGAGTTGATTTCGAAGTCACTGCAAATGAAGAGAATAATTTTCACAACTTTATATGTAATTTTACAATTTCAATTTAAAAATGCGCAGTGGAAGCGAACAAATAAAATTAAGTGCGATTCTAGACATTGAACTTGAAACCAAACCTCTTTAAAGACGTTGTACATATCGGAATGCAATACTACTACAAAATAAAACTGGCTAAAATGTTTTCCAAGTTAACGTATTACTTCGTATAACTTTTAACAATGACCAGGTTACCAATAGCGATTGTGATCAGTACTGCATCGGCTCAATTTAAATTGTTGGTGACCCAAAACTGGAGTTATTATGTAAACCGTTGAATTTAATAAAATGAAAAATTAACGATATAGTGAAAAGGGTTTAGCCTCAATATTTAAATATGAGATTAACCGCAATAACCTCATATCTAATAACGGCGTTTTCCTGTTTTGTTCCCTTTATTTTTCGTCAATGAGAAAATATCAACAAAAATTACAGAAAGTTATTTCTGTAATTTTTGTTGATACAAAAAAAATTACGTACAGTTCCACGCACTTTCTCTCTTTTCATAATTGAAACAAGAAATGATTTATGTCTACTGTTACAATTTCCCAAAATTCTTGAGTTGCCCATATTCTTCTATAAAAATGAAGCGTAATTATACACGTATAGAATATTAATTGCAAAATTTAAACTGGTGTACTGACTGTGCAATTAAAAAATTACACAGTCTTTGAAAAAATATATGGTCATTTGCGTTTTAAAATTGTGAAGTGCCGAGTTTCGCTATTCCTGTTTTTTCCAGGTTCAAAAGAGAAATCTGAAAAAGTTTTATTTTCACATATATTCGTAAAATATGCTGTGCATTTTCTAAAAAAAATAATAAAACCATTTTGGTACAGTTTCAAATGTTGTTTGCAGCAATATGAACTTAGCTTGCTAATGCTCTGATATTTGTAAAGTGTACAATTTTTAATAATAACTGTTCATGATTTTCTATAGTTTGAGGTGGCAACTAATAAAAAGGCTTTAAAATTTTTGTTAGGTTTTACAGATAAACATTATCAATATATATTTTATTTTACTGTACATTTAATATAGGAAATTTCCGTATAGAAAAATTCAATTAACAGCAAACCATAAAAAATAGCACATTTTTCTCTCAGGAAAATTTAGAAATGTTAAGTTTCATTTTATGATTCTAAACGCAGAAAAATTAGAGTTGAAATTTAATAAGTAATATGAAGACCAAACAAAAAATCGGGTAATATGTAATCATACAGCTTGGGGAGAAAGTAAAAAAAAAGTGAACTGATATGTAGCAACTACACTCTACTGAGGGTTCTAAAGTTTGAGATTTGCAACAAACCATCCTCCCCCATACCGGATGGAAAAGACCTGAGTTCGAATCCCATCGATGACGATAGGAATCTTTATGGGTCTTTTTCACAACGTGGCTGAGTTAGTTGGTCTCAGGCGAAGGTACCATGGTTTTTCTTCCCGGAACTCGGGCTTTTCATCCAGCAAACATAAAATCAACCTCAGAACACACGCAATTTACAGACGATCTACACAGAGCAACATGGCCTTAGTTGTCGATGCTCCTAAAGCCCAACAACAACCTTCTGAAAAGGTCTACAAGCTCTGGTATTTCAAAGGAAGAAAGAATGACAAGATATCAATCATAGAGCATCCCATGGCACTTTTAACTACTATAAACTTCGAACCATAGACACATATTAAGATGTTCCGCAATAACAAGTGACGAAATCTATTAGTCAGCAAGCGCCTTCAGAATAATTGTAAAAAGCACTTTTACCTATTATTCAAGTTCGCACCACAGGTAAGATACACATATCCATATGCTCTTAATCAATGTTATTTATTTTCTCGATAAATTAATTGATTGAATACGTTTTAAACGTTATGGTTTTATTTATATTTCCGCATCACTGTTTCAAAACCACTCTACCGATCATAATTTCTCCACTCACCTCGTCTATAACTGTTCTTTTGCGTTTATTTTCCTAACTATTCAGAATACTACTAACTGGTAAATAATACACCTTAAAGAAATAATAAATGAAGGAGTGAAACAACACAGAGATTTATTTTGACGGTCTCCACTGAATGTAAAAAATGGGTACAATATATATACTGGCCTATCATTATTATCCGGAAATTAGTCCTGGACTGGCCAGTCCAAATTTTCGACGCTCGTGTACTCAAACCAGTCCGTCAGAATGCATGCGAGAAGTATGACATGTAGCGTTTCTTGCAGATATAGGTATGGGCCTTCCCCGACGTGCTGCCACATCCATTATTGTCCAGGAAGTATTCTAGATAGACCTCAGCATAATTTAACACTAAACAAGAAAAAGAAACATCTGAAAAATAAAACATTTTACATACCTGTTTCCAGAAATGGAGTAGTAGACTTCACCATTCGCTCCAATATCATTGTCCCGTGCCTAAAATAGGAATAATAAGATCACAATATGAAAAAAAAAAATATGCACCTAAATTCACACTCATAACAATAAACTGAATTATCTCTTACAATAACTGAACCCTGCACCAGCACTCAGCCTTCGAAAGAATCCTCACATTCTGTAAAGGCGCAACAGTTGTTTTTTATTTCTTATGGCCAAACTAAAGGATCGCAAAATAAATGTGAAATAATACTCATGTTTACTATGCATTGAGTTGACTTTGCATTAACATCACCCACTTGTGTAGGAATAAACATATCTGTGACTCCAGTTAAGGCTCATAGTCGTGAACGGCTAATATAAGATTGTAGTTAGCTCAGGCAGCGATCATTTGAGTGTCTGCGAAGAAGAACTGGTTGACGTCCAGATCTTTACAACTTCGAAAGTCGAATATTGTTCAGGTAAAACGTGCAGGTGCCAGTAACAACAGCCAACGTGGTTAAGTATTCCAGTAGATTCGTGTGGCGAATCTACCGTGACTAAAACAGCGGTTGAACCACCATTCAAAGGTCACACTTTGGGAAACCACGTGTAGTCAACGATCGTGGTGAGTCACGCAGCTCAACGTGCGAACAGCAAGACCAATATCTACATGGTCTATGCTCCGGACGACTATGGCACTAGACAGTCGTCACGGGGATTCGTGCTCGCTGTGAGACACAAGAAACTGCTCCTTGCATGGGCATGTCAACAATAAAACTGGACCACCTGCCCTCGTGGGTAGTACAGCCGGTAGAATCGCCGTCCTCCCCACATCGGGTGGAAAAGACCTGAGTATCAATCCCATCGATGACGGGAAGAATTTTATGGGCCTTTTTCACACCGTGGTTGAGTTAGTTGGTCTTAGACGAGGTCAGCATACTTTTTTCTCTCGGAAATTCTATTTTTCTTCCGGCGAACAGAAAATCTTCCACAGAACACGTGCAATTTACAGTCAATTTACACAGAGCAATCTAGCCTTATTCGCTGATGTCCCTAAAAACCTTACAACAACAACAACTAGACCACTAACATATAGAAATCTGTCCAGATCTGATGAATTCCGTTTCCAAATCTATCATGCTGATGGAACCATTCGCATTTGCAGAAAGCAACATGAGGTCATGGCTCATGTTGCTTTCTGCAAATGGGTATTGGGTATGTTGAGGGTATAACGGCTCCTGGGATTTCTCCCATCTCCGCGTACGTTCTCTGTATCGAGTGATAGTGCCCTGTCAATGCCAGAGGTTTGACAGTGTGTGGGTCATGTAGAATGTACTATGTTGTGCCCATTGTTCATCCGGCCTGTCAGCTGCGAGGCCCCTAGTGGGGTCTGACGTTACCATACCCAGCGACGGAGACGCCGGCCGGGTGTATCAATAAGACGGTTTGCTTAATAATACGGTTTGTTTAAACATTCAGTGGGGTTTTCGCTGAATGAGTTTTTCTAGAGGTCTAATAGTTCGGGCAGTAATTTGGGTGTATTAGATTTGGACCTATGTGGTAATACGCTGTGTAGGAATAGTTTTGGAAGGGGAGGCAGGAGACTAGGGGGTAGAAATAGAAGGAAGGGATTGATAGGGAAGGTAGTCCCTCTTTTTCAGTGGGCATGCCCATGCCACACCAGAAGGAAAAGTGGGATGGCGGGAGGGGAGCAGACAGTGAAAGCGTCGTCCCCCTCTCGCCTGGGAAAGGGGAAAAAGCAGGCTGGAACAGATGTCCAGCCCCGTTTTCCAGATGGCCTTCCTTGGCTTCCAGAGGAACCGTCCAAGGTTCAGAGTATGTCCGTTCCAGTCCTTGTGTTTAGGTAGTCCTTTCAGGAGTCACCACACCACGGAGCACTCAGTGGTGCACGGGGAAAGAGACACTTTGCCGTTTCCATTTAGTAATTGCAGTTTTCTCGTTTTGTCTTGTCCGATTTTCTGGTTGTTGTCATATCTGGCTTCACCTTGGGAGGGTTGGTGAGAACGTAATGATTTTGTTGTGTTGTTCTGTATCACTATTTTTATGTCAATCTGTGTAAGGCGATGAGTGTTCTTCGCCTGGTGAAGAGCTGCTGAGCAAAGTTTGTTAGTGCTCCATATTTTTCACTCGAGTCCAGCAAATGTGGTTCCATATTTTTTGGGAAGTACTTTATTGTAGTCATTAATCTACATCGCAGGTCTTCATAGTTTGGACAGTTATACATGACGTGTGTCCAACTCTCCGCTTCACCACACATGCATCTCGGGTCTTCTTCCAATCCCATCTGGGCCAGCTTTTCTTTGAACGCGTCATGGCCTGTCAGTACATATGATGTGTGAAGTCCTGGTTTTAACCAAGTGAGCGTTTGCGGGAATATTTTTTCCAGGTTCGGTTTTGAATTTTTTTGTGATTCAGCCTTTGGTGGTTTCAGTCCAACGACGTTGCCAGATTCGGGTGAGGTGGTTCTGAAAACTCTTCTTTTCCTCTTTGCATGGCGTGCTCTTGTTGACCGTGTAATCTAGGAAGGTGCAGGGAAGTCCCTTCACTATATGGCATTTGATTCCACTGTTTGCGATTTCCAAGTCTAGGGAAAGGACCCCCGCCAGGACCTGCAGGGCGTTAGTGCTTGTGGTGCTACAGGCTTGCGTGGTAGTGAGCAGTACAGTTCTTTGGATTGCGTCCAGGGTTGTCCGATTTACAACCATTGCTGTTTTGGTGTACCAAGCCAGAGCTGCGTACAGAATGGCTGGAAGGAAGACTGTTTTATAATATAGGTTGAGGCTATGTTTTGATAACACCCAGTCCCGTCGTGTGATTCTTGCTAGTAGGCCAGCGTATCTTTTTATTTTTGTGCGAATGTAGGATGGGTGTTGCTTGAAGGAAAGATTGTTATCAAGAACAATGCCAAGGTATTTCATTTTGCCGGTTAAGCCAATGGTCTTGGTGTCAATCTTAATTTGAGGTGGCCTGCGGATATCAAGTCTGCCCTTGAGTAGAATGGATGTAAAGAGGCCTGGGAAAGCACGCCCTCCAAGTCAAGGATGAGAAACTCATCCAGGATAATGTTCCACAGGAGAGCCCCCCCCACGACTGAACTCTGGGGGCATCCTCTGCGGACCGGTCGGTGAATTTTACCATATGGTGCAGTAACCTGAATTCTTCTGTTCTCAAGGTATGATTTAATGGTACCAAAGAGGTTTCCAGGCAGCTGAGCCCTTCTGAGCCTCGCCAGCATGCTCGACCACCATGTGTCAAACACCCCGGCAAAGTCCACGGAGATTGCTAAGAAATATTTTTCTTGGCATGCAGTAGCAGAACTGATGAAATGACGCAGGGCTTCGGTAGTGGACGATCCTGGCTTAAATTCGTATTGCATTTGGGCGGTCAAGTTTTCTGTTTGATAGTAGTGGCTTGTTCTTGAGTGCAGCAACCTCTCAACGAGTTTACTAGTAACTGGTAGGAGAGCGGTGGTCTGTAAGAACTTGGTAGTATAGGTAGCTTTGTGGGATTTTTCAATATTAGTTTAACTCCAGCAACCTTCCAAGAGGTGGGAAAGGTACTGGCATTCAGACATCTATTGTATAATTGGAGTAATAACTGCGGAGCGTATTCTACCACATTTTTAATTATTTCTGCTCCAGGAGATCGGGACCGGGGAATTTTTTATTTCTAATTTGTGCTGCAGCCAAGTTCAATTCCTCCAGTGTGAAAGGTGGTTCCTGCTGTCCGCTGGCATATGCTTCATTATCGGCACAGATGGCAATTTGTTCAGGCAGAGTTGGTGTTGCTGGTTCAGAATAGATAGCTTCCAGTATGTTGCTCACCTACTGATGCCAGTTTGTTGTCAGAGTTCCTTGTGAAGTCCGAGTTGTGGTAATAACTTTTCCCCTGGGAGCTTGTTGATGTTGATTTTATACACCACTCCCCAGGGTTCCCTGTTTCCAGTTTCAGTAACTAGATTTTCCCGAGGTCTTGCATTTGCTTTTGACTATTTCGCTAGTATACTTATTTCTCGCCGTTCTGAATACAGGGTGTCTCAAAAATACACGACATAACTTCAGGAATGACTACCTCATATGTAGAAAATATTTTATATCAACATAGTTCCGGAAATGCTTGGTTTCCGAGTTTTGAAGGTCTGTCTATGACACTTAACTGTTCACATCACCTTATCTTATAGTAGTTGTTCAAAATGTCTAGCTTCTGCCTGAACCGGCCTCACATCGACGTCTCATGGACTCGCGAAGACGATGCCAAATTCCTGGCATGTTTCGCATTGTCTCACAACCTGCCACAATTCGATTACCTACCCACAGATCAGGAAACCTTCGATTCAGGTAATTGCAAGCTAGGTGGCTGAAATGTGCATCGTGCATGAAGTATGCTTGTTGGCGAATGATCAATGGCGTGTCGTCCAAGAAATCAGGCATATTGTTTTCCAGAAAGTTTCTGTACGCCTGCCCTGTAAGTTTGTTTGGAAGTACATGGAGCCCAAAAAACTTATCACCAAAAACACCCGTCCTGATCATGAGGCTAAACCGCTGTTGGTGATGTGATGGACGAATTGCATGTGGGTTTTCCTCAGCCCCATACATGCTGATTGTGAAAGTTTTGAATTCCGTCTAGTGTGAACTGTGCTTCATCTGTGAATATCACTAAGGCAGTAAAGTGAGGAGTTGCACCATACTGTTTAAGGAACCACTGGCAGAACATTACTCGCGCAGGGTAATCTGCTGGTGACAAGGCCTGTACACGTTGGAGATGGTAAGGAGACAGTTGGTGTTCTCGCTACACTCTCCAAATAGTCGAACGTTGAACAGTAAGTTGCATTGCTATTCTGTGTGTGCTGATTCCTTGAATGTCATCCGAATATAAGTTCCATCAGCGTTTAGACTCCCAGGTAACAAGTACAGCTTGCCTGGCATATATGAGGGAATGTCTGTGACAACCTCAAGAACCAGCTAGAAAGAGAGCTAGCATGCACAACATCCAAAATCTCCTCCTCTACTTCAGGAGTCGTAGATCTTGGTCGTCCTCTGTCGGCAGCACAAGGTGTTAAGGTCCCATGTTCACAAAGGCGGCGATGGCTACCTTCAAACGTTTTCCTGTCTGGACACCTTCGTTCTGGGAACCTTTGTGGTACAAACGACGAGCCTCCAGAGCATTGCCGTCCGCCAAACTGTACATAAAGTGCATATCCGCTTACTCTTGATTTGAGTACATGGTCGGAATGGAAAACCACCAGATTCTGTCAGTACCTTGTGATGAAGGAAATAACCTGCGGGAGATAAGACAATCCGGTTAATAACTCGAGAACCAAGCATTTCCGGAACTATGTTGATATAAAATATTTTTATTGTCTACATATGGGGAACTCATTCCTGAAGTTATGCCGTGTATTTTTGAGACACCCTGTATATTCCTTAATGCCTCCACTTCAGCTGGCGACCAAGTTCGTCTCGCTCTCTGGAATGATTTTCTTTTTCTGATGATGTCTCGTCTAAGGTGTTGGATCTCTTTGGTCCACCATGGGACCAGTCCTGGGGTTTGTTTTTTCCTCTGGATGGTCTTTTGGCTTGCATTCGTAATGGCCTTTGTGACGCTTCTTTGAATCTCATTGAGATCTGTCAGGCGTTGTATTTGCTCCATTTGCCTAGCAGCCGCGGGAAAAAGGACTTCTTTGAAACATTCCCAGTTCGCCTTTTGAACCACAAAGAGTGTCTCCATTTTTCTGGGAATTTAGTTGCGCTCCAGGTTTCTTTGTAGGTGATAAGTAATTACTCTGTGGTCGGAGGTTGTCCACGAGTCCTGGACCCACCAATTCAGGATGTAGCCCGCCAGACTTCCAGTGGCCAGGGTGACATCGATAGTCGACTCCCACAGAGTGTTGCAAAATGTTGCCAGTTGGTTCGGCCTGTTTATTATGACCAGTTGCGAGGTCGAGATGTATTCTTGCAAGAGCTGGCCGTTTCGGGTTCCGTTCCGGTCCGGGGTCAGGCTGTGCCAGCCCGGGGACCGATAGTTTACATCAGCTCCCACCAATATTTTTTGACCCGGGAGAGCATTTTTTTCAGGTATATGACGGCAAAGGTGATTTATTCTCCCAGTCTGCAGTAAAGTGAGACCGCATAAAAGGGACCCAGTGGTGTCAGTACTTGGGCACAAGCTGCCCAGGGGGTGCATAGCTGAGTTATTTTCGTGACAGTGCAGTTCGGATTTTTTACTGCTATGGCTGCCCACGGAATTTCTTCCTCTGTCTGTATGATTTTATAATTGATTGGGTATCCACACACTTGGTTTTTGTGTGTAGGGTTCTTGCAACAGCAATATGTCTGCTCCTTCCTCATCACCCTTGATTCTGAGCTGCTCTGCGACAGCCCTTGCTTTCTGTGCGTTAAGCTGCATTAATTGAACTCTCGTTGTGTTATAGTGTTTACTGCGTCTCTCCATAATCGGTTCTGAGTTGGTAGAGACTCTTGGTTTTAAGGTAAATGGGGCATTTTAGATCCCTTACTGAATGTGAACATTCTTCAGTGGAGACACGATTTGCGGTTCAAAAGGCGAACTGGGAATGTTTCAAAGAAGTCCTTATTATTAACTTTGCAGACTTGCAGTTTAAGCATGTTGGATTTTGTTCTCTGTTTGGGCACGTCTTGTATTCGTGGCCTTTACTGGAGAAGTGGCCACAGGTGGGGGTATCCTAGTTATAAGTGTGGGTGGTGTGGCCAAACCCGCAACACCGGAAGCATTTTGGCCCAGTAACGTGCTCCCAGAAACGATGGGAGCCCCACTCGATGTAAATTCTATTCTGGTGCTTAAGACTGTGCCAGGCGGCTGGGGCCAATTCAATAACCCAGTTTCTGTTAGATCCCGTATTTGGTTTCGTGAAGTATCTGGGCATGACGAGGTTTTGGCGTTGTTCTCGCTGGTGTAACTCTCGCAAGTTCGTGGAGACAATTTCTGAGGCAATTTGACTGGGCATCAGGTCTTTGTTCACTTCAAAGACGATGATGGTTGGACCTCTTTTCTTTGGCATCTCTGCTGTAAGCCCAAGGGCAGCAATTTTTGGGTTATCCATTATTTCTTGAATATCTCCCCTGGCCTCCGTTTCCTACATTTTTGGTTTTTCATATGGATTTTATCTGTATGGTTTTTAAGTCCTCCTTTAGTTCTCTCATAACTGTAGATTTTATTTCTTTGCTTGTCTTAGCTTTCTCAGTATTTTCATCATCAGCGGGTCTGAGGACGACCAGGTTCGATGTCTTCAATAGTGGTTGGCTCTTTCTTTGTGGGACGCTTGTTGTTTGCTGCAGTTAGTTTTGATTTATCCTCAGCGCATCGGCATATGTGGGCACACGCTGTAGCATTTGTTTTGCCCCACATTCCATATAGGCTTGCAGCCTCGCTGCAGCTCTCTCACTTTCAACGTGTGTTTCTGTTATGATAGTTTCCATCTTGTTAAATATTGTGACGATTTGTGCTCGCACTCCTGCGGAGGTTCTGCTCGATTGCTCCTTAAAAATGCTTTCAAGGGCGGTTTTCAGGCTGAGTGCCTTTTCGTGTATTGTTCCCTCTGGGAGAGCAGGGTCCGGGGGGGGTCTCCTGTTTCTCCTGAGGAATTCTTCAAGATTGTTGTTTTCTCCACTGTGTTCCTCGATTTCGTCGGTGACCTCGTTTCCCTTTCGCCTTTTCGCCCCATTTTCTTTATGCCTTTTCTCTTTGTTTGTGGGGTCCCAGTTCAGGGATCCTCACCGTCTTCTTGGCGATCCAAAATTGTTAGGTGGTTGTCCCCCCCCCTTGTAGTTGGGGTTCTTTTGTTGATTTCTCTGTTTTTCCTTCCAGTTTTTCTGCTGAATTTTTCCAGTTTCTATAGTAGGAGGGCTCTAAATGTGGCCGAACGCCTTAAATCTCAAGTCTGTGGCACTATTTGCGGCCGTGTGATGCAAAATTTAAGTTTTTTGGTTATCCCCTTGGGGGAGGGATTAATGAAATCAAGGTATTGTATTTCCCAGATTGGTTTAAGGTTTTTACTTGCTTGTCAAGTCGGTTGGATGTCGACGGCCAATGGTATGCCTTCCTGCCGATCACGTGACCAAGTTGTTGTTTTAATGTAGGCTGGGAAGGAGCAATGGCACCCAACAATGAACATAAATAATTAGAATGAACATAATTTAAAGGAACTGGATGCAAAAAATAATTTTGATATCATATAGTTGGATTTCAGGAAAGCTTTTGACACTGTTGCGCATGGAAGACTATTGTACAAATTGGAGCAGAATGGTATTAAGGGTAAGTTGCTACAATGGATAAAAGGATGGTTAAGTGGGTGAAGACAGAGGGTGGTAATCAATGGGTGCTGCTCGTCTTGGACTCATGTTATTAGTGGAGTCCCACAGGGCTCGGTGTTGGGTCCACTGTTGTTTTGTATATTTATCAATGATATTGATGAGGGTATATCAGGCTTAATGTCGAAGTTTGCAGATGATACAAAGGTTGGCAGGGTTGTTAATGACAGTAATGGCAGTGTGCTACTGCAACAGGATCTAGATAATTTGGGCAGATGGGCTAAGAAGTGGCAACTGAAGTTTAACCTTGACAAATGCAAAGTACTGCATATGGGTAGAAGTAACCCCAGAGAAACGTACCAACTGTGTGGTACTACACTTGAGGTGGTAGAAAATGAAAAAGACCTGGGAGTAATTGTGCAGTCAGATATGAAGTTTTCTGAGCAATGCAGACAGGCTGCCAGGGCAGGTCATCGGGTTTTGCCAATGATATATAGGAATTTTGCTAGCAGGGAGAAGGAAGTGATTGTCCCTCTGTATAAGGCAATGGTCAGGTCAGGCCACGGCTTGAGTACTGCGTACAGGTCTGGAGGCCTCATTTTAGGAAGGATGTAGCTTTACTTGAGCGTGTACAGAGAAGGGCAACAAGATTGATGAGGGGAATGAAGGGATCCTCTTACCTATCAAGAGAGGCTTAAGTTCTGCAAATTGCAGTGACTGGAGACTAGGCACCTGCGCGGTGATCTGATTGAGGTGTATAAGGCCTTGAATGGGTTAGCACGCTGATGGGATCCTTCCACTTGTTCAGATTACGAACCTAAGGGGACATAAATTCAAATTAAGAAAGGACAGATGTAGAACAGATGTGCGGAAATTTGCCTTTAGCCAGCGGGTGGTTAATTGCTGGAACAAACTTCCATCTGTCGTTGTGGAAGTTGATAGGTTGAATAAATTTAAGGAGGAACTGGACAGGCATTTGGTGGGAATGGTGTGATTTTTTTTTTGGCTGATGCTGCATTAGCTCATACACTGGCTTTCTTGCATCACATACCACTATTACTACTACTATTACTACTACGTGACCAAGTTGTTGTTTTAATGTAGGCTGGGAAGGATCAATTGCACCCAATAATGAACATAATTAGATTACACAAAAAAGAAAATAAACCAGGATTTTAAAATATGAAGATATATCATTATGTAAATTATATAGGTAGTAATCGGAGCTCGAGTTCGTTGTTCTACACAACTTTTCTATCTTCTGTAACAATATTAAGCAATAAAAAGACTAAGACAACGTGCCATGCCACAAGGCCGGCAGTCCGCTAACAGGTTTCAAGAACATAACAATAAATTCTCTGTCTTTCCATGGCCGCCTCAACCCAAATGACCATGTTTGGAACCTACTAGTAAAGGACATCAGATGTTACAGCCATTTACTGCCTGACCATGTGTCGGCATTATGGGACAAATTGTTAAACGTATTTATCACAGGATACTCTGTAAAACCTTGTGGAGTCCATGCCAAGCACGGGCTATATCATAGACAAAAGGTAGCCCAGCGAAGTATTAGGTAGGAGCTGCTAATACAAAGCCAACTCAGTGTATATCACGGATGGAATTACGGCGCTATAAGTGTGAAAGTGTGATGCAGTGTGATGGTGCTAGGAGTGCTAAAGTATCCGCAATCAAATTATATTGGTGTACATCACACCAAAAATACTTAAAATTATTATAAGCGTCATGTTCCTGCACGTAGATGTTTTCATTAAAGTTTGAGCACGCCCATTTCTAAAAAGACCATTCTTTCATCTTGCATTGCTGTATTAATCACTTCAGTATGTTTTGTTTTCCAGGAAACATTTAATAGCCTTTGAAAATCAGAAGAAAAAAAAAACAATTTGAGGTGTATCTGGTGTACAAACTACCTACATCATGATTTAATTGAGAAACGAATAAATTATGATTACAACTACCAAATTTATCACTAAACGCTTCGTACAGTGAATTAATTGAGGAGCGTGGTAATATAATTTTTGAACAACTAAGAATGGATTCGGACAAGAAATTAAGTGAAAAAAAAAAGCCAAATTAATGAGAAATCGTGATTTGAATGCTACGCCAGCTCTCATAACATCATGTCTGACATCATTGTATCCTTTCACCTGATTAACTCTCGTCAATATGGATTTTGTTACTGCACAGGTATATATTACTTCTGTCGTCTCTTGGCAAATTACATTGAAAACTTGAACAAACTGAAGCAGTTATGCTACACAGTTCTTAAGGCTATCGATCGAATTTAGCCTATAGGATATCTGAATATGCCTTCATCTTGTGGTCTGTCTACTGATTTTTGCAATTCGGGGCAGTTTCCTTTCTGTCATACATTTTGTGGATGGTAGAGTGCTCTCTCGTTCTCTGTCCCAAGGTTTCATTCTTTCACCCTGTCTGGTAGCGCATTGGCTATGATCACTGCTCTATTCCGCACCTTGCAGAAAAGGCCCAAGTTAAAATCGCGTCAATAGGAGAAGAATTTTTATGTGCTTATTTTTTATACTGATTACTGACTTAGTCTGTCCATAACAAAATTACCCGGGGACTTCGCCAGACACCCAAGTTCCCAAGAGGAAACTCATTTTTTTTAAACTGATAAAAAAACAAAAACAAAACTTCCAGATTCAGTATACTGACGTGCTTTTAATTTCTTTGACGCAAAAAACAAGCAGACAGGCTATCATGTGTTCTTGACATACTCTTTTTTTCCTGTATGACCTTCTTCTATTGCTTTAGAAATTCTATCCAGATTTTTGTCTGTTGATTGTGCACCACAGTCCACTTTCTAGTAAAACCCTGGTCTACACAGACCAAAACCGTTGAATATCCTTACCTTAATTCTCCAGTTCCTTAAGTGCTGATCTTCAAGTTATCATGAAATAAGGTGTGGAGTACGAATTTAATTAATTTCTATTTTTCCAAAAAGGAGGTTGAATTTAGAGAATGTAAAACCATAGATTTTTATCTACCATCATTAAGACTAAATTTCAACGGCACCTAGGATTTTTATCTAGAAGAATAATGAGGTAGTCACGTAGGGACTTTGAACGGGCCACTACAAAAAACTGCCGCATTATTCTTCCCAAAACTAACCATTACACAATGAACTTCATGATCGGTCCCGCAAAATACTGTGAGAAGCAGATCGAACCCATTTAGACTCAAACCACGTACTTGACGATAAGAACAGCTTAGTCCTTTCAAACTGTTCTTCACGTTCGTGTCCCCTAGTTCTTCTATCTAATAAGAAAACCGCACACACCGAGATTTGTTTCTGAGGCCATGTCATTGGAACATGACACTAATGCAAACCAGCGATTGTTTGCAGCTATGGTTTACGCTCCTACACACCATCGCTGTTCATTTCGTTCATGGAAACTCCTTTGATTCAAACACTAAAAGTGCATACTCTAATAATTCCGTCTATACATTTTAGATGTCTTCGATGATTCTTTGCCAACTTCAAGCACTGTTTCTTTAGACAGCATAGTCAGTGTCAACTTTTTTTTCGAAATAAGATGTCTTCCTGGTGGATGTTTAAATTGGGCATTGCCTTTCACTTGCATACTGTGTTCCAGATTCAGGTCTTATTACATAGTGTTATAGAAAAGATCTCAATTCGAATCCCATTAGGGACACGAGGAACTGAAATGGGCCTTTTTTCACAACGTTGCTGAGTTAGTTGGTCTCAGGCGAGTATTGCATGGTTTTATTCAAGGGAACTCGGTTTTTCGTCCAGCAAACAGCAAAACACCTGAATAATACACGCATACGGGCATATACACTAGCGCCCCTTAGCCTTAGTTACTTTGGCGCTTAACACCCATAAACATAACATAACCTAACCTGATGTATTAACAATAAAGAGAACTTCTATGAAATCAGTTGAAATGCTACAGAGAAGGCAGTGCCCACAAAGTTTATAAACTCCGTATGCCACTATATCAATATACCGAGTTTATAAACTTTGTGGATTCTACGATCGGTTGTTGTTTTATTGGTTAGAGGAATGAGCTTCCGGAAGAAACTTGGAAAACTCGCACAAGACCGACTATACAGCATGAAAAAAGGCTAAATGTTCCTCCTGCCTTTTCTACACGGTGAGAGAGACATCAGTGATGCTATTCACCGCACTGGACTAGAAATCCTCACTTTATTCTGCTCTATGGGTCACATATCATCACCTGAATCATTTTCATGTATTTACCGAGTTAGTTTCTATGTTATTTCAATTATACTAACACCTCCGCTTTCTGCACTCAGCTTCATTGCACCTACCTGTAATGCCAATATTTGCAAAATCGACAGTTTGTACAAAATATGTTTTTGTGGTTTTTCCATATTCTTTTGTTCAGATAACGAAAATTTACTATTTACCATCCATGAAACTACGCTAAGCTGTGATGGAAAGTGTTGAAGAATGCTACAGAGAAGGCAGTGCTCACTTTTTTTTAAATTTTACGATGTACACATCCAAAAATTAAAAAAAAATAAATAAACATGAGTATAATATATTATACATTACGAGAACAATAAGCAAATGAAAAAAAAATAATGGGTTGCAGGAGATTACCCATTTAGATCACACAGCCCATAACATTGAGCACACAGTGTGGCAAGAAAATTGCTACGGTATTTATATAACTGGATCGCAGAGTACACCTACCTGTACAACTCCGACAGGCGCATTCACTATCCCTTCGTCAACGTAGAAAGTGTAATGGTCCTGAACAAACACTGGGTTCTGGTCGTTTATATCAGTGACTGTTATGCTCACAGTGGCGGTGGTGAACTGGAAAGAAGAGAAACAAATAATTGGCATATTCGCTTTATTAAAGGTTGAAATTTTGCACATTTCAAGTGTAACTAAAAGCTTTTGTTCGTAAATGCCTTTCGGCTGCACCTCCTTAAAGTAGGTATAACCAAAAGGTATCTGTAGGAGAGATAATTGCATACCGTCCACAATAATATTTCGCTAAAATTTATTGTTTCCTATGATTCACATCGTCCCAAATTTGAGTCGTATTATCCTCAAAGTCTATTTTGAGTTGCGAAATAAATGCCTTGTCAATAATACATACTTAACACTAGACCAAAAAAATAACAAAATGAAATTTATGTTCTTTGAAGCTGCCCTGCGGAACCCAATTGTTCCAGAAGTCGGCCAGTACAGAGCACTAAGGAATGCCATAGACCAGTGTTTCATAACCCGTGGTCTACATAACTTATGGAAGTGGTACATAGGACTTGGAACAAAACAGAGTCCTAAATGGACGTCTGGGTGGAGAACTCCATCATCTGTTTCAGGGCTATTTAACCCTTCATCGGTGGATGGGTACGTACCCGGTGGTATAATGACCGACAACCCAGTTATGATGAAGCGCCCAACCCATTTTCTGGCAGCTCCTTCGCATCTTTCTGTATCGTAATCTTCAATTGTTTCTAATCCTGAACATCCTCTTACCTCCTCCCAGTCTATAAAGTTCTCCTGGGTTTCTACTCTCGAGGTTCAATACCATTTAGTAGCATTAAACTCTGGCTACTACTTTTACAATCATACTTGCAATGGGCACAAATCCTTTTGAAGCAGAATATCCTGATTTCTATTCTTAACCACCCTCCCAATCTTTAAGTGAGGTTCTAATACTTTGAAAGTTTCTTCAGTATCATTTAGGCTCATTACAGACGAGCGGAAAGGAAACGAACGCGAGAGTGATTATTGCCCCAAGCAGCCAATAAAAGTAAAGACGTGTGACAGGTTTTTGTGTGGCATGTATGACATATTATATTGGTTAGTTGGGACAACAAACAATGCCAATCCACTTCTGCAACCCCTAAAAAAGAAGAGAAACAGAGTTCCAAGAACTTATCCCCGAGGAAAGCCCATTTATGCCACCCACTGTCTTCAGTCAGTTATAATCATTCAGCCATTTTGACTAAACTCCAATTTATTATTATTATTAAATCAGTTTATTTCCCAAGAAACCTTGAGTCACCCTGGGACGGCTCTGTGCCAAAAGGGTGTGAATATTTACAGACTAAGGTGCGAGGAACACATGTACAATAGAGAAGAGTACATGCGTGCTCGACCCGAGATATTTACAGGATTAAACATACAAAAATATACAAAATAAACAGTAATATACAAAATATAAAAAAAAAAAAAAACAGTCAGTCATGTCCAGGAGCAGGTGAGTATTATAAGTTCATAATCTGGTAGCAGTTCTTGAGGATTTTTACATCAATCGTTGAGAAAACTGTACCAAAAACCTTCGTAAAATCTTGATATATAATATCAGAGTTGTTTTTACATTTAACTGCTTTATAACTTCATCATATTTATAAAATTTGTCAGGCAAGAATTGCGCTTCGTGAAACCATGCTGAAATCTATTTAGGACACCATACTTGTGGAAATTGTATCATTGCGTTAGTTATCATCACCACTAATGCAGTGATTCTCAGTGGTTTTTTTTTTTTTTTTTTTTTTTGTCGCTTTATTGAAGCATATACCTATCCAGGAAAGAAAATTTGCAAAAAAAAAAAAAATGTCTTTTACTTTGTATTGTATACCGTTTCTTTCCGCTATAATGCGGGAGGCGCCTTCGTAGCCAGGTGGGAAAGTGCGTAGCACACGCTTCTTGATTAGACCGGGGTTCGAGCCCGTCACCACCAAATACGGAGGATGCGGAAAGGTCAGGGAATGACCGCCGCATATCCCGGAGCAATATGGCTTTAGTTGCTAATGCTCCTAAAAACCAAATAACAACAACATATAATGCGGGACAGGATACAGAATTACACCGATTAGCCAAAACATTATGACCACCTACCTAATATGATGTTGGTCCTCCACATGCAGCCAAAACAGTTGTACCCGGCGAGGCATGGACGCTAAAAGATTTCTAAATGTGTCCTGTGGTATCTGGTACCAACACGTAACCGGAAGATCCTTTTAACTCCTGTAAGATCCGTGGTTGAGACGCCGCAGATCGGAGTTGCAGTTCCAACACAAACCGCAGATGCTGGATGGGATTGATGTCTAGGGAATTTGCAGGCCAGGGCAATACCTGGATGTCTTCCTCATGTTCCGTGAACCAGTCTCGAACAATCCAGGCGGTGTGGCATGGTGCATTATCCTGCTGAAAGACGGCACCGCCAGAGGGGAAGACTGTTGCCATGAAAACGGTCCAGTGTCGTGTGTCGTGTGTCAGCAATAATGTTTAGGTATAGTGTGTTTAGGGTCTAACGGCACCAGGGGTTCCCCCATATCCACGTAGCATACATTGTCGTGTGATACAGTACACTGTAGATGCCAAAGATTTAAAAGTGTATGGATATTGTAGAATGTTGTGTTGTGTTGTGTTGTGTACCGTTGTTCATCTGACCTTTTAGCCGTTGGGCCCCTAGTGGGGACCACCGTTTTCCACACTATGCCCCTGGGGGGAATATCAAGTACACCAGTATTAGATATTTACTCTGGCAGGTCCTGCCACCTAGTTTTTGAGATTTCAGTGGTTAAGACCAAAAAAACACATTACGATTGGGTTTGGCCAAAAGGAATATAAAGATTAAAACTTAGGTGGTAGACATCAGAGTGCCCGCCGGCACATGGATGACTGGACCCAGGGTATCCCAGCAGAACATCACCCAAAGCATAACACCGCCGCGACCGACTTGTTTTCGTCCTACGGTGCATCCAGGTGCCATCACTTCCGCAGGTAAATGACTCACGTGTACCCGGCCATCCACATGGTGTAACAGGAAACGTGATTCATCAGACCATACCACCACCGTCCAATCACTCAAGGTCCAGTTTGGATGCTTGCGTGTCCATTGTAGGTGCTGTCGCTTGTGAACCGTGGTCAGTATGGGCACTCAGAGCAGCCTGCGGCTAATCAGCCCCATTTTCAGCAGGTTTCGATGTACTGCGTGTTGTGACACATTACCCCCGTCATCCGCATTCCAATTTACCAGCGAGTTGCACCACAGTCACCCTTCTGTTGCCACGTACCATCCGGGACAGCCTTCGCTCACCTCGAGCATCGATGAGCCGTGGTCGTCCAACAGCTCGCCTGGGGTTCGTGGGTTTCCCCTCCTAGGACCACTTTCGGTAGGTACTAACCACGGCTGACCATGAGCATTCCACCAGCCGTGCCGTTTCGGATATGCTCTGACCTAGTTGTCTGATCATTATAATTTGACCTTTGTCAAACTTGCTTAAATCCGCTGCCTTTCCCAAAGAACAAGAGTAATGCTGATTAACGGAGCTCAGCATCAGGTGTTTTTTATACCGTGTCCCGACCCGCGCACGCGCCGTAGCTCACCTGCAGTTGTTTCGATTTGCATGACGACTCGCTGGTCATAATGTTTTGGCTCATTGGTGTATATGTATAAGCGCCTATTGTCTTCACAGTGTCCTCCGTCCGCATCTAACAACTCGACTCCCAGTGGACAGATTTTCGTGAAATTTTATATTATATTCTGGCCTTATAAAAATATTTGTGCAGTCACTGATTAAAATCCGACAAAAAAGAAATCCGGAAATTATTATTATTTTTTCATATAATTTGTATGTAAAAAGGAATTTAATATATAAAGTAATTAAAATATTATTTTATTAAATAATTTAATATTTTAATTAAATTTAATTTTTAAAGATTAAATATAATTTTATCAGACAAGAAACACATACAAACATACACTACAAAGAGAAAGAGACAAAAAAAGAGTAATGTGAGGTTTAATTTAGAGAATGTAAAACTATAGATTTTTATTAAGTATTTTATAAAGTTACAAATTTATTAATTAACGATAAGGCGATAACTATATTTACTTTTCACTTCCAATGATCACAGAAAAAAAGGGGGAAAACCCCAATTAATTAAAAAAAAAAAAAACGCGAACGAATCTTAAAGGTAACACACACTGCATTCATCAACTAACTTGTTGATACTGTGAACAGTTTCACATCCTATCAGTACCAGCCACACCATATACAAATATACTTAGTATAGTTGTTAAAATAACTGACGAACGACTATACCAAGCATTCACAAATATGGCTGTTGCGAATATTGAAGGAATAAAAGTACACTTACCAAGCCACTTGGATCATCAGCCTTTACGAGTAACGTGTACGCAGAAATTTCTTCCCGATCGAGACGTTTGGCAACAGATAAGGTTCCGCTGTAAGAATGTAGAAGCCATAAGAAAACTGCTGTATATTGCGCAAAATAATTGATACAAGGATTTTGAGATAAAATCACAATTACACAGCATTTGTTATTTTTAATATCGCTGTTAGAAATAAGAATCGATTCAGAAACGAAGAACGGGAATGCACAGTAAATAAAAGGCCCAACCAGAACAGCAGTGGTGAATATTTCGCAAAAACTGTTTCAGAGGAGTAAAGATTAATAACGGAGTACTTATAAAAACCTCTTCCTCGGCTCCCTTCGATGCTAGCTAAGGTGTCAATGGAACGGACTTGGGTAATAAAATACATATAAAAAAAAAGACTATTTAAAAATAAAACTCTGTTTCTTTTCATCTCAATAACTAAACTCAATGTTCCAATTTATAAAATTTATCCTTTTTTCAGATGATATATAGATGTATACATACAAATATATCCTTGAAATTATCATTACTCCACTACTAGCATTCCTATCTACTTGTTTGGTGGATGTCATTTTTGGCCGAATGGCCAAGAATCCATTATCTGGAATTATTTGATGAGCCCAGTCTCTGTCGCAGAAACAAGGTCATACGTAGGGTCAACGAGTATTAAGTGCCGTGTAGTCAGATTCTTAATATCAGAATAATCGATTCCCTCTTCACAAAATTTCTATAGTTGTTATTTACTCGTTGAACAGTACCATAAGCAGATTCCTCAACAGGTTTCACTTTGCGGTTGAGAATGAGAGAAAATTCCGTATTATTCTCATTATTTTTTGATTTCCAAAAAAGGCTAGTGCCCGGTTGTCAAATCTAGAGATTCAACGTGTTCAAAAGTAGAGCATCAACAGTCCGGCGAAAAAACATACGTAACCTATTTTATTTTCAATTTTCATACCTTCCTTTTCATATTTAATGACTCTTAAATGCTTATTTCTTTTTATAAGAAGGAGTTATTGAGTTGCAAAGTAGCAAACTAACTTTTCAGTGTGGTCCTAATAAAGTTAGTACTAAGTATATTTTAAATTAATTTTAATAGTTTCCCGTGTCACCTGCTGAGCTTATGTTGTGTAATTGGTCAGATGATGAGAGCAAAACTTCTTTCTCTCCAAATGCAATTTGTATGTGGACAGCACAATAATGCATAAGGAAACACAAATGAGGAGCTCGTACCCTCCCCATTTTTCTACACCCACAGATGAGGAAAAATGGGGGGGGGAGCACAATTATGATTCAAAAATGCAGTGTGTTTTTATAAAGATTTGTCAGAACTCTGAAACATAATTTGAAAATAATAATTATTTCAAAGTACAGTTGTGATGAAGACTGCCTTCCAATTTAACGAATAGTCTTATAACCGGGTAGGACTTTTCAGGGATGTTCTGCTGGATTTACGCAGCCAGGAAGGTTGGTACCAATGTTGAGGTTTTGAAATCGGGACGCCTGTGTAAATTCCATATTAATTTGATAATATGGCTGCATACAGGACGAGCGGAGTTTTTGAAACTTAATAGGGACTTCGTTTGATATTAAAGTAGGAACGGACACCCTAATTTGTAATTTTGGCGACTTTATTAGCAGTGGATCATTACATGAAATGATCTCCCAAAGCCGCAGAGGGAAGTTACGGATGCAGACTTTGGCTCTAGTTGCGTAGGTTGCCGACCTCTGATCTGAATGAACAAAATAACGTAAGGGACTTTATTCTGACGAATCCATTTAATCGCAGATGAAATAAATGGAATCGTCTCACAGATTGACTGTCTAAGTAGTAGCTTTATTTTTATGGTTCTATGAATTTTGAGGAGAGGGTTGAGGCAACACATATTTGTTACATTCAGTTATGCTCTATGGTTCACTTCTTCATAAGAATGTGAGATACGCATTCATACTGGCATCCCATTGCATGTTTTGATGAGATTTTCGTACATTAAGTCTATACTGGAAACTTTCGTTTTCTGCGCATAACAAACAGCAGATTGGAAATTTCACCTGCCAATATTCTATGTTTGCTATGCGCAGACGCAGCTTTAATATGAATATAAGCAAACAGGTGGCATGAGTTAGCCTTCTTTAAGTTGCGGGCGTATGAGTACACTTCGAGAAAATCGATTACTGATTTGCCAGACGGTTCCAGTCAAATGAATTTTCTTGTGATGGTGTGCATATTCAACTTGGAAATCAGTACACTGAAGTGATACATCGGCGAAAGACTGATCTGACTAGATTCTACAAGCGCCCACTTCACTTTGTGACCCGCTGAACTACCTGTATGTCTTTCGTTCATGGCGAAATTCGTTCTCTTTCTCTGCCACAATACGCAATATACTCCGTTATCAACTTGTCGTCTCTGGTGCTTTTGACCTCGCCTCATCAAGCGAAGAGATTTGCGTGAATTCTTTTTCCATCATGAAAAGAGGAAATAAACGAACACCACGGTTTTGAGGAATATGCCTTTATTTGTTAAAGACAATTGCGTCCAAAAGTACAGAGTATGGCTTGAACTTCATTCAAGGTCTTGATTGAGAGAACTAGTGCTGTAAACTCCAATTCAGTGTAATGACAGCAACGATTCTTCATTTACTTGTAGATTAGTACGTCGTAAACTGCTTTTTCTAGCTCCCCATTCAGTGCAATTGAAGAACACGGTAAGTTTGCCCAATTCAGGCTTGGATATGGACTTTCATTATTCTGCTGTTTCAGGTATAGCTAAATTATGGAGATTAATATGTACTACATTTTTTCGCTCACCTGTCTCGATTGAGCTTAAGCTTGCTTTTTCTTTTTGTAAAACGTGACTCCACATTCTGCATTAAGTTGCTTGCAAGGAGCAACACTAAACACGTAGTTAGTGCACTCCCCGCATGGAATAGGAAGTTTCTTATAGAGAATTTCTATATGCAGTAGAATAATATATTTAAACACGGGAGTTAACTAAAGTTGTTGCGGATTTAGATTCAAAGAAACGTATATTTATATGCTAACGAAGCTAGAAATAATGGACAACTTTAAAAAGTGCTTAAGGATTGTCAACAGCCGGACATTTGTTGGTGCAACATACTTCATAACGCCGCCACTTAAGGTAGGGAAAAGTAGGAAACAGAATTAGATTAAATTAAAATTGTAAGCGGAGATGAGAAATTTGAAGTAAGATATGAAGGTTATCACGCATAGAGGGTGGGATGTGTGCTGCAGGAGTGATGTGTGGGTGCTAGCCGGTAACGAAATATTACGTATTGGGAAAGGAATTTCGTTATGAACCGCTGAACGAAAGGCATAGTTCAGCAGGTCACAAAATAGCTGAGTTAGAGGAAAGGACATGGCTTCAGATTACATGGCTCTAGTTCCTCTTACTACGAACAGAACTGGCCAAATTTATGTAATGTCAAAAGATTATAATGAAAATTTGTTAAAGCACGGGCATCAAATTTATGAAAATGAAGTAACATGAACTATGAGAACGAATAAGATGAGGTAGTGTAGGAGATAAAGGAATTTTACATTTGGTTAAAAGGATTAATTTTTTGGAAACAAAGATATTAAGTTAATTGGATTTTATAAAGTACCTATTTAGAGGTTAAAAAATAAATTGGGGGGAAGAATCTGAGATTGGAATCTAATTGAAATTAGAGCAGCATTGTGCTCTAAACTCATTTTCAAATTTCTTTATGTAAATTTCATAGTTACAATAACTAACCATACTGTATGCGTTTGTTTTCTAATGTTGTGTACTCCACTTGCTCATGACATACAGAAATCTTCTCCTTTATATACATGAGGGAACCCTCAAGCCCCTGGGAAATTGTTTGATCACTCGTGCAGTCAGGTAGCTTGAGGTTTGCAATACCGAAGTTAACGGGAAAAATAAAACTTAAATCTTTCCACTCCCCCGCCCTCGCCACATTGTGGGCTTAAATTTTTTCTGGTCAGATTAAAAACGATAGAAAGTCTGAACTTATCAAGACAAGGTAGTCGGTGCCGGACCAAGGTATTTTCGCGTTCCGGGTAGAAAGATTTTTCGGCGCCCCCTTTACTATGGATATTTTTTCATGATTTCTGAAACTTGGCGGCCCCGGGCAAGTGCCCTGCTAGCCCGTACCTTAATCTGCCACTTTAAATAGTTAAAACCAATTTCGGCGTATTTATTGAAAGTTCGTTACTAATGTTAGCATTTTTGGAAATAAAACGATTAACTGTGAGAAGTGTCAAGTTCGACGAAAAAGCACGATCGGTAACGCTCGAATCGGTACTGTGTAGTACCACTCTACGAATCTCTGCGTGTTCTACTCATTGGCGCGTAATAAGTGGTTAGCGGCCCCGGATTAAAATGTTGAACCGAAGCTGGCAGTTCTTTTGCAAGAGAAAATGTTGAAAGATGCAATGTTTTTCTTTGCAGTGCTGCTGTGTGTGTGTACATGCCTTGACTAAAGTACTTTAGCACAATGCTTGGTTGATTTTAACCCTGTGTCGAAGGCACGCACGGGTCTCGCCTCTTGCAGCCACTCCTGTTCAAATCATGAGATCGGTGTGACTATGCAACCAATAACACCACTTCTGGCCACTACTGTCATTTTAGGGGTTAAACTATTAGCCAATCTTTTGGCATCTTACAGCTGGCCTTGGGTCATCCCTCTTCTAGATTTTGTCAATTTTCTATTTATACTCCACGACGAAGGGCAGAGGAATTCAAGGTAGACTTTGCGGTATTCAGTAATGGAAGGTTGAATTGCGTCACGCAAAGCGCGTGAATTTCTGCACCCTCGTGTTTGATCTCTCGGCCTTGTTCGTAACGTCTTATGGGGTAATCATCCTTAAAGCCTATTTTAATTACATCGAAATGGTACTGTTTGGAATCGCATCGCGTTTCCTTTTCCACAATATTTACGATGCCGCTCTGTGGCATTTACTAGTGGCTAGCTTTCTTTCAAAAACGAAGTGCTTTATAAAATAAAGTAAGCGCAAAGATACTATTAATAAATACCATGTATTTATTAATTAGTATTCGTGGCTGTGGTGAGTTGCGGGAAGAAAAAGTTAGATCGAGCTTTTGCCGCTATAGTTAAAAGCAAAGAGTAGAATTAATGGTGTTTCAGAGTGGGAATTTCTGGCATCTGTTAGCTGAAGTAACTTTCGCGGGAAGTCTTAATTGCAGGTTTCCGAGAAAATGGATGTTGCAATGATTCGCAGAAATCAAACTCGAGAAGGAAGACGGCATACGAAACATCTCACGGATTTGGCAGGAAAAGATTGCGGTTGTTGCCAAATAGCGGATTCGGTGTCATCGCTGCTGACCTACTGACACAAAGTTCAGGCCGCCATTCAGGAAGCTTCAACACAAAGAGGAAAACTAGTGTCAGACTCCCCTGCTGCAACGCTGAAGTCATCGGCACTTAAATCCAAAAAGATTTTTCTTTATGGCTTTCTTGTTCCCACTGTGACCTTGCTGCTTTTCCGCGTACAGGAATGTAGCCGCGAGTTTCTTGCTAAGAATTAAATGTCAAATAAGAAGATACTAAGGATAAGTACTGGGGAACTTGCTAAGGTCATCGTCCTACCGCCACGAGAATGAACTGAAGGTCAGCACCATAAGTCTAGAAACGGAAGGATTAGGGAAGAAGGTGAATTGGGTTCATATTAAAGACAAAGCTCGATATGAGATCAAAATTGATTGTACACAAATTTAGGATTGCTTTTGTTTAATCTTAATATTAATTCTCAATTTTCCCATCGCCTCTAAAATAGATTGCATCTGCTGGTGACCTTAATCTCGTGGCGATATCACTACTAGGATACATCTAATGAACTGTAAAAAAAAAAACCGTGTTCGTTCGAGAGGGTACAGAAGTACAAGTGGTTAAGTGATTAAAATTGTGGTGATGTGCTTGTATTCTATTTAATGAATTCTTCTTTATTTTTCCACTTTAATTCTATCTTAATCCAATACTATCTCAAGTGAAAAATACGGCAATACTATCAGAATCGCAGGTACGCTATATGATACGTTCCGCAGTGAGTGTACGTTAATTGGCCATCACTTGGGCAAGGAAACCCCTTGCCAATTGAGCGTTCAAGTGAGATTTGTTTCCTGTAAACAATATTGTCTCGTTTTTGCCAGCAAAAGGAGAAAGTTTTTATCTGGGATTTTTGCTTAGAAGAAAATTCTTTTGCGTATTTCATTAATACGTAATCGTTCTTATGGCGGAAGTCTATTCTCTAGTATTACTAAAGGGGAGGGAGCTGAAAGCGTCATAGTTAAGACTATTTTTATTCATATTACCCTGCAAGTGAAATCTACTGGGTACCTGGGACTGTGTGGAAACGGTGGGTCCCAGCGGCTAAATGGCCAGAAGAACAACGGTACACCACACTGCATATATACACAGCCCACACCTCTAAACATCTGGCCTCGACAGAGTACTGTCCCACACCTAATGAAAACCCCTACTGCAGTTAGACACGAACACACTTATCCTACAAGCGCATAAAGAACGCCCAGTGAGTAATTATTTTACTAGATATTGGGAGCACAATCCGAAATTCATTGCGGATGCAGTGTAATATCTATAACTTTATTGCACTTAAAAAAAACTTCTATTTTAATTTACAAAACTCTAGTTCCTGTTTTTTGTTTTTAATAGCATCTTAATTAAAGTGGATATAAATAAAATAGTGTTAATTGAACTGATAATAAACTAATTTCTTGTGGGGAATACCGCTCCGCTTGTGCTACTACTAGATATTCTCCGCTCAAGACGTGTGGCAAGGGTGCATGCTCAGCCGTGTTCAGTGCCCTCTTGGGATCTCATTTAGATGTAGCGTATAGTCACTCTTGATACTGATTTCAGGGGTCTCGTACACTTATTTCTAACAGTTGACAGTTTAACACCTTGGAATATTTTTTTTACTCGGGAAAACTATCCCTACCTTATAGGTATAACACACGAGAAGGCTGGAGAAGTTCTGCGGATATATGCAATGCTATATTTCTCTGAGAAGTAAAGTATTATATAGCACTTTTTCTTATTGGTGTGTAAATTTTCAGAGACATTATAAACTAATTCTGGACCTATGATGGTCGTACTATCTTGTGCATATACATTTATGATTACTTTTGTTTGAAATTAATCTAAAAATCAGTGCCCAATTCTTCCATCACCTCTACTTCTAAAACAGATTGCATCTGCTGTGACCTTGAGTTCAATCTCGTAGCGATATGACTACGGATACATTTAATGAACTATAAAAAGTCTTAAATGAGTGTTCAGATTAGCTAGGTTTGTCTGCAATAGAATTATTAGGGCACCCTGGATTTATTTTATATTAATGCTATAACCCTTGGTATGTTGCCATGAAGGGTTTTGTAAAGTCAGTACCTGCGTGTACTTGTGCACCTTACAATAAAGATCATTATGCGTCTATTGTCTTACTACATTATCTGATGTACCGCTGCTAAATTGGATATTAAATTATAAACACAAACTGCAGAAAAATAAAGTTAATAGTCAACTTAAAAACAGTTAATGGATAATTTGACTAGAGTTGGAAGTATTACTTAAACTTCAGGTTTTTATAGAAACTAAAACAAACTACTGAGAAATCTGAGGGAAATTCAGAAGCGATTAGGGGTAAGCTTATCCTTGAGACGCTAGAATAACCGCGAAAAGATTGTAAAAATAATACAGAAAATCTAGGAAGACATTCTACTTGAAGAAAAGAAAAACCCAAGAATGGAAAGGAGTCTACTGCATTTCAGTGAGGATGACAATGAGAAGTCTATCAAACTCGTATCTCACTAACAGGTATTTCTTCGTTTTCAAAATTTAATTCACGGTCATAAAACTTGTATTGTGATTGGATAAAGAATTAATGTTTTAAGTTACCATTTTCTCCTTGACGCGATGAGGGGGGCTTTAGACCCTTATCTTTCACAACCCACGGCCAACTATTAAACTAGGCTGAGTTGACCGGTTCTAATCAGACAGACCAAGTATTTACTCACTATATAGTCTGTTGGCCATACCGGAAACACCTTACCCAATAAAATAGTGAAATGGAAAACCAATAAAAAGTAGAGAAAATTAGATTTCAGAATGCTTGAGATTGAATTAAATCATTCATTATTATAAGCAATAGCGATGAACTATTGCTTTCCTGAAATTAGATGCACCAGATCAAAATTATTCTAAAAAAATAAAATCCTAACGATGTAGCCATCTGAAAGTACCCAGTGGACTTCAATATAAGCGCACTCGACATACTGCGACCTGTCGCCTATAATTTTTTCTCACTAAGCGCATGACACGAAGCGGTTAGACCATATGGGTGCAAGTACCTAAAGTGTTTAAGACTGAATAAAACACTAGAAGTAAGAATACTTACGAGAACTAAGACATACTAAATTCAGAAGCAAGTCCCTTTATCTTGAAAAAACAAGTGTAACTATGTATTTTGACACCTATAGCCAAATTCAGAAATGCACCATTGACTTAATAAAAATTAATGCTCATGAATTATAAAAAATGATTATCCAGGAGATGGCAATTTTATATAAAAAAGAGGCTTTCATAATAATTGATTTAGAATTCATTTTAAAAATAGTACTATAATGAATTATTAAATATTTTAAAATTCCAACCCTTGAACCATTCAGCACTTACGATAAACAGGTGCCCCTGGCTGGACTACCTTTCCAAATCTGTTGAAAAATGGAATATTTAGAAAAGTGTCCCATGATAAGGTCAAAAGCTCCCAGTGGTTCACTGCGAAAAGGATAGATAGTCCTTGTAACACAGCATGGAAGCTGGCTTGAATAATTCTAAGGCTTTGGAATAATTCCACACAAGACAAAACCAACGAAGAAGAAAAAAAGATTACGATGATGAGAAAGCTGTTGTGTGGGTGAGTCCTGAACGTGATGGCAGGGATGGTGCGTGAAACTGGAGAAACTTTGGTCTAACCAGAGAATATTTTCTTCAGAGTCTTCATTGCCAGATTTAAAAGGTATTAAGGTTAGAGATAAAGGAGTTTTCTGAAGGGACCTGAAAAGTTTTTTTTAAGAATCTAATAGACTTGGCAAGTCGTTAATTTAATAACATTCTTGAAGTTTTAGAAAATGAATATCTTGATATGGGAGCTGAAAATGAAAGTTTTCATCAACTTCAAACTTGAAAGAATCATCTGGGAAGGCTGGAAAAGGAAGGGCATTATATAACGAGGTAGTTGCTAGATCGACCCCAGATGAGGGAGTGGAGGTTGGGAAGATTTGAGATTATAATCTAAAATATCTCCAACCCGTAAAATTAAATAAGATTGTTTGACTATATGGTGATATAAGACTAATTGCTTAAATAACTATAAGAGATGTGAAGGAAATTAAGCCAGCCGGGATGAGATAGATCAAAGAGTTTCAATGCGTGTAAAGTCATTCCTGTTTATGAAGAGGCGAATTTTTATTAGTTATGGATCATATTTAGAGTTTTTATCGATGCTTTAAATGCTTGAGTTATGGATGCATGACCCGCACATGTTATAAGTGATAATCAATTGGTGGACATTGTGCTGAGTTAGAGCACTTGTATAAGAGTTATCCTCAGAGGCCTCAAATCTGTTGGGGCAAAATGCAAGGCTAAAGAGAAAAATGAGGCTCAATGTGTCCAGTCTAAATGTCCTATTTCAAAAATATTCCGAGAGTTTATGCCCAACGTACTGAATCAATGCGTGAAATTAGAAGATTGTCCCCGCATAAAAGTGCATCTGTTGCTGGAGTTTTTTTTTTTTTTTTCTTGGAGAGGGGGGGGGGGTAATGGCTGTTATGGCCGAATTACGCCTGTTCCTGTGGAGAGACTGTAGAGGTTATTAAGATATATATGCTTTACTATATAAAGAGTTATGTCTTTAATGTAAAAATGGTCGAGAGTGAGGTTAAGCTTGCGGAATGGCTATATCGTTTCTGTATGATAACTGTAAATTGGGAGGTAGATATGTAATCAATGGAGTGGATATGCCGGTTACAAACGGAGTACAAAAGCTTTCATATGACGTCTCTTGTGCTTCAGTGAGATGAAAACTACTTTGATCCAGAATGGTCTTCAGTAGAATTTCTACATTAAGATATCAGCCTCACACGAATAGAAGGTATCAGCGAAGCCGTCCATTGACTCAGCCAGCCTGAAGAAACCGGGGACTTTCGGCAATGATATCTCAGGACAAGTTGAATACATAGTGTCTATTGCATCTAGTAAAACAAATTGTTGAAATGAATAGTTAGGATAAGTGGCAATGAAAATCCATGGATGCGGTATATCGAATAACAATGAATAGATTGTTGTACCTGAAAAATTCAAATCTTCAATACTTCATGATGATGGAAAAAACTACAGAGTGAGAATCGTCAGTAATTTGAATCCTAGATAATATTATTGGTATGATTAATCATGAACACCAGTTGTTGATGGTCACGTATATAGAATATGAGAACTTTATTAAAAACTGTTCTTTGAGCTGGAGGACGTGGATTTTATTGTACATAAAACAAAAAAATAATAATAAAAAACAAATGTCCCGCCATGATTAGATAGACGATGAAGTTGTTAAAAGATGGCATAGTCTTATACTGACCTTGTTAGCACTTTTATAAGTGCTTAAGCACTTATAATAAACCTTAAATTATTAAAAACCTTAAGGTGTTTAAGGCCTTCAAAGTTTTGAATGATTTTAAAAAGAATTTGGCAGCTACTGTTAAATCTGGTCGGATCATTCAGTTGCGTTGCTTTCAGTTTTGGGAAAGGTATGTATGCGTCTTCTAGCTTTGTGAAATATTGTTTAACTATTGTTTTGGAATAGAACTTTCTGCGACAAACGCAACATGACTTCGCAACAAACGCGATTTCGACTGGAAAAGGAATGAGGAGGAGCTCCAAGTTTAAGTTTAGGAACAATCCAAAATATTTTAATCTTAGGCATATTGGTGGTTGGTGGACTTCTAGAACCTTCGATAGAATTTTGTTGGAAAGTGAGTTGTCTTCAGTGTGACCACTAAACATCTAGTGATCATCTTGGAATATTATTGGATGATAACATAACTTGACCTACGATACTGATAAGTTCGAGAAATTCGTAAGTACAGTATATGTTAAAAATTACGAGGATAATTGAAAGGGTCTAAACCTAAAATTAATGATTATATCCTTCTGTCTATTATTGCATACTGAACTGATTCCTGGCCGGAGTGGTTAGAAAAGAAATTTGTAAACCGAGTACAGATTAGTCATGTTGTCAACTGTGACACTTGCATGCAGAATGGTTTCAACTGCTGCTACCTTGCAGCTACTGATGGATAGTCTTCCAGGAGACTTTTACGCGGCTTTGTGGCCTACCTTATCAGCTTCGTTGCGGGCAGATTGAGATAGATAAACTTTTTATGGATGGATATAACTTCTGTTAGATGTAATTGCTGATGTAGGCAGGTAAGGAAAAGAATTTGGCAGCGTCTGTTAAATCTGGCGGAGTTAGTTATGTGGGAATAAGGAAAAAATGGCGAAAAAATTATATATTTACATGTATGACTTAAAAACTGTGTTGAACATATCAGTTAACAACGTAAAAAATTGCGGTTTATACCAAATTTTCAGATTACGCTCTTTTTAACAGGTCACGCCTCTTTCATTAACAAAGTATTTGAATGATGCATTCAACAAACCAAACGTTGTAGGGCAGTGTAATATAATACTATCATATCATTCCAATGCCCATTTCACATTCATATAAGTGCCTTGTATATCACGATCATCAAGAGGAATAACTTTACGAATTTAGATTGCTAATAAGGATAATGCAGCCTATCATTCAAGGGAAATAAAGTGAGAATTGACAGGATTCGTACAAGAGTATTCTCCATCCATTGATTACATTATTGTGCTACTCCTGAGGGTTTTAATGCCAGAGGAGCTTTCATAATGCAATTTGACTGTATAACGAAGTTTTATTATAATTTTTTTTTAATAATCTCATTGTTCAAGATATATACACAGTCAAGTAAAGGAGATAGAATGATGGAGCGAAAGAGATAGAATGAAAGGAGATAGAATGATGCAGAGGTGGACAGCATTTTAGTATCTTTTCTTTATATTTTGAGTTAGTGTACACGTCTGCATCTACCACAAATGTAGTAGGTTTTGTACCTTTAGGAAGAATTGGAGGTTCCCTGAGGAAAAAATAATTAGCTCGTAAATTGGCTTGGAAAAATTGTTAGATCAGCATGAAGAATGCCTTGAGAATTAATGGAATCGACAATTTAATTTAATGACAATTAATGTAATTGTGTGAAATGATTAATTGATTCTTTCACGTCTTGAAATTAGATGCGATTTTTTTTTTTTTTTTTTGTTAACTGCCAGCATTCTACGCTGAACTATTCTGTCTGAACTATTCTTTTTCTTTTCAATATTTTTACTTTATTTTCTATTATTGACTTTGTTTCTCTGTGCAGGGGACAGAGCCTCCACGTAGCAGGAAAGAAAACCGGGTGGTAACAGTTTCTGCCCACCTGGGCTAAATGACATATTAACATATCATGACACATACACATTTGCGCTGGAACCGCTTACACAATAGGAAAACAAAAACAACACTAGACGATTTCTGTTTCCTCCAACGATCGAAAGGCTTATCAAGCTGCTCCTAAGGCCGAGTTCATTGTTATCTATAGCGAAATCAAAAGTTTTAACTCTGGCACGTTTCAGACACGAAATATTGGACGATAAATTGGCAAACACATTCAAAATAAAATTTAAGCTAAATCGGTATCAAAATCGGAAAATAAAGGTTAAAGAAGCAATTAAATGCTGCTGTATAGTTTAAAATCTTTTCAACTCTTGTATTTAAGTCACTTATCCTTTTTTTTTGTTGCCAACTCAAATTGTAGTTCAAAAAATCAATAGCAGGCAGAAACTTTAGGAATTTTCGAAGGCTATTACGGAATATTTACGTACCATAATAAATTACAAAAGGGTTCTCAGATGGAAGTTAAATTTTTGACAAGTAAAGGGACTTAACTACTAAAAAGGCGAAAACACCAGCAATCAGTAGTGAAAGCAGTCTCTTGCATGTAAATAATAAAAACATTCTTTTACTCAGATCATGCCTGATAAATGTTTCCATTTACCTTTTCTCATCGATGGCGAAATCCTGATTGATATTACCTTCCTCTATCGAGTAGCGTACTTGATCTTTCTCTGGATCTTCTGCCTAAAATAAAAGACTTCTGGATTATTTTGAATCGCAGTTCATTAATTTTAAATACAATTGTTAAAGATGATGATCTCTAAATGGTTTAATTCAACACGCTCAATAAACCGCTAAGTAATGTGAAAGTTAGTTCATGATCCTTTAAATCAGAGTAAACTAGTTCAATAAACAAAACTTTCCATTGCTGCAGCATTTAACATACCACAAATACTAACACTGCCGGTATTATAATACAATAGCATTCCGATATGCTATTTTATTAGCGTAATGATACTAACCACAAGAGTTGTGACAACAGAATTGATTGCAGCACCTTCGCTCACTTGTACGTCATACTTTTCTTTAGAGAACACAGGGCCGCCTGTGTTTGGCCCAGGAATGACGATCACATCGAGTATACTTTGGCCGAACCTTAGGGGAAAAATGTGTTATTAGTTGGGAACAATAATTTAAAAGAAGTTCAATGTAATATTAAAACTACACTCTATTTAATGCAATTAAAGAACATAATTCTTAATATTAAAACTGTGATTACTTCCTTTTGGATTACTGAATGAGTACGTTCAGTTTGTCAAAAAGAGGAACACGTGTATTGGTTGTTTCATAGAATGTAGTATATATTTGGCTGGTTTTATTTTTATCGTGGAAATATTTTATGACAAGGAAATGCATAGATAAGAATGTGTTAGGCCAAACACCCATGTTTTCTTAGTGGAAGGGGTAACATCTGAGCTGCACTGGAGTCTGATATGGAGAAACAGAGCCGTTAAATCTTTACATTTGTTAAGGAGAAACAATACCCCTAAACTTATACAGCGAAAGCAAAATGCCACAAAAGCTATTGGAACGGATCTTTTCCCCTGTTAGCTACTTTAGTTGGATATAAAAGCTGCCTTTGCAGTTCAGGTGCCAGTTTTCTATCTTCTGGAATCGAACTATATCAGTGGGAACATTTTGAATTTTATATTCGCTCCTTCAGAATCGGATAATCCAACTCTAAACCTCAGGTGGAGTATAGGAGTGAGAAGTGGCTGCTTCAGGTTACCCCCCCCCCAAAGGTGGGAACTACTGTTTATCACCATTAATGGCATTCCTGTGATGAACAACCAACATCTAAACTATGATGCTGACGACCTTAAAATGCTAACTCCTATCACTCAGAATGCGAGCCTCGCCCAAACCACTGAGTCAGTAAACGAAATCTTGTTAACTACATCTCGGGGTAACAACCCTGCCAAAAGTCTCCGACCATTGACAGCATTCGAACTGTTCACTTTTGTCTCATCAGGAACGTCATTTTTAACTACACCAAGTAAACTTTATCATTCGATGATAAGGCTTATTTAGTGAAGTTACTTATCAGGCCTTCTTATCACTGCACAGTGTAATAATTTCTATTTTGATTCTAACACTGGTTTAAAATATTCGGTATAAGGCGATTCCTTCGTGGATCATTTCAGAGAACAAATGATAGCTATAAACGACTACTTGAAATTGGTTTCATCAAAACATGGAGTGCACGAGGAAGGATGTAGGAAAACTCTACACAACTTATTCTTTATGTACTCTTCGCCTTTTCTGACTGCAAACGAAGCATTTCTTTCAGAAAAGGCGACTACAGTGGTCTCAGACAGTTTCTAAATTCTATTCAATGGGGACAACTTATAATGTTACAGCAGCAAATTCTAAATGGTAAGCATTCAAGGAAGTAATCGTGGCAGCTAGTAGGCTTTTCATACTGACTAAGAAATACTGTTCGAGATTTAGGCCTAAATGTAGGCCAGATGAACTAATGAGACTCGTGGGCGAGAAGAAAAATGTATGGGATGCATATAAATTATCAGGCGACACAGAAGCCTATGATAGACATAAACTACTCTGTAATCAAGTTGCAAAAGAAGTTAGGCAAGCAAAGGCAGATTACAAGAAATCTTTGGCAAACGATGTTAAGAAAAACAGCAAGGACGTCTTTAGTTATAAAATCTAGAAGGAAGGGGTGGAATTGGATTGGTACACTTGATATCGATGGTTCGAATGCTCAAAATCCTGCTCAGATGGCTGATAATCTGAATGAGTATTTTGCATCTACATTGACACATGAGGAGTTATTAAGGAAGGAAAATCCCAGAAGTTTAGGAAACTGTAACACGGTGCTTCATGATTTTGTAATAACTGAGAGCAAAGTGGAGGAGAAATTGTTGAAGTTCAACATAAAAAAAAGGCATGGATCTGACAAATTTGATTGGATACTATGGTGAGGTTGCATAGGAACTAGATACAAAAAACAATTTTGATATCATATACTTGGATTTCAAGAAAGCTTTTGACACTGTTGCGCATGGAAGACTACTGTACAAATTGGAGTAGTATCGTATTAAGGGTAAGTTGTTACAATGAATAAAAGGGTGATGGAGTGGGAGAAGACAGAGAGTGGTAACCAATGGATGCTGCTCTTCGTGGACTAATGTTATTAGTGGAGTCACCCAGGGTTCGATGTTGGGCCCACGGTTTTTTGTATATTTATCATTGATATTGATGAAGGTATATCAGGCTTAATTTCGAAATTTGCAGATGATACAAAGGTTGGCAGAGTTGTTAATGACAGTAATGGCAGTGTGCTACTGCAACGGAATCTAGAAAATTTGGACAGATGGGCTGAGAGTTGGCAACTTAAGTTTTTAACTTTGACAAATGCAAAGTACTGCATATGGGTAGAAATAACCCCAGAGAAACGTACCAACTGTGTGGTACTTCACTTGGGGTGGTAGAAAACGAAAAGGACCTTGGAGTAATTGTATAGTCAGATGTGAAATTTTCTGAGCAGTGCAAAGAGGCTGCCAGAGCAGGTCATGGGGTATTGTCAATGATATACAGAAATTTTTCTAGTAGGGAAAAGAAGGTGATTAGCCCATTGTATAAGGCAATGGACAGGCGACGCCTTGAGTACCGCGTACAGGTCTGGAGGCCTCATTTTGGAAGGATGTAGAGTTGCTTGAGCGAGTACAGAGAAGGGCAACAAGATTGGTGAGGGGAACGAAGGGATGGCCTTACCAAGAAAGGCTTAAGTTCTGCAAATTGCAGCGTCTGGAGACTAGGTACCTGCGAGGTGATCTGATTGATGTGTATAACGCCTTCAATGGGTTGAGCAGGCTCAGTTCTGTTCTAATGGGATTGTTCCTCTTGCCCAGATTACGAACCTGAGGGGACATAAATTGAAATCGAGGAAAGACAATTACAGAATAGATGTGCGGAAATTTGCCTTTAGCCAGCGGGTAGTTGATTGTTGGAACAAACTTCTGTCTGTCGTTGTGGAAGTTGATAGCTTAAATAAATTCAAGGAGGAACTGGACAAACGTTTAGAGGGAATGGATGTGTGAAATGTTTTTTTTTTTTTTTTTTTTTTTTCTGGCTGATGCTACATAGGCAAGCTTTTGTAAAATTATTATTTTACAATTTTTTTACAAAAACAACAAGCGGCTCCTAGCCAGAAACTGGCAAATCCGCTATGTACATACATACATATTATATACAATGATATACGTAGTCATGTTAATTACAATGCCATAAGTGTAATGAACATGTAACATGTTCACACTGCAGATCACATCACGCAGCTACTCAGAAGTATCACAGGAACCACAAGACAGCAGTCTTTTTCTGTCCTAGGGAAAACGAAAACCGCACCCATGTAGGTAGTGCTATACCAGTGGGTGCTAGCTAATCCAGTAACCACCGCTGTCCAAACTGGGGTACCAGCAAAAAAAAAAAAAAAAAAAACAGTAGATGGCAGGTGATATCAGTTTTAAGAGATATCGATAGACATTGCAGGTGTTGGGTTGGTTCCTTGTTTTTGAGAAGACTTGAGAAGAGTTGCTTTCTTTTGGTGAAAACAGCATCGCAGAATTGTTGTAGAGCTGAGAACGATGAAGAATTTTCAGTCAGTGCCACTTTATTTCCTTCAGAGAAGTTGCTGACAGCAGCTTGTATTGTAGATATGTCATCGTGGTACAGGCTGCAGCGATACAGAATGTGCGTCCAGAATTCCTCAACACCACACGAGCAGAGATTGGTGTCAGACAAGCCAATTTGAAATAGTTTGGAGTTGATGTAGCCGTGCCCAGTAAGTATATACAATGTTGTGCTGGGAGAAAACCACTGGCGGGTTGTTGAGAGGGAAGGTAACTGCGGGAACAAAAGAGCGGGTGACTTGACCAGTAATACTGGAATCCCATCGTGATTGCCACACAATGATAAGTTAAGTTCATTCCAGATTCTCGTCTTTGATGTTAGCAGTTAAGTTGCATGAGATGCCGAGAATCTCGCCGGGAACTCCCTGCTTTAGACGATAGCATAGTCATTTGAAGATTACATGCAGGTCTAGTGGTAAGACTCCAGCAAGGACCTGCAGAGCAGCAGAGGACACTGTCCTGCAGGCCCGGAGCATGGCAAGCAACATAATCCGTTGATTATGTTGCCAGACTCCCGAAACATATGTTGCTATTGGTACGAATACTGCTGTATAATATAGTAAGAGAGTCTTCTTATTTAGTCCCCGGTCCGATTTGTAAATGCGGATAATTGTTGCAGTTAACTTCTTAATCTTCAAGGCGAGGTGATTAATATGAGAGGAGAAGGTTAACCTGTCATCTAAAATTACGCCAAGATGTTTTAATTCAGGAAAAAAGGAATTTGCTTTCCGTCTATCTTTATATTAGGAGGTCTTCTGTAATCTAACTTGCCGTTAAAAACCATCAGTTTTGTTTTTGTGGCAGATATTCGCAATTTATGTATACGTATACTTCACCACTTGATTAGCACAGAAAGAGTTATATTGGCTGATTGTTCTAGTTGAAGACGCGATCAACCTGGAATTAGAAGAACCAAATCATCGGCATAGGCAGAGATATTGTCAGGTTTTTGCATGAGCCAGCAGCTGTCCAAAACTATCTTCCAGAAGAGGGGTTCCAGAACTGATCCCTGGGGGCATTCTCTTGAGATGGTCCTTGAGAGAGACTGCTGTTTCGAGATTACTTGGATGAGTCCATTTTGGAAGTAGCTTCTAATAACTTGGAATAGTTGCTGAGAGCACTTGGCTTTGGTAAGACAATTGAGAGCGCTCTCCCACCAGAGGGAATCGAAAGCTCCCTCGAAGTCAACGAATATGGCCATTTCATATTTAGTCCTCGAAGCTGATATTTGGTTAACTAAAAAGACCTGTTACTCTGGGTGCTGACAATCTTTCAAATAGTTTGCCAAGGTTTGCCAGAAGAGAGATGGGTCTGTATGCTTTGGGACCAGATTTATTTTTGTCCGACTTGTGAATAATTTTGATCAAAGCTACCTTCCAGAGATCAGGAAATATCCCCTCAGTAAGACATTTGTTGTACATAGAAATATTTCTGGAAAGATTTCGGCAAATTTGATAATTACAGCATTTTCCACAAGATCTAAACCTGGACATTTATGGATATTTATTTTGCTTAAGGTCAGCTTTAGCTCGGGAAGAGTGAAGAGATCCGTTTCATATGAGGAGTGGTAGGTTGAGTTGCTATTCCTAATAGATATTTGTTCTGGAGTTTCTGTGGTGATATCGTCCAGGATGACGTTAACTGAGTCATTCCAGTTAGTAGTTTCTGTATGGTTGTTCACTACAGTGTTGTACACTTCATGAGAGAAACTTGTTTTTGCTAATTTTATATAATAGACCCCAGGGACCAGAATTTCCAGTGGAGTGAACTAAGTGTTGCCAAGAGGCAAGTTTTTGTTTTGCAATTGTATTTACGTATTCTTTCCGCTGGCCTTTATAGATATTTTTTAGTCTGGTGACTTCTGGTTCAGGCCAGGACCTTCTCCGTTTAAAGTCTGCGTGCTTTGTGTACTTTTTTTGCGCAGGGTAGAAAGTTCAGCTGTCCACCATGGAACTGTAGTATGCTTGCTAATTTTCTTCTTAGCGGAGCGTTCTGTAGCACGAAGTAAGGCAGCCTGTACATAGAATGCATATTCTGAGGCATTGAACCGGTTCAAAGACCGGCGAGTGTCAACATTAAAATCCTGGCGAATTGAAGATATAAATAAATGCCATTTGATGGTTTTGATAAAAAATATTCTAAGATCTTTTGGAGGAAGAGAAGGAGGGGAACCTGTAGTATATGAAAAGAGAGATACCTTAAAAGTGATTGCTCGGCGGTCACTGTTGGTATAGTCAGTATGTATGGTCCAATCGGAGATCCTCGAGGACATGGCGGACGTTGAAATGGTTAAATCAATGTTTGATTCTCCGTCGACGTTTGAGAAGGTGTGCGGTTGGTTGGGTAAGTTGTGCAGATTTAAATTGTAGGTGAATAAAAATTCCTCGATAATCTTTCTTATGGTTGAGACACTGCTGAACCATAAGAAAGATTTTGAGTTAGAATCAGTTGTAATTACTAATGTGGGATTTAAAGTAGCAAACACCTGTTCTAGATATCTTTGTGATAAATTAATATCTGCTGATGGTGGACAATATAGTGACAGTAAGTAAGGAGAACGAGAAAGTTGATGTAGAAACTAAAATACAGGTGGAATTTTGATTACACAAGCCAGAGATAACAGTGAAATCCAGCTTGTTGTTGAATATGATGATGGCAGATTTAGGATCTGTTGCAGAGGACTGAATGATTCTTGTAGTCATGGGATATCCCATAACTTTGGAAGATTGCCCATAAAAGTGGTTAGAGACATAAGGTTCCCGAATGCATATAATATCAAATAAATTTTCCGTTGCAATGGGCCTGATCTCATAAGCAACGCATCTAGAGTGTTGTGCATGCATTGACCTGCATGCACAACTGCAAGTTGGAAGGGACAGTCTGGTTCGCTGCCTAGCTACGCAGAGAGAAGCACACTGCTCATCTCTGCTCTCGAGATCGCTTGTACCGCTGGTAATCAACCAGCGGTACAATTTTTATTCACAGTACAAAAAATATTTAAAAAATAATAAAATAACTTTAAAAACATGTAGTATTAGAATTGTGCAAGTCGACGCTGGAATGGCCGTTGGTGTGTTGGTTTGGTTTCCTTCTAATTACTGGGGAGATTTTTTGGTTTGAGTTGCACTCGCTTATTAAACATTGAGAGCTGGGTTATGTTGATCTGGATGAGAGCGGAGGTATGTTTGGGGAATAAAAAAAGAAGTATCTCTCCGTGAGATTGAGTAATAACTTATCTTAAAAATGCTTCAATAATTTCCTTGGGTCCCTTATCAATGGGATTAGAACCTAAAACTTTCCAAGCTGGCAACAAGTAACAAGGAAAGGCAGAAGCATTGAGAAGTTCATAACAACACTGTTTAACACACATACACAGAAATGTAATGCAATCATTATAAGTGCGCTTGCTCGTTATGGTTTCACCTACGTGGATTGGATTCGACCATCTACTGGGTTAAAAAAAAAAATACTGTAAGGTACTTTATAGACTTTTTTTCCGAAATTTTGAATATTTATAAACAAACAGTAATTATTGACTAACCTTCCTCCTGAATCCGTTGCTTGGATAGTAATACTGTATTGCTCTCCAGCCGTCACCTTTTCTACCACTTCTACGGCCCCCGTCTCTTTCTCTACTCGAAACTTGCTCTGGCCATTGTTCGACACATGGTAAATGGAATAAGTGATCTTGGCAAAATCTCCATCATCGTTATCTCTCGCTTGTACCTGTTGGCAAGTAAAATACGTTAACACATCATCAATAGTGACAGTCAGAAGTTATTTTATATAAAAACAAAAAATATAAAAATATTTCGAATTTTTTCCAGCTTATGGGCAGTTATTACTGTTTTAAATACCATACAGTAATTTTCAACGATACTAATCCCGATTAATTTGAATATATTATTTCAAATACACAACACTTTAATAATAAAGTAACCACTCTTAATAAACTAATGGAAAGCTTTAAGAGTATATATTTTAAAAAATGCCAAGTATGGTTAAGTAGCGTTAATATTTTGGTTATTCGAAGAAGCGCTGTTTAATTTTACCTGAGTTATCGGCCTTACACCTTCTCCAGCCTGAATTCGGATCGGAGTGAATGAAGGTAACTTTGGAGAGTTGTCGTTGACATCATTCAGGTGGACACTTAAAGATACAGGTGAACTGGCACCTTTTCCTGGAATACTGTTTACCTGTCTGGCGATAACCTATCAAATAATTAACACAATTCATTTGTTAAGTAGTTATGACGAGATTAAATATGTCACTAGAAACTTTATTTCTTTACCACGCTTGTTTAAAATATTTTTCGGGAAGAATTCATGTAATAATAACATTTTTAGATAAATAAATATTCTGTTTATACTCCGGGACGACCAAACGAGTTCACAAGATAGACATAATACAAGAAACAGCACCGTATTCAGCAGTCACGGGCTTGAACCTCGGTCACTCAAGGCACGTGTACTTATACACCCGCGCGCCTGACCACTAGGCTACGGCAGCCTTCTGATATATTACGAAAGTCCTTCTTAAGAAGGCGCCTCCGTAGCCAGGAGCATCAGTGCGTAGCACATGCTTCTTGATTAGATCGGGGTTCGAGCCCGTGCCCAACAAATACGGAGGATGCGGAAAGGTCAGGGAATAACCACCTCATATCCCAGGAGCAATATGCCTTAGTTGCTAATGCTCCTAAAAGCCAAATAACAAACATTCTTAAGAATTAATGTACGAGTAAGAATGCCTTTTTAATCTTAATACAGCTGAAAATTAAGAAAAGAAAACTATTTTTCATTTTTGTAACCTTCGTTCCAAAAACAGGCAAAGCGACCTCAGAGTACACACCACCCTGTCGGTTAACACAGTTAACAAAGGCCGAATTGCTGTGTTCGAATCCTGTCAATAATGCCCTGAATTTTTTTCATGGGCTTTTTTTTTTCAAAACGTGGTTGACCTAGTTGGCCTCAGATGATGGTTGCATGTTTTTCTTCCGGAAACTCAGGCTTTTTGTCCAGCAAATAGGCAATTTACCGACACATTATATACAGCGCAATATGATCTAAGTCAGTAATGCGCCTAACACCCTACAACTTCATATATCCAACATTTGACCAGGCAAGCCGATCTTCAGCTGATTGTTACATAATGACAGCCAGTTGAAGATCATTAGTAAGTCATGTTTCAACTGAACGTAGGTAAATATAGTACTCTTATTTATATATAATCCTTGCGCCTCCCTCCTATTGTTGCGGATCACCTAATCCTTCAAGGATTAGGCGATCCGCCTGTTCCGATCTCGAAGAGGTCTACCCATCTTTTCTTTGGTCTTCCTCTGTCTCTTTTCCCTTTTGATCTATATGTATAAGCTAATTTAGGGATTCTATTATCTTCCATTCTTTCTACACGTTCTTTCCATCTTTGCCTATGTTCTATAATTTTTTCCATTAATTGAGTAAATCTTTAATTCCTTTCTAATATTTACGTTTGGTATTTTATCTAATTTTGTACATCCTTTAACATATCTTAAAAATTTCATTTCTGCAGCTTGTATTCTATTAATGTCTCTTTGTTTCGGTATCCATGTTTCAGAACCATAAAGATTGCCATTACTTTGTAAAATTTCCATTGTGTTTCTTTCCTTGTTTCCTTATCCAGAGTTATTTTTATTGTTCCACATATATTTTGAAATTTCGCCAATTTCTGGTTCATATCTTTTTCGACATCACATGTTATATCACATCCTAGATATGTAAAATGTTTTACTTATTCTAATATTTTATTGTCTATAACTATTTTTGTTCTCACCGTATTTTTCCCTTTAAAAGCCATTGTTCTAGTTTTCATCGTTGATATTTTAACTTTATATTCTTCTGTTATTTGGTTTAATTTAAATACTGCTCTTTGTAAATTATCTTGATCATCCGCTAATAACAGTGTATTAATCCTATTCTTTGTATTTAAATATATACCTGAGTTAATTTCTTCTTTCCATATCATATACCTACATCCCTGTCTAACTCCTTGATTTATTATACATTCTTCTGTTAATTTATTACCTGTATCTATTACTATTTTTGTTCCTTGATATAAAGTCTGTATTATTTTTGTAAGATGCTTTTGTATCCTTTATTACTCAATATATCCCATAGTTTTCGTCTGTTTACTCGATCAAATGCTTTTTCATAATCTATAAATGCTAAATGCGTTTCTAAATTAAACTCTTTTCGTGTTTCTATTATTTGTTTTAATACAAATATATTATCTGTACATGATCTTCCTTTTCTGAATCCTGACAGTTCTTCTATTAATATTTCATTAGAGATAATTTTAATTCTGTTATTTATTATTTTGCTATACGTTTTATATTAGTATGCTAATCCCCCTATAATTCTTTGTATCATTTCTATTTCCTTTTTTAAATATCGAAATAATTTTTGCTATCTTCCATTCTTCTGGTGTTTTATATTGTTCCCAACATTTATTAAATAAATTTCGTATCCTGTCTTTTAAAAAACTTCGTCCACACTTGATCAGTTCTGCATTTATACCATCCATTCCCACTGCTTTCCTATTTTTTGTAGCTTTCAATGCCTTTTCCAATTCTTCCTTCGTTATCGGATCTATGTCACTAACTGGGTCTAACTGTATCTTTTCTATTTGATATGGTGGGTCTTTCCACAATTCTTCATAATAATACCCACAACAGCGACAATGCTAGGGGTTTAACATCTTTCTCTCTGCTATTCAAGTGTTTCATCATTTTATAAGCCAAATTTTGTCTTCCATGAACATCAAGTTCTATTGTGCTTATAAATCTATCCCATGACTCTGCTTTAGCCTTCCTTATTATATCTTTAGTTTTATTGCGTTCTTCTTTATATTTCTTCATTCTCACTCGTCCTGTTTTGTATATATTTAAGATATTTATCTTGTACTGCTTTAGCTATTTCTTCATTCCATATCTTTACCTCCCCTCTTCTTATAGTTTTTCCTGAATTGTCCTAGTGTCTCTTTTGTTATCTTTTGAATTATATTTCGTATATTATTCCATTCTTCTTCTTTTTGTTCTCTCTCCCAGGTTTTACTTATTTCGTCTTTAATCCTTTTTTCATAAAAAGTTTGTATACTTTCTTCTTGAAGTAGATATACTTTAAAACCCAACTCCTACTTTCCTCTGTTTAATAGCTTTTCTCTTCTTACATTTAGTCCATAACTCTATTTTTGAAGCCACTAAAAATGATCTGAATTAATATCATATCCTCTAAACACCCTAGTATCTCGACATTGTTTTGCTAATTTTTGATTTACTATTACATAGTCTATTATTGATTGCGTACCTCTTACCGACCATGTATATTTATGTATATCACGTTTTCTAAAAAATGTATTTGTTATCTTTAAATTATTAAATGTTGCAAAATCTCTTAATTTATATCCATTTCAATTTACTTTATTTTCTCCATAACATCCCATAACATATTTTATTGGCTTATTCCCTACCCGAGCATTATAATCTCCCAAAATAACTACATGGTCCTTTTTTATATTCTTCTCTAGTTCTTTTTGTAACTCTAAATAAAATCTATCTGTTTCTTCCTCTTTTCCATCTCCTGGAGCATAAATTCCAATTATACATAAATAACCTCTGTATAATTTAAATCTTACTGTTATCATTCTAATATGTAGGTTAGTGCAAATGCATCATTTTAACATAGCTATCTACCAAAGTAGTTAAATTAATTAATTAAATTGGCATCGTTTTGGTTATATCTCATATTGTGGTTATATCTCGTATCTTACTTTATATGTTATAATTCTATTATTTATAAATGTGTAGCTCTGTATTTTGGTTTTCCATTTCCGATCTATTAATATTGCTCCCCCTCCACTAGCTCTTTCCTTTTGATCTACTCCACTGTATAAGAATCATAATCTTTCGTACCTTTTAAATTTTTCTTTGTTTCTGTTATTACTGCTATATTTACTTTCTTCTGTTTTAAGTGTTTAAGTAGTTCGACTTCTTTATATCGTAATCCTCCTCTTAGTTCCACGTTGCAATATTTAAAATGTCCATCATTCCTTTTCGTTTCTTTTTTCCAGTCCAAGTCGTATCCCTTTGTCCGTCCGGTTTTTCCTCTTTGAGCTTTATGAGCTTTTATTATTATTTTTATATTAGCATTAGCATTAGTAGAGGCATATGATGCAAGAAAGCAAGCTTATTCAGCATCAGCCAAAAAAAAAAAAAAAAAAACCCTCTCCCATTTCACCCCTCCGTTCGTTCGAAATACCTGTCCAGTTGAGCTTTAAATTTGTTTAGGCTATCAACTTCAACAACAAGTGATGGAAGTCGGTTCCACCAACCAACCACCCGCTGGCCAAAGGCAAATTTCCGCACATCTATCCGACATCCGTCCTTCCTCAATTTGAATTTATGCCCTCTGAGGTGATTATTCTGAGAAAGATGAAGAATCCCATTGGCATTCAGCATGCTCAAACCATTCAAAGCCTTATACACCTCTGTCAGATCACCTCGCCGGTGCCTAGTCTCCAGACTCTGTAATTTGCAAAACTTAAGCCTTTCTTCGTAAGAGCAACCCTTTGTTCCATTCACTAATCTTGTTGCCCTTCTCTGTACCCGTTCCAGCAGCTCTACATCCTTCTTGAAATGAGGCCTCCAGACCTGTATACAGTACTCAAGATGTGGCCTAACCATTGCCTGATACAAGGGAATAATCACCTCCTTATCCCTGCTAGAAAAATTCCTGTATATCATTGACAAGACACCATGAGCTACTCTTGCAGCTCGTCTGCACTGCTCAGAGAACTTCATATCTGCCTGCACAATTACCCCCAGGTCCTTTTCATTCTCCACCACTGTCAGTGTAGTACCGCAGAGTTGATACATTGCTCTGGGGTTACTGTTACCCATATGTAGTACTTTACATTTGTCAATGTTAAACTTCATTTGCCACCTCTCAGCCCATCTGTTCAACCTTTCCAGATCCTGTTGCAGCAGCATAGCGTCAGTAGTGTCCTGAACGACCCTGCCAACCTTTGTATCATCTGCAAACTTAGACATTAAACTTGATATCCCATCATCAATATCATTCATAAACACCGAAAACAACAATGGACCCAACACTGAACCTTGAGGAACTCCACTAATAACATTAGTCCACGTTGAGCAGTGTCCATTGATTACCACTCTCTGTCTTCTGCCACTCAACCATCCCCTTATCCATAGCAGCAATTTGCCTCCAATGCCACACTGCTCCAATTTGTGCAGCAGTCTACCATGTGCAACAGTATCAAAAGCCTTTCTAAGATCCAAATATATAATATCAAAGTTATTCCCTGCATCCAGTTCTTTTGTGACTACATCATAGTATCCAATCAAATTGGTCAGGCAAGACCTGCCCTTAACAAAACCATGCTGCGTCTGAGCTATAACTGAATTCTTGTCTAGATGATCCTGCAGTGCTTCTTTAACCAGTGCCTCCATTAATTTACCTGGAACAGAAGTTAAACTAACAGGTCTATAATTACTTGTGTCAGCCTTTGATCCTCCTTTGTGAATTGGGGTTACATTTGCACATCTCCAGTCTATGGGTACCTCCCCTGAGTCCAAAGAAGCTCTCATAATTATGGCTAGGGGTTTGCATACTTCCTTTGCTGCCTCCTTTAATATAACTGGATAGATCCCATCCACCCCAGGTGCCTTTTTTATGTTTATCCTCAACAATCTCTCCTCCACTTTCCTCTCAGTTATTACAAAATCATCCAGCTCACTGCCAATGTTTACTTTACCTACATCATTCTCCTTCCTGAATAACTCCTCATGCGTGAATGTAGATGCAAAATACTCGTTTAGATTGTTAGCCACCTGAGCAGGATCCTCAACTGTTGAACCATCAATATCCAGTGGACCAATCTGATTCATCCCTTTCCTTCTCGAGTTCAAGTATGTAAAGAACTCCTTTCTGTTTTTCTTTGCATCCTTTGCCAAGGATTTTTCGTAGTCTGCCTTTGCCTGCCTAATCTCCTTTGTGACTTGGTTACAGACCAACTTATATCTATCATAGGCTTCCATGTCACCCATTAATTTGTATGTATCCCATGCATTTTTCTTCTCTGCCACATGTCTCATTAGTCCATCTGACAACCATTTAGGCCTTGAACAATATTTCTTAGTTGGTATGTAAAGCCTGGTAGCCACCAAGATTAGTTCCTTGAATGCTTCCCATTTTGAGTTTGCTGTTGGTAACATCATCAGTTGGTCCCACTGTATAGAATTTAAATACTGCCTCAGACCATCATAGTCGCCTTTACGAAAACAAAAACCCTTCCCTTTACATCTGATGGTAGTTACCTCCTTGAGTAAATCCCACTTCAACACACTGTGATCACTGCCACCTAGTGGTTCATTTATCTGCAGGTTCTTAATGCATGAAGAATCACTACTGATAATCAGATCAAGAGTATTGCTCCCTCTTTTTGCCTCACGAACATGCTGATGTAGAAAACAATCATCCAATAAATCCACAAAAGCCTTGCTAGTGTGCGAGTGACCAACCCACAAATTCCAGTCAATATCTGGGAAATTAAAATCCCCCATTATAAGACTCTCTGATTTACTGGCCCACTCTATTTCCCTGTACAATATATTATTATACTCATCAGAGTCATTAGGCCTATAGCACACTCCTACTCTCAATTTTGATTTCCCTATGCTTATGTCACACCAAACTGACTCGACACTGCCCTGTCCATCGATGTCAACTGGCTTCACTTCCTTTGACTTTATGTGTTTCTTAATTAATAGCATAACCCCTCCTCCCCTCCTGTCCTGTCTATCCTTTCTATATACATTGTATTCCCCAAATTCCAGTTCCGCATTACTTATATCTGTGTGACACCACGTCTCTGATATCCCAACAATATCTGCCTTTGATGTTTTGAGCAATACCTCAAATTCATCAAATTTATTTACCAAACTCCTAGCATTGGTGTACACGCAGGTATACATGCACCTGTTTCTATTCTTAGCTACCCTAACACAACCCATGTTGTGTTTACTTGTAACGCAATGACTACCAGCAGTCTCTGAAATATCCTGCATCTTGTTTTTCAGACTTCTGCTCATTTGAATAGAAGCAGTGCAAGAATCACTTCCACCTCTGCCAGTGGCTACTGTTAATCTATTAGTCCTTGTATCCCCCCCAACTAGCAGTTTTCCGACCCACCTAACACTGCCTCGACAGCATCAGCAAAAATTCTTGCACCCTTTCTATTTAAGTGTATCCCATCCCCGTAGAAGCAATCTCTCCTGTTAACAAGTACAGTCCAGGCTGAAAAAAATTCTACCCCTTGAGCCTTGCACAATCCCTCCAGGGCCGAATTGATCGACAAGGCTCTCATCATATACTCCCTCCTATCGTGTCTGGGCAGAATTGCAGACACTTTCAAGTTCAACCCTAATTCACGGCTTTTTTTCAACAGTGACCTGTACTTGCTAAGTAATTCCGCCGGTCTCCTACTCTTAATATCATTAGTGCCAACGTGTACAACTATATCACCTTTTGTGCCCTTAAAAGATGATATCCGCTCTACAACGTCATCAACCTTTGCCCCTGGCAGACATACCCTGGTCCTATTCCACCTATCCTTTTTACAAAGCATGTTCCCCGTTTCCCTGACAATAGAGTCACCAACAACTACTAGTTCCTGTGGGACCAGCGCATTCTGCCTAGGGGGCTGCCCCTGTGTTGCCTGATGACCAAGTGCAAGCTCTGGCGTTGATGTGGGCAGCTGAGAGCTTGATGGGCCCCTCAATTTATTTCCTTCGAGGGCATCCACCCTGTCCTTCAATGTCTCATAAAGGCCCATAACAACGCTGAGTTGTCGCCTGATTTCCTTGCACTCCTTACATCGTGCACACACAAAGACATCCCCCTTGGCAGTATCATGTCCCGTACCCGACTGCTCCGCAAACATCAAGCAAACAGTGCATTTTAATAGACTGTGATTCAGAGGGCAACTGCCCCCCTCAGTTCTGCCCTGAACCACAGCACTCCCATTAGCTTCAGCCTTTTGCTTTGCTGCTCTGGTCAGAGTCATGATTCCCATTTAATTCAATAAAATTTAAAACAAAAATTAAATCCTTAAGTTATATCCCAAAACAGTTATGTTATATATATATATATATATATATATTTTTTTTTTTTTTTATTTTTTCGGTATCTAGTGTTCCCTTTATACAACTTCCGTATCACGTGTACCACTATAGTTATGTATTAATTATTTGTTACGATTAAGTCGTTATATATATTTATAGAGTTAAAAATACAATTTAATTGACAATAAAGTTTATCAAGATTAATAGATTTACTGATTAATTGACAATATTATATTATGCAGTATACTACACTAAGCTTATGCTATCGTGTAAAAATGGCGGGAATTCACGAACGGTATTTCTACGGACTCGTAAGTATTGATTAGCTTCGAAATCTCGCTATCTCAATTTAGAATAAACTAAGGATCCTGACTAGGTCTATAATCTACTTATAGAAGATAATTTGATATAACAATTGGTTAATAAATCGACTAAATTTGGTTAAAAGACCTCTCGTTCAATTTGTGACACGTGGATTTGATACCGTTACCGATACTAAGTAATATCTACGAAATCTCTGTCTAAGTTAAACTTTAAACTAAGTATCGGAACTAGGAATATAAAGCTACTCTAGAAAATAAGTTAATATGACAATTTAAACTAATAAAGCAGAAAATAAATCAGGAAAAACTTCTCTGTTTGAAGAGCTTTAAGGAGCAATGTCTGCACAGGCCAACCTCGCACCCAGACTATATGGGGAGGGAACCAGCCTCCCGCACAACCTCCAGCCTGGAGGGCCAGTATATTACTCTTCGTCTGATCCCTACCCTTTGACCTAGACTACCGGTAGTCTATACCGCCAGCACGCTCTGGGTCATCGGGATACTCAAGCCTCCTCACCGCGACAAGGTGGTAACATTTCGGGGAGTGCTTTACTTTATCTACCCTAATTGGGAAACCAGTTCAATATCTGAATAAATCTTATTGTTGAAACGTTATTTTTTCCCTTTCTTTCTTTAATTGTTTTTATCTTCTAAATCTGTCCAATCAGTTTTAGCGTAGGATATGGAAATTTGCCGAATTCGTTCACAATTTATATATAAGCGATGAGTTCATGAAACAGGCAGATGGGTGATGTTTTTTTATTATTACTGGGAAACCGAACTTGCTACGCAAGTAGCCACTTTGACTCTCCTGTCAATTAATCATTTTGCTGTATAATTCCATTCATTGAAATAACGAGTTTTCTACGTTTCTATCCCCCCACCCCGCATGGTTTGGTTTTCTAGTGAAATACATACAAAATTCAGAAATTATGAATAGTCATGAAGCGCTCTTCTCTTTTTATAATTCTAGTTTATTTTAATTTTTAAATAAATAACTTAAAATAAATTTTAAGTTATTTATTCATATCCGCATAATGACATCCGCACAATAATATAAAAGGATGAATAAAGATTCTTTCATTATATAAATCAGAGTTCCATTACGAATAACAAATTAATGCACAAAAAGACTAGGACAACAAAATGCCGAAAAACCCCAGGTAAAAACAAAGGATATAATCACATAGACCAAAAGTGTCATGGCAATGAGTACAGTGATAGAATATTATGCTAGGTATAGGTATTTAAATATTAGTTATATTTAGTTAAAAATTGTGATTGAACATTTAAAAAAATACAATTTAAGAATACCATCCATCGGAAGCACGTTAGCAAGGTTACAGCTGAACGTATGTAAATACAGTAGGCTCTCGATCATCGTGAAGCAGATTAATCGGGGTTTCTAAGCTCCCAGGAATCTAAGTAGGATAACAGAAATAAATACATAGAATCCGTTGCAGGTGTAATATTCCAATAGACAAGCCCTTTGAATTTTTTAGAATGTGCGACTTCAGGTTTGCTTTCTATCCACTAGCTCACCTCTGGTCACACTTCCTTTAGGTTTATTACTGTACGGTTTCTTTAACACAATGCAACGAATGCTCCCGAAGTCTGTTTTTGTTGGTTGGTCAGCTATTTGGTCTCTCTTCTCCCTCTCTTCTTTCCCCATTGTGGATTGTAAGAGGTGATTGCAAACACATCTGGATTAGCAATTTTATGCAACAACAGTTAGATTAGAGTTCCATTTTCGGCTGAACTTAATATAAAGATTCTGTGGTATGAAATTCAGCGTCATATAATATCCTCACTCAACAAAGAATCTTATACAGAGAACAAAGAATCTGATATCTCCATGGTCCAAAGATAATACAAAGTAGTTTGATAAAAACAAAAGAATAATAAGATATAATAACATTAAAAAGATTCTAAACGAATATTTTTGATTTAAATAATATAATTGGATTTTCCAATTTATAATAATCATTATGTGAAGCATCGAATAAAGTGGCATTCTTTCTATAATTTGTCGCATATTTTATTTTGAATGTAGTAGTATTAATAGCAAATGATGCAAGAAAACAGTTAACCCATCCGGTACTGGTTAAGAATTTCTCTAGTTCTCCCTTGAATTTATTCAACCCATCCAATTTATAATTAAAGTATACTAGCGGGTATACTTTCAAATGTAGTAAATTCACATTACAAGGAACCTCTCGGGAGAAGTTCTTTGAAATAGGAACCATTTCATCTAGCATGGATCATTTGTTGTACAGAAATTTCTTTATAATGAATGTCGGCGAATAGTATTTCAAAAGAACCGTTTGTTCAAATAAATTCGGCTGCACTCTTTTAAGATAAAGTAGCAATTTCCGTTTTATTTTACTTAAATATAGGTTATAAATATGAATAATACATTAATAATAAATACGAATTATGAATGAATGAAATGTGGAACGAAGAAGTGAGGAGTATGTGGGGAAGAGGTGTGAAAAGTTGGGGGTGATAGGGAAGAGGAAGAGGGGGAGACCTAAGCTGAGATGGATGGACAAGGTGGCAGAGGATTTAAAAGAGAGAGGATGGAGGAGAGAGGAAGCCCAGGATAGGGAGGAATGGAGGAAAAGAATTAAGGACGGAAATTCCGACCCCATATAAACGTGGTAAGAAGGCGAAGATAAAGAAGAAATGAATGAAATGACAGAAAACGTTCTACAAAGTTAAAAATATTTAAGAAATCATCGTTTTGAAAGAATATTGTATTTATAAGAAATATTGTAAAGTATAAAATTTTAATAATCCGCACTCGATTTTTATTTTTATGGTAGATATAAATTATTCTGAAATCAAGTCCAAAGGAGGTTAGGAAAGCGAAAGCAGATTATGAGAAATCTTTGGAGAAGGATGCAAAGAAAAACAGCAAAGACTTCTTTACTTATTTACATTAACATTATTATTAGCATTGGAAGGAAGGGGATGAATCAAATTGGTCTGCTCGATATCGATGGTTCGGTTGTTGGTGATCCTGCTCAGGTTTCTGACAAACAGAATGAGTATTTTGCATTTACATTCAACACGAGGAATTCTTTAGAAAAGGGCACTCCGGAAGTTTATGAAACTCTAACAGAGAACTAAATGATTTTGTGTAAAAAATGAGAAAGAAATGGAAGAGACATTGTTAAAATTAACCATAAGAAAGGCACCCGAGTGGATGGGATCAACCCATTATATTACGAGAGGCAGCGAAGGAAGCAAGAAACCCCTTTTCCATAATTATGAGTGCATCCTTGGATTCACGGAGGTTCCTGCGGACTGCAGATGTGCGAATGAATCCGCAATTCACAAAGCGGATCAAAGCGTGACACGAGAAACTATAGATCTGCTAGTTTAACTTCTGTTTCAGGAAAATAATGGAACACAGTATAATTGGTAAATGAAGTAATTCAGGTTTATCTAGACAAGCTGCAATTATACTTCAGACACAGCAAAGTTTGTTAAGGAGAAATCTTGTCTGATGAATTTGATTGGATACTACGATGTGGTCACAAAGGAACTGGCTACAAAAATAAAATAATTTTGATATCATATGCTTGGATTTCAGGAGGCCTTTTTATTCAATTGCACATAAAAGATTGCTGTACAAATTAGAGCAGTGTTTCATTAAAGACAAGTTGCTGCTATGGAAGATTGAGTAGGAGAAGAGAGTGGTAATCAATGGACATTGCTCTTAATGGACTAATTTTTTTTTCTTTATTTCCCCGAGAGTTCTGTGTTGGGCCCATTTTTGTTTTCTGTATATATGAATGATACTGATGAAGGCATATCAGGCTTAATGTCCAAGTTTACAGATGATGCAAAGATTGGCAGAGTTGTTAATGACAGTAATGAGTACACTACTGCAACAGGATCTAGAAAAGTTGGGCAGATGGGCTGGGAAGTGGCAGAACTCAGAGTAGTGGAAAATGAAAAAGACTTGGGGGTAATTGTTGTGCAGTCAGCTATGGCGTTTTCTGAGCAGTTCAGATAGGCTTGCATCATCATGGGGTCCTGTCAATGATATATAGAAATTTTGCTAGTAAGGATAAGGAGGTGATTACAGCACTGTTTAGGCAATGGTCAGACTACATCTTGAGTACTTCATACAGGTTTGGAGGCCCCATTTTAGAAAGAACATAGAGCTGTTGGAACGAGTACAGAGAAGGGCAGCGTGTTTGGTGAGGGGAACAAAGGGAGTGTTATTACCAAGAAAGGCTTCAGTTCTGCAAAGTTCTGGAAACTAAGCACTTACGAGGTGATCTGATTGAAGTGTTTTGATTGGTGAGGGAACAAAGGAGTGTTATTACCAAGAAAGGCTTCAGTTCTGCAAAGTTCTGGAAACTAAGCACTTACGAGGTGATCTGATTGAAGTGTCTATAGCTTTCAATGGATTAAGCAAGCTCAGAGCTGATGAGATTCTTCCTGTTGCTTCGATTATTCACATGAGGGGTCACAAATTCAAATTGAGAACGGATGGTTGCAGAATAGATGTGCAGAAGTTTGACTTTTGGTTTCAGCAACCAGAGAGGGTGGTTGATTGCTGGAAAAAACTTCCGTCTGTTGTTTTCTACCTTGATAGCTTAAATAAATTTAAGAAAGAACTAGATAAACTATTGAAGGGAATGAAAAGGTGAAATGGGAGGTGTCGTTTTTTTTTTCTTTTTTCTTGACTGATGCTATACAGCATCAGTCAAGAAAAAAGCCTGCTTTCTTTCATCATTTGAGAATGCCAATGCTTAACCTTTTTTGAGAATTAATGCGAAAATTCAATCATAATGCAATCGAAAATGCATGGATTCAGTTTACACTAAGTTATTTATTTTTTTTTTACTAACAAGTGGAAATGGAAGTCTGTTATTTGGTCTTTGATTTGCGCATTTTTCCACCTTTAATAAAATATAACTGACAAAAGTAAGCAGGTACGCGAATTCGTCATCTGATGCCATCTGATGTTTGGGGAAAGGGGACAAAAATGGTACCTGTACGTCCTCCAAAATTAGGTTTGATACTCATTCAAATATGTGGAAAATTTATTTAAGTTTTCCACATATTAGAATGAGCATCTCAGATCTAATTAGAGGGTATTTTTTGAAATATCCTGCAAAAGAATTTAATTATTTTTCTGCATATTTTAAAACTACATTTTTTTTTTACTCAGTCGGGTCCTCCCATTTACAATGAAGGTTATTAATAGTGGCTTTTTAATTTTCACTTATGTAACCACTTTTCACTTATGTACATTATAAATACGTAGATTATGAAAACAAACTCGTTGTACTGAATTTTCCGACGGCACTATGACGCACAAAGGAGATTTAGAAAGATTAAGATTATTAATAGATGAAGTCGGCCAAGATCTGGAAATATATTCGCTATAGTGAATTTTTCGCTAAAAGGGTATTTCTTTTAACGAGATATTATTGTACAGGTGTTCGTGAATAAATGAGTGGAACGATGCCTTCTTGGTATCTGATAACGTATAGAGACTTATTTAGTTGCCTTTACCCTAATATAAATCAGCCCTACCCAAATCCTGAATTTATTTTTGATTTAACATTTCCTGTAAAGCCAAGTCACATAAAACTAATTCTAAAAAAAAAATAATAAATAATATCATTCTTTTATTCTTCGTGCCATTTCTAACCCCAAGGCATTCCTCTTACCTGAAAAGTATACTTCTCTGGATTGGGAGGGTCACGGTCGAGATCAGCTTCATTAACTACCAAAACACCATCAGCATTCACTCGGAAAGAGTTGGTGGTCAGCTCAAATGTGTAATCAATCGGAGGATCATCTGGAGCCTGCAATGAAATGGAAAACCTAAAATTAGTTAATATTACCCATTTTCTGGTGATAATCGTTTCTGGAAAAGGAAGTTTTATAGTGATCAACCGGTAACTGGAATGAATCATCGTTTTCCAATGTCCATTCATAAAACAGACCAATTCAACATCTCTGAAAAGAGATCTCTCCCCCCCCACCCACCAACACTTTCCTCTTTATTCGGTTCACCCAATTTTATTCCGTCATACTGATTAGTAGAAACAAATACTTCTTATAATCTAACTGGTCTTGTCCTTGAAGTTTTTGGTGCATTGGCTATTCATTCCATGGTGAGCCAGTTCTTGAAGCGTTCTGTTCACTCAGCAATTTTCTTGTGTATTGTGCCTTATTGCTTGATTATTTCATGATATGCCTTATATACACACAAGTATTTTTTGTGCTTGTGAATTACAAGAGTCGGGCCGATTTGCATGTTGTATAAACTGAAAAAACAGGAACAGCTCACGAGAACCCTATTCCCTGTCTGAGATCGACTAACTGCAGTCTCGAATTAAGAAATCCTCCAGTCTCTGAGAATATTGACAATAACAATACTACAGAACTTACGAGACAAAGCCGTTCGCGATTCCACACAAGGTAGATTTTGCAGATTTATTTAGTAATGAGATTTGACTTTCAAAATGCACTATCGTAATAAAAGTGTCATAGGACACGTTTTGTTATGAAACAAAAACAAAAGAAAACACGAGTTTATTCAAAGAAATCAACAGCATCAATACTGGCCTACATTAGGCAATAAGACTGCTTAAATGCGTCATGAAAAATTTGTGGTGAATACTGGTGGTATTGCGCTCCACTTCTCATTTAAAGCTTCGCTACCAAAAAAAGAAAAAAAAAAAAAAGAAAAAGAAAAAAAAAAAAAAAGAAAGAAAGGACCATCTTGGACTTTCCCTAATCTGCATTCTGCATTCCATTTCATCCAGGAGATGTTCAATTGACTTGAAGTAGGAACTCTAATGTAGCAACGTTCTAATGCTATTCTTTTCAGATATCGCGTTCACAATTCTTTCTTTCTGACACGGGGCGTTGTCGTACTGCAAGATTTAAGGCCTGCATCCGTAAAACTGCCACAATATAGGGCACACAGAACATTAATGTAAGATGTGGAATTCATGGTTCCATGCACGTATGACCGAGAACCTAGTCCATACCAACGGAATCACCCCCAAGACATGGAGGAGGGTATCCTCCCAACTTCAGATTTCGAAAGCATTCAAGTGGTAAGCGTTCTCCAGGCATCCCTGAGCACGTCTGTCCGATTGAAAGAGCGTGTAGTGTGATTCGTAGCTCCACAGGCGTATTAAAAGTCCTCACTTTATTTAAGGGATTCGAACTCGGGCTTTTTCCACTTGGTGTGGGAGAACGGTGATTATAAACACTGTTACATACGAGGGCTGCTCCACAGAACCGCTTTCCATTGTTCTACACTCCGGGTTCGATGTCTTGCACCTTGTCAATCGAAAGCGTGTATTTGTTAACGAAGGTTTATGGACTGTAGCTCTTCCATGAAAATGCATGCCACACAGTTCTCTACGAGTCCTGGAAGCACCTACAAGTTTGCCTGTAGTCACTCTTTCCTCGTCTAGCATACATATTTAAACGACCGGACCAACGGCTGGTCACTTTTAAATTCCAAAATACTTGCACATTTCGCAGTCATACACTTTCCTGTAATTAGAAGGATGTCATTTCATGAGCAGGAAGGCGGAGTTTTAAGATTAATGTAACTGGTACTAAAGCATTCTGACCTTATGCAGTCGTGCCGGAGTAGAAACAGAAAATTTTACTTATTACTAGTAGGATTATAGTTGAATTTAAAATGAGAATAAAGCTAAATATAAAGGGTATTTCTTCCCCCTCTCACTTACCATATCAGCATCCGAAACTACCAGTTTCAATGCAGTCGTTCCTCCTCGTGCAGTGACCACGCTCGTTCCAACTGGCGAATTTTCATCCACATATCCTTCCATGGCTGATGGAGAGATGACCGGAGGATTATTATCTACTGCAAGAACATCAATGGTCAATTTGGCTGTGGCGAATCTTTGACTCTCCGTCTCCTCCTCTGCCTAAAGTTTAGATTAAATTAGAATTTATTGATTCTTTTATTAATTGAATATGCAGGGTGTTAACATAAAATGCGTAAATATTTTGACATGCTTTCTTGCGAGATTTCAAAGGAGAAAGAAAATATGCAAATAAGGATCTCTTAAATCAAATGTTACAACAATCAAATGCAAATTAATCACTTGTATGAAATTACTAAAAACAATTCGTCAAAGATAAATATCATATGAGAGTAGATACGACAGCAACAGACTTCTTGTGAAATACAACTCCTGACACCGTAAATAGATGACCTGATGCAGTCCATCAAGTCATCATGAGTTTCACACCATAGGATTGAGTGTTTAGGTAGAGATGCACCAAAGTGTGCCCATAACGAAATAAAAGTTTCTCTGCGTAGTTAATTTTCACTATATTACATCTGATAGTATGAACTCTATTAGTCATATAAGTAGTCGCTTCAAATTTGAAGGTATATTGAGGTAAACTTCTCTTATTATTTTACAAACTATATTACATCGTAGTTTTTCTTAATTTTTGAAAAAATGTCTTCAACTTTACTGTTCGCACAGATTTTACGAAGGAAGTGGTGCCCTCTATTAGTCATATAAGTAGTCGCTTCAATTTGAATTAAATTTTTACATTTATTTGGTTGTTTATATTCGTGGACAAGGATATTTTGACTTGCTGAGGTCGATAAATGATAACTGAAGCGAGGAAATGGGGAAAAAACAATGAAATGTTTTATTATGCTGAAATATAAACTAGAGGAAAACAATACTTTTTTTCTTAATTTCCCTTTGTAAAGTTTAAATTTATGCTTTTAATTATTAAATATTATTAATATTGAATCTACGTCATCTACGTCTTTTTTTCCATAAGTAAATAAACAAATGCAATAATTTATAAATATATTAAATATAATCGAAATGAGTATTACTTAAAACATAATTTTATCAAAAGATGAAATTGTATTCTTATTTTTTTTATACCTAAAACGGTTTTTATTATTTTTTTTATAATTGTTGCCTTTTTAATTTGGTTTATTTCCAGTATACATCATAAAATTAATTTTATGTATTTCATGTTTCAGTCTTTACCTTTATAATAATGTCAAACTTCTTTGTTAAGCTGCGGTCGACCACTCGAGTTTGTTGGACAGTTCCGCTCTTGGAATTGATTTCAAAATAATTTGCATAAAACGAAGGAGTTCCTGAAAAAGAGAGAATTAAAGTTAAAGATTAAAATTAATAAAGAAAACTATCATTATATATAATTAAAATATTTAATAACAGATATGCACCATATATCGTTCGTATAAGCAAAAAAAAAAAAAAAACACAAAAATCTTTAACATTTTTACATTTCATGTAAAATCGTAGCTAGCGGATGGTCTTTATTGGCAAATGTATGCCGAAATGTTAATAACGTATTTTGTCTAAATCAGAGGTTCCCAAAGAGTGGATCACATTCCACTCAATGAGGCACTTTTGGGGGGGGGGTTAGGGCGTGTTGTTTGTATGAAGCACTTGTGACGCAAGACATAAAAGTTTAGGAACCTCTGGTCCAACCGATCAGCCAAACACTGTAAGAAGTAAAAACCTCCCTTTGACCGTCACGTGTATCTTTAAGTCCTATACCAGGCTGCACTTGTCCAAAGCAGTACAATAACCACCCCCTCCTCCCAACTCAATAGGATTATAGGACAATATTTCAACCTAGAAGTTCAAATAAAAATATTCAATCACTTCATTGAGTTTCGAACCTTAAGTACATTCTGATTGAACCGAAGATTGGGTCAAAGTCCTCAGCGCTAATTTAGTTCCATAATCCGCTTGGCTGTTCACTTAGACAAAATATGTGTACATCATTCTCATTTAGGCATACGTTCGCTAATAGAGACTACCTGCCAGCTGACGATTCAGTATCTTCACAACAGCTGTTTTGGCTATGTCTTAGAATTTTAAAGATAGCGAATTCCCCTGCTCAAGTGATGCTGTACAATTAAAAAATATATAGATATTAACAACTTAGACAGAACCGGAGATGATGGTATTTATCTCTAAGTTGAGCTCTTAAAGTGAAGCCCAAATCGTAGCGCCGAATAATCGGCCTCGATCTTCAAGTGATTGCAGAACGTTCCCCATGATCAAAAATCAAACGCAATAAATTGCGATTTTTGTTTACATCATTAACATGTTTTTAAATTATTTGTTTTCTTCAAGAAGTATCAATTATCAAATCTACTTTTTTCTTGCATTACAGCCAAATTTTCTCCATAAAAAAAATAAAAAAAAACACCTCTTCTTAACGTGTTGACAGAAGAACATTACCTGGTTGTTCACAATGATAATTATATGTGAATAACATATTTTTGTCTATTAGACCACGTGAATTTTTATTAAACAAATTTTATTTTGTAAAAAGTATTACACTGAATTTTGAAAAAAAAAAGCATTACAATGTCTAAGTATACTTAATGCATGGCGACGTTTCTGGATTCCATATTGAGTCTTGTCATCAGGCCAATCAAGAGCGATTTGGTGTCTTTCTCACTGTGCAAGGTGAGTCTTATATCCCGTACCCTGTGAGAAAGAATCACCAAATCTTTCCTGAATGAGACTGACGACCAGTGCTGAGTCTTAAAACTAGAAGAAGGTATACTCCATGAATGTTATTAAATTTATATGTTAAATATTTAAATAATATTTGTTTTTTTTTCAAGTTTTTTTTCAAAAACCAGAAGGTATACGGCGTATACACTCTGATACGGTTCTGATAATGATGACAAGATTCAAAATGGAATCCAGAAACGACGCCAATTACAAGTAGTTCTGTTGTGTAGGAGTTTAAAATTCACTCCATAGCAACAACAATTTACTGGATTAATTAGTGTCACATTTAATTACTGCTGTTCTTCTAACAACGATATACAAGTCATAATCTTTCACCTATTTCTATTTGTCCATAATTTTTTGAGAGTCTAGCTGTGAAGTCGACAGAGCGAGAGAGAAGTTTAAAATATTTTTATTTATTTTTATGTTTTATTTTTATTTTTTTACTTTAAGCCCTCTCACTCCAAACACATCTGCGAAAATTAAGTCCTGAGTATGGGTCATTTCCTTGCTTTGTACGTCAGTTATTACGCAATAATCCAAAAAGCAGAACAAACCGCATATTGGAATTTGAACTTTACCGACAAGCTGAAGTTTTTACTCTGGCTGTTTCCTAAATAAGCCTTTTGTCTTGGTTCACTTAATTCTTTACTTAGTGTCAATCATGAAATAGTCCATATACACAGCCATGGATTAAAATTTGATTGCATATGGAGAGAGGCCATAGTATCAATAGTTTATCCCTGTAATGAAGTTAATTGCTCATTTTTTAATAACCTTTCATACTAAATTGACGGAAACCAGAAGAGAGAATTAAAATTACCATTCACAAAGCTGTATACTACGGCGGCATTAAGTGAATCCCTGTCCTTTGCTTTGATGTTTTCTGGCTTCATGTTGAGAACGCCCGTCTGTAACCGAAAAAAGAAAAAAAATTGAAGTGAATAAATAAATCTGAATGGTGATTATTGCTCATACTTTCTTTAATCTAATTTGCATATTTTTTCGCTAATAGGGAACTGAGAAAACGCTTTATATTAATCCCATATGTTCACATACTATTCTTTCTTAAAAAAAAAAAAATACTTACTATGGCACCGCTGGTGATGTGAGACTCGTACTCAGCATTTACACAAGCATTGTTGACTGCAGTGCAACTGTCGTAAACAAAAGCTGGATCTTGGTCATCTCCATCTATTATAGTGATAGAAAGGGTGGTAGAAGCGGTTAACCTGTCTTCTGGATTTGAGGATTTGTCCTACGCAGCGGAAAAGAAAACATTTTGTGATTTCATTTTAATGTAATTTCTGCATTGATATCAATAACATAATTACTCTTTGGAGAAGGATGCAGCTGAGCGGTCATGGCCACGAGGAAAATCTGTCCTTGCAGGTTGAATTCATTAAAAATGTGTGGTCATACTTTTCCTCAAGCCATTATTCTCGTTTTTCAAGAAAACTGTTTCTTTGTTGTTTCTGCAGCTACAATGCATATAACCGGTAGTCACTATCATTAGTTCCAGCTGTAACAGATAAACCGGTCCCTGTCTTCCTGGATGAGGACAGGGAACGCTATTTCCTCAATAGGTTGGGGGGGGGGGTTGTTTTAGTTTGCTTAATCCCTTACTTTGTTGACAATTGACAGTGTAAAAAAAAAAAAAAGAAAAGTCTCTGGGAATTCATACTCGAAAAAGCTTGATATGCTCAGATATTCATTCAACCAGGGGAGTGCTGTTCGCTTGGGCTCTTTCTCTTTCGAGCATTTGTTACATTTTGTTCAGAGCTCATGGGGATGAAGGTTAGCAGGCCAAATCCCCTACAAGAACATTTTTCTTTATATTAGATAATTGTACTGTCATGTGTTGACTCTTGTAAAAGTTGTTAATAAGGAGCATGTAAACCCCTCCCCAAAAAAAAAACAATAATTTTACACAACTGTAAGAGTTAGTTACAACAATATAACGAACAAATGTATACGATGCGCGTTTGGTTTCGATTTGCCAAAATTTTAATTATATTTATTTTATTATTATTTTTTTTGTTTTGTTAGTTGTTGGCGCATCGGCTTCTGTGGCCATAATGCACCTCCCAAGGTGCATTATGGCCACAGAATGCCTGTGGCCACTGGTTTGCCTCCACGGGGCCAAGCGTGGGCAACGTTGAGCTCCAGCAGGGGTCTAGCGGCTAAATGGTCAGAAGAACAACGACACACAATACGACACTCATACAATATCCATACACTTTTAAATCTCTGGCCTTCCCAGTGAACTTGTACGCCTACATTGAAAGCAACGCGGAGATGGGGGAAACCTCTGGTGCCGTTTGACACAAAATACACTTTACCTTTGGGTTGCCAGGCAGGCACTTTACCCACCTGGCTAGCCCGGTCGGTTTTAATTATATATCCAGCCGATTTAGTTGATTGGCAGCAGCAGAAATGGCACACATGAAGACTTAAGTACAGAGGCTGTTATCGTTTGAATTAATTCACGACTTATGCCACTCAACACAGGCAGTTTAAGGCCTGTCTGCAGTTATGAGAAAAACCCTACATCTCTATCTGAAACAGATAATCGTTACCTGCTTTTCAAGTGAGGATAGATTATCTGATCTCAGACAGATCTGAACCACGGAGGCACGCAAGTGAAGAAAATGGCCACGTGTCTTAGCACATTCTGTTAGCATCTCGCTGCTAGAATTAATGTCAGCACATTAATCTCGCTGACTCCGGATAAGGTGTTTTCTGATTCTATTGTTCGAATAGCAAAATTCAAGCTTGTAGTGTACATGCAGATAGTACCAATGAAAATAATAATAATAATAATTTCAAATGAGCATCACTTCCTCCATACTTGATACTAATAAATAAATTTCACACTTTGGCTAACTAGAAAAAAAAATGTCTGGAAGCTCTTAGGAAAACATTTTGAAACTGTAAGCGATTGTTAAGGCAGAAGCAGGACGAGATATTTTTGGGACCGAGGAAACAGATTGCAGACTGAGAACTATACATAACTGAGCTGCCCTCACATCCAACGAACCATATGATATTTGAATTGGAAGAATAACACCATTGTTATTGTGAAGCAACCACATTCTTTCTAGCTGAACTATCGTACACGCTCTTTCTGCTACTATCCGAAGGTTCCTGCATTTATATCTTTATATAAATGATGCATTTATATCAGCATTATTTAATACTACTACTAGAATTGATACATAATAATATTAATCAGGGACTATATATTTCAACACTTACCGTTGCTAGAATACGGAGGTAATAATTTTGAACCTTTTCATAATCAAGAGCTTTCTTCACTGTCACAAGACCTTGATATGGCAGGTTAATGGCAAAGTAATTGTAACCATCGTTCTGAAAATATATAAAAAAATTAAACCCAGTTTGCTAGTGACGTTCTCCCTTAATTTACTGCAAAAATAATGATTGAATTAGAATTGTTATTATATTGGATTATTGTTCATTTTCATGCATTACAGAAATTATGTCATTTAGGACTGGATGTAAATTTTTATTGCTTTTATTCTTCCATTTTATTTAATCTTTTGTTTGTATTCATGCAGTGAAGAAATTTCCACATCTTTCACGTTCTGGCAACAATAGCCATTATTCAATGCGAACGAGTTTATCTTTTGTTAAAATGTATGATCTCCTCACCTCCCCTCCCCTCCCCTCCCCCAAGCTTGCTCCCATATAACTTTTATGGGCTGACTACACCAAAGCATATTACTAGGCAAAGTTACGTGAGTGGCGTTGTATTAAAATGCCCAAATTGTTTAGCCTCACTTGGCAAACTCTTCAACTAGAACTGAAATTATGTCAATCAATCATCGTATTATAGGTGAATCTACTGTCACCTTCATGTACAGTATTTCCTTCTGAGAAACGAAAACCCCATGATTAATAGTGGTCCGAGGTATTTTTACTTGTGTTGGCAAAATCTGATATTTACTGCACCTTGAATTCTCACACAAAGAGAACTACAGAAAGTATGGTTAAAATTTATAAATTTGATTAGTGTCCGCTCATAATACATGGTTACCATGACATTCGCTCGCTTTACCTATGCCTCGGATCGGCTTGCTCATCTGTATTATCAGCCCCGTCTCCAAAAATTGAAATTCTTCCCATTGATTCTGCAAATTCAGGACTTCCTTTTAGTGAGACACTTCACAATAACTATTGAGACACTATATTTATAACTTATTTAAAACATTAATACAGTGGATGTCTTGCAATCATTTCTACCAATTATGGTTGTTGCGCCATTGTTTGTTATCCACAATATGAAGATTATGAAGACGAGAACTGAGGGGGGAATAGTTCCAAAGGTCATACCGAGGGCAAACGGTTTCCGTAGCCGAGTGGTGAGAGCATGAGTGCAGTAGCACAAACTCTTTGAGTAGACCGGGATTCAAACCCCTGACTGCTAAATATGGTCGGTCTGCCAACCCGCACTGGACCAGTGTGGCAGATTATGGTCCATTTCCCTCAACATTAATCGTTCAGGAGGCTTCCATCCTGCAGTGGATTGATAATGGCTGCAGTTTACCAAGGACATACCCACGACTGATTTTTCATGCAGACAAGTCAGAGTATAAGGCATGCAAATGAACCGCTAATCACTAATAAAAACTTTCAGATTAACAGCAATGCAACAGCGACATTAAAAGAGTCGCAATAAAGTCCCAGTTAGTGCGAGTGGAGTTTGGAAAGGGTAACCGATCTGCGAAAGCCTGCCACTGACACACATGCAAACTTGTCGATGAGATTTTGGTTTGTATTGTCTTGATTTTTCTTATAGAAGTTTTCGGTTCCAATCAGAAAAATAAAATACTGATTGAATGCTACTAAATCGAAACGAATGTGGTGTAATCAATTAATAGACTCTCACTATATCCCTGTTATTCATGATAACAGATATAATTTTTTTTTTTATTCGTGGTTGGAATTTTACATTGATAACAGACAGGAGGAAAACTACCGTCTTTATGAGCGGTAATATTGCTTTAACATTAATATTAAATATAAAGTGGGGGCTCAAAGGTGGCAGGGCTGAATGTATCATACGGCGATTAAACTCTTTTTCAATTGGCTTATTAAGGCGAAAAGTTTGGTTCTCATCTTCTTCTGAACAAGTTCGTGGAGTCTTTCCCGACGTACTGTACAGATTTTATCTTGAAGCTGCATGAATATAAAAAGGGGGGGGGGGGGGGGGAAGGATATAAAAATCTTAGAACTCCTCAGTAGTCATATCTCCTGTAGTCAGTGATATTATACTTATGGAAGTTACTCTAGCTGCACGAGACATAACTACTGAGGAGTTCTAAGATTTTTTTTATCATTTTTTGGTTGCTTTGGAAGCTCTTTAAGGTTTGGTAGTATTTTCAGTTTCCTACACTCGTTTGGAGAGGTCAGAATTCGAATTTTGTCAGAGACGATCCTCTATCCGAAACGTTCCGAATTCTAACAATCTCTTTTATTCTAGCTAGCGTATATGCATATATGACTGACCATATTCCAAGCATGTGCTCCAGATTTTCATGTTTTTGGATGGTGGACAAAAATCTTAGTTAATCTGGCTGTAAGGTATAAAGGAAAAAGAAAATTGTTGCTGATTTGGTAAACTATGCTAAAGTTTTGCCATGTGGAGAAGCCCTAGTTGTTGGATAAATATTAGGTGTGCCTCAATAGTGGCAGTGATACTCTAGTTAACCTCTAGCTGACAATGAAATATGCGATGTGGTAATGAATTAAAATCAAGGTAATAACAGCGATGATCATGACATGAATGTCTGTGTACCTATAGAAGAAGAAAACAAAACCTATTGACAGGATGATATGCACTACAGAAAAATTGGATAGAGCGGCGCATAATGTCTTTATAAAATTCAAGAACTCGAATCTCCTCTAAGCAAATTTCTACGAGATAAGAGCTCTGTGAGTTGAAGGTTGAGGTAAAAGTTCAGGCTTTTTACCTCAACCTTCAACTTATAGAGCTCTTATCTCTACATCTAGCTCAGTTAATCCTGAAGATTTTTAACTCAGACGATGGCATGGAATTGATGTTGACCAACTCATCCTTCCCTTTATTCGAAAGAAAAATGAGACCGAGGAGTGAATGATACGTTATTCTTTATTTTTCAAAATTTTTTTCAAGTGTTTCAGTACATGTCTAGTACCAGGCACTTTAAATTCAGGATCCAGTAAGGGGACGTTTGCCTAAATTGGACAACAACTTTTTTTTATCTTGAAAACATGATAAATGTTTACGAAATAACTATCAAACGAAACAATGCCTAAATCTAAATAAAATTATTAATATAAAATATATGAAAGAATAGATGTAGTTAAATGCAACTTAAAAATACATAATTGGTCGTCCAATCATGGAAGTTGCATCTAGATCGAACCAGTAAGTTTCTGAGGTTGGACAAACGCTCTTATTTTTACTTTTTTTACTAAATTCTTCTCGATATCCAGTTATTAGCAAACATAACTGAGAGAGAGAGAGAGAGAAAGAGAGAGAGAGATTAATGTGTTTTTATTGCTTTACTTTCTCGGGGTTTGGTCTGGTCTCCCATCATGATCAGGTTATAAATTCTCCTAAACCCAAAATTCCAAGTCTGCAGACGAATTTCGATATTGAAATTCGAAACGTAACCAATTTTATTTAGTTATTGGAACTGTCTAGGACCTAATTATAACAACCCTCCTTTTCATAACGATAAACTAATTAAAATACTTCACGGGGTACAGTGTACCTTTACCCCACGTAATGTCTTTCTCGAGTTTAATTAAGTATTCTATAATATTGTCAATCCAAGCCTACGAGGTAGTCAAATTTATTATTTTTTTATTAAATGAAATTATGAAAAAATTCATGCAATATTTAATTTTAATTTAACGAATCAAATGTTAAAATTATGTTTAGAGAGCAAATATTGGGAACACATTCAATAATTTATTGCACATGGAGTAAGAGAGATACCATTTACTGATTTATACCATTTGAAAGAGAAAACATGAAAGTTTCCCAGTTGTTACTAGGAAAACTACCAGAAACGTTTCCAATTTTGTTGTGAACTGCAAGGACTGACAGAAGAACATGACGACTTCTTTAATCGTGTAGTGTTTAGCGATGAGGCCACATTTCACACCAATGGGAAGGTCAACCGATACAATTGTCGAATCTGGGGCACCCAGAAACCTGAAGACATAATTGAATATCAGCGTGATTCGCCGAAGGTGAATGTTTACTGCGCCTTATCACGCCGAAAACTTACGGATCTTTCTTCTTTGGCGAGGGCAATGTAACTGGGCAATCCTGCCTCGATATGCTGCAGCAATGGTTGATGCCTCAAGTTCAGGAAGTGATGACTTTATTTACCAGCAAGAGGGGGTCCCCTCCCCACTTCCATAATGACGTTCGGGCTTACTTTAACACCGAGCTACGCAAGCGCTGGATCGGACGTGCTGGAAAAAGGGACGAATATTTCTTGAAATGGCCGCCGAGATCACCAGACTTAACTCCATGTGATTTCTTCTTATGTAGCCATAAAGGATCGTGTTTATTTACCACCTGTGCCACGTGACATCCAATAATTAAAGCAGAGAATTGAAGAAGCTACCACCACGGTCACACAGGATATGCTGGACAAGGTACGTCAACAGTTCGATTACAGTGTGGACATTTACCGTGTTACACGTGGTTCCCACATTAAATCGTTGTGAATTGATGTGATGTAAAAAAAACTGACATTTTCTCTTTCACAAGGTGTGTATATGACACTGATATCTCTCCTAGTCTTTGTGCAATAAATCACTGAAAGTATATTTCTGTCAATCATTGTTTATCATTTCTGATGTGTTGTTACCCTAACTTATCAGTTTATATCTGAATTTATTGTATTAATTTGAATAATTTACTCGCAATAATTCATTATTTATGGTAATCATTGTTATTGTTTTAATAATTATATGTATGGTAATTATTTTTTATATCAGTATTAACTAAATTTCGTTAAAATAAGTTTACAACTGTGATTATAATTTTCAATAATTTAGTTAGTTTAAAATTTGGCTTTCATCCACTGAACCAGAAATCCAAGCTAGGAAATCCAAACTGGTCTGTTCTAGGCAACTCTTCATTATTTTGTATTATTACAATTGCACACACGAAAATAAGATTGCAATGATGACGGGTTGAAATAAAAAATTACTGAACTATGAGAAATCCTGTTACTCCAATTTTGATAAATGTTCCAATTTTTTAACCATAATAACATTAAAATTTTACTAAATCTGTTAAAAAATTTATTTTTCCATGACAAGAATTTTCGAGAACACGAAACCTAATTTAATCCTTTGTTTAAGATGGAAATTCCCAAAGTTATTTATTTTTTTTTACCTGGCTGAATCTGATGTTCTGTAATACAATAAATCCAATATGATTGAGATTAATTCAGAGTATAAAATAAATCTTCGCATTTATGTGATTCATTTAAACAGTCCTCATTCTTTCCTATTGTATAATTTACTACCCGTAACTTCATTTAAAATGTAATTATAACTAGCCCCTAAAATTAACTCCTTCTTACCTCACCGCCATCTCCGGGCGTAGTGAAATACTCCACCAACCCGTTGTTGTCAGCGTCTTTATCATTAGCGATCAGTTCCCGGAATATGGTGGTTCCGATTGGTGCTAACTGAAACAGAAAGCATTTCTATTACAAACATTTAGGTATTTTGCGAAACAATCACGCAGTATAAATTTAATATGACAACTACAAAGCATATAAAACAAGTTGTTAATTTGTTTTATATACTTTTTTTTAAATTAATTTGTTTTATATGCATTTGAGGTGCATCTGCAAATAGTAATAATTCATGATTTCATTTATAACAAAATAAATCAACCCATCTAAATGGAAATTTGTTACAAAGATTCCTAAAATATTCTGAGTAAGCATTGAAATTTTGAAATGGATCAGAGCTGCTGCTGTTACAAATTTATAATAATGACGTAAATAAAATTATGTTTCGAACAATGCGAAACAATTTTATTTACGTCAAATTTTATGGGGGAGGGGGGGGGGAAGGTGAACGATGCTGTGAAATCGTAATTGGACCTGAAATTTTTCCGAAGACCAACAGAACACAGATTGAAAATTTAGCTCGATCCGACTTTTCTAGAATAATACACGAAATATATTTTCATTTATATTAATAGATTTCTGTGGTCGGGAGTTTTTTTTTTTCTTTATTAAGTAATATTTAAACATCCAATAACATAGTTCCATTACAAGTTAGGTATTGAACACAGTGCGTTACATTTCAGGCGTATTCCATTTTTTTTTTTTATTATTATTATTATTTATGAATGATTTTCTTTTTCTGTGATTAACCAATTAATTACAGTACTAAGATTATAAATTTATAGAACACTTAATAAAACTCTATAGTTCGCATTTCTCGAAACTGAGACGTTCAGTTTGATTCATCATCATCAGCCATTTTCAATCCACTGCAGGATGAAGGCCTCTCCAGCAACTTTCCAGTTCCTTCTGTTTTGAGCACTGGACATCCATTTACTACCCACAAACTCATGAATTTCATCTATCCATCTCCGCCTTTGTCTTCCAGGTTTTCTTCTAGCTCCTCTTGGGTACCATTCTGTTATTTTCTTAGTCCATCTGTCATCATGTCTTCGAGCTATGTGTCCTGCCCAAGACCATTTTAGTTCTTTAGTTTTGATAAGAATGTCCTTTACTTGAGTTTGTTGCCTAATCCATGTGTTTCTCTTCTTATCTAACAGTCTGATTCCCAATATAATTCGTTCCATTCTTCACTGTGTAGTTCTCAGCTTCTCTTCCATTCTTTTGGTGAGTGCCCAAGTTTCACTTCCATAAGTCATGGTGGGGAGTATACATTGGTTCATTATTTTACGTTTCAGACAAACTGGGATATTGCTCTTCAGTATGTGACTATATTTCCTGAATGCTATCCATCCAAAATTTATTCTTCTCTTGACTTCCAGCCATTTATCATTATTACAGCTAATAACTTGTCCCAGATAAGTATATGACTCCACCTTTTCAATTACTGCTCCTTCAATCATTATTTCCCTTTCTGTGGCATACTTGTTCATCATTACTTTTGTTTTAGCCATATTCATCTTTAGTCCAAAATCCTTACTAGCTGTGCATAACTGATTAAGATTTTCCTCTAATTCTTTGGGATCATGGCTTATGACCACAATGTCGTCTGCAAATCGTAAATGGTTTAGGTACTCTCCGTTCACATTGACTCCTTTCTGCGACCAGTCTAATCTTCTGAAAGCTTCCTCAAGGGCAGCAGTAAACAGCTTCGGAGATATTGTGTCTCCTTGTCGAACTCCTTTCTCAATTTTAAATTTACTACTGTCTTTGTCTAGTCTAATAAAGGAGGTAGCACTCTCGTATATTTTCTTCAAAATCATAATATATGGGGTATCAATGCCTTGTCTTTCCAGTGCCCGAAACATTGCCTTATGCTGTATGGAGTCAAATGCCTTTTCATAATCCACAAATGCCAGGCATAATGGTGTTTTATATTCATTTGCTTTCTCCATTAGCTGTGATATTACGTGAAGGTGATCCATAGTTGAGAATCCTGTCCTAAAGCCAGCTTGCTCTTTCGGTTGATTCTCATCAAGTATTCTTTCTAATCTGTTAGTAATGACCCTTGTGAACAACTTGTAGATGTGGGATAACAAGCTAATTGGTCTATAATTTCCAATTTCTGATTTATCTCCTTTCTTATGCAGCAAAACTATGATTGCATTATTCCACTGCTTAGGCGTCACACCTTTTCTAATGCACTTTGTGAAGAGCCTTGCCAGTTTTTGTGTTATGTCTCTTCCTCCCAATTTTAACAACTCTACAGTAACTTCATCTTCCCCCGGGGCTTTCTGATTCTTCATTTTCTTCAATGCATGTTCTACCTCATCAGGAAGAATATTGGGTATGTCGTATGTGTTGCTACTTTGCAATCCATCTTCCCCACTGCTGGCATCATTCCCCTGCTCCTTGTATAATTCTCTATAGTAGTCGTCTGCTATTTGAATTATGCCTTCTCTGCTGTTTATAAGTACACCATCGCTATTCTTCAGTTTCAGTATCATTTGTCTTTCTGTATTACTGCTCATGGCTGCTGATTTAAATCCTTTGTTTTCCCTTAATGCTTGTTCTACTTTTCTTGTGTTAAATCTTCTTATGTCCTCTCTGAGTCTCTTTCTAATGGCTTTGCATAACTCAGTATACTCAATTTTCTCCCTGTCAGTGTTTTTCTTGCTTTTCATTTGTCGTCTTCGGTTCATCATGACAAGTGTTTCTTGACTAATTTTTTCTTCTTTGGATTTCTTTTTCCCTATAGGTTTCTTGGGCTTTATCACTTTCAAAAAGTTGTAATATTCCTCGTCGATATCTTGGTCCTCAGCAGTCTGCAGAAGCTCATACTTGTTCTTAAGTTCCAGTACATACTGCTTTTTCTCCTCTTCTGTTATCTCAAAGACCTTTGTATTATTTACTCGAGTCAGTTTTTTCCTTTCCTTTCCTACATCTATATCAAGTGTACATCTTACCATTCTGTGATCACTTCCAACATTTACCTTATTCAGGACGGTAACGTCATTCACAATATATCTTCTGTTAGTGAGGATGAAGTCGATTTCATTAGTAGTTAATCCATTTGGACTCTTCCATGTCCACTTTCTGTTCACCCTTTTCTTGAAAAAAGTGTTCATTACTGACAGTCCTTGAGATTCTGCAAATTCCACAAGTCTTTCACCTCTTTCATTTCTTTCACCAATTCCAAAATTTCCTATAGTTCCCCTTTCTGCACTGTTTTGTCTTTTTCCAACCTTAGCATTGAAGTCCCCCATAATAATAGTGTAGTGGGTTTTCTGCTCATCTAGAAGACTCTCAATTTCGGTGTACATTTCTTCAACCTCTTCATCATCATGGCTCGATGTTGGTGCATAAATCATTATAATCTTTAGCTTGTATCTCTTAGAAATCTTGAGTATTAGTCTTGACACTCTTGGTGATGTACTTTTGAATTCCAAAATGTTGTTTTTAAAATCTTTATGGACCAGAAACCCAACTCCACCTTCACTCCTTTCACTGTTTCCATTGGTGTACAGCAGATTTCCACTTGATAAACTTATAAGTGATTCGTTTCTTCTTCTTGTTTCAGCCAAACCAATGATATTCCAATTCACATTTTCTAATTCCTTTTCCAGCTCTAATATCCTGTCTTCACCGATGAGTGTTCTTACGTTATAACAGGCCAAGTTCAGTTTCCGTGCATGGCAGCCTGGTCGTACCCAGAGATTCTTAGCACCCTCTGCTTCCACTCTAATCCTCTCGCTGCCGTAAGAGGGAGAGTGAAAGCTGCTGGGGACTGAGGGCCATTTGTTTCGTCGTGCTTTCATATTGCTGGAGGGTTTGGTCTTTTCCTCTTCACGCTGACCAGGCGTCTTGAAGAGAACCACTCTACACGTTCGTTGCCACCTAAGTGACGTAACAGGGCTTACCATCGAGAAGGTGTGCATGAGTGGATTTTAGGGAGGCAGGCCAACCGGACTTCTCCTAAATCTTCTGTAATAGAGAGATATTGGATCCATCAGTGTTTTAGGCTGAGTGTCTGATAACACACAGGATACCTGTTCCCCTCTAAGCCCCCAGTTTGATTACAACTGTATAATATATATAATATTTACTAGGGCGCTGCGCTCGCTTCTTTCGATAAAATAAAATACTTACAGAAACTTTCGACTCTGTGTGTCTCTTCCTCAGCTATGAATACATAAATACGTTACTATATCTATATAATATCGGTGTAGATACACCATAGACACCTCTTAAAGAAAAACTACGATCGTAGTGTGGAAGGCATCATTTCATCTGTATCTCATATTGTGCTCATCCTTCACAAAGAGTTACCAATTACTGCAATCTCTTTTAACAGTCCAGGTAGCAATCCGCATTTTTACGTAACGCTTTACTAATAGAGAAGACTATTGTCACTTATTCTCGTTGGACACCACCACCACCACCCAGACGGCACCGTTTCAAAGCTAGTTGGCTTTTCAACGGTGGGTGCCTTTCACACTACGATCGTAGTTTTTCTTTAAGAGTTGTCTATGGTGTGTCTACATCGATATTATATAGAATCTTAAACTCTTAAAATATTATGCCTTGTTGCATTTAGTTTATTTAAATAAATACGTTACATATTGAAATCAAGAATGGTACCGCGTGGTCATTTTAGATAAACATAAACGCTTAACCAGAAGCTTGTTTTATCACAGCAAAAGAAGCTTCTGTTACGTATTTCCACATAACCTGCATCTTTCTCCCATTAGCTAATAAATATCACTAGGAGAAAATTATTTTAATGTATAGAAAGATTATTCTTTCGTATATACAGTACTGTACTTTTTTTTTTTTTTTTTTTTTTTCCTCTATATACAGTATACGTATCTCTTCACAAGCGACACGTTCACGAGTCTTACATAACAGACACATACACACGAAGCCTGCACGGACTGCCCAAAGCTAACAAAACTGCATTAAAACTACATGTAATCTGCGATTTTTTTCCCGTATATAATTTGTATATATATATACAAATTATATGGAAGAAAAGAAATAATTATTGCCGGATTTCTTTTTGTTCGATTTTAATGAAATTTGGGACGGCTCGACGAATATTTCTACGTGAACCACATATAAAATTTCATGAAAAATCCGTCTAGTTGTTACATGCGGAAGGACGGCTGTAGTGAAGACAATAGGCACTTATGCATGCATGCTGTCGCGCCTAAAAAAAAAAAAAACTAAAACGCTTTCAGTTGCTTTTTTTCCCTTTTTTTTTTTTTTTTTACTGTTTTAGCACTTTTGGTGTAGGTCGGGATGTTATGATATCAGCAGGCATCATAACAACTCCTCATTAATCAACTCAACAACTGCGATTCAGTGCATTCAGATTACATTTCATAATCGTAAACTCAATTCTACACACTTTACATTTTGACTTACCTCTGAAACACTAGTACTGTAAGAAGTTTCCTTGAATGCGGGCGCATTGTCGTTGATGTCTCCCACCCGAATAACCACAGGGATATTCCTCTAGTGGAGAGAAAATTTTCAGTATTAATGAACACTTTACTTCAACTCGTCCCGTTTTGACCAACTCACCTACGAGAGTTGTTCAAAACGTAGTAGCAACAAGGCTGTTTACAGAAAACTAATAAATAAATAAATAGCATTGATACCATCAGTACCCTGGTTTTGTTGAAGGCTAGCGAGGAGACGATCTACTGCTTGCAATGTCCCTTGTATCAAACCTCTGAGTAGCCCCTTCATTTTATGGAAAAATCAGTCACAAAGAGTGATGTTCGAAGATCAGAAGGGAGTACAGCATATGCTCAAGGATTTCACACTGCTAAATCTGCAGTAAAGCTTCAAAACACTAACTAATTTACACGCTTCCCCCCCAATGTCGGGTAGCGATGCATCATGCCCTCGCGCTTGCTGGAAACGACTGAAGCATTCCATCGCATTTCGCCACCTTGAGACTTCATTATCCAACAGCACTGATCTTGCTTCATAAACAGAGTTCTCAAGTACTTGCAGCACGGACTGATACTTCTACGTCCAACAAAACAACTTTCCCATTCAATTTCGAAATTCTACTTCTGTTGTACAGCTCTTCTGTCTCCTTTTATACATAGTTTGCGCCACGAGATTCATATTGACAAGTGCATGTACACAGCATTCTTACTACTACTTTTTGGTACAACATAGCATTTATGCAGAAGAAACCGCGTCAGAAGTTTATAGCAAATTCGTAACTAATATAGCACCTGAAATATAATAATCTTCTTTATTGAAAAGGAAATTATATTACACATCATCCTGCTTTCAACATGAAAAGATTTAATATCATGACATCGTTATAAAATAAATCGTGATTGCCTGAAGAGAGAAACTATGCATAATGCTAGCCATACGTAACAGGCTAATTCAATGTATCGTACAGCCGACCGGGCTAGCCGAGTGGGTAAAGTACCTGCCCGGCAACCCAAAGGTCGCGGGTTCGATTCCCGCCTCGGGCTTGGATCAAAGTACTGCAAAAACCTTGGGAGGTGCAATATGGCCACAGAAGCCGATGCGCCAAGAACTACCAAATCAAAAAAAATGTATCGTACACAGGTGAAAGTTTTCGATACTTAGGAATTACAGGACATCAGATATCACAGAAATTTATAAAAGTGCACATAAAATTAATTTTAATATGTTCTATATCGCAGATTCCTACGGATGAATCAATATAGGCTAAGAAATTTCTTTTCATTATGATAATTGCTTATTGTTATTATCAACTCAATCCGTAAACTTTTAACTCCCCGTGGCATGGTGTGGTAACGTCGGATCCCACTAGGGGCTCGGCGGCTAATAGACCGGAGGAACAAAGGGCACAACACAATATACAGCACATGACCTCCACACATTTCAAATCTCTGGCCCCGATACAATGTACACCCGCGGAGATGGGAGAAATCCCAGGAGCCGTTAGACACTAACATACCTTATACCTTATATATTTACTGACTGAATAGTGGATCATCCGTTGACGTGTGTGCTTAGATTCAAAGTTAGCTCCTGGATACATGTTTTATTTTAGTGTTTTGCGACAACCCCAGTTTTAGATAATAAATAAATAAAATAAATGTGTGCAATAAGTCTGTGAATTGTTGGTGAGTCTGGAGATTCCCTGGAAAATTGTTGGCGAGTCTCCTTTAGGCTGACAGTTAAGGGAAACTCTCTTCAGAAACGGATTTAGTTTCTTCCTTTACATCATTCATTTTCGTTTTATTTTGCAATAATGGCTGCCATGTATTTGTCTTCCTGTAACTGTCAGCTACAGATTACTTTTAACTTGTTGTTTAGTCCAAAATCTTGGGTTATGCAAAAAATAATTGCCTAATATTTGGACATTTGGGCGGACGCAGGGTGACTAAGGGATACTTTTTAGCTTATTTTGGTCATAATTTCTTGCCGTTTTGGATTTGCTTTAGAACTTCGCATTGCCTCCATTATATGTTTTAGAAATCATGGTAGCCATATCTTCTTCCTTCATGGCTGTAATGGCGGCTGTTGCTAATATTTTGAAGGGAAACTAATACTGGAGGACGCCATTTTGTCCACTTCCTAGTGGAAATAGTTGGGAATTACTGAACTTTGGAAAACTGTATTAAAATTGAAAATAATTAAATATCTATATCTAAATGCGTTTTATATAATGTATATGGCGGTAATATGTGGGTCTAGGGCCCCTGGTAATCCTTTATTTAAGTTTTAAAATTAATTTTTGTAAATTATTTGAAAATTACCTTCAAGGCATACTTTGGGCTACTTTTGGACAACCCTTTGTCTTTGTCTATTGGGTTCCCAATAAGCCCTATTGAAGTGAAACTTTTATTGTGATAAGTAAATACAATTACTTATTTTTAAGAGTTTTTAGACGCCATCTATTGGTTAGTTTTTAAAATAAAATTTTCAAAATTTTATACATATTTTTGCGTTACATTCAAAATGTTTCAGACTGGCAAAGTTGGCCACAGATACTTTGTATTGTTATTGTGTTCAGGACTATGGGATTCTTTAAAAACTAATTTTAGCTCCTACAAACAATTCAACTTGAACTTATTTTTGGCTACCAGTGTAACATTTTTATATTGATTTGTGCCAGATGACTGTTTCTGGTACTATGAAAATACAGTGTTTCTGGTAAATTGACTTATAACCAAATTTTTTATCCCTCAATTTTGTATTTAAAAATTGAAGTATGTCAGCTGAAAGCTCATCCTCTTCGACGGTTGCAATGTCAAATAACCTAACTTTAGCCTCAGAAGTCCTGGAGGCTGAGTTGCAAGACTTACAGCAACCTTCTATTCGACTTGTAAATATTCTTGAGGAACAGTTTCCTCCATTGCCAAAGGCTCAGGTTGAGCCTAGCACCCCAAATGTAAATATTTTAGATAATTCTAGCAACTCCGTTCAGTCAGATGAGTCTGCTTCACTTGATTTCATTTTTGCACTCAAATCAGTTTGCTTGATATGCTTAATAATGGTGCAAAAATCACACCTAAAATGATTGTAGAAATTAGTAAGATATTTAACTCCATGGAAAGAATGTTATTAGACCTTACCATGGAAAACACTAAATTACAACCAAATTAGAAAGCAAAACCACGCCTACAGATTTAACGGCAGCCAGTTATGCTACTGTTGCTACCTCAAATGCGGACGGACAGGTGACAGTTAATACTTTTCCTTCTGGGGTACAAGCTAAACATATAGTCATTGTAAGAGCAACTGAGACTTAGGACCTGAAAACAAGCGATGAAATAAAACAGGTGGTCTCTAGGAATTCCAGGGGGGAGTTTAAGAAGATTAAAATTAAATTTGTTAGGAAAATAAGAGATAAAGGCATCTTAATTGAGACGGCCTCAAAGGGAGACTTAGAAATATTAAAATAATGTCAAAAGTTCAAAGAACATAAATTAAACATTGACCTCCCAAGGAAGTTAAACCCCACACTAATTGCATACGATGTTAGTAAGGAAGTTTCGGACGGTGAGTTTATGGAAGACCTGTTTGATAAGAATATTGCTGAGCATGGCATTAGCAGGGAAGAATTCAAAAATACAGTTAAAATAAGATTTAAGATAAAATCAAAAAACAAAAACAACTTGCACCTGATATTCGAAGTTGCAGCTATAATTAGGAAAATCATCTTTAACAATAGTAGTCGTATATATATGGCTGGTCATTCCATGGTGTGAGGACTTTCTTATCGTTTCTCATTGTTACAAATGTTTAAATTATGGTCACTCTGCAAGAAACTGTCGTCAAACAGAACATACATGTGGTCACTGTGGTTAGGTAGGACATAGATTATTGTACAAAAAAGAATTCCCCTGCGGTTTGCCCAAATTGCAAACTGAGGAAGAAGCGCGCGGATCATTCTTATCGAGATATGAAATGTCCCAAATATATAAGGGCACAAGAATGAACCAAACTTAGGACCAGTTATGTATAATAACGGCATAACTGGAAAGTGTTAGTGTAAAAGTTAAAGTGCTGCAGTCAGAGAAGTGCCTCGGTAATGCATGATCTCTCCAAATTGATTGATAAACATAATATTTCGGTCCTAAATTTACAAGAACAAAGAACTCGTACAAAGGAGTTATTAAGGGTTTGCCTTTTAGATCTAAAATTGTTCAATATAATACTGAGATAACTGGGATGGGAGGAAATGCGGTGGCTAGGGTTTGGGCGGCTTTGGCTGTTCTGGATCCTACCAACACTATAACTAAAATTGTGGGACTTTTCTCAACTCATTCGGCATGTGCTGGCCTTGAAGGGACTTTCGGGCAGATTTATTTTTATTTCAACTTACTTTCAATGTAGCCAGTATCAGCAACCCATCGAACCTTGTATAAACTATTTGGAGAATGCGCTTCATATGCTTGCTGGAAGGAGGGTGATAGTGTGCACGGACGCTAACGCTTCTTCCAGAATGTGGAACAGCCCTGTTTCTAACCCGCAAAGGTGATCTGTTAGAGGAATTTATTCTGACCAAGAATCTGGCCCTTTGGAATACGGTAGGATACCCACCAACCTTTGTTACAGCTAATGGACAATCGTACATCGATATCACAGTTTCGAATAGTGGCTTTGGTAGACACATTAGTGATGGAGGGTATATACCTCCTGGCTGTCAAGCGACCATAATGTTATTACTTTTAACGTCAATACTGATACTAATTCCCCTGTTTTTAGGTCATCACATGATTTACCCAGATATAATACTCAGGGCACAATAGGGGAAAAATTTGATAGGAACCTGAGAGAAAATAACACCTGAGATTTTAGTCTCGCCCTGTTGCCAGGCGGAAAAGTCCAAAATCTTATAAGGGACTATGCGATGCATCGTTTAAAAAGAAGAAAATAAACAGGAATTATGTGCCGTGGTGGTCCTTAAACCTTTCAAACTCGAGAAGAAGGCTTAAGAATTCCAGAAGAACCTTCCAAAGGGTTAAGCGGAGTAATAGACCTGCCGACGAAGTGGAGCGTTTGGCGAACTCTACAAGTCTGACACACGTCTATATTTTAACACAATATATAGAGATAAAAAATCGGCTTGGGAGCCAATGATTGGGCAGACAATAAACAGCGATCTTTCTCTCTGGTGGGGCATGGGCATGCCCCACTGGCACATGCTGGGGTCGTCTACTCTATTGACCCCAGTCTTTCCTAGCTATTCCCCCCCTAGCCTTCAGTCTCCTCCCCTCTCTATCTCTATGCCAGCGCAAGACCCACACCAAAATTCTAGTTCTCTAAATTATTTCGCCCTCTCCTCGGCCATTAAATTTTCAAATGCAACCCCTTCAAACCGGGAAACATGTGATCAACATACAACGTGCGAATTTTTTTTTTTTTTTTTTTTTTTAAGGTCCTAGCCACTGAAATCTCAGGAAATTAGGTGGCAGGACCTGCCAGAGTAAATTAATTATAATATTGGTGTACCTGGTCTGCCTCCACGGGGCGAAAGTGGGGCAACGTTGGGCCTCAGTACGGGTCCAGCGGCTAAATGACCAGATGAACAACGGTACACGACACTACATATGAACAATATCCATACACTTTTAAATCTCTGGCATTTCCAGCAAACTGGCACACCCATCACAATGCAAACAACGCGGAGATGGGGGAAACCCCTGGTGCCGTATGACCCTAAATACACTTTTTACACTTTACAATAAACAGCGAACTGTGGGGCATGGTTTACACAATAGTAGCTGAGAAAATTCACCCCAAGGAGGCGTTTTCATCAATGTTAACGATTGATAGATGGGAGACCCTTTCCTGGGCAGATTCTATTAACACAGTATTGGATAGTATCATCTATCAGGATTGCACTGTTCCAGAAACTACACAACAAACAGATATGTAGGGTTAGCGGTTATTCTGCCAGTTTTCTGCTAAATTTAAGGTATATTAAAGTAATTAAGCCAATTTGATTATATAATTACTGTAAATTCACAGTATATTTGAAAATAAAAAAAACTGGCAAATGGTAAACAGAAACAGATAGCTTCTGCTAATTATTGCCCATGTTAACGTCCCATTCAATGTATCCATATATCTATAATTAGCTATATTATCATTTTACTTTTACTATTTCATTTCATTTTAATTTAATTTAATTTTATTTTATTATATGTGTTTATTTATAGGGTAGAACAAAAAAGTCCAACTTGGGTTATTTAAATTTGGCACTTTGATTATAGATTTCACCCCTAATACTTTTGTCCAATTTATATAGTTGGTATTATAATTAACTAAAATATGGTTATATATATATACAAATGTATATATCAGTATATTAATGACATGAGGAACCCAGAAGGATCCTACTGTGACCACTTTTATGATTTATGTTATTTTTTTGAATTTCACTTTTAAAAGCAGGCGTCAACTCCTTAGTCAAAAATGGTGTTCATTCCCTGAGTTGGTATTCCAGCTCATCCTTTAGTGGGAATCAGTCAGTATTTTGTGTCCCCACCCTCCCCGAAGACAAATTCTGCAACGTTGTTCTCCTCAAACCAAGCATCAAACACATAGCTTGTTGCAGCCCGGGGCATTATATGTTTGATCAAGGCACATATTGACAAAAAACTCAATGCAGGGTCTTTCTTTGCACGTTCGTATAGCCAGCAATCCCGGTTCAAACCATTAGAAGTTAGCGGGAATCATAACACCTCCTGCTTAAACTTCATTGTCGGGAAAAAAATTCCAGTTAGAACCGTTATCCAAACCGACTTTATAGTATGTAGCATCAATCTTTGGTCTAAATAATCTGTTCCCATCGTTTCCTAGTTCACGAATGATGGACTATGAAAACCAGGACTGCAACTCCATAGCGATCGTGGAAGCAGTTACAGCTACTTCTATTGATTCTTTCATCCTAAAAATTGCCTCCCTAAACAGTAATGTTTAGGGAGGCAATTTTTAGGATGAAAGAATCGTCATCGTCTGGAAATCTCCGATGTAGTTGTATTTTTTTTTTTTTTTTTTTTTTTCGAATATTACTAAAACTAGTGATATAGTTCAGACATGAACTATAGTTGTTAAACCTGAATGGAGTTCCGGAGTTCAATGGCCAGATCGTCATACGCATGGATGTTTCAGCTAGTCAAAAATATAACAGAAGTATTCTGGTTCGTTAATTGTTAAATTAATAAAATTATTAATTTTATTAATTTAATAATTAATTCGTAACTATGGTCACAAATTTATGTCAATATTTTCAAGAGGTAGAAAAATGCACATGGTATCTTTTTGTTTTGTTTTGTTTTACATTCTGTTGTGTATGAAACTGAAGTGGAGGACTTGAGCAGGACACATAGCTCGAAGACGTAATGACAGATGGACTAAGAATATAACAGAACGGCACCAAAGAGGAGCTAAAAGAAAACCTGGAAGACAACAACGGAGATGGACAGATGAAATTCCAGAGTTCGTGGGTAGTAAAGGGATGGCCATTGCACAAAACAGAAGGAACTGGAAAGTTGCTGGTGAGGCCTTCATCCTGCAGTGGATTTAAAATGGCTGAAACAATACCAAGAAATCGGCAGTATGATGCATTAGAAAGGATCAGATCAGATAGGCTAGTGTAATTTTCAACCGGTGAAATACCACCACTTTGCTTATTGGAGGCTTGAAGTGGTGAAACCCATGTTTAGTCTCTAGAGCAAAGTTTCCGGCATCCCCCCCCCCCCCATACTTCTCCTCCAACCCATGCACGGTACTAAGTACTATAGGTTTTGATACCTTTCGTGTTTGGGGGTTTCATAAAAAAAAAAAAAAAACTGCAGATAAGTTTCCGAAATTCAGGAAGCGTTTACCCGAAGTTCCATAAAAATCTATTCGCCTGGCAGCCTGCAGCTGCAAATATCATGAGGAACACTGCGCAGGATGATTCGCAAGATATTAAAACATTATGCTTGCAAATCGTCCGGGAAGTTAAGTCTCACAAAAAGATAAACCACAGCGAGAGCAATACGCTGTTTACATTCTCAACAGTATAGAGGAAGATGTCGTTTTCAGTGATGAGGCAACATTCCGCCTGTTTGGTAAAGTTAACAGACACAATTTTCGCATATGGGATTTGATAATCCCCCTCAGTTAGTGAACATGAGCGTGATAGTCTCGAGGTAAACGTGTAGTGCGCACTGTCCTTCAAACTAGGCCTGACGTAGCCCAGTGGTCAGGAGCAAGAGTGCATAGCACGCATTCCTTGAGTGGACCGGGGTTCAAGTCGGTGACTAGTAAATACGACAAATATTTGTATTGACGATTTATTGTAAACTCTACTGACTTAGTTGTCGTGCCGGAGTAAAAAAGAAAATTTATTATTATTTATTAACCAGGTGGTTGGTCCAGCTTTCTTCCATGAAACACTGTAAACTCCTAAATTACCTAGATATGTTCGAATTACATGTTGCACCTCAGCTGGAAGATATGGAGCCACATGTGTTTCAGCAAGATGGGGCACCACGTGCGCGACTTCCTCTATAAAAAATTTCCTAGCCAATGGATCGATCGGGATGGTCCCATTCTCCAAACATTGCATCTATGGAATTTTTTTTGTTTGGAGCTACGTAAAGGAAAAAGATACATACAAAAAAAGTTAAAAAGGTCACAGAGTTAAAAAAAAAAAAAAAAAACTGGATTGAACAAGTAGTGACTTCCATTTCTCAAGATGCTTCAAAAACTTAGAATGAAATCTATTACCGTCTTAACATTCTATGTGCTACCAAAAGTGCCAAATTGTGGAAATTTAATGAAGTGTGATTGTATGATAAATTCTTTGAGTTGCTTTATTAAGTGCAGCAAACCCATTTAAATAGTACCTTATGTATGTGAAAAATTATCGTAGCTTGGTATGTAAGTTTCGTGAAACATGGGAGTCCTGCGAGAATGAAACACGTGAACCAAGACGTCGAACCAGTCTCTCAGAGGCCAACATCCACCGGGTTTAGGAAATGGTTTTGGGTGATACAAGATCAACAACAGCAGATGAAATTGCAACAGCTACAGCCATTTCTGTTAGATCTCGACATACCATACCCCATGAAGATCTCAGATTGAGCAAGGTGTCACCTCGGTGGGTTCCAAGGCAGCTTTTCCCATGAACAAAAAGACAATCGTGTGAACTTGTGTGAAGCAATGCTCACTCGAGATGCTGCAGTGAATGGATCTTTCTTACCCTCGATTGTCGCGATGGATGACACATGGGTTCTACTCTTCAATCCAGAAACGAAACTTCAGTCTGACCAATGGAAGCACACTTATTCACCACTGCCCGCAAAGGTCTGTGTTTCTGCATGTGCAGAGAAAATGATGGTTGCTGTTTTCTACGATATTGATGAAATAATCCTTACACATTGTATACCTAAGAGGACTACAGTGACAGGAAACTCAAATGAAGAAGTTCTGAAGAAAAAGTACCTCCTAGCACTTCAGAAAAAGCTTACATACAGACTGAATCATTCGCTTCCATCAGGACAACGCTTCATCCCCATTTCGGGAAATGAGCAAATTTTTTTTAAAGAAAACATTAAGATTATCCCACGTCCTCCATACTCACCTGACATTGTACACAGTGACTTTTGGCTGTTCCCAAATATTAGGGATGCTTGTCGTGGCAGGTTTCCTAGGAAACAAGCAGCTGCTTCTGCTATTTACCTATGGGCCGAATATACTTCCAAAGATAACTTTGCGCGCCCGCTTCACAGCTTGAAAGAACAAGTGTGAAAAATGTGTGCAGCTTTAAAGAGACTATACTGAAAAGTGAGGCAAGCGTTATTTCTGTATCTTGTGTACTTTATGAGAAATATATTTAGAGACCTTATAACTCAAACGCAGTTGAACGCAATTTGTACATTCTACATCGTAACTGTGCTCATTTTCCGAAATATATTCGTTTATTGTAACATGCGAAGCTGGACAATAAAATAAGTTCCATTCGAATGAAAAAACTGCTAAAAGTATTTGTATTTTTAGAAATATATTGTTTGTATATTCAAATAATGTTTATATTAATACTAAAATCATCCCTCAAATGGAAATCACTAAAAAAATCACGCTGAATGTGATCTCAAGTTTATGCAATTGTTATGGCTTATATATATATATTCAAAGACAAGGAACTTATCCATGGTTAATCTGCGCACTTCATATCATTAGTGAGGTAATGAAGTCAATTAGTACCAGTACCAACACAAACCTGTCTGCTTACCTGAATAAATGCCTCCCGCTGCCTGCACAATATGTTAAGTCGGACCGTTGTAATTCCCTCTTCCTGCAAATAAACATGGCAATATTAGTTGAAGACAATTCACAGAAAGTAACATCCAGAGATATTAAGATAAGATTTGAATTAGTTTCATAAAAACAAATAAAAATTAATTAAAAATGGAATTATAGAATTAATACTCGTAGTTACCAGATACTGTTTATTTTTTTTTGATAAATGCTTCAGAGTAAAAGGAGTACTGATAACAAGGAGCGCAGTTCTCTGCTAATTGAACTTTGTACCGCGGGCAGTACAAAAATGGGCAGCTACTTTAAATTCTTTTGCACCCTGGTTTTCCTCGTAGCAGACAGGGTTCTTACATCCGTTTCAAATCTTTCTGGCGTTCAAGCTCTTCTTCTGGGTGCTCGTGACTAGACACTTCTCACGTAAGTTTCTCCACTCACATATCTGCATACCTGGCTGACTCTCGACGGGACCAGACCCGGACCCTAGACGCAGGTATAGATTCTTACACGACATAACGTCAGAAATACAGCATGCGATTTCGTTGCTAGGCACGTCGATCAGCCGACGACTGGACTCTCTCTCTCCTTCCACACGCCTGCATAACTGGCTCATTTCTTGACGGGCCAGACCTAAACACATCTGTAGATTCTTACATAAAATTTCTTCAGAAATAGAGCATGTGATTACGTTGCTAGACACGCCGACCAACTGACGACTGCAATCCCCTCCACCTTTACTTTATACTTTAGAACACGAGTCCTGCTCGTTTGCACTTTCAAAAAAAAAAAGAAACGTCATCACTTTCAGTCCGTATGTACTCGCATCCTCTCCGCCTCATTACCACCCTTTTTTCTTCATTTTGCTACCACCATTTGTTAACTCCGAAAACAAAAAAAAAAATAATAATAATAAATAAATAAATAAACTCTTACTTCAACCCGCAATTCCCACACGACTTTCAACCAATCCAATACAATACTTATTAGTAGTTTTCTTTTACTCCTTTCTATTTGCTAAAAATATTTTCACAACCATCTCCCTCATGAACAAACCAAAGTCTTCTCTTATAATTTCCTTATTCTTCCTGTTTATTTAACACCCTAGCAATACAATTCTTTCATCTATGCCAATCCTCCAAAAATTACCTATTTTCATTTTTTCACGTTTGCTAAAATGTTGCCAACTTACTTAAAATCCGCCACACTGGCTCGGTCTTTTCCAACACAAACGTCTGACCATCCCGACTTATGTCTAGATGCTGCTTAAATCAAATGTTTCTTAATCACCTGCATTTCGCGGTCCCATTGTTTTGCGTCTAGTAACCCTTTTCTAGCCTGTTCGCAAATGATCACTCCTTCCCCAATACGGGCCACTGTTCTGTTACTCTCAGTGCACCCCATTTTTCTCCATTTAACTGTGTAAGATATAGATCTTACAAAATTAAATAAGAATATTTGTTTTGCTAAAAGTAAGGTTAAAGTTTGAAGAACGCTAGATTTAGTAATGGACAGTATTAAGCGTGAGAATTAAGAATAGTAGCAAAGGGGTAAACAAGTAATTCAAATAAGGCGAGAGAGCAAACAGGGACCAGCAGGACTAAATAAAGGGGTGCCATTTGAGAACGGGCATGAAGGGGTTGCTTAAGGAAGTAAATAGGATGTCAAACGGGATTATACGAAACGCCTCCTTTGATCTATGACACCGTTAGAACCAAAACAGGAAATGAGTGGACGTCCAGCGTTCGAGTCAAAATAAAACGGCGTCAGGCTGACTGATATTTGGGTGTTCAGACACATTTAGAGAGAAAGGTGTGAAACGAAAATGAGTGTTTTTGGAGGTTGCCGGTGGACATGAAAGGCCTGTGAGAGAAAAATAAGAAGGTTCGAGAAAAGGGTTGGTTTGCACGCTGGGGAGGCAGCTTGGGAGAATTGCATTAGCAAATAGAAATGAAGAAAAAAAATTAAAGACAGGATGGGGATTGGTTGGAGTCCTTGAGGGAGGCGTGCCAAACTTCAGGGGAAGAGTGAAGTTCGGGGAGAGAGAAATTGAGAGAAGAGCATTCTGCGTCTCAATTCTGTGTGGTGTGGTCTAAGGGGAGAGGTCTGGAGTTGCAGGTTGAAGTAGAGGTAGGCGAGTTTGGTAATGTAGGTCCTTGTGAAGAGTCTGAAGGAAACCTCGCGAAGGAACTGCTCATGGGTTCTAGTGCCGACCACAGAGAATGAGCCAAGTATGTACTCTTGTGAATATATCATCTACACAAGAAGGTGCGTCATGTCAAGAGCGTCCCAGAAGTGAACGCATGCCTGTCAGCCTCGAAGGAAAACCTGAGTGCCCAAGAAACTGAAGAAAGCCTGCCAACCTCGAAGGAAAACCTGAACGCAAGGACATTAGAAGTAGCGGAGGTGTCGGAAAGTAAGTCTGTTCCTTGTTTTTCTGTTGAATCCTGAACTCAAGGACTCATAACCTAGCTCTGTAAGCAATTGAGTGATAGTCCTTGTAAAAGAAAGGAACATTCCTATTGTTAATGATTATGAATAAATGTAAGGGTGGTTCAGAAGTAGTAAAATCAAAGTAATAATATAAAGGAATTAGCAAAGAAATTATATTTATAAGGGTAGTACTGTAAGGATAGGTTAACATATGTCATTAAATTAGGCCAAGTGCCAAACAAGGTACATATCAGGTGAGGCGTAAGGAGAAATAAATTCTATTAATAGAAAAACCTCATGAGTAAAGAGGGATGGCTAATATGATAACTTGGGTGACTAAGATGTTAATTAAGGTGGAATGAGTTACCTATAGTGAATGTTATTAAGATAAGAGGGTACCAGATGTAATACGCTTCATGTGTTAGAGGATAGAAACAAAGATTCTAAAGGAGTAGTAAGAGCTAAAGTAAATATTATTGATGTAAGAGAAAGACAGAAAGAAATTGGTAAGGTAAGGGAATGATTGAGTAATCATTGTACTGATGAGTCAATTTTATGTAAAATACTACTGATACAAACCGATGTTAATAATTCTCATATTGAGAATAATTGAGGAGAGAGAGATATACACTACAATACACTACACTATCTCAGTGTAGTGTATTGTAGCATGGTGTACATATATATATGGGAATTACGATGCTTGTATGTACTTATTTGTTTCTTTTATGTGAATTCTGTATTTATGTAAATGTTGTATGCTCATTAAAGGTTTGTAAATTTTTGTTAATCAGTGTGTGGCTTTAATGTTCTGCTAACAACCGCTTTACACATCCTAGAAATTGGTAGTCAGATTTGCGTATGTGAGGGTGATCAGGACGTCAATAGGGTGTACAACGAATTTCAAATCTTAGTTAAGTTAATAAGAGTATTGCACATAATAAAATAAAGAAAAAAATATAATATAATAAAAATATTCATCCCCCCCCACACCTGCTATTCAATTCACACCATTTTAACCTCCCTATTTCTAAATGCAGTATTTTCCAAACGTTCAAATTCCCCATATTCAAACTTAATATTTACTCTATTCAAACTTAATATTAACCGTATTGAAACTTAATATTCAAACCTTAATAATTATTCTCACTTTTCATCGCCCTACATGAATTTATTTCATATCAATAAATATTTCCATTATATTTGTAAGAGTGTACGCTCACAAAGGACTGCCGGGCGTCGTTATAAAAAAATACATGGGCTGTGTTAAGATAACTAAGAGTAAGAACAGGTTCAAGTATACTTGCATGCACTCCAATGCCAGGAGTATAGTAAATAAATTTGATGAACTTGACGTGGTGGTCAAGGCATCAAAAGCAGACGTTGTTGGGATATCAGAGACATGGTGTTCCTCAGCTATAAGGGAAGCACAATTTGAATATGGGAAATATATCGTGTATAGAAAGGATAGACAGGACATGAGGGATGGGATTATGCTCTTATAAAGCACATAAAATCTAAGGAAAGTGCATCCAATTTATATGGGTGGGAAGAGCAATTCTGAGTTGGTTTGGTGTGACATAAGCACTGGGAAAGCAAAAATGAGAGGAGTGTGTTATAGATCTAATGACGGTGATGAGTACAGCGTACTAAAAAATGAAGTGTGCCAGTAAATCAGAACGTCTTATACAGGTGAATGGAGATTTTAACTTCCAGTTATTCACTGGAAGACAAAGTAGCAAGACTTCTGTGGATTTATTGAATGACTTTCTATAGCAGCATATTAGTGAGGCAAGAAGAGCGAGTAATGCTCTTAATTTGATTGTCAGTAGTGATTGTCAGTAGTGAGTATTTTAAAAAAACGAAGATATAAGAGCCACTAGGTGGCACTGATTACAATGTATTTATTTGGGATTTACTTAAAGATATGACTACCATAGAGGGTAAAGAGAAGGGTTTTTGCTTTCGTACAGGTGACTACAGTGATCTCACGCAGTTTTTAAATTCTACACAGTTGGACAAACTCATGATGTTACCAACAGCAAAGTTTAAATGGGAAGCGTTCAAGGAATTAATAATCGAAGCTACTAGGCTATCCATACCAACTTGAAAATACTCTTCAAGGTAGAGGCCTAAATGGGTGTCAGAAGAACTGATGAGACTCGTGGCAGAGAAGAAAAATGCATGGGATGCATATAAATTATCAGGTTACACAAAAGTCTGTGGTAGTTAGAAGCTAGCCAGTAAGTCACAAAGGAGGTTAGGCAAGAGAAGGCAAATGACCAATAAATACTTGGCGAAGGATGCAAAGGAAAACAGCAAAGGCTTCTTTACTTATGTAAACACTAGAAGAGAATGAATCAAATTGGTCCACTCGATATCGATGGTTTGACTGCAGATGATCCTGCTCACAATCTGAATGAGTATTTTGCATCAACTTTGACACATGAGGAATTCTTTAGGGGAGGAGAAACCGGAGGTTTATCAACCTCTAACAGGAAGCTAAATGATTTGCAATAAGTGACAGGAAAGTGGAAGACAAATTCTTGAAGTTAAACAGAAGAAAGACACCTGTGGTGTATGAGATCTATCCAATTATATTAAGCGAATGTATCTCCAATTTACAAAGAGTGACAAGAGTAATTACAGACCTGCTAGTTTAACTTCTCTTCCGGGGAAAATAATGGTGTCACCGGTTATAGAAGAAATTCAGGTTCATCTAGACAAGGCAAAGAATATTTTAGAATCATCCTCCTTCTATTGTGTTCAGCCTTCTATAATATTTTACCACATTCAGGAATCTTCTAAACCTTTCTAGAATATTATCCAATATTTCTTAAATATAATTTAAGTTTTTTGATTTTTATACATAATGGAAAATAATTTTAATAAAATTGTTAGACAAGTTGGTCCTAGTTTAATAAAAATTTTGAAAATTAAAAAATATGAAACGTGATTCTAAACTTTCAGGCGGGAGTGTATAAATATAAAAATAACATCACAGCTATTTACACAGCGTAAATGTTTTTAACGTACTCAGGAGCTGATATATCTAGTTAGATAAAAAGATGTTACGGATTCTTAAAATATGTTAGTATATTGATATCTATTTCAATCATTTCAAAATATTTCATAGCATTGCCTAATTGAACTCTACATTACTTGTACTGAATCTACACGTTTCGAAAAGGTATGAACTTCACATGATTGGAATAATGAAGCTTTTTTGTCCAGAATGCCAAAGTAAACTGCTACAATTGTTCGTTGTTACCCTTTAACATTTTAATGCTAATCCATGAACACTCACTCGCATTAAGAACAAGGTTTTAACACGACGTACACAAATATTTTTAAAGAATCGCTTTATGAGAGCACAAGCGAAACCTTAAATTCAATAACAACGCCAATTGCCAACAAGAAAAACAGCTCATTCAACAAAAGTTTGTTGTATTCAATAAACTTTACGATAATTTTTTATCGCTGACCAATAAATACAAATTAGTGATAACTCTAGAAATAATCTCTGTTAAAAATCAAATACAAAATTTTCGAGGAATAAAGCATGTTGCTAGAAGCAGGTAGCAATACTCACATCTCTGTCCAAAGGACGTTTCAACCGAAGCCTTTTGCCAACTAATGCGAAATAGTCTTTGGTAGCTGATTGGATATTTAGATCAATCTGATTTTCTGCGCCACGAATCGGTAACTCAGCAGGCGTTGTGGATTGGTTTATTTCTACAAATATTAATGACAATTTTATCAAAACTGAAGAAAACACGCATGGTCGCAATCACACATATACACATTCACGCAAGCACACACATATAAACAATGCACTATGCACGCATACACACACATATACATGCGCGCGCACACACATATACATGTATACACATTCACGCAAGCACACACACACACACACACACACACACAGCATTAATTGCTAATTTTAACAGTTAACTATGCATTTGGGACCTCTGACTAGAATACATCAGTAATAACAGGAGCAATAATGATAACAGTAATAACATGACACTTCCTATAACCCGGTACCGCTTTTAGGAAGTGTCTCGCAGGGTTTGGAATGGACCAGAGTACACAAGGTTATTCGGTTCGTCTAAAAGTACATACTCAATTACAAATATAAAATATTTTATTAACGAATGTTTCGTTCCATAAAATTTTCGTTTTCAACCTCTGGACGTCCATCCCATAATGCTTTCATGTCTGGTGCTAGTCTTGGTTGTGAAGCGTTTCCTTGACATATCATGTGCCCTTCCCCTCACCTTTCTCGAAGCGAGTAATTAACATTCAACAGTATTGACCCCTAACAGCAGCGCTAAGTGGATTAATTTTACTGGATTCATTCAATTCATTAATTGCTGTTGCTTTGATTTAGCGGGAGGCAATTAAGACGTAGAGTAGGTCGAGTAATATTAGGTAGGTGGTCATAGTGTTGTTGGGTGTATATGCGTAAAGCGCCTATTGTCATCATCATGTCCATCGGTCTGTCTATCCGTCCGTGCATATCTACTGGACAGATTTTTATAATATTTTACATTTAACTCTTTTAGAAAGAGTCCAACTTTCCAAATTCCATTAAAAATGGGATCAATAGAAATCCAGCAGTTAATATTTCTTTATCGATCGACAAAGAAAGTTTATACTGTACTTAGATCTTTTAGAGAGATTGTTCAGCTATCACAAATTTCGTTAAAATGGACTAATAAAAATCTGGCAATTATTATTTTTTTGTCCGTCCGTTCGCCTGTGATAATTCTATTGGCAGTAGATGGATTTTTATGAAATATTTTATTTGGGTTTTTTAAAATGATTCGTCGAGGCTTCCCAAATTTCATTAAAATCGGACAAATAGAAATCCAGTTATTGTTTGTTTTTTTTTTGTTTTTGCCATAAATATCCCACATACTATCCACATACCTGCTGAAACATTGGATATTGGATGAAACATGCACTGTGAGGAGCAATGAATGGCACAGCGGCTGATGCACAGAAAAGAAATATTGCCTGTTATTTTTATTCATTTTTTTGTGTCTGATTCAGAATAATTTCGCTTCCTTATATCATTGTGTCCTTTATTACTCAGGCCATGAGGCGTTAGTACATTGAGCTTGAAAACTTTGTATACCATGTGACTGATTGGGGGACAAAAAATTAGTTTTTAAGACAAAAAAGTATATACTCAGTGATCACTGAATTATGACCACCCAACCGTAATGGACTATGCTGCATAGTTCACAGTATAAAAAACCGAACAGCTTTGTACACTAAAGTAGTGGTAATTTGCATCTGGTCGTGCAAGTCAAAGCGATGAAGGACGTAGTAAAGACATCACGGAGTTGCAAAAGGGCATGATTGTGGGAGCTCTTGCGACGGGTGCTTCCATATGGGAAACGGCACATCTTGTCGGTTGCTCACGGCCTATTGTGGTTAAGGGGTACAAATGTTGAACAGGTCAAAAGTACCATTTACCATTTTAACCTCCATTCGCCGAATCCGCTACCGAGGCCGTAGCCTATCCGCGGTAATGTCAGAGAATGGGATTTTTCCTAACTTTTAGAATTCAATTTTGTTAATAAATAAATAAATAATAACCGAACAATAAACAATTCCTATCTGGCCACTTAGCCTCATGCAAGGAGAATCAACTTTGATTTTCTATCCATTGATCCTAATTGGATGGGTTGACATCCCTGCCACTTGGAGGCGTGCCACTACTACCCAGCAATCTAAATCTTCTTTTAAAGACTTCCGAAACGTACTTATTAAAATAAGTAAATAACCTTTTATCAGTGAACATAACATGGAGTCTCTCTTTCTCCAGATAACCAATTGATAGTTCCAATTCCATTCTCAAGTCAACATAATAATTGCAGTCAAGCATAACATGCTCAGATGTTTCAAGCTCTCCACATTTACACAACCCATTTTCTTTAAGCCCAAGCTGAAAGAGTCAATGCCAATCCATGTCCAGTTAACAAAAACGTAGAACAAAGACCAAACTGTTGCCACAACTTTCTTTTAACATCAATTATATTAATTCTCGGCAAAAACATAAAGGTCTGTCGTCCTTTTTCAGATGTTTCCCATTCCATTTGCCATCTAATTTTAACTTCTAAAACTCTGTTCTTTTCATTTTTAACATCTGCTCTTGTATAAATTTTTCCTGGTTCTGGACAAGTTCTTATTCTTACTATTGTCTTCCTGATGTTTCACTTAGTAAGATATCCAACTCCAGCTATTAATACTACATACTGGACTGGCAACCTACCTGATATTACTTGCAAGGCTTCTGTGGACACCGTCCGACATGCCCGAGTAATCCCTAGTAATGCAAATCTTTGTGCTTGTACTAGGTGTTTTTGAATAACCTTATTACCAATCCTATGAACCCAAGCCCCGGCAGCATAACACATTATAGGTGAAAATAAACAATCATATAACAGATTGAGGCCTCTACCTTTTATACCCCAGTCTCTTCTAATCACCCTCCGGAGCTTGGCATATAAGGTTTTAATTTTAACTTTTAAATACTTAACGTGTTCTGTAAAGAACAAACGTTCTTCAATCATTAAGCCTAAATATTTTGTTACTTGTGCATATCGAACGGCACTCCCCATCAGCCGTACAGTAGGAGCTCTATTCATGCTTAGTCTTCCCTTGAGCAACATCTGAACCGTCTTTTCCTTTGAGACCTGCAATTTATGTTTCCTTGTCCATATTTCTAATGTTCTCAAAGCTTCTTCTGCTTTGCTTTCTATGGAAGATCTGGAATTTCCATGAACCATCACTACCAGATCGTCAGCATAAGCTATCTTTGTGACACCAGGCATTTCTTCATTTAAATATTCATCAAAGACCATGTTCCACGCAAAGGGGCCAATCACCGAACCTTGTGGACATCCTTTAATAACTTTCCTAGTTATCTCTGTATATCTTGTTTTAACTACTACTTCCCTATTGGAAAAGTAGCTTCTAAATACATTATATAATTGTTGTACATACTTCTTTAATTCTAGACATGATGCCTCCCCAGCATAAGTGGTCAAAAGCACCCTTAAAATCAATAAATACAATAGCGTTCCTCACTGTCCTCCACCGCTTGAAGCAATCTATATACCGCATCTTCAGTTGATGAGTCTTTCTTAAAACCATATTGGTTTTGTGATGACATATTTCTTAAATCATACCTCATCATAAGACGGTTCATACATAGTCTTTCATATATCTTGCCCAAAACAGAGAGGAGGGCAATTGGACGATATGTACTAGTTTCATTAAGCATACGATCTGTTCCTTTTATAAGTAATTTTATCTGTGCTCTCTTCCACTCATCCGGAAAGGCACCCTCTTCTAAACATCGATTATACAGATTTAAATATAATTCTGGAGCCATTTGAAAAGATTTTTTCATAACCAAAACTTCTATTTTATCTAGGCCCGGCGATTTACCATCCTTCGCCTGGCCCATGGCCGTTGTCAACTCTTCTAACGTAAACTGTTCTTCTGGTGTCACAACAATATTTTGACCATCTATTTCTAATTCATTGACTTCTTCATTTTCATCTGGAAAGAGATCGTCCAATATCCTGTTCACTGATTCTTCCCAAGTTAAAGTTTGACTATTTTCATTGCCAATAGTGCTCATTATTTCCGATAGGCTTCTTTTATTAGTTAATAATTTAAAAATAGAATTCCATGGATCCCTAGATCCTTGTTTGCTCACATATTCCCTCCACTTATTCTGTTTAGCTTTACAGATAGCTGTAACATATTCTTTACGACAAGCTTTATACATATTTTATACACCTCACACAAATCTAAATCTCCAATTCTTCTTACAGCCTGAAACTTTCTTCTTAAGCGAAAAGTCTCTCCTTTTTTCAGATAATTCAGTACTCCACCAGAATACTGGCCTATTAACCTTATACCTTTTCTTCATACTACTAGAACATGCATCTTTTAAAATAACAGTTAATTCTTTAACATAATCATTTGATGTCAGGCCCACCCAATTTATTTCATTAATACTACTCAAAAACACCTGCTCAAACTTTGGCCACCTTGCAGTTTTATCCATAAATCTATCAATATCATTCAATATTCTCACTGAATCATTTATAACACAGGAGAAAGAGATGCTGTTATGATCACTAGTAGTATGATGTTCTATCACTTTCCAATTTCTAATATTATCCACAATAGAGGTAGTCGCCAAAGTTAAATCAATATGACTGTCCATGTATCGTGGAATAAGTAGGAGCATGTCCTGTCACATTTAACACCTCCATACCTGAAGCAGCAATGAATTCCTCCAGCATCACTCCTCTTTCATCGGATACATCACTACCCCACAATGGAGAACAAGCATTACAATCCAAGGCAACCACTACATTACAAGAGCCAACTAATTCATATAATTTATCTAAATACTTTATATGTTGTTCCATTTCCCTATAATTTCACAACAAACGTGTTTCTCATCACACAGTGATAACACTTGTGTTACAACCACTTCAGGATCTCTAATTACTATGGCCGTCATTGGATTATCACCTTTAGAAACAATTCTATATCTAATAGGATAACCTGCTACTTTACCTTTAATTACATATGGCTCCTGCAAGAGGGCCACCGAGAAATCTTCACATTCCATTATATGATTTATTTGCAATGCAACTGCCTTAGCTCTTTGTGCATTTAGTTGTAAAATTTTAATATACTTATCCATAATTAATTTTTCTTTTATGAATGTCTAAGGCCCTTTGATACTCAATACACTTTTTATCCACGGCAGCATGAGCAGTCTCTTCATTCTTCCCTTTACAATTACAACACTCGGGCTGTTTCCCTCTATTTGGACAGTCTTTAAACAAATGTTCTTTGGAACAGTGACCACATCGCATCTCTCTCCTACAATACTTTGCAACATGGCCAAAAGCAAGGCATTTATAACATTGAGTAATTGAATATATCTCTTTAAATTTGTAGGCCATCCATCTCACAAATAATCTTACTCTATCCTTAACATTATTCCATAATATAGGAGATAACTGTAAAATCCAGTTATTCAACTGTGTATTCCTATTCCTATTTACAGTTAAAATCTCAATATTTTCTTTAAACTTCTTTTCACTTATATCACAGTCTTTAAAGTTTTTCACCCACAATTGCTGCAATAGTTCTTCTTTCTCTACATCTTTTTCCACATCAAATAATACAATTCTAGGATATACAGGTTTAGGCACAATATATTTTAATCCTAAGTCCTGAATTTTGGAACACGATTTCAACTTTATCAGCTCATCATTTGTTTCAGCTTCTACCAGGACTCCCCTATCTCTTATTGGTTTTAAGTTCCGAACTTTAAGGTTTGATAACATCGGCCTTATTTCTTTTAATATATCCACTTTAACATCTTCGCTCGTTTTATGTTTATCTGTCGTTGCTTTAATAATCATAACCTTTGACACTGTATCTTCAAGTTTATTTTTCACAATAGTAGAATAACTTTGTTTTTCCTGCTTTCTTTTTACTTTCTCTTTCAATAAGACATTCTCAAGATATACTTCTTGTGCCTTTTGTTCCAATTTATCCCATTTTTCCAAAATAATTCTTATCACTGCAATAGGGACTTTACTTTGCTCATTCCACAAAAACGAGCTTAATTCACTCCTTATTTCTCTAACGTAATCAAAACCTTCCATACTCGGCCGCTCACTTACACTGTTTTTTCGTTTTCTCTTCTTATGTTTTTCCCCATCGCTTAGTTCTTGTTTATCTTCCACTTTTTTTTAACTTTTTACTTTTACTTTCTTTTTGCAAAGATTGGGAAGTACCTGGTAATGATGTTGATCTTGTCTTTACTGGTGTTCTCTGTAAAGTTTTTCCAATAAAGATATCCTGTTCCACTAGTTCCTGGGCTGAACAAGAAATTTCTTTTGTCAAATCTTGTCGTTCACCTTCAGTAATAACGTTCACAACTGGCTGTACTTCTTGATCATCCATCCTTATCAAATCTTCCTCACTTGAAGAGGCAGAAGAAGAAGACATAATGTATAATATAAAACTCTATATTTACAATTAAAAACTGAAATCTAACAACAGAAATCAGTAACTATTTACAAATATACAATCAATGTAAGCAAACAAGGAGCCACAATCCACTTGTCAAAATGGAATATTAAAATTGCACTTAGAAAATCTATTCAATAAATGCGTCTAAAACATTTTGCCCAAGTTTAACAGGCAAAGGTCCCAGAGGATCGACTCACGAATTTGTGCCAATAAGGCAAACTGTGCCAAAGGGCACGGAAATACTCACAATTTAACTAAGAGCACGGAAATGCTCTAACACACCTCAAGAGGAGAAAATTTGAACACCCCCTCTTAAGTCAAATTTATTAACGAGACCTCGTCCCCTTTGATCTGTCTGGCTCAACTTCGCCAGGTAGGGGTATCACCCCTACCCGCCCGCCCCGGACCACGAGGAGGTGTGAGCCTTAGACGCTTAGTTTTATTTGCCAGAAAATGCAATCAATAACTTATGTCTTGCACAAGCTAAATGGCACAATACAATCAGCAAAAATAAAACATTGCCCAGCGTCGCCTCCGGGGCCTGCCGAAAGTACCGTAAAGAATCACGCAAGGTGGGTGTTAATGGTGAGCGAAGGATGCTTTGCGTTGTACGGGCTTAGCGGCAGGTCACTGTGCTACAGCTGATATCGCAACACAATGTGGGGAATGCAAGAGCAATATCCCAAATGATATTGCTCTTGCTGCTCACTAAGCTGTATAGACAGGTATAGTATCTTATGTACGACGGCTCCGGAACGTTAACGTTTTAATTCTGTAAAAAGGCCAGAAATGTGTGTAATGTTATGTTTGTTACATAGCGGTGCCCAACACTGGCAACTTGCAGCAAAGCCACGAGGAAAAGATCGGGAAGTACAAGCACCTAAGAGAGGATATCAAAGAGAGAGGCATATGGAACAATTAATGACTACCTCGATCACCGTGTCAACCACCGGCATTTGTCAAAGTGCCTCCATAAGAACCTAGCAGCAGTAGCCCTCCAAAAAGACTCTTACATGGAATTCCAGAAATTGGCGATCCTTAAAACCTGTAGGAGAGAAGAGGGTTTTATCGACCGACAATAATAATAATAATAGTAACTGGACACAACAAACCACTCCATGGACTTCGTGCCAGTACCAGTTATGGAACGTAAAAAAATCCCATAAAAGGAGAAAGTTTTTCTTTTTATATAATAATAATAAATGCAAGAAATATTGAAGTTGCAAGTGATACGCCGAAGAACATGGTGAAAAATGGCTTACTTTTCAGTATATTATAATTATTCGTATTCGTACTCTTTTTGAAGTGAAACCCTAAGTTTGTGTATTTCTACTCACTGAGAGACGGTGAAGGGCCTCCTTTGATCTTTTTTCCAGCTACAACCTGGACTGGACACCCACCAGAAGGACAAGTATTAATCAATATACTGTAATAGCAGTAATATACGTATAAAACAGTGCAAAAATTATTTATATAAAATAATTATTGTATGAATATTCTGGCTGTTTCCTAATACTTCCGACAGTTCTGATCCTCAAGCGATGAGTATAGTTGCAGAAAGTTTCAAACCCCTCTTATTATTTTTAATTTGTATCTTCGCAATCTTCAGATAAATTCAACATGTTGCCGAGAGAAAAAACCGGAATACTTAATGGAAAATGAAATTCCGTAGTGGCTTTTTTTTTTCTTTCTTAAGAATTCGCTTTATGAAGAACGCGCGTAAAATATGCGACTGCCTTTTAAGACAGCGCGGTTGTTAAATCATAATGTATTTCTGGCGGTTGTTCGACCTGTAATAGGAAAATCCAGTTGAGTAGAAGGAAATAAACATTGTCTTATGTTTGTTACTTGTATGCAGAATATGTCCTTGAGCTTCCTACAACCGGTTCTTTTTTACAATGATGTTCAACTGTAAGTGTGTCAGAAACTTGTAGTTCTACTTACGGTCTCCATGACTTTCCAAGATATCCAGAATGACGACGCTCTCTGTAGTTTCAATTTCACACGCTGAAAGCAGAATAAAATGTATCATTTTCGGATCTGTGATTTCGTATATGCTACACAATTATGAAAGAGCAAGTTAAAAATCTGAACAAAAAAATCCCATATTTAAATTTAAAAATTAATAATTTAAAAATCAATCGCAAAATGTGTTTATAATTTTTCCGTTAGTCTCAATCACAATTATGGATCTATATTATCATAATACCCTAAATGGGTTGTTAGTTTGGAAAACAGAACTCCTTTATATTGAGCATATTTACACAGAACACCAGAATATAAGAAATACTGAAGTTTACATATTCTAAAACTCTACGACGTCATATCCAGTAAGACTACAAATATGATGATGCTGATAAGCACTTCCTTGCATCATTATCCGCTCCCAATATTAATAATAACATCAGTGCCAAAAAAATAAATTCTAGGACAGTGCACAATACTGCCGCAGAATGTTGTACTGCGTTAATTTTATTTACCAGTTCCCCGTGTAATTCTGTTAAAAACGTAGCCTATCCTATCAAAAGTCATAGGACATTGTAGTTATGAATAAAATATGTATTTGTTCAAAAAAATTTCAAAATTTCACGTTTCCCACTCTCGACCGTAAAGGCTGCTTCGTTGTGGAAGACTTTCTACTAATTTCTGGTAAAAAAAAACTTTGTGGTATTGTGTTCTACTCCTGTTTTAAAGCATTCGTGGGCTGTACAAACAAAGAGCGCCCTTTCGCCTGGCCTTTATGAGTTCCAATTCATCCCAAAGATGCTCAGCTTGGTTGAGGTTGTGTGTTGGCCACTACAATGTTTGGGTTTTCAGAATTCTTACTCACTTTCTGAATCGTTGCTTTGACATGAAGTGCCGTCCTGTAACATTTAAGGGTTGCTTCCTTAAAATTTCCACAATATTGTACAACTGGAACTGTCCAGAATGTAAGGCGCAACGTTCATGGTTGCATGAATGTTGAATGTTATTTTATGTAACATTTATGGTTGCATGCACTTCGACCAATAGGACTTCTGCATTTCTTGCCCTCGGACCATGACGTCTCTCTCCTCATAATTTTGCATTGGGACAACATACTCGGGTAGTATACAATCCCATGCATTTTCCATAACGAAACACATCCATCGGAATGGACAATGCAGAGCATACAGCGTGACTTCTCTCTCTCATAGGCCGATTTCCATTAATCCACAATCCAGATTCGGTTTTCTTACACCATGTCGCTCGATGGTTGCCTGTGGTCGCTCGCACCTAGCGACTCATTCAAAAAAAAAAAAAAGGGGGGGCTCATTATGCTGTCCTAGTGTGACTGATCGTGGATGGTGATTTAATGGCTTAGTGATCTTGGTGGCTTATTGTGCTGTCTTAGTGATTGATCTTGGTGGCTTATTATGCTGCCTTAATGGCTGATCTGTACGATAGACAAGGGGATGCCAAACGGGTGAGATAATGTAGAAGTAAAGTAAAGTGTAAAGTGTGTTTGGTGTCAAGCGGCACCAGGGGTTTCCCCCATCTCCGCATTGCTTGCATTGTGATGGGTGTGCCAGTTTACTGGAAATGCCAGAGATTCAAAAGTGTATGGATATTGTACGTGTGTAGTGTCGTGTACCGTTGTTCATCTGGTTATTTAGCCGCTGGACCCCTACTGAGGCCCAACGTTGCCCCACTTTAGTCCCGTGGAGGCAGACCAGGAAACACCAGTCGACTAAGATTTACTCTGGCAGGTCCTGCCACCTAATTTCCTGAGATTTCAGTGGCTAGGACCTTAAAAAAAAAAAAAAAAAATATATATATATATATATATATATATATATATATATACATAATACACACAGGTGTATATAATATACACCCGTGTGTGGCATGTATAAATACACATACATGCCACACACAAAAACATATACACATATACACACCCTCTATGCGCTTGCGTGGCAGGGAGGCGCTACGAATGAGAGGCCGAAAGTAGTGGGCGAAGGTGATTTTAGATTGTGTGGGGCATTGCGTGCAGGTAAAGTGGGGAAGTAGATTGAAGACTGGGGGGGGAAGGCAGAGACATGGAACCGATAGAGAAGACAATAATGTAGAAGTAGCTGCCACCAGCAACTCCATACTCAGATTCTCGCCGACCGGGCTAGCCGGGTGGGTAAAGCGCCTGCCTAGCAACCCAAAGGTAGCGGGTTCGAATCCCGCCTCGGGCTTGGATCAAAGTACTGCAAAAACCTTGGGAGGTGCATTATGGCCACAGAAGCCGATGCGCCAATAACTACCAAAAAAAAAAAAAAAACTCAGATTCTCTAGGGTCTGGTGGCTAGATGATTTAACTAGCCATCTCAAGGCACGTCGGCTCCTATCAGTTATTTTATATATAGTTATTTATTTATTTACATCTACTTCTTGTTCCTTTGACTCATTGTCACCTCTGGACTTCCCTTTCTTCTGCAAGGTGCTTTTACTTTTCCACATGATATCCAACTATTATTCCTCCTCTGAAACTCTTTTAGCTCTTTCTGCATGCTCATCGTTAACATACGCGTTTGAAATTAATTCCAGGCTATATTCGGCTAAATATGTGCATACATTGCAGTCATACATAGTTTTCTATAATCGAGGTGTGTCATAGTACACTTGGTAGGATATATATATTGCGAAGTATTAAATGCATTCTTGTTCTTCAAATAGGCTGAAATAAATTTTTAAAAGAAGCTTAATAATTATTAACATTAAATGATTTAGTCAGAAATAATTATTTAAAAAAATTATTTGTTGATTTTTTCCGTTTTAAATATGACTTTATAAACAAGCAGGAAGATAAATTTTAAAAAAAATCGAGTTAATTTTTAGCGATTCTCCTCACAACTGTTTGACTTTTATGTATTATTAGCATTCATTCAGGAAATATTTATGTATTCTTAATTATTTATTTATATATTCTTAATTATTTATTTATGTATTCTTAATTATTTATTTATATATTCTTAATTATTTATTTATGTATTCTTAATTATTTATTTATGTTTTCTTTCTTATTTTTCTTTATTTTATTATTTATTTATGCATTTAGGTGTACTTAATATTCATTCATGTAATATTGTCAAATATTAGGTCTGTTGAAGTGAGACAATCTCTTAAATGTTACTCTCCTTGTGTATTAGCAAGGAACCTGCTGGCTCCGCAGACCGTTTCCAGGGTAAGATGTACACCTTAGTCTGATAAAAAAAAAATAATAATAATATATAAATAAACTAGAGGAGCGTCTCTTCAATCAATTCAAATATTAAGAGTAAACTATTCTTAATATTTGAATTTTCCTCATGGAAGTTGATGAGCTTCTAACAGACGGTTGAAGACGTTTTGTCTTCTTGATTGATGACGTCTGATGGCAGTTGAAGACATCTGATGACATTTAGGACATTTGAAGTGAAAGCATTAGCATTAGTATTAGCATTAGTAGAGGCATATGATGCAAGAAAGCAAGCTTATTCAGCATCAGCCAGAAAAAAAAAAAAAAAAACCCTCTCCCATTTCACCCCTCCGTTCGTTCGAAATACCTGTCCAGTTGAGCTTTAAATTTGTTTAGGCTATCAACTTCAACAACAAGTGATGGAAGTCGGTTCCACCAACCAACCACCCGCTGGCCAAAGGCAAATTTCCGCACATCTATCCGACATCCGTCCTTCCTCAATTTGAATTTATGCCCTCTGAGGTGATTATTCTGAGAAAGATGAAGAATCCCATTGGCATTGAGCATGCTCCAACCATTCAAAGCCTTATACACCTCTATCAGATCACCTCGCTGGTGCCTAGTCTCCAGACTCTGTAATTTGCAAAACTTAAGCCTTTCTTCGTAAGAGCAACCCTTTGTTCCATTTACTAATCTTGTTGCCCTTCTCTGTACCCGTTCCAGCAGCTCTACATCCTTCTTTAAATGAGGCCTCCAGACCTGTATACAGTACTCAAGATGTGGCCTAACCATTGCCTTATACAAGGGAATAATCACCTCCTTATCCCTGCTAGAAAAATTCCTGTATATCATTGACAAGACACCATGAGCTACTCTTGCAGCTCGTCTGCACTGCTCAGAGAACTTCATATCTGCCTGCACAATTACCCCCAGGTCCTTTTCATTCTCCACCACTGTCAGTGTAGTACCGCAGAGTTGATACATTGCTCTGGGGTTACTGTTACCCATATGTAGTACTTTACATTTGTCAATGTTAAACTTCATTTGCCACCTCTCAGCCCATCTGTTCAACCTTTCCAGATCCTGTTGCAGCAGCATAGCGTCAGTAGTGTCCTTAACGACCCTGCCAACCTTTGTATCATCTGCAAACTTAGACATTAAACTTGATATCCCATCAGCAATATCATTCATAAACACCGAAAACAACAATGGACCCAACACTGAACCTTGAGGAACTCCACTAATAACATTAGTCCACGTTGAGCAGTGTCCATTGATTACCACTCTCTGTCTTCTGCCACTCAACCATCCCCTTATCCATAGCAGCAATTTGCCTCCAATGCCACACTGCTCCAATTTGTGCAGCAGTCTTCCATGTGCAACAGTATCAAAAGCCTTTCTAAGATCCAAATATATAATATCAAAGTTATTCCCTGCATCCAGTTCTTTTGTGACTACATCATAGTATCCAATCAAATTGGTCAGGCAAGACCTGCCCTTAACAACACCATGCTGCGTCTGAGCTATAACTGAATTCTTGTCTAGATGATCCTGCAGTGCTTCTTTAACCAGTGCCTCCATTAATTTACCTGGAACAGAAGTTAAACTAACAGGTCTATAATTACTTGTGTCAGCCTTTGATCCTCCTTTGTGAATTGGGGTTACATTTGCACTTCTCCAGTCTATGGGTACCTCCCCTGAGTCCAAAGAAGCTCTCATAATTATGGCTAGGGGTTTGCATACTTCCTTTGCTGCCTCCTTTAATATAACTGGATAGATCCCATCCACCCCAGGTGCCTTTTTTATGTTTATCCTCAACAATCTCTCCTCCACTTTCCTCTCAGTTATTACAAAATCATCCAGCTCACTGCCAATGTTTACTTTACCTACATCATTCTCCTTCCTGAATAACTCCTCATGCGTGAATGTAGATGCAAAATACTCGTTTAGATTGTTAGCCACCTGAGCAGGATCCTCAACTGTTGAACCATCAATATCCAGTGGACCAATCTGATTCATCCCTTTCCTTCTCGAGTTCAAGTATGTAAAGAACTCCTTTCTGTTTTTCTTTGCATCCTTTGCCAAGGATTTTTCGTAGTCTGCCTTTGCCTGCCTAATCTCCTTTGTGACTTGGTTACAGACCAACTTATATCTATCAGGCTTCCATGTCACCCATTAATTTGTATGTATCCCATGCATTTTTCTTCTCTGCCACATGTCTCATTAGTCCATCTGACAACCATTTAGGCCTAAACCTTGAACAATATTTCTTAGTTGGTATGTAAAGCCTGGTAGCCACCAAGATTAGTTCCTTGAATGCTTCCCATTTTGAGTTTGCTGTTGGTAACATCATCAGTTGGTCCCACTGTATAGAATTTAAATACTGTCTCAGACCATCATAGTCGCCTTTACGAAAACAAAAACCCTTCCCTTTACCTCTGATGGTAGTTACCTCCTTGAGTAAATCCCACTTCAACACACTGTGATCACTGCCACCTAGTGGTTCATTTATCTGCAGGTTCTTAATGCATGAAGAATCACTACTGATAATCAGATCAAGAGTATTGCTCCCTCTTGTTGCCTCACGAACATGCTGATGTAGAAAACAATCATCCAATAAATCCACAAAAGCCTTGCTAGTGTGCGAGTGACCAACCCACAAATTCCAGTCAATATCTGGGAAATTAAAATCCCCCATTGTAAGACTCTCTGATTTACTGGCCCACTCTATTTCCCTGTATATTATTATACTCATCAGAGTCATTAGGCCTACGGCACACTCCTACTCTCAATTTTGATTTCCCTATGCTTATGTCACACCAAACTGACTCGACACTGCCCTGTCCATCGATGTCAACTGGCTTCACTTCCTTTGACTTTATGTGTTTCTTAATTAATAGCATAACCCCTCCTCCCCTCCTGTCCTGTCTATCCTTTCTATATACATTGTATTCCCCAAATTCCAGTTCCGCATTACTTATATCTGTGTGACACCACGTCTCTGATATCCCAACAATATCTGCCTTTGATGTTTTGAGCAATACCTCAAATTCATCAAATTTATTTACCAAACTCCTAGCATTGGTGTACACGCAGGTATACATGCACCTGTTTCTATTCTTAGCTACCCTAACACAACCCATGTGTTTACTTGTAACGCAATGACTACCAGCAGTCTCTGAAATATCCTGCATCTTGTTTTTCAGACTTCTGCTCATTTGAATAGAAGCAGTGCAAGAATCACTTCCACCTCTGCCAGTGGCTACTGTTAATCTATTAGTCCTTGTATCCCCCCCAACTAGCAGTTTTCCGACCCACCTAACACTGCCTCGACAGCATCAGCAAAAATTCTTGCACCCTTTCTATTTAAGTGTATCCCATCCCTGTAGAAGCAATCTCTTCTGTTAACAAGTACAGTCCAGGCTGAAAAAAATTCTACCCCTTGAGCCTTGCACAATCCCTCCAGGGCCGAATTGATCGACAAGGCTCTCATCATATACTCCCTCCTATCGTGTCTGGGCAGAATTGCAGACACTTTCAAGTTCAACCCTAATTCACGGCTTTTTTTCAACAGTGACCTGTACTTGCTAAGTAATTCCGCCGGTCTCCTACTCTTAATATCATTAGTGCCAACGTGTACAACTATATCACCTTTTGTGCCCTTAAAAGATGATATCCGCTCTACAACGTCATCAACCTTTGCCCCTGGCAGACATACCCTGGTCCTATTCCACCTATCCTTTTTACAAAGCATGTTCCCCGTTTCCCTGACAATAGAGTCACCAACAACTACTAGTTCCTGTGGGACCAGCGCATTCTGCCTAGGGGGCTGCCCCTGTGTTCCCTGATGACCAAGTGCAAGCTCTGGCGTTGATGTGGGCAGCTGAGAGCTTGATGGGCCCCTCAATTTATTTCCTTCGAGGGCATCCACCCTGTCCTTCAAGGTCTCATAAAGGCCCATAACAACGCTGAGTTGCCTGATTTCCTTGCACTCCTTACATCGTGCACACACAAAGACATCCCCCTTGGCAGTATCATGTCCCGTACCCGACTGCTCCGCAAACATCAAGCAAACAGTGCATTTTAATAGACTGTGATTCAGAGGGCAACTGCCCCCCTCAGTTCTCCCCTGAACCACAGCACTCCCAATAGCTTCAGCCTTTTGCTTTGCTGCTCTGGTCAGAGTCATGATTCCAATTTAATTCAATTAAATTTAAAACAAAAATTAAATCCTTAAGTTATATCCCAAAACAGTTATGTTATATATATATATATATATATATATATTTTTTTTTTTTTTTTCGGTATCTAGTGTTCCCTTTATACAACTTCCGTATCACGTGTACCACTATAGTTATGTATTAATTATTTGTTACGATTAAGTCGTTATATATATTTATAGAGTTAAAAATACAATTTAATTGACAATAAAGTTTATCAAGATTAATAGATTTACTGATTAATTGACAATATTATATTATGCAGTATACTACACTAAGCTTATGCTATCGTGTAAAAATGCTATCGTTCGGGAATTCACGAACGGCATTTCTACGGACTCGTAAGTATTGATTAGCTTCGAAATCTCGCTATCTCAATTTAGAATAAACTAAGGATCCTGACTAGGTCTATAATCTACTTATAGAAGATAATTTGATATAACAATTGGTTAATAAATCGACTAAATTTGGTTAAAAGACCTCTCGTTCAATTTGTGACACGTGGATTTGATACCGTTACCGATACTAAGTAATATCTACGAAATCTCTGTCTAAGTTAAACTTTAAACTAAGTATCGTAACTAGGAATATAAAGCTACTCTAGAAAATAAGTTAATATGACAACTTAAACTAATAAAGCAGAAAATAAATCAGGAAAAACTTCTCTGTTTGAAGAGCTTTAAGGAGCAATGTCTGCACAGGCTAACCTCGCTCCCAGACACCCAGAAAGAAAATGATTCTAGTTGAATAATACATTGTATTATTATTTTCCTTGACCTCTTTTATATATCATACAGAAGAATATAAGGAAAATAATATTATTTATAGGTAAAGCATAAATTTGAAAACAAAAAGCCAATATGTTATAAACCGCTTCTTATTATTTTGAAATTTACTTGAAAAATATGTGTAGTTGAGAAGCGAATCTGTGTATATGAGGAGTGATTAATCTATTTAAAGTTTACATTTTATACAGATTGCTCACCCTTCAAATGTTATCCTGTCTGCCTGTAAATGTAGAGTTTATTGCAGGAAATTCGATTTCTCGAACGACGTCTATATTTTTCAAAAACAAGCTTCAAGTTTTGGAGCAGAAGCTTATTTTGGAACAATTTTAACAATTTTTTCAGGGTTGCATATGCGAAACTACTCAGCGAAAGAGTTTAGTTAATAATATCTGGGGCACTATCACCCTAGAAATTTCAACTACTATTATTTAATAGTAAAATAGTTCTCTTTTAAGTTCTGTTTATTCAAGGGCAACAAAGGCAACTTATTGCGACAATTTTTTTCCCTCACCCATCATATGCAAATATTTTACACAAAATATAATTATTATTATATTATATTATATTATATTATAGCTATTGCTGTTATAAGGACTTTTTAATAAACACTTTCAAAGTTGTTATGTGGTACGATTTTTTTTCCCTCCACAAATTAGATCACACTTACGATCTTGACTGAGAATCCAACTTAATTTCATAAGGATAAATGCCCAGATTAAAATATATGATGCTGCCATCTTGGGGTATTATCTGAAAAATATTAAAAGTAATAGTTAATAATGAATTTTAGCGAATATTAATTATGACTATTGTTATACAATGTTAACACTGATCAATAAAGTTTTGCTAACAGAAAATGAAACTGGCCATTTAAATTAATTCCATTATGTTAGCTCCGAATATGGACACAAATTTTACAGCAGTTGACAGTTTCGTACAAAAAAAAAAAAAAAAAAAAAGAAAAGGGAAAAAAAGAAAAATATTGCAATAACTGATTTTCATAACAATGTTAGAAAATAAGCATCGCTTACTGAAGCAGGTGAAATAGAGTAGAGAAGACCCAATGAATCCCTAGCCTCCTCCCATAAAAGGCATTATGTGCCTTTTTGTTACTTCTTGACTATGGTACATTCGGTTATGAGTCATCCCCTCTTTCACAAGAACCAGTTATATCAGTCCATTCACCTAAGTCGTCAGTTTTCATCTGTGAGCTTTTGAAGCCTTTCTGTGTGTTTTATCTTTGCCTTTCTTTGTATGCGCGCACTTGGAGAATTTACGCCAAAATCACATCAGTTATTGATAATTAACAAAAACGATACTTATTATCTTTTCTTTCGATGACGCTTGAGAGATTAAGATCGAGTTGGGCATCACATATACGCATATACACCGTGCTATGTAAATCTCACTGAATGGATGAAAGGAAGGAGGAGAGTACGTCATTAGCTGTTCTCATTATATAGTGTGACCAATTAACCAATCAGTCTTACAAAAATTTCAGTTTTTTTCAGGAGCAGAAACAGTGCTTCTAAAATGAAGATAGTCCTGCCCGGAGGGGAAAAAAAATCTCCTTTTTTCGATGAATATAGACAATGACTTCTTTCTTCTGTACCATCAACAAATTAGAAAGAAGTCCTTAATATTCCCGACGATAAAGAAGATAATCTGAATCCCAATTCTCGATGATGAAGACGAAGATAGCTGGAAAGATAGAGGATTCAAGTCATATTCTACGGAGTAGCAAACAACTCCACTCCACTCCCATCTATTTGAAAAAAAAGTGAACTTAATGACCTCGGAAATGATTTAAGTCTATGAAAACAACAAATGGAACTCATAGAATCAAGACTGTAGGATGGAATTTTCTAGCTCATAGTACAACAGTTTACACCTTTAGACGGTAAAATGTTAACATTTTATGCCTATTTTTTGTGTGCCTATATATAAACGTATTTAGGAAGAATTGATGAAAAAATATAGAAGAATTGCCTTTGTACAAATAATGGAGGACGGGTTTTTTTTTTTGTTTTTTTTTTGTTTGTGGTTCCATCAGGATAAGGTGGGAACTAGTCATAATGGGTGACTATTTCGTAAAGAGAAGGTAAAACCAGAAACTAAGATTTAAAAAAAAAAGTAAATGTTTCATTTATTACATTTTAGCCACTTTTGCGTTTTTTTTAATGAATAAAAGCTATTCTCTTTTAAATAATGTTATTATATCAAATTGCATAATAAATGTGCGTACATAGTGTGCATAGTGTGCATAGTGTTAGGGTCAGGCGCCACCTGTGATTTCTCACATCTGCGCCATATGTACGCTGTGAAGAAATACAGAACTACTGTAAATGCCAGAAAAGTGTTGTCTGTTGTATATGGCATATTGCGTTAGGTTCTGTTGGGTGTCCTGGCATTTGGCCGCAGGGCCCCTGGTGGGACCTCACGTTGCCCGCACACACCGCTAGGAGGTAGCCAGGCTGCCCATTATTCTCTGGCTAGTCTCCGCCAGGGTCGCCTGAGCGTCCTGGACGAAGACCAAGTTAAAAAAAAAAAAAAAAAAAAAAAGAAAAAGAAAAAAGAAAAGAGAAGAAGAGAAGAGAAGAGAAGGTCTGGGGAACAAGAGGAAGAGGGATCTGAATGTGAGGAACAAGCTAAAGTGGACAGATAGAGAAGGCAGTCCACCCGAGTAAGGAGAAATAGGGGATGGGTAGAGGGATCAAAAGTCACAGGGGCAGGCGCCACTGTGCGAGTGCCAAAGGCCAAGCACTCTCTGGGAGTCAGCTTTTCAAGGAGTGCCAACCATGATGATGCCAGCATAGTATTTTAATCTTCAGTCTTACTCTTTTATCAGTTTGGGAAAATGCTATCCGACCCCAGTTTGTGTTTGCACTTGAAGGTCGTTGTTCTGAGCAGCTCTAAGTTCAGCAAACTTTGCCCGTCTGATGGTAAAGACAGCTTGTGCGTAACTCGTTAAGGCTTTGTATGTCGTTTCATTCTGAAGCAGGTATGTTTCATGATTACGAGGGTTCTCCTGGATTTCAGTTAAAAATTTGAGCCTACAATCATCGTAAGCAGGGCACTCATACATGAGATGCCCCCATGACTCCTCTTCGCCACAGTGGCAGAATGGATTGCTGTCAATTCCCATTGCTGTCAATTTTTGTTGAAAGGGCCCATGTCCTGTGATCAGGAATGTAACTTGCAGACCAGGTGAAAACCAGGAAGGAGACTTCGGGAAAGTCATGTCAATGGATGGGAGGAATCTTCTGGTAATTTCTCCTTTGGGCGTGGTTTCCCATGAATGCTGCCAAATTCCTTGAAGGTGTGTGAAGATACGTTTTCTTTCTTGTTTCAGGTCATTGGTAAGTTGCAGTTGAAGATTTAACAACTGTGTCGGAATTCCCTTCTTTAATCGATGGTAAAGTCCCCTTTTAATCACCTCAAGATAGAGTGGCAAGCATCCAGTAATAGCCTGTAGGGCAGGGGTGCTGACAGTGCGACATGCCCTGCAGATAGATAACATCATGAATCTTTGTATTGAGTCAAGTTTACGCTTGTTCTTTTCCAGGATAGCCTTTGTACACCAAACTGAGGCTCCATAACACACAATTGGGAGAAACGCCGCTTTATAGATGAGTGACAAAGCTTTATGCTTCAAACCCCAGTCCGCTCTGCTGACTCTTCTTATCATAGCCGTATACTTTCGGATTTTTGTGGATAAGTACTTCAGATGAGAGTGAAAGGTAAGACCGGTGTCAATGTAGATTCCCAGGTATTTGACTTCTGTGTAGAGACGTATAGGGATGTTATTTAACTTCATTGTTGGAGGCCTGCGTATTTGTAGCTTTCCTTTGAGGAGAATCGATTTTGTTTTCTCACCAGAAATTGAGAGGTTGTGGAGTGCTGCCCAGTTTTGGAGCTTTTCCAGAGCTGTATTTGCTTTTGCTTCCAGTGCCGCTCTTGTGTCACCTTGCACCACCAGAACAAGATCATCAGCGAAGGCTAAGGGTCTGGCTCCACCCAGGTCAAACCCCAGGAACTCGTCCAGAACAATGGACCAGAGAAATGGCCCAAGGACAGAGCCCTGGGGGCAACCCCGGTGAACGCATCTTGTCATAGTCTGGTATTTGTTTACAACTTGTAATTTTATATTGCTGAGATAGGATTTTAGACTATTGTATAGGTTTTTGGACGTGTTTGCCTGCCGAAGCCTCCGAAGGACACTGGGCCACCACAGTCGATCGAAGGCACCAGCAAAGTCCACCATGATGGCTAGAGTATACTTTGAAGTTGTATGTGTGGCCTGGGTAATCAAGTTGTGTATAGCGTCTTCAGTGCTGGAGCCTGTCTTGAATCCAAACTGACATGGTGAGGTGAGTTGCTTATCGGTATAGCAGATGGAAAGGCGATACAGCAGAAGTCGTTCTAGAAGCTTGGCCAAAACGGAGAGCAGAGCAATTGGTCGGTAGGAAGCAGGAAGTTGGGGCGGTTTATCTGGATTTTTCAGGATCAGCTTGAGAGTAGCAGTCTTCCAGGGTACAGGGAAAGTTCCTTCAGCAAGGCACCTGTTGAGGAGGCTCAAGAGTGTGGTGGGATAGACTTCAGCGAATTTCTTGACTACGTCGACTTCGAGTAAGTCAGCACCTGGCGTTTTGCCATCTTTCATTTTAGCCAGAGCCATATTCATCTCTAACATAGTAAAAATAAATGTGCGTACACTCACTTATAATATGAAACAACAGGGATTACCTTTATTTTAGATATAGGGAGCTTCTTTTCCAACCAACTCTCCTAGTCCAGCGCGCTAATAATTCTTTGGGAAGGCGATATCAATTTTACAAAACATGAGGGACATCTTCCCCACTGTCAGAACCGTAGTGTTCAGACCCCTCGGTCTCAACCTTGAGCGCTCAAGACTTCTGTCTTCAAGCACCATACCTCTGGCAGCAAGGAAACCATTACGTGGATTGACATAAAATTAAATTTTGAAGGTCTAAACCGCTTAATAAATGTAGACCGATTATTTTCTTCGGTCCAGTAGCTTGACATTAGAGTTAAATTTAGGGGTCTAAAAAAGTTTAATGGATATGGGGGGGTTATTCTCTACATTCCTTAAGTCGGACTAGAACTTTTCGGGGCGTCATGTTCACAGGAATAGAGCAACTCACAATTAATCCGAAACTTTGTCTTATGTTGTTGTGTTTGTTCTTCACGCATGCGTATAAGTGACCAATCGTCGGACAATAGGAATGGTCTACGGATATTGATTGAAGTTTCATATAGTTTCATTCGGCTTTAATGAAACAAAAATTATAAATATTCAACACCACAAACTACTTATTGCGGAAACCTTAGAGATGAAACTACATTAAACTTCAATCAATATCCGTAGGCCATTCCTATTGTCCGACGATTGGTCGCATATACGCATGCGTGAAGAACAAACACTACAACATAAGACAAAAGTTCGGATTAATTGTGAGTTGCTCTATTCCTGTGAACATGACGCCCCGAAAAGTTCTAGTCCGACTTAAGGAATGCAGAGAATAATCCCCCCATATCCATTAAACTTTTTTAGACCCCTAAATTTAACTCTAATGTCAAGCTACTGGACTGAAGAAAATAATCGGTCTGTATTTATTAAGCGGTTTAGACTTTCAAAATTTAATTTTATGTCAATCCACATAATGATTTCCTTGCTGCCAGAGGTATGGTGTTTGAAGACTTGAGCGCTCAAGGTTGAGACCGAGGGGTCTGAACACTACGGTTCTGACAGTGGTGAAGTTGTCCCTCATGCTTTGTAAAATTGATATTGCCTTCTCAAAGAATTATTAGCTCGCTGGACCAGGAGAGTTGGTTGGAAAAGAAGCTTCCTATATCTAAAATAAAGGTAATCCCTGGTGTTTCATAATATAATAGAATATAGGAATTATCGAGCACTTAATAGCTCTCTATTATCAAAACACACTTATAAAAATAAAAGATAACAAAAGCTCTGAATATTATAATTTTTACTTTTTATTTTCATGATCGGTATAGCAATTTCAGTATTATTTTCTTTTAAATCCATATGGATTTTTCTTTCCCATCACAAGACGAGTGCATCGGATGGTTATTATGTTTGGTTATTATCATTCGTCAAAGAATTTCCTTACTATCCAACCGGCATTCCGGATCGCGCTTTCTGCAGTTCCTTTTAGGTGTTCTCTGGGATTGGGGAGGATCTACTGCTAGATTCTTTTGCTTTTTGGCACCATGCCGGTGGTTGGCACTATGGTTGGGATGTTTGTTACTTGTTCCATATGCCACATCTCTTATTATTTTTATATTATATTTTATTATTATTATTATTGCTCTCATTATTTCTCCCTGATTGGGGGTTCCACTTCGTGATGGGTATTGTTACCAAGTACACAGGATGGTTGTTGTTATGTCTGGTGTTACTGTTGGTCAAGGAACTCTCTAACTATCATACAGGTGTTTAGGATTGCGACTTTCTGGAGTTCCTTGTAGGTGTTCGCTGGGAGACCTATTGCTGCTAGGCTGTTATGTAGGGTCTTTGGCACCATATTTGCGGTTGACACGATGATCGGGATGGTCGTTACTTGTTGCATATGCCACATCTCTTTGATCTCCTGTCTTAGGTTCGTGTACTTCCTGATTTTTTCCCCATGGGTTTTCTGCAGGTTGCCAGAGATGAAATCAGACAGGTAGCCTTTTAGTTCTTGTCCACAAGAGTTATGTCCGGTCTGTTGTGCGGGATTGTGCTATCCGTTATTATGGCGCGGTCCCAGTACAGCTTGTGGGTTGGGTTCTCTAGTACTGCATGGGGTTCGTACTTGCAGTACTGTACACTTTCTTCGATCAACTGGCATTTCCTCATTAGCTTCTGATGTATTATCCTGGCTACCTGGTCGTGTCTATGAGTGTCCTCATTATTATTATTATTAGATTATATCCCACCCTGTGTACTTGATAGCAATACCCGTTACGGGGTGGGTTATTATTATTATTATATAAACTTTTTTCTTCTTTATGTGATATCTTCTTTCCCTTGACGGGCACTGGTACCAAGTGTATGGGGTGGTTGGTTGTATCCAGTTATTATTATTATTGTTATTACTGTTGGTCGAGGAAATCTCTTTCTTCTTAGTATTATTATTATTTAGTTTATTGCTTTTTACATTGCATAAGTTAACAAAAATATTAAAATTCGTTAGCTTATATGATCTTCTTATTACAAAATTCACACCAAACCTTCTTATTACAAAATAAAATATTTTTTATGTTTATACTCCGGGACGACTACAGGAGTTCACAAGGTAGAGGAAAATACAAGAAACAGCACCGTATTTGGCAGTCACGGGCTTGAACCCCTGTCACTCAAAGCACATGTATTTATGCAGCCTGGTGCTGAACCACTTGGCTACGCCGGTCTGTAAGGTAGACTAATGAGTACAGACCAACGGATGTCACTCGTTATTCCCCGTATATGAAATAGATAATATTTATGGGTCCACCCCTAGATGAGAGGCGAAGTTAAATTTTTGTCTATCAATGTTAAATGTTAACTTGCACATGGCTATATTTGTACTTGTACAGATTTCCCAGTACAATTCTCATCTTCTAAAACACGTAGTAAATTATTTTTACCATAGTGCAGTAAATTATCCAATATCATAAATTTATTCATTGCCAATAAAAATGCAGAATTTTATTTGTTAAATTGATGCAAAAGGAAAATTATCTTTAGATGAGATGATTTTCAGTGCTTTGTACAGAACTACAAAAAAATTTCAGCATAAATATTTAAATATATTTAAATTTAAATATTACTGTATTTCAAGTGCACGTGATCCTTAAAATAATGAAAACTTAAGTGAAAATGAAGTGAATATAATAATCAGTCAAATTCTCTCTCTCTCTCTCCATATTTTGTTTAAATTTCATTATTAATGCTAGCACTGTCATTAATATCATATATAAATGAAAAATCAGCCTACGAAGTTCGATTTTCACCGATGAAACCCTTTACAAATCACACCTTCTTGGACGTAAAACATATTTGCCTATACGGGGAGGGGGGTTTGTGGTTTGTGGCCTAAGTATGAAAGGGCAATGGTACAGTGTTAAAAATTTCTCTACTTAATGTAAATAAATTCATTAAGTTTCATAACTTAATGAATTGTAAGTACAGATCCTGATGTCAACAAAGTTGTGTGATGAGGAAATGTTGAACAAAAGCAGTCATCGTGCAGGTATCAATGTTTGATAAAAAAATTTAAAAAAAAGGATTAACGCCAAAGGCAAGTCATAAAGACACGGTTACAGCATTGGAGGAGGATGCCCCTTCCTATTCCATGGTTAAGAAATGGGCTCCAGAATTTAAAAGAGGGGATGTGTGCCTGGAAGATCACCTTATGCTACGGAAGACCTGGAAGACCATCACTCCAGAAGTTGTTGACATTGTGCATGATCTGGTGATGAGTGATCGACGATGACAGTTCGGTACATTGCCAGCGTCTTGGGCATCTCATCTAAACATGTGTACCACATAATAAAACGTTTTCGCTACGAATACGATGTCAGCACGATGGGTCTCAAAGTTGTTGCCAGAAAATCAAAAACGTGCAAGAGTTGTCGAGCCAAGCGAACATTTGCATCGATTTCAAGCAGAATCAGCAAATTTTCTTGCAAGGTTTGTGACCATGGATGAGATGTTGGCCCATCACTTATGGCCAGAAACAAAGCAACAGTCCAAACAGTGGAAACAAAGCTCTTCTCCTCTTCCAGAGAAAGCTAAGTCGATTCCTTCTGCTGGCAAGGTGATGGTGTCGATTTTTGGGATGTTAATGGAGGGTTGCTTTTGGATTATCTACACAAAGGCCAGACAGTCTCAGGATCATATTACACATACCTTGACAGGAGTTCGCGTGAAAATATCAAAGACAAACGCAGAGGAAAACTCAGCGAATGGAGTCTTGTTCCACCAGGACAACGTGCCAGCTCTTAAGTCTGTCATTGCGATGGCTGCACTGCCTGAGTACAGCTTTAGAATCTTGGACCATCCCCAAATTCACCCGAGCTTTGAAAACACACCTGGCTGGCATCCATTTTCCCACCGAGTGACGTAATTGCTGCAGTGGATGCATTCCTGGTGGCCAAAGAGGAAACTTGTTTTGCAGCTGGAATCAATGCATTGCAACGTCGTTGGCAAATGTGTATTTGACTTCAAAGAGACTATGTTGAAAACTAACATACTACTAGACCTCAAAAAACCTTCATACTCAGGCCACGAACTTTTCAAACGGTTTCTATCACTGATTCTGGAATCGTTTTTGCTTATTTTAAGAATTACGCCCAAATATAAATTATTTACAAAAATGATTCAAATTGCAGGTCAATCCGTGAAAGCCCATAAAGTTAGCATAACTTTCGCACTGGTATTTTCCGAACTAGATAACGAAATAGATAATAATATTTTCCAAACTAGATAATAACGAAACAGACAAAAAATAAGTAAAAAATGCACAAATCACGTGAATTTAATGTGAGTAAAAAAAAAAAAAAAAAAAAAAAAAAGACGCAACTAAACAAAAGCGTTGCCAATCTACTCGTAGCTGTTTAATTTGCATGTCGCCAGAAAGTGAGTTCTTATGACGTAGTATCATTGAAACATGAATGTCGATATAAATTATAATAACATAGGTTAAAATTTAATACATATTTTCTAAAATAATAAATGAAAATTATGAATCGCTATCTGGAATACAAATTTAAAATGTTAAAAGCAATACGAATAAACAACTAAAGGAATAGATAAAGTATTACATATATAAATATGAAACTGTATCAACACATATAAAAGCTCAGAAAAGTGTAAATTCTGGTCCTCATTTCTCCAGGTAATATCCGACCAGTTCAGTACCCTCAAGACATTAGAGTACTTTGAAGGAAATGTCAGGAAGAGGGCATTTTAGGAGGACAATGAGTTATGTTGTACACGTCAGCCATAAGTGGAACCATGCAGATTAAAAAAGTGGCAGACATTATTAAAAATTAAATTAGACTTCTGTAGTTTAGTAACAAAAGCAATAGCGCCTTAAATTATTCACAAAAATTATGAATAAAAATCAGCTTTTATATTCACCTGAACAAAAATATTAAAATAGCTCAGGATTTATTCACTTGCCAAACACCGAACCTTCCAGAAGGGATTAATGGAATTAGTAATAACATATGGTTAGAAACAAGGTGAATAAACCAAATACTGGATACTACTGGATGAGCAACAATCGAGAAAGAAAAGGAATAAAAGTTAACTGGACAAACTTGAGAAGAAAACGGAGAATTCACTGTTAACCAGTGATTTAATTTACCACTTTTTATTTATTTATGAATTAACTAATGCTTTAATTAATTATTTAATTCATAGACACTAAACACGAAGTCCTTAACGAAAAACATGTTGCCATACCATGATGTGGTAGCTACATCATCGCCTTTCTTGAATCATTCACTTTTATTTGCCTTGAGCATTTTCCTTCGAACTTCCGTCTCTGACTAGCATAAAAGTATATTTTATAGAACGATTCAATTAAATCAGTTATCGGTTAATACAACCACTGCTCATCTCAGTTGCCCAAATTATTCACTGAATGATTCCTTTCGCCTCAAAGGTGGTACCTGTGCATATGTCCGTTTTGATATTCCCTGTCAGAGAATTGGTAATTTCGAATCTCCTCTCTTCGATCTTCTGTGGCTTAAAATCTCTCTACCTCATTGTGTCAAATTCATCTGTTGCCTCTACCGTTTTCCCAACCCCACTAATCACTTGGAGCTCTTTGACTTCCTCTCTTTGCAACTTGACTTTCTCCAGTCCAACTTTCCTAACAGTGATGTAATTTTCCTTGGCGATTTTAATGTTTACAACTCCAGCTGGCTTCCGTTTTCTAGTCACACCGACCAAGCTGGTCGAGATGCCGAGGCTTTTGCAATTTCTAATGACCTTGAACAGATTGTTCATTGACCTACAAGAATACCGGACAATCCTAACCATACAGCCAACACGCTTGGTCTTTTTCTCACAAACAACCCTCTAAGCACACGGTCGAAGTGAGTGGTCCTTTAGGTAACTCAGATCACAACTTGGTGATTGTCTCTTCTCCAATGGAGCCTCTATCTCATGGCTATTCCCAACCTCGTATTGTTTGGCATTACAAGAATGCAAAATGGGATGACCTGCGAGATTTCTTTTCTTCTTTTCCTTGGTCGGACTACTGTTTCAAAACTTCTGATGTCAACATTTGCTCAGATCGTGTCAGTGAAATTATTCTTGTTGGAATGGAATCCTTTATTCCGCACTCTACCTTAAAATCTCATTATAAATCTACACCTTGTCTTTCCAATAAATGTGCTAAGGCTGTTCAAGAGAAGAATGTTGCATATCGTAATTGGCTTGTTTCCAATTCTTCAGTTTCATTTTCTGCCTACGCCAAATGTCGCAACACTTGTAAAGCAGTCATTAATCAGCTCAAACTAGATTTTGAACAGGCTAAGAGTAGAAAACTTGCTTCTTGCCCTAATGGTAGCCGAGCATTCTGGTCTTGCCAAAGCTATTGGCCGCAACTTTTGCCCATCTCTGTCCAAACCAGATGGTTCTGTTGTTACTTCAGCCAAGGATAAAGCTGACCTGCTAGCATCCCATTTTTCTTCCAACTCATGTATTAATGATCTCGGTAAAACACCTCCCATCATTCCCAAGACGCTCCATTCAATGCCTCTTGTGGTCTTCCATCAAAAGGATGTCAAAGGATTTTGACGAATCTTGATGGTAAGAAATCTTCAGGTCCTGGTGGTATTTCTCCACTTGTTCTCAAAACCTGTGCTCCTGAACTTACTCCTGTTCTTTGCCACCTTTTTTCGCTTTCTTATTCCAAAGGTGTTTTTCCTTCTGCTTGGAAATTTGCTCATATCCAGCCAGTTCCTAAAAAGGGTGACAAATCCCTCCCATCCAATTATCGTCCCATTGCAATTACTTCTACTCTTTCTAAAGTAATGGAGAAATCAATTAACCGCCAACTCTTAAACTACCTAGAAACCTTCCGTCTGATCAACGATCGCCAGTATGGATTCCGTCAGTGTCGATCCACTGGTGATATTCTGGCTTATGTTACCCATTTATGGACTAATTCAGTGGAAAGGTTCGGTGAAACACAAGTAGTTGCTCTTGATATCTCAAAGGCTTTCGATTGTGTTTGGCATAAAGGTCTTCTAAACAAGCTTCCATCTTATGGTTTGCCAACTGTTTTTTATAATTGGCTATCCAGTTTTCTCTCTGATCGCTCACTGAGGGTGATAGTAGATGGCTCTCTGTCTTCTAACTTCTCCACTAATGCTGGTGTCCCCCAAGGTTCAGTTCTTTCCCCCACTCTTTTCCTCTTGTATATTAATGACCTTCTTCCATTAACTGGAAATCCTATCCATAGTTTTGCCGATGATAGCACATTGTATTCCACTTTCCATTTTGAGAAACCTTGCCCTGTTCAATCAGCTTCAACTTCTCGAATATCCGCTACCAATTCCTTAAACGTAGATCTCCAGTTAATTCTCCAGCGGGGCAAAGACAACTTAGTTGATTTCAATCCTTCTGAAACCCAGTCTTGTCTTATGTCTCGCAAAAAGGATTCTTCTGCTCCTATGGTTATCTTTGGTGACACTCCGATTTCTAGGCAAAGTGATATATATCTTTTGGGGATTACCCTGACTGCTAATCTCTCTTGGCACAAGCACATTACAAATATTGCTTCTTCAGCATCTAAAAAACTTGGTTTTCTCTTTCGCTCTCGGCGTTACTTTTCTTCCAAATTGCTGTTCACTCTATACAAATCGCAAATCCGCCCTAGCATGGAATATTGTTCCCACATCTGAGGCGGTGCCCCCAAACTTTTCTCAGGCTTCTAGATTCCATTCAGAAGAGGGCAGTTAGGTTAATTAATGATTCATCTCTAACAGAGTCTCTCCACTCGCTGTGTCTGCGTGGGTAGCACAGTGGTAACGTCACCGTCCTCCTCACACCGGGTGGAAAAGGCCCGGGTTCGAATCCCGTCGATGACGGGAGGAACTTTAGTGGGCTTTTTTCACTCCGTGGCTGAGTTAGTCGGTTTCAGGCGTAGAAAGCAAGGTTTTTTCCCTCAGAAACTGAGGTTTTTTCGTCCAGCAAAACAGGCAAATCGACCAGAGAACACACGCAATTTACAGACACGAATACGGGTTAATGTAATCATTTACGGGTAACCCTAATATAGTAATAATAATATCTCCACTCGCTGTCTCATAGACGTATGTTTTTGCTGCATGCCTTTTCTACAGATACTTCCATGGGCACTGTTCTTCTGAATTGTCTTCTATAATTCCTGCTCTCTCTCTCTTTCAAAACAGTCCGAACGCGTGCCGCCACCAGACAACATTGATTTACTGTCCAAATTTTAGACTCACTTTTCATCTTCCTCGTTTATTCATTCAACTGCCGTTTTCTGGAACAACTTTCCTTCATACGTATTTCCTGAAAATTAGTCTACAGAAGTTCAAGTCTAACGTCAACAAAAAATCTCGTCCACCGCGATTGTTCTGCAATTGGCGCAGTTTTGGGCCGATACTAAGTCAAAAATATGTGATTCGACCTTTATGGTGCTTAAATTAGAATTGGATATGCTTAAATTAGAATTGTTACTCAACAAAGTGGAGTGATTATTCAAAAGAGTGTTTTTGAGGTAACGAATAACGAATAGCGATAACGAATAATCTGATTTAGGAGGGTAAAACCCGATCCTTCGTAATCTAATGCCTGGCCGTTTAGCATTTCAGCAGCATAATGTGCTGTTCAGATACAGCTAACTCCTTATTTAACAGTTTACAACAGTTTCTTCCATTCTTCTCTGAATTTCATTTCTGCCCTTTCTAATTGTTTCACTTCTTTCTTATAACAGTTACGTCTTTGCTCCACATAACGCTCATTTTATTAAAGGAACACCAACCCGTTACTACTGACTCCTCCTGGGTTTTCTCTTCATCGTAATTCTGTTGACGGCTTTGTTTCTTATCGAGCACAAATCGTCCCTCTTCAGTGTGTGAAGAGGGACGATTTGTACTCATTAAGGAACAAAGCATTGTTTAAAAGATCTCCATTCACCACAGTTATTGCTTTTATTTCAATGCAATTAACATTTAGATAACTCTATGTTTTTAACTGGTTGTCTATTTTATAATTCATCTCCTGTTTCTGAGGTAATGACTTGAAAATCTCGATAATCTCAAACTGCGGTTCCCAGGGCTTATTTTGTTATCTTTTCTTCAGTCATGTATTAATTATAAGGATGAATAAAGGGACCACCCTATATTTTTGGCACAGACCTAATATGCTGTCACTGTTTACTTTTCGTCATTATAGGTATTTTTATTTTATTTATTATTATTATTATTATTTATTTATTTTTTTTTTTTTGATGTACCGCTCTACCAAGGTTTTGTTAATCCACGCTTATTTTTAAGAAGTTCAAAACTTACATCCCACACGGAATGCAGCTGAGAATATCACTGTTGTTGTCAGTTGTTTCGCCAAAGCAACTAAGGCAATTGTATATTGCATCCGTGAATTGTGTGTTCTTTGTTTGCTTGCTTTTCTGGATGAAAAAAAAAAAGTTTCCGTGGAAAAGCGGTAGGACTGTGCCATCTCTCATCCTCACGGTTTCGAACCCATGTCTTTCCATACGATCATAAGCATTCTGCTACCCCGCGACGTGCAAGCCTGAATTGTCACATGTGACAGCGTAATTTATATTTCTATGGTTAGTATTAGTATTAGTAATAGTCATATAGTGCAAGGAAACCATATGCTTTTACTGCACCGGACATAAAAATAAAAAATAAATAGTACTCCTTTTTCTTCTTCTGGCGTTATAACCTAGGGTGAGGCTTAGCCTTCTCAACGATGTTCCACCAGTAAGCCCTCCCAGAAGTCAAACTTCTTATTCTCATGATCTTTAAGTGCCCGTCTACGTCATCCGTCCATCTTTTCCGCGGTCTTCCTCTTGCTAGGTAGGTTTCCATTTCATTATACCCTTAGCTATTCTGCTTTCATCTATCCTCGTAACATGTCCCAACCAGGCAAGTCTCTGGCTCTTCACAAATCAGACGTTGTCTGCGCCCTAAATAAGATAGTCAAGTTCACGGTTCATTCTGATTCACCAGGATCCATCAACGGGCCCAAAAAGTTTTCCCAAAATTCTGCGCTCGAACACTCTCAACAACTATTTATCTTTACTCGTTAATATCCAAGCTTCACAACCGTATGCCACAACTGGTCTAATGAGACTTTTGTATATTCTGGACTTCATTAGTTTTTCATGTGTATAGAAACAACTGTTTCCACTCAGGATACGGGACTTAATTTCATTAGTAATAGGACTGGTTTACCTGCGAACCTAGATAGGTGAAATTTTGAACATGCTCAAACGAGAAGCCGCTTGTTCTTAAACGTTCCATGTTATCTGCCGTTCTCCGGACTTCCATATATTTTGTCTTCGCTTAATTTATCCTAAGTCCTCTTCTTTTTGCTTCACTCTCCAGCCTGGCCACTGTTTCCTCCAGTGCTCCTTTAGTCCTACTGGTAAAGCGACATTATCAGCATATGCACAGACCTGCACTGTCTTTGTGCCTATTTGTCCAGTCACTTCTAATTTTCTGACAGTCGCCTCTAAAACCAAGTTAAATAACAATGGAGTTATCACTTACATCGCCTTGTTTAACACCGGTGTTAATGTCAAAAGGAGTCGTCAACTCGTTGTCAATTCTCACCACTGCTTTAGAGCCAGTCAGGGTTGCTTTTATGAGCCTAACAATCTTTGCGGGTATGCCCAAGAGAAGGAGATCATTTATCATTTCCTCTCTGTTGAGGGAATCAAAAGCTTGTTTGAAATCAACATATAGGTTAAAAAAGTGTATACTGTACTCAAATGCTTTTTCCTGTATCTGCCTCAAGATGAAAATCTGGTCAGTTGTTGAGCAATTTGGTCTGAAACTACACTGATATTCTCCAATGATTTTCTCTGAATATGCTGCCAGTCTGTTATAAATAACTCCCGACAAAACTTTGTAAGTAACGCTCAGCAATGTTTTACCTTTTAGTTAGAGCAAAGCAGTTTATCACCCTTCTTGTGAATCGGCTGTATGATTCAAAGTGTACATTCATCCGGGATTTTTCCTCAGACCATATTAATAGTATCAGAATAAATAGTGCTAATAATGCTAAAATAATAAATAGTGCAATAATGCTAAACTAAATATAAAACAGAATAACAATTTACAATTATAATGAAAGAATAAAACAATAATAAAAGAAAAACAAAGAAAGTTAAACAAAATAAAATAAAATATATGAAAAGTAAGAAAACAGCTTGATTATGTACTTCCCTCCTCACGTAGAAAATTCTTCAGTTTACCTATCAATTTCTTCAAAACTGTAAGCTTAAACTACTTTCCGAGGAAACTTGTTCCATAATCAACTCACTGCTTAAATCAGCAAACCAGTCTAACCTCTTCTCTCATAATCTGAATTTAATCGCTAGTTCTGGAATCCTTCATAACAGCGAAAATTTCGCCTTCATTCATTTTACTAAACCCCTCTCATTGCCTTAGAAGCCTGAGGTCCTCCTTTAAGATGCTTAGTTGCCAAGCTCTGTCGCTCACATAATCGAAGTCTTTCCTCATACGGTCGCCCTTAGGCAGGTTTCTGCTCGTTGGAACCTTTCAAGAAGATCAATGTCATTTTTAGATGAGTTATCCATACTTGACCCAGTATTCCAAATGCGATCTTACAATTGCCTTATGCAATTAGGATTATGTCCTCCTTATCTCTAAAGGCTCTATTGTTCAATAAATCATCTCAGAGAACATATATGCCACTATCGTAACTCCCACATCCATTTCTTCTGTTCCGTTTTTAATATCCAGAAAGTGTATAAGTTATTTTGGAGTTGCTCTTCCTAAGTTCAAGTTCTTGCAGTTTGTTGTATTAAAATATAGTTGACACTTTTCTGACTATCCTTGAAGGAGCGCTGTTTGGCACTGATCATTAATGATCCTCCCAATTTTTTACACCAATCTATAAATTTTGACATCATACCCCCTATCCCTTGTCCATGTCATTTATGAAAATCAGAAACAACAGGTCCATGAACCGATCTTTGGGGAACCTCACTTCTGACTTACACCAATCTGAAGAATATTCATTAATCACAACCCTCTTCCTGCTGCCCTGCAACCATCCTGCAATCCAGCTTGGAACCTTGCACATAATCCCAACATGTTCCAGCTAATACAGTAACCGCTCATAAGGGACTGAGTCAAATTCCTTCTAAAATCGAAATAAACTATGTCGAAAGTATTGCCTACACCCAGATCATTAATTACTATGTCAAGGTAGCTAGTTCAAACTGATTTTTCCTTAACAAATCCAGGTGTGTTCTTCAGAATTTATTTCTAAGGTTGCTTAAGAGCTGGCGGTCCTGTGATAATAGAGCATTCTCTTAATTTCAGCTCAAAGAAATTCGTATACTGTATTCTTTGTGCGAAAAATATTAAAAAATTATAAAAATAATCCATGCCCTCGCATGATCTTTTCTAATAGCGACATTCAAAGCGATGGTTTTCTAATAGCGATTCAAAGGTGAAATCGTTTTCTAATAGCATTATTCAAAGAAAACTGTCCAGTTTTTAAAGCTTTACCATTTACCATTTTTTACCATTACTGCCTTACCCGAGTATAGTATAGTAATTCTGTAACAGTTTAAACGTATTTGCACTGAGTCACTAGCCGACCTCAGCCAATAGTAGGGAAAATAAGTGGGAATATCTTAAAGCTTGAGCTTCCAAAACTTTATTCACAAGAACGTTTATTTATGCATAATCTTGTGGAATTCAGTAAACTAGTTCCAAAATATTTGTGAAGTCTTTTATGTCAGTTATGAATGAACAACACATCTCCGTGGACTGTTAAGTATGCCCACAATTCACAATAGAAGTGGATCGGGTGTCACATTCTTAGAAGCCTCAACTCCTGACCTAGTTCACGATGTCATTCTCGCATTTTGGCATCGCCTTAGAGTACACGGTAAACATAACGGGGCCATGCACTTGCTCGTGAATAGTATTATTTTTGACTTTAATATTCCCATTTCATTTGGGCATATTTTGACTAGATAAACTACAAAACGAGGATAAATAGTAGTGGACACTATATTGCCAAAAGCAACAAGATGCCTGCATGTTTCAGAGAACCTTTTATTGATGTAATACTAAATACAAAGGCAAAAGCGTCTGGCGTTTTCCTTTGTTTTTTTACACGTTGTGTACTCGATAAACAAAAAGGTGGTATTTTATTTTGGCTGATGCCTCCTTGTTGGATGTTCCAAGTCAATCAGAGGTGTTCAGTGCGGCTAAGGTCGGAGATCTGATCAGGCACTGAAGCTTTTGCAATATATTCAAACCAAATCATTACAGGCCGTGCAATATGATGTGACACATTATCAAGCTGAAACAGAAGCGATCCCCCACCAATAAAAATAGCAACAGTGATAGGAACAACGTTCATGGTATTTATTGTTGACCTAACCACAGGTTCAGGTCCTAGCCACAAAAATATACACGGTAACAGGGCTACTACTAAACTTCACAGTTGGACAATATACTCTAAAAAACAAACGTTATTCTCACACCCGCCAGACCAAAACATTACCATTAGATTGAAAAACCGTGTACTGCGGTTTCTCACTTCATAACACCCATTTCCAACTTTGCAAGGCTTAGCAACTACAGCCGAAGGCAAGAGGTGTTCTTAAGTATTTTTTTAAGATTGTGCTAACTGCTATGGAATAAAAGAATATAAAATAAAATTCAATAAGAGTGTAAGAAAATCAAATAACATTAAAAACTAAAATGAAAATAAAATATAAAAATAAAATAAAATTGTCAAAACCATATGGCACATTCCATTTTTTTTTTTCAATACGCCACAGCATGGCGATGGTTTAAGAGAGCGAAGTATTTCGATGGCCAGACGGTTCAGCTTAGAGAAAGAACGGTAATTTAGTGTACGTTAGTTCAGTAAAATTATTTTATTGCAACTGAACTGAACAGCAGTGGCTTCGATACTTTGTTAACGTTGAATAAAAAGCGAACACGTGTAAGTGAAAACCCAGGAGCATTGTTAATTGCTTCCGGACGGTCCAACGTATAAGCAGAAATGTATTTTGTTTTATTTTATTGTACTATTATTTTATATTGCTATCTTTTTATTGCATTTTTATTTTAAGTTATCTAATCTAAAAAAAATGCACACACACACACACACACATATATACCCCATTCATTAATCAAGTGTGTTTATTAATATTTTGATCTAGATTTTTTCTCATAAACGATGCAAATAAATATTAGTTATTGCATGTGAATTACTTGCCCAATTTCTATCTCCCTATTTTAAATGAATAAATATGAACCATTGCAAATGTAATCATTAAAAAGACATAATTTTAACCGTCCATACCAATATGCCATGCCAGTTTAAAAACTTCTGGAAATAATTGTAATAGCGAACCATAAACAACTTTAAATTATCATGCAAAATATCAGTAAACTTGATTATTAATTAAAGTTGTATGCGTCAATACGGCAAACTTGGTTACCTAAAGAATTTATTGCTTCTAATGCTGGAAAAATGTTATTAAGAAATTTGGCTTGCCTAAATTATTAATGATTATTTTTAGCGCATTCGGTTGCGGTTATTACAAAGCCCTTATGTAATTACTCTTTTAGCAACTTAATATTAAAAACATTATAATCCATAATTATTATTGCTATATATTATTTCCCCCTGAATGGGAGGATTCCACCCATGGTAGGTATTGCTACAAAGTACACAGAGTAGTTGTTACTGTTGGTCGCGGGACTCTCTGACTATCCTACAGGTGATCAGGATTGTGACTTTCTGGAGTTAAATTAAATTTTCTGTTTATACTCCGGCACGACAACCAAGTCAGTAGAGTTTACAATAAATCGTCAATACAAATATTTATCGTATTTAGTAGTCACGGGCTTGAACTCCGGTCCACTCAAAGAACGCGTGCTATGCACCCTCTCTCTCCTGACCACTGGGCTACGTCAGAGTTCGATAAGTATTCTCTGGAAGATCTATTGCTGCTAGCGGTTATGTAGGGTCTTTGGCAGTATACCGGTGGTCGACATGATGATCGAGATGGTCGTTACTTGTTGCATATACCACATCTCTTTGATCTCCTGTCTTAGGTTCATATAATTCCTGATCTTTTTCTCATGGGTTTTCTGGGTTGCCAGTGTTGAGCACCGCTATGTCAATCTGACAGGTAGTCTTTTCCTTCTTGTCGACATAGGATACATCCAGTCTGTTGTGCGGGATTGTCTTGTCGGTTATTACGGCGCAGTCCGAGTACAGCTTGTGTGTTGGGGTGTCTAGTACTGCCTGGGGTTCTTACTTGTAATACGGACCCTTTCTTCGATGAACTGGTATTTCCTCTCTAGCTTCTGATATATTATCCTGGCTACCTGGTCGTGTCTACAAGTGTACACTGTCTGGGTGATTACCTGGCATCCTGCCGTGTTGTGTTGGATCGGTTCTAAGGCCAGTCGACATCGTCGACAAATGTCATCTGACAATCCGAGCTCCTTGGTGATGTGTTTTCTATAGTTTCTTGGTGTTGATTACCTAGTCTTGGATGGCGAGTATGAATCCTTTAGTCTCGGGGAAGAGCGTCCCGCTCGTGAGATATACATTGGAAGCCATTTTATCTATGTGATCTTGATGGAGTCCATTTGGCATTATATTATAAGACTATATATTTGCCAATTGTAGTATATGCGGCTGCCATATGGTTCCCTAGGATTACTCACGTCACAGTGAAGGCCAAACTTTTATCACTGCAGAGAAAGATGACATTGGCAACACACACAGATGCTGCAGAACAACATCAACCAATGCATTACAAGTGATCTCATGTTGTATTCAGATTGACCTTTATGTGGCATACCGAGGCATGATTTCTAATTTAAAGAAAGGCATGGAAACTCATCCTCGACATTGTAAGTAATTCGGACACGGACATTCCGCAGGAGAAAATTAATCTTTGGACAAAATTCACTGAGAAGTGAAAATACAGATGGCAATCAAGTGAAATCGGACTCACTACCAGGGAGTTCATTGAAGATGCAACGTTTGCTGTAAATAAGAAAGTTATGGGATGGTTTTATCCTTCAATGACAACGTCATATTTAATTACTGGACATGGTTCACTGCGGGATAAATTGTGTAAATTTTGACTTGAACCTGACCCTTTGTGTTTTTGTGGGGCAGTAGAAGATTGGAGGCAGGTTCTGCTTTATTGCCCGGCTTATGACGACTTCAGACAAGAACTATTTAATAGCACTTAACCTATTACGACTGATAACCTCAACATTTTGATTCAAGATGCCAAGAACTTTGCGGCACTCCAATCTTTTTCTGACAAGGTATTTAAGAGAAGGCCCACCTTGTTTACTAATTCTAGAAGTGGACAGTAGACAGATGTATTCATGAACTTATATTTCTACCTTACTAGGTCAAACAGCTTTTAACTTAGAAACTAAATTTTGTTTTTTTATGTTAGTAATATTTTGGAATGTATTAACTATACATAGAAGGATTTATTTGTTCCCTAGGATTGAGAATTTTTGGTTCAATTGTTTTAAGGGGCTAACGACCTGTAGCCTGTGTTGCCCCGGTTCATATCTAGTTTTACGACAAGACTACACAATCCGTGTAGTATTTTCTTGGGTTATAAGTTAATCTAATATTTAAAATTATACTTTAACATGCATTCAACTTTATACTAGACTTAGTAAATTTTTCCTTTTTCTCCCTCTCGGGTTGGGGGCTGAGGGCTATTGTCCTTTGGCATTGGACTCCTTCCACTGGACGACAAATTTGTGCAGCAGCACTAGATAATAGAACCAGGCACAACGCCTCATGCATAGAAATGCGCACTAGGTAGTGATTGACTGGGTGTTGATCGCTGTAGACAGTGTTACTTTTTTAACACAGATTTTCCAAGGTGGAGTTCGACTAAACGTCTAGGTGCCGCCCAAAATAAGTACATACGCATACATACATAGTATATCTTTTATTGCTTGCAAGTGAAGCTGTATAATTAAAATAGTTTCTTACGCAGAATGCGATGATTGTAAATAGAAATTGTTTGTATCTATGTATATTGGTATATATGTAAAAAAAATGTATGTAATAAACAAAAAAACAAAGGTCATTGTAGAATCTACAATGGATTTCTTTTCCCACCTTTCTTTTCCCACAAATTTTCAAATTTCTTTTCCCACCTTTCTAGCTTCGTTTGTGCCGTCTGGACGGAAGGGGACTCCTCGCTTATCATGGGAAAGAAGTGATATCCTCCACCGAGCTGGAGGTTATCATGTCTTTCTCATGATATCCTCCAACTCGGTGTTAGTCCAATCTATGATCCCGAAGAATTAAGTTAGCACTGTGACTGAATAAGTGTTTATGGCTTTAACTCTGTTCATTCCGTTCCGCTTTGCTTTGAACAGGCTTCTGAGTCTCTGATGGTATTTTTCGGTCAGGCAGACCCTGATTTGCTTGTGCTCTAACTGCTGAGCCTGCATTATCCCTATGCATTTGTAGGTCTTTTCCCCTCTCATGGCTTTGATCCCTTTACCAGTCTGCAACTGGTAGTTTCGGCTGACTAATTTCCCCTGATGCAATCCTTGAGTCTTGACTCTAGACCAAATTTCATCCTGATATCATTGCTGAATTCTTCAGTAGTCAAGAGTAGTTGCTGGAGTTGCTCGCTTGCCACTTAGAGCTTGATGTCATCCATGTACATCAGGTGGGAGAGAATGTACAGGTTTTTCTTTCCGTCTCTGAGGTTATATCCATACTTGCTGTTGTTGAGCATGGCAGATGGTGGTTTGAGTGCTAAACAGAACCAAGTAGGCTCAGTGTATCTCACGGAAAGATTCCTCTCCTGATGGGGATTGGTCTGGTTGTGATATTCTAAATCTTCTGTGTGGCTGAGTTAGTCGGTCTCAGGCTTAGATAGCAAGGCTTTCCCTTCCCCCAGAAACTGGGGTTTTTTGGTCCAGGAAACAGGAAAATCGACCAGAGAACACATGCAATTAAAATAAATATATGGGTAGATTTAATAATTTACCGGGGACCCTAATATCATAATTATTTATTTATTTATTATTATTTTTTTTTAATTTATTCTCGATCTTGACGGTGCTACTCCATTTCGCTACAAGTGCTTCTAGGACGTTTGTCACTGTCCGATTCACTTTGTAAATCTTCAGCATCTCTATTAGCCAGCTATGAGCCACGGAGTCGAACGCCTTGCAGTAATCGATGTAGGCCGTGTACAGATTGCGACGCTTCTTGCCTTGCTCTATGACTGCGTCATCTATGATTAATTGCTTCTTGCATCATTTGCCCATCTGCTTGCATCCTTTCTGCTGTTCAGCCATTATGTTCTGCCTCTCCAAGTTGTCTGATATAGTCTTGGTTATGAAGCTGGCAGGATCTTGTATATCGTTGGGAGACAGGTGATTGGGCTGTCTTTCTCCGGGTTTCTTGTATTTAGCCTTCAGATATGTGATTGCTTGAGTGAGAAACTTTAGGATTACCTCTGGATTCCTTATCGTTCGGGTGAACTTCTCTGCTAGGTGCTTGTGCGGGCAAGTGAGCTTCTTTTACCAGTAGTTGTGGACGTTATCTATTCCTGAGGTAACCAGTTGTGGGAGTACATGATTGACTTTTGAACTTCTTCCCTCCGAATCTGCCACTCTCTCATCTCTTGTACGTCTTTGTTTATTTTCCGATCTAACTCTATACAGGGCGCTCGGCTGTTATATCTTACTTCACTGCTCCATATGCTGCTCCAGAACTTCTCGATCATCTTCTGATCGAATGGTCCGTTCCCGTCTTTCCCGTCTTCTCCGAGACTCCTGTAGAAGGCTCTTTGGTCCTCATCAAAGATTCGGTTGTTCATTTTCCTGTGGGAGCTCTCTTTGTATCGGCGTAATACCTTGCTAAGTGCGAGGAGGTTCTGCTTCCGTGTGTCTAAGTATTTTCCAATTCTCTAATTTTTGGTTTCATGTTTGCTGTGGACAGTGTTTCTCTGGCGGATGCTCTTCATTTTTCCAATCAATTTCTTACTTCTATTACCCCGTTGGTACTGGGTTAATTGACTTATCTTATTATTATTATTATTATTATTATTATTATTATTATTATTATACAGTATGTGCTCTTGTATTTTTTTTTCTCTCTCTAATTTGGGGTTTCCACCCCGTGACGGGTACTGCTACCAAATACACAGGGTGGTTGTTATGCCTATGTTACTGGTAGTCGAGGAACTCACCGACTATCCTACAGATGTTCAGGACTGTGCCTATAATACTACTACTAATAATAATACTTATTATTATTACTACTCTACTATTATTACTTTTTAACTGTTCAACGCTTTCTTAATGTTTTCATTAGCAAGCGTATCCACATGCTGAATGCTTCAATAGGTATTCCCATTTTATATGATTTTAAACAAAACTGAAACAGAACTAAATGTATTTACTTTATGTTTAACCTAATTTTAGCACTGGGTATAAACTTAACCCATTACCTTCCTTAATTCTTGTTTTTCAATAATATCCAGATTCCCATTAATTACTTGTTTGTAGTTTCTGTTAATTAAACCTTCATAGCTTTGACTATTACAATTGCAATTAGCAATCTCTTCATTCAATAACTTTGTAATTTCTTGCTTGTAGTTGCACACTATTATCGTTTCATTTGATTTTTGCGGACAACAGACAGGATTTAAACTGCATGGTTAATGCAATGGTTTTATTTCTCATAGCCGAACAAACTTGTCTTTGTAACAACTAGGCTTGGTATTGCACTACGTTCAACAGATAGCTTTAGTTACATTCAAAATTTGAAGGCTGAATTCATACACGACATGACACCTCACACGGGACAACTTCTTTACAGCTGTTGCGTCTGCACATCGTCGCTGTTAAACTGAAACCAGTTTAATACCGAAACAGGTTGTCACAGCAGTCTCATCTCTTAAACAAATGCCAAGTATCCTTTTGGCGAGACTGTTTCTAAATAAAGTAATACAAGGGAAAAGTCAAATTTGTTCTGCTGCGAGAATTAAGACCATTGCATTATCTGCGATTTCTCTCTTTACATTTACCTGTTGGCCACAAGAACGGATTAAAGAAAAATATGTCCTGTAAGCACCTTATAAAGAGAGAAATGCCATTCTTTCTTGAGTGAATTCTTAAAGACAAATGGGGATCGATACGATTGATAGATTGCTGTCTTAATATTTCCTGATTATAAAACGCTGATTATTTTTTAAATGTGCCGGATTAAAAATTTTAGAGTGTCGGAATTTACAGAGTTTAAGTATATATACTTATTTATTTTAATTATTTCTTTTAAATTTTTCATTTTGTATTTTTTTTTCTTTTGTATACTGGTTGCAATTATTGTATTTTCCCAGAGATGTATAAATATGGTAAAAATGAATAATAATAAATTATAGAGTTGAAGTCGTAATTTGTAACTGGTACACACGGTAGACAAAATTATCAAAAAGAGAAAGAAAACTTTTAAAAGAATTATTTGGATAATAAATTTGTAGTGCGAGTGCTAGAATGTATTTTAATAAGAAATAAAAGTAAGTTTTTCGCTAACCTGTATTATTCATGCTTAGAAATCATTCCGAATGTGCGTACTTCTGAATAGGTCTGGAGTAATGGTTCACCCTACACCACCTCCAAATCACGACCTTCTGATAGCCAGAGGTTCATTTCTCTGAACGAGGAGGAGGTTACCTTGAATTAGTTGTTAGTCTAAGAATTTTTTCCTTGCAATGGATAATATCTAAGTAGGTTATCTCTGGTTGTTTGCTGCTAAAAGGATACGCCTTTATAAGGTATTTTCTTGCGAATGCCTATGAAAATGGGAATACTATTGGTGACATAATACACCAACCAAATACAAAGATGATCCCTCAGTTCACTATCCAGTGAAAAGTGAAGGTTTTAATGAAGTTAATCATGGTGTTACTATGTCTGGACTTCATAAGAGTTTGGCGTTGGACAAACAGTATACGATATACAAACCCAAAAGAAGAAATATACATTAATTTTTTAAGTGAAATTCTTTTAATAGAAAGTTGTTTTAAGTGAAAGTTTTCTTTTCCCAAAAGTTTTTTTTGGAAGCCCATCGTTGAGGGCAAAAGTGGGCAAAAGAGAATGCTAGTTGGTCTGATGATTAGTGGAAATGTGTTAATAATTTGATGAATTCTCTGATGCAAGTTGAAACCATATTGAAACCGTGCAAGTTGAAATATGATTTTAACTTGTACGGTTCGGATAACCAGAAGACTGTTGGACGACGAAGGAGAGAAGAATTTCGTCGCCACAGTGAAACTTTCTGCATCTCAATTATATCGGGGCTGTATTTCACACAGAGGAGTTGGTTGTCTTCAATTTGTGAAGGGTACAGTGAATGCTGAGGTGTACAAGGACATTCATAAGACAAAATTACTTCCCACAATTAGAGATCATTATAGGGATAGCGCCAATTGCATTTTTCGGAACGACTCTGCTTCGTGTGATAAAGCCAGAACCATACAGTAATAAATACTAGTTCATAAATTTTGCAAACGTTTTTTTACTAATTTATTAATTTTAGAAAAATTATGAAATTTCGCACTCTTCCTTAAATAAATATAATTTGTTTCATTGTCTTTACTGTCCACAGGTGCAAAAATGGTCAGAGGATAAATCAATTCGCATAGGAACAGTCCAGACCTCAACACAATTGAAAATGGTTGGAACAAAATGGGTGTTTCAGTAATGTAAAGAAACCAAAAACATTTATTTAGAGAGCTGCAGGAGACATTAATTCATGTTTGTACCAATAAATTTCCCGAGAATGTCCAGTCGATGCCACGATGATGTGCAGTCTTGAAAGTAAGGGGTGGGCCAAAGAAATACTGTATCAGTGTGTTTTTTGTGGGTTTTGGTTATATAACTGCCTGTCATCCTAGTATGAGCCAAGTAATGGAAAAAATCACCCCTTTCGTTGAATTTTTTTTATTATATGAACCATAAATAATACCTTGTTATTTTGAAAAAAAATAAGTACTCATTTCATTGTGCATTTACCCTTATTTAACTGTGTAGCTCACCATGATCATAAAATATGTCGATATCCAACGTATTCGCCACATACTTTCCGCTAAATTATACATCTTTGATCCAACACATGGTCCAGGTTTAAGTGCCATACGCGTTTTTTCTTTCACGCGAACTTATATCACCCCACCCGCACGTTTTACCATTTTACTTTTTCGTGAACTTGTAATTCTATTTGTTTTTGGCACGAACTTTTAATCTCCTTTGTTTTCATGCCCTTTCGTTTTTGCGCGAGTTTGTAATTTATATTTGGCTGTTTTTATTTTAACGCGAAACATTTTTAAAATAAAGCATATTTTTTCATAAATCCCAAACGCATTTCAAGTTAAAGCAATTCTGTTATCAACCTGTCACTAAAACTTTAAAACTGCACAAACTAAGCTGCTGTTCACATTCAAATAATGTTGGAAGTAAACATTTTGTGTAAATGCACGTAAAAAAAAAAAAAAAATGAAAAGTAAAAAAAAATAGAAACTTCTGCCATATGACAGCATCTTATGTACTGATGCAGACGATATCAAGCTACTTACTTTTATTCCACCGGGGGCCGACCCTGAAGCGAATACATACGTAATTTAAAAAAAAGATCGGGCTACGCGCAGACTACGTGAAGAACTTTGGTCTGAGGCTAAACCAAAATAAATCGGCAATGATGCTGTTTTCGCTAAATAGAAAAATGCCAACTAAGATACTGCCATCTCTCTCTGAGATGACTCTATCCCAGTAATAAGCAGCGACAGAGACTGGGGAGTCATTTTTTACCCAAAGTTTCGCTTCACAAACCACACAGAAGCTTTAGAAAATAAAATAAAAAGTCTGAGATTGCATGCCAAAAAACATCTTTATGTTAATGATTTACAAAATACAAAAAAAGTATATTCACATCGTTTTATACCCCTCTGTGCTGTGTGCAGCTGAATTTGGGCGTCTTCTGTCTCGACACTAAAGAAAAGTTTAAGAACGTGACTGGCTCCTGAAATGGATAACATATAAACGTCATCAGGGCCCTTTCTAAAAGGATGGGACTTTACAATCCCAGCCCGCCCGAGTATCCTTTAATATCTTTTTATCTTTCAACTTCTCCTTTTTGCTTGTTCATAAAGCTATTAGTCTAATACGAGGACGATACGAACGTTCCCTGTCCTTTACCTTTCGCTATCTTCGCTTTTTTATCTACACTTTCATCCCTTCCCTTTTTTTGCTTCACTCCCTAGTCTTATACCATGTGCTTCTATTATCTTATATTTTTGAATTCTTCCAAATTTTACTCAATCACGCCATTTGCTAATTCTCACTTATAACCACCTATTATTGCCTCTAAGTTACACTGTTAGAACTTGTTTTAATTTTATTACTATTTTACTTCTTAATTTACTTTAATTCCTTATGCTTTACAACATACACTGCGTTGGGACCATGTCCATATTCTTATGAAAGTTATGCTGTTTTGCCCTCCTTTCACTTATTTTTATATTTTTAAATTTCCTTTTCTTCCAGACGTATGGACAGGTATAGAAACGTAGTTGTTGATACATGATCAGGTGTAGTCCCCTTAAGGAATACCTGATTATGTATCAATATTTATTTTTAGCTAGCATCAGATTTTAATTTTGTACTTCTTCTCTCTCTTTCTTGGACCTATAACAAAAGTATCTCACATTTATCTGATGCTTGCTATTACTTCATATATTAATCTAATCATTTTTGCTTTACAGTTCCCTTCTCTCTAATTGGCTATCCAATTCAGCCTATAATTTTACTTAATTCATTATAACATATAGGATATTCACATTCTTTCTCATGCCTTCAATATCTGCTCTCCTTCTCTATTAGTTTTGGCATTTTGTGCAATTTACGCCTCCATCTTCGTGCTTTTCAATAGATTTATTACTTCTACTTCATATATATATATATATATATATATATATATATATATAAACTTTTGTATCCTTTGCTGCTGCTTTTGCTCAGGTGCACCAGTCATATTATTTTTATCTCTCTACTACCACTTAACTTTTATACAGTAGAACCCGGATAAGATATTTTCCAAGGGAGTGGAGGTTTAGAACTTCTTAAGAGGGAAAACTTCTTAGAAGGGAAAATGACCCAAGGGTATTAAATATTAACTACAAAAATCAAAATGAAAAGATATACATACATACATAAGTTAAAAATAATTTTAAGTACTATTTCAGAAGTTATAAATATTTTACTTTGCTTATGGGAAACATTTTTAAACTGAAGATTTCTAATTGCTTAACATTCTGTTCATTAAACTCATTACCAAGTTGGAAGAATAAGCTCCTTTGGAGTTTCAACATTGCCTTAAAAGGTCACAATTACGATAAGACAGAGCAGCAATCCACTGTTCACAACCATCAGAAATTAACGCTTAACATGGTCGACGTATCCAATTATGGATATCGACGAAAACAATTGCAATATGTCACTTCCGTTATATCAAAATGTTTATACTAAAAAGGTTTTAGCGCTTTCAGCGCTACGGAAAATTCACTAACAATCGAACAAGTTACTGCGTAGTACCATTTTAGTTCATAGTAAATCACCGAAGTAGCTGAAATGGCATCGTTTCTGTTAAATCTCGTATTGTGAATGCCTTTACAACGAGTTGCTAATATCGAACTACATTCGACAGTGGATTCTCGAATATGCAACACTTTGCCAGTGGATTCTCGCCGGATACCACCATCTCTGGAGGGTAGTATCCGCCGAGAATAGGTAACATCAGTCTTCTCCAGTGGCGAAGCTTTTGCTTATTGAAAGTAGTGCAATATCAGGGCAACTCGTTGTGAAGGCATTCACAATATGAGATGTGAAAATCTATGCCATTTTTTTATCTACTACATCATTTTACTACTAAAATGATCCTGGAACTACCTTGTTCGATTACCAAAATGTTTATACAAAAAAGTTTACACTTTAATAGAAAATAAAGAATTTCTATATTTAGAAAACGCATTAAGTGGGAAAACTTCGTTATAACAATACTCCGTCTATTCTTCATCACGTACTTTTTACCCGGAAAACTTCTTACGCGAAAACGCGAAAACAATATATAGAATTGAAATTAGGAATTAAGAAATCAAACCTAGTACAGGGGAAAACTTCTTATGCGAAAATTTCTTATTCGGGTGCTACTAGTATGTTTTTATCTTTTATGCTTTATTTTTATGCTATATTATTGTGTTTTTTGCTTCTTCAATATCTATACTCTTTACCTTTTCTGTATCTATACTGTATCTTCTCATCTTTCCCTTTTGTCTTCCTCCTATTTTCCTTTTTCTTCAACTTTTAACAATAAGTAACACTTATATTTATTATGGTTGTTGGATGCTTTCTCTCTCTATCAGTGGCCCGTGTTCATAAGTTCCCCTCTACCTTCCTTTTTCCTTTCGTTTTAATAGTTATAGGTATAGACATACATACAATGGTGGACAGAAATCATGGGATACCTACCTAGTAACGGGTAGGCCCACCATTTGCCGGGATAAGGGCAGTCACACGGCGAGGCATTGAGTTCACTAGTTCACGAAACAATTCCACAGGTATTTCCATCCGTGCTTGCTGCACAGCTGTCCATAATTCCGTCGCATTCCTGAGTGGAGGATCCAAAGATCCTTGGGTTACAGACCAGCTTATATCTATCTTATGGTAGATATAAGCTGGTCTGTAACCAAGTCACAAAGGGGATCAGGCAGGCAAAGGCAGATTAAGAGAAATCTTTAGAAAAGGATGCAAAGAAAAACATCAAAGAATTCTTTACTTATGTAAACTCTAGAAGGAAGGGGATGAATCAGATTGGTCCACTTGATAGAGGCCGCCGTAGCCTAGTGGTCAGGCGCGCGGGTGCATAAGTACACGTGCCTTGAGTGACCGGGGTTCAAGTCCGTGACTGCTGAATACGGTGCTGTTTCTTGTATTCTGTCTATCTTGTAAACTCCTCTGACCGTTTGGTCGTCCCGGAGTATAAACAGAAAAATTTATTTATTATTATATATCGATGGTTCAACTGTTGATGATCCTGGTCAGGTAGCCAACAAGCCAAATGATTATTTTGCATCTACATTCACACATGAGGAGTTATTCAGGGAGGGGAATGCCAGAGGTGTATTAAACTCAGGCAGTAAGCTAGATAATCGTGTAATAACTGAGAGTAAAGTGGAGGAGAAATTGTTGAAGATAAACATATGAAAGGCACCTGGGTTGGATGAAATCTATCCAGTCGTATTAAAAGAGGCAGCAAAAGAAGTAAGCAAACCCTTAGCCATAATTATGAGAGCTTCTTTGGACTCAAGGGAGGTACCCATGGACTGGAGGTGTGCAAATGTATCATCAATTCACAAAGGAGGTTCAAAAGGTGACACAAGTAACTACAGACCTGTTAGTTTAACTTGTGTTCTGGAGAAAATAATGGAATCACTGGTTAAAGAAGCATTGCAGGATCATCTACACAAGACTTCAATTATAGCTCAGACACACAATGGGTTGGTTAAGGGGAAGTCTACTCTTACCAATTTGATTGGATACTATTATGTAGTCACAAAAGAACTGGATGCAAAGAATAATTTTTATATCATATATTTGGATCTTATAAAGGGTTTTGATACTGTTGCACATGGAAGACTGCTGCACAAATAGCAGCAGTGTGGCATTGGAGGCAAATTGCTGCTATGGATAAAGGGATGATTGAATAGGAGAAGACAGAGTGGTAATCAAGGGACACTGCTCTGCGTGGACTAATGTTATTAGTGGAGTTCCCCAGGGTTCAGTGTTGGGTGCATTGTTGTTTTCTGTATTCATTAATGATATTGATGATGGTATATCAGGCTTAATGTCCAAGTCTGCAGACGATACGAAGGTCGGCAGGGTTGTTAATGACACTAATGACAGTACGCTGCTGCAACAGGATCTAGAAAAGTTGAGTAGATGGGCTGAGAGGTGGCAACTGAAGTTAAAATTGACAAATGTAAAGTACTGCATATGAGAAGCAGTAACCCCAGAGTAACGTATGAACTGTGTGGTACTGCACTGACAGTGGTAGAGAGTGAAAAGGACCTGGTGCAGACAGATATGAAGTTTTCTGACAGTGCAGACGGTCTGCAAGAGTAGCTCATGGTGTCTTTTGAATGATATACAGGGATTTTTCTAGCAGGAATAAGGAGATGATTATCCACTTGTGTAACATGTTGTGGTTTATCACAACTCTGCTACAGACAGAATCATTGTTCTTACAGCGGATCAAGATATAATCTCATGAAAAATCACTGTGGGAGTTCCCCAAGGTGGAGTCCTCTCCGGAGCATTATTTACTGCAGTCATTATTCCGTTTGTACAACAGAGAGAACACATAATCTGCTATGCTGATGATATTAAGCTACACACCCAGATTAACCCGGGGGAATACATCTCAAAAATTAATGAAAAGATCAATGCGAAGTTTTAGAGACCTTCAAGTACTCTTGAAAGTGCTTCAAGTACTTCATGAAAAGATCAATCAAAAGCTACACGACTTATAATCCTATCTCCATCAATTTGGACTACTTATTAATCCTGCAAAATCAGCCCAAATTGTTTTTTCTTTGAAGCTCCAACCCACTGAAGTCCAAGCTTCTTTAGATGGCATTATCCTTCCAGTGGTAAATACATATACGATTTCAAAATGACCTTCAAGCCCCACATTGACAAGCTCATAACAAAATTCTGCAAAATGTGGTGGATTTCCAAACAACAACTACTTCACGTTAAGGATCTGGGTGTGACTCGGCGGTACGTATACACCTCTGTATATTCCGTCGTGTTATACGCCTCAGAAATATGGGCATCTGCAGCCCCCACGAATATCAAGCGTGTGTACTCCTCCGAAGTCTGCGCGGTAGCACAGTGGTATCATCACCGTCCTCCCCACACCGGTGGAAAAGGCCTGGGTTCGAATCCCGTCGATGACGCGAGGAACTTTAATGGGCTTTTTTCACTCCCTGGCTGAGTTAGTTGGTCTCAGGCGTAGATAGCAAGGTTTCTCTCCCCAGTAACTGGTGTTTTTTCGTCCAAACTCAACGATTTTGGACGAAATCAACCATAGAACATACGCAATTTACAGACACAAATACGGGTTAATGTATTTAATTACGGACAACCCTAAAATAATATATAATATATGTACTCCTCTGAATATTGGCTCCTTCGTGGGATCACACATAAACATCATTCGTCAACCCCAGCAAAGAACAACTGCGATGGCAACCGCACTGAATTTTGCCCGACTGCCAAACCTTATTATACAAACATCCTTTTTTAAATTTATTATACTGCGACATTACTGTGCAGTTTGCCTGGTTGAGTTTAGGTCATCAAGGATCTCTCTCCGGTATTTGCAATCCTTGACGAATTTGTAGAGATCGCCCTCGATTGCTTGGACTGTGATAAGCATCTGCTTGAGGAGAAAGCGGTCGCTAAGGGCTAGTCTATTATTGTTGGCTATAAGTTTTGGAGCTGACCTCAGTCCAGGTTGAGGTATTCTTCAGCTGCACAGTTCCCATATGTTTGGCTCCGATATTATTCAAGTGGTCGTTTTGGCAGTTAGTGTGAGGCATCTTTCCATTATAAGGTTTGGCATACTGTGCATAGTATTATGGCGCCTGACTTGACAAATTTGTCAAGGATCGCAAATACCGGAGAGAGATCCTTGATGACCTAAACTCAACCAGGCAAACTTCACAGTAATTTCGCAGTATAATAAATTTAAAAAAGGATGTCTGTATAATATTGTATATAATGTCAAAATTACTGTATAATATCTTTATGAATATATTGTGAATAATTTAACTGAAACTTATTATATTATTGGCCCTGGGGGATGAACCCGAACTTCGATGTGGGCCCCGTCCTCAAAGCCTTTGTCCACCAGCCAATGTGAAGCCCCTGGCATTCCTGCCGTGAAGGTACATTGTATACATCCTTTTGTACACAAAAAGATTATTTATTTATTATAAGGCAATGGTCAGGCCATACCTTGAGCACTGTATACAGCTCTGGAGGCCTCATTTTAAGAAGGAGGTAGAGCTGTTAAAACCAGTACAGAGAAGGGCAACAAGATTAGTGAATGGAACAAAGGGTTTCTTTTATGAAGAAAGACTTAAGTTTTGCAAATTACAGTGTCTGGAGACTAGGCACCTGCGAGGTGATCTGATTGAGGTGTATAAAGCTTTGGATGGTTTGAGCATGCTTAATGCTGATGAGATTCTGCCTCTTGCTCAGAATAATCACCTGAGAGGGCATAAATTCAAATTTAGGAAAGATAGTTGTAGGATAGATGTGCGGAAGTTTGCCTTTAGCCATCAGGTAGTTGATTGCTGGAACAAACTTCCATCTGTCGTTGTAGAAGTTGACAGCTTAAACAGATTCAAGGCAGAACTAGACGAACATTTGGAGCGAGTAGATGGGTGAAATGAGAAGGGGTGTGTGTGTCTTTTTTTTTTTTTTTTTTTTTGGCTGATGCTGTATAAGCTTGTTTTCTTGCATCACGTGCCCTTGCTAATGCTAAAGAAAAGAAAACAAAGTTCGAACGGACCTTTCCACAGCATCCCAGAGGTGCTCCACAGGGTTCATGTCCAATGAACGGGGAGGCCGTTCCATGGTGGTAAAATTTGCGGAATGCTCTTCGAACATTTTCTAGTCACCACGGCTCTGTGGGGATGCGCATTGTCCTGCTGGAAGAGTCCATTGCCCTGTAGGTCCACGATGACCATGAAGGGATGCAGATGGCGTGCAATGATGGATACGTAAAATGGACCGTTCAGAGATATGTCTAGACGTACCAGAGGTACCAACATGTGCCAGATGAACACGCCCTAGACCATTACTGACCGCCCACCTGCCTGAACAATTCCTTACGAGAGGACGATACGCACCGTCTCGTCCTCTCGAAATAACTAGAAACGGGACTCATCGGACCACGTGACCCTTTTCCAATCATCCAAGGTCCAGTGCCGATGTTCTGTCGCCCAGTTGAGGTGTGGAGTTCTTTGTGGTGGGGTTAGAAATGGGACTCTGGTGGGTAGGCGGCTCCCATAACGTATTGCGGCTAATGATCGGGCGATCCCATCAGGCGATCGCCTGATCGTCTTTCTGGCACCTCCCTCGTTGAAGTCGGCGGTGATTTGTGCCACTGCCGCTATCCAGTTAGCTGAAACACTGCGAGACAGACGTCGACGTTCATATTCATCCACCACCTTTCTCCGCCCACAGCGCTGTCCACGATGAGATGTTATTCCGGAAATGGCGTATTCCCGATACACTCTTGATACTGTGGAACGGGGATAGTGCAATTTCTATACTACCTCCGCGATAGAGTAATCTATGCGTCGGGCACTCAATAGCATTCCTCTTTCAAAGTCGGTTAACTCACTAGCGAGTTAACCGACTCGCTAGTGAGTGCAAAAAAAAAATTTTTTTTTTTTTTTGCTGTAAGGAAATAGATGGCATTGTCTTTCTGTATAAAACAATGGAGAGATCGCATTTGGTCCGAAGAAGGGCAACCAGATTGATGGCTTCACGTGTATTAATATAACCCTCTCAGTAGCTGTCCAGGTTATTGGTATTTTATATTAATCCTTATACAAATCAAGGAGTTGTGAAACATTAAGCTGGAACAATAAGTTAAAAGTGTTACTATGTTAGTTGCAGATTACATCGCATCTGAACTAGAAATTTCATAGTTTCAGTTACATAAGTCTGAATAGGTATTACTTCCTTTCCCTTATATCTAATGTCAGCGACTATCTATAAATAAATCTTAAAATCGAAAAGCTGTTTTTCATATGGTTTTTTATTTATTTGTTTCTCCCATCATTCTTCTTGTAGAATCAGCCATTGTTATTTCAACATGTTCGGTGATCCGCCATATTTTTCTCATTTGTGAATATCACTAATGATTTCTTGTAATCTAAGGGTAAACCATTCAGTGGAATGGAATTAAATGTTGCAGTAGCCATTAAATGGCGATGGTTGTGGCCTTCCGGAAAAAAGAATGTCGCCTAAGACTCCCTAATAATACTTCTAAAATTAGCTCCACAGTCCGCCGGAAGAAGTAAGACAGGCAGAACAAGCACAGCTATTATTCCGATAATGTGAAACATGTGACCTGGAAGCGCTAAACGGAAACCAGTCATGAAACTAGAACAAGAAAATACGGAAGAATGTCGGAAAGGCCAGTTACATCACCCATTCGATAATATTCTAGATACCCAGTAGTCGTGGCAACCCAATTCAGGAAATAATATTACGAGAACAAAGAGAAAGAGCTCATTCTCAGGTTACATAAACGAGGCATCGTATTTCTGTGGCTTGGCTGTAATCGGGCCAATGTCAGTTTTATACATACCGCGTTTATGATGTGATTAAACTATTATTTTGTTGTATCTTTATTATGCTAAAACGGCCAGTGTCTGGCTTTCTTCTGTTACCAAGAGAGTTCCAAGTTACCAAGTTTCTTCCGTTACCAAGTTCCGTTACGTTGGCCGTTTTAGCATAACAAAGAGACAGCAAAATAATAGTTCTATTGTATTATAGAGACAGTATGTATAAAAATTGACATTGGCCCTTTTTAGAATCAAGCCACAGATATATTTCTGTGGCTTTCTTGAAAATGAAATGATTAAAACACAATTAGAGAATAATAAACCCAAAATGAGCGTAGGTTGGTAATTAGTACATTTGAGAGTGCGTGCTGAGTCAGAAAAGTGGTTAGTGTACAATAACGGCACTGCTTGTCTGCATAGAATTCATATTAATTTCCCAAGATTTTGGGGGAAACAACTCCACTTTGCAGCATATTAGTAATTTGGCCAATAAAGCGTTCCGGTAGCCCTAATCGTTTCAATCTATAAAATATCCTGAAATTTTAGAGATACAGTAAATGACAACTTGTAACACACGGAAGGGCTGAGAAACACTACTTTAATATTATTTTAAAGCCTTAAAATAGCTTAATTTAAAGATTCAAACCAGGTGCTACGAGAATAAGAAAACTATGGAGAGTAACTAAAACAGAGAAAAGTGTCACAGGCAGCCCAAATGGTAAATTTTGGAAACTGTTTAACATTAGAATTAACTTATTGCAGGACAGAAAAAAATACTTTCAAAATATCAAAACCTTTATAATTTTGCTCTTTTTGCTGGATTGCAAGTCACGAAAACTTATGGTGTTTCCTCTGTTTTAATTTTCACCGGAATCAGCGAGTAGCATCGCTAAAAGAGAGAGAGTTTTCGGGGCAAAAGCTGTACACCCGACAATGCACCTATCTTGTAGTACTTAGATAAGAAAATTGCACAGAAGAGGGGGGGGGGGAAGAAATAGGAAGACATTGAGATAGTTAATTAATTTCTTACTGTAAGAAAAATATAAATGCACAAGGCATAATAGGATATGAGCGTGAATTAACTATAAAATATCTGTGTAAGCACACCATAGTTAGCTTATTAAAATAAACTATAATCATAGTGTAAAGGCCTCGATTTAACTGTATCTCATATTGTGGATACCTTCACAACGGGTTGCCATGGTATTGCACTACCTCGAATAAGTAACGCTTCACTAATAGAGAAGGCTATTGTTACTTATTATCAGTGGGTGGTGTAGTGTCCACTGAGAATTCGGTGCTGTATTTTCTCTATCTTGTATATCTGTCCTCTGATCGTGTGGTCGTCCCGGAGTATAAACAGGTAAATTTATTTATTTATTTACATCATTGCGTTGTTTGAGATATAATCTTCTAGATTGCGATGCGACAATATACTTTTCATAATTCGGTAATGTGCTATCGTTTTCATTTTAAGAAACGTGGCTTTTTGTCTCTTGTAGTCAAATTCCGATCTGGATTTCTACCATCATTCGTATCAAGACCGAACCATGCCTTGATACAGTTCTAATTAGGTGCCAGCCTAATTGGAACTGTTTTTCTTTTTCTTTTTCTTTTTTTTTTGAAGCGCCGTCTTACTTAGCAGAGGTTATAGTCTAGCTCCAATTGCCTGAATGGCTTCGTAGATTGGGCGTTCTGCCATTGATCTCCAGTGTGCGTGTCCATCAGTTGGTTCAAAAATTCATTCTTGTTCATGAATTTCAGGGCGAGTCTGATATTATGGGCACACTGCATCATCAAATTGCACCTGTAAGGGTTAATAAGTTCGAAAAAAAAACCATATTGTATGAAGAAGAGGAAACGAGAAGCTTAGACAATTCCTGTTAATTATCATTCGCTTCAGCCTCATACCTATAGAAGGTTAAAATTGTAACTTTTAAGCTGTAATGCACTTTGCGAAATAGGATAAATATTTTCGTACTCCTTTCGAGAACTTTGTGACAAGTACGCCTCGGTCTTGAAATCTATTAGAGACTACTGTTTCGAGGCTTGCTAATTCTGCATTATTTGCAGCTTGATTCCTGGGACTAGTTATTATTAAATTATTCTAGCATCTCTTCCCAGACTCCCAGTTTTCATGCTCGGTTTAGGTTCAAATTTTACTTCTACGTATTTTTATTGTATTTTGCTTAATCTTAATATTATTTCGTAAACAAAAAAAAAAAAAAAAAAAGTTACGATAACCTTTGAGGCATAGTAACGCTTCGCTTGGGGGAACCTTACTGCTCGGGATTTCTGGATTACGAAAGGACGCGATGGATCTGCTCTACTAGCCTACAGAAACATAGATAATCAGTATCAAGGACACACTGTGGCAAAACAACGTGGCATATATTCCGCTTTTAGAATGCTCACAAGACAGTGACCTCCGAACAGAAAGGAAGCTGCAGATTTTTTTGATTTTTTTTATTTCCTGCATTTAATGCAAGGGAGAACTCCTAGAGAAAATGGAAACTCAACGAAATGCGCATTGAGAATCTTATGATTTTAATGACGCAACGAGAGAGAGAGAGAGAGAAATTAGTAAGTTATATTTCATAAAAAATTATATAAAGTACTAACCTAAAGTAATTGGTTGTTTCTTTTATGATTCGAAACTTCTCCTTTCTGTAGAACAGGTTTCTGAATAGGAATCATGGTAAATACAACGAGAACTTAGATACAGTTCCAAATTACAACTGTAAAACTATATTTTGACCTACATGGTTACTGCATTATAGATAAGCTATGACAGCAAAGCTTTCGAAAAATCTATGCTACCTCTTCTACATACTGAAAATACTAGCATGCACTCCCGAAAGCTTCGTGATTTTACCTTTGTCGCGGTTAAAACTTGAAACTGTATACACTGCGTTGCCAATTGCATTTACAATTACTTCATATGAGCACAGATGACTTATGACGATATAGCACTTTGGAAAATTATCATTCGTGGTACGCTTGTTTATATAGAAAACAATACTTGAAGTAGCGTTTAACAAATAAGCAAAACTGTAATGTTCTTTCACAGATATGGCATACTATTGAAAAATTACTTTTTCACGCGAGTATTGAAAGATATGCAGAGAACTACACATTTCTTTGTAGATAACGTGCTAATTGAGTTATAGAGTGGGAGAACCTTTGACTGTGCTTTAATGTGCGAGTATTATACCTTAATAAGTTATTATCAACAGTCTTCAAGTTTTCATTGACGATTAGTAACCACGAATTTCGGCTGCAGTTGGTACACTGCGGTTGGAAACGCTTAATGTAAAGAACAAAATGACCTTTTAGTGGAGCACAGTGCATTTTTATACGCGATATAGATACTACCTCCTACTAGGCATTTTAATTATGATTTCTATCCACGTTTGTTCATTCGCGGTTATTCGTTGCTGCGGAAAAAAAACAGGGGAAACCATACGTATGTGAAGCCAGATTTCGTTCGAAGTCCTAGAAAATCCACTTACCTAATCACAAGCTCGCACTGCCCCTGAACATTTGGAAATTTATAAAAAACGCCTGAACTTAAACTTCAAACCGAAAATGATGCAAGGCATCACTGAGCCATAAAACGCATGGCGATTTCTGTTTTAACATTATGGCACAGACGGGCGACGAAGAAACTTTCAGCGATAAAAAGCACTTTTCAACTGAATGGACCAGTGAATAAAATGTCAGAATTTGGGGATGTGAGAAATCTCACGCTTATGTGAAGGTTATGCGTGACACTCCCAAGGTGAACGTGTTTTCTGCTTTCTACATCACAAGAAACTGTGCAGTCCACCTTTATTTGTTTAAAAAAAAAAAAAAAAAACACCGCAAGAGTTGTATACCTTGAAACATTAAAAACCTTCCTTCCACTACAGATTATTTAAGACGATCTAAATTGTCGGTCCATATAAATACCAACAACCCTGAATCTCTTTCTTAATGACCGAGACTTTCTATAACGAATTTTCCAAATAGGTTGATGCGCTATTGAATAAGTTATTATTATTTTTTTAAATATTGAGCTTTGTTATGGTTCAAATTTATCAGCCTCCATTTTTTAGTAAATTTACATAAACTGAAATACAAAATTAGAGTTATTATTAATGATATAATACCTGGCGTGTTACAATGAATTGTAACAAAACAGTGGCTTTCGTTTGAACCTATTGCACACGACATTTAGTAGCCCCCAGTAGTACATTTTCCATAGGAAAAAAAAAAAAAAATAGTGCTATGCATCTAGGGAAAAAATCAAACTGTAAATTCATAATAAAATAAATTATGCGAATGCGCACTAATTAAAATGAACTAGCTGCGCCCATGCAAAAATTTCACTCCGATTTGAGTCAATAGTTAGTCTGAGCAGAATAACTGAGCTAGAATTACAGATATCACTTCCACAGAGAGTACAGCGGGTCTGATTCAGTCTCTCTCTCTAACCCGGTCATCTCAGCATTCTAGACATTTCATGTATTAATCCCCCAACTCCATCGCTCTCTCCTTTCCTTTAATATTTAAATAGTCACTGCTCAACTCCCCTTAAAATTTTTGGAACTAAACATTTAAAATAAAAATAAATTTAAAAGTAATTGCTAAATTTTAACGTTTAGTGGCCACTTCATTTTTTTTTTTAATCAAAAAGGAATAACAAAACCCGCTAATAGAAAATCAACATATAAACTGAGATAGCTTGACATTACGAATGCCATGAACAGTGACTTCGTGCGTAGTGTCTGCTGCTGCTACCAAGTCAGTTAGTACACTGGCTCAATATAAGGACAGAGCCTGGCATTACAGCATTCAGAAGACCGCAGTTCTGCGCAAAGTAGGGACCAGAGACGTGACCTGACTGCATTCCAACGGGGGGGGGGGAAACGTTAAGGCGAGGTTAACGGGACGATTATAGTGGCAGAGTATTTAAGGTTAGGTACCACCTGTGGTTTTACACATCTGCGCCGTATGTACTCTGTGATGGAATACAGAACTACTGCATAAGCCAGAAAAAAGTGGGGTCTGGTTTATGCAGTATTGTGTTATGTTCTGTTATTGTCTCTGGCTATTTGGCCGAAGGACCCCTGGTGGGACCCTACCTTGCCCGCCACCACCACTGGAAGGTGAGCCATGCTGCCCTCATACTCTGGCTGATCTCTGCCGGGGTCGCCTGAGCTTTCTGGACGGAGACCAAATAAAAAAGAAAAAAAAGAAAAAAAAAAAGGGAAAAGAGTGGGGAAGATAGTACAAGTGGTGGGAACAAAGTATGCCAAAGCAGGAGGATGGGAAAGAAGGCATCCTCCAGCGGAAAGAATAGGTGGAAGGGAGAATCACCCCGTGGAAGTAGGAATCACCCCTGGTCTGGGAGCCCATCGAAGGCCAGGGAAAGGAAGCCAACTTGCAGAACAAGGGAGGTGTGCAAAGTTGGATAGGTGCAATGGGAAGTGTCTGAGTTTGATTGCTATCAGTTCGGTGTCGTCATTCCTACGAGGAAGATGTTCAGTTGGGTGTTCATTCAGTTCTGATAGTGGCCGGTGATGAGGGAAGAGCAGGTACGAAGAGAGATCATAGCGGTTTCAGGAATGTCTGGTCTGACCAGCACGATTATATCAACACAGCCGCACAGCTGTGTCTGTCATAAGTGAAACAATCATAAAAGAACCACCAGCCAAAGGGCCCGTGCAGGCCTGCCATGTCGTTGACCAAAAGGATTAGGAGAAGTATCCGACGTGATGTCCAGTGAAACAGACGTGCCGCACTAATCATTCAAAATACAACTCTAGAGAGTGAACACTATTATTTCAACGTAGAGCATGCGTTGGGCACTAACGCGGTTGAATTATCATAGTCAACGGTCCACACCAACTGACTGTCCGTCACAAGCAAATGTACCTACATTGAGCATATGAGAGGAACCATTGAACAGTGAATGACTTGGAAACGAGTTGTCTGGTCTAATGGTCACATTTCAACCACACCATGCGGACAAAAGAGTACATTTCTGGCGTACCCAACATGAGGCTCTCGGACTCCAATGAACGAAGGAAGTTGAATAGTCCGGCGGCAACGCCTAATGGTGTTGGACCCGTTTGGATGTGTGAACTCTGGGACCTTTGATACCTATCAGTTAGCGTCTCACGAAGACTCGTACAATACAGATTCATCGTTTCTGACCGTGTGCACTTGTTTATGGTGACTGTCTTCCCAGTCCACCAATATATCTTTCATCAAGACAACGCTCCATGTCACAGGGTTACAACGGTGTTGGGCTGATTTTGTTAGTACGGTCATTACAGGGTTTCTCCGTCCTTCCAAGGCCACTAAACCTGCCCGATGTCAGCCTAATTGAACATGCGTGTACATGCCATTTGGTGCCTGGACCACTACCATCGATTACCTGGCAACTGTGAGGTGGGAATGTGGTCGGCATGGGTACCTGTTATCGTACATGGATTATCATGTAAATTCCGCTCCACCACGGCAGATTGCTAACAATGAATGTCGCCCTGTGTTTTGTACCATTAATTTCAACTCCCACTCATAAGACTACTTAATTCATTTCCACGCTCAATTTCCTCGGGGTATGATGGCATCCCGCCGTTTATTCTCAAGAATCTTATTTCCTGATGTGGAGATGGACAATAATAATCACTTAAATCAAATTTGCTTTCCACTTTCTCGGAATATCTATAAGGGATATCTGTTCCAAAATCCCATACATCTCTACAGGTATCCGAATTTGCTGCAAAAATTGTTGAGAAGCTCCATATAGCATTGACCAAATGCACACACTACCTAGACATCCTGCTAATATCATTGTGCCTTGACTAGAAAGTCTGTGTTACATCTTAACAACATAGAGATAATCCTTCATATATTGTATATATCCTTGATGCTCTTCATCCCCAGCTTATTCTCAAGTTATGCAAAAATACAATTTCATACGTGACCAAATTCTGACTTTCTCTAGTCTTCTGCTTTTGACTGAAAGGACACTTTATATATTCAGACCAGCCCCTCAAAATCCATCCACTCGGGAGTTTTGCAGGGAGTTATACTTTCGGATCTTTGGTTATTGGTTATTTATTTATTTATTTTTTTTTTTTTAGGAGCATTAGCAACTAAGGCCATATTGCTCCCGGGATATGCGGTGGTCACCAAAGAAGCGTGTGCTACGCACTACTGCTCCTGCCCACCTGGCTACGGAGGCGCCTTTCGGATCTTCTTTTCACTGCAGCTACATTGCTCGATAAAATTAACACAAACAAACAAAATGTTTTTCATGAATATTTTATTGTGAACAGTGTTCACTGAAGGCAAAAATTTGATATAACAGGCATCCTGGCATGCAAATTCCAAGAAATCGATCGGAGCATCGGATGCAATAGATAGGATAGTACGCCTCGTTGTTTAGCTATTTATTAGGTTCACCCGGAAAGTTATTTCATTTAACGATGTGTATTGGGTCTGTAAATTGCGTGTGTTCTCTGGTGGATTTGCCTGCTTTGCTGGACGAAAAACCCCGGTTCCCGGAGAAATGCCTTGCTATCTACGCCTGAGACCGACTAACTCAGCCATCGAGTGAAAAAAGCCCATCAAAGTTCCTCGCGTCATCGGCGGGATTCGAAACCGAGCCTTTTCCACCGTGTGGGGAGGCTGGTGACAATACCACTGTGCTAACTGCGTAGAGTCTCGTCGTTTAGATGATTCTTTGGTACAGCGAGCCGTTCGACGACTTGAAGTCGGACAATGGCAGGTGAAGATAGCACGTTGACTTAAATGTGTCACGCAGTGTCGTCTCGGCACTCTGGAAGCAGTTCAGGAGGAAAGAACCATTACAAAAAGAGTTGACAAATATCGCCCGAGGGCTAATGTTAACCAGAACAGCCCGCGCCTTGGTCCTAACAGCAAGACGTCCTGTCATCAACTGTCTCCTGAGGTTGCTGCAGCCACAGCTCTGCCTCCACAATTCCCCCCCCCCCATAACTTGAAATTATGGCCACTAGTTCTAGAATAATTTATAACCGTGAAAATTTCGTCCACATTCATTTTACTTATACCTCTCAGAGCCTTAAACACCTCAGTCAAGTTTCTTCTTAGGTGCCTAGTTTCCAGGTTCTGCAAACCACATGTCAAAGTCTTTCCTCAAATGGACGCCCTTTGGCCGATCTCACCAGGCGAGTTACCTGTCTTTCGATTCTTTCAAGAAGCACAATGTCTTTCTTTAGGTGCGGTCTCCATACTTGAACACAGTATTCCAAGCGTGGTCTAACAATAGCCTTATATAATGGATCATGACGTCCTTATCTCTACTAGCAAATGTTCGATAAATCATCGTAGTACACCATGGGCCTTCCTTGCAACCTGTCTACAATGCTCAGAGAACTTCATGTCTGACCATATCGTAACACCTAAGTCGCTTTCCTTCACTGGAGGCTTTAGTTCAACTCCACCAAGTGTATAAATTATTTTGGGGTTACTGTTCCAGGTGTAATACTTTACACTTTGCTGAATTAAAGCATAGCTGCCATTTTTCTGACCGTCCCTGAAGTCTATCTTAGGTCACTCTGAAGAAGCTATGCTTGGCGGTGATCATTAACTACTCTACAAATCTTTACATAATCTGCAAATTTAGACATCACGTCCTCTACACTTTCCATCGATGTCTTTTACGAAAATCAAAACCAACAGTGGTCCTAATACTGATCCTTGGGGAACCGCTCTTTTTACATCAACCCAAGCTGCGGTACAGTCATTTATCACAACCCTCTGCCTCCTTCCCTGAAGCAATCCAGCTATCTATCTAAGGAAATTTCCTGTGATTCCAACCTGTTCCAGCTTATAAAGTAACCGCTCATGTGAGACTGAGTCAAATGCTTTGCTGAAATCCAAAAAAAAAAACAATGTCGAAATTATTCCCTAAGTTCAGCTCGTGAGTGACCCTGTAACAATAGCTAACGAGATTAGATAAACATTCCCTTTACAAAACCATTCTGAGTATCCTTCAGAATTCCATTTATATCTAAATGATCCTGAATTCTACCTTCGATCATTGTCTCCATGATTTTCCCTACTACTGAAGTTAAGCAAACCGGCCGGTAATTTCCCACTTCACTTTTAGAACCGCCCTTATGTATTGGAGATACATAAGGGCTGTTCTAAAGCACAATGCCACTTTATTTATTATTATTATTTATTATTTTAGGGTTGCCCGTAATTAAATACATTAACCCGTATTTGTGTCTGTAAATTGCGTATGTTCTATGGTCGATTTACCTGTTTTGCTGGACGAAAAACCCCGGTTCCCGGAGAAATGCCTTGCTATCTACGCCTGAGACCGACTAACTCAGCCACGGAGTGAAAAAAGCCCATTAAAGTTCCTCGCGTCATCGACGGGATTCGAACCCAGGCCGTTTCCACCGGTGTGGGGAGGACGGTGACGATACCACTGTGCTACCCGCGCAGACAATGCCACTTTATTGTCACTTTTACAATCCAACGGGATTACTTCCGAGTCCAGTGATACTCTCATAATTAGCCTCAATAATTCAATAAACTCACTTGCCGCCTCCTTTAAGACTTCCGGTTTTCGGGAGGAAAAAACGTTTTCGAGAAAAAAAAAAAAAAAAAACCTAAATAAAAGTAAACTGAACGCGAACATTTTTAAAAATAAAATGCAGAAACTTTTGTTTCCATTGAGGGAAATGAAATACAAATCAAGTGCATTCCTAAAGAAAGTTCGATAACGATGACTCGCATGACTAAAGTGTCCTCACGGCAACCGGCACAAGCTCCCCGTCTACCAGTCGGCTCGACAAGTTGATTCTCATCTGTGACTATTCTCATTGAATAGGGTTTGAACCCTATTTAATGAGGACTGTAGTTACACATCTCAGGCGAAGGAGCATGTTTCTCCAGAGGATATTCCGCCTTTTTCCGACCGTGAACTCACGCGCAGTCCATATTAAAATTAGTCTTTCAACGTGGGAGAGGGTTGAAGCGGGAGATGACTACGAAATGAAACAGAACTGTTTTCCTACTCATGCTGTTACTGTGTGGTAATCGACTCATGTCATGGCTAAAGTAACGTCTTAAACGCATGTATTTCACCACAGTCGTTAAAGACTCTACAGGAACTCTAATATTTTCCTTCCAGCGTGTTTAATAAGTAGGTTGTGGTCCGTGTATCACTATTCCAATAACACAGATTTTTATTTTATTTTTTTTTTCCTTCTGAGGCCTTAACCCTTTTAACCTTAATTGCTAATTATACTCTCGTGGTCACTTCAGAAGTAAATATGCCTAACCGCACTGCACGACAAAATTAACAGAAAGAAAGAAGAAAAAAAAAAAAAAAAAATGCGTTTCCTGAATATTTTATTGTGAATGTCACCTAAGGCGAATATTTGATATGATAGGCATCCTGGCATGAAAATTCCGAGTATCCAATAGAAATCGATCTACCGACAAGAGAAGGAAATTCTGCAAGGGAACACGACGCAATTTTGGGTAGAGCCGCACGTTATGCAAATTATTCATGCCTGAAAAAACATAGGTTGTGACCACATCACTTGATACCCGTTTTTGGATTGTTCAGTGGGATAGCCACATCTCTAGTATTCATGATGGCAAGTCCTAGTCGTGTAGATGATTCTTTGAGATGGCAGGCCGTCGGGCGGTTTGAAGCCGAACAGTCGAAAGCAGAAGAGTCACGCATATGTCACGCATTGTCTTCTCGGCACTATGGAAGCAGTTTCAGGAGACAAGAAACATCACAAGAGCTGACCAGGGTAGCCCGAGGGCTACGTCAACCAGAACAGACGCTATCTGGCTCTAACAGCAAGACGAAACCCTACGATGTCCTATCATCAAGTGTCTCTTGAGGTTGCTGCGGCCACAGGTGAAAACATTTCAAACCGGACTGTGTTAAGAAGGCTTAATCAAAGTAGATTCTATGTTAGACAGCCAGTAGTTTGTATCCCATTAACCTCGTCCGCGCGCGCGCGTAGCACAGTGGCAACGACACCATCTTCTCCACACAAGCTGGTAAAGGTCTGGTTCGAATCCCGTCTATGACGGGAGGAACTTTTATGGGCATTTTTCACTCCGTGGCTGAGTTAGTCGGTCTCAGTCGTAGATAGCAAGTTCTCTCCTTAACTTTCTAGGTGACCCTAATATTTTTTTTGTAAGAAGACGTGGTAACTAAGAGTAAGAAGACGTGGGAATCCACGTCTTCTTACTCTTAGTTACCCTAACACAGCCTATCATTTGTTCAATGATGATCCACGGTAGAGCCTGAAATCCCAGACACCTTGGTTTCCAAGCTGCTGCATTTACCAATAGTAGCAATACAAATATCACTTACACTTCTGCCTGCGGCTCTAGTTAAACTATTATGCAGTGTATCCTCCCTCAATCAAGCAACAGTTTTCCGACCCAACTGCTTCGTTAGCATTAGGAAATATTCTGCACCCCTTTTATTCAAGTGTATCCCATCCCTGTAAAAACTGCCTCTCCTGTTAACACGCTGAGAAAAATTCTACCTCATGCTGACACGCTGAGAAAAATTCTACCTCATGAGCCTTGCACAGGGCCGAACTGATTGACAAGGCTCTCAACATATATTTCTTCCTATCGAGTCTTGGCAGAATTGCAGACACTTTCAAATTCAATCCTAATTCGGGACTCTTTCAGAACATTGTCCTGTACTTGTTAAGTAATCCTCAAAATCCTTTACTCTTAACATCATTAATGCTAACGTATACAACAATATATCCTTTTGTGCTCTTAAAAGATTATATCTGCTGTACAACGTCATTTATAGTATCAACAGAAGGTATACAAAGTATCTATAAAAATGGCATGCGGCATAAAAAGGTCTATGAGACAGAGAGTAGAGACTCTGTTAGAGATGAGTTATTAATTAACTTAACTGCCCTCTTTTGAGTGGAATCCAGAAGCCTGAGAGAGGTTTTGGGGGCACCGCCCCAGATGTAGGAACAATATTCCATGGTAGGGCGGGTTTGTAATTTGTTCAGAGGGAACAGCTTGTTTGGAAGAAAAATAACACCAACAGCGAAAGTAAATAACTAGTGTTTTAGATGCAGAGGAAAGAATATTTGCAATATGCTTATGCTAAGAGACATTATAAGAAATCAGGGTAATCTCCAATCGAGATATATAATCTTAACCGAGATATAAACTGGTAAAAATTGCCAAGGAAATTGCCAAGCTTAGGAAACGAAAGAATGCAGACAAAAATTAAAAAATTATAATACAATTAAATCTGTCTAAAATGTTTCAGCTTTCTTAGTCAAAAAGTCAGGAAAACTCCTCAGCCACTGTTTTCATTAATCAATTGACATTTATGGTTTCAGTAGCATATCCCCAGTGGAAGTGAGATGCCATAGGTCACTTTCTGCTGCTGCTATTCGCAAGTCAAGTCTTCAGACAATAATTCTGACTACTATTGTAGGAAGCAGAATTTCTCAAGGAAAGCAATGAAGGCTTTCCGTATGGCGAATAAAGAAACAAATATGGATATAAAAAAATTACCTGAGCAACTTATACATCTGGAGGCACTTAAAAAAGATAGAGCGGGGCATCTCTATTCAATCAGTATGAAATTCCACAGGTTGGGACAGGAGATCGATTCACCACTAAAAATCATTAACACAGAGCACTTTTTTAAACGGCTACACGATGTTTCCATCTTGCCAAAAGCAGAGAAAAAAAATAACATCTATCTGCTCTGCAGAAGCAAGCCATGTTGTGTTGTACTTATGAACAAAGGCGACTAAGTTGCAGTTCTGATCAAATCTTAGTTCCGTCGCTGGTTTTGAAAGGAGGCGATAAACTCTTGACTTTTCCAGGGCACTACCCTTTTGTGCCAAAGGTTACATTTTGCTGTATAAATATTGCGGTTGACATTCAGGTTTCCTTGAAACCAAACAGAATACAAATAATCTTTACAGGTTCACAAAATAGAGGTTGATACAATAGCATATTTGCTAATGTGTTGTGATTGCCTGCGGGCTAGTTCAAATTCACATCCTGTCCGGGTGCGTGTAGTAACTAACACCCCCACAGCAATGTCTTTCGTTGTGTTCAGCTGTGCATTCAAACAGATTTATTTATCGTATGGGGGAAAAATACACATAAATGAATACATATAACAAAAAAGGAAGACAGCATTAAAAAGAAAAAACTCATATATTTACAATTGTATATCCAAATTAATAACATATTCAATGGATGCCGGAGTCAATATCAGGAACTCTTCCGGTTTTCCGCAAAACGCTCTCAGGATACAGTCTTGGGTAATATGTTGCACAGTCTGTCTATCAGCACCACAGTCACATCGTGAAGTATAACTATTATTCCACTTAGAAAGGAAATCCGCACACCTGCCATGTCTAGTTTTTATTCAGTTTATTTTGGTCCAGATCATCCGAGGTAGGTTAAAACCATCCGGTCTTTCCGAAATCCATTTAGTATTTTCAGTCCTGGAGGAGAAAGTTGACTGCATTCAATCACTTTAAGAGATTAAAATTAATAATTTTCAATCTCTCCGCTATTCTAATAGGAGGATGTCTAGATCTTAATCTATTTATACCTATATCTGGTAAGGTCGTTATGGATGGGTAAGTGCAGATTTGCCATAATTTTTCGGTATTCCTTTAGCAGTGCTTTTACTTCTTCGAAGGTGTGGTGAAGGGATATGACTCAAGATTGGCAGCCATTGAGTTGGAGTTGATCTGATTGTCCCTGAAATCAGACGCATCGTACTTTTAAGGTGTGTATCGATTAATTTGGTATGAGGACTATTAATCCAGACAGGAGCACAGTACTCAGCCACTGAATAAACAAGACCCATAGCTGAGCATCGAAGAGTTTCTGCTTAGAGCCCAAGTCGTTCCACAGAGTTTCTGCAAAATATTGTTCCGGGATTTTAACTTTGCTACAGTCTTAGTTAAGTGATATTTATAGGATAAAGTTCTGTCAAGAGTGACGCCCAGATATTTTGGGCATCTATTATGATGTAATAAAATACCATAAAGGTACACTTCAATATCATGATTTGCCATTTTGTTATTAAGGTGGAAACATGTTACTTCCATTTTATTCTTATTTAGTTGAAGTCTCCATATACGGAAATATTCTCCTAAGATCGAAAGATCACTTGTAAGTGTCTGTTGAGTCTTTCTTAAAGTTTCATGTCTTGTAGCCAGAACCCAGTCATCAGCATAACCAAATTTCCTTGATCTTGTTTTAGGCATATCTGCTATATACGAACTGAACAGAAGAGAGGCCAGAACAGAGCCTTGTGGTAGCCCAGCTTCTTCTGTACACTAACTATGTTACCCCTGACAACCTTAAATAATCTATCACACATCATATTATTAATTAGACGTGCTATTGTCCTACGTGGTATCACCTGAAGGAGTTTATAAATTAACCCCTCTCTCCAGACTGTATCATATGCAGATATTAAATCTATAAAGGCAGCAGAGGTTTTTAAACATCGTTGATATCCAGCCTCTATATAGGTTGTCAGCGAGAGGACTTGATCAGTGCAGCTGCACCCTGGTCTGAATCCTGCTTGCTCAACAGGAACATGTTCTATAATTTTCTGACCGATTCTATTCATTAGTAGTAGTAAGGCAATTGGGCGATAGCTTTCTGGTTTATTGCTCAATTTACCCGGCTTTAAAATAGCAATGATTGATTTTTGTCTGCTTAAAGGATCGAGGCAGCTTACCAGTCCTAAGAATATCCGAGAAAAATCTGGAAAGCCACACAGATTCAAACAGAGTCCGTGTGGTGGTCAATAAGGGTGAACAGTGGTCCGAGATTATACAAAAAAAAAAAAAAAAGAAAAAAAGAAATCCAGAATTAACGAAGTATTTGCTGGAAAGACAATCAGTGAAAACGTAGTAATAGTGTGCAAGAACGGAATTATCAGCTATATGTAGATCATACACGTGAAGCTGTGATAGAAGTCCAAAGTTTATCGAGAAAAACAGCATCGGTTAAAAAGTTACCAGAACTTTTACTGGAGGAGGTGATCTTTAAACCCGTGAATCACATCACATTTACTTCACTGCAACCAGGTATATCACAAACGAATTTTTTTTTTTTTCATTCCGCGAACAGATGAACATTTCCTCGATGTGTAAGAACAATTTTTGAAGACCGTGCTTTCGTGCGGTGACTGAAAAAAAAAAAAACTGTCCTCATGATAGTATGTTATATGAATTTAGAAATTTAGAATTAGAAAAGACTCGTGCACATTGACAGTATTTCCTTTGTAAATAGGATTCAAGTATAAAATACTTTAATTCATTAAAACCTGTGTCATTAATGAAGATTTTAATTTTAACCAGAATAATATGCACTATCTACTTAGAACGTAGATGTGAAATTGGGAATTATGTGTGCATTTCATAATGCACTCCGACAAAAGATTCTGTGTTTATTTGTACAGTACCTTGTGGGAACAATTCTTCTATGCGTGTAGTATAAAGTGTATCCATGTTCTGTTCATACACTGGTGGGCAAAACTTAAGGACCAGTCAGGTTTTCAACTGTAGCTTCTCATAGGAGTGGCCTGGATATGGGAAAAAGCATACCAAAGGAACCTCGTGAGGTATAAAAATGATGAAGAAAACAATACCGACACAGAACGGAAACAAAACGGTACAGAGGGACTTTATTCCAAATTGCCAACATAGCACCGGCTGCCATGATACAGATACATCACTGCCAAAGATGGAACAAAGGGAAGAGGTGGTCCTCAGTAGGAGATATGGCCACCCCTAATGTCGATGCAGGCTTTGCATCGCCTGTCCATACTTAGAACAATGTTGATAAGTTCTTGCGATAACATCGTCCATTCCTCTGTCAGTGCCATCTTCAGCTGTTGAACATTTTTTGGTGGATGTGGACGTGCCGCTAGGCGTCTCCCCCAGAGCGTCCCATATGTGTTCGATGAGATTTAGATCGATGGAAACGGGCAGGCCAATCCATACGAACAATGTCCTCACTTTCCAAAAGCATATCAACAGCTGCAGCGCGATGGGGTGTGGCGTTATCATCCATAAACACGAACTCGGGACCAATAGCATCTTGAAACAGACGCACATGGGGAAGGATTACCTCAATACAGTACCGCGTTCCACTATCTGGAGTTGTCTACGTTCATCCAAGATAACGCCTCCCCAGACGATAACACCTCGACCGCCATATCGATCCCTTTCAGTGATGTTTGTGGGGTGATACCGTGTGCCAATCTCTCGCCAGATTAGCGACGTCTAGAATAGCTGCTGAGACTGAATCTACTGTCATCAGTAAAGAGTACCTTACGCATTGCTCTGCTGTCCTGTCCTTGTGTTCGATGCACCACTGTAAACAGTGCCTCCGATGGGCAGGTGTTAAAGGAGACACAGCGTACTGGCTGTCGGGCAAACAGTCCACCTTTGTGGAGTCGCCTGGCCGCAGTAAACCGCGATATCCTGCTTCCTGTGCAGCTGATTTGAAATGGATCCCCTTTTTTTTTATTTTTTTTTTTTTTTTTTTTAGGAGCATTAGCAACTATGGCCATATTGCTCCGGGAATATGCGGTGGTCATTCCCTGACCTTTCCGCATCCTCCGTATTTGGTGGTGACGGGCTCGAACCCCGGTCTAATCAAGAAGCGTGTGCTACGCACTGCTGCTCTTTCCCACCTGGCTACGGAGGCGCCTATAGGAGTATATAGCGGTCATCACTGGGCGTTGTTTTTCTTGGATGACCACCACTGGTCACCACTGGTTCAAACAGCTGTACCTGTCGTTCTCAAGGCCGACCACGCACGTGAGACGATGGGCGATACCCAACTCTGCAGCCACACTCCTCGCATTTCGACCTTCATCGAGCTTCCCAATTATTCAACCGCGGGTAAAGTCATCCAGATGTCATCTACTGGCCGTTTCGTTGTCTGTAGCACTGTATGAAACCAAGCAAACGTCTGTATCAATCGTGCTCACCATTCGGTAATTTGCACATAACTGCTGAACTGCTGCTTTTATCTGTTTATGCGAGCCCTCTCATCACGATTGAAATTTTTGCATGTGCACCAGCTTTCTATTGATCGGCCGCAGTTATGCAAATCGCCACAAACTGTTTCGTTTGATTTTGTGATTGTAACCTTTAGAAATAGCGTTGGTCCTTAAGTTTTGCACACCAGTGTATAACGTCCTCCTGCAGATTAAACATTTACGCATCTAACAACCTTTTGGTTCTATTTAACTTAGACTTGTTCAGAGCAAAGTATTTGCCCTTTAACATTTGAAATTCGTGGAAATCTCCACACCCCCACCCCGCCAGCATCTACTCGCAATGGTTTCAGCGTACCTTTTTTTTCAAAATCTCTCTCACAGCCGCAAACGTTAAACGACAGGATACTCGTCGAACTAGAAATGAATAGTGAAAGAGTGAATTATGGCAAAAGAGAATAAATGTCATTTTTGGTGAAAGAAAGTGATCCAGCTCGACGGAAAGAGAGTGAATGGGAATGAGTGGAGGAGCAAATGTAATAAATGGCTGAAAGAATACAAAATTAATAATAACTTGCACTACTTTATATATACTAACAAACATTTACTAACAACACAAACACTATCACTGCATTCTCCCCTGGCCTGCAAAAAACTTGTGGCTAGGCCTGCACCAGAACTGAAGAATAACAGTAAGTTGAGGTGACCAGAGAGTGCAGTGCAGAAAGCAAGAGTCGAACAAATTAAATGATTGGTTGGTTTTGGTTGTTTTTTTTTTTTTTTTAGGAGCATTAGCAACTAAGGCCATATTGCTCCGGGATATGCGGTGCTCATTCCTTGACCTTTCCGCATCCTCCGTATTTGGTGGTGACGGGTTCGAACCCCAGTCTAATCAAGAAGCGTGTGCTACGCACTGCTGCTCCTTCCCACCTGGCTACGGAGGCGCCACAAATTAAATGAAAGCCAGAAGAATAAAAGAGAGTGTAAATGTGTGAGAAAAAGAACACAAACCATAAATGTCACAGTTAAGTGCGCACTAACCCTAGTTTTAATCTTTTATGTTCTTTCTTATTTAGCTTAATTATTAAGCATTAGTATTTAAATTACATTACACACCATTGCATCCCTCCCTGCTGTGTGAGAAAGTGATGAATGAGTGAGTGAGAAAAAATATATATATATAACATAACAATAAAAAAAATATTATAAACTATAAGAAAAAAAGAATAAAAATAGAATGCAAGGAGAGCGAGAATGCGGATTATGAATGAAGTAAATGCGTGTCTCTCCCACCCGCCTCGGCCTGGTGGGTTCCCCACTGCCAGCTGAAATATCCCACCCCCAGAGCGGGATGGGCAGTTTGACTTTCCTACCGGATTCGACAAGACATGGACCTGACAACCATCACCGACGAAAACATACTGCAGCTTTGCTGCCAACACGCCATTTGGAGATCTGAACTGCGTACTCTAACCCAGTGCCTTTAAAACCCCATCCACAGGCAAGGGAGGGAGAAGACGATATCCGACCCCCTCTTCTTCCTATTTCATCCCCCCGTCTACACCCTCCCTCCCATCACTTTCTCTTGTACAGCGATTGCCCCACATGTCCAAATTTAAAGCACATCAAATTTTGCCCGACCTTTTAGGCTCTCTAGAAATAGTTCTTTCAGCGTAAAATCCCACGCAGCGCTTTCTAAATGCAATTTTACTTAAATCAACAGCGATAACTCCAACCTTTATTTTAGGTCCTAGTCACCGAAATCCCAGGAAAGTAAGTGGCAGGACCTGCCAGAGTATAATTAGTCTCTTGGTACACCCGGCCGGCGTCCCCGTCGCTAGGTATGGTAACGCCGGGTCCCACTGGGGGCCCGGCGGCCAACAGGCCGGATGAACAATGGGCACAACAAACTATATACCATATGACCCATACATTATTTTTAAACCTCTGGCATCGACAGGGTACTGTCACTCGATACATAGAACATACGCGGAGGATCCCCGGAGCCGTCAGGCCCTCAACATACCTATACCTATACCTCCCTGCCTCATCGCCTTACACAGAGTGACATCAAAATGGTGATACAGAACAACGCAACAAAATGCCTACGTTCTCACCAACCCTCCCAAGGTGAAACCAGACAAGACAACAACCAGAAAACTGGACTAGACAAAACGAGAAAACCGCAATGATTAAATGGAAACGACAAACGGTCTCTTTCCCTGTGCACCGCTGAGTTCCCCGGTGGTGTGGTGACCCTGAAAGGACTACCTAAATACAAGGACTGGAACGGACATCCTCTGAACCTTGGACGGTTGCCCTGAAAGCCGAGGAAGGCCATCTGATAAACGGGGCTGGACATCTGTTCCAGCCTGCTTTTTCCCCTTTCCCAGGAGGGGAGCGATGTTTTCGCTGTCTACTCCCCCTCCTGCCACCCCACTTTTCCTTCTGGTGCGGCATGGGCATGCCCACTGAAAAACGAGGGATTGCCTTCCCTATCAGTCCCTTTCTTCTACTTCTATCCCCCAGTCTTCTGCCTTCCCTCCCAAAACTTTTCCTATACAGCGTATTACCCCACAGGTCCAAATCTAATACACTAAAATTACTGCCCGAACTCTAGAAAAACTAATTCAGCGAAGACCCCACTCTATGTTTAAACAAATCGTATTATTAAACAAACGGCGAATATTTATTATTTTTTTTTTTTTAGGTCCTAGCCACTGAAATCTCAGGAAAGTAAGTGGCAGGACCTGCCAGAGTACAATCGGTACACCCGTCGCTGGGTATGGTAACGTTGGGCCCCACTAGGGGCCTGGCGGCTGACAGGCCGGATGAACAATGGGCACAACATACTACTTTCTACATGACCCACACACTGTCAAACCTTTGGCATTGACAGGGCACTGTCACTCGATACAGAGAACGTACGCGGAGATGGGAGAAATCCCAGGAGCCGTTAGACCCTCAACATACCCAATACCCTCCCTACCTCCCCCATACTTCGCCTGGTGGGACTTGTCCCCACTGATCTCTTTGGAGATGCCTACTCTATCGTCCCCATCCTTCTACCTGTTCCCCCAGTCTCCAGTTCCCCCCACTCTTTCTAAACCAACCGAGTACGCCCCTAACAATGCCGCCAAATTCTAATCAACGTCTAAAAATTCAACCGCTTTCTCATAAACCACTTTTGGTCCTTCCAAATTACTTAAATAATCTACTGGGCGCCTGACCTGCTTCCTCGTGGCAAAGTGGGGGCAACGGTGGGTCCCAGTAGAGGCCCAACAGCTAGATGGTTAGAGAACCAACAGAGCATAACACTACGCAACAAACCACTCCCCACACACTTTTTAAATCTATGGCCTCCACAGAGTTCTGCGTCACTTACAAAGAATACAACGCGGAGATGGGGAAAACCCCCGGTGCCCTTAGACAACTAACACACTTTACACTTTAACAAATGCCGATTGTAAACAAATTGAATTTCCACTACCTGAAATTCAATAACAGACCGTTGACACTGGCAGTGTGTACTCTGAACAATGAGCTTTAAACATTTTACACAGTAAGAAACAACCATGGCAGTACCGACATGAATAGTACCACTAACTCTGTTATGAGTAGTAGCATTAGAAAATGATATAAGAAAGCAAGCTTATGCTGATGCTATATAAGCTTGCTTTCTTGAATCGTTTGCCATTACTACTACTCACAACAGAGTTAGTGGTACTATTCATGTAGCATTCATTCTAAAAGACATTTGTTGGCTAAAGCCTCGGAGCATGAAGGAGTTTAATTATGCATGAGTTAATGCACACACACACATCATTTATACTACCAAGGCAGTTTTAATGCGTCATTTTAATTATAATTAAAATGTAAAATTTAATTATAATTAAAATTTACAATTAAAATGATGCATTAAAACTACTTTGGTAGTATAAATGATGTGTGTGTGTTTGTGTGTGTGTGTGTGCATTAACTCATGCATGATTAAACTCCTTCAACAGTATTCACGTGGTATGAATTTTTTTTTCTGTGCAAAGCTCGTTTTACATACTCATATTTTAATTTCAACATAAAGCTCTTTTTCCGTTTTACACGGGGGTTTGTAATTTATGACAGACATTTTTTTATAATTTTTAGCTGCAGAATACGCAACCACATTTGTTCTTTAGAATTTTAAAACATCCTGTGTGTGTGTGTATATATACATAAATACACACAGGTTTGCGCAGTGTATATGTACTGCACACACCATGTAGAAAAGATTATTATTTTATTTTTTTACAACACCATTTCACTTTAATTACCTTTGTGATGTCATGAATAGTTGGCTGTAGTTCAAGCGAATCGCAAATTCGAAGTACTGTATTAGTCGTATCTATGTACAACATACCCGCCTTTATCCTCTCACTGCCTTCTCCATGTCACAGTGCCATTCAGCCGCGTTGACAATGTCCTGCTGTTTTTGCTTTCTCAACCTGTGAAAGTAGGTCACGCAACCTCAGACGATGGAACACCCGCGAATGTCTGTAAACACAGGGTCTGATAAACAGCGATATCAATGACGCAGCAAAAAATTAAGCAATTGTGGCATTCTTTAGAATTTTGATTTCCAAAATAAGGCTCGTGTAGAGATATATTTCCATACTGACACTTGTACTAGTTCTAAATCGCACTGCTAATGATGAACTGTAATATCAAAAAGGAATAGAACTTATATAGAAAAGGAATGGAAAGGGGCAGAATAGAAATGTTCTTCTACTCTCTCTCTTGTATGAACCCCTCTGAACCATATGTGATCATCCCGGAGTATAAGAAGAAAATTTCTTTTATTTAATAGCAGTGCGATAACCCCTAAATTGAACTGGCCATTAGACCATAGGCCAAATATCCTTTTTTTAGTTGTCAAGGTAGTTAACAGAACGTAATAACCTTTATTATCAAATTTTCTTAGGCAATTTTTTCCTATTTTTTATTTAGCTTTGTTCTTTTTATTGTCCATACTACAGTGGTTATACGTACCAGCAATGATTGATAACTAGTAGCAAAAGTTTAAATGATTGTTTTTTATGATAGCATTTACGTCAGTACATTGTGTTATTTGTACTGATTTATCACTTGTAAATTGCGTATATTCTGAAATCTGTCGTTTTTTATTTATATTTAATATAAGCATTAATATTAGCTTCTTAGAGAGTGAAGAGCTATCTTTAATGCTTTTCGAAAAGCCTCTTTCATTAACCAGTTTCTGCACGATTGTAATTGCATCCGGTCAGCTTAAAATCATTAGGGCGCCTCCGTAGCCAGGTGGGAAGGAGCAGCAGTGCGTAGCACACGCTTCTTGATTAGACCTGGGTTCGAGCCCGTCACCACCAAATACGGAGGATGCGGAAAGGTCAGGAAATGACCACTGCATATCCCGGAACAATATGGCCTTAGTTGCTAATGCTCCTAAAAACCAAATATAACTAAATAACTTAAAATCATTGAAAGGACATCCCTCCTAACAGTTATTTCCAGATCGTGCCACGCTCTTCTAACAACCACTATGCAAGCCACGGAAAATCGATGATCACCAGTTACCACCACTGAAATTTTTCACGTACTGGAATCATGATAGGAAATTGCAATCCCATACATCGACCTGCAAGCAGCGTTTGATACACTGAATATCCCTTCTCCCGTCAATCTGCTCGAGAATTACTCTATCACAGGTGAAGTAATTTGGTTCCTCCGTTCCATCCGTCAAGAAAGAATAGTGATTCTCCGAACATAATCAGATCATATTTTACCATTTAAATAGGGTACCTAAAGTGAGAGATCTCTCCCGATTATTATTTGTAGTTACACTTCACTTTTTACAGGAAACCGTGATGTCATCTGCAGTTGATTATGCAGTTGAACTCAAAATCCTCACAAAAATCGAGGCCAGGGATCAAGGTGCTGATATCAACTGTGTCACCAGTTCGAAACGAAACAGTCTATAGATACAGCTGCATAGCTTTATACACTGGTGTGCAAAATTTAAGGACTAGTCAGGTTTTCACTTGTAGCTTCTCATAGGAGTGGCCTGGATATGGGAAAAGCATACTGTAAAATCTTACAAATATAATATATTGTGGAGGAGTGAGATTTATTTAAAGTAAAACTTATAATATGGCAATATGGGGGAGCGGAACATTACAAGTTAAGAATATTACTAAGATCACTGGCAAGGATTAAATTAGACAACGTTTATGAAGGTCAGCGTTAAGCTTGACAAAGGCTAATGGAAAGGAAGGGGTGTACTTCGGTTCCCAGCGCACAGGAGCATCCAAAACAATGGAAACTGGCTGCAACTGTTATGAGTAAAAAGGTGTCAACTCTGGTAAACAATAGCGCGGTGGACCATGTGCTGTCGGGACATTTCTTTAATCGGTTACACCTGGACAGTAAAAACAGAAGAAATGCTGGGAATTAGATTTAAGATTGGCGTCTGGCTGGCAGTGATGGCAAGTTTTATAGATCGTGGGAAATTAGTCTGCTACAGTATAACTATAAGCGGCTGACTTCAAAGGTACTGACAGCCTGAGAAAGTTTACAAACTTCTTAAAATAAGAAGTTAGATCGGGCAATAAGGAAACAGCGTGAGAAAGATAAAATTAGCGAATAAGAAGAGAGAGAAAGTTGATAAAATGAGTAAGATTGGTTAAACTAAAAACTAGGGCGTTGTTGACATATGTAGGCAGTACAGAAATTGAGATGAACAAAAAGTGAGTGAGCAGGGGAAAACGGGGAGAGAAACCACAGTTGAGTTTATGTGGGTTTTTATGAAAATGGGTTAGTAGGATTCTAAGTTGAGTTTTGTTGGTGATAGGGAAAATGAAATAGTCAGCGGACACAGCAGTCGAGATTTTCGTCGAGATAAGTAAAATGAGTTAGTAACACGGACAGTTGAGGGTTCTGTTGTAGTAGGAAATATGTGTCAGTTAACAGTGGAGTGTTTGGTCGTGGTGGGAAAAGAGAGGGTAGCGCCCTGAGAAGTTTTCTTCTTGAAAAAGTTCTTAATAGGTGGAGCGATAAAACGAGGGTAGCACCCTATGAGTTTTTCCTTGTGATAAGTTTTAATAAAGTGGAGAGGAGAAGGAGTTAGTGTGAGATGCCCTTTGAGTTTTCCTTGTGATAGGTTTAAGAATGTGGAGAGAAAGGGAGCGAAATCCGCAGAATCAGTAGCTCGAGAGAAAGGAGCGAAAATGCGAAATTAGTAGCTCGAGGAGAAGGAAGGAAGCAACGAATGGAAAAGATAGAAGTAGCTCGATTAAGGTGGAGAAAGAATGCCAGTCCCATGCAGTAAAGAGTTCCTAAAAACTACCTGTAGCAAATTCAGGTGTAGCTGATGAAGGAGATCCTCAGTGAGCCAAAAATGAAAGTTTGAAACCGCCCCGGAAAGCGAAAGAAAGAAAAAAGATAATAGTAAGTACTGTAAGTTAACAAAGACTGTTAGTAAAACAGTACCGTGATTAATTAATGAAAAACAGAGATAGTACTAGACGTAAATGGATAAATAAATTATCTCTTAAGTAAATTATATATATACTAACAGAGTTTAATTAATTCAAAAAGGTTATTGTAAAATGCAAAAGAAACGGAAGATAAGTAATAGATTAAATTGTTGTTCAAATGATTAAAATATTAAGAAGGATAATAAAGTTTATAGTGAGAATCTTGGAATGATCTAAAGATAGATAACTGAATATAGCAAATTTTATATGAGAATATTTGAATGTTCTAAGGATAGATATTTGAATATAGTGTTTGTATTGATGAAGAATTGATGATCTAACTGAAAGACTAATAACAAATAGAGACTTTAGGAAAGTTAAGATTAGTCTTCAGTGTATTGTAACAGAATGGCGAGAACACAGATTATAATGATGAAACACAGATTATAATGATTATAATGATGAAAATAGCATATTGACTGTTAATACAAGAATAATATATGCAAGGTATCCTTGACTTAACCTTGTAGGCATATTACATGTTTTTTTATTCAAGTGTATATTATGTTGTATATATATATGTAAATAAACTTTGTTGTTTGTTAATTTGTGAGTTGTTATTCCTGAACACTCAGCCTTTCCGAAAGGAATTATACACAATTGAGAAGTTCGCTCGAATCTGGAATTCTCCTGTAAAGCAAAGTCAGATGCGTAAGTGGGGGAAATAAGAATAAAGTGGACAAACGCATAATAGGGAACAAAACGAAACGAAATAAATAAATACCAAATATAACTAAAATATCATAATTCTTTTCCACCCCCCCCCAATACCAAAGGAACCTCGTGAGGTACAGAAATGATGAAGGAAACAACACCGACACAACATCGGAAACAAAACGGTACAGAGGGACTTTGTTCAAAAATGGCAACATAACACTGACTGCTATGATACAGATGCATCACTGCCAAAGATGGAAGAGATGGTCCTCAGTAGGAGATATGGCCACCCCTAATGTCGATGCAGGCTATGCACCGCCTGTCCATACTTAGAACAATGTTGTTGATAAGTTTTTGCGGTAGCATCGTCCATTCCTCTGTCAGCGCTACCTTCAGCTGGTGAACATTTTCTGGTGGGTGCCGCTAGGCGTCTCCCCAGAGCGTCCCATATCTGTTCGATGGAATTTAGATCGGTAGAACGGGCAGGCCAATCTGGCCAATACATACGAGCAATGTCCTCACTTTCCCAAAGCATATCAACAGCTGCAGTGTGATGGGATGTGGCGTTATCATCCATAAACACGAACTCGGGGCCAATGGCACCTCGGAACAGACGCACATGGGGAAGGATTACCTCAGTACAGTAGCGTGCACCGGTTAAAGTACCGCCTTACAGTATCTGCAGTTGTGTACGTCAAGATCCAAGATAACGCCTCCCCAGACGAGAACACCTCGACCGCCATATCGATCCCTTCCAGTGATGTTTCGGGGTGATACCGTGTAACAACCCTCACCAGATTAGCTGACGTCCAGAATCGCTGCTGAGACTGAATCTACTCTTCTCAGTAAAGAGTACCTTAAATAAAGATTTTGTGGTTGTAACCTTTAGAAATAGTGTTGGTCCTTAAGTTTTGCACACCAGTGTACTTTAGAATTAGCCCATCCAAATCAGCCTTAATAGTGTACTCGCTGAAGAATAGCCCACTGAACTCTCTCTCTCTCTCTCTCTCTCTCTTAATAATCCGGAAATACCAGACAAAAAAAAAAAAAATGCCATATTAGCATTACCCAAGACCGAAGCTCACGTTTCTTGCCCACATACAATTAACCAATAGGTTGCGCCAACTCAGATGGACTACCAAAAAAATCTGCTGCAGACAAACGATCCAGTACTCCTTATAATATGGCTGAGTAAATGAACTTCATTTACTCAGCCATCTTATACGGAGCTTAAATTTGGGCCTTCGTCGTCACAACCACAATTAAAACCTTAATTGTGGTTGGCTGCTGTATTGGTTGTAGCGAGTATTGGATGCTGCGGTTGATCATCAATAAGCTGCACATCACTCTCCAACAGAGAACAGCCCAGACAGCGCATTCCTTTGGAATTAAGAGAATGCATGGAGAATGCTCGCGGAACGTTCCCAGAACATCGGGGTTTCGATTATCGGAATGATCGAGACTCCGAAGTTCTGAGAACTATGCTCATGACGGATTATACAGGCCAATCTCAGAGCGACAGCACCAAGATTATCGGCCATTAGTAACAGGCTTGTGTTAACCGATGGGTTTCTTCCAACCCGAATGTTACCAACTCTTCAGGCTGTCAATGGCGACTACTGAAAGTTTCTGTCGCAGAAAAAAATATACGCTAAATATCCTGGACAGCCTTCGGGCCATGACGGCATGGCAGTTTCTTTTTTATCTGCGAGATATTATCGTCTTTACTATCCTGCATCCATCGGAAAGTATTTTTATTTTGATTGTTATTATTATTGTTATATGTGTATGTGTGTGAATCCATAACAATACCTAATATCTCCTCGTCTCTGTCATGAAACTGTTAAACAGTATATACCAATTTAACCTATTAGTTACACCTAACAGACTGTTGCCAATTGTCCAGATGTAGGTACTAACGTGCCAAGTCCTTTGTTTTGTTTTGCGAAACTCCTCGATAAGCTGCCTCTGAAGACTATATTGCAGATGCGACTCTCTTCAATGAAGAATATTTATTTATTTACGTATAGGCCATCTAAAAGTCGACTTCTGTAATAGGAAGGATCATGGAGTCTGTGGCTGAGAATACAATTCAGAACCATCATGACAAGAATGATATCGTGAATAGATCCTAGCATGACTTTTTTAACGGGAGCCCGTCTGCTGACAAAAATTAATTAATTAGTATGATGTATTCACAATTAAGTCTAGGATAGAGGCCTCAAGCAATGGAAGCAGTATAAAGTCATTGTACTTGTCGGGCATAGCCCTTTTCCGTACATAGCTATGACTAACTTGGTTTACTAATAAAGCCATGCTGGGATCTATTCACGATATTATGGCGAGATGGGGCAGTAACTAAAGTAGCCATAATTAAGTCCAAGGCATGACATGATTGAGCGATGTGTGCAATAACTTTCTATAGCTTACATAGCCGCAGGCTTGTGCCCTAGACTTAACTAATGCATATCTACTATACTTACTACACCATCTCTCATCTCACATACTGTGGATATATCTCGTCACTGAGTTTCTGGGAACTATTTAGAATATTTCAGATCTTCGCAATGTCTACCTGCCCCCCCGAGAAGACTATAGTCAGGGTCGAAACACTAGTCTAGGCAGCGGCATATGCTTTAATTAAAAAGCAATATGCTTCTCTGCTGGAAAAGTGCCTTTTATTTAGTTAGTGCAACACCAATACAACTCTTGGTGAAATGTTTTTACATCATGAGACCATGCACTAAGTTAGAAAATCCACTTTGCTCATAGAAATGTACAGAAATTATATGCTTGGTAAGATATAGTCATTAAAAATTGGAAATTAAAATTGTGATATGCGATGCTAGGTCATTTTACATGACTTATATCAACAAGCAAAACTGATGAAAAGCAAGCAAGCTTATGCAGCATCAGTCAAAAAAAAAAAAAAAAAAAACACTTCCATTTCACCCCTCCGTTCGTTCGAAATGCCTGTCCAGCTGAGCCTTAAATTTATTTAGGCTATAAACTTCCACAACAAGGGATGAAAGTGTGTTCCAACAATCGACTACCCGCTGGCTAAAGACAAATTTTCGCACGTCTGTCCTACATCTGTCTTTTCTCAACTTGAATTTATGCCCTCTGAGGTGATTATTCTGAGCAAGAGGAAGAATTCCATCAGCATTGAGCATGCTCAAACCATTCAAGACTTTATACACCTCTATCAAATCACCTCGCCGGTGTCTAGTCTCCAGGCAGTGTAATTTGCAAAACTTAAGCCTTTCTTCGTAAGAGCAAACCTTTGTTCCATTCACTAATCTTGTTGCCCTTCTCTGTACTCATTCCAGCAGCTCTACATCCTTCTTAAAATGAGGCCTCAAGACCTGTATACAGTACTCTAGGGGGTGGCCTGATCATTGCCTTATACAAGGGAATAATAACCTCCTTATCCATGCTAGAAAAATTCCTGTATATCATTGACAAGACACCATGAGCTGCTCTTGCAGCCCGTCTGCACTGCTCAGAGAACTTCATATCTGCCTGCACAATTACCCCCCCCCCAGGTCCCTTTCATTCTCTACTACTATCACTGTAGTACCACATTGTTGATACGTTGCTCTGGGGTTACTGCTTCCCATATGTAGTACTTTTCATTTGTCAATGTTAAACTTCAGCTCTCATAATTATGGCTAATGGTTTGCTTACTTCCTTTGCTGCCTCCTTTAATATAACTGGATAGATCCCATTCACCCCGGGTGCCTTATGTTTTATGTTTTTATGTTTATCCTCAACAATTTCTGCTCCACTTTTCCCTCAGTTATTACAAAATCAACTAGCTCACTGCCAGAGTTTACTTCACTTCTGGCATTCCCCTTCCTGAATAACTCCTCATGTGTGAATGAAGATGCAAAATACTAGTTTAGTTTTTTAGGCACCTGAGCAGGATCCTCAACTGTTGAACCATCAATACCCAGTGGACCAATCTGATTCACCCCTTTCCTTCTAGAGTTTACATAGTTAAAAAGCTCTTTTCTGTTTTTCTTTGCATCCTTTGCCAAGGATTTCTCATAATCAGCCTTTGCCTGCCTAATCTCCTTTGTGACTTGGTTACAGACCAGCTTATATCTATCATAGGCTTCCATGTCACCCATTAATTTATATGTATCCCATGCATTTTTCTTCATTTGTCTCATTAGTTCATCTGACATCCATTTAGGCCTAAATCTTGAACAATATTTCTTAGTTGGTATGTAAAGCCTAGTAGCTTCCAAGATAAGTTCTTTGAATGCTTCCCATTTTGAATTTGCTGTTGGTAACGTCATCAGTTGGTCACCCTGTATAGAATTTAAATACTGTCACAGACCATCATAGTCGCCTTTACGGAAGCAAAACCCTTCCCTATACCCCTGATGGTAAATACCTCTTTGAGTAAATCCCACTTCAGCACACTGTGATCACTGCCACTTAGTGGTTCCTTTATCTGCAGATTCTTAATGCATGAAGAATCGCTACTGTTAGTCAAATCAAGAGTATTACTCCCTCTAGTTTGCTCCCGAACATGCAAAGAAAACAATCATCCAATAAATCCCCAAAAGCATGGGTAGTGTGTGAGTGACTAACCCACAAATTCCAGTTAATATCTGGGAAATTAAAATCCCCCATTAAAAAACACTCTGATTTATTAGTCCACTCAATTTCCCTGTACAGTTTCTTATTATACTCATCAGAGTCATTAGGCCTATAGCACACTCCTTGATCTCCCAATGCTTATGTCACACCAAACTGTCTCGACACTGCACTGTCCAGCGATGTCGACTGGTTTCAACTTCTTTGGATTTTATGTGTTTCTTAACTAATAGCATAACCCCTCCTCCCTTCCTGTCCTGTCTATCCTTTCTGTACACATTGTACTCCCCAAATTCCAGTTCTGCATTCCTTATGTCTGTGTGACACCAAATCCTCTGATACCCTAACAATATCTGCCTTTGATGTTTTGAGCAATACCTCAAATTCATCAAATTTATTTACCAAACTCCTAGAATTGGTGTACACGGAAGTATTCATGCACCTGTTCCTATTCCTACCTACCCTAACAGAACCCATGTGTTTACTTGTACCGCAATGACTCCCAGCAGTCTCTGAAATATCCTGGATCTTGTTTTCCAGGCTGCTGCTCATTCCAATAGAAGCAGTGCAAGAATCGGTTTTTTTTTTTTTTTTTTTTTAGGAGCATTAGCAACTAAGGCCATATTGCTCCGCGAATATGCGGTGGTCATTCCTTGACCTTTCCGCATCCTCCGTATTTGGTGGTGACGGGCTCGAGCCCCGGTCTAATCAAGAAGCGTGTGCTACGCACTGCTGCTCCTTCCCACTGGCTACGGAGGCGCCCATGCAAGAATCACTTTCACCTCTGCCAGTGGCTACTGTTAAACTATTATCCCCCACCAAAGCTAACAGTTTCCGACCCACCTAACACTGCCTCGATAGCATCAGCAAATATTCTTGCATCCTTTCTATTTAAGTGTATCCAATCCCTGTAGAAGCAGATCTAATGTTAACAAGTGCAGACCACGCTGAAAAAAAATTCTACCCCTTGAGCCTTGCACAATCTTTCCAGGGCCGAATTGATCGACAAGGCTCTCATCGGATATTCCCTCCTATCGTGTCTGGGCAGAATTGCGGACACTTTCAAATTCAACCCTAATTCACGGCTTTTTTTCAACAGTCACCTGTACTTGTTAAGTAATTTTGACGGTCTCCTACTCTTAATATCATTAGTGCCAACGTGTACAATTATATCACCTTTTGTGCCCTTAAAAGATGATATCCGCTCTACAACGTCATCAACATTTGTCCTGGCAGACATACCCTGGTCCTGTTCCACCTGTCCTTTTTACATACTATGTTTCCCGTTTCCTGACAATAGTTACCAACAACTACTAGTTCCTGTGAGACGAGCGCATTCTGCCTTGGGGATTGCCGCTGTGTTGCGTGATGACCAAATGCAAGCTGTGGCGTTAATGTGGGCATCTGAGAGTTTGATGGACCCCTCAATTTAGATCCTTCGAGGGCATTCACCCTGTCCTTCAAGCTCTCATATAGGCCCATAACAACGCTGAGTTGTCGCCTGATTTCCTTACATCGCGCACACACAAAGACATCTCACATAGCAATATCATGTCCCGTAACAGATTGCTCCAGAAACATCAAACAAGCAGCGCATTTCAAAAGGCTGTAATTCAGAGGTCAACTTCCCCCCCTCAGTTCTCCCCTGAGCCACAGCACTCCCATTAGCTTGAGCCTTTTGCTTTGCTGCTCTGGTCTGAGTCATGATTTCGATTTAATTTCAATAAAATTTCAATTTCAGTACAAAATTATAACCCTAAACTTGTATCCCAACACAGTTATAACGCTATATATATTTTTCAGTGTCGAGTATTATCTTCGAGTTCCGTTTATATAACTTCCGTATCAAGTTATTAATTAATTATGTTACTTTTGTAATCTAAGTCGTTATATGTATTTAGTTAAAAGTACAATTTAATTGACAATGAAGTTTAACAAGATTAATAGGTTTTACTGATTAATTGACAATATTATATTATATACTATACTATACTAAGCTTACGCTATCTAGTTCGGGATATAACGTTGTATCGTATAACAATGGCGGAAAGTTTCGAACGGTAAATCTACGGACACTTAAGTATTAATTAACTTCCAAATCTCGCTGTCTCAATTCAGAATAAACTAAGCATCCTGACCAAGTCTATAAGCTACTTATAGAAAATAATTTGATATAACAATTGATCAATGAAGCGGCTAAATATGTCTAAAAAACTTCTCGTTCAGCGGAGCTGCTACTTGTAACACGTGGATTTGATACTCTTACCGATATTAAGTAATAAAAACTTACAAAATCTCTATCTAAGTTAAACTTTAAACTAAGTATCGTAACTAGGAATATAAAGCTACTCTAGATAATAAGTTAATATGCCAATTTAAGCTAATAAAATAGAAAAATCCTCTCTATTCTGGGAGCAGTAAAAAACTTCGCCTACCCAAGGCTACTCTCGTTCTCGTAGATCAAATACTCAAGGACCAAATACCGCCTAATCGAGCCAAGGCTCTAAACGAATTTTTTTTAATGAAAGCTACCTCTTACGATAAAGATACAGTTTAAAAACATCACTTCTGCTACATGTATTTCAATGGAGTATGGATAAGCCGCTGAAATTTTGTCTACAGCCCAATGTGCCCTGTCGAAACTACGGGGGTGATCACTGCTACTAGCAGTCCTCACGACCTTCGAATTGCAAATATACAGCAATTTTTATACGTCTGTCTCGCTGTACGCCTAAGTTCTGAATACTTCCTACACAAATCTATTTTCTGATCACATTAATATGTGAGAGATTGTGGGCTAGACAATTTTGAAAGAGCATCACCAACCTGAATAGACATTTTTCCAATAATGCTTGAAGTTCTCGTTTCACCGAAGTAATTACAGTACGCAATACAGCAGTTATATCAAAACATTTGCAGCATGTATCTCTCATTCTTCCATACAGAGCATAAATATGGTTATAAATATTAAACACGCAAATGTCGCTCTCCTATGCAAACTAATCTCAAAAGGGGGCTGTTAATCGCAATATTGCTACAATCACTGCAACTCCATTCAAAAGGACACAGGGACCAACCGGAAAACCCTTTTCTCCAAACTGAATAGAATCCAAGAAAAATTATTCCTAAAGCTGAATTCCAGAACTAAGAACAGAATTGACTGTTTTACAATTAGTCTACAGAATCAATACTTTATTATTAACAGCGCATTTTGTACATTTTGTATTAACATTTTGTTAATACAAAATGTATTAACATTAGTAATTAACGTTAATACATTTTGTATTAACAGCGCCCAACAGTGCGCTAATAACCGTGTGTATCACGCCTGTAGAAGTGTGTGTGTGTTAACGATCCGTTTTGTATGCGCGGGAGTTCTTCTGAACTGAAAAGCTCGGAATAACTCACAGGAAAAAAACCTTATTCCCTCCTCCTGAGATCGGCTAATACAACTTCGAATGAAGAAGACTTTAGAAATTCCTTCTGTTATCGAATGGAATCAAACGTAGACCTCTCGAAACGAGTGGGAGACGGCAGTATCTGGCAGCGTAAGTCATGCCAAAGGAGTATCAACATAATCGCAATTTCCAGTCCGAGTAATACTCGCTGAATTTCCTTGGTACTAGTCATTTCGTCCACCAGAACAGGCAAATCGACCAGAGAACACAAGCAATTTACAGACGGTCAGTCGAGGTCACAAGTAGACAGAGTACACGAAACAGCAACGTACACGTATTTAGCAGTCAGGGCTTGAATCCCGGTCACTCATGGCACGTGTATTTATGCACCCACGCACCTGATCCCTCAGCTACGGCGGCCGATCGTTGTGGTTAGGGGAATTAACCAACCCAAACCTTATTTATTTATTTATTTATTGTTATTATTATTACAATCTGCTTTATTACCTTATTGGTTCGCCCCCTGAACAGCCTGCAGGCTAGAGGGGCGTGCACTATCAAGAGATCAAATAACAAAAGTCACACATCACATGAAGCGTGCACAAACACAAATTTCAAAATTACGATAGATGAAATTACAAAAGTATATACCGAACATGAATAATGCAATAATATATAATCAATAAGATATGCATAGGCCATGAGCAATGTAGATACTATTACGCAGTGTAGTTTAAAATAAAATAGTGTATATACATCTATATACAATTTTTGTATATAGATGTGGGAGCAGCAGAGCAGAGGACCGAGCTTATCAGGCCTTATAGGGCGGCATGATGGTAGGTGTCTTCAAACATCTGGCGTCTGCAAGACCTATCACTCACAAAGCCATCAGAGTTTATTTCAAGGATGTTGAAGAACTGTATGGTATTGCCTGGGAACATATTCTTTGGACCTGAGAGGTTTGTGAATGTTATTCTGAGAGGGAGTTGCCATTTTCATTGCTCGGCCTGTCTGGTTGGACGTCACGAAATAATCTCGTCAACAGAGGGGAAACGCACCGGGTGGAAATAACCTCAGTTAGAGTCCCGTCGATGATGTGAGGAAATTTTAGGCCTTTTTCACAACGTGGCCGAGTTAGCAGGTTTCAGGAGAGACAAACATGATTTTTTCTCCCGGAAACTCGGGTACGGCAAACAGAAAATAGACCACAGAATACAAGCAATATGCAGACAGTATATACGGACTATACGGCCTTAGTTGCTGATGCTACTAAAACCCTACTACTACTCATGCTACTCAGAGGGGGGGGAAATCAATTCAACCAGACAGCACTTTCGTTCGGGTGGACATATTCTTGGTAGGGAAAGTTGAACAATGGCGGTTAGCTATGATAGTTGCTATTATATGTGCTCTTGTTAAAAGTGTTTATAAATATGGTTTTAAAGTGCTTTCTTTAAATACTCTTGTGATACACGGATGTACTCTGATAAGGTCTACCCGATTTGACGATTTTTAATCACGGAAAGGTAATATCAAGCTAGATTTACGATAAATCTGTTTTGGCAGTTAGAGCATTATTTGTTCTATCAGTTCCAACTGCCTATGCTTATCGTAGCGCTGGTACTTCAAAATTTGAAGAGCTACTTTTCAAAATCTGCAAGGTATGGATGAAGGGGACTTCAAACAGGTGGAAGGGTATGTCTGGCTGATTAGTTTTATCTAAGTTTGGAACAAAATATCTTCTTAGCGGAGAAGATAATTTTAAAGAATTTTAGATTTATATAGTAAAGGCCTATACAGCCATTGTTAACGAAAGAAGAAGGCTTAGTAGTGCCCCTATACAGTTATTAGTGTCTTCTTATAATAATAATAAAAAAAAAACTGTTTATCAAAAGGAGTCAGATACACGCAGGGTTGATCTCACACGTGAAAAAATTTGTGGCGTTGAATTGAAAGAGGTTGCAGGTTCTAAAAATCTTGAAAGTGATGCTAAGGAGTCTGATCTCACTGTTGCTACAGAGACCACTAAGTCTGCAAATTTCAAACGCAGATTAAGGAAGAATTGGAATTCTTCGCGTAAGCTAGATTTCAAGATCAAAGTATATCTCGAGGTAAATTGTCACTGAGTCAAAGCAAAGAATCTTCTGAGGTCTCTAACTCTGGAGGTGTAGGTGAGAAGATACAGAAATACAGAATGGAGGAGGTTCTCTCGGGTAACGCTATCATGTTAGCAGAATTGGATAGTGAGGATAATAGAGATGATAAGGACATTGCACTTTTGACACCACGTAGATCTCCTGAATATTCCATCAAAACACGTCGTCAAAGGCGGTTATGCTACAGTGGAGAAGAAAGTTCAGTTGGATCACTGTGTTCATCGTGCAGTAGGTCTCCCGTTTTAAGACGAAATAATAAGAGGGAAATGAAGATCAATGCGCCTGAAAAAGAGTGGGATAAGGAATTACGTAAAATTAAGAAAAATGTTCTTATGGATTTGGCTGAAAAAAATGAAAATTCTTTAGCTAAAATTGAGTTAGGGAACGACACTGAAGCGAGTACCGTGTCATCGTGTTCAAAAGAAATTAGGAACGAAAACATGAATTTTAATTCTGTTGTCAAAAAACATGACTTCTAGGGAGAGAAACTGACTCGCGCAGATGGTGATTTCGGAGGAGATAATACTCATAGCTTTACAGAAATAACATTTAAATTACGCAAAGATTTAGAAGATTTCCATTTTGCCAAGGAGAGTGGTATCAATCGGAGTTCAATCAGAGGGATACTGTCTAGATGGGATCTTCTTGAAGCCATGGTTTTGGAATTTGGAATACAGAATGAGAAATTTAAGGAACGGATACAATGTATGCATTAATCCGCTCAGAATTATAAGCAAGATACGCATAACCGATAAAATCTGAAACTTTATAGTGATGTAGTTAAGGGTGACGTGACGTCTGTTGCAAAGGCCGTGGGCTCGAAAGTGATTTCCTCAGACGATGAAGCGGCTAGATCATATGATGAGCATGTTTTATTAATTCAAGCTAATGACGACTCTGTACTTAAAAGTAATGAAGATGACCGAATTGCTGTGGATAAGGAAATGAGAAACTGATTGAGAGCGGTCAGGATACGGAAGGTAAGAAAGTATTTGATGCTCCATCAGTATCCGCATTAATCTCTGCCCCGAAGAGGGCAAGAGGGAAGCACCCCGACTCCTGTCTCCCTCTACGTCTTACTCTGTCAAACATTGATTCCCTGAGGAACATGTTTCCAGCCAATTGTCTTCGGATCTTCAATAAATTTAGGATCCACCCTGATAGGTTCTGTGAAGACAAGCCCTACAGGAAGGAAATCCTCAAGAACTGTTACCAGATTATGAACCTATAATACTCACCTGCTCCTGGACAGACCCTTTTTTTTTTTTTTTTTTTTTAACTTGCCTATTTGTATATGACAAAGACTTTCTGTCTTCATGTAATCATGTATATTACTGTATATTTTGTACATTATTGTTTATTTAATCCTGTAAAAGTCTCGGGTCGAGCACGAATGTACCCTTGTTTATTGTACATTGTGTTCCTCGCACCTTACTGTATTGACACCCTTCTGGCACAGAGCCGTCCCGGGGTGACCCAAGGTTTCTTGGGAAATAAACTGATTTTAATAATAATAATAATTTGATCGTGGCATTGTTTTAGAGACACAAACTAAAAAAGACATAGAAGAAATAAAAAAGTGCGAACAATTTACACGGCTTGGATTAGCTTTTGGATTTCCCGAAAGATCTGGAATGAAGTTAATTGTGTATGACTTTAGTAAGGAAGTTCAGAAGGATGATCTTCTACGTGGCATGTATGAGAAAAATCTTTTACATTTGGGATTGAAAAAGAGGAGATGGTTGCTGAGGTCACTGTTCGCTTCATAAGTAGAAACAGGAGTGATTCCTGGAATAACTGCATTTTGGAGGTTTCACAAAGAATTAGAATTATAATGCAACAGCAGCGCTTGTTTGTTAGACTTATGTCACACAGGTTAAACGATTTCTATCTTGTGACTGTATGCTACAATTATAAGGGTTTTGGACATACTACCAAAACATGTAGACGACGAGATCCTACATGCAGACATTGTGCTGGGAAAGGCCATACATATAAAAATTGCAAAGACATTAACAAAGAGGCTGCGTGTTCGGACTGTATTGCTAGAAATGATGTGGGAGACCATTCTGTTCGTGACAAAAAGTGTCCAGAATATTAAAGAATTCTTAAACTAATTAAACTGCGTACGGCTGCTTCCTTTCGTAACTATGACCAACAGTCCAAATTACTGTAACTCAAATCAGTACACTCACAATATAAGTTCGTTTAAAGGTTTGAAAATAATGCAGCTGAATGCGCATCATTCTCCATGTGTTGCGGATGAAATAAAAATTGTATGTAAACGAGAAAATATCGATGTTGCTTGCATCAAAGAACACCTTATTATGTGAATGATAAGATAGTTGGTAATCCCCTTTCCTGTAGGGTCATATATAAGAAGTGAGATCATATATCCTGGTCATATATCCAGAAGTGAGAGCTGCAATAATTGTTGTTAATTCTTATTTAGTATTAACCAAAATTGAATCCTTATGTAGCAGTCATGCGGTTTTTGTTAACATTCAGTCTACTTTTGGTGCATTTGTATTTGTTTCAATATATTTTAAATACAACTCGGACATTCGCCCATATTTAGTTTATATGGATAGTGTTCTTGATAAGCTAGGGGATTTGCCTGTATTGTTTGCAATTGATTCTAATGCCGAGTTCACTTTGGTTCGATAGCACTGCTGATGATAGAGGGAAGGCTTTAGATGATATGATAGCGGAGCGGAAGCTTATGGTTCACAATCAACCTGGGGTGGAGTCCACTTTTTGGACAGTAAATGGTGAATCAAACATAGAATCAATCAAACGCAACCCTTACAAACTCAATTGGTGTTAGATTTGTCCGTGGATGGAAAGTCAAATCTGACTGGGTTTGAGTGATCACCGTGCGATATTTTATGAAATCAATACACTTAGGGAAACAGTGTTGGCTTGAATCAATTATGGCGCTTTTCTGTTAAGCATACCAATTGGGATAACTTTCAGAGAAGTCTTCAGCGTGAAATGATTGCGATCTCTTAGTTATCTAACATGACAGTTGAGAACTCTGTGGGGTTTTTGCAAAAACTCATCTATGATGCATGTGTAGCTGCTATGAAACGGAAACAGATAAAACATAGACCAGTTAACTGGTGGCCACATCAGCTTACTCTATTGAAAAAAACAGGTTAATAAGGCTATGAAGCAATTTCAGAAGAGCAAACGTAGGGAAAATGCCTTGGAAGTTATTCGATTAAAGAAGACTATCAAAGTCTTCGTAATAAGTATGTCCATGCTATCTCTAAACAGAAATATGACGGCTGGAAAACGTTGGTGAAAACAGCAGAAAATAATGACCTTTGGGGATCTGTTTATAAAATTTATACTGGCAAATTCAGAGCAGTTGCTGATGTTATATATTCTATTGGCAAGGGCACAAGTGAGACGTGTAGTTGGGAAGATTCCATGAGTGCAATCTTAGATCACCTTATAGGTAATGATAACATAGCTGATAACCCATGTGTTAATCTAGAACAACGTCATATGCAGGCGTTGAATGAGTCGTATGGTAACGACATTGAAGAATTACCCTTTACCCATGGTGAACTTCTCACCGTTGTTAAGTCCATTAAAAATAACAAATGTCCAGGTGTCGCGCTCTTGGTTTTGGATCTACTGGAGGGAAAGCTAATCAAAAGGTTCTCTAATATTTTATTCGAACGAATTGTTACAAGTTTTTAATAACTGTCTAAGAGATGGTGTATTTCCGTCTCCTTGGAAGGATGCACTGCTCAAGATTATACTAAAATCTCCAACCAAACCAACCAGTTCACCTGCTTCATATAGACCTATTGCATTGCTTCCTGGTCTTGGTAAAATTTATGAGAAGCTTTTAGCCATGCTGATTTCTATCTACCAAAGAAGTAATATTGGCGTTTCTAACAAACAATATGGTTTCACTCCTGGTGTAGGTACTGAGGATGTGCTTCACACTTTAGTTCGCAATGTTCGGGAATCGAATTATAAATATTTCTTGGGAATTTTTGTAGACTTTGCTGGAGCCTTTGATTCCATTAGTTGGAACAGTGTACTGATGATGTTGCGCATGACTAAATGTTCTTTTAATATTTTCTCTATAATTAAAGATTACTTTAGGGATCGCACAGTAACAGTTAAGTCTAATTTTGGATCAATTAAGTGTGACTTAAATGTGACTTGAGGCTGACCGCAGGGATCTGTCTTTGGTCCTTTAATGTGGAATTTGGTTTTGGAAGATTGGCTCAAGAGAGAATTTGACCACTCACGCACAATAGCTAATGCAGATGATATGGTAATACTTGTGCACGGAAAAACCAGAAAGCAGCTTGAAGTGAGGTCTGATTGCATATTGAAAAAAATATGCAAATGGTTTAATTTACATAGGTTCACAATCTCTACATCCAAAACTAAAATCATGATGTTTAAGGGTAAATTGACTCTTACTGAACCTCCGCTGGTAAGGTTAAATGGTATTTCCTTACAGCAGGTGTTAATGATTAAATACTTGAGAGTATATATGGTGGATAAAGGGAAAGCACTCCATTTGATTTATGATTGCATTTTTCTGCCGATTGTTATGTATGGAGAATCAATCTGGATTGGCCCTGCAATCAAAGTAAGCAACACCAGAAAGCTCTATTCTATACATCGAGTTATGGTTATGTTGAGGTCAGATCCGAAAGCACTGCTGCAAGCCTTGGGACAGGCATATTGAAGTCCACACAAAACTCTGTTTGGAGTTTTGGTGAAAGACTGGTTACTAACAACGTCTGCCATCCCAGTCTCATAGCATGAGAGTGATCTGCAGATAAGTATATTCAACAGAGCTGAATACACATATTTTGATACTTAACGGTCGCAGAGATGGCTTGAAATCTATCTTACTTACCCATTGCCACTTTAGTTGTGTGCCAATCTCAGCGACAGATATGTTGTTGTTGTTTTTGTAATAGGGTTTAGGAGCATCAGCAACTAAGGCCACATTTCTCCTTGTGTACTGTCTGTAAATTGTGTGTTCTGTGGTAGATTTTCTGTTTTCTGGACGGAAACCTCCACCGACTAACACAGCTGCGTTCTGAAAAAGGCCCATAAAAATTCCTCATGTAATCGACTGGATTAGATCTCAGGGCTTTTCCACTCGGTATGGGTAGGACGGCGATTCTTCCAACTGTGCTAATCACGAGAGCAGCAACAAATAGTTGAACACCACCTCCACCTCCTCTCTTGGATTCCCCAAGCTCTTATAGGAGGCGGAGACGAAGTGGCCGAGTAGCTAAGGCGATGGATTGCTATTATACTCTTATACTTATAGGAAGTAGTTTGTAATATTAGATGAAGTTGCCTCTCCTCCTTCAGCCATGCCTCAGCGAAGCAAATAAAGTCGAATTCCTTAAGAAACAAGACAGTCTGGAACGGGTGTAGTTTATGAGATAGGCTGTGCACATGTTGTAAAAAATAGTGCATCTGGGTAGAGTTCTTATCTGGGCATGGGCTGCAGATTGACTGCTATGCAGACTATTGATCGGTGGTCTTTCTAATTTCTTTTTGGTGCCGCCTAGCACTGAAGGGTTTTACGATGGTACCTGGCGGCAGCAATTCGAATCTAAGACGACGGGCCTAAAACTATCACAGCATGTGACTAGGAATGATGTCTAGGTTGGGTGTTTCGTTTTCAACGCGCTGATGACAACATTTATCCCTTATACTCCTTTTCAAAAAGAGCCTTGACACTATCAGCTCGCGTCGCAGGACTAAGTCTTCATACAAAATTATTCTCTTTTGTTTGTATAGCAGTTATGCTGTAGACATCTTCTAGTCTCGCAACTTGCGCCCTGCCAGTCGTGTTCGGTCTATATTCGGGATTTCTATTTCTTGATGGGGCTATCTGAGTTGTGATCTGGGTTAAGGCAGGATTGTCATTTGGACATTGCAGAGTTTCAGTTCTATTATTATGTTTTATGCTGAGTGCAAATATGTCCTGTTTACTGATGTAACCATATTAGTTTAGTTTTAGTTTTAATGTTTTATGATTCAGTTTTTTTTTTACTATATTTAATTGCTCTGTTTGGGTCGCAAAAACTTAAGCGGTTTTTGACCTCCCCCTCCTGAGTATAGGACATCTGTCTTCTTATGAAGACCTACAGCTTGGTTGTTGAGGTCTCCCTCCGCGCAGACAGGATGAAATGCTATGAAGGCTTTTTGGTTTTGCCTCTACTAAATTATAAATTAATGGTGTACTGTATGAAAGCTAGATTTTAAATGGCGGAGTTGTACAGCGTTCCTGAACCCACCAAACCTATAACTTACATACATACATACATACATACATATACATTGCTGGTTCCAAGAGCTACGACTATGTTGGAGAGAGTCTGCGCGGGTACACTGTGGTATCGTCACCGTCATTTTTAGGCCACGAATTTAATTATTCGGGGGAGGCCTAAAAATAATAGTTTGGTTTTATGTTGGAGATAGATGCCACTTGTGCATAAGCGATACTTCTAGATTGGGTTTGGTCGATAGGCTCTTGCCATACGGATATCTGACCAAGGTGAGGAGCCAGCCCAAATAGGGCCTAAATTTCCCTCTGCAGGAAGAATGCCGTCCTCCACCTGGTCCTTTGAACGTCGTGGTTCCTAGGAGGGACAAACCACTTTCTAGAATTTCCAGGTGAAACCTGAGCACTGGCCAACAGCGGTATTTCCTGATTCACTTTTTGGAATATAGTGGCCATAGTGCTATTGTTATGTGGTTCCTATGGTTCCCACAAATCTGTGTTAAGTACTCTGAGAACAACGCAAAGCCATTCGATGTGGGTTAGCATCAGCATAGGCATACCATGCAAGAAAGCAAGCTTATGCAGCCTTAGCATTAGCATTGGTAGCGGCATATGATACAGGAAAGTGTAAAATGTATTTAGTGTCAAACGGCAGCAGGGGTTTCCCCCATCTCCGCTACGATACAGGAAAGCAAGCTTATGCAGCATCAGCCAAAAAAAAAAAAAAAAACCCTCCTATTTCACCCCTCCATTCGTTCAAAATGTCTGTCCAGCTCAGCCTTAAATTTATTTAGGCTATCAACTTCCACAACAAAAGATGGAAGTCTGTTGCACCAATCATCCACCCGCTGGCTAAACGCAAATTTCCTCACATCTATTCTATAACTGTCTTTCCTCGATTTGAATCTATGCCCCTTCAGGTTCTTAATCTGAGCAAGAGGGAGAATCCCATCAGCATTCAGCTTGCTCAACCCATTCAAGGCCTTATACGCCTCAATCAGGTCACCTCCCAGGTGCCTATTCTCCAGGCGCTGCAATTTGCAGATCTTAAGCCTTTCTTGGTAAGAGCATCCCTTTGTTCCCCTCACCAATCTTGTTGCCCTTTTTTGTTCTAGCAACTCTACATCCTTCCTAAAATGAAGACTCCAGACGCGACCTAACCATTGTCTTTTACAACGGAATAATCATCTCCCTCTCCCAGCTAGCAAAATTCGTATATATCATTGACAAAGCTCCATGCCCAGGCCTGGCAGCGCCCGTCTGTACTGCTGTGCAAACTTCATATTTTACTGCACAATTATCCCCATGTCTTTATCACTTTCCACTTCCCTGAGTGTAGTTCCACACAGTTGGTACGTTTCACTTGGGTTATTGCTACCCATATGCAGTACTTTGCATTTGTCAATATTAAACTTCAGTTACCACTTCTCAGCCCATTTGCCCAACATATCTAGATCCTGTTGCAGTAGCGCACTGTCTTTATTGTCATTAACAATCCTGCCAACCTTTGTATCATCTGAAAACTTGGACATTAAGCCTGATATTCCCTCATCAATATCATTGATGAATAAACAAAACAACAATGGGCCGAGCACCGAACCCTGGGGAACTCCACTAATAACATTTGTCCACAAAGAGCAGTGTCCATTGATTACCACTCTCTGTCGTCTGCCACTCAACCATCCCTTTATCCCTTGTAGCAACGTGCCCTTAATACCATACCGCTCCAATTTCTACAGCAGTCTTCCATTTGCATCAGTGTCAAAAGTTTTCCCGAAATCCAAGTATATGATATCAAAATTATTTTTGACATTCAGTTCCTTTGTGACCACATCATAGTATCCAATAAAATTGGTCAGACAAGACCTCCTTTCAGCAAACCCATGCTGTATCTTAACTATTACTGCAGGCTTGTCTAGATGATCCTGCAATGCTTCTTTAACCAGTGACTCCATTATTTTCCCCGGAACACAAGTTAAACTAACAGGTCTATATTTACTTGTGTTGACTTTTTGAAACCCCTTTGTGAATTGGTGATATAAGCTTCTGGCATTCTCATCTGCAAAGAGAGAAATTCTCAAGGAGAGAAATTCAAGGAATTCTCAAGGAGAGAAATTCAAGGCGAATAACACACGAGGAGTTATTCTCCTTGAATAACTCCTCTGTGTGAATGTAGATGCAAAATACTCATTCCATTTATAAACTTCTGAGCATGATCATGAGCATGGTCAAAACATTTATGTTAAGTGGACGAATCTGAGTTTATATAAGTAAAGAACTCTTTGCTGTTTTTCTTTGCATCCTTTGCCAAAGATTTCTCATAAAATGCCTTCGCCTGCCTAACCTCCTTTGTGACTTGATTATAGTCTAGCTTATATCTGCCATAGGGTTCTGTGTCGTCTGATAATTTACATGCATCCCATGCATTTTTCTTCTCTGCCACGAGCCTCATTAATTCATCTGACATCCATTTAGGCCTAAACCTTGAACAGTATTTCTTAGTTGGTATGAAAAGCCTAATAGCCTCGAAGATTAAGTCCCTGGGTTGTTTGTGTTGTGTTTGTTGTTTGAATGACCTCTTCGTTACTGGGAGGCGCGATCACCAGGAATGAGCCTTGGAGCATCTGTCCACTGGCACGAGGAGCTGGACCAGTGAATAAATACAACAACTGGTGTGCCGTCGACACTCTTGCAAGAGCGACATTGAAGTGTGGGTGGGGGGAAACAGCAAAGAAGAGACAGGAATGTGGAAGACAAGGAAGACAGCGGGGGATGGCAGATTGTAGTCATCACCCAGGTGAAAAGGAACAGGAAAAGTGCTAGATGCAGTTGGGGGAGTCCCAGAGAAGGACTGTGGGTAGGGAGAAGAGAACAGGTCAAGTTCAAATTAAAGAGTCAGAGTTCGCCACAATGGCGAATCACGGAGCGGCGTCGGCGGGGCACCTAGTTTGGTGACCCCTAAGGATTATCCCATCCTGGGCCAGCAGAAAGAGTGGGCTAGGAGCCCAATTTGCAGATTCATGACTGGGAGTTTCCGGTGCTGGGTATCAGTTGCTGTGTGGAGGAGGTTGTCCAGGAGTAGTGTTAGGAAGTTGCGAGTGATGCCAGCGATGACGAAAGACCTTGTTGGCATAAGTGGTCAGGCTCGGAAAGCGTCGCTAGATTCCAATAACTTGGTTTCTGGCCAAAGTGATGTAGTATGTAGGTCTAGGGGTAGTTGGGTTCTTAGATCTAAGTATACGTTGCATAAGTGAATCACGTGGTCCCTGTCTTCAGGTTCTCCGCAGGTACAGAGGGCATCGTCGGCCAGGCCGAACTCTAGAAGGCGTCTCTTGAAGGACACGTGACCAGTTTTGGAGTGGACGAATCATTAATATCCCTTGCTCGGATACAAGCAAGGGATTGGTTCTGTGGTTTACATAGACGAAGTGTGGACCGTCAGCCAATCCAGTCGGTTCTGCGGGGGATGGAGAGTGAGACAATTTAATTTTCACGAACATCGGCTGGCTAGAAGATATTTTAACGTCACTGATGAACTGCTTAATGTCACGAAGGTGGACTTTCGCTTCATCCAAGCTCTGTTGGATGACTGCATTTTGATTTCGTAGCTGATTTTTCTCCGAAAATAACATACAGATTCAAGTTTGGATCTGGGTGGACCTCTCTAAGAGAAAGACTGTAGAGACACTATTGGAATCTTGGTGATTTCTGCAATCTGTTCACACAGGGTAGTTTTAATAACTGTGGAGATTTCAGTTATGGGTCTGAAGGTCGTGTGTTGTTTCCGGTTCTTGTATCAGTAGGCGATAAGTTTCATCCAGGTTTTCAACTGGGTGTTCTTTATCTAATGTTTCGTAGCTTTTGCCAGAAGAAATGTTCTCGTTAGTTTTCAAATTGACATCCTCTTGTTTACTTGATATTTAAGAATATCGGGTTCTTTTCTGCCACTTGTGGGATATTGTGGTCACTTTTTTCCCGACAACCTGAGCATTCTCATTTTTATCTTCGTCGCTTCCCGATCTTTTTAATATCCACTGTTAGACAGTATTCACAGAAAAACCTACAGCAGAAAATGCTCTTGATGTGGATTTCCGTTTCCTTACTGGAAATTATGCAGATCGGTAGCTTCATCAGGTCTAATTTACCTTGCATTATTTATTTATTTAAAAAAATATACAGCATTAAGGAATTATTTATTTATCTAAAACAAAAATAAACAAATTTTCTGTTTATACTCCACGATGACTCCTCTGGAGCGTTATACCCCAGGTTTAACGCTTCATAGGAGTTCACAAGGCAGAATACAAGAAACAGCACAGTATTTAGTATTCACGCGCGCTTCAGCTCCGGTCAGTCATAGCGTGTGTCCTTATTATTATTTTTTTTTTTTCCAGGAGCATTAGCAACTAAGGCCATATTGCTCCGGGGATATGCGGTGGTCATTCCCTGACCTTTCCGCATCCTCCGTATTTGGTGTTTGTTGTTATTTGGTTTTTAGGAGCATTAGCAACTAAAGCCATATTGCTCCGGAATATGCGGTGGTCATTCCCTTGATCTTTCCGCATCCTCCGTATTTGGTGGTCACGGGCTCGAATCCGGGTCTAATCAAGAAGCTTGTGCTACGCACTGCTGCTCCTGCCCACCTGGCTACGGAGGCGCCATGTATCCTTATGCACCCTCGACGACTTCTGACGACTCAACTGGGGTGGCTCTGTTGTGGTTCTTCTTATACGCTGTTTTCAAAGAAAGTGCATCACACCTTAAAATTGTAATTGTCGTCCGAATAACGTAAGTATATGGCAATATTTCTTACAGATTACATCAGATAATATTGACACGCGTATGTGATGACGTAATATTGCATCAGCGGTTACTTTCAACTATATAAGCACGCTCTGCAAGAGTTGCAGTCGTTCCTTGACTGTGTCAGCATGGCGAGTTACGTGCAGTTGACGCCACGAAGAAAGAATGCTATTGTAGCTTTACGTGAGGAAGGATGTCCTTCCCGTCATATTGCTTATAGAGTGTCTTGTAATCAGTCGACAGTGAGTAGATTTCTTTCCGAACTCAAGAATACTGGTTTTGCTGATAGGAAAAAAGAAACCGGACGCAAACGAGTCTCTACGCCAAAACAGGACCGCGTTTTGAAGCGCTTATGCCTTAAAAACTGTAAAGCTTTTTCGTCTGAGCTGAAATGGGAAGAACACACAAGAGTGGTAGAAAATACAGTAACAGTCAGAAGACGCCTCTCCAAAAATGGACTCGCAGCCCGTCGTCCTAAAAAGAAGCTCCGCTCACACAAAAAATTAAAAAGGCCTGATTAATTTCGTGTAAGGAGCATGTCAAATTGACCCCCGAGCAGTGGAAGTCAGTTATTTTATCGGATGAGAAGAAATTCAACCTGCATGACTCTGATGGGAGGAAAACGATTCGCCGTAGACGTGGTGAAGAATACCATCCAGACTGTATGGTGTCTACATCGAAATTACGTACCAGCCAAATGATATGGGGGTGCATTTCGTATCGCGGAGTAGGTAACATGCAGTTTAACATGCAGGTAACATGCAGGTTCCGTAAATGCCAATGGATGTCTGACTATATTGGAAGGCAAATTGCTGCCAACCATTAGAGACCATTCCAACTTGCCAAGTAATTGCATCTTTTAGGATGACTCTGCGCCTTGTCACCGGGCGAAAAGTGTAAGTCGGCACTTCTGTTGTTACTTTAACTTCATTTCTGCATTAGAGGTTCTACAGTAATGTGTTTACATTTATTACAGGTGAAAAAATGGTTGGAAGAACGATCCATTACAACTGTTAGCTGGCCAGGAAACAGCCTGAACCTCAATCCTATAGAGAACTGTTGGCATCGTGCGGAATCTGCAGTTGCCAGAAAGAAACCAGAGACCCTTCGTGAACTTAATAATTCGTGTTTGGAACCACGAACTATCAGTTGATTATCTTCAGAAATTGATCTTGTCAATGTCTCGACGGTGTTGCTGCTGTCATTAGGGCCACACGCGGTTCAACTAAATATTAGTTTGCACCTGGTGAACTTTTCATTTTGTTTTCCATTTAAAATGATAAACTGAAGCAAACCCACGGCTTCTGATAACATTTCAGTCATACTTGTCGTGTTTGCAAAAAACTGTTGCATAAAGGTTGCAAATGCTCATTTCTGAATATTTTGAGAGCACATGTCAAATATTACTTAGCTTTGCCTTAACTATTAATAAATATCTTTGGTTTATATTTCTATTTGTGATGCTAGTCATTAATGTAACGTACCATCGCGAAAAGGGGTTAGAAATGGGAAATTCCTAGGTGATGCACTTTGAAGAGCAGTGTATATGAAGAGCATTGCGCTACTTCATTATTATTTTTCCATTGCTGTAGCAAAATAATAAATTCTAATTTATATCAAATAATTTTGATTCAAAACTTGTACTTTTTAAAGTCACTATAATTCTTAAATCAATTTGTTTATTAATTGATTTATTTTTTTATGTATTTTAATTTATCGGTACGCAATGTGTATGTAAAATTTCTAGTGGTATCTTTTACACAAAAATAATTCTCGTGGTATAAAGGAATCTGTAGGCAATAAAAAAATTAAACGTATAAATAAAAAATGAATGGAACAGAAAGTACAATTGTTCCTTCAAGAGAACGAAATGAAACACAGAACGCTTCAGACAGCCAATTAAAAATGTTCAGTTTCTTCTTAACAGTAGCGTCACAGTAGTCACAGTAGCGCTAGCTCTCTCTCTCTCTCTCTCTCTCTCTCTCTCTTTTGATTTGACGATATAATAGGTGATGCCTGGGTTCGAAATATAATGGTGTACTAAAAACCAATACAACCAAACTCTCTATAATCCCTTTCCCTACAATGCCTTAAACAACTATTGCCACAATAAATAAACGAAAACAACTACTGAATTTTTTTTTTCAACTTTCATCTTTAATTTACACTGAAATAATAATAAAAAAAAAAAAAAAAAAAAAAAAAATTGGAAATTTCAAAAACACTCCATTTTAATAAAACGCTCTAATGTAGAAATAAACTAAAATATTCTGTCACACACCAAATCACGAGGAGCAGAAAAATAGTTAATTTAAGATGATCATGTAAAGTACGCTGAATTTTGTGTGAACTGCTAATTACTCACAAAGCACACACGCAACACTTCTTCCCCGTTAAAATAACGCCGCAGGTCAAATCTCGCGCTGCGTTAATACCAAATCCCCGAGGGGATTCTTACCACACCGTTCGCTTCTTGAGTCTATCTAGGGGAGAGAGAGAGGGAGAGCATGATTCTCTCACGGAAGGAAAGCCTAACAGGACAACGACCTCCGCCGTTCTCGGAGCCTGACCTCGAATTCATGCGTTCCATGAGAAGTTACTGAAAACAGTTGGAAAACGTAACGGTGAGCGCAGCAGCCTCAGCACTCTTTAATTCCTTGCTCATGCGAGCAAGGAATTAAAGAGTGCTGAGGTTCAGCTGCTGCTATTGAATTCAGGCGCGCTAGAAAGGAAGGAACGTTTATCCTTTCCTAGAGATACAAATTATCCTCTAGTCTTCTCTACGCTCCACCGCAGCTTTTTGTACAGAAGGATAAATCTGGAGAGAAATGGAAAAAAATGTCAATATTTTCCGCTAAAGTTTTTAAGGTGTGGAATGTCATGTACGGAAATAACTAGAAAGATGGAGTTAGGATAAATGTAATGCCAATAACCCCAAGACAAATCTATTATTTGTGATTCCGGATTTCATTGAGCAGACTCTCAGTAAGTGTCAGTAAAAAAAAAAAAAAAAAGAAAAGAAATTCGTACCACAGAAGTGACTCCAGACAGAAAGAGCTCGTTTATGTTAAAATTTAGCACTTGAACCGCCAACAACTTGAAGATCAACAAACAAATGTTAGAATAGTGAATTGATGATGACATTTTACTCAGAGTCCAAGATATAAAATGAAAATCAGGAGACTCCTGGACACGTTCAATGAATGCTACACAGGTTTCTAGTGGATATTCCTGAAACTTATGACATCATCGGCTGCATTTAGACTGAACTATTCCAACCCTCCTGTTGTTAACCACTTGTTCGTGTCACGGTCATATTTGTGTTTGGTTAGCTATTATTTCGTGTTTATCACCTTGTCAATACACTGAAAGCAATATATAGCCAGATTTAACAGAGATCTTGGGTCTGGGTGTGATTCCAACACACTTCATGAAAAGGGATTGTGCAGTTAACGCAGATATTTATGTGGCGGTTAATTAACCCTAACCTACTGACACGAATCATTTATGAGCCCTAATGTTACATGTGGGAAAAAATCAAGAGGTATCAATGATTTCAACCACCTGCATAAACGAATGAGAAACGAAGATAGCATTTCGAACTAATTCTAACACGCTTTAGAAGGTTAACACAAGTCCTGCCCACCTGGCTACGGAGGCGTAGCCAGGTGGGCAGGAGCAGCAGTGCGTAGCACATGCTTCTTGATTAGACCGGGATTCGAGCCCGTGACCACCAAATACGGAGGATGCGGAAATGTCAGGGAATGACCACCGCATATTCCCTGAGCAATATGGCCTTAGTTGCTAGTGCTCCTAAAAACCAAATAACAACAACAAGTGCTTTTCACACAACTATAAAGATGCGTGTTATAGTATCCTATCTAAATCCAAGGACACTTGCAAACTCCTCTCACACGAATATTTCAGTCGGTTGAAATATTGGGATTGTACTAAATATAAAGCGAGGAAGGAAACATCACAACGAAAGGGGCTCACATCTGGTGAGTATGGGCTTGGCACACCCAGGGTCCTGAGCTGGACATCATCATTCTTCTCTTTTTTGGTGATTCCTTTCTACTTCTATCTCTCTGTCAGGGTAACTCGGAATTTCTTGCCCTCAGAAAGCCCTCAGGCTTTCTTGCACCACATGGCTAATAATAATAATAATAATAATAATAATAGAGAAGTAGAGAAGAGAAGGGAACAGAACAGAACATCGCAGTCTAATTGTATCCCTGGAATCTTGGGAATGTCAATAATAAATTAATAGTAAATGCTGATATTCCTGTTAATCGAAAACCGGCTAAGATTGGTTGGTCTGATTTGAAGTTCACGCTAGTGTTACAACTATCACAGGTCGGAAAAGGAACGAATATCGGAGGGACAAAAAGAGAAGACAGCCTGGATGCATGGGGAACGCATCCTGGTGTTTTAATTGAGGATGGAGGAGGGGCTTAATATATATATACTGTATGCGTTCTTGGAAGGAAAACCTGATGCCTTCGCGCTAGCAAAATAATTCCAACCAATGATTTTCTTTGCCGCGTGGAAAAGAACTGAGCTTGAATCTCGTCAGGGCGGGTGGAACTTTTATTGACTTTGCGGGGGTTATAATTTTTTTAAGGCAAGGGTTAGAATTTTTTTTAAGGAAGAGCATAGCCCCAGTTTATAGGCAACATTGAGCAAATTAAGTTTGCTGCTATAGTAAGGAGAAAAATTCGACTCGTGTGTCAAGGCTATTTACCAGCTTCTCTGCGTCGCGCTCACTGTGCAATGTTGCCGCTTCTCATCAACAAACTGTTGGTCAAAGAAACATTGTTTAAACAATTTTAGCAATCAGTATCAGGAATTATGTGGGCGAAAGGCACTTTCAATCGCCTGTTCAGTTTCCCCTGACTTTTCCCCATCGATTTCATATTGTGGAGGCATTCCCACGAGTTTCCTTGGTATTGCACTACGCACTTTAACTGAAATTCATACCACTCCAATGGAGAAGTATATCGCAATTTACTTAAAATGTATGTCATTTGATAATAAATGTGCACAATTGCCTATACCGCGGTACGGGTAGTGGGCATGTTTTAAATAAATAGCGGTATACGTCCTCAAATGTGTAGTACAGTACCGAAGCAACTCGATATGAGATCGGTGGACTTAGTAGCGAACATGCCACGTATAAAGTAATATGAACTACACTATCAGTCCGTACGTATCTTTTGTTTCTTTTAAGCTACATATTATTTGATTTGTCTTTATTTATAATGTAAAAGTAATGTAAGGTAATTCATTAATGCAATAAATTAATTAATGTAAAATTGATTAGAACTGAGAGTGTGTTCTTCATAACATTTCTGGTTATATCTACCATGATTTTGCACTTTATGAAAAATCATGGTATTTCTTTGATTATTATGTATTGAGACTGTAAGATGCTAGAATTCTAAGTTTCGATCCATAAAATATTTTATTATACCACTATAATGAATAACACGATAATGATTGGCTTGTTATGTCAAGGTATATACACTACAGAATGAAAAACATTCTTTCTTCTTGAGGATACTTCACCATGCAGTGGAGCCACCAGGGGGACCTTTCACAATTTCCAAATCAATCCTATATCCCAGCCTGCAGCTTTCACCTTGAAGACAATGAGCAGTGGCAAAAAAGTCACATTAGCCCAATTCCTCACTCACTCTCACACACACGCGATGGATGCACTTAGCTTGGTTGGCGCATTATAGCCTTAGTAGCTAATGCGCCAATAAAACCAAAACCAAACCACTTAGCTGGGAAAATAGTTTGTGTCATGCCAAACCATAGAGTCCTCCAGAACTACACTATTCTGCCACTTTATCAGGTACACCTACCTAGTAGCGTATTGAGCCTCCTTTAGCCTTCAAAACATCCTGAATTCGTCTAGGCATGGATTGAACATGATGCTGAAAACGTTGTGCAGGAATGGAGTACGATGCAGACATGAGTGTGTCACGCAATTCCTTGAAATGAGACGGAGGAGTAGGCCTGCAGCGAACAGCCCTTTCCAGCTCATCCCAAAGATGTTCAATAGGATTGGAATCCACAGACTGAGCGGCCACTGCAGAAAAGAAAAGTCATTGTCATGTTCCTGGAACTATTCCATAGTGATTCGGGCTTTCTGTACCGGCGCATTATCCTGCTGGAAGTAACCATCTGACAGGATAAACTGTCAACATGAACGGATGTACTTGGTCAGCAACGATATTTAGGTAGGATGTGGCATTCAGACGTGAATCTATTGGGTATCAATGGACCCAACGTGTGCCAAGAAAACATTTCCCCACACCATCATACTGCCTCCACCGCCTTGCACAGTAGTCGTCAGACATGACGGGTCCATGGATTCATGTTGTTTTCGCCAAATTCTGAGCCTTCCATCAACATGATGCACCAGGAACTTCGATTCGTCAGACCAAACAACTGTTTTCCAATCCTCGATAGTCCAGTGCTGGTGTTGTTGTTCCCACAGGAGGCGTGCTCTCTTGTTCTTCATTGATAACAAAGGTACGCGGTGTGGCCGTCGGCTATTGTAGTCCATTCGCTACAAAGTGTGACTAGAGTGTAGAGTGTGTTTAGTGTCAAACGGCACTAGGGGCTTCCCCCAACTCCGTGTACTATACATTGTGGGTGTGAAACAGAACACTGTCAATGCCAGAGGTTTAAAAGTGTATGGATTTTTTACATATGTAATGTCGTGTACCGTTGTTCCGTTGGTCATTTAGTCGCTGGGCCTCTAATGGAACCCAACGTTGTCCACACTCCGCCTCGTGGAGGCACATCAGTTACACCACCATTATAGTTATTTACTCTGGCAGGTCCTGCCACCTAATTTCCTGAGATTTCAGGGGCTAGGACCTAAAAATAATAAATAATAAATAATAATAATAATAAATAAATAAATAAAATAAAACGAAAGAAAAAAAAACGTTACAGAGAGGGGTCAGCCGAAAGGAGTACTATTTATATGAATTGATGTTATTAAGTTTTTGGGTGTAGGGCTCAAGCAATTTAGAGATGATTCGGACACTAGTAGTTGTAAATTAGAGAGAGGGGTGGGAAGACTGGAAGCTGGAGGGTAAAGACAGAGATAAGGGGTCCATAGAGAAGATGACCCCCAAATCAGTGGAGCAGGTCCATGCCCCACCAGAGGGAAAAGGGGGGCGGTGATGGGGGGAGGCAAAGGACCACGCAAGGGAGCGTGGCTAGGAAAGCCTAATGGCAGCATCTGAGCTGTGCTGGTGGTTGTCACTCCTGGGACAAATCAAGGAAGGAGTTGTATGGCTCTATTCCTGCAGAGATTTACGGCTGAGATAAAGTTCGTTGCCTGGCAAAAAGGTCTTGGGCAAACTTGGAAAAGGCGGGGTAGTGTTGCTCGTGTTCCAGAAAATGATTTTCTTGATCGTGCGGAAGGTAATGAGTCTGTGTAATGAGAATGGGTCGAAGGTCTTCATAAAGCGGGCAGTGGTACATAAGGTGGTCCCAGGTTTCCTGGGATCCACAGTTACACAGATGGTTGTCCGTTATATGGAAATAAGTTAGTTTTTCACGAATGGAACCGTGCCCTGTGAGAAGGAAGGTGGTTTGTAGGCCTGGGGAGAACCATGTTAGGCATTTGGGATAAACTGTTTGGACTTCTGGAAGAAATTTTCGGGTTGTGGCACCCTTTGTAGACTCCGTCCACCTAGTCTGCCAGACCTGCGTTAATGGGTGATAAGTCTCTTTTCTTCTGCAGTCCTGTTGTTCAGTGGAGCAGAGGTGAGTCTAATATTGTGTCTGATTTTCCTTTGGAGAGTTGATAGAGTAGACGTGTGCGGATAATTTTTAGGTCTAAAGGTAGTACACCTGCTAGGACCTGCAGGGCATAGGTTGAGACTGTGCGACAAGCTCGTGTTATTGTTAGGAGGATAGAGCGCTGGATGGTTTCTAGTTTTTGGCGATTTACGACGGTCTGCGTCTTTGCGAACCACACCCCGGAGGTGTAAGTGATGATAGGAATGAAAACTGCCTTATAGAAGAGCGCCACGGTGCGCTTTTTGAGGCCCCAGTTCCGCCGAGTTACCCTGGCCACTAGGGCAGTGTAGTTTGTGATCTTCTTACGTAGATTCACAAGAAGCGGTAGGAAAGATAGATTTTTGTCAATGACTGCTACAAGGTATTTCATTTGGGGTTGCAGTTTTATCGTAGTGCCATGGATCTTTATCTGCGGCGGTCAGGTTGGTGCAAGCGTACCCCGCAGTAAGACAGAACAAGTCTTAGCAGGTGAGATGTTCAGTTGGTTATGAGTAGCCCATTCTTGTAGCACTGTCAGCGCACGATTTGCATAGGTCTCTAAGAGAGCCATGGAGTCTGCTCCCAGCATCAAGATCAGGTCATCCGCGTACGCTTGTGATTGGACTTTTCCAAGGTCGACGTTCAAGGAGTCATCATATAGAAACATCATCTTCACCATGATGTTTCTATCTTTATATCTGAAAGATAGAAACATCATGGTGATGCAGTTATATAGGTTCCTACTGATGCAGTTATGTAGGTTCCCTGGGATGTAGGCTCGTCTGAGTCGACCCAGGACACTCGGCCAGCATAAGACGTCGAATGCCCCGGCGAAGTCCACGGATATTGCCAAGAAGTATTTATTGTTTCAGTTTTTGGCTGTGGCTATAATATTTCTCAGTGCATCAACAGTTAATTTTCCTGGCTTGAAACCAAATTGGTTTGGGGCTGCCAGCCCTGCGGTTTCGTAGTGGCTTTCTAATATCTGGCGAAGGAGCTGCTCAAACACTTTGCTTAGGACGGACAACAGAGCAATAGGCCTACAGGATTCTGGCTGTTCTGGTCGTTTTGACGGATTCTTGACTATTAGGCGAAATAATGCAGTTTTCCAATCTGTTGGGAATGCCCCACGTTTCAAGCAGTGGTTATAGAGGTTTAGAATGAGATCAGGTTCATACTCAATGACTTTTTTGGCAATTTCTGGCTCAATTAGGTCTTTTCCGGGAGATTTCTTATTCCCGATTTTGTAGGCTGCAGCAGTGAGCTCCTGTATAGTGAAGAGTGGTTCTACCACTGTGGTGTGATATAAGGCATTTTCCCTCTCCAGTTGAAGTTGTTCGGTGGTGCGATCCGGGCATAGTTGCTTAAAGATGACATGCAAAATATTACAGATGGAGTCCTGCCACGTCGTTGTCATCTGTCCTTCAGTTGTCTTCGTGGCGGGAATGACCTCTCCCTTAGGGAGTTTTCTATTTGTTATCCTATAAACTAAACATCCCCCATGGGTCACAGTTGCCCACATTGGAGACAAAAGTGCGACTAGTGGCCCATTGCGATATTTTGTTCTGCGCACCAAGATGTACTGTAGCTAGAACTTTTTCCGCCCAGGGCGATCCCTGAGTTTGCCGCCCCTCTCAATATACACCAAAAATACTACAAAAAATCAAAACGACATATAGGGAAATAAATTAAAACACTTATGTTTATTTTTGAAGTAAAACTTTAATTCCAACATTCTAAAATGTTATTTTTCTTACTTTTCTGTTAGCAAAATCGTCGGTGACATTGTCGAAGTCTATTTCATCACTCAGTTGCTGTTCTACAGACAGTATGGCAAAATTTCTTAAACGCAAGGTACTCATTGTAGATCTTAGGTAATTCTTAATCAATTTTAATTTAGAAAAACTCCTCTCACAACTAATAAAAATTTTTAAAAATTAAAAAAAAGTTAAGTAATAAAAATTACTAAGTTAACATAAACAGAAGAATCGTCGAAAATTAAATTGTCTCACGTGAAAAGTGCCGCCCGGGGCGGATCGCTCCCTACCACAGTACACCACAGACACAAAGGTTGTATTCTTACGTGATGTGCGACATTGTGGCCCGTCTGTTTGCTTGCACAATTCTAGCCATCCTCCTCTGACCTCTCTCATCAACAAGTGATTTTTTTTTCCACAGGAGTGCCGTTCAGAGGTTATTTTATTTGTTATTTGGTTTTTTTTTAGGAGCATTAACAACTAAAGCCATATTGCTCCAGGGATATGCGGTGGTCAATCCCTAACCTTTCCGCATCCTCTGTATTTGGTGGTCACGGGCTCGGTCTAATCAAGAAGCGTGTGCTACGCACTGCTGCTCCTGCCCACCTGTCTACGGAGGTGGCCCGTTGAGAGGTTGTTTTCTGTTCGTTGCACTATTCTCGATACACCTTTGAAACTGTAGTGCATAAAAATTTCAGGAGAACTGCTGTTACAGCGATGTCCACCACGTCATGCACCTACTACCATGCCACGTTCGAAGCCCATTAGATCACTCCTTTTCTCCATTCTTGCTAAACGTACGCTGCAGAGGTGTACCTAATAAAGTGGCAGCACAGTGTATATGGTTTGGCATGACACAATTGGGAAGCAAATTTTACCATACAATAAACCAAAATAAATTAAAAATACAGATATCATTTATAGCACGGCCCGCAATTTTTCATTCTGAATTATCCCTCCTAGCAAAATGGTTGTTTCATCACTGTTGAAAAGGAAACTTCATACCTTTAGAGGTAATCCGGTTGGTTTTGCTGAGGGATTTACTTGTTGTTTGTTTGTTATTTGGAGCATTAGCAACTAAAGCCATATTGCTCGGGGACATATGCGGTGGTTATTCCCTGACCTATCTGCATCCTCCGTATTTAGGGGTCACAGTCTCGAACCCCGGTCTACTCAAGAAGCGTGTGCTACGCACTGCTGCTCCTACCCACCTGGCTACGGAGGCGCCGAGGGATTTACTATCTGATTGTCATGTGTAGGTTATTCTTATTGGGCGTAGGAATGCTGGAATGCTGCTAGTCATCTAACAACACCTAAACAGATTGTTGACTTTGAAGGTGAGGTTTCTTTCTGTGATTTTCGACTTATGCATAGGCAATGAGTAAAATTTCGGTGTTTCCTCTGCTCTGAAGTTTGAAATACGCAAAATCATATTGGGAATTGTGAAATATTTTGGGTTTTTATTAAGATGGAACATAAAAACTACGCAAAATACTGCTAAAAACGAATAAAATAAATTAAAGTTAAGCAAACTCCTACTCCATACTTCTATTTTATTTTATTTTATTATTATTGATTTTTTTTTTTGTTTCGATGTTAATGTAACTTAAATCATCAACACTATTCGTTAAAAACATAAAAAATGCACAATATAAAAGTTCTTGCAAGCAACGACTAACTAAAGAACAAATAGCGAACAAAAATGAATATAATAACCTAGAAAATATTCTGGTAAAATCGTAGAGTAATAGATAAATTTAAATGCATAATTCACTAAAAAGACTAATATAAAGTTCTAATATAAAAGGACTAATATATACATTACTAAATTATCTTAGTAGTTCCTTTGGTGATAAGATATTGATATTAGCAATAAAGGAACTAAAGGGGAGGGGGCAACATCTCGCAATGGATGTGTTCTTAGAGACCTGCCATCGTTCGTCACAAAATTATTGACTCCATAACTGGTTGCATGCAGGCCCTCCTATTTCAATTAAAAATGGAGCCCCATATTATGGGTACTTCAATATATGGGCGATGGCCGAAATCAAGGGATAGTCTAAAATTTCAATATTATATCAGGGAGCAAGGTTGAGATTATAGATCAATTTTATATCAAACATATTTAAATGTCCTTGAGTTAAACCTAATTTTTTGTTTTTAATTCAAATTTTAGCTCGCGGTTAGAAGCGCTGCATATATGAGTGGCAAGCTGTTGTTGTTATTTGGTTTTTAGGAGCATTATCAACTAAGAGTATATTGCTCCGGGGATATGCGGTGGTCATTCCCTGACCTTTCCGCATCCTCCGTATTTGATGGTCAGGGACTCGAACCCCGGTCTAATCAAGAAGCGTGTGCTCCTGTCCACCTGGCTACGGAGGCGCCTGAGTAGCAAGCAGAACCGTCTTTTCCATTAGGCACTGTGCATAGAACCTATGAAGTTTGTAAGGTCTAAAAAAAACAGAAACCCTGTTTTGTTATCTGTTAATTAAATATTGCTGATCAGTGTGCTAAATTTTGTACATTTACGAAATGTATATATGTACATTTGGACTTTATTGTGATAAAGTTGTATTCATTACCACATGTAAGGCCTTCGGCTGTTGCTGTGTAATTTTTATTAATAAAAAATATTAATATTAATTAATTAAAAATAGTAATATTAATAAATTAATATTTATTAATTATTAAATTAACAAATTATTAATTAATAAATTAAATTAATTTGTAGAATTTCATTCCAACAATAAAATTCTACACATTAATTTTCAAATGCCAATTCCTAAAATAAATTCTTTCATTCTTAGGCTTTTCTGTTAGCAATGTCATTAAAAACGTCATCAAAGTTCGTATGGCGAGTAAGAGCTGGAATAAGTTGTGAAAATAATTCGAACCAAACTTACAGAAACGCTCTCGAATTTCTTTAAAAACAAAAAATTATGTTTAACGCAAGGATATTTAAATATGTTTGATATAAAATTATGAGGTCTCGGAATGAAGGGTACCCAGGGCCTACAAACAACAAACTAAGGGTATCTATAATCCACGAAAACACCAAAACACGACCACTAGTGGCGGATTCCATTTTTAATTAAAATGGAGGAGGATCCGCACTCAACCTATTATGGAACAACGTTGTGGTGAGCGATGACAAATTTCGATGACAACTGTTGAACGATGTTGTGTTTCCTGGGCGTTTAACGAATGACTTCTTCCTTTCTTCTTTTATTTTCCCTTTTTCTTCTTCTTCTTCTTCTCCTCCTGCTAATATTTATGCTGCCCACGATCCATACAAATTTGTGTTCGAACACATGTTTCGAGAAAAGTATCTACCTTTCTATTTAAGTAGGGGTATGCCTTGCCATCCTTCTAAGCTGATGAAAGACCACTCCGTTACGAAAGCTGCTTATCTATATTTGCTTATCTTATTTATATTTGCTTATGTCCGGAACGCTCTTTGAACTTGAATAACAAAAACTAAACAAGCTTTTGACCTGGTTCCTTTTCAAATATTATTTAGTAGTAATTTTGCAATTACTGCTAAATAATATTTGAACAATATTATTGTTCAAATATTAAACAGTAATAGTGAGGGGAAAAAACCCAAATAATTTTCCGACAGATTTTGAAATCCCGAGAATTGATTTACTTCCCAGTGAAACTAAATTGTCGTTTACTTTGAAAAGAAGACCATTTATTAACTTTTGTCATCATCACAATCAACAAATCGCGGGGTTAGGCCTTCAATGATTGCTGTTTTCTCTCATTCCTAACTTTACGTAACAGTTTACAGGTCCAGATAAAAGAAAAAAAAAAAAAAAAAAAACAAAACGCAGTTTCCAACATCCTCTGGCACAATGAATACTCACAGCTTCAAGAATTCTTGGATCCATAACTTGAAGAATTCGCAAAGGATTGGTCTCCTTCCAATAACTCACTTGAAGTACGCAACTAAATTATTAAAACACATTGAAAATTTCGTTATTCTATTAGTCTGTTTTCGTTTATTTCTTTAGTAATGAGCAGGACCGGTCTTAGAGAGAGCAGTGGGTTGCCTGTGCATCGATTTCAGAGGCAGTAAGATCCAAGTGGTTACATCTTCACACGAAAGAAGATGAATACGCACGCGCCGCAGTTCATCTTGTTGTTGCTGGAGGCTCTGGTAGTTTCGACCTTTGTGCAGAAGAAACAATCATCGTGGACGAAAATATTTCAAGGGATTGGAGCCACACTCACAAGGGATGGTTGAAAGAAGAATCCAAAGTTCCTTCTCACCTGTGGAGCTTTGTGGTCTACGATCTATTGTGACTAACACTGTTGTATAAGCAAATAAATTGCACCAACTTCATTTCCAGATTACGCATGGAAAATGTGTATTATATGCAAAAAATGAGAAAAAAAGTAAAAAATTAGTTAATGTACGCAAGCTATAACTCTTATCCCACATACTTTCTTTAAGTCTCTCTCTCTGTCTGTGATAATATGATAATATATCACACACACACACATATATTCATTCCCACACACACACGTGTGTGTGTGTGTACAAAGAGAGAGAGGAATAGAGAGAGAGACTAAAAGAAAGTTTACACTGTATCTTTTCACAAATGACACCACGAATCTTACATAGCAAGGCGCCTCCGTAGCCAGGTGGGAAGGAGCAGCAGTGCGTAGCACACGCTTCTGGTTTAGACCGGGGTTCGAGCCCGTCACCACCAAATACGGAGCATGCGGAAAAGTCAGGGAATGACCACCGCACCGGAGCAATATGGCCTTAGTTGCTAATACTCCTAAAAACCAAATAATAACAACAACAACTTACATAGCAATACACGTGAAATGTGCATGGACTGCTATTCTAAAGCTAACAATACTGGATTAAAACTACATTTAATCCATTAATTTATTTTCTACCACACAATGTGTATGATAAAAAGAAATATTAATTGCGATTTTTTTTTTTTGGTCCTATTTTAATAAAATTTGGAAAGGCTCGACAAATATTTTTAAAAAGCTCAAATATAAAATTTCATGAAAATCCATCCACTGGAAGTCTCTCTGTTACTTGCAAACACACGAACAGACGGTAGCAGTACTGTAGTATTAAGGTTTTTTAGGAGCATCAGCAACTAAAGCCATATTACTCCGTGTATTCTGTCTGTAAATTGCGTGTGGTCTGTGGTCAGTTTCTGTTGGCTGGACGAAAAACCCGCGTTTCCGTGAGAAAAAACCATGCTACCCACGCCTGAGACCGACTAACTCAGCCACGAGGTGGAAAGGCCCTTAAAAATTCCTCACGTCATCGACGGGACTCGAACTCATATCTGTGGGGAGGACGGCGAATCTACCAACTGTGCTACCCAGGAGGGCTGGACAGATGCACAAACATGATGAAAACAATAAGCACATATGCATATATATGAGAACGCACCTAAAATGTACTTGTTTATTTATTCCGGCAAGATCACTAGGTCAGAGGCATTATAATTAATAATTTTGACAATGAGTACAATCGATAACCGCATTTAGGAGTCACGCACGCTTGGGTCACATAATTTGTACAAAAAGACAATGTAAATGTGTCATATGTATTTGTATGCGATCTCCAGGGTATTTGGCAAATGCCAACCGTGTAATTGAAGCGTGGGTTTGTGAAAAATGTGATGGAATGTTGTGGCAGAGTGTTGTAGGTCAGAACCTGGCCACTTAGAAGCCACGGGGCGGCACACACCCGGTCGGCCGCACCCCGCCTCTCGTCCTTCGCCACGAGGGGGTACGTCAGGTTCTGTACACTTGGGCTCTTGCTGATCTTCCCAGAGAATTCTAGAGAAGCCCAGTTGGAATATCGAAATGAGCAAGGAGGAAAGCGGAAGAAATTTGGGTAGAGGATGGGGGAAAGAAGAGGACAGAAAGAAGGGAAATGGATGAATGAGGCGTTATCTGGGAAGATATGCGACACTCAAGAAGTAAAGTTGAAAGAACAGGAAGGACGGTGGCGTCCATTCACCTCACAGAGGTTTAATATATCTGAACTGTGTCCGAGGCAGCAGAATACTGGGTCAGCAATGATCCCACCCTAATCACGAGCGGGTCAGCAGTCAAATAAAGTTAGTCAATTCCTGGAGTTTGAAGTCAGTCTGGTAGTCTTGGATGGTGGAAAGTCAAGTCCAGGTGACGAGGAGTCAGTGAAGGTTAATCCACTAGTTGAATGCTGATTCTTCTGCTGAAAACAGTATTGACGAATTCAGATAAGGCAAGGAAGTTTTCCCTTGAGGTCAGCAGGGAAGGTGAATCCCCATTTGTCATAATTCCTGTTAGGATTTGGAGACTTGTTCTAATGTTCGTGTAGTACGGGATATTCATGTAGGATGTGATCCGATGTCTCCGTTGATCCGCACTTGCAATTAGGTGTTGGTGACAGTCTCAGTTCAAACAGTTTCACATTCAGGCTACCAAGTTCAGAGATAAGGTAAGTGGCAAAAAGCTCTCGTTAAACCACTTTAGATGCTATTTTTGAAACTTCTGGACCATGGGCAGAAGACCGGAGGTTGCTCCCCCAAGTTCCAAGTGTATTGTTTATCCAGTCATGTTCCCACAGCTCAGTAAAGCTGTCCTAATAGTGATTATTTCCTCCTGTATTGGTCTATCTAAATTAAGTAATGTGTCCTCGATCTCTATTGGGTTGTAGTCGTAGTAATAACAATGGAACATGATGAAAGAAAGTAAGCTTATATAGCATTAGCCAAAAAAAAAAAAAAAAAGTTCACCCATCCGTACTCTCCAAAAATTTGTCTAGTTATCCCTTGTATTTATTCAACCCAATCCACTTCTACAACAACAGATGGAAGTCTTTTCCAACAATCAATCACCTGCTGGGTGAAGGCAAACTTCCGCACATGTATCCTGCAACCATCCTTCATCAACTTGAATTTAAACCCTCTCATGTATGTAGTCTCAGCAAAAGGAAGAATGCCATTCATATTCAGCTTACTCAACTATTCAAGACTTTAAACACCCAATCAGATCTTCCGCAGGTGCTGGTCTCGAGACGCTGCAGTTGCAGAAGCCTTTCTGGGTAACAGTACTCTTTTGTTCCCTTCACCAATCTAGTTGCCCTTCCCAGTAGGTCCACATCCTTCCTAAAGTGAAGCCACCAGACTTGTATACAGTACTCAGAATGCGGCCTAACCATGGCCTTATACAGTACAAATCAATAATCACCTCCCTATCCCCGCTAGTAAAGTTTCTGTATATCATTCACAAAACCAATGAGGCGCCCTGTCAGCATGTCTGCACTGTCAGAGAATTTAATAATACCCCCAGCTCGTTTTCATTCTCCACTACCCTGAGTGTAGCACCACACAGTGATAAATTACTCTGGGATTATTGCTACCCATGTGCAGTAATCCCAGATTTTCCTTGTATTTGTCAATGTTAAACTTCAAGTGCAATTTCTTAGCCCATCCACCCAATTTTTCTAGATCTTGTTAGCTCACCTGATAACTGTCGTTAACCACCCTGCCAACCTTTGTATCATCTGAAAACTTAGACATTAATTCTGATATACCTTCATCAATATCATTGATAAATATTGCAAACAACAATGGATCCAGCACGGAACTCCACTAATAACAGTGTCATATATGATTGAACTTCAGGTAGTTTAACAACATAATTTCATATTGGTTAAGAAATTTTCCACAGATGACCTGCAAGGGCTGCTGTAGAAGCCGCTCTGCAGGTTCTGGGGATTGCGAGCAGAATAATTCGTTGTGCTTGTAATAATCTTTTCTGGATATATTTCACTACAATCTACAATTCTGTATCCCCAGGTTCCAGCTCCATATGAATTGATGGGGAGAAAGATGCATTGGATGTTAGAATAGTTTAAGGATGCAGCCTTAGAGATCCACACTCTTTTCTTGTGACTCGTGTGATTTTGACTGCAAGATTATGCACTTGCCTTTGATATAACCACAGAACGGAATGAAAGAAAACTTTTAGTCAAGGAGGCCGCAAAGGTATTTGTATTAGACTCATATTTCAATTTTTGTCCTTTGTATTTATTTGTAGTTGGAGTGAGGGTCTTCATCGAGCCTTCATTAACATTTGTCTTCTGTCTGTGGAGGCTGAGCTTGTTGGTATCACATAATTTCACCAAATCCTCTAGGATGTTGTTGTAAGTGTCTTCCAGTTGTCGCCTGGAATCGCCATAGACAATGATTGCCAATTTATCGACATAAGCCACTTTGATGGAATTCTGGTGGGTCTTGGCTAGCTATTTGTCGAAAACGAAAGCCCAAAATAGATCCTTATGGGTAGCCTCTGGTGATCCGGCTTACGATCTGGCTGTGCTTGCTATTAACTGTAATGCTTCTATCTGTCAGGTAACTTGAGATTAGCCTTGAGATCAACTTGAGATTATAGATGGGGTTAGAGATCCCCACATCTCGGAACTTCTCAAGGACATTTACCGCCAAAAGGGTGTCAAAAGTTTTTTGAAGTCCACGATAAGACCAAGGGCATGCTTTTTGTCTGTTTCCCGAACATTTATGATTGCCTTGATTGCATCTTCAGTCCTGAGTCCTTTCTTCTAACCATATTGGTTCGCTGTAGCAGGTCCATTGACCTGGTATGCTGCGGAGAGCGGACAGCTATCAATTTTTTAATTTATCAATTGTTAGACGGAACCCTACGATGTCCTGCTATAGGGTTCCTTATTTCTTTTAGATAAAGATAGCGTTCTGTTGTGGTTGATGTAGCCCTCGGGCGACCTTGGCCAGCTCTTCTTGAAATGGTTGCTGTCTCTTGAAACTGCTTCCATAGTGCCGAGACGAGATTGCGTGATATATTAAGCCAACGTGCCAGCTCCGACTGCGACTGCCCAGCTTCAAGTCGTCCAACGTTCCCCTTCATCTCAAAAAATCATCTAAATGACGATGATTTGCAATCCTGAGTACTGGAGTACTGTCCCACTGAGCAAGCCAAAATAACGGTACACAACACTATACATCCTTCCACTCCCCACGACTTTTTTAATCTATACAGAGTTCTGTGCTACAGAAACAGAGTACACAACGCGGAGATGGGGGAAACCCCTGGTGCCGTCAGACAACTATCGCACTTTGCACAAGCCAAAAAACGGGAAAGAAGTGGTGTGGTTGCATCCCGTGTTTTTATAGGCATGAATAATTTGCATAATGTGTGACTCTGTAGGTGGTTAATTGATTTCTGTTGAATACTCAGAATCTGCTTGTTAGGATGCCTATTTTATCAAATATTTGCTTTCGCCGACACTGTTCACAATAAAATATTCATATAAAACATTTTATTCTGTCAATTTTGTCGAGCAGTCTAATTTTAAGTTAATATTGTTTTTTTTTGTTTTTTTTTTTATTTGGTAGTTGTTGGCGCATCGGCTTCTGTGGCCATAATGCACCTCCCAAGGTTTTTGCAGTACTTTGATCCAAGCCCGAGGCGGGATTCGAACCGGCGACCTTTGGGTTGCTAGGCAGGCACTTTACCCACCCGGCTAGCCCAGCCCGGTCGGCGTTAATATTGTTTGAATAGTCATTGCAAAAATTTTTATTTTATTTTTTTATTTTTTTTTATTATTTTTTTTTTTTTCGCTGGCCTCCAAGTTTGGGCAGCCTTGGGGGCGGGATTGCTGGCACCTACCAGTATAGCACTACTTCCGGTAGGTGCAGGATTTGTGCATTACAGCACACATAGAGAATGGTGGATCCAGGTGTTAGTTAATCCCTGGTGGCGAAATGGCCTGACATAATGCTCTTTTTTTCAGGCCTGTTTTGCTGACGTTCTGAGCTTTCTCAGGAGTAAAAGGTGGAGATGGGCTTGTGTCTAGGAGCCACCCTTCATATCAGGACACACACAATCAATGTACAGAAAGACTACAGTATTTTATAAGAGCATGTATTTAAATCTGTATATAAATATTGTATATAAATTGATTAATATTGTATATAAATTGATTAAGATATCTTGAGAATGTATATACAGTTGTGTGTTAATAAATAAAAAATAAAAAAAAATCTCATCACCACAGGAAAACCTCAGGTTTTTCTTTTTTTAGGTTTATCTCGAACATAATTCCACTGATGACAGCCAAGGCTATGTGGGTATCTAAACCTTTAATTGGAATTGATATTTATCTCCGACTTGTTAGTCAAGTAGATCAAATTTCGACAAGTTACATTGTCACGTAGTTTGCCGAAATTGTGTGACGACCTGCATCACCCAGGAATGGCAGACTGCCTATGACACTAGGCTTACTAGGTGGTAAAACAACAATAATAAAATTATTTAAAAAAATGTACACGCCACGATTCTCGTTACAAACAACTAGGGAACGGGGATTATAACGATCATACCGAGGATATGAAATAAAATTACATACATGTATACATACACACACATTACAGTATAACCTTTGCGTTAAAACATAATTTATATACTGCAGTATTGAAATAAAGTTAATACAATGCGAAGTAATCCATCTATAGTAACAACAAAAAGGTCCCTCACTCTGCAGCCAATATCAACTGCAGCCGCACTTAAATGTATGTTGCAAGCATTTCACAAGGAATTTGCTCATGTCATCTCTGTAGGCTGATTTCTTGGACCACAAATCAAAATATATATTAGAAGAATTCAGTGCATCGATGATACTGTATGGAAAGTGCCTCTTGAAGGTCGAGAGCTTCTGCAGATTTGAACAGAGCACTGGAGGATTTCTGAGAGCCCTGTCTGAGATCTTCCCACCTACGATCTTCCAGATATTGATTGATAAAATCATGAAAGGCAGAGAAGGGATCTAGCCCCACTGTAAGTTTCTGCCCATATAGTAAGTGCTGTATTGGAGCGTAGCGGAGGTTGTTGCAGAACTGCCATTTGTAAGTGGCATATAACAATTCAGCCCAATTATTGGCCCAATTTAGGATCCAGAATTCTAAACTCCCAAGTTGTTTCAGGCTGGGAGCGGCGGAGCAAACTTCCACGGTATATCCAAGATAGAACTGAAATAATAGAGGAGGAATTGTCTGGTTGTTTCTTTATTGTGAGAGATATAGAGATCAACTTCCATGTTCCAGAACGCTTGTAGCGCTTGCAAGCGCAGTTGCCGGATTTGTTCTTTGTACTTCAGATTTTTGCAGATTAGAATACTTAAGAAATTGAATGAGCGGTGGCAAGAAGTGCCGTGAAATAGTGGATGCTTTATTGAAGTTTGCACGTGCTTTTGGAAAGGATGATATATTTCAATTTTTCAGGATTCAATTTGAACCCAAGGAAGACGGCGTATTCGCTGAAGAAGGCAGATACTCATTGAGGATAGAGTGCGATCAGACATCTGCATTGGTTGGTGAGGCGGTAGCAGGAATCGGAGATAATACACAACGTTGTCGGCATACCATAAAAAATGCAAGTAACTCATTCATAAACGATAAAAATATTGCAGAAAACAGCAATGACGACAATGATTCCCTTTGGGAGATACCGACTTCCACTTGTTTGATAAAACAGTGATTACTTTGTTGGAAGGTTAGGAATTTCTTGGAGAACAGGTCTCTGAGGAGCGTAGAGTGTTATCTATAAAACTGTAGTAGTTCTTAAGTAGACAAATGAGTCATCACGAATAGTCAAACTAATAGAACAAACTTATCTACAAAAACGATTAACCTTTCCAAAAATTATGTATTCGTTTCACAAATATGCGTGGTCTTAGTTTCAATCTCAACGATCGGTATTTCTGCTTCCCAGCCCATTTACTTTTTCTGATAGAATTTCAATTGTTGGTTGCCTAAATCAATGTATCTTATTTGTCATAACTCTGAATAAGTAGTAGGTGTAGTAAATAGTGTCACGTCAAGATTTCGTAGGTTAGCTTCATTTTGTATTTATCTTCGAATATAAAAAGTTGCAACTCATAATTAAAATCACAATCTTTGTTATGGTAAATTCGGCGGGAACTTCGTCAACCGTCAGTAAAAATTCCCTTATTGAACTTTACTTAGCGTAATAAACTATGTATAACATATATGCTATGTTGCCAAAAATAACCACATATTTGCCTATTTCAAAGAACCCTTTATTAATTACAATATTTAATAACAAGTCGGCTTATTTTGACCTTAATTATATTATCCTCGTCAGTAGATTCCAAACCAATTTTTGATAATGGGAGTGCGCGATTTTGGTCTATTCGTCCTTCGACACGGTGGTCAATTTCAGCTAATTATTCAAAACAGACGAAAAGGTATTAAATGGAGTTGGCGGAGCTCTGAGCAGGCCCATGTCTTAAAATCAGAAAAAAAAAAAAAAAAAAGCCCTCTATATACTACTACTGTAGTGTAGAAAGAGAGAAATTGTCCAGAATGTCAATACACCTCATGGAGGTCATTGTTCCAATTACGAAAACCAAGGTTCTAGTGATTCCTGGAACGTTGGAAAGCTTGGCAGTCCTTTACACTGAGTGATCACTGATTTATTAGGGGTCTGCTGCTGGTATAGCCCATACGTGCGAGCGTGCGACTCATGTTCATGCCAGATATTGTTCACCTTTATGAAAACTGAATGCGACCCGTTGACCACGTGAGGTACGAGAGTGCGGAGTTAGTCGACTTAAGTAGCATAGATAAGGTGTCAGTGGTTCAGTAGGTAGCAAAATTCCGAGCGTGATGGGTACAAGGAAGGATTTATCGGACTTTGATAAAGGACAGATTGTGGGTGCTCGACGAGTTGGTGCCTACCTCGATTTCCCAAACGGCTGAACTGGTGGGGTGTTCGAGAGCCGCCGTAGTTAAAGTGTACCAGGACTGACGTCAAAATGGTCAAAACAACGACCCGACAGCAAAACTTGAAAGGTCAGCGAAAGGCTAATGTTAGAGGTGAGCGCCGAGTCCGACGACTGTAGAGGCGAACAGGCGCAGCACTGTTGAAGAGTTGACTACCCAATACAACATAGGCCAACCCGGAACAATATTTGGCATGACCATGTGTCGCACGCTAGCACGTATGGGCTATACCAGCAGCCGGCCCCTACGGCATCCTCTCCTAACCAAGGTTGATCGGCGTAAAAGACTCGCCTGGTGCAAACAGCATGCAAGTTGGATGTTAGAAGACTGGAAGAAGGTGTGCTATCTGATGAGTCACGTTATTTACTCCACACCGTGGATGGTCGTGTACGGATTTAGCGTCAACAGCATGAGGTTCTTCATCCAACATGCATGGTATCAAAAGTGCAGGCCGGTGGAGGCAGTTGTATGGTGTGGGTCATGTTTCACTGGCAGAAACTTGGACCCCTGGCATGTGGAACAACGTATCAGTAGTCTCCGCTATCGTCAACTGCTTCCTGACTGTGTACACCCCCACTATGTTACCGAATGGCGATGGTGTCTTCCAAGATGACAATGGGCCGAGCCATCGCGCACTTGTTGTTGTGGAAGGATGGTTTGAGGAACACAGTTCTGACTTCGAGCATATCGATTGGCCTTCGAACTCCACCGATATCAATTCCATAGAGAACTTGTGGGACACTACAGAAAGGCATAATAGGTGTCTGGATACACCAATCACCTCCATAACACACAACTTGGTTGGCCATACATTCCGAACGCTTCCGATATCTTGTTGAATCAATGCCACGTACGTCAGATAGCTGCTATACTGAGGGCAAAAGGAGGACCTATGAAGTATTAGGTAGGTGGTCAAAATTCAGTGATCACTCAGTGTATGTCAATTTATGATGTCTGTAATCGGTAACACCAACTTTCACATTTTCTAAATCATAAATTTCTACGATGATTGTTCAAGAGCTATGTCCTGCCTCACAAAACGCTGTAAAATAAATTTGTGCTTACATTTGCGAAGGGGGATAATTGTGAAATAGATTTTTGTTTATTACAATTAAATTGTACTTTAGTTTATAATTAAAATTGAAATATAACTTATGGTAATCTCTGTTATTATATTTATAATAATAATTGAAATATAATTTATTATAACCTCTGTTATTATTGTATTAAATTCTTTTTAGCCCAGCGTATTGTTAAATCATGAGTATACCAATTATTGTGTAATTGGTATACTCATGATAGTGGAGTATACCAATTACTGTAATGGCCAGTTTCCTTGAGGAACCAAAATCTGAAACAATCGAGCTGTGACGTTGACTATTAATGTCATAGGTTTCTCTGATGAGGAAAAAAAGATGCCATCTTAATTACACCATTTATATGATTATTTTCCATTTTTCGTTTTGGACTTCCTACTAGACTACTTTCTATTAAATATTGTTGTAAACCCTGAATTTTAATCGCCCCGGAATAGAGAATGCAACACTACACTCCTAAGTTATAAATGCATCCCCTAAGATTATCCACTTTTCTTTGCAGATGTATTTTTTTACAGTATAGCCACCGTTGAATAAGAACGTATTTCACCTGAATATGAGTTCTTGTCAAGTGCAACGAGTGACCTAGTAACGCCTTCGTAATGAGTGCTGGAAACAACATTTACCCCATATTACAACAAAGTACCCTAAATGCTTTCCATTTAAATTTCAAGTTTCTGTTTACTCAACACCGATAATTTACACTTAATATAAAAGTTGTGCGTGAAAATTGAAGTCCGACTAGCAAAACACTTGTTCTTTTTGTCAAGCTAAAATACAAAAGAGCAGAAGAGGGGAGGGAAAATACTGGCAAAGCAACCTGTTCGTAGTTCGAAGAAACGATAAGAGCCTTTCAAATGAATGATACCGAATAAATAATTTTTACCTCAGCAGTGCTCAGGGAGAGTTTAATTGTTTTTAATTATAAATTATCATGTACGAAGCTATTAGAGTTAATGATGAATTAATGTGATCAGTACCTCATGCATAGAGAAGTAAGCTTCATGCAAGTGCAGCATATTGCCGTAATCAGGGCTTGGTGCAGATTGTTCCTCAATAAAAGTTGATAATTCCACTGTGAAGCCGATCAATTTAAATTTTAACATTTTTCGAAAGTTTGTTAATCCTCGCTTCCTACGAGTGGTCTTTTTTGAAGCCAGGCTCAAACCATAAAATAATTTTTGCTCCTACATTTCTTTGATGCGCTGAAATAATTTAAATGTATTTTTATTGAAACCCTGTTGTACCTGTTTATAGTTTTATTCTAAAACTTTTATTAAAAAGTAGGTAAAATAAAATATATGTGCAGAGGATGAGGTACGTCTCGAATCTAGCTGGATAAATGAAGCCACATATATTCATTATTTGCATAGTTGCAATTAGTTTCGGTGAGTTGTATGAGCTCCAACTTATGGTTAGGAATGCAAACTTGTACTGCTCAAAAACTGTATAAAAGAGGTGGACACGATGCCCCCTAATGTTCGTTATAGAAAATTTAAATATTAACTTGCCTACAGCAGAAAAGAAGCTCTGGAATGAAAGAGATAATGTGAGTGATGAAAGTGTTAGTGAACGAGATTTTACAAAGCTGATAGATACGATCAAGAAGCAATGGGTCATTCAGAAGAAGAAAAATCATTTGAATTGAAATCGCAAAGTAAAATGGGATACTAGGGGATCTGCTGGGAGAAAGCATCCAGTCTGCCATTCAATTTGAATTTAGATTCCGAATAAGATATCTTTTTCGAGTTTACCGAGTTTAGCTTTTCTTGGTGTATGAAGCTCAAAAAGAAAAATTAAGCTTAAGCGGAAAGTAGGAATTCTGGTGGGAAGAATTTGATTTTTACAGTTGATGTCCGCCTCCCCCCATTTTAAAATTTGTTCATACTATCCAGATATGAACGAATCACCACGGACGAACAAAAATTTTCATCACTGTTGATGAACATCTGTGCGCTTTTAGAAAATGGTATAGATTTAAAATTTATATTTTTTAAAAGACTGGAAAACTTAACATCAAAACACGGATAGCTGTTTATTTGCAAAAATTAGTACATTGTAGCTTTATATGCATATTTCAATAAAATAAGAACAAATGAAAAACAACATGGTTGTTGTAGTAGATTGGGATTGAATGACAATGAACCCCATATTTATGGATCGTGGGAAGAATACAGAATTTTGGTATCTGCCAGCCTGAAGACAGAAAATGCTATCCAAGACCTTCCCAACGCTGCAGCAGAAGTGTTTTTTTAGCTTAAGATATCTTCTTCCTCCTTCTGAGTTCATCCACTGCAACCTACGATCAGGTAAAGTGGTCGTAGAATACAAACAATTTACAAACACAATACACAGATATCTTACAGACAGATAGCGGTCTTGGTTGTCTTGGTGCTCAATCTAAACATCCCAGACTTAACGCTATTCGTCCCTTACTCCTCAAGATATACCTGGATTGTATTTAGTAAGTGTTACCATCATAAATGAAAGGCTACGCAACAGAGAGAGAGATTTTATTATCTTCTTGTTCCTGAGTCTATAACTTCAGTTAGTTATAGGTCATCCAATCTCCTGTAAAGCTTATTAATATACATGAAGGGAGGTGGGCTGCAGTGGCTAGCGAAAACTGAATTTTCACTTTCTCGAGTTCATTTTTGACATTCAGTGACTCTGGATAATAGATAAAATTAATAGATTAATTTAATTATCCTGGGGGGGTCTGAAGAAAACTTTGTTATTACGAACAAACACTGATGTTAGCATGGAGATTAACGCCGAATCAGAATATATATATCGAACTATTTGATCTACCTGATTTTCTAGAAAACCAGCATAGCCTAGCCGTTCTCAACCTTTTGAATCCGGCTTACAATTTCAGTATAAAATCGCTTTCTATGCAATGAGCTCGGAAGTGTTCGTGTAGAATAGAAATTAATGTTTATAGAATTATATTTTAATAACTACTCTTACCACGTGCGTATTAAGATAGTTTATTCAGTTAATAACTAAATTCCTAAACATTAAGGTGAACCTTGGATGATGAGTGCCGCAAGGATCCCGAAACGGCACATTTATGTGTTGGAATTTAGAAAAACTAGAAAATTTAGACTTACTACACTGCTTGACAAAATTAACAGAACACATAGAAAACGTGGTGTAACTCGTGCAATTTGCGATGAAGCGGGACAAAATTTGGAATGGTTGCGTACCACAGAATAACGATAAAATGAGGAAACAGCGAGACTCTTCGGACAGGTATAAAGGCCATTTATAGGAGTTGTATAAGAATTACTAAAAACGTAACTAAGAAGTCGCATTACAGAAGTCGATTTAAGTCGAAAGCATAGTCGCATGACATCAGTACGGCGCGTGATCTCCGCCAACGGCTAAACAGGCCGGACAAATGAACCGTGCTCCATATAACGGCGTCTATAAGATTCTGCCGAAATCCCATTCTTTTACTAGCACAGACCTTAGTTGACAAAATAACCGAGGAGTTGGCTATCGGCAAGCAATGTAACGCCCCAGCTTGTCCCACACTAGTTCGCTCGGACTTAAGTCTGTTTATCGTGCTGGCCATGACAGTCGTTGGGTATCTCAGTTTCAAGATATTCCTCCATCACTTGAGATCTTTGTGCAGTGGTGTTGTCGTGCATGAAAAGAAAATCTGGGCCAACCGCACCCCTAAAACGTAGCACATAAGGTTCGAGGATCCGTTCTTGGTACCGCTGCGCAGTTACAGACTCCTATCAAAAACATAAAGAGGGGTGCGGCCGTTGATCATTATTCTGGCCCATACGAGAACACCCATCTCCAAAGTAAGTGTCCCTTTCTCTGATGTTAGAGGGACGGTACCACATTTCTCGTTGTCACCAAATAAAATAACGTCTAGAATCTGGTTGTAGGATAAAACTGGACTGATCAGAGACGTTGGGTTTTTTCAGGCAACTACGACCATGTTGCTCCATGTATATTGTCTGTAAATTGCGTGTGTTCTGAGGTCGATTTTCTGTTTTGCTGGAGGAAAAACCCGAGTTTCCCGGAGAAAAACCATGCTACCCTCGCCTGGGACCGACTAACTCAGCCACATTGACTGATTAGAGAACAAAAGTCATCGCACAAGTTTCAACGAGCTCTGCTTTGGAGTTAATGGGATTGTTTGTGTATTTGTATTTGTATGACAGGCTCCAGGGTTTCCCATATACGCTGAGAGTCAATGAGATTTTTATTATTATTGTTGCACATATTATTTCTGCCTGATTGGGTGATTCCACTCCGTGACGGGTACTTCTACCAAGTACACAGTGTGGTTGTAATGTCTGCTGTTATTGTTGGTCGAGGAACTCTCTGACTATCCTACAGGTGTTCAGGATTGCGACTTTCTGGAGTTCCTTGTATGTGTTCTCTGGGAGATCTATTGCTGCTAGGCTGCTATGTAGGATCTTTGGCACCATACCAGTGGTCGACACGATGATCGGGATGGTCGTTACGTTTTGCATATGCCACATCTCCTTTACCTCATGTCTCAGGTTCATGTACTTCCTAATCTTTTCCTCATAGGTTTTCTGAACATTGCTGGTGTTGGGCACCGCTATGTCAATCAGGTAGGTAGCCTTTTCCATCTTGTCCACAAGGGTTATGTCCGGTCTGTTGTGTGGGTGGGTCTTATCGGTTATTATGGCGCGGTCCCAGTACAGCTTATGGGTTGAGGTCTCTAGTACTGCCTAGGGTTCGTACTTATAGTATGTACACTTTCTTTGGTCAACTGGTATTTTCTCGCTAGCTTCTGATGTATTATCCTGGCTATCTGGTCGTGTCCATGAGTGTACTCAGTCTGGATGATCACCTTGCATTCCCCCTCTCTGATGTGTTGGATCGTTTCTGAGGCCAGGTAGCATCATCGACATGTGTCATGTGACATTTCGGGCTCCTTTGTGATATATTTTCTATAGTTTCTGGTGTTGATTACCTGGTCTTGGATGGCCAGCATGAATCCTTCAGTCTCGGGGAAGAGCGTCCCGCTTGTGAGCCATGCATTGGAAGCAATGTTATCGATGTGATCTTGATGGAGGTCTTGTAGTGTCTACCGTGGAGTGCCTTCTTTGTCCATCTTTCTAGCTTTGTTTCTTGTGCTGTCTGGGCGAGAGGGGACTCCTCGCTTAGGTTGAGTGGAGTATACCCCTTATGTATCTTCCTTATACCACTTATTATTATTATTATTATTATTATTGTTATTATTAACAGCAATCAAACATGCCTAATTCTGCAGCTGCAAAGCATCATTACACAGCTCCGAAGCAAAAGCTTGGAGTATAAATTTGCAAAGTAAAGAGAAAAGTAAATGTACATAAAGAAAACACAAAACAGTAAATTTAAATCTACAGATAAAAATAAAACTAAATAAATAAAAGGAGGATGGATCAGTCAGACTGAAGTGAACAGGAAGGAGAAAGGTTGAATACTGGTCCTTCATTACATACACACATTTCAGAATCAGTCTTAGAACTGGTAGGAAGAGAACATTTTAGGTTTAGGTAACTGATGTGGTTAGCAGTTTCAATTGTTTCTTGAAGTTTTTTTTTTTTTTGATTTGGTAGTTGTTGGCGCATCGGCTTCTGTGGCCATATTGCACCTCCAAAGGTTTTTGCAGTACAGTGATCCAAGCCCGAGGCGGGAATCGAACCCGCGACCTTTGGGTTGCCGGGCAGGTACTTTACCCACTCGGCTAGCCCGGTCGGCGTTTCTTGAAGTGTCCAGGGGTATCGAATATCTCCATATTTGCAATGTTGATTGATCTGGCAGTCCTGTTATAGTAATTGTAGTATCCGTAATTAGTTCTTGCTTAGATCGGTGCGTTGAAGTTTATTTATGAGACAAGTTGAGGGCAGTTTATAGTACCATTTAACAGATGATTAAAAAGGAGTAAGTGGGCTTTATCGCTTCTTTCTTCGAGAGTTTCAAGTGTAAATAATACACACCACTCTTGGTAAAAGTTCTCATTGTATTCAAGGCCACTTTTAAAACAAACGTACTGTAGTGCTCTTTTTTGAATATTTTCAATTTCTAATTTTTGATAAGCTGCATGTGGGGACCAGAACTGTGAGGCAAATTCTAAGGCTGGTCTCATAACTTTTGTAGGGAAAGATGAAAAGGGCCAATTGATTAAAGTCTCGGTTAATTCTTTTAAGAAAGCCTAGTTTTTTACTCGCTGCCTTCACAATATTTGAGACATGAACATCAAAGGAAAGTTATTCTCTAATAAAGATACCTACATTTTTGGCTATACTGACTTTATTGATCGCCTTGTTGTTGATACAATAAGAAAAATTACGTTTGTTTTTTCGTTTGTGTACTCATCAGCGCGCTCTTATTTTCATTGACTACCATTTTGTTCTTCAGCCACTGAATAACTCGTTGAAGAGCTTCGTTAGGATGATGCAGTCATTGGTATTGCTAATTGCTTTATAAATTTTTAGTGTCGTCTGCAAATATGTTAATTTTTATTTGGCAGTCCAAGGGTACTTGTCAGGTCGTTGATGTAAATAAGAAATAACAGTGGGCCTAAGGACGAGCCCCGTGAGACACCAATGTCAGGTTTAAAAGGATATGAGATTTTACCTTTAAATATCACTGACATTTCTCTACCCTCCAAGTAGTTTGCAATCTAGTTTAGTGCCTGTCCTCTAAGACCATACTGTTACAGTTTAATGTAACAGTATGGTCTTAGAGGACAGCTACCTTGTCGAAGACCTTGCTTAAGTCAAGGAAGATGGAGTCGACTTGTTCTCCTTCGTCAAGCGCCTGGGATATACTCGAGACAAACGAAATCATATCTGTGCAGGTGGAACAACCCTTGATAAATCCGTGAGAATATTCCGACAGATTAAGTTTCATAAATTCGAATACAGCTGTTAGCTGCTTCATTACAATGGATTTAATTATCTTTGAGAGTGTATTTAATTGACAAAGTGGTCTGTAGTTGTTGGGTGAGGATGGGTCTCCTTTTTTATAAATAGGGGTTACAAAAGCCTTTTTTAGTTGAGCTGGATATATTCCACTCTCAAAGAACAATTTTATTAAGTGAAGTAATGGCTTTACCAGTGTGATTCCACATTTTTTCCATAAAACAGTAGGGATACCATCCGGACCTCGTGTGAGGTCCTTTTTTATACTGTGGTTTTTTTTTTTTTTTTTTTTTATGAAAATCCCAAACACGAAAGGTATCAAAACCTATAGTACTTAGTACCATGCATGGGTTGAAGGAGAAGTATGGGGGAGGGGGATGCCGGAAACTTTGCTCTAGAGACTAAACATGGGTTACACCACTTCAAGCCTCCAATAAGCAAAGTGGTGGTATTTCACCGGTTGATGAAAGCCATCTACCACCTTGTGCTCAACAATTCTGCTTGGTTGATTTCAAATACTCTTAGTGTATCCATGTAGTTGAGAGGAAAAGTTTCGTTATCGCGTCGTCGTCTGTATCTGTTTTTTAAATTTCTTCAATGCTGTTAGCAAGGTAGTCGGCCTCAGACAAAGATGACATTTTACAGCCGCATTTTGATTTTTTGCCTTGAAATAGCTGAATATAATCTTCATATCTTTTGCCTCAAAGACTCGTCTTTCAACGAAGCCCAGGTATTTGTTGTAGTCCTGTTCTAATGTCATCTTGACCTGTCTTCTTAAAGAAGAATATTTATTATAAAGGCATATTTCTTTATTTGTCTTAAACCTACTATGCATTTTTCTTTTTTTTTCTTATTTTTTTTGCTAGTAGGGATTTTAATTCCTTAGAGAACCAATGTGAGTAATTTGAATCAGGAGCACTATAGCAGGGAACAAGGTTGTTTGTAATTTCGTTAATGATTTGATAAAGGCAGTCCAGTGCTTCTTGAGAATTATTGATTTATAATAGTAATTCCCAATTACAGTTTTTAAATGCATAATTAATATCAGGCCATTTCGCTTTATTGAAATTGAACTTATGTTTTCGCTCTAGATCCGTATCTTCAATTGAGATCTTCTTGATGGAGAAAGCCACGGGGATGTGATCTGATTTGTAAAGAGTAGTAGGCTTAAAGACCACCAAAGGAAAGTAGGTGAAGATGAAATCCAAGTAGTTTTCTTTTCTAGTTGGAAATTCACAGACCTGATTCAAATTTAAAGAAATTAAGATTTTTTTTTTTAAATCTATCTTTAAGTGTCTTCACATTAGTTGGAATGGCATTACATCCATTGTAGGCATGTGACATATTAAAGACCCCTAAAACATTTGATTGGTTCAGTCCCAGACGTTAATCAAAAATTTGATCGATAGTGTTCTCAAATTCCATCATAAGAGTGGTACAGGTGGTACAAGGTAAACAAGCATAACATAGCAGGTTTAGGGGCCGCTGCCCAGTTGAAGAAAAATACCTTCAATGTTAACCAAAACTTTGACTTAGGATTAGCATTAGCATAGGCATATGATGCAAGAAAGCAAGCTTATGCAGCATCAACCTAAAAAAAAAAACTAAAACCACTCCCATTTCACCCCTCCGTTCGTTCCAATTACTTCTCCAGCTCAGCCTTAAATGTATTTAGGCTATCAACTTCCACAACAAAGGATGGAAGTCTGTTCCACCAACCAACTACCCGCTGGCTAAAGGCAAACTTCCACACATCTATCCTACATCTATCTTTCCTCAATTTGAATTTATGCCCTCTCGGGTGATTATTCTGAGCAAGAGGAAGAATCCCATCAGCATTGGGCATGCTCAAACCATTCAAGGTTTTATACACCTCCATCAGATCACCTCGCAGGTGCCTAGTCTCCAGACACTGTAATTTGCAAAATTTAAGCCTTGCTTCGTAAGAGCAATCCGTTGTTCCATTCACTAATCTTGTTGGCCTTTTCTGTACTCGTTCCAACAGAGCTCTACATTCGTCTTAAAATGAGGCCTTAAGACCTGTATACAGTACTCAAGGTGCGGCCTGACCATTGCCTTATACAAGGGGATAATCACTTCCTTATCCCTGCTAGAAAATTTCCTGTATATCATTGACAATACACTATGAGCTATTATTGCAGACCGTCTGCACTGCTCAGAAAACTTCATATCTCCCTGCGCAATTACCCCAGGTCCTTTTCGTTCTCTACCCCTGTCAGAGTAGTACCACAGAGTTGATACGTCACTCTGGTGTTACTGCTACCCATATGTAGTATTTTACATTTGTCAATGTTAAACTTCATTTTCCACCTCTCAGCCCATCTGCTCAACTTTTCTAGATCCTGTTTCAGCAGTGTACTGTCATTAGTGTCCTTAACAACCCTGACAACCTTTGTTTCGTTTGTAAACTTGAACATTAAGCTTGATATACCATTATCAATATCATTTATAAATACATAAAACAACAATGGACCCAACACTGAACCCTGAGGGACTCCACTAATAACATCAGCCCACGACGAGCAGTGTTCATTGATTACCACTCTCTGTCTTCTCCCACTGAACCATCCCTTTATCCATAGCACCAATTCGCCTCCAATGCCACACTGCTCCAATTTGTTCAGCAGTCTTCCATGTACAACAGTATCAAAGCCTTTCTAAGATCCAAATATATGATATCAAAGTTATTCCCTGCATCCAGTTCCTTTGTGACCACATCATAGTATCCAATCAAATTGGTCAGGCAAGGCTTTCCCCTTAACAAAACCATGCTGTGTCCGAGTTATAACGGAAGTCTTATCTAGATGATCCTGCAGGGCTTCTTTAACCAGTGCCTCCATTAATTTTCCTGGAACAGAAGTTAAACTAATAGGTCCATAATTACTTGTGTCACCCTTTGATCCTCCTTTGTGAATTGGGGTAACATTTGCACATCTCCAGTCCATAGGTACATCCCCTGAGTCCAAAAAAGCTCTCATAATTATGGCTTAGTTCCTTTTCTGGCTTCTTTAATATAACTGGATAGATCACATCCATCCCAGGTGCCTTTTATGTTTATTTTCAACAATTTCTCCTCCACTTTCCTCTGTTATTACAAAATCATCTCACTCACTTCCAGAGTTTAACTCACCTCTGCATTCCCCTCCCCGAATAACTCCTCATTGGCGAATGTAGATGCAAAATATTCATTTTGTTTGTTAGCCACCTAAGCAGGATCATCAACAGTTGAACCATCAATATCCAGTAGACCAATCTGATTCATCCGTTTCCTTCTAGAGTTTACATAGGTAAAGAATTCATTGTTGTTTTTATTTGCATCCTTTGCCAAAGATTTCTCATTATCTGCCTTTGCCTGCCTAATCTCCTTTGTGACTTGGTTACAGATCAGCTTATATCTCCGTCATAGGCTTCCATGTCACACGTTTATTTATATGTATCCCATGTATTTTTCTTCTCTGCCACATGTCTCATTAGTTCATATGACATCTATTTAGGACTAAACCTTGAACAATATTTCTTAGTTGGTATGTAAAGCCTAGTAGCTTCCAAGGTAAGTTCTTTGAATGCTTCCCATTTTGAATTTGCTGTTGGTAACATCATCAGTTGGTCCGACTGTATAGAATTTAAATACTGTCTCAGTCCATCGTAGTCGCCTTTACGAAAGCAATAACCCTTCCCTTTACCCCTAATGGTAGTTATCTCTTTGAGTAAATCCCACTTCAGCACACTGTGATCACTGCCACCTAGTGGTTCATTTACCTGCAGATTCTTAATGCATGAAGAATCACTCCTGATAATCAGATCAAGAGTATTACTCCGTCTAGTTACCTCCCGAACATGCTGATGTAGAAAACAATCATCCAATAATCCATCCACAAAAGCCTTGCTAGTGTGTGGGTGGCCAACCCACAAGTTCCTGTCAATATCCGGGAAATTAAAATCCCCCATTGTAAGACTCTCTGATTTACTGGCCCACTCTATTTCCCTGTTCAGTTTCTTATTATACTCATCAGAGTCATTAGGCCTATAACACACTCCTACTCTCAATTTTGATCTCCCAATGCTTATGTCACCCCAAACTGACTCGACACTGCGATGTCCAGCGATGTCGACTGGCTTCACGTCCTTGGATTTTATGTGTTTCTTAACTAATAGCATAACCCCTCCTCCCTTCCTATCCTTCCTGTACACATTGTACTCCCAAAAGTTCAGTGCTGCATTCCTTATATCTGTGTGACACCAAACCTGATATCCCAACAATATCTGCCTTTGATGTTTTGAGCAATACCTCAAATTCATCAAATTTATTTACTAAACTCGTAGCATTGGTGTACACGCAAGTATTCATGCACCTGTTCCTATTCTTAGCTACCCTAACACAACCCATGTGTTTACTTGTATCGCAATGACTCCCAGCAGTCTCTGAAATACCCTGTATCTTTTTTTCCAGGCTGCTGCTCATTCCAATAGAAACAGTGCAAGAATCACTTTCACCTCTGCCAGTGGCTACTGTTAAACTATTAGGCCTTGTATCCCCCCCCCAAGCTAGAAGTTTCCAACCCACCTAGCACTGCCTCGATAGCATCAGCAAATATTCTTGCACCCTTTCTATTTAAGTGTATCCCATCCCTGTAGAAGCAGTCTCTCCTGTTAACAAGTACAGACCAGTCTGAAAAAAATTCTACCCCTTGAGCCTTGCACAATCTTTCCAGGGCCGAATTGATCGACAAGGCTCTCATTGTATACTCCCTCCTATCGTGTCTGGGCAGAATTGCAGACACTTTCAAATTCAACCCTAATTCACGGCTTTTTTTCCACAGTGACCTCTACTTGTTAAGTAATTCTGCCGGTCTCCTACTCTTAATATTATTAGTGCCAACGTGTACAACTATATCACCTTTTGTGCCTTAAAAGATGATATCCGCTCTACAACTTCATCAAACTTTGCCTCTGGCAGACATACCCTGGTCCTGTTCCACTTATCCTTTTTACAAAGCATGTTCCCCATTTCCCTGACAATAGAGTCACCAGCAACTACTAGTTTTTGGCGCCTCCGTAGCCATGTGGGCAAGAGCAGCAGTGCGTAGCACACGTTTCTTGATTTAGACCTGGGTTCGAACCCGTGACCACCAAATACGGAGGATGCGGAAAGGTCAGGGTATGACCACTGCATATCCCCAGAGCAATATGTCCTTAGTTGCTAATGCTCCTAAAAACCAAATAATAAGCTACTAGTTCCTGTGGGACCAGCAAGACTTTTAAGATAGGAATCTCTTTTTTGGCAAAAGATCATGAGGCCACCGCCTTTCTTATCCAGTCTATCCCTACGAACAGCAGCAACAAAGCCTGATAGGACCAATCCACTCTCCTTAACATCATGAGTGAGCCTTGTTTCCACTAAAAAGTAGATATCGTAGTCTTCTTGTAATAATAAGGGAATAAGTGTCTTAAAATTTGGTATTGTTCACACATTGCACGTTTTGATAGTAACATAGAAAATTATCTTGTAAATTATTCTTATTTTGCTGAACTGGAATCCTATTTTCCTGTATTTTCTTGATTGTCTGTAGTTGCTATTTATTTCCGTTTCCTGATACAAACTACTGGCTTCTTTGCGTAGAGTCCACTTGAATTGAGACTTCTTAATACAGTCGTCTGCGTGGTAGCACAGTGGTATCGTCACTGTCCTCTCCCTCACCGAATGGAAAAGGCTCGCGATCGAATCACGTCGATGACGCGAGGACAGCAAGGTTCCTCCCTCCCCCAACTCGGGTTTTCGTCCACGAAAACAGGCAAATTGACCATAGAACACGTGCAATTTACGTGACATAATACACAATGTACGGAAGATGAATTTAATTATTCGGGTGGTCTAATCTACAAATAATAGTTTTTTTTTTTAAATATAGTCTATGCTGGGGGTACCCTACGGCGCTCAGGCTGTCACGAAAGTGAAACGTCTAACCGCTGTTATATCTCAGAAACTAATAGACAATAGTATAAACAATTTATATTTATTTTGTCGGGTATATAATGCCGTCGACGAATATGCAAGAAAAAATTAGAAATTTTGATATTTAAATATAATTTTATTTTCGAGAAAACTAAAAAGTTCACATTTTGGTCATTTGCCGTTGCGCCTTGGTTATTTTCACTTTCAATAACTTCTAAACTATCACAGATAGACACACAGTTAGCGACAGAATTGTTCAATAGGAAAGTAGATTTTACATCTATAAATATCTTTGATGTAGCTTTTATTGTTCCCGAGTAAGAGCGATGCAAAGTTGAGAGAGTTGAAAAATTCGAGCATTTTCAAGTTTGTTTTCGCAATATCTTGAAAACTATAAATGTTAAGGCAGATGTCTGGCCATCAACATCGAAAAGAACAGCGCAATAAGTGAGAATGAAGATCGTCAAATGTATTATGCGTTAGCTTCAAAAGAATTTGAAAGAACGTTTTTGAACAACTGGCTCGGATATGTCTGCAGTGTTTGCGACAGACTGTGGTTTCAGAATGATTTGAGATTACCAAAGCCGAACCATACACAAATTCTTGAAGATGAATTTCCAGAAGCAGAGAACGTGGCATCGTTTATGCTTTGCAATACATGCTTCAGAAGCTTAGAATCGGAAAATGTACTGTCATCATCAAAGTCCAACGGCTTCATATATCATCCATAAGCGAACGGTTGGTTTCGGCTAGATTGCCATTCATGCAGATTCGACGTTTGCAATATGAAACTGGCAATTATGGTATCCTCGGACAAGTCATAAATGTTCCAGTCGACGCGAATAATACGGTTAGACAGTTGCCTCGTGCTTTAGACGACGATTATGCATTCAACGTTTACATCAAGAAGCATTTGATTCATAAATCGACTTACTTCCAAGGATATGTGAGAAAAGAAACGGTCAAATCGTGGCTAAGGTATTTAACCAATACTTCTCTGTACAAATATTACAACATCACCGTCGATCGTCAGTTGCTTGTTACAGTTTCATCGAGAGTTACCAATAGCGAACAAGTAGACAATGTAGAAATCGCGTCGTCTGAAAGTGACATCGAATTACTTATGGCACAGCAACACACTTTACTTTGGAATGAAGACAAATATCCTGCAATTGCTCCTGGAAAACACAATCAACCGATGTCGATAGTTTACGATGAACATGCTGAGGAATTGTCATTTCCAGCGATATACTTAGGCCATCCACGTAAATTTAAAGACGGATTACGTGTTACTCCGTTTATGATGGCAACTAGCGAAATAAGACGAAAAGATCGCCGAGGGGTAACGCCACATCATATTCTATACATGGCGATGAAAATTCACTCTTGGGAATAACAGAAGATTTATATTCCACTTTCAAATGCGTCGGAGGAACTTCCGAAGTAACAAAACGTATGATAGAAGACCAAATATTCGTTGAAGAGTACGTCGAACGTCACTTGTCGTTTCTCAAATCCATTCCAAATTCGGTACACTACTGGTCTCGACTCACGAAAGATGTCTTTGCTATGATCAGACAACTTGGTAAACTGACCATGTTTCTGACATTGAGTGCAACGGAGGTTCGCTGGCTACATCTCTTGAAAACACTTCATAGACTAAACAGTACCGAAGATACAGAAGTTGACGATCCAATGAAAGAATTGACAGCACTGCAGCGTACGGCTTGCTCGAGAAATTTTGAACCTCTGTCGTAACGTGGGTGTGGACCTAGAAACATTACTTAATTTTTAGGCATTTTCCAGCCCCCTCTGGTGGATTGGAGCCGTGATCTTGAAAACACATTTTGCGGAATTCAAAACACCTCTTCAATTTTTTATCCAGATGGAAATTAACATATGCATACATATTTTGAATTAGTGATTATCTTTCAGGATATTTTGAAGAAGAGGAAATTTATCCAGCTATAAAATTATTTATTTATGACTCTTGCTTTTGTTTTTCTTAACTAAAACATGTACTCTTAAACATGGATACGGACTTGGAAAAAACTTTAACTAGAGATTCTGCGCAGAGAATTCGTCTTCCGGTTTAGAGTTAGTGAATTCAGTGAGGAGAAAGAAATCTCCAGATAATGCAAAACTGTCAAGTAGTAAAAAAATCCAGAAAACCCCTAAAACACCCAGAATGTTTGTTCCTCGGTTGGACAAAGATAAAGACAAGGATAAGGATAAAAATCCTCATGTGTGGGTGGAAGAGTCTACCTCATCGATAGGAACGGCTGTCATTGTTATGGAGGGTTTGCACCTTGGAGGGGTCCCTTGAGGCTGCTGCTGTGTATGCAACGGTAGCCAAAATTCGAAAGGCTTTAGGAGAGTTTATGTTGATTCAAGAGAATTTTTTGCTTTTTCAAGAGAGGTTTTTGCTGATTCAAGAAAAGTAACGAGCGGCCCCAGTCGGTGCTGGAGCCGCTCCTGTTGACAATGGTCCTCGATGAATTCCTGACGATGGACCTGGGTTCTGTGGGAGCGCACGCTTTCGCGGCCGACTTGACATTGACGGTAGAGGCGAACTCCAGGGCCCAATTGGAGACGCTGGCAAATCAGACACTGCAGCGGCTGCAGCAATGGGCATCAAAGAATCAGTTGAAAATATCATCAGACAAGACCTCGTCGATCCTCCTAAAGGGGACTCTACAACTACGACGACCTCCGCAAATTAAAATCAACAATGTAACCATTAAATTTGTGAGCCAAATGAAGTATCTGGGCGTTATCCTAGATAAAAATCTGACATTCCAGCCGCATCTGAAATACATAAGAAGAGAAATCAGAGGACACTCCGGACTGGTAACCAGAATCACAAGGAAAGATTGGAGACACAAGAAAAAAACACTGATGCTTTACTATAAACTAATCTTCCTGCCAGCAATCACCTACGCAGCAGCGGTGTGATATCCAAAACGACACTGATAGTCAACAAAAGAACACTAGAAATGACCCAAAGTACCATATTGCTATCAACAACGCGAGATTGCAGCACGGTAAGTACCCCAGCATTGCAGGTTCTTGCTGGAGCGCTCCCTCTGGACCTGAAGGCTGTTCGGGCGGGGCTACTGTTTTTGCTGGCCAGGGGAGTGGCTGCTTCCCACCAAGGATACACGACTAACCCGGTGGGCAACCTAAAAAACGAAAAAATTAGGCTATAGACCCACCTCCTAGATCTTTGGCAGAGAAGGTGGACAGAGACTACAAAAGACGAAGTAACAAAAAGATTTCTACCAGACCTCCGGAAAATATACCCAAAGCAGCCACCGTGGTACTTTACAGGGTACCATATGACAACACTATGAACCGGACACGAACCCTACAAGGAGAAGTTGTTTGGCTTCGGACTCGTTGAGGACCCCAACTGCATATGTGGGGAAAGCGAAAGCTGGAGCCACATAGTCTATGATATTTCGAACACTATGAAGACCTCAGAGGGCTACTAATAACAAGGTTGAGATACCTCCAAAAAGGACTGAACACCACTTCCTGGACACTGATTCTTGATTAGACCAGGGTTTGAGCCCGTGAGCCACCAAATACGGAGGATGCGGAAAGGTCAGGGAATGACCACCGCATATCCCCGGAGCAATATGGCCTTAGTTGCTAATGCTCCTAAAAACCAAATAACAAATAAATACACAAGTCCTCTCCCAGTATGCGCAAGACCTATTCACCAGGAGAAAAACACTAATAGCTATCTACAGCAACGTACATAGAGATTGACAAAAATCGCCGCCAAATGTGACAGAAACCCGCACTTGGACAAGAAAAGTGCTGATCACACGGAAAAGAAAAGCAAGGATGGGACTCGCCCCATGTGTGACAAAACAGAACCGAACGCAGCACAGAGAGTAGAGAACAGACTAAATGCAGCACAGCTGCAAACAGCCTGATGGCGATCTGAAGAGGGCACCCTAACCCTCTTCACCTATTATTCCCACTTCCTTGGGGGAGGGGACGTTTTATGTTCCCTCTCTTCCACTTCCAACCTTCTACTCTGGTGGGGCATGGGCATGCCCCACTGAAAACTGGGGCTATCTTCTCTATTGGCCCCACATTTCTGTCTTTTCCCCGAATCTCGGTCTCCCTCCCCTCTCTACCTTCATCATAGCGAAAGCCCCACACATCAAAACCTTAACATATGATAAAATTACCTTACGCCCAAAACTCGGCCTAGCAAACCAAAGCGATATTACCCCTACGATAGCGCAGATTTTTTTTTAATTTATTTATTTATTTTAATTTATTTTTTTTATTTTTAATATATTTTTTTATTATTATTTATTATTTTTTTATTTATCTCTTTTTTTTATTATTATTTATTTATTTTTTTTTTTTTTTAAGGTCCTAGCCGCCGAAATCCTGGGAAATTAAGCGGCAGGACCTGCCAGAGTAAATATACCGCTACTGGGTTCCTGGTCTGACTCCACGGGGCGTAAGTGGGACATCGTAGGGCCTCAATAGGGGTCCAACGGCTAAATGACCAGATGAACATCGGTACAGAACACTACACATGAACAATTCCTACGCACTTTTAAATCTCTGGCATTTTCCTGTGAACTGGTTCACTACAATGAAAGCAACGCGGAGATGGGGTAAACCCCTGGTGCCGTATGACAACAACAACACACACACACACACACACTATACTTAGAGTCTTAGACCAACAGAGGATTCTGCTTTGGATTCGAGCCAAGAGGTCAGGAATGCAGTGGCAGATACAATTAAGAAGGATTATAAGAATATGAAGATTAAAAATATTCGTCTCCTGAGGAATAAAGGGGTTTTATTAGAAACCACAAACTCAGAAGGGGCAACTAGGATAGGGAATGTTTCAGCTTTAAACGAGGTTGGTATATCGATCGAGAGGCCTAAAATGTCAGTCCAACAGTGCTTGTATATGGAGTGCCCAACGACTTTACAAAGGACGAAATACTGGAGATTTTATATTATAAAAATTTTAAAGATTATAATTTTACCCAGGATGAGGTAAAAGATGAAGTAACATTCAGATTTAATTCTGGATCTGGAACTAAAGTGACTAATTGGTTTCAGCCCTCGATTATATACATGCTTGTTTCATAATGAAAGAATTTTCCTTAGATTCTGTTCCCATAGGTTTCGTAAATTCACGGTGGTGAATTTTGGTGAACAAGCTGCGCAACCATGTTCACACAAGACTGTTTCTTGTGGTCACTGTGCTAATGGAGGTCATGTTTTCGTTGAGTGCCCTCGCAAAGAGGATCCTCCACAATATATTAATTGTAAGAGAAGAAACAGATTGTAATCACTCCGTAAGGGACATTAAGTGTCCTGAGTACATGAGAGCAATGGAATTAGCAGACATGCGTATCAAACATGGATAATCGCTCCTTCTCTGATTTTACCTCCAGAGCATTGCAAGGACACAGAGATTTAAAAAAAATTGCAAATAAAAGGTCAGCGATGTCAGGCAGTTGCTGATGAAATAAGGGTGATTGCCTTGGAGCATTGTATAGACATTGTTTGTATTATTCCCCATTTTATTCCTCACAAGTGGGAGGGGCAGCCCATAAGATTATGGGTTTTCTTTCTTCTACTAGAATAGTAGCAGCTGTGGATGTTCCTCCAAAATCCGCTATTGTGATTTTTAATCAAGACCTTGTTGTAACGTCAATCACGAGTTTGTGCTCGGCGTGCATGACCAGCATTCTTGTGTCTTCACAAGTTTCTTCTTTCTGCCTGGTATTGTGTCTTCAGATGGAGGGCCACTGTACTGCCCTCCATCTGAAGATATTCAGATTGCTCTTCATAATTTGGAAAATATTTGTTTTAAGATATGCATCCCACAATCTCTCTGTGACTGCTGATTTTAACGCAAAATCACATTTTTGGCACAGTGGATGTACTGATGTGAGAGGGAACCAATTTGAAGACCTATTATTATCTCATAATCTTGTTGTTCAAAACCTTCTAAATAAGCCGTTCACCTTTTCAACTGTGAATGGAGAGTCTAATATTGACGTTACTGTGACATCTCGTCGTATGTGCGATTCTATTTTCAATTGGGAAGTCAATCCTGGCTTAGTAAATAGTGATCACCGAGCAATTTCTTTTTATCTATGTTTCGAAGGAGGGGAAAAGGGCTTGGCTATGTACAAAATCTGTCTAGATTTTGTATGGACCGTGTTAACTGGAACATTTTTAAAAATTATTTGACTACAATTTTCGATAGTGATAATAGTGAGATACCTGGAGAGAGTTTAAATGCTATGACAGCTTATGAATATGTAAACTACGAACAGTATCATATTTTCCAGGCTTGTGTGCACTCCACCAGGAGAAAAAGGACTAAAAAATTGTCTAACCCGTGGTGCACTCCTGATTTGCCTGCTCTGAGATCTCAGGTACGCCAGGCTAGGAAAGTATACCAGAGAAATAGACATCTCTCTCTCTCTCTCTCTCTCTCTAGTGTGGATGTGGAATCATTTAAAAATGCCTATAAAGAGAGTAGAAAGGCTTTTCATAAGGCTATTGCTGAGAGCAAGAGAACTTGGAAAAATTTGGTTAACAAAGTTGGTAACACAGATCGATGGTAACACGTATAAAATTTCTCGTAATAAATTGCTTTGTGGAGTTATTGTTCAATACAGCGTTGTATATTTATACAACACTGTATTGAACAATAATGATGAAACATTACTGAATAATAATGATGAGATAGGATTGGTTTTCTACTGTGGAAACGATTGTTAGAATGTTATTTCCTTAGGATCTTCCTCAAGATGATTCACCTGAACAAGCGGAGATACGCCGGATTGGTGGAGTTTGGTAGAGTTGGGTGCAGCTGAAACTAAATTGAACGTTAAGAAATGCCCGGGTTTGGACTTAATTGAAAATTAAGTAATCATTAAGTTTTATGATTATTTTCCTCAAATTATGTTAAATTTATTTATTAATTTTATTGAGGGTACTTTTCCAAGACCGTGGAAGCTGCTAAAGATATTACATAAGAAGACGGAGAAAGCCAACGTAATCCAACACCTGCAGCGGACATGGCAGAACAGATGGGCGCATTCGACGAAAGGAGAAGTGACAAGGAAATTCCTACCAGATACTGACAGGGTGTACCCCCGGCCCCTTCCCTGGTTTCATCGAGGACTGAATATGACCTATCTAATCACAGGATACGGCCCATACAACATGGGCCGTATCCTGTGATTAGAATTGGCAGCCTTTAGCTTGGTTGATAGCCCACTATGCATTTGCGGGCAAAAAAAAAAAAAAAAAACAAAACAACAAATTATGATATTAGGGCCCCCTGTAAATGACGATTACATCTCCTGTTTTTTTTTTTCTACATCTACCCATGTATTTATTTTGTCTGTAAATTGCGTGTGTTCTCTGGTCGATTTTCTTGTTTTGCTGGACGAAAAAAACCCAGTTTCTGGGGGAAAAACCTTGCTACCTACGCCTGAGACCAACTAACTCTGCCACCGAGTGAAAAAAGCCCACTAAAGTTCCTCGCGTCATCGACGGGATTCGAACCCGGGCCTTTTCCACCCGGTGTGGGGAGGACGATGACGATACCACTGTATTACCCACGCAGACTCTGAAGAGATGTCAGAAACTTGAACACTTGGCCTGTGATATGATAGCAATTTTGAAGGAGCTTAAGCAAGGCAGGGATGCTGACACTATCGAACGCCACTTGAAGATCCAGGTATGTGATAGCAATTTCTTTTTTCTTCTTAAACGATCCAAGGATGGCATTGGTGGTCATTAGCAGATTACCAATTGTTGATCTATCGTGCTCGTGCAATGCATAATGGATTTGATGTGGCCTGTGAGGGTATATGTGTGTGGTAAGCGTTTTCAGTACTGTTTTCTCAAGCAGCTTCAGTAAACACGAGGAGCGAGAGATGGGTCTAAAGTGCTTGGTTTCAGTTGGCTGGGAGACCTTTGGGAGTGGCCTGACGGAATACGCATTAAATGTTGGAGGGAAAATTCTCCTTTTAATATGTTATTAAGAATTGTTAAGATGGGATCAATTACATATATGGACTCAAACTGCAATTGATTAATTGCAGATTTAAGGTCGTGTCTTGTGATTAAGATGGTTGCAAGTGAATCTCTGGGCACATCATTATCAAGCAGAGGAATATCACTGGACTCATGGTTACCTAGCCGAAATCATGCAATAAAGTCCATCCAGACATCAGGATCGAGCTGTGAGGAGAGATCACAATGTTTCTGTGGGTATGATGGGGCACTCTTACATAGTGTGACTTCAGCGTGGTGTTTTATGGCTTGAGACTTGAGTCGATTGAAGCTTGCTCGTACTTTAGAGTATGCAGTTCGGTCTGGGATTTTTCCTGTTTTTTTTTTTTTTTTTTTTCATTGTTTGTAGACTTGCTGTTTAATCTTAAAGCTGTTGCTGAGCTCAGGGGTTCACCATCCTCTCGTGCGTTCCGAGATCCTTATTTTCTTTGTGGCTGCAAATTTAGAAATTGTGACAAGCCATTTAGTTAACATATCCAAGGCAAATTGACTATCACCCTGCTGACGTGCATTCCAAGGAACTGCAGTGGCTGCTTCAAGGCATTTACTAGTGTTCATTAATTTCGGGCTGGTTATTAGCTTTGTTTGGTCCCTAGTAAGACATTGTAGTTTCGAGTGGGAAAAGACACGTTAATGAAAATTGGCATATGATCAGATTGAAAGGCAGTTTCTGCTTTTGAATTAAGTTCACAGTCGCTTGATGATAGCACAAAATCAAGATAGTTGTCACCGCTTGTAGGAAGCTGATTAATTACATAGATTCATAAATAAAGAGTGAAAGTGGTAATATATTTGCAGAAATCTTTATCGGTCAAATTCAGTTAGGACGGGGAGTTTTGGGCGTGACTTATCGACGGTTGTAAAATGTGCCGATGATCTATTTATTAAATACATAATTATTCGTTAAATTCCATACAGATTATTTTTTATTTTTTTTTTGTAGTGGTTTTTCCGCCAAATTACAGCTGTAATTTTGTCAGAGAAAGGATGTTTGCTGCGGCGTTTCTTGGAAGTGAATTAAACTGTGCAAAAGACCATCTAGTTCCAGCTGAATAGCGCGCGCGCGCACACACACACACGCAAAATAATCTCTAGTGGTAGTGGTGTGGAAAACCATTTTTTGGTCATGGCACATCGCTGTTTTTCTCTCAGTTATGGTCACGGCCTGGTGATCAAAGTGAAAGTTATATAGTATGTCGACAGTGAGGGATAGTTTAAGGCGTCATTAACATACATAAGCGTTTTGTCGTTTCGGTCTCAGAATTGCAGGTCGGATGAGCTACAGTTATGCGGTTCATTATCAGCATGTCACCCTTTCGCACAAACAGGCCAGTGCACGCGAAAAGTAACGGACTTTAAGCGCTTATCACTATATTTCTAGTATATATTTTTAAGCATACTCGGTACAATTTTCCAGTTTAAGAAAAAAAAAAAAAGGTAAGCTTTGAGAAATTTAGTAAGCAAAGCTTTGCTTACTAAATTTCTCTGACGCAGGTTCTGTGCGGAAACATTAGAGAACAGTTTTCAGTATTCCAAGGCGGGTGCTTACCCTCCAAATATGGTGCCGATAATTCTATGGAATCGTGTCACAACCTTCTAGAGAACAGAAAAACGTTTTTAAGATTGACTTTCATCGAACACGTTTATTATTGATATCTTTGCAGCTGTCAGCTTATTCATTACTAACAAGCGTTTTTTTTTTTTTTTTTTTAAACTTGTCATTTATTTGTTATTTGGATTTTTTTAGGAGCATTAGCAACTAAGGCTATATTGCTCGAGGGATATGCGGTGGTCATTTTCTGACCTTTCCGCATCCTCCGTATTCGGTAGTCAGCGGCTCGAACCCCGGTCTAATCAAGAAGCTGTTGTTATTTTGGTTTTTAGGAGCATTAGCAACTAAGGCCATATTGCTCCGGGAATATGCGGTGGTCATTCCCTGACCTTTCCGCATCCTCCATATTTAAATAAAATAAAATAAATAAATTTTCTGTTTATACTCCGGGACGACCAAACGGTCAGAGGAGTTCACAAGATAGACAGAATACAAGAAACAGCACCGTATTCAGCAGTCACGGGCTTGAACCCCGGTCAGTCAAGGCACGTGTACTTACCCGCGCGCCTGACCACTAGGCTACGGCAAAATAATTTGGTGGTGACGGGCTCGAACCCCGGTCTAATCAAGAAGCTGTTGTTATTTTGGCTTTTAGGAGCATTAGCAACTAAGGCCATATTGCTCCGGGAATATGCGGTGGTCATTCCCTGACCTTTCCGCATACTCCATATTTGGTGGTGACGGGCTCGAACCCCGGTCTAATCAAGAAGCGTGTGCTATGCACTGCTGTTCCTGCCCACCTGGCTGCGGATGCTCCCCTTTTGTAAACTAAACGAAATGAGAAATGTAAAATAAATACATTTTAATTAAGAACATATCAGTGGATTAATTGTTCTGTTCAGCAATTTCTACGTGATATATGTTGGTACACATCAACGAGTTTCCACCAGCTAACTAATCGCAGTTAAATTTAAAATATATAATGACAGTTCACAACAGAAATTAAACAATTATTTCAGAAAAAAAAACTAAAGATTTCATTTGGAAAACACAAATCCTGTGGGCAGTTCGTTCCTGATTACTGAGGTGGGCGCCATTCCATTTGCAATTCTAAAACAATTCTGACGATTACTGCAGATATTCTATTTTTTCTGACTTGCATTACTACATGCATACTACAAGGTAGCCATTTGGTCTAAGGTATAACAAGTAAGGTATATCGAAGGAAAATCTTAGTATAACAACTAAGGTATATCGAAGGAAAACCGGGATCTTGAAATTTTCTGAGAGGAACGTGGAGAGAGACTGTTTCAAGTTGAAAATTAGTGATGTGAAGAGGTGATAAGTATGGGTACGAGAGAAAGGAAATCAAATTAAAATATTCTCTTATTGTAAGCAAAGCCAATGTAAGGCAAAGCCCAGCGAACTCCAAATACTTCTGTAATAATAAAATATGATTAAAATAATAAAATATGATTCCAAATGATCAAATGTCTGAAATGCCTACATAGAATAATCGTTGGGAATCTCTCAATTTCTTCCTGCCTCATAGGCATCATCGACCAGTTACTTTTTTCTTTTGTTTTTTTTTTTTTTTTTATCAAACTTAACTTGGTTAAAGGTTACGGTTCTACAAAACAATCTCGAATGATATTAGCTCCAATTTGAATTTATTTACTTTTGATGAGCTATGTCCCCGATCTGGCCTTTAAAAAGAAAAGCAAATGCTAAGTAAAACAATAATAACATGCAACATCGTTCCTCTCGAAAACGATGCTGCTTGATTACATCTTAAGACTGCATCATACAGATTTGCTTCCATTCTTATAACATAAAAAAATTTGCCATAAATATAAAGAATTCAAAGTGCGATGAAGTTTAGTTCTAAAATTAAAAAAGGCCAAATACCTAATCATAAAAGTTCGTAAATTAAAATATAACAGTGCAAATAGATATTTGCTAAAGTAAATATATATTTATTCATTTAAACCATTTCTCTCTACCTGCAAAAGAGGTGAGTAGAGTGAATTATAACTTATGGCAGTTAAAGTATATTCCATATTTTTGTTTTGCCCCCTAATCACGATATCCTGAAAATTATAGAAATGAGAAATAACAGAGCGGTCATGCAGTAACATAACGTAAAAATGTGCGATTATGTTGACGCATCATATTAATTACGATGACAACACAATTATATCATTGATTTTATGACGTCACAACAACAATCAACTTCATTAATGACATTAATGATGTCAACATTAATCATTAATCACATTAATTAATGAAATCGTCATTAATATGATGACATTGACATGATACGTTAAATGCATAATATTAATAAAAGATAGGTTTCGAGTATAATTATACCATGAACATAGCCGCCTCCGTAGCCAGGTGGGAAGGAGCAGCAGTGCGTAGCACACGCTTCTTGATTAGACCGGGGTTCGAGCCCGTCACCACCAAATACGGAGGATGCGGAAAGGTCAAGGGAATGACCACCGCATATTCCAGGAGCAATATGGCCTTAGTTGCTAATGCTCCTAAAAACCAAATAACAAACAACATACTATGAACAATATAATGCGATAATATACTATGACCTATCCAAAAAATATTGAAACCTAAATCATATTATATCTGACAGATATTTAGATTCATTTCACATTAAAGAATAATCTGTCTGTAGCATTAAGGAAAAAGCTGACTATAGTTTTAAGAAATAATACTGTTGTAGCATTAAGGAATATGCGCAGCTTATTGCTTAATGCTAGAACAGTAAAGTTGTTGAAGTGGAGGGCTATTATGGCCAAATTGCGCCTACAACTTTTAAATGGTGATCAGCATGATAAAGAAAATGATTTAGAAGCAGTTATAAAAATTGATAAATTTTATGTAAGTGAACAGCTCGTTTAAATTGGCATCATCGCCAGTGATATGGCTCAGGCATAGTGATTCTGTTAGATTAGCGAGGAATCGGAAGGAAAAGATTCTAGAAATAGGTTTGAGCCGAGTGGCCAGGAGTAAGAGTGCTCGAGTGGACCATCAGGGGTCAAGGTGTAAGAGTGCATTGATTGGACCTTCAAGCCCGTGACCACCAAATATTAATATATTCATGATTTATTGTAAATTCCTCTACGTTTACAATAAATCATAAATCCTTACACTGAGGGACGACATAATGGTTTTCCAGGAGTGAAAAAACATATGATAATAAACACATTCCAGAAGGATATGTTTTACAGTATGTGGAGTATGGCAATGGGGTGGATCATCATCCAGATAGAACAATAAAGTGAACTGTGACATAACTGTTATGTCATGCGATATACTATTTAAAATAAGCTAAACATAAACGTGATTAGAGTACTAACCTATGTCAAAATGTGCCGCGATCTACCATCTCGAGAATTTCATTGCACATGGTTAAAAAAGTTAATGAACACATATCGAAAAATGTTTATAAATTTTAAAATTAAATACAATTCAAAATTCTTATTTTAAATTCATACGTATTTAAATTTTTAATTTATGTGAACTTTGAGTCTTCATGTCATCTGCCAAGATTTCAAAATCTGGAATATACTGTGATAAGGCCAACCGTAAAGAATCTTCTGTATGCAAGTCCGTAAGAGTACAGCGATTCTTCAAACAGGAATTCAAATAATAAAAGGCCGATTCACACAGATATGTGTGAATAGAGAGGTAACTCAAAAAATCTGGGAATACATCATCCTTTTGGCACAATGCGATGAAGCCGTTAAGATGCCCCGTCTTTGATTTGGCCCAATCTTTTGTTATTGTTACGAACTTGAATAGTGGTAATTTAATTTTTTTTTAATAAAATTTTTGAATGCGTTAAATATATCAAGACCTCTAGTTCTTTCTTTTAACGAAACCATACCAGCAGTTCTTCTCTAGTGACAGAATTATCGATAAACATAAGGATAAAAACGGGCAATTGAGCTGTATCACTGACGTCTGTAGATTCATCCAGTTGTCAAGAAAAGGACACACAATTAGCAATATGAGCACGCAATTGTTCGCTCACATTTTTACTAATTTTTTCGATGCGTCGCATCACAGTATTTCAAGATAATTGCAGATCTTGAAGGGCACTTTTAATTCCATTTTTGTTCTTAATTTTCAAAAAGAGAATCTGTTATTTCTAAAAATGCGTCTTTGATGAATTGACCATCAGAAAATGGTTTGCATTTCTTTGCAAGAAGATGACTCACTTTAAATGATACTACAGTTACTGCTTTAGGTGTTAGGAAGAAATTTTGTTGTGCGAATAATCTGGATTAAGTTCTTTTAATTTATTTTTTCTAAGGTCACTATTAGGGGGAAAATCCGATTGGTATTTACCCTGGAGTGCGTTCAAGTGCCTTTCTAAATTTTCTTTTTTGGGTCTAGCCACGGAAGCCTTGCAAATCCAACAACATTTTTCTTTTGTCATTACAAAAAAGTACGTATTCTAGTTCCCACTCTTGATGAAAATGATAAGTTTTACTCTTTCACATAGTATTCATTTTAAATCAAAGGGTATTAAATTAACATATAAGTACTGCCCAGTTATTAACATTAAGTAAGCTAAATAAGGATCGACACTATGCTCTCCATAACGTAACTGCGTGAATTTCCACAACAGCCTCTAGCAGGCTGCGGGGAAACAAGTAACGAGTCACATGGTTCAACGGATTTTAATTACCGTATGCAGTGGGGCGCTTAATAATAATAATAGCATTTAGATTTTGACTAATCTATTTTTATATATATTTAAAATTCGTCGTGATCGACCGAAATTAAAGCCGCGATCGACTTGTTGGCCACCCCTGCAATAACACATGCAGTAACACATGTTGACCGTAAGTCGATTCACGTAACTACAGAATACGGTTAATGATTTTATTCTTCTGGAAGAAATTGATCGGTTTATCAATTTCTTTGACAAGAATACAGTCAGTGGTCCTGTTGGAGTATAAAAGGGTGTTTTCTTAATTATTATTATAATGATCAAGTTTTATTGAGGAGCTTTAAATGAAAAGGAAGATAAGCAAATAAGGAACGAAACGCTTCTTGAAAGCTAAACATAGTATGCTTCCAATATCAAGAACGGGGGGTTACGTAGTGTAATTCGCGTTAGCAAAGTGATGCTATCTTTGGAACAAATACATTTCAATACATTTTGAAATTATTACTTTCTTGATGATAATTTATTATCAAAATAGTAATAACTCTCCGCCTGCTCCCAAGGCCAACAGAAAGTAAAAAAAAAAAAAAAAAAAAAAATTAAGAAAAGCAAACGCTCCTCATAAATTTCCTTTTTGATGGATTGATATCGAAATAAAAACAGAATGGTCGAGATTAAATGAGAAAGTTACTAATAAATAAATAAAAATAATGCCGTGCCTGAGTTCAGTTAAAAAAACTCGTTTCCGAGATTTAAGCCTAGCTGTAAACGAATTATTCTCAACTTCACCATTAGGAGAGTGCAGTTAAGTTAGATGCAAATGTTTACAAGTTCCCAAAATACTTGTACTCAAAGCAATGGGCAAAAATGTTAAAACCACACGTCTAAATTTAAAACGTTCAAGAGTTGTTGCTCTTCAACGCAGAAGTCCATCTCAATTTCACACAACGAGTATCCCTCAACTCGAATATAATCAAACAATGACAATTGTCATTGTTTGGTGACGCCTACTGGTAACTTCATGGCACTGTTAATACACATAACTTTCGGGGGTTGAAAAATCTACATGCAATAACCGACATACCATTACATCACGAGAAACTAACAAAGAGTTTCACATCAACTTTCATAGGACCGATTTTTTGAAGAAATTTTTAATGGACACTTGGAAATATATTCCATTAATATGCAGTCATTCCGGATTTGAGAGAGAGCCACATATTCACTGGAGACTTACATTAGCTACGCTAGTACAGATTTTGTATGAAAGTCTCCATCTGATAGCCCAGATTTGAATTCTGCTGTCTGCTAAACTGTAGGATAAACTAGAAGGCTGCGTCCACAGAAAAGATGCCGCGAAAAGGAGAACACAGAAAAGTAGAGCGATCCAAATAGCGATAACGAATGGGTCCAAAACGAGCCTTCTTCAGCTGCTCATGATTTCATTGTTCGAATCGGAACCGTTATTGATTCAGAGGAAAGATATTTTGAATATCTTTCAAAATATCTTTTCATGGTTACTCGTACGTAACCGTGAAAATTAAAATAAGCCACAATAAAACTTTGTTCTTATAATTTATTTTACGTATATGTTTACTTCCAAGCATTTTACATTAAGTTAAGTGTACGTTAAGTTACTTTATGACCACTCTGTAATTTATTTCTCATTTCTGCATGTCTGAAATCAGACATACCACTGTCAAATGCAGAAATTTAGAAGAATGCCGTTATCACAGCGGCCACAGATGGAGCCGGTTTCGCTGCTTCCGTTGCACTTTAAAGGAATACAAAACCTTTCATTTTTAGGATAGTAAATTCTTTGAAAAATCTCTCTATTTCAGCCTTTTTGTGGTTGGTTTCTTTACCCCCCCCCCACCCAAAAAAAACAAACATTAAATAATGGAGTCACTGTGTGAGGGGGATTAATTTTTTATATATTATTACCTTGTTATTATTTTACTTTGGTAATATTATTTAGATTTTCTTAGATGCCCTCACACCTTCCAAGGCCCCACTTTTTGCCACCTGACTACTATACACTGTATATCTCACAGAAGATTCTCAGGATCATGAGGGTAATTTCCTTTGTTTCCCCTTAATCAATTTCCAGGATTCTCTCGCCAAATTGTAGGAGAGCAAATTCTTCGCTAGGCAAGCAAGGCGTGTGTTATTTAGAATAACAGGACTCAAAGTGAAAATAAAACATGAAATTTATTACATACATATAAATGAAACATAATATACAACTGAACTAGATAGCATATGATCATAATAAATAAAGTTGACTCAGAGATACCTTGAGTATCTCTGAGTCAACTTACAGATATATTATTCTTATTACAGCTTCCCTTCACTAGTTAATCTTATTTAACAATTATATAAAAAAACATGATTCATTCTTTTTATCTTATTTCCTAATTAACTCCTAACACTTATACATTCGCTATACCTATTTTCTTTACTCCTGCACACAATACTGTTCCATATAGTAATAATCAAAATGCTACATTCATAATTCAACTCTTTGTTGTTACTATACTGTTACAATATACTTGTAGACATATCTTCAGTAACCTAATTTCCCTCCTTGTTACTAATCATTCGGATAAACTAATTGTACACAAATCTTCATCAATTAAAACGCTATATTCATATTTGCTCAAATAACTTATAATCTATCGTTTAAAGCATGTTCAGAACCTTTTTTAAACTCCTTACTTCCCTTCTGACACATTTACACTCTGTGGGGGTGGAATACAAGAAGTTGATGATATTTTATATTTATATATTTCTTTTTATTTATTGTTTTATTCCCTATTATGTGTTTGTCCACTTTATTCTTATTTCCCCCACTTACGCATCTGACTTTACTTCCTAGGAGAATTCCAGATTCGAGGGAACTTCTCAATTAATCATAATTCCCTTCGGAAAGGCTGAGTGTTCAGGAATAACAACTCACAAATTAACAAACAACAAAGTTTATTTACATATATATATATACAACATAATATACAATTGAATAAAAAATATGTAATATGCATACAAGGTTAAGTCAAGGATACCTTGCATATATTATTCTTATATTAACAATCAATATGCTATTTTCATCATTATAATCATTATAATCTGTGTTTCATCATTATAATCTGTGTTCTCGCCATTCTGTTACAATACACTGAAGACTAATCTTAACTTTCCTAAAGTCTCTATTTGTTATTAGTATTTCAGTTAGATCAACAATTCTTCATCAATGCAACATTCCAAGATTCTCACTATAAACTTTATTATCCTTCTAACATATTATAATCATTTGAATAACAATTTAATCTATTACTTATCTTTCGTTTCTCTTGCATTTTACAATAACCCTTTTTGAACTAATTAAACTCTGTTAGTATATATATAATTTACTTAAGAGATAATTTATCAATCAATTTACTTCTAGTGCTATCCTTTTTTTTATTAATTAGTCTCTATACTGTTTCACTTACAGTACTTACTATTATCCTTTTCCTTTCCTTTGCTTTCCGGGGCGGTTCCAAGCTTTCCTGGCTCTCAGGGTACCTTCTGGAGATCTCTTTCATCAGCTACACCTGAATTTGCTACAGATGATTTTTTTTTTTTTTTAGGAACTCTTTGCTGCACTGGGACTGGCGTTCCTTCTCCACCTTACTAAAACCTATCACAAGAAAAACGCATAGGGCATCTCACACTAACTCCTTCTCCTCTCCACTTTATTAAAACTTATCACAAGGAAAAACTCATAGGGTGCTACCCTCGTTTTACCGCTCCACCTATTAAGAACTCTTTCAAGGAGAAAACTTCACAGAGCGCTACCCTTCTTTGCTCCACCTTATACGAACTTCTTATTAAAATAATAAATATTTCACAGCGCTCGTTATCATGCAGGTCACTACCTTTGCCTTCCTCCATGACGGTTAGACTCGCGAAAACGGCCACTTCTCTTGCCTTCCAATGACGGACAGGCTTATTCTCCTTACACTTTGTAACATGCCTAAAAACTCAACTGTTTATTAACACATATTTTCTACAACGACGAAACCCTCAACTGTCCATGTTACTAACTCATTTTACTTATCTCGACTGCTGTGTCCGCTGACTATTTCATTTCCCTATCACCAACAAAACTCAACTTAGAATCCTACTAACCCATTTTCATAAAACCCACATAAACTCAACTGTGGTTTCTCTCCTCTCATAAAACCCACATGAACTCAACTGTGTGTTCTTTTTAACCCATTTTCACCAAACACTAACAAAATCTCAACTGTGTGCCCCTAACTCATTTCCATAAACACCCACATGAATCTCAACTCGGGGTATAACTAACTCATTTCCATAAACACACACATAAAACTCAACTCTGTGACTCTAACTCATTTTTACAAAAAACCAACAAATTCCCAACTGTCTCTCCGTCTCTCCCCGTTCACTCACTTTTTGTTCAACTCAAATTCTGTACCGCCGACATATGTCAAATTTCGCCCTAGTTTTTAGTTTAACCAATCTTACTCATTTTATCAACTTCCACTCTCTTCTTATTCGCCCATTTTATCTTTCTCACGCTGATTCCTTGTTGCTCGATCTAACTTCTTATTTTAAGAAATTTGTAAAATTTCTCAGGCTGTCAGTACCTTTGAAGTCAGCCGCTAATAGTTATACTGTAGCAGACTAATATCCCACGATCTATAAACTTGCCATCACTGCCAGCCAGACTTAAATCTAATTCCCAGCATTTCTTCCGTTTTTACTGTCCAGGTGTAACCGATTAAAGAAATGTCCAGACAACACATGGTCCACCGCGCTATTGTTTACCAGAGTTAACACCTTCTACTCATAACAGTTACAACCAGTTTCCATTGTTTTGGATGCTCCTGTGAGCTGGGAACCGAAGTACACCCCTTCCTTGCCATCAGCCTTTGTAATGTTCCGCTCCCCCATATTGCTTTATTATAAGTTTTACTTTAAATAAATCTCCCTCTTCCACAAAATATTATATTTGTAAGATTTTACATCTTACAACTCATAACTCTCTCAATGTTCTCCTATACACAATATTTTTATAGTTTTTCCCTTCTAACACATTATAGCTATTTGTACATAAATTTCATCTATTACTCATTACTTTGTTTCCCTTGCATTATACACTAATCCCCATTTAACAAAATAAACTCTGTTAGTATATCTACCTCAGAAACAATTTATCTTTCCCATTACTTTCTACTGCTACCTCCTTTCATTAATTACCCTACTATTTTACTAACAGTCCTTGTTAACTAAGAATATACTTCCTATATCGCTCATCTACTTCTATCTTCTTCTCTTCTTTTCCAGGGAGGTTTCAGACTTTCATCTTAGGCTCTCCGGGCTGTCGTCTAGGGCTTTCCTTTTTGGTTTCCTTCATCTGTTTGCTCATGAATCTGTTTCAGATAATTTTCTGGAACTCTTGGCTCACATATTTGCACAACTGGCCATTTCTCAACGGGCCGGACCCTACACACAAGTGTAGGCTCGTACATGACATAACTTCGGAGCTTGCGATTTCGTTGCTAGGAACACAGATCACTGCCTTTCGTGCCGGACAGGCTTTCTTTCTTGAATATTTCCCTTAACCTTAAACTTTCGACGCACATATTTCCCACTCTTCCATACTTTCAAAAAAACATCATCACTTTCAGTCGGCAGTTACTCGCGTCCTCTATGCCTCACTACCTCTTTCTCTCACCCATTTTTTCTTCTTCATCTTGTTACCACCAGATGTGAACTCCGACAACCAAAAATATCTACTTCCACTTACCCCCCCCCCCGCAACTCACAGCTTTCTCCCCCTCGTTAGAACCTCCTCCCACAGGACTCAACCAATCCCGAGAAATCTCCTAACTTTCCCTCTTTTCTATTTGTTAAAAAATTTACCCCGTGTGCAAACAAAGCTTTTTTTCTGTAATTTTCTTGTCTAGTTCTCAGGGCAGCACAAACTTTTCATGTCTGCCGATCGTCTCTAAGGATAACCTGACGTAGCCGAGTGGTCAGGAGTGAGAGTGCATAGCACGCGTTCCTTGCGTGGACCGGGGTTCAAGTCCGTGACTACTAAATACGATAAATATTTGTATTGACGATTTATTGTAAACTCTACTGACTTGTTTGTCGTGCCAGAGTATATTATGTAAATGCTGTATATAATGTTCATTATATACAGCTGTTCATTATATACAGCATTTACATAATGTATATAATGTTCATTATATACAGCATTAACCATTTTCGTGTTTTCACATTTGCGAAATGTTGTCAACTTACCAAAACATCATATAGTAAAGAGTGACCTCTGGGGGATATTTTCCTCTGACAACCGCCAGCTCGTCGGGACTTATGTCCAGATGTCGCATAGATCAAACGTTTCTTAATCACCCGCATTCCACTGTCCCATTGTTCTGTTTCTAGTAATCCTTTTCCGCCCGTTCGCTAATGACCATTCTTTCCCTAGTAAGGTAGCTGATTTTGTTTACTCTCAGTTCACCCCCTTTCCCACATCTCTGCATTTACAGTACCTGTAAATTGCATTTACTTTCTCTTCCATTTTACTGCTATTCAATTTACACATCTATATCCTCTGATTTCTAAATCCAGTATTCTTTCCATATATGCATCTGTTAAATGTCAAAAATTCCCTTTCCATATCAAGGATATGGAAAGGGAATTTTTGTAAGATTCACTTCTTACAACAGGAAAATAATGGAGTCGCTGGTTAAAGATGCATTGCAGGATAATCTAGACAAGACTGCAGTAATAATTCAGACACAGCATGGGTTTGTTACGGGAAAGCCTTGTCTGACAAAATTGATTGGATACTATGATGTGGTTACAAAGGAACTGGATGCAAAAAATAATTTTGATAACATATACATAGATTTCAGGAAAGATTTTGATACTGTTGCACATGGAAGACTGCTGCACAAATTGGAGCAGTATGATGTGAGGGAAGATAAATATGTTATTACTTGTCTTGACTTGCTTTTGTTGTGGTTTTACTTCCACCCTACTGAAGTCACACCCCCACCCCACAAACACAAATCTAACTGCAATTCACAGAAAATTCTAGAATCTAGGGTGTGTAAAGCGGGTGTTAGAAGAACGTTAAAGACACACATTTCTTCAATAAAAATTTACAACCTTTAATGAACATTATATACAGCATTTACATAAAAAAAAACAAATAATTACATACATGCATACCAATTTCTATATATATAAACCATATTAGTACTATACACGATCTCTCTCTCTCATCAACTATTCTCAATTTACAAATTATTAACATCAGTTTGTACAATACTTAATACGAATCCTTGATGATTTCTCAATCCTTCTCTTACATTACCAATTTTTATCACTTACATCAGTAAAACTCATTTCAACTCTTATTACTCTTTTTGTATATTCGTTTCTGGCTTTTAACACATGAAATGTATTACAACTGGTATTCTCTTACCTTAGTAATGTTCACTATAAATCCCTCATTATACCTTGATTACTCTCTAGTTATCATCTTGGTCATCCCCTTTACCACCCTTACGTTATTTCATTATCATTAACATTCATAACGAATTGTCTCAACTTTAGTAACTAACTTGCCTAATACAACAGGAATGTACTTTTTAAAAAAAAAAATAAAGGACTATCACTCAATTGCTTACAGAGCTAGGTTATGAGTCCTTGAGTTCAGCATTCGAGAAAAAAAAAAAAAAAAAAAAGGAACAGACTTAAGTTCCGGAAGGGCCGCTACTTCCAAATTTCCTTGCGTTCAGGCTTCCTTCGTGGCTAACAGGCTTTCTTCCATTTCTTGGGCACTCTACTTTCCTTATTGGCGGACAGGCTTTCTTCCATTTCTCGAGCATTCTGCTTTCCTTAGTGGCAGACAGGCTTTCTTTTATTGGCTCACATATCTGCAGAACTGGCCACTTCTCAATGGGCCAGACCCTAGACACAAGTGTAATCTCTTACACGACAAAACTTCGGAATTACATTTTGCGATTTCGTTGCTAGAGACGCCGATCACCCTATCACTGCCCTCCGATGCCGGACCAGGCTTTCTTTCATTTCTTGTTTACCTTAACCTTCATCTTAACCACCGTCTTCACAGCCTACCACTGCCCTCCGATGCCGAACCAGGCTTTCTTTTTTGCACGTTTACCTTAACCTTAAACTTAACCACCACCTTCAATGCCCTCCGATGCTGGACCAGGCTTTCTTTCTCTTGCATATTTAAATTTAACCTTAAACTTAACCACTGCCTATCGCAGTCCTCCGATGCCAGACAAGGCTTTCTTTCTTTCTTTCTTTCATGTTTTTCTTTTATTTTTTCATCTTGCTACCAAGAGATGTGAACTCCGACCACCAAAAATATCTACTTCCACTTCAACCTACAAACTCACGACCTTCTCCCCTTAGACTACAGAAAAGTTAGATACAGAGTCGACACTTTTCCCCCTTACTTTCCCGAACTTTTCTTTTCCCTCAAGTTCGGAACTCCTCCCCCAAGGACTCGTAACAAATCTCCATATTATTTAATTTTTCATTCCTTCCTATTCGCTAAAACATCTCCCCACAGCCGTCTCCCTAGCGCATAATCCAACCCTTCTCTAGAAATTTCTTATTTTTTTTTACACAGCAGTATGACCTTTTCACGTTTGCCAGTCACCTCCAAAACACTCCTTTTCGTGTTCACACCTTCTCTGCTAAATATGGACAACTTGTCAAATTATCAGCCACCCTGACGCCGTTTTCTTTTTATGCGAACACTCGACGCTCACTAATTTCCTGTTTACTTCCTAACGGTAGCTTAGATCAAAAGAGACACTTCATAATCCCATTTCATGGTCATATTGTTCTTGCCCTCAGCAACACTTCCTCACCTATTCTCAAATGGCAGCACCCTCTAGTGCTGCCCACTGTCTCTGTTTGCTCTCTTATATTACTCGAATTTACTTGTTTCTATTTAGCTGCTATTTAACATACACGTCTATAACTTTCCCATCCCCAAATCCATTGTCTTCTTCAAACTTTAACCTTATTTACATTAAAACTAAATATCCAATCTTAAACTTACTTACGTATTAAGTTTAAGGATACTTACTAACCTTAAACTTAATACTCCCTCTCCATTGCCTTTACTGGATTTATTTTAGCTAAATAGATATATCTATTATATTTGTAAGATCCATATTGGTATTAAGGGTAAATTGCTACAGCGGATAAAACGTTGAGAGGGAGAAGACAGAGACTGGTAATCAATGGATGCTGCTCTTCGTGGACTAATATTATTAGTGGAATCCCCCAGAGTTTTGTGTTGGCCCACTATTGTTTGTATATTTATCAATTATATTGATAACAGACAAAACAACAGTGGGCTTAGTGTTGAAGTTTGCAGATGATACAAAGGGTTGTTGATGGCACTGTGCTACTGCAACAGGATCTAGAAAATATGGGCAGATGGGCTAAGAAGTGGCAACTCAAGTTTAATATTGACAAATGCAAAGTACTGCATATGGGTAGAAATAACCCCAGAGAAATGTACAAACTGTGTGGTACTACACTTAGGGAAATAGAAATGAAAAAGATCTGGGAGTAATGGTGCAGTCAAATATGAAGTTTCTGAGCAATGCAGACAGGCTGCCAGAGCAGGTCCTGGGCAATTTCCAATGATATAAAGGAATTTTGCTAGTAGGGGAAAGGAGGTGGTTATCCCTTTGTACAAGGCAATGGTCAGGCCACACCTTGGGTACTGCATACAGGTCTGGAGGCTTCATTTTAAGAAAGATGTAGAGTTGCTTAAGCGTGTACACAGAAGGGAAACAAGATTGGTGATGGGAACGCAGGGGTGGCTTACCAAGAAAGGCTTCAGTTCTGCAAATTGCAGCGGCTGGAGACTAGGCACCTGTGAGGTGATCTGATTGAGGTGTATAACGCCTTGAATTGGTCGAGCACGTTGAATTCTAATGGGATTCTTCCGCTTGTTCAGATTACGAACCTAAGGGGGCATAAATTCAAATTGAGGAAAGACAGTTGCAGAATAGATGTGCGGAAATTTGCCTTTAGCCAACGGCTGGTTAATTGCTGGAACTAACTTCCATCAGTCGTTGTGGAAGTTGATAGCTTAAATAAATTCAAGGAGGAACTGGACAAACTTTTAGTGGGAATGGATGTGTGAAATCAGTTTTTTTTTTTTTTTGGCTGATGCTACATAAACTCATACACTTGCTTTCTTGCATCACATATGTGTGTGTGTGTGTAGACATGTATAGTATCTTATGTAGGACGGCACCTGAACGAAAGTTCAATTCCGTCTTTGTACACTGTGATGGTTACAGAGCACTGTAACAGGCCAGAAATGTGTGTAATGTTATGTTCGTGCAGTGTGTGTGTTGTTTGGTTGTTTCTGGCCGTTTTGTCACCAGGTAGGCGATCACGTGGAAAGGCTGCCCAGTGTCCGTCTACACCACGGGGAGGTAGGCCACAACTGCGCATGAACCATGGCCAACCTCAACAGTCACCCACTGAATGTTCAAAGAGAGTTTTGAGCCATTCAAATGAATCCCGTACCAGCAAGCCGGCAACACACACACACACACACACACACACACACACACACACACACACACACAGTCATTCCCAGGAGACAGGACAGCAGAATACGAAGAAATAAGGATGAGAATAGCATACATAAAGTAAAAAAAATAATAAAAATAAAAAATAAATAAGTATAATATATATATATAATAAAAATCAATAAATAAGTATAATATATATATATATAATAAAAATAAATAAATAAAAAATAATAAAAAAAATAATAAAATATAAAAAATAAAATAAATAAAAAATAATAAAAAATACTAAAATATAAAAAATAAATAAATAATACTAAAAATAAAAACAAATTAAAAATAAATAAAATCTTTATCCATTTCTTGCCCACGTCTTTATGCAGTGCTGTCAAACAGAAGTAGTAATGTCATTCAAACATGATCGGCAGGAACAAGTTCTAGATATAATTCTGAATTCTGTTAATCTGGAGTGATGTGAGAAGTCTCTGGTCGATGACGGTATCACTGAGCAGAGGAAGAATTTGGTTGCAGAGAGTCTTGATAAAGGATGAGTCAGAAAAGCGCAGCATCTGTTAAAATCTTTGCGTGTTGAAAGCCAGAACAATTTTGTATATGACGTCATCAGGACGACGAGGCAGCACACAGTTGTATTATGATTTATGATATGTTTTCAGTTTAATTTTTTGAATTAACACTGAGGTGAAAGAATTCCTGCGATTAAAAGCAGCACTGCAGAAGGTTTGAAGGGCCTGGAAATTTTTGACAGAAATGAGTATCTTCTCACCTCCGGGACACAAGTTTGGTACTGTTGCCTTAAGAGCCAATCTTAGATCCTCGTAAATGGAGCATTCAAAAAGTACGTGAGGAGTCTTCCGGTAGCCCACATCGACAGGAGACTGTATTTGGAAGTCTGAATTGGTAGAGTTTTGCGTTAAGCGAACCATGACCAGTTAGTATGTAGGAGATAAAACCATTTTCTGGTGGATGACGAAAGTAGTGCAGTTACGTCGGGAACGAAGTTTTTGGTAATAGCTCCTTTTTTTGGTAGAATTCCATCTATTCTGCCAGGTGTTCACTAATAAATTCCAGCATCTGGTTCGCTAAGTTTTGGGATCAGCCTGAAGGTTAACGATGATTCCCTGAAATTCCGTAGAAATGCCTTTGCGGATGTAAAAGCAAAGCCCTCTAAACACAATATGCAGGTCAAGTGGTATAGTGCCTGCAAGAATCTGTAGAGTTGGAGTTGATACTGTTCGGCAAACGTGAAGTAGGCTAAGGAGAAAACAACGTTGAATAGTGGATAACTTAGTTTGTACAGTTTTAAGTACAGTATGTCTAAACCAAAGGCTGGCAGCATAGGTTGTAATTGGGATTATGGCAGCATTATAAAATAGATGTAGGATTTTAGTGTTCAATCCCCAGTCTTGCCTGGTAATTTGGAGCAGCATTGCGCTAAAACTCTTAACTTTGACGGACGGATGTTCAATATGCGCAGTAAAGGAAAAGCGGTCGTCGATGATACCTCCTAAAAATTTGGTGCTTCGGACAAGTGGAAGTGATTTCTTGTCAAGTTTTACAACTGGTGGTCTGCCATAGTTTAATTTGTGTTTAAAAATCATGATTTTCGATTTGGTTGGGGATAATTTTAATTTGTTCTTATAGGACCAAGACGATAGTTCAAAGAGTACTTTATTGGCATAGAGTTCTAATTCAGAACTTGAGTTTCCATTCACTAAAATGATAATGTCATCTGCATACGCAAGTTGTTGTACATTTTGAAATTCAGTTGCCCTAAGCAGCCAATCATCGAGAACTAGGTTCCAAATCAAGGGACCCAAAATTGATCCTTGGGGGCAACCACGGGAGACAGATCTGTGAATCTTCGTGCTTTTAGTGATGACGGTGACGGTGCGATCGGCAAAGTAGTTTTTAACAAGTTTATAGAGCTGAAGAGAGCAGTGATTGGAACGGAGTCTACTGAGGGCACTCTCCCACCATAAAGTACCAAAAGCGCCCTCAAAATCGATAAAGATAGCCATATTGGAAGTGGAGCTGTCAATGAGGTGGTGAAGTTCTAATAAAGCGTCTTCGCATCCAAGCCCTTGCCTAAAACCGTATTGAAGAGAGGATGTGGAGCTTGTGGCTCCCTGCAGTGTGGTAATTTTATTAGCGATTAATCTCTCTAACACTTTTCCCGGGTGAGAGAGCAAGGCTATGGGGCAGTATGATCTAGCATTGTCTAGTGGCTTACAAGGTTTATGTAAAATCTTAAGAATGGCGTGTTTCCATTGTTTGAGAAACGTTCCATCACATGCCTCCATTACTTCTACTACTACTACTAAGAAATGATGTAAAAAATGAATAGAATTCGCCAAATTAATGAAGAGTAATAGTAATTATATTCTCCATATAGTGGAAGAAAGTCATGGCTTTTACTGCACTGGTAAAAAAAAAAAAAACCACAAATTAGATAAGAAAATACAAATTTTATGCTTCCCTCCTCACAGAGTAACTATTCAGTTGACCTTTGAATTTATTAAACTGGTAGCCTCAACTACCTGCGAGGCAACTTGTTCCAGCAATCAACTAAAAGAAAACTTGCTACAATCTCATCTAAACCTCAATCATTGAAATTATGTCCCATACGTCTGGAAGTCTTTATAACACTGAGAATGCCACCTTATACATTTTACTAACAAGTCTGAAGGTCGCTTCGCTCCCCTCTGACTTGTGTCACACGAACCTGAATTATAAGTTTTTATATTTTGATTTTTTTTAGTGGGAGGAAATCCCACATCCCCTTCTAATAATCAAAAGATGTACAAAAATTATATTATATTATTTTATTATCTAAAAACAAATTAATAACAAAAACAACATTTATATATTTGATTATAAACAACATTTCTTGTCCATTTTTTTTGTTTTTTTTAATAGTTTTTTTATTCGTTTTCAGTTGATACAAAGAGATTTTTAGCTGCCTTCACTCTACTTAATGCAACGTACAATTGTCCATGAGAAAAACACGGCGATGTTAAGTCAAAACAAAACAAACAAAAGTCAAACGTATACCGTTTGACTTTTGTTTATTTATGTTTATAAACCTTGACTTTTGTTTATTGTCATACTAAAAGCCAATTTCACAGGAAACTGTGTTCGTTGAAAAATGAAGTTATATTCCCCATCGTTTGAATACGTATGAATGCGTGGATATATGCTTTCGATCCAGCTGTGTCACCTGTGATGTGTTCAGAAACCAAACATTTCTTCCTTATTTCCACTACACGTAATCTTGTACAATTGAAAATTCCATTTTTTTATGTCTAAGTTTCTTAAAACCATAACAATTGCATTTACCTTCAAAAGTAGTTTATGGTGAGGTAAACATTCACTACAGAGAATCGGGTGTTACACAGTTGTATTCCTAAGCATTACAGCTATCTGGCATAATTTGGTCTGATGAATAAACTATTTTCAATTCTCCCAGAATCTTAATTTCGGATAAAATTTATTTGTTGCGGCTAAATTTAAACTTTTCTTCCAAAGGAGTTTCGATACTTCCAAAAACGCCATATATTAAATTTTCTGAACTGGGAATATTTTCAGGAATCTCTATTTGATAATTTTCATCTTTTAACACTGGTTTTTTTTACGTCCTTATCTCAGTAGAGCTATCAACAATTCGTGATTCTTTTTTTTTTTTTTTTTTTGCTCTTTTCGTATCTTACTTTCTTAATTGTGAAGCCTTTTAACTTATTATTATAATCGCTTTGTTTTCTTCAATATCATTATTTTTAAGTGCTGCTTTACTCTTCAATATCTTTTCTTTTCTTCTCAGCCTTTCTGATACGATATTCTCTTTTCTATTACTGCCATTATTAACAAAATTGCTAATAGCTGAAGAAACTTTAGGAAAAATTGAATCGTTGCCTTGAGACATGTAGAATTCTAAAATTAAACCCCACAAATAACAACGGCCGAACTGTCACCATTGCGTGACGTCTTAACGCTATCGGGTAATGACTCATCGCTATGGTATATGCAGCTTAATTTAAGGGTGATATGCCTAGACGTGGTCTTTGAGACAGACCTGTCAATCACTTCGTTGTAGTATGACACAATAGCAGTTAGCCCCATCTTGCGGAAAGCAAAAAGTGTGTACATGAAAAAGCACTATTTTCCAAAATACTCTTTTATATACTGTGTAATAGAAGGTACTACTCAGAGTCTTACAAACCACAATCAGTTCACCTCTGAGGTGTCTGGTTGCCAAGCTCTGTATCCCACATACTTGGAGTCTTTCCTCGTAAAGTCATTTGCCGGTCTCACCGCGAGTTGCCCTCTTTGTACCCTTTCAAGAAGTTCAATGTCTTTTTTCAGATGAGATCTCCATGCCTGAACACAGTACCGTATTCCAAATGTGTTCTTACAATTGTCTTATGCAGTGGGATTATGTCTCCCTTCTATCTACAGGATAACGTTCGATAAACCATTGATAGGACGCCATGGGCTTTCTTTACTGCCTGTTTACGCTGTTCAGAAAACTTAAAAATCTGCTCGTATTGTAAAATCCTTCTCCACTGTTTTCAATTCAACCCTACCAAGTATATAATTTACGTTAGCGTTGCTGGACCGAGTTGTTGTTATTGGGTTTTAGGAGCATTATTGACTAAGGCCATATTGCTCCATATATACTGTCTGTAAATTGCATATCGATCAAAATCGACCACTAAACTGTGGTCGATTTTCTGTTTGCTGGACAAAAAACCCGAGTTTCCGAGAGAAAGAAAAAAGAAAAAAAAAAAAACATGCTGCCCTCGCCGGAGACAGACTAAATCATCCACGTTGTTAAAAAGGCCCATAAAAATTCCAGTCTTCATCAACGGGCCTCGAACCCAGGTCTTTTACACTCGGTGCGGGGAGGACGGCGATTTCTACGAACTATCCTACCCACGAGGACCATTCACAAAGCATAAGACCACGCATTTTGCTGCATTAAAACATAGATTGTACTTTTCTGACCATCTTTGAAGTTTGAAGTTCAAGTCATCCTGAAGGAGTGCTGCTTGGCACTGATTATTAATGACTCTACCAATCTTTACGTCGTCTGACCATTTTGAGATTACGCTTTCAATCCCTTCGTCGATGCCATTTCTGAAAATGAGAAACAGCAGTGGTCCAAGAGTCGATCCTTGTGGGACCCAACTCGTGATGTTATGCCAATCTGAAGACTATCCATTCTTTACAACCTTCTGTCCTGCAGCCATTCAGCACTCCATCTTAGAATCCTACCAGTAATACGAACCTGTTCAACCATAAATTCAGCTCACTAGTAACTGTATGAAAATAGCCTACTAAGTTAGTTAAACATGATTTTATCCTTGACGCCATGAGTAAGATACTGGGCACTTTAGGGTGGTCCCCCGCCCTACCCACACGCTACCGCTAGATGTCGCAGCCATCGAAGCACTTTAAACAGAATTTCCCAGCGGGTAGCAGCCGTCGAAGTAAAGTACTTTGAGCCGATTTTGTCTCCCATGATCCTTTGCGCGTGCCAAACTTCGTTTTTTTTTTTTTATTTTAAATTTTGCTGCTAGATGGCAGGACATGTATTTCTTAAAGAAGAATTTAGTGTGATTTCAGCACTGTGTGTTTGAGTGGAGCGATATAACCATCGCTCCACTCAAACATTTACAAATAACATTGCAAAAGTATTATTAGAATGCAACTTTAATTGATTTTTTTAAATTATTTTTAATCAACAATGTAGCTTTTTATTTTTTTATTACTTCTAATCAACATATTATTTAGTCTTGTTTTGTGTAGTCTTTTTTTTCATTTTTTTAAATTATTTTTATCAACAAATTAACAAGCGGATTTATTTCATTTATTTTGATTATTTGAACTTAGATTTTTTTCATTAACGGTATTTAGTAACATAAAAATTATATTTAAACTGTTTAATGAGCGCTATTTATTTTGAACACAATTTTAAATTAATTAGTGCAAATTAATCAAATTAATTTGAACACAATATGTTTTTTTTTTTTTTTTCTTGACAACCAAAGATAACACAGAGAAATTATAAAGTTCAATGAAACAATTTCCACACTGTGATTAAATCTCTGAAATATTCCTTTCTTTTTAAAATTATGTCTTCGTCGTCATCATCATCATCAGCCATTTTCAATCCATTGCAGGATGAAGGACTCTCCAGCAACTTTCCAGTTCCTTCTGTTTTGTGCAATGGCCATCCATTTACTACCCACAAACTCATGAATTTCATCTATCCATCCCCGCTGTTTTCTTCCAGGTTTTCTTCTAGCTCCTCTTGGGTACCATTCTGTTATTCTCTTAGTCCATCTGCCATCATGTCTTCGAGCTATGTGTCCTGCCCAAGACCATTTTAGTTCTTTAGTTTTGATAAGAATGTCCTTTACTTGAGTTTGCTGCCTAATCCATGTGTTTCTCTTCTTATTTAATAGTCTGAATCCTAATATAATTCGTTCCATTCTTCGCTGTGCAGTTATCAGCTTCTCTTCCATTCTTTCGGTGAGTGCCCAAGTTTCACTTCCATAAGTCATGGTGGGTAGTATACATTGGTTCATTATTTCATGTTTCAGACAAACTGGGATATTGCTCCTCAGTATGTGACCATATTTCCTGAATGCTATCCATCCAAAATTTATTCTTCTCTTGAGATCCAGCCGTTTATCATTATTACAGCTAATGACTTTTTCCAGATAAGTATATGACTCCACCTTTTCAATTACTGCTTCTTCAATCATTATATCCCTTTCTGTGGCATACTTGTTCATCATTACTTTTGTTTTAGCCATACATTCATCTTTAGTCCAAAATCCTTACTAACTCTGCATAACTTATTAAGTTTTTCCATTAATTCTTTGGGATCGTGGCCTAAATGGTTTAGGTCAGTGGTTTCCAACCTTTTTTTAATAACGGCACCCCTAAGTAATTTATTTTATTTTGCGGCACCCCTACTCATTTTTCTCAATATATACGTATATATTTTTTAATATTTTATATATATATATATATATATATATATATATATATATATATATATATATATATATATATATATATATATATAAAATATTAAAAAATATATATGTTATATTATATTTATTACAATAATATAATTATAAAAATTATATTTCATAATACAAATTATACAGGGTGTCTCAAAAATACACGGCATAACTTCAGGAATGAGTTCCTCATATGTAGACAATATGAGCTAATGAGGCTGAACTAATGAGGCTGAATAAAGGTTGAACTAATGAGGCATATGGCAGAGAAGAAAAATGCATGGGATACTTACAAATTAACACATGACACAGAAGCCTATGATAGATACAAGTTGATATGCAACCAAGTTACAAAGGAGGTTAGGCAGGCGAAGGCAGATTACGAGAAATCCTTGGCAAGGGATGCAAAGAAAAACAGCAAAGAGTTCTTTACTTATGTAAACTCTAGAAGGAAGGGGATGAATCAGATTGGTCCACTTGATATTGATGGGTCAACTGTTGATGATCCTGCTCAGGTAGCTAACAAACTAAATGAATATTTTGCATCGACATTCACACATGAGGAGTTATTCAGCGAGGGGAATGCCAGAGGTGTATTCAACTCTAGCAGTAAGCTACAGAATCTTGAAATAACTGGGAGTAAAGTGGAGGAGAAACTGTTGAAGATAAACACAAGAAAGGCACCCGGGGTGGATGGGATCTATCCAGTTATACTAAAGGAGGCAGCAAAGGAAGTAAGCAAACCCTTAGCCATAATTATGAGAGCTTCCTTGGACTCAGGGGAGGTACCCATAGACTGGAAATGTGCAAATGTGACCCCAATTCACAAAGGAGGGTCAAAGTCTGACACAAGTAATTATAGACCTGTGAGCTTAACTTCTGTTCCAGGAAAATTAATGGAGGCACTGGTTAAAGAAGCACTGCAGGATCATTTAGACAAGACTTCAGTTATAGCTCAGACACAGCATGGTTTTGTTAAGGGGAAGTCTTGCCTGACCAACTTGATTGGATACTATGATGCAGTCACAAAAGAACTGGATGCAGGGAATAACTTTGATATTATATACTTGGATCTTAGAAAGGCTTTTGATACTGTTGCACATGGAAGACTGCTACACAAATTGGAGCAGTGTGACATTGGAGGAAAATTGCTGCTATGGATAAAGGGGTGGTTGAGGGGGAGAAGACAGAGAGTGGTAATCAATGGACACTGCTCATCGTGGACTAATGTTATTAGTGGAGTCCCTCAGGGCTCAGTGTTGGGTCCATTATTGTTTTCTGTATTTATAAATGATATTGATGATGGTATATCAAGCTTAATGTCCAAGTTTGCAGACGATACAAAGGTTGGCAGGGTTGTCAAGGACACTACTGACACTATGCTGCTGCAACAGGATCTGGAAAGGTTGAGCAGATTGGCTGAGAGGTGGCAAATGAAGTTTAACATTGACAAATGTAAAGTACTGCACATGGGAAACAGCAACCCCAGAGCAACGTATCAACTCTGTGGTACTACACTGACAGTGGTAGAGAATGAAAGGGACTTGGGGGTGGTTGTGCAGGCAGATATGAAGTTCTCTGAGCAGTGCAGACGGGCTGCAAGAGTAGCTCATGGAGTATTGTCAATGATATACAGGAATTTTTCCAGCAGGGATAAGGAGGTAATTATTCCATTGTATAAGGCGATGGTCAGGCCACACCTAGAGTACTGTATACAGGTCTGGAGGTCTCATTTCAACAAGGATGTAGAGCTGCTGGAACGAGTACAGAGAAGGGCAACAAGATTAGTGAATGGAACAAAGGGGTGCTCTTACGAAGAAAGGCTTAAGTTTTGCAAATTACAGTGTCTGGAGACTAGGCACCAGCGAGGTGATCTGATAGAGGTGTATAAAGCCTTGAATGGTTTAAGCATGTTCAATGCTGATGGGATTCTTCCTCTAGCTCAGAAAAATCACCTGAGAGGGCATAAATTCAAATTGAGGAAAGACAGATGTAGGATAGACGTGCGGAAATTTGCCTTTAGCCAGCGGGTGGTTGGTTGGTGGAACAGACTTCCATCCCTTGTGGTGGAGGTTGATAGCCTAAATAAGTTTAAGGCTCAGCTGGACAGGTATTTTGAACGAACAGAGGGGTGAAGTGGAAGTGGGGTTTTTTTTTTTTTTTGGCTGATGCTGCATAAGCTTGCTTTCTTGCATCAAATGCCTCTACTAATCAACATAGTTCTGGAAATGCTTGGTTTCCGAGTTTTGAAGGTTTTTCTATGACACTTAACTGTTCATATTACCTTATAGTAATTGTTAAAAATGTCCACCTTCTGCCTGAATACAGGCCTCACATCGACATCTCATGGACTCGCGAAGACGATGCCAAATTCCTGGCTTGTTTCGTACTGTCTCATACGTGCTGATTGTGAAAGTTTTGGATTCTGTCTCGTGTGAACTGTGCTTCATCTGTAAATATCACTAAGGCAGAAAAGTGAGGAGTTGTACCACACTGCTGCAAGAACCACTGGCAGAACTTTACACGCGCAGAGTAATCTGCTGGTGACAAGGCCTGTACCCGTTGCAGATGGAAAGGATACAGTTGGTGTTCTCGCAATACTCTCCAAATAGTCGAACAGCTAGTTGCATTGCTATTCTGAGTGTGCTGATTCCAGGAGTGGAATCAGCACACGCAGAATAATATAACATCCAAAATCTCCTCCTCTACTTCAGGAGTCGTAGATCTTGGTCGTCCTCTGTCGGCAGCTCGAGGTGTAAAGGTCCCATGTTCACCAAGGCTGCGATGGATACCTTCAAACGTTTTCCTGTCTGGACATCTTCGTTCTGGGAACCTTTCGTGGTACAAACGACGAGCCTCCAGAGCATTGCCGTCCGCCAAACTGTACATAAAGTGCATATCCGCTTGCTCCTGATTTGAGTACATGGTCGGAATGAAAAACCACCAGATTCTATCAGTACCTTGTGATGAAGGAAATCACCTGCGGGAGATAAGACATTCTGGTTAATAACTCGGGAACCAAGCATTTCTGGAACTATGTTGATATAAAATATTTTTATTGTCTACATATGAGGAACTCATTCCTGAAGTTATATCGTGTATTTTTGAGACACCCTGTATATATACAGTATATAATTTTATTCTTTATATAGAGGTACTAAGTAAACATCAATTACAGATCACCACTCACCACAAAATTAAAAAGATACTATACACCTTTTTATTATGAAATAAACATATAAATTAAAAAATAATAAGTTTAAGTAACTTAAACCCAAATTACGTGGCACGCCTGGAACGTTGTTGTGACCCTGGTTGAAAACCACTGGTTTAGGTACTCTCCATTCACATTGACTCCTTTCTGCGACCGACCAGTCTAATCTTCTGAAAGCTTCCTCAAGAGCAGCAGTAAACAACTTCCGAGATATTGTGTCTCTTCATCGAACACCTTTCTCAATTTTAAATTTGCTACTGTCTTCGTCTAGTCTAATAAAGGAGGTAGCGTTCTCATATATTTTTTTCAAAATCATAATATATGGGGTATCTATGCCTTGTCTTTCCAGTGCCCGAAACATTGCCTTATGCTGTATGGAGTCAAATACCTTTTCATAATCCACAAATGCCAGGCATAATGGTGTTTTATATTCATTTTCTTTCTCCATTAGCTGTGATATTACGTGAAGGTGATCCATTCATTGAGAATTGTGTCCTAAAGCCAGCTTGCTCTTTCGGTTAATTCTCATCAAGTATTCTTTCTAATCTGTTAGTAATGACCCTTGTGAACAACTTATAGATGTGGGATAACACGCTAATTGGTCTATAATTTACAATTTCTGATTTATATTCTTTCTTATGCAGAAAAATCATGATTGCATTATTCCACTCCTTAGGCATCACACCTTTTCTAATGCATTTTGTGAAGAATCTTGCCAGTTTTTGTGTCATGTCTCTTCCTCCCAATTTTAACAACTCTACAGTAACTTCATCTTCCCCCGGGGCTTTCTGATTCTTCATTTTCTTCAACGCGTGCTCTACCTCATCAGGAAGGATATCGGGTATGTTGTATGTGTTACTAATTTGCGATCCATCTTCCCCACTGCTGGCATCATCCCCTCGCTCGTTGTATTCCTCTGCTATTAATAAGTACACCATCGCTATTCTTCAGTTTCAGTATCATTTGTCTTTCTGTATTACTCCTAATTTAAGTACTTTGTTTTCCCTTAATGCTTATTCTACTTTTCTTGTGTTAAATCTTCTTATGTCCTCTCTGAGTCTCTTTCTAATGGCTTTGCATAACTCAGTATACTCAATTTTCTCCGTGTTAGCGTTTATCCTGCTCTTCATTTGTCGTCTTCGGTTCATCATAACAAGTGTTTCTTAACTGATTTTTTCTTCTTTGGATTTCTTTTTACATATAGGTTGCTTGGGCTTTATCACTTTCAGAAAGTTGTAATATTCCTCGTCGATATCTTGGTCCTGAACAGTCTGCAGAAGCTCAAACTTGTTCTTAAGTTCCCGTATATATTGCTTTTTCTCCTCTTCTGTTATCTCAAAGACCTTCGTATTATTTACTCGAGTCAGTTTTTTCCCCTTTCTTTTCTTACATCAATATCATGTGTGCATCTTGCCATTCTGTGATCACTTCCAACCTTGTTCAGGAAGGTAACATCATTCACTATATATCTTCTGTTAGTGAGGATGAAATTATAATGTACCTGCTAGTAATTATGTGAAAGTTTGAAATTAATTCCTATGAGACGAATTTTAAGGAGAAATTTAAAGGAAATTTCCCAAACGTTGTGCGAAAATTATAAGGTAAACATTGTAACTTCCAAGTTATATAACGTTCTTATTATTATGGTTAAAGTCTTCATTGAAAAAACAGTTTTGACAAACTTTTATTTGAATTCTAAAGAGGCAATATCAACCTGCACAGGACTTTACTAATAATAAAATTCTCAATTCAGATACGCTGTTATCAGAACAGTCCATTTTTGTTCATTTTCCGTATGACGACTTCAAGTATAGTTCGAGAAAACGTTCAACACTTACAATATGGAAAAATTTTCGCACTCCACAAAAATTATACGTGAGATTAGACGGTGATGTTAAATAATTAATTTAGCAGTTAAATTTAACTTATTTACATAGTTTTAACATACTATACACAAAGAGAAAGTTCAAAAGCAAAATAAAAGGAATTTAAATTATACTTTAATCATAACATACAAAGCCACTCACCTAGTTTTAGCAGAGTACAAAGTTCACATTTTTTATTTTCACTAAATTGTAAAATTTAGTGAAAAATTTAGTGAAAAATTCAGTGTGTGTAAACACACTGCTGAACTAGAATGGATTGTTTTTGAAATTGTATGCTACCCAGGGCTCACGATCGCTGATTCGTTGTCATCCTTTTGCAAAAAATTTTTTATCAATTCTGGAAGTTTCTTCTCCACATTAATAACTAACAACACAAGAATCTGAAAGGACAGTTGAAAAAATTCACAAAAACCAACACGATCCATCCATTTGAAGATAAAAATTTGTGATAACACCAAGCCCACCGCTAAAGGCAACTGAAATACAACTGTAATCATGTGCAAGTTTAACCAATTCACAAGCTAATATGAAGTGATGTTCACAACATATTCCCAGCATTTGTGCGAAACGTTGTAATTTGCATACTAATATGTCCATAATCCTGATCGACTTCCTGAAAATCTTTATATAGGTAGAATTCTGAGAAAAACCCAAAATCAGCAGCGCCATAAGCCTCCATAAATGCGTTGAACATAACGGTATAATTTCTTCTGTAGTTTGGAATTGTAATTCAGAATAACAAATGTTATTCTGAATCAATATTACGTTTTCAAGTATTTTTAGATTTTATAAGTAAATATTTACGGCCTTGTAAACGTGCTTAACAACGGAGGCTGCTAAGTAGTTGGAATTCCTCGAAAAACCCAAAACGTCATAAACAACCTGTAATCCTCTATATTTTTGAATAAACGGTCTAACTAAACAATAAAGAGCTATATTTATTTTTACATACTTTTGATGCTATCGTTTCGTGTTAACATTTTAATTCTTAAATAAATGCTAAAAACAACGTATTAGTTAACGTGTTCCTTTTTTACATAATTTCGTTAATACACATTCTGTTGGTTCTGTTTACAGCATAGATTAAGAATCCATTTTTCTGATCTAATTTTAAAACTTCATACATGAACGTTCTGTTATAGCAATAGAAAATTACCCTGAAATTAACAATTTTTTCTTACTTCCTCACCCCTATTTGTGCGTGTAAATGTATTTTTTAACTGTTAGGGAATAACATAACCTGAAACTTCACAAGGTTCACGAAAGATAACACTTGTTTGTCCATAAAATCTTCACTGAAAATGGGAAAATTTGCGAAAACTTCTTTTGGTGTTAACATTTTAATTCCTAAACAAATGCTAAAAACAACTTATTAGTTAACGTGTTCCTTTTTACATAAATTTGTTAATACACATTCTGTTGGTTCTGTTAAATGAAGAATCTATTTTAAATTTTAAAACTTCATAAATGAACGTTCTGTTATGGTAATAGAAATGAGCAAATACGGTTATATACCCCTAAAATTAACAAATTTTCTTATTTTCACACCCTATTTGTAGGTGTCAAATGTATGTTTTAACCGTTTGGGAATAATATAGCCTGAAACTTCACAAAGCTTACGAAAGATAGCATTTGTGTGTCCATAAGATCTTCACTGAAAATGGGAAAGTGTGCAAACCACATTGTACAGTTCTCACCTTTAGATATTTTGCGTGCCCAACCAGAAATTTTGTCCCGTTATAGTCTTTTCAATTGTTAGAATTTGTACGAAATCAAACTTTTTGTAACAAAGTTTCTCTTTCGAGATGGGCACAGAGCTCGCCGTTGTCCCTAATGCGATTTCGCCCACTTTTCAATCGAACCCACAGATTTTTATGCATCCCACCTCAAAAATCGCGCAAAACAACTGTAAAAAAGTTCACACCGACTCGTTGGTATTATTGAAACTAGGAAAAAAATATATCATAAAGCTACATTGACTAGTAGTTTAAAATCAACACTTGTTGACTAGCTGATGAAGGGAAAAAGTAACATTCAATCTCAGCAACTGTGAATGGGTAATGGTAAAAAGCAGAGATTTTTAATAAATTTCACCTATTCATCAATATTTCGTAACCGTTTCACAACAAACGTGAAAAAATGAACTTAAAAGTCCTACTTTAAGTTGTTGTTGTTATTTGGTTTTTAGGAGCATTAGCAACTAAGGCCATATTGTTCCGGGAATATGCTGTGGTCATTCCATTGACCTTTCCGCATCCTCCGTATTTGGTGGTGACGGGCTCGAACCCCGGTCTAATCAAGAAGCGTGTGCTACGCACTGCTGCTCCTTCCCACCTGGCTACGGAGACGCCCCTACTTTAAGCATTTGCCATATACTATAAGATAAATTTGAACATGAGGAGCTCATTCAAATCATAAAAATAGAATGAGTTTACTCATTGACATTGAAAAAAAAAATCTGAACTTGCTTGAAACAGTGGGACGTTGAGAATTAGAGAAAATTGTCAGAAAGACAGAAAATATTTGGCTTTTTCAAATGAAAACGCTTTTTCCCTTGAACCCAAGGGTTGTTTGTCAGCTTTTAATTAAATCTGCTTACCCATCACAACATTTTGTACAAAACATGAAATTTACACATCGTAGACACCCAAACGCAGCTGATTATTACAATTTTACAGGGTATTACTTTCACAAAACAGTAAAAAGCTGAAATTTTTAATACATTTTCACCTACCCATCAACATTTTTGTACGGCAAAAAGAGCGTTCATGTGTTTAAAAAATATTGTAGATAAACACTCGACGGTACACAGTGATTAATTCAACTACGCATTACTAAACACATGATAGTGTACATAGCAACACATGGCACACATTGTCAAATGCACCAAAACTTAAAATTGTGTGCTCACCTACGTGGTTTCTCCCGGGGCTATGTACAACGTATTTACTGATGGGGGTACATGGCCCCTTCAATGCAAAATTCTCTAACTTTGGTCTCACCGAGGATGCACACTGCTTCTGCGGTGGGATCGAGGATTGGAACCACCTCATGTTTGAATGCCCAGAATATGAGGACCTCAGAGGCGTGTTGATAACACGGATAAGATTCCATCCGAGAGTCTCATCTCCTGGACACAGAGGCGGAATACAAGTTTAGAACTGACTAAAACGGAACAACCCTGACAGCAATTGACATCTCGTACGGACGGGCTCCGTCCAGGGAGAGACATCATCAGAAGTGAAAACCACCTGATGCTGGGCTGGTACTACACCGTCACTGACTTCACACGGAAGTGGCCACAACTTCCGGACGGGACTCAACCCCACGTGTGACAGTACACTTGGACCAGGAAGAATGACAACACACCAGACTGGCACTACTTCGCCATATTGAGAAACGCCAGAAGGGATGAGATCACCAATCCTGGATGGGACCCAGTTCTAGGAACGAAAACCTACTGAGGCTTGGACGGACTCTGGTCCAAATTATGGAAATGCACCTGAACCTAAGAAAAGTAAAATGACATAGACCTAGCAGAGCCGTGCTGTCGGCCATATTGGCCCTCCAAACCACGCTCCCTTGCATGGCCCTATCTCCCTTTCTTCCCTGGTGGGGGAAAGGAAACAATTTTCTGTCTCATCCCATCCCTTCCACCCCTCTTTTCGCCTGGTGGGCCATGGGCCTGCCTCACTGATCATCTGGGGTCGTCTTCTCTATAGTCCCCATACTTCTGTCTTTCCCCTAGCCTTCAGTCTGCCCCCTACTCTGCCTAATACGCCAGTGTATTCCCAGTACTTAACCCGTCCCCCCCTTTTTATAGACCCTAGCCATTGAAATCTCAAGAAACTAGGTGGCAGGGCCTGCCAGAGTAAATATAAATCAATTGGGTACCTGGCCTGCCTCCCTGGGGAACAGTGTGGATACGATGGGTCCCAATATGGGCCCAACGGCTAAATGCCAGAAGAATAATGGTACACAACACTACACACTTTAGACCTCTGGCCTAGACAGAGTACTGTCTCACAGTCACAATGAAACCTACGCGGAGATGGGGAACCCCTGGTGCCGTTAAACCCTAAACACACTATGCACTTTACATTGATCTTGACGTCATCTGGGACGTTGGACTCACCTTTCTGCGGTAGAAGAGGTACGCGGCTCTTTGTGCAGTGCGTCAGGAGCTCATTGGTGTGTATCAGCTACCATTGCTTGCTCGGTACATCCTGAGGTGTATCGCCCCAATCCTCTCTATGCCTCTGAAATTTTGTCATCTGCCCCTGCCTCATAACTAAACAAGTACTTCAGTTTGGAATATTGGTTGCTCAGAAGGATGAACCGGGTGGTGGGCCACCCTTTTACTATCTCCAGATCTATCCTACAAGCAAATCTGGGCACCACTCCCTGGTAATTTCATAACGACAAGAAATGCCCTCACGCTTGCAAGGCTTATAACGGGGCGAATTGATGCTTCATTAATTCCACATCAATCTCTGGCCCAAAGAAGGCAAGAGGGTAACAACCCGATTCCTGTCTCCCTCTGAATCTTACACTGACAAATTTCGGATCTTTAATAAATTTGGTATCCACCCTGATAAGTTCTATGAAGACAAGCTGTACAGAAACGAAATCGTTAAGAACTGTTACCAGATAATGAATCTATGATGTTCACCAGCTCCTGGACATGACTGACTGATGCATTTTTCTTCCTTTACTTGCTTTCATCTATCTGTATATGACAAAAGAAGGTTTTTGTTTTCATGCAATTGTAAGTTGAATCTTGTAAATTCCCCGGGTCGAGCACGTCTGTACTCTTGTACATGTGTTCCTCGCACCTTAGTCTGTAAATAATTTACTCTTCTGGCACATTGCCGTCCAGAAGGTGACCCAAGGTTTCTTGTGGTAAATAAACTGACTTAAATAATAACAGTAATAAATATTGTGATATTCTTGTATAATCTTGCGAACTCCTCTGGACTTATATGGTCATTCCAGACTATAAAGGAAAAAAATATTTATTACAAACTTAATGAGTATGATCCGCGAGTCATCGGGGAAAAAAACGCCTGATGCTCTATAAGAAAGTTATAATGGGAATGACATCTCGGAAAGAAGTTTTCAAAAAATGCAGGCTAAAAAATTGCATAAAAAATTACTATAAATAAATTTAAATACGAGCGACGGATTACGACAAGCATATTTCGGCGTAATAAACATTTTAATTAACATAAATGTAGAAATACTGTATCTTTTTTTTTTTTTTTTTATATGAACCCCAAACACGAGAGGTATTAGAACCTATAGTACTTAGTACCGTGCTTGGTTTAATCTGTTTCTAACATGTAAAAAATAAATCGATAATGATAAAATAAAAAAAAAAAAAATGAGGGCTCAGTTACCTGGAGGTTCTACGGAACTAAGTGAAGGAATTTCAGAACTTATTCCTCTTGAGGATTTTTTGCACGATAATAAATTAGTTGTGATGTCACACTGTTTGGAAGCGTGTCATCGTGTATACAAAACTCCCCGTTCAAGTGATTGTGCTTTACAACAAATAATATATTAACGGTTGGAAAAATCAATAACGTTTATTTATTTATTTTTTTTTCATCTTGAAAGAAAAAAAAAAACAGAATAAATCGAAACTTTACATTGCAGCATTTTTTAATAAGCAGCTGTCCCTAATAATACAGTAGTAGACAATAATAATACTGATTCTGAAGTTAGTTACTTTAATTTGCAATGGTGACGTCAGTAGTTCTTAGTGATTTCCAAGTCTGCTATTAAATTCTGAAGGCATGACAACTGAACTGTTATATAGACACGCACAACTCTATATTATTCTAATTAAGGCTTACCTTTGTTATGTCTGTTTCTCTCTTCGTACTAAAATACAGATGGAACTTTACAACTCGTACAAGAGGATCGTCACACTGGATCATTCACGGACTGTAGATCACACAAGCACTGTCCACCCCCCTTGATGAAATATGCCTAGAAAGACATCCCAACGAGCCGACACCAAGTCTGTTGACCACCAAGAGCGTTTAATCCTAGGAAGTGCACATTTCTTACTGTCTTGCGGTTGCAGTTTTGCGGGTTTCTTTGCTTGTAATAAGGAACGCAGCCTACCATACGTATACAGTCTGAGGTTCTGCTCGAACTTTGTGCCCACCTGCTAACGAGCAGCCAACCAGCATTAAGCACCGTTCTCCCTCTTCGTATGGCTTTCCGTGGCTTCAAGGCACTGTGGCGTCGCTACCCATGTGTACCTGTACCTGAACGATTCTTGCCGCTGAACTGGTTTGACGAGGCCGTTAGCCTACCTGTTGAATGAGGGAACGCTGAAAGAGAACGGCAAGCGCATAACTGAGAACTTCCTGGCTTAGGATAACGCATATATTCCACCCCTCGCTCTACCCCAACTTCTTAAAAAAATCTCATCCGTTAGGTGGAAGTAGAATGATTACAAGTTCCGAATGACTTCTCAACGCTGATCACAGATGAAAGCTAGGTTCTTTCGAAGATTAGTCACGTACTGCACGCTCATAGCAAAACTATGAAACAGATTCATTTCTGTGTGTTCATTTCTTAGAACACTTTGGATGCCGTCTAATTTAGCAGATTTTGTGCATGAGTTACTTCAGTCAAAAGCTCGATAACATTAAGTACACATTTCCTAATATTATGAAACCCTTGGTTCTCAGATTTAGTTCGCAATATTCGTTCTGTCATGTGATGCTGTATTACTATACATCAGAATTTCTCAATATTTTTTATAATATGACCCACCAAATGAAACAAAAAAAAAAAAAAAAAACTACAATCATCATTTTAAAAGTTGTATTTACCGGTACAGAGTTCATCGTTTTAGTTTCTCATTTATTCATATCCAAAGTATAAATATAATTAACAAAAAAGTAATGTACGTATTTTATTAGTTTTCGGGCTTCTTTTTCTATTGAAGGCAATAAATTTAAGCTGTCGATAATTTACAAGGAAATACTTATCCATTATCACATACAGTATGATATTTTATTTTATTTTTAATATGATTCTTGCTCTATCAAAAATTTCGCGACCCACGCAGATTTTTGTGCGACCCACAGATTGAGATGGGTTGCGATACATTAGAATATTTTTTATTGTGCACCAGTATGTTTATGCAAATGACCTGCTGGGAATTTGCCCATCAAGACATGGGAGAATACAGGATGACCTTGAAATCGACGCCGATATTTGTTGAAGGAATGGTTCATTAAAATAAAAGAAGAAAAGTCTATACTTAATTTCAAGTAGGAGAAACAGGTTTATAGTTAGAGCGTTAAACAGATTACTGATTCACTTCCGCTTCTAGCGTTTTGCGAACGCCACAAAGTGGAGTACGCAAATCAGTTTTGTTGCACAAAATGTTATGTAAATTGTTGTACTGTACTTTTTTATAAAATGCGTGAAGAAAATGTGAGGCTGCAGTGAACGGTTGTTACTGTAGTACATCAGCTTCATTATTAGTGTATGGAGAGTAGAAGAGTATTAACGTTAGCAGAATATGCAGACATTCACTTTGTGCATAGTGTAATGTGAAGGAAATGTGAGGCTGCAATGAACGGTTGTTAATGTAGTAAAAATAAATAAATTTTCTGTTTATACTCCGGAACGACGGTCAGAGGAGTTCACAAAATAGACAGAATACAAGAAACAGCACCGTATTCAGCAGTCACGGGCTTGAATCCCGGTCACTCAAGGCACGTGTACTTATGCACCCGCTCGCCTGACCACTAGGCTACGGCGGCACATCAGTTTCATTACTGTATGGCGAGTAGAAGAGTATTAACGTTAGCAGAATATGCAGACATTCGCTTTGTGCATAGTGTAATGTGAAGGAAATGCTAAGAGCTGCAGCCACCGAATACCAGCGTCGTTTTCCAAAAAAAAGGCGACATTGGCGTGTTAACGTCCACCGTAATTTGAGGGGATGGGATACAGTGAAAGCAACACGACCGAGGCTGGCCCCTATCATATTCTACACATGCAGAGGGTCTTCGCTTGTAGCACAGTAACATCGTCACTGTCCTTCCCACAGTGGATGGAAAAGGCCCGGGTTTGAATCCCGAGGACTTTTTTTTGTTTTTTTTTTTTTTTCACTCCTTGGCTGAGTTAGTCGGCCACAGGCGTAGATAGAAAAGTTTCAGTTCCCCCTTAAACTCAGGTTTTTCGTCAGCAAAACACCCGGAGAACACACACAATTCACTTTTTTTTTTTTTTTAACAAGTGCAGAAGTCGGATATCGGGACAATAGATCCCTCCACAAGCAATTGAAGAGTTGCTTTTGGTCATCCCAAAACCTTCGTTTGCGCACACTTCGTGAACACTGGCTGTATGCATATCATATGCATAGAGGTTCAGGCGAGAAGGAGATTCACTTGCGCGTGAGCAATTTTGATTATCGATACTTAATCGTATCAACAACAGCTCTGACTTTTTGTCAGTATCCTATATCGATGAAGCAATATTTACACCAATTGGGATATTCAACATGAACAATCTCCATAAATGGTCAGTGGAAAATCTTCACGCTATTCGGCAATCCCATTTCCAAGTAGGGTTTAGTGTCAATATGTGGGCTGAATTGTAGGAGATAACTTTATTCATCACGAGTTTTCTGCCAGCCTAAACGCTGATCATTACTTGCAATTTTTGTAGAGGGCATTACCAACACTTCTGGCAAATATTCCTTTAAGCATACATGCCAATATGTAGTTTAAGAACGACGGAGTGCCTCCACACTTTGGGCGGCAAGTAAGAACATACTTAAAAGATCGTTACCAGAATCACTGGATTGGTCGCGGAGGTCCCATTTCTTGGCCGCCGAGCTCTTCTGACCCTAACCCGTTAGCTAATCAAACCTATGCTTCTGAGGAAGAAACCAATCCCTTTACAATGGAAGAGCTCACAGCAGTCCTCAACAGCAGGCGCCCCCCCCTTGTTTTTCCCTTTTCACTTTTTGATATATATATGTATGTATGTTTGCGTATATATGCTAAAAACCAATATATATATATATATTTTTTTTTTTTTTTTCTATTTATTTATTTACTTTTTTTTTATTATTATTTTTTTTTGTTATCTTAGTTAATTATTTTTATTCTTTTCTTTCTCTTCCTTTCGGGTTTTTTTTTTTTTTTTTTCCCTCTGGAGTGGGGCCCAGAGAAGGAAAAAAAAAATTTTTTTTTTTTGTCTCATACTCTGAGACCATAGGTGTCCCATCTACTGGACCTGGCCCACCTTCCCGTGGTGTGGACGAGTACCCAGAATCATCTGTCCAGGTGACTGATGCTTCTGGGTAGCCAAGCGGTCAGAACATAACAACAGAACACACACATAATACACACAAACCGACGTCACACACATATCTGGCCCATTTGTAGTGATACTGTTCTTCACAGAGATACGAGGCGGAGTTGAACTGACGTTCTAGGAGCCACTCCTTACATAAACACATGTCCACACACACACATGTCCACAGTCCTCAACAGGATCAATCCTTACAAATGTCCATGAATGGACCACATTGAGTATGTCTTTGACCTTCGTTTGTTCAAGCTTAGACCACTATATCTCCAACTGCTCTACAACAAATGCCTACTTGAGAGAGTTTTTCCCAAGGCGTGGAAAGTGGCCCTGCTGCGACTCATTAGGAAGCCTGGCAAACCCCCTGGAGATATGCGCTCCCTTAGACCAATTGCACTCTTGGTAAATCTAGGCAAAATTCTAGAAAGGCTCATGACTCTCCAAATCACACAACTGTTCCAGGAACAGAACCTATTCTCCCCAGCGCAGTATGGCTTCACACCAGGGCGATCTACAGAAGAGGCGCTGTTTGACTTCGTCCTCCATATTGAAAACTCCACATCTAAATTTCAACTGGCCATCTTGATGGATTTTGAAGGTGCCTTCGACACTGTCTGGTGGGACAGTGCATTGGCACGCACTCCGCCTAGCTAACTATACCTCCCATCTCTACAAGCTCTTCCAGAACTATTTCACAGAGCGCACTGTCGTGGTTAAATCCAATCTTCTGCAGATAGCTAGACAAACCTCTCGGGGGTGCCCACAAAGTTCTGTCCTGGGCCCTTTGTGTGGAACATGGTCCTGCACAGCTGGCTTTCTAAATATTTTGAATGATGCAAAATTGTGGCGTGTGCAGAAGACCTGACAGTGGTTGTTTCTTGGAAATCACGCTCCGACCTTGAAAAACAAAGCAAATCTTGTCCTACCAGATCTCTACTCCTGGACGGTTCTCAACAAGCTTCAAATCAGTACCAGCAAAACAAAAATGATGCTTTTTAAATCAGAGCTTGACCTACGCTGCCCACCACAAATCAAGATCTCCAGGAAACAGCTCCCTATTGTGACACAGGCTAAAGTCCTAGGGGTGGTCATTGACATAAGCTGAGCTTCCTTCCACATCTACAATACCTAGGGGTCAAAACGAAAAGATTTTCAGCTGCAATCATGAGGATCTCCAAGAGCAACTGGGGACTCTGCAACAAAACACTCTCTGTATTATAAAGACGTTTTCATCCCCATTGTGACCCACCCAGCAGGAGCGTGGTTTCACCGGGTTCAACGAGTAAATATGAAAGTCAAGGTCAACTCCATTTAACGTGCTATGCTTCTGGCCATGCACAGATTATGCCGAACAATGTCTACAGCTGCCATCTAGGTGACAGCTGGAACTTTGCCGCTTGATCTATTTGTAATCTTCAGAGGGCTTAACTTCAGAATTAAAAAGAAAATACCAAAGAAGATACAGGGCTTAGAACTAAATCTCAATGCTGACCCCAAAACAGAAAGAGCTCGCTGTTATAATGAACTCGTCAACATTTGGCAGTCCACTTCAAACACAGGCTCCGTTACTAGAAAATTCCTCCCTGATGTTTGTTACTTTCACAACCTCAAAAACGGTCAAGGCCTGGCCTTCCCTCACCTTGGAATCCTCCTACTTGGTTACCGGACACGGGTCCCTCAACGAAGAGTTGTTACTGCACCTAACGATACCTCTTCAGTGACTTAAGGGATCCATATTCGCAGGCCGCCATCTTCTTTCTTCTTCTGTTTTTTTTTTTTTTTTTTTTTTTTTCACGCGTTCTGCCTGGAGTTCCTACTCTAGTGCAGCTAGTTTATTTATCCATTTATTTTCATTTCATTTCATTTATTTATTTTATTTTATGTTTTCATTTTATTAAATTATTATTCTTATTTATTTAATTTGTTCTTCACGCGCTTTGCCTTGAGTTCCCACTCTACTTGCAGCCAATTTATTTATTTTATTTTTATTTTTTTTTCACACGCTCTGCCTGAGTTCCCATTCTAGTGCAGCTAAGTTATTTCATTGTTATTTTTATTATTTCTTCGTTTTTTATCATTATTGTTATTATTTATTAATTTTTTATTAATTTATTTATTTATTTTTTTTTTTCCCTAACGGCACCACGGGTGGTTGTGTTTTGTTTTTTTTCCCTCCTTCCTCTTTACTTCTTTTTTTTTTTTTTGCGCTCTTCTTTCCTTTCTTCCTCCCTCTGGAATGGGCCCCCAGAGGAATCTGGCCCACCTTCTGGCAACACTTGGTGTATCAGAGTCTCTTTTGAGACAGTACGTGTTTTGCTGGGACTTCCCTTGGTGTGGACGAGTACCCAGAATCATCTGTCCAGGTGACTGATGCTTTTGGGTAGCCAAGAAGCCAGAACATAACGACAGAACACACACAAACCTACATCACACACACACATATCTGGCCAATTTGTAGTGATACTGTTCTTCACAGAGATACGAGGCGGAGTTGAACAAATGTTCTAGGTACCATCCTTACATATACACATGTCCGCAAGACACTAACCCGTTGAGCTGTTTTAGTTAGCTGTGGATTATGCACTATAATTCTGTGTTTTCAGGCAACCCTCCCTTTAGTAAATATTGCCATAAAGACCATGAATTTCTGGTAAGTGCGAGGGTTCAATTTTCAGACTGACATTTGGGGCTTTAGTCCTCCCTGAGGAGATCTTCAAAAACTGTTTTTCTTCAGCTTTGAACTTATTTTTCTGTGTAAGGGTCGCTATGAAAAATACAAGACTCTGACTGTCAGCTTGATAGTTTATATTCGAGCCTTTTCCTCCTCAAATATTAGGTAGAACTGCTATATTTGACAAAATTCTGGACTGTAGAGTCGCTGCTGATGATGGGTATTTTTTTTTTTTTTTTTTTTTTTTTTTTTTTGTTCATGTATAGCCGACAATCGATAGCCAGTTTTTCTTTTTCTATTACCTTTGGCTCCAGCTCAAAAAATGAAATTATTTATAATGGCCTGCCATCTTGTCTTCCTCGTTGTTTTCTCCAATATGGCGCTGTGGCGCGAAGATTTTGGAGGGAAACACTTATAGAACGCTACCATCTTGGAAGTGACGTTTTTGAGTTAACAGATTCTTATTGGTTGTTGTGAATTAAGATATAGTATTATACTTGATATTGGAATATCATTGTAAAAATGGCGAGAAATTTTCGCGAGTTTGATTAGATAGACGTCGTCATATTTGTTTAAGGTTTCCTGGTGTTTAACATATGCAGATGATATCAAGATACTCACTCCCTTCATCCCTGGTCAAGACCTTGATCTGGTAAAAACGGAAATTAACAATACTCTCATTGCAGTCACATCTTACCTCTGCCAGTTTGGGCTCAAGATCAATCCTGCTAAGTCCGAATTCATGGTGTATTCATTGAAGCAAACTCCTTCGTCTCTCCAGCCTTCGGTCGGCAACACCCTCATCCCAATTGTGTCCAGCCATCGTGATCTGGGCGTTGTATTCGACTCCAAACTTCGATTCAACGCCCACATAGACATGCTTCTCACACGTGCTTTAAGACTCCGGTGGATAGCAAAACAACATCTCCTTCATATCAGAGATAAAAAGACAACCGTGAGGTACATGAGAACAATCATCTTTCCACCTTTACATCGCTATCTATGCTTTACATCTATGCTGCTGAAATTTGGACGTTAGCAGCACCGTCAATAAAGAAACCACTCTTTGCCACAGAATTCTGGCTCCTAAAGTGGGCCAACATGAAGCACAACCTTCCAGCTCTGATTCGTACCACGCAGCTTGCCAACTCTCTCGAGATTCCACGGCTTCCCACCTTAGTCGACGACCAACGCCTCCTAGCAACAGTCAAGATGATAACAGGCATAATTGCTACGCCTTCATTCTGGGATACCTGTGGCTGGAGGATCCCCCCTGCTGCCCTTAGGGCCAATCCCGAGCTCTACTCGCATTCAGCACGACTCCATCTCTCGGACAGATTCCGCCCTCAGCAGATGTTCAAGCAAACCCAGGCACTTGATGCCGAGCTGAACAAATTCGCTGTTGACCGGACTTACCGGAAAAAAATTATGACTAGCAGGACTAATCAGCAATGACTGATGTGTACTTTGCATCTGTTCTTGTCTGATTGAGCTGAGTGCTCTTATCTCGATGTTAAGTCAGCTCAATCAAACTTAACTCTCGCAAGGAGTTTCTCCTTTGTATCAAAATATGTTTTCATTTGTAAAATTACCTGTTTTTGTAAATAATTGTTAGATTTTCCCGGAAGTTTCGGGAGGCTGTAAAAATGTAAACCCCTGGCTTTTTGGCCGTGAAGGGCATTAAAGATTATCTCTCTCTCTCTCTTAGAAAGTAGGAAAAGTATTGTTTTGTTCTGGAAAAATATTTTTATTATTGGATATTATCTATAACCAAGTTGGTCTTTAGTGCTAAAGCTGTATATATATATATATATATATATATATATATATATATATATATATATATATATTTTTTTTTTTTTTTTTTCCTCTGGCGCTGAAAATTGGTGGTGGAGTCCTGGTGAGTTTTACATAGTGTTTTCTTGCCTTTTGGGGTGGATATTGGAAGAGGACCACTCAATTGTGTGTACATTCTTACTCTCCAGACCGGAACCGCACTTTTAGTTTTAAGATATCCTGTGATTACAGTAAATTTCTCTGTACGTTAGTTTGGATGAAAAATCTTCTTCGTCCCAGAGTTTTGAGGTGGAACATCAGACTCTCCGTCTGATCATGGATCCAAGAAGTTTGCTGAGGTCCCGGCAAAGTCAGCCAGAAAGAAACGACATAAGGTTCTCACTGACTCGGATCCTGTTTCCACAGCCAAGCCAGCTGCTGAATATACAGGTAAACAAACTGACAAAAAGAGTGAGAAGGAGTTTAGTGAATCTGCTTCAGATTCACTAAACTCCTTCTACCAGGACAGCAAGTACTGCTAAAAAAGAACAGAAGGAGTCTTCGGACAATGTTCCTGCACTTCCAGCTATATTGGCTGCAGAAACAACAAGCAAATCTACTGAGAAGAAATGTCCTAAAGTGATTATTACCCACTGTGACTACAGTGTCACCCCTGAGGAAAAAACGGCAATTAACTCAGATACCAGTGGATCTAGCTCTCAAAAGGCTGAATAAAAACACTGACGATTCTCAAACATCTGCTACTGTTGAAAAAAATAACTCTTTTTACCGAGGGCCTTGATTTATCTGAGCCTCTTGATATCACAACTGTATTCAACACAGTTTCGAAGATAAAGAAAGCATTGAGGGAATATCTTGCTGCGGCGAGCAGTAAAGTTACAAAGGTGGCCACGAATTACATTCGGTGTCTGTGGTCAAACCTTGAGGCGGTCACGACAATTCTGTTTATAGAAAATGAACGTCTTAAAGCTAAATCAGCTGAATGCCAGATCAGAGCCAATCATTTAGATAATCTTTTTCGGGACCAGCCCAAACGTGGCTCCTTTGCGGATATTGTTAGAGGTACTGTTGACACAGGCAGTGGTCATCAGCTTCCTCAAACCCTTACAATGCAGATTACTTCTCAAGAAGGTAGAACTCGATTTTCCCCTCCTCCGCAATCAACAATACTAGGAGATTCACGTTTAGAGACTACTAGAGTAAGTGACCCTAACAATATAATTGTTATGAGACCCTTACCTGACAGTAATGTTGCTTCCAGTCCAGACATACAAAACACTGTGACAGAGAATATCAGAAAGGAACATCGGTATATCAAGATCAAAAATATAAGATTACTGAGAAATAATGGCGTATTGGTCGAGACTATCAACCCCTCGGATGCAAACATGATAAGAAAATCTTCTTCTTTGACCGAGGCTGGATTAGCAATGCTCCAAAAACCAAGGCTCCAAAACCCCACGGTTCTAATATACAGTGTACCAAAAGATTACTCTTCTAAGATATCTTCCTTAGAGTAATCTTTTGATTACTCTAAGCCGTGTCCTGAGCCGAAACTGAAACGAGTCGGTTGGTTCGTTTCTGTTCGGGCTCAGGAAACAAAACAATCAACTGGGTTATAGGCTTTGCCCTTAAATTGATGAAATACCTTATGCAAAACGACAGCATTTATTTAGGCTTCACGTCACATAAATTCCGAAGTTTCACGGTGGTCACTAAGTGCTTTCGCTGTTTGGGCTTTGGCCATTTGGTCCAAAACTGCGCCCACAAAACAGTTTCTTGTGGCCACTGTGCTAACGACGGCCATGTATATGCAGACTGTCCGCATAAGGATGACACTCTCAAGTGCGTCAACTGCAAACGAAGAAATAAAGATTATCAACGTTCAATCCGAGACAACCAATGTCCGGAATACATAAAGGCAGTCGAAATGGTAAACAAGAGAATCCAATATGAATAGTACGGCTTTTCAAACCCGTTATTGGGTAATTACAATTTCAAGGGAATAAAAATCTTGCAGATTAATGGACAGAGGAACAGAGCAGTTATGAAACGCCCCACACCACATCAAATCTAATCTCGTCCAAATTTACAGTTTTGACCAATCTCGGCCTATTCATTTCAAGCGACACCCCAACGCAATCGATATATATATATATATATATATATATATATATTTTTTTTTTTTTTTTTTTTTAGGTACTAGCCGCTGAAATCTCAGGAAAGTAGGCGGCAGGACCTGCCAGAGTATTTACTTAAAATTCTCTTAAAATACTCGTGGAGGCAACGTTGGGCCTCAGAAGGGGTCCAGCGGCTAAATGGCCAGAGGAACAACGGTACACGACATTACACATTTACAATGTGGACATGTGGACAATGTATATATGTAAGGGCGGCACCTAGAACGTTTGTTCAACTCCGCCTCGTGTCTCTGTGAAGAACAGTATCACTACAAATGGGCCAGATATGTGTGTGACGTACGTTTGTGTGTATTATGTGTGTGTTCTGTTGTTATGTTCTGGCCACTTGGCTACCCAGAAGCATCAGTCGCCTGGACAGATGATTGTGGGGTACTCGTCCACACCACGGGAAGGTGGGCCAGTACCAGAAAAGCACGTACTGTCTCAAGAGAGACTCTGACCCACCTAGTGTTGCCAGAAGGTGGAACAGATTCCTCTGGGGGCCCATTCCAGAGGGAGGAGATAAAGACAGAAGAGCCCAAAAAAAAAAAAAAGTAAATTAATAATAATAAATAAATTAATAAAAAAAATATATATTAAATAATAATGATAAAACAAATAATAATAAAATTAAAGAAATAATAATAATAAGAAGAAGAAAAAAACAATTTAAATAAATTGGCTGCACTGGAGTGGGAACTCAAGGCAGAGCGCGTGAAAAAAAAACTAATTAAAAAAATATATATATAATAATAAAAAAAAATAGGAATAAAAATAATAAAATAAAATAAAAAATAAAAATAGAAATAAAAATAATAAAATAAAATAAATAAATAAATTGGCTGCACCAGAGTGGGAACTCGAAGCAGAGCGCGTGAAAAAAAAATTGATATAAAATAATAAAATAACTAAATAAATTGGCTGCACTAGAGTGGGATCTCAAGGCAGAGCGCCTGAAGAACAAATTAAATAAATAAGAAAAATAATAATTTAATAAAAATAAAGAAAAGAATAATTTGATTTAGAAAATAAAGAAGAGAAAAACAAATAAAATAAAATAAATAAATAAATAAATGAAATGAAATGAAAATGAATGAATAAATAAACTGGCTGCACTAGAGTGGGAACTCCAGACAGCACGTGTTGAAGATAAAAAAAATGAAGAAGATGGTGGCATGCGAATATAGAACTCTTTAAGTCACTGAACAGGTATTGTTAGGTGCAGTAACAACTATGTAGCTCTGCTTCCTGCGCTCAAAGACTTGGGATGCATAGGATTGGAATGCCTTTAGATTGTCAGGTGTTTGGAGTAGAGGCTCTGGTTGCTGTTCTGAGATACCTGGCGCAGCCTGCAGCAGGGTCCTTCTTAAGTCATCGTACAACCTGCATTCGAAATGAAGATGCTTCCAATTCTCTGAACTGCCCAGAAACAGCGATCTGTTGGTAGCAAACCCAGTAGATGTAACTTTTCGTTGAGGGACCCGTGTCCGGTAACCAAGTAAGGAGGATTCCCAAGTGAGAGAAAGCCAAGTCTTTACCGTTTTCAGGGTTTTGAAAGTGACATCAGGGAGGAATTTTCTGGTAACGGAACCTGTGTGTGTGTGTGAGGTGTTCCATCTAGACTGCCAAATGTTGACGAGTTCCTTATAACAGCGAGCTCTTTCTGCTTTGGGGTCAGCATGGAGATTTAGTTCTAGGCCCTGTATCTTCGTTGGTATTTTCTTTTTAATTCTGAAGTTAAGCCCTCTGAAGATAACAAATAGATCAAGCGGCAGAGTTCCAGCTATCACCTGGATGGCAGCTGTAGACACTGTTCGGCATAATCTGTGCGTGGCCAAGAGCATAGCACGTTGAATGGAGTTGACCTTGACTTTCATATGTACTCGTTGAACCCGGTGAAACCACGCTCCTGCTGCGTAGGTCACAATGGGGATGAAAACAGCTTTATAATGCAGAGAGAGTGTTTTGTTGGAGAGTCCCCAGTTGCTCTTGGCGATCCTCATGATTGCAGCTGAAAATCTTTTCGTTTTGACCCCTAGGTATTGTAGATGTGGAAGGAAGCTCAGCTTATGGTCAATGATCACCCCTAGGACTTTAGCCTGTGTCACAATAGGAAGCTGTTTTCCGGAGATCTTGATTTGTGTTGGGCGAAGTAGGTCAAGCTTTGATTTAAAAAGCATCATTTTTGTTTTGCTGGTACTGATTTGAAGCTTGTTGAGAACTGTCCAGGAGTAGAGATCTGCTAGGACAAGATTTTCTTTGTTTTCAAGGTCGGAGCGTGATTTCCCAGAAACAACCATAGTGAGGTCGTCTGAAAACGCCACAATTTTGCATCCTTCAAAAGTTTTAGAAAGCCAGCTGTGCAGGACCATGTTCCACACAAAGGGCCCCAAGACAGAACCCTGTGGGCACCCCCTTCTGCAGATAACTAGACCAACCCGAGAGGTTGGTCTAGTTATCTGCAGAAGATTGGATTTAACCACGATAGTGCGCTCTGTGAAATAGTTCTGGAAGAGCTTGTAGAGATGGAAGGTACAGTTAGCTAGGCGGAGGCATGCCAATGCACTGTCCCACCAGACGAAGGCACCTTCAAAATCCACCAAGATGGCCAGTTCATATTTAGATGTGGAGTTTTCAATATGGAGGACGAAGTCAAACAGCGCCTCTTCTGTAGATCACCCTGGTGTGAAGCCATACTGCGCTGGGGAGAATAGGTTCTTTTCCTGGAACAGGTGTGTGATTCGGAGAGCCATGAGCCTTTCTAGAACTTTGCCTAGATTTGCCAAGAGTGCAATTGGTCTAAGGGAGCGTGGATCTCCTGGGGGTTTTCCGGGCTTCCTTATGAGTCGCAGCAGGGCCACTTTCCACGCCTTGGGAAAAACTCCCTGAAGAAGACATTTGTTGTAGAGCAATTGGAGATATAGGGGTCTAAGCTTGAACAATACTCAATGAGCAGTATTGTACCCAGGTCCATTCCTGGACATTTTTGGGGATTGATCCTGTTGAGGACGGCTGTGAGCTCTTCCATTGTAAAGGGATTTGTTTCTTCCTCAGAAGCATAGGTTTGATTAGCTAATCGTATTGCTCTGTGCTCAGGTATATCGGCTGCTGGATTATCTTCAGGAAACAGTCTGTCAAGTGTGGAAAGTGAAAGTGAAAGTGAAAGTGTGTTTAGGGTTCAACGGCACCAGGGTTTTCCCCCATCTCCGCGTAGTTTACATTGTGGGTGAACCAGTTGACTGGAAAAGCCAGAGATTTAAAAGTGTGTAGGAATTGTATTTGTGTGGTGTCGTGTACCGTTGTTCATCTGGTCATTTAGCCGCTAAATGGCCCAACGTTGCCCCACTTTCGCCCCGTGGAGGCAGACCAGGAACTCACTTGACTTAAGTTACTCTGGCAGGTCCTGCCGCCTAATTTCCTGAGATTTCGGCAGCTAGGACCTAAAAAAAAAAAAAAATTGAAGATATATAAGTGTGTATATATATATATATATATATACACATGCAGTTGTAATTTATTTTTGAATGTTTGCATACAGCGCATCGGTCCAGTTAGAAGTCTCGGTGTTCCCAGTAGTTACAGTGCCAAAGATTTCATGCCTGAAAGTCTTTTCCCTCGCTATTTTGTATAGAAGTCCCCAGGGGTTGGAATTCCCTGAGTCTCGGACAAACTCCGACCAGGTGGTTTTCTTCTGGGCAGCTATAGCTTTGGTATATTCGTTCTTTTTAGCGATATAATTGCTGTGGAATCTAGCTACTTCACAGGGAGGCCAGTCGCGATGGCGTTGATAAAGTCGACACATTTACAATATCCATACACTTTTTAAAGCCGACCGGGCTAGCCGGGTAGGTAAAGTGCCTGCCTAGCAACCCAAAGGTCGCGGGTTCGAATCCCGCCTAGGACTTGGATCAAAGTACTGCAAAAACCTTGGGAGGTGCATTATGGCCACAGAAACCGATGCGCCAACAACTACAAAAAAAAAAAAAAAAAAAAAAACACTTTTTAAATCTCTAGCTTTCACAGTGAACTGGTTCACATACAATGAAAGCAATGCGGAGATGGGGAAAACCCCTGGTGCAGTTTGACATCAACATACTTTACACACTTTACTTACTCCTTGCCAACCTAGATTTCCTCCTTGTGGGGCAAGGGCATGCCTCACTGACTTATAATGGGATTGTCTCCTCTACTGACCCCATTTCTTCTGTCTTTTTCCCCCAAGTCTTCAGTTTCCTCTCCGTCTCTAACTGTACGCCAGTGTATACCCCACAGATCAAAATTTAATCATCCAAATTAAATTCGCCCACATTTTGATCTTTCAATCTAGCGTTTAACCCATGTAAACGTAAAAGTGTTTTTTTTTATTTTTTAGGTCCTGACCACTGAAATCTCAGGAAACTAGCTGGCAGGACCTGCCAGAGTAAACTAAAACTACTGGGTACCTGGTCTGCCTCCACGAGGCGAAATGTGGGCAACGTCGGGCTCAGCAGGGGTCTGGCGGCTAAATGGCCAGAGGAACAACGGTACACCACATCATACACCTCAAGATCCATATACGTTTAAATCTCTGGCCTTTACACCGAACTGTATCACACCACAGTGTAAACTACGCGGAGCTGGGGGGAACCCCTGGGGCCGTTTGACCCTAAACACATTTTACACTTTACATAACCACCCCCAAAATAGACTTGCCCTATTAAGACTCACTATGGAACGCTACATAATGAACGTTAAAATTATTCATAAAAATTCACTATTATTATTATTATTATTATTATTATTATTATTATTATTAGTGGGTTTTTTTTGCGGCTTCTAGGGTTCCCCCATTCGCCGCTTTGTCGTCTTGTAGTGAGAAAGCGCCATCGCTGGCCGTTTGTGTGTCGTGTTGGAATATGTGAAGGTGTGATGTTTTTTTTTTGTGTTGAGTGGCCGGCGTCAGGCGATTTAGCATCCGGGGACAATAAACACGAGTTTGATTGCCCCCTGCGCACATCTCTAGCTGCGCAGAGGCAGGCCAGATTCATCTTTTAGCTCCTGCTGAGCGACCCCAGAACTAATGGTCTGGGGAAGCCCGTGGAAATATAGGAAAGGAGAGTGGATGCATACCAGGGAGAAGATGGGATAGGAGGGACTGGGAGGAATATAGTGATAGAAAGATGGGGATGATAGTTAGAGGCATCCACATAGAAATAGGAAGTAGGAATTGTTAGTTAAAGTGATAGAGTAGAGCACTAGACAGTATGTCCAGGAATCCCACCCCTTAATAGGGATCAGCAGTGCAGACTGCACTCCCGGGTGGGGATCAGTAACTGAAATCTCACCCCTCTGTAGGGGTCAGCAGGCAGTGAAGATCCCACCCCACCCCAAGCAGGGGGTCAGCAGGCAGTGAAGATCCCACCCTAGGCTGGGGTCACAACAAAGCTTCCACCCACAGTAGGGGTCAGCAGAGAAGATCCCGCCTCCAAGCAGGGGTCAGCAAGCAGTGAAAACTACACCCCCAGATGGGGTCAGCAGCAAAGATCCCACCCCTCTGTAGGGTCAGTAGGCAGTTAAGATCCCACTGCTCCGTAGGGGTCAGCAACAAAGATCCCAACCCCAGGTAGGGGTCAGCAGGCAGCAAAGATCCTGCTCCAGTTGGGGTTAACAGTGAAGGTCCCAACTTAGGTGGGGGTCAGCAGCATATATCCTGCCCCAGGCAGTGGTCAGCACAGAGGATTTCATCCTCGGAAGATCAGGGTCTGCAGTGTTTTCTGCCAAGGTGTGATTCTGGAGGCCAATTGAAGTGTCCATCACTGGATAAAAATTCACTATGCCATCACAATCGATACATTCAAAGACTACATCTAACCCGAAGCCAACGGGGGAAGTCATTATCTGAGAGGAATCGTCAAAGCCCGCTGTACATCAACAACTGCAGTATACGCACCACTCCCCAAAATAAAAAAAATAAATTAAAAATTAAATTCTGAAATTACACCTACCGCCATCTACTGAGAGAAAAACAAACCAATTCCAGAAAATATAAACCGATTTCTCTTTCTCCCGCACTCTGAGTGGCGAACCTATCATACTGACATTCGGTTCAAACCGATCTCCGCTACTACTGACATGCAAGAAAAGGTGGGCGTTGTTAATAATTTCCTCCACTCTGTTTAGCCACGTCGATCTTTTTGTGCAAGATAAGCTTGTCAACCCAGCTTAAGAAACGTACGCTTATAGAGCCTATTTAGAACGAGGAGTTGTCCATTCTGAAATTTCCCTTTGGATACACAGGTTTTATTTGATTGACCGTATCATTTTCGTTAAAAGACTTTTCGGTCTTCTTTATTCTCTAATCTTAACTAGCTGTTTGTAACCACAGGGAAGTTCCTCTGCATGCTATTTCGTTAGTGGATCCACCCGTCGCCACCGTAATAATAATGCCTGATCACTGCGTGTATGACGTCATCATAAGTGGGCCATAAGTAAGAAGTACATAAGCTTTACGTACACCAGCTTTTTTCTCAGTTCTGTGCAGCTTTACATCGTTGCACAGAACTGAGAAAAGCGAAAGCAAAAGTTGAATGCCAATCTACTTTATTTTCTGTGCATAACGAAAGATAATCGTATGTTGCAAGGTTTAAATATGAAAAAAATAAATGAAACGAATAAATAAAAAATATCAGATTTGATACTTAAGATACTTAAGAGTGATAATTTTTGTTAATCATAACATTCTGAAATAACATTCTAATGCATATTAATCGAATCTAATAATTTGATTGCTATAATTGAATAGAAATTATTTTACTTTTAAATTTAGCTCATTTTCAATGTTTGAAGTTTACGTTTATACGTTGTTTTTAATACATCCACAGGTACAGGCAGGGGTCAGCAATAATTGTTAAGCAAAATATTGATTTCTATTAATTAGAAAAATTTTAATTATTTCTCTGAAGTACTTTTTCTGTTAATTGAAATATTATCACTTACAATTGCTACATTCTAACCAATTTTCTTCAAGCCTACAAGAATTATTTTCAAAACTGAATGTCATTTTTCTGCAGTAATTTTTGTCACGGATAAAATATAAGTGACATCTTTGTAATTTGACAATAAGCTTAGAATCATAAATTCGTATGCACTTGTAGCTGCATCAGTACTATCAAAAGAATTTCCCAGTACTTTTCCACCTTTGTAATCAATACAAGGTTTCGGATGAATTTCATCGATCATTAAACTAATTCTGCGTTCTGAAGGATTTAAAATAGCCAATTTCTGTTTAGCATACATCAGATAATGATGCTGGTCATCTGGAATTTTTGGGTTTAGAAAAGCGCAGAGCCTACGAGTAGTACACTCTTGGATGAGGAAGAAGTAGGAATGCACAGAATGCTGTAGAAATTTGTAGACATGTGGAGATATCGAAAACACCAAAAACGAAAATATTAATACTTCGGTGGAATATCTGTATGCATTCTTTTCACATTCTAACAAATGTAATTGTTAGCATATAAATTTAAACACTGATGCTCTCTCGCTATTAATGTTTCCCACAATTGAATTCAGTAAACTACAAGCAGCATTTAAAACAAAAAAATATTATTAGCATCACTGCTGTTGGCAATACTGGTATCTGTTCTTAGATATCAGTAATCTGATTGAAACTATTCACGTTCATAGGAAGTTCCATTGACTTTGATTTTCCTAAATTATGAATTTCAGCGCTCTGTACAAATTCCGACAACATCAAATCTTCACTAATCACGATGAATAGGCAATGGAAGGTGCTGGCTGAAATATTAAATATAAAAACACGATACAGTTATTTTTTGAAATAATTTGCCGGAATTCAGGTACTGTATGTCTATTCAGGTACTTTGCTAGTTTTGGGAACGTATGAAATTTTCGAGCTTTTTCATAATCATATTTACTCTTAATACTATTTTACAGGGCCTTCTCAAAGTTTTTTTCTTCTAATCTTCGCTTCTTCTTTTCGGGACTGTCTTATAAATGCCATTGATGACTTGAACAGTTAGGAATATGTGACGGAACAGTTCCGTTCCGTGAATTAATTTTGGATGCTTGAAATCTACTGCGATTCTCTTTTTTTTTTTTTCATCAAATTTAGATGCCCGTCTATCTGGAATGGCTCGAAATGAATCTCACACACATCTGTAACAATTTGAAATATATAAATAAAATGTAATTTGAAATTCGGATCTTTTCCGAATTTCACTTTACAGCTTAGACGATTGTTATTAACTTTTGCAACTAAGGATACCTCAGTTCGCGTACACAAGCCTATAGTTTATCGAAGTTGCATATAATTATGTTTCGTGTATTTATCCACACTAAAAGTTTCAATAAATAAAATTAATATTACATATCGTACAAATACTGAGATTTTTTTAAATTTATTAAACAAGCATGCACGCACTTTCCTTCAGTGTATCCAATACATGAAAGGAATATTTTATATATAAATGAAACCACAAAAGCCGAAATTCTGACAAAATGTACTTTTATATTCTGACAAGAATATATCTGTTTCATATTCTTATATATTTTCGTTTCATTATTGTTAAAATACTCTTATTTAAGATAACTGCTATTAACGCTGGACAGTGCAGTGTTGAGTCAGTTTGGTGTGACATAAGCATTGGGAGATCAAAATTGAGAGTAGGAGTGTGCTATAGGCCTAATGACTCTGATGAGTATAATAAGGAACTGTACAGGGAAATAGAGTGGGCCAGTAAATCAGAGAGTCTTATAATGGGAGATTTTAATTTCCCAGATATTGACTGGAATTTGGGGGCTGGTTACTCACACACTAGCAGGGCTTTTGTGGATTTATTGGATGATTGTTTTCTACATCAGCATGTTCGGGAGACAACTAGAGGGAGTAATACTCTTGATTTGATTATCAGCAGTGATTCTTCATGCATTAAGAATCTGCAGATAAATGAACCACTAGGTGACAGTGATCACAGTGTGCTGAAGTGGGATTTACTCAAAGAGGTAACTACCATTAGGGGTAAAGGGAAGGGTTATTGCTTCCGTAAAGGCGACTACCATGGACTGAGACAGTATTTAAATTCTATACAGTGGGACCAACTGATGATGTTACCAACAGCAAATTCAAAATGGGAAGCATTCAAAGAACTTATCTTGGAAGCTACTAGGCTTTACATACCAACTAAGAAATATTGTTCAAGGTTTAGGCCAAAATGGATGTCAGATGAACTAATGAGGCATATGGCAGAGAAGAAAAATGCATGGGATACTTACAAATTAACACATGACACAGAAGCCTATGATAGATACAAGTTGATAAGCAACCAAGTTACAAAGGAGGTTAGGCAGGCGAAGGCAGATTACGAGAAATCCTTGGCAAGGGATGCAAAGAAAAACAGCAAAGAGTTCTTTACTTATGTAAACTCTAAAAGGAAGGGGATGAATCAGATTGGTCCTTGATATTGATGGGTCAACTGTTGATGATCCTGCTCAGGTAGCTAACAAACTAAATGAATATTTTGCATCGACATTCACACATGAGGAGTTATTCAGCAAGGGGAATGCCAGAGGTGTATTCAACTCTAGTAGTAAGCTACAGAATCTTGAAATAACTGGGAGTAAAGTGGAGGAGAAACTGTTGAAGATAAACACAAGAAAGGCACCCGGGGTGGATGGGATCTATCCAGTTATATTAAAGGAGGCAGCAAAGGAAGTAAGCAAACCCTTAGCCATAATTATGAGAGCTTCCTTGGATTCAGGGGAGGTACCCATAGACTGAAAATGTGCAAATGTGACCCCAATTCACAAAGGAGGATCAAAGGCTGACACAAGTAATTATAGACCTGTGAGCTTAACTTCTGTTCCAGGAAAATTAATGGAGGCACTGGTTAAAGAAGCACTGCAGGATCATTTAGACAAGACTTCAGTTATAGCTCAGACACAGCATGGTTTTGTTAAGGGGAAGTCTTGCCTGACCAACTTGATTGGATACTATGATGCAGTAACGAAAGAACTGGATGCAGGGAATAACTTTGATATTATATACTTGGATCTTAGAGCGGCTTTTGATACTGTTGCACATGGAAGACTGCTACACAAATTGGAGCAGTGTGACATTGGAGGCAAATTGCTGCTATGGATAAAGTAGTGGTTGAGGGGGAGAAGACAGAGAGTGGTAATCAATGGACACTGCTCATCGTGGACTAATGTTATTAGTGGAGTCCCTCAGGGCTCAGTGTTGGGTCCATTATTGTTTTCTGTATTTATAAATGATATTGATGATGGTATATCAAGCTTAATGTCCAAATTTGCAGACGACACAAAGGTTGCCAGGGTTGTCAAGGACACTACTGACACTATGCTGCTGCAACAAGATCTGGAAAGGTTGAGCAGATGGGCTGAGAGGTGGCAAATGAAGTTTAACATTGACAAATGTAAAGTACTACACATGGGAAACAGCAACCCCAGAGCAACGTATCAACTCTGTGGTACTACACTGACAGTGGTAGAGAATGAAAGGGACTTGGGGGTGGTTGTGTAGGCAGATATGAAGTTCTCTGAGCAGTGTAGACGGGCTGCAAGAGTAGCTCATGGAGTATTGTCAATGATATACAGGAAGTTTTCCAGCAGGGATAAGGAGGTGATTATTCCATTGTATAAGGCAATGGTCAGGCCACACCTAGAGTACTGTAAACAGGTCTGGAGGCCTCATTTCAAGAAGGATGTAGAGCTGCTGGAACGAGTACAGAGAAGAGCAACAAGATTAGTGAATGGAACAAAGGGGTGCTCTTACGAAGAAAGGCTTAAGTTTTGCAAATTACAGTGTCTGGAGACTAGGCACCAGCGAGGTGATCTGATAGAGGTGTATAAAGCCTTGAATGGTTTAAGCATGCTCAATGCTGATGGGATTCTTCCTCTAGCTCAGAAAAATCACCTGAGAGGGCATAAATTCAAATTGAGGAAAGACAGATGTAGGATAGACGTGCGGAAATTTGCCTTTAGCCAGCGGGTGGTTGGTTGGTGGAACAGACTTCCTTCCCTTGTGGTGGAGGTTGATAGCCTAAATAAGTTTAAGGCTCAGCTGGACAGGTATTTTGAACGAACAGAGGGGTGAAGTGGAAGTGGGGTTTTTTTTTTTTTTTTTTTTGGCTGATGCTGCATAAGCTTGCTTTCTTGCATCAAATGCCTCTACTAATGCTAATGCTAATGCTAACGTACCACAGACCTATTTTGGTAAACTTACCTTTGAATGTTCAGATGGCACAAAGTCTTTCCTTGGTATTGTTTTCAACCATTTGTTTATAATTTATAATAATTTTATAACCACCTTAATAATTTCCACGGCATCCAGGAACACAACGTTTTCCAGGCATTATTAAAAATTTCAAAGCACTTTTATGAGATGAAATAACACACGACACAGCCGCGCTGAAGCAGCAATGCTAGTAGTGAACAAAGGCAACGAAGGGGCTTAAGCTCCATCTACTAGAATTTCTTGACCTTTACCCTCTACCCACTTAGAACAACGGATTAGCCCACTGATGACGTAGTGATAAGGCATTATTATTACGGTAGCGACGATCGACCTCGATACTCCCGAGTCGTACGTAAAATACCCAGGAGGGTTGCAGTTTCTGAGATGCTCATACTTGCGCTTCTAGCGCCTGCTATTTTGCCACGTTCAAAGTCAATTACCGTATTTCCCCATGTATAAGACGCACCTTAATTTTGGGGCCCGAAATTTGAAAAAAAAAATGTATTACATAAAGTTATTGAACTCAAGTTTTATTCATCATAAAATTCATACAACTCCTCATCACTGTCAAAACTCCAATCCATTAGCTTGTCCTCATCTTGTCTGATGACGAATCACTGTCTTCATATATTGCCTCTTCCTCAGTTCCATCCATGGCATTTGAAATGCCACACTTTAAATGACTTGACAACGATCTCAATCTTGATATTATCCCAGGATCTTTTCATCCAGGTACAAACTTCTCCTATAGTCGATTTCTTCACTCTTCCTGCTGGTGTCAAATTTTCCCCAGAAGACTTCATCCATTGGTTCCATTCGTCTCTCATGGCAGCTTTGAAGGGTTTGTTAATGCTGACATCAAGTGGTTGGAGCTGGGATATCAAGCCTCCAGGTATGACGGCAAGTTTTGTTTTTTGCTCTGCAGCAATCTTCTTTGTGATTTTTATGTGTGCCCTTCTAATCAAGCACCAATAGGGGAGGTTTGCATAAGAGCCCACCTGGTCTCCTGCTCCAAACTTTCTCAAACCAGATCTTCATCCCATCCTGATCCATCCAACCCTTGTCATGAACGTGGACAATCACTCCTAGAAGAATGTCTTCTTTTAGCATTGTTTTGCGTTTGAAAATCAGCATAGGAGGCAGCTTGGTTCCGTCGGCACAACAATCTAGAACAACTGTATAATGGCTCTTTTCATGTCCACTTGTCTTCACAGTTACAGTTTTTACCCCTTCTTATCAACAGTTCTGTTACTTGGGACATCAAATTGAAGGGGGACTTCGTCCATATTTGCAATCTGTCCCAACTCAAACTGATGTGTCTTCCGACATTGAATGACAAAACGATGAAATTCAAGGACCTTCTGCTCATAGCTTTCAGGCATCTTTTGGGCAAGTCTGGTGCTTGTACGCATGCTTAGTCCATTCCGTTTCATGAACCTGAAGCACCAATTGTGTCCTCCTTTGAAATCAGTAACTTCTTTTTCATCAGCAATTCTTGCCTCATGGTGAACCAACTTTGTGGACACAGGAATTCCAATTGCCCTTTGCTCTTCAATTCCCTCTCTAAATTAGGTCTTCTTTTGCCGTGGCGTTTTCAGTAGGGTTTCTTCTTCCCATAGCCAGTCTCTGATTGTTTTCTCAGTTGGAGGAGGACCAAACTTACGTTCAGCAGCACGATTTCCATTCACTTTTGCAAACTGGATCACTTTTAACTTGAATTCAGCACTGTACGAAAATCTTTTCTGAGCCATTTCTGGTCAGAACGTAACCTAATATACCGGTAACAAGTGCGAAACAATGAGCGCAAAGACAGCAAGCGCGAAAAAGCGGGAAATGCAAGTAAAAAAAAATCTACAACCACTGTATAAGACTCACCCAGTTTTTAGACCCCAAATTTTTCGAAAAAAGGTGCGTCTTATACATGGGAAAATACGGTAAATCTTTTCGTCTTCTCCATTCTTGGACTTAATGGCCGCATAGAGCATCTCTACGTATCTGCCCGCTTGCTTTATATCATAATAGAAATGTGATGCTATAACTAACGGATTGTGCCTTTTATAATGGTAGGTGTTCCTAATAAAATGGCTACTCATTGTACGTTTGAAAAATAAACATTGCTGTTTATATTTTTAAATATAAATATCCATTGTTGAATGCAGATTATTACAGAGAAATATTCTATTACTTCCTTCTTGCCTTTCTGTTAGACCGGGGTTCGAGCCCGTGACCACCAAATACGGAGGATGCGGAAAGGTCAGGGAATGACCACCATATATCCCCGAAGCAATATGGCTTTAGTTGCTAATGCTCCTAAAAACCAGATAACAACAACAACCTGCCTTTCTCATAAGAAAGTGGCGACATCTAGTATATGTGTTGTTCATCAAAGAAAAATGATACAGCATTCATATCCACAAATCATGTCATAGTTTTTAGTAATGTCAACGTTTTCGTCAGAATAATAAATTGTATTTTAATCTTCTTTGATTTGTGTAATATTTCCTGAACGTTTAAAACAGCAGCTCTGGAGAAGAATTTAAGAGAAACTTTTGGGCATAAAGGCAAGTAAGGCCCTCAGAGTTGATGGCATATACCCGATAGTTTTGAGAGTGAGCACGAGGAAGTGTATTGAACAATCGAGGTTAATTATGAGAGCATCTTTCGACTCAGAGAAGATCCCTTTGGATTGGAGAAGAAGTGCCAGTGTATCGCCAATACATAAAGGCGATACTAAGAATGAAATTGGTAGTATAAGGCCCCGAGTGCCAAGCGAGTGATCATAGCGATATTTACAAAGTAATTTGAAAGCGTCTTTTCTCTAAGCGACAGATTGTAGAGATTGTTAAAACCCTCTTTATTTAAAGTTATTTAATTTTGTCTTTTTCTAAATAAAGAACTAAGCTTCGTATCAAGGAAGGAAAGACACCTTTCTTTTATATATATATATAACCAATTACTCTAACAAACTAACCACTAATCTCATATCGCTTGGTCACTGGTGGCACCGCTCCTGCCTCCCGTGGCGGGGCTGGTAGTCTGAGTATAAATCCAATACTCAGGGCGAAAAGGAGCAATTATGGACCCATTAATATCACCGACTGTAGAGCCTACGTGCTCGCATGAACTTCATCTCAAGCAAAAAGAATCAAAAAAGATGATTCTTCACATGACCTACCTGCTTTTCTAATTTTACACTCTTTATCAACGAAACCTCTTAGTAGCTTATCACCATTTCTTGTGCAGAATAGCATAGAGGCTGTAGCAGGTACTCCCAAAATTGTCAAACGCCTTCGCTCAGGAGATCTTATAGAAACTTCCAATCCCAGTCATTCTAGACAACTCCTGAAGCAAACGACCTTCGGAGGCCTTCCCATTTCGGTGACCCCGCACAGAAGTTTAAACACCTCAAAGGGAGTCATCTCGGAATGGGACCTCCTTAATGTTTCTGAGGAAGAAATTGCCGAAGAACTTAAAGCACAACGTGTTGTCGGTGCTAAGAGAATTATGACCAAACAAGATGGTGTCCTTACACCCACAAGAAATGTTATCCTTACCTTCAGCAGTCCGAATCTCCCAGAATCAGTAAAAGCTGGCAACCTTTCCTGTAAGATCCGACCTTATATACCAAATCCACTTAGATGCTTTAAATGCCAGAAGTATGGTCATTCTCAAACAGCATGCCAAGGTAAGACAATCTGTCCCCTGTGTGGCTCATCAGACCATTCCCAAACTGAATGTACAGCAGCAACGCCAAAGTGTCCCAATTGCCAGGGTACTCACCCCGCATATTCTAGAACTTGCGAATTATGGAAAACGGGAAAGAAAATCATGAAGTACAAGGTAGAGAAAAATGTATCTTACCAAGAGGCACGTAAACAGATATTAAATGTGATGCCTGCCAAAACATATTCCAGTGCAGTCAAAAACACTAAAGAATTTTCTACACAGACTTATATTACTATTCCTCCTAAATGATCTCTTACTCAATGGGCTAGATCCATCCTTGCGGATGGTGAGACACTGACAGCAACAAAGACAAAGAGTCCATCAAATGTTACTAATACAAAGCCATCCAAGCCACAAGACGTTCTCAACTCAGGCACATTATCAAAGGAGAAAGATGCTCATCGTACACAAAATAAAACCAACTGAACGAACTATGGAAATCGATGAGAAGTTAGATAATGAAGATGCTGTTCTCCTGCTTCATGCTGATGATGAGATGGATATTACTCCCCCAGTCTTTTCAAAACGAAAGAAATATAAACAGGATCGAGGGAAAAACAAACGATCATATCAATCCACCTAACCTAAACCCAAGTAATGCAGAAAATTATTCAATGGAATTGTAGAGGACTAAGAAGCAATCTTGACGAATTAAAATACTTAATGCACCAGCATGATCCTGCATGTATTTGTCTACAGGAAACTTATTTAATCATCAAATTATACCCCATACTTCTCACGGTATACGCTATATAGACGTGACAGATGTTCTGAGTCTCCGGCAAGAGGAGGAGTAGCAATATTAGTTCGTAGTAGTGTACCATAGAAACCCGTTCAGCTTTCCACTAATCTAGAAGCAGTAGCCGTTCGTATTGTTCTTGGAATTAATCTCACTCTTATCTAAATTTATATTGCACCAAACGTTTCATGTTCCATTGCAGAACTTGACAACTTACTTAATCAACTACCCCAAACTGTATGCTTTCTAGGTGATCTAAATGCTCATCATCCTTTGTAGGGTTCCCCGAACATAGATCGTAGAGGGAGCATGATCGAAACTGTACTTGATAACCATCACTTAACACTACTGAATACCGGTGTGCATACTTATATCCACTTGCCTACAGGTTTTAGCTCTGCTCTGGATATTACTCGTCAAAGAATTACGTGGAATTTTCACCGAGCTAACTGGGAGAAGTTTTCGAAAACAGTGCAATTTGATAACAATTTGATTCTTACTGCACCTATTAATAATGCCAATAGACATATAGTAGAATAACTACTTGGAGCTGCTGTTAGCGCAATACCAAAAGTTAACCTTACGAAACAAAGGTATAATAGTTGGTAGACAAGGGATTGCTATCTTGCCAAAAGGAAACAAAACAAAGCTTGGAACATTTTTCGCCGAAATGCTACAATGGAGAATCTTATAAACTATAAACGGCTGAAAGCTGAATCACGCCGAATTCGTAGAAAAGCTAAACAGGATGCGTGGATTCGATTCAGTTCTACCATCTGCAGAAACACTGACCCCAGAATAATTTGGAGAAAGATCCGCATTCTCAGTGGAAAGTGTCAACAAACCAAAGCCCCAATCTTGTCCTGGAAAGGAATAGATATTTCTTCTCCAACTGATATTGCAGAGGCTTTAGCAGAAACATTTGCAGTCACTTCATCATCTCAATCTTATGAAGACTCATTTAGACCCAAAAAAATGTCCGTGGAAAAATATAAAATTAACTTTGTTACAAAACAATCTTATTCTTATAACCTTCCGTTCACTATGAATGAACTCAACGAAGCTCTCCAGAATTCTAGAAATAGTTCTGCTGGACCAGATGGCATTTTCTACATGATGCTTCGCCACCTCAATTCAAACTCAAAATCTATACTACTGAAATTTTACAATAGAATCTTTGAGGAGAATGTTTACCCTGATACATGGCATCAGTCAGTTGTGGTAGCCATAGCGAAACCCGGTAAAGATGCTTCCTCCCCCAATAGTTATCGTCCTATATCTTTGACCAGCTGTTTAGGAAAGATAATAGAAAAGATGGTTCACAAGAGACTTGTCTGGATTGTTGAAGATCAAGATGCTATATCATGCCATCAATTTGGTTTCCGCCGTAACAGGAGTACAACTGATGTTGAAGCTCACGGCATCAAGGTTGAAGCTCACATTCGAAAAATATGCTTATCATTACCATGTGCTTTTACCATGTTACCATATTACCATATCATTACCATGTTATCATTACCATGTGCTTTTAAAAAACAGCACATGGTAATGATAACTTTCGATATTACCAAAGCATTCGATACAACCTGGAGATATGGAATCCTCCAAGACTTATACAAACTTGGACTGAGAGGTAACCTGCCTAAATTCATTCAGAATTTTCTTCACCTCAGGACCTTTCAAGTAAGATTCCAGAATGAGCTGTCCAAAATTCACACACAAGAAGAAGGAGTACCTCAGGAATCGATTTTAAGTGCCACACTCTTTGCAATACGTACCAGTAGCATTATAAGAGACATCCCAGCCACGGTAGAAGTTTATATGTATGCAGACGATCTTGCTATTTCCTGTCAATCATTGAACATGGCTACCATTGAAAGACAACTACATATAGCAATAAACAAAATTGAAACTTGGACAGAAAGCAACGGCTATCAATTAACCGAGGGGAAAATAGCAGCAATACACTTTTGTAAATTACGATCGCTTCATCCGGAACCTGTATTAAAACTGAAAGGCAGAGAAATACCGATGACAGATTCCAATAATCTTAAGATTATTGGGTCTGAACTTAGACACAAATTAAATTTCCGTAAACATGTAACCTATCTACGAACTACGTGCCTCCAGAAACTAAACATCCTTCGTGCAGTATCCTCAACATCTTGGTGTGCTGACAGACAGTCATTGCTGAATTTATATCGTTCTCTAATCCGGTCACGATTAGACTATGGAGCTATAGTATAGGCATCAGCTAAAAACAGCATCTTACGGTCTGTGAACACCATTCAACACAGTGCCCTTCGATCAGCACTAGGCGCCTACAGAACCTCGCCAGTACAAAGCTTGTATATAGAAGCACACGACCCTCCCCTTTATCTTAGAAGACAACGCCTACTCTGCCAATACGCTGCCAAAATAAGAAGCTTTCCAACTCACCCCTGTTGGGTATATCTCAACCAACCTTTATGGTCAACACTTTATGAATCCAAACCTAATGAACCCAGACCTGCTGGAATTCGTCTTCAAGAAGTAATAAAAAAGTGGAAACTTGATCTCAATAAAATTGTGGAAAGTGCAAATATGCCTTTACCTCCATGGAATAGACATCATATAAACATTGACCTTTACTTCGCTCAGTGGCCAAAAAATACCATTCCACTATGTAATATCCGACAGTTGCATGCCAACTATACTTCACAACACACTGAAAACTCATAATCTATACGGATGGATCTAAGACCCAGTCACATGTAGGTGCAGCAGCCGTGTTCCCTTCGCATGTAATTTCAAAATCTCTTCCAGTTGAGTGCAGCATTCTATCTGCAGAACTGTATGCTATACAGCTTGCAATAAGTGAAATATTTCAACAGTCGTCCCTCTCTGTCTTAATATACTCGGATTCACTCAGTGCTATTTCAGCCATACAGGGTAAATGACATTCTCGTCATCCTCTTCTACAAGAAATTGACTTTCTAATCAACCTCTGTCAAAAGAAACACTCTGAAATAACTCTTTGCTGGATCCCACGACACTGCGGAATAGAAGGCAATGAAAAAGCAGACATTGCAGCTAAGTCAGCATCAGAACTGCCAAACAGAACAAGAATAGTTCCACACACTGATTTTAGTCCAATCATTATTAGAGAAAGTGAAAATGAATGGGCCCAAATATGGAAAAATGAAGTCAACAATAAACTACAGGAAATAAAACCTAATCCAGAAATATGGAACTGCAGCATCAGAGAGAGTCGCAGAGAAGAAGTAATACTTACCAGACTGAGAATTGGCCATACTCATCTTACTCATTTTCATCTATTGACAAACAAAAATCCTCCACTCTGTGTTCAATGTCAAGTCCAGCTTTCAGTAAAACACATTCTTTTGGTATGCCCTCGATTCAGAAATTCCAGATTCCTTTGTTTTCAGAGTTCATACAATAACCAGAATCCAGTTACCCTTCAACAGATCTTAGACAATAATGCGAATATACATGAATTGTTTAATTTTATTCGGCAAATCAGATTTGATAAACAAATCTGAAAAAAATGTTTGATTTACATTAAAAACTTGGATAGACACATCTTGGCCATTGATGCCCTTGTGTCTTAAAACCATTAATCAACAACAACAACGGTACTACAGGTAGATTAGTCTGCCTTCAGTGGTAGGAAAACTCTTAGAGGCAATGATTAAGAGTGCAATCCAGGGACATTTAGATAGATATGGCATTCTGAAGGACACACAACACGGCTTTGTTAAGGGTAAATCGTGCTTATCTTTTGACAGAGTTACTCATGAATTGGATTCACGGAATAATTTTGATATAGTCTATTTTGATTTTAGAAAGGCTTTTGACTCGGTCCCTCATCAGAAGTTACTGTATAAGCTTGAACAGGTAGGGATTACTGGTAAGATTCTAAGATGGATTTTTGGGTAGCTGCAGAGCAAAACACAGAGGATTGTAATTAATGAATATTCTTTAGATTGGTGTAACATCAGTAGTGGGTTCCCTCAAGGATCGGTTCTTGGACCACTGTTGTTTCTTATATTCATAAATGACATCGACCAAGGGATAGAAGACACGATGTCAAAATTTGTAGATGACCTAAAGATTAGTAGAGTCGTTAATGATCAGTGCCAAGCAGCACTCAGGATGACTTGAACAGAGTACAAAGACGGACTGAGAAGTGGCAGCTATGTTTTAATGCTGCTAAATGCAAGGTCTTACACTTGGGGAACCCCGATCGACAAATAAATTACACACTTGGTGAATTTCAATTAAAAACAGTGGAAGAGGAAAAGAATCTTGGAGTTACAATACAGGCGGATACGAAGTTTTCTGAACAGTGTTGGTCTTGGCGCTTTATAGCCTTAGTTGCTAATGCGCCAATAAAATCCAAACCAAACAAACAAACAATCTGAACAGTGTAAATAGGCAGCCAGGAAAGCCCATGGTGTGGATGATTTATCAAATCTATCCTGTAGTGACAGGGAGGTCATAATCCCATTGTATAAGGCAATTGTAAGACCACATTTGGAATACTGTGTTCAAGTATGGAGACTTCATCTGAAAAAAGATATTGAGCTTCTTGAAGGGGTTCAAAGACAGGCAACTGGAATATGAGATTGGCAGAAGGACGACCGTATGAAGAAAGACTCCGATTATGTGGGTTTCGGAGCCTGACAACCAGGCACTTCAGAGATAACCCAATTGAGGTGTACAAGATTGTGAGAGGTGTTAGTAAAATGAATGAAGGTGGAATTCTCACTGTTATAAAGAATTCCAGAACTAGGGGTCATAAATTCAAACTACAGGGCTTGAAGTTTAGATGAGATTGTAGGAAGTTTTCATTCTGCCAGCGAGTCGTTGATAGCTGGATCAAGTTGCCCTCGCAGGTAGTTGAGGCTGACAATTTGAATAAATTCAAAGGTCAACTGTATAGTTACCTGTGTGAGGAAGGAAGCACATAGTTTGTATTTTCTTATCTGCTTGTTTTTGTTTTTTGATATGAAAACATCTTTGGGGCACCTACTAAATTTTAAACTGAAGTAAAACCAATTTGTCAAGAAAATGCGACTCGGAAATGTCGTTAATTACGTCTCTTCATAAATGACGTCACTGTGGTTGCCCGTTTACTTTATTTGATTTATTTATATTTCTTTAAGATAATTGTTGTTGTTATCTTACGCCCTACTGAACTCCCAGGCGGACACAAACTGCAACTCTGACTGCTAATTTCAGAAAATTCCCAATTCTAAAGTTGCAAAGCGGTGAGATAGCAGTGCATAAAGACGACACAAAATTTACATAAATAACAAATTTTTAATGAGCCTTACATAAATAACAAATTTTAATGAGCCTTACATAAACAAAATTTACATATATACATAAAAATTCCAAACTTAAATTCATATATACAGTTAGGAACTATGATACCAAAAAATTAACTATCTCACACATATCAACTATGCTCAAATATTCCTCATATATATGCATAATTTACGTTGGTAACACAACCCTTCCTTATTTTCCTTATTGGTAATCTCTTTCACACAATTAATAAATTCCAACTATTGCTTAGGAAAATGTGCTTCTCTTCCTTTACAGGTTTACACATATCACTTTTCATCAGTTGTCTCTTACTACAAATCTCCAATGTCTGTCAATCACCTATCAACACATATCGAATCAATTACTATTTTTCATCACCTTGCATCAGTAATACTTACTACAACCGTTAATGCCTATCAGATCAGTTACTATTTTCATCAGCTTACACCAGTGATATTTATTACAAATCACTTATTCCTATCAAATCACTATCTATCGAATCAATTACTATTTCACCTTACATCAGTAGTGTTTACTATACTGGTTTGGAAAACTTAAAGATCAACACTATTTCTAAAGGTTACAACCACAAAATCAAACGAAACAGCCTGTGGCGATTTGCATAACTGTGGCCGTTCAGTAAAAAGTTGGTGCACATGCAAAAATTCGAATCGTGATGAGAGGGCTCACATAAACAAATAAAAGCAGCAGTTCAGCAGTTATGTGCAAATTACCGAATGGGGACCACGATTGTTACAGACGTTCAACTGATTTCATACAGTGCTACAGACAACGAAATAGCGAGTAGACAACAACTGAATGATTTTACCCGCAGTCGAATAATTGGGAAGGTCGAAGTGCGAGGAGTGTGGCTGCAGGGTTCGGTATCGCCCATAGCATCGTCTCAAATGCGTGGTCGACCTTCAGAACGATAGATACAACTATTCGAAGGACCAGTGGTAATCGTCCACGAAAAACAACGCTCAATGATGACCGCTATATACTCCTACAGGCCAAGAGGGACCGACTCCAGACAGCGGGATCCATTGCAAACCAAGTTCACAGGAGCACAGTACAGTACACAGGATATCGTGGTTTACCGTGGCCAGGCGATTCCACATAAATGGACAGTTTGCTCGACGGCCAGTGCGCTGTGTCCCCTTAACACCTGCCCATCGAAGACACCGTTTACATAGTGTGCATAGTGTGCATAGTATTGGGGTCAGGCGCCACCTGTGGTTTCCCACATCTGCGCCATATGTTCGCTGTGAAGGAATACAGTACTACTGTAAATGCCAGAAAAGTGTTGTGTTGTATATGACATATTGCGTTAGGTTATGTTGTGTGTCCTGGCATTTGGCCGCAGGGCCCCTGGTGGGACTCCACGTTGCCCGCACACACCACTAGGAGGTAGGCAGTCCGCCCATTATTCTCTGGCTTGTCTCCACCAGGGTCGCCAGAGCTTCCTGGATGGGGACAAAAAAAAAAAAAAAAAAAAAAGGTAGAGTCGGGGAAGTACAGAGTTTACTCAAGAAAGGACGGTTTAGCTAGAAATATGGAGGATGTAGGCGAAGGTATCCTCCAGGTTATCAATGGAGCAATAAGCGCCATCAGTTGAAAGGGGAACCCGGGAAGGACGATAAATAAGACAGCAAGAGAGCCGTGTGCAAGTTGCCACTGAGGAATGAGGTGGCCCGTACGCTAGTTGATCCTATCCAGGTTAAGATCGGTTGGCCAGTTAGGTTAGGATCAGATGTTTGGGTTGTTCCTATTTTGTTTTGGCAATAGGGTGCTCCGTCATGTGAAGAGGGCTTGTGCAAACTTGGTAAACTCATAGTAGTAGTTTTCTTCTGTGATGAATAAGTGTTCATTTCCTTGAGGGTTATCTTGTATACGAGTAAACAGGATGCTGTGGAGGTCCTCATTGTGTTGACAGGTATATACTAGATGGTTCCAGTCTTCTATTTCACCACATGCACAGTAGGGGTTGTCAATGATTCCCATGGATGTTAATTTATGGTTTATTGATCCGTGTCCAGTAATGAGGTAGGTGGTATAAAGACCAGGAGAAAACCAATTTGGACATTTAGGAAATACGGCATTCACATAAGGTATAAATTTCTTGGTGATTGGGCCCTTGTCGGTAGCAGTCCATCTGTCCTGCCAGGTCTGAAGTAGTAGGATGGCAATTTTTTTCTTTTCCTGCCTGATTTCATTCAGATTATTGATGGAGTGTCCAAGGATAGTTGCTGGTATACCCCTGGATAGACAGTAGTGGAGGTCCCTTCGAATAACCTCCAGATCAAGCGGAAGGATGCCCGCAAAAACCTGAAGGGCTGGGTTGCTAACTGTGCAGCATGCCCTTGTAATAGTAAGAAGGATGGTGCGCTGGATGGTTCCCAGTTTACATTTGTTGTTGTAAAAAGTTGCTCTACGAAACCAGACCCCTGATCCATACGTTATGAAGGGAAGGAAGATTGATTTGTACAGAATCTTAAGGGTGCGTCGGTTCAATCCCCAATCACGACGACTCACCCGTGCAATGAGAGCAGTGTAGTTTCTCACTTTCGCGTGGAGGCGTGCAAGATGCGGAGAGAAAGTGAGCTTAGGGTCAAGTACTATTCCCAGTAGTTTTAACGTAGAAATTAGTTTGACGGTTTGGCCTTGAAGTTTGATAGTGGGGTTTCTAGTAGGCTGCAGTGATCCCTTCAGGAGAATGGATTGTGTCTTTTGGGGTGAGAGTATTAGTTTGTGTAGGGCTGCCCAGTTCTGAAGGATTTGAAGTGCCTGGTTTCCTCTGGCTTCCAGAGAAGCTCTGCTGTCAGCCTCAATCGAGATGGTCACATCATCAACAAAGGCTTGTATAGCTACGGGACCTAGGTCCAGTCCAAGGAGCTCATCCAGGACAATGTTCCACACAAAAGGACCAAGGACTGAACCTAAGGCGCCTCCGTAGCCAGGTGGGAAGGAGCAGCGGTGCGTTAGCACAAGCTTCTTCATTAGACCGGGGTTCGAGCCCGTCACCACCAAATATGGAGGATGCGGAAAGGTCAGGGAATGACCACCGCATATCCCGGAGCAATATGACCTTAGTTGCTAATGCTCCTAAAAACCAAATAAGAACAACAACAAGGATTGAACCTTGGGGGCAACCTCTGTAGATTGACCTGGTAATTCTTCGGTACGTTGAGGAGACTGTAATTTTCCTATTTGATAAGTAGTTTTCGATGCATTTGTATAAAACACCGTTTACAGTGGTGCATCGAACACAACGACTGGGCAGCAGCGCAATGGGGTAAGGTACTCTTTACTGATGAGAGAGTAGATTCGGTCTCAGCGGCGATTCTGGACGTCAGCTAATCTGGCCAGAGGTCGGCATACAGTATCACCCAGCAAACATCACTGAAAGGGACTGATATGGCGGTCGAGGTGTTCTCGTCTGGGGATGCGTTAACTTGGATGGACGTACACAACTCCAGATACTGGAGGGGGTATTGTAACTTGTGCACTACTGTACTGAGGTAATCCTTCCCCAAGTGCGTCTGTTCCAAGGTGCCATTGGCCCCGAGTTCGTGTTTATGGATTATAACGCCACACCGCATCGTACTGCAGCTGTTGATATGCTTTTGGAAAGTGAGGACATTGTTCGTATGGACTGGCCTGCCCGTTTCCCTCGATCTAAATCCTATCGAACACATATGTGACACTCTGGGGAGATGCCTAGCGGCATGTCCACACCCACCAGAAAATGTTCACCAGCTGAAGATGGCGCTGACAGAGGAATGGACGATGTTACCGCAAGAAATTATCAACAACATTGTTCTAAGTATGGACAGGCAGTGCAAAGCCTGCATCAACATTAGGGGTGGCCATATCTCCTACTGAGAACCACCTCTTCCCTTTGTTTCATCTTTGGCAGTGATGCATCTGTATCATGGCAGCCAGTGCTATGTTGCTATTTTTTATAAATCAACAGGGATTACCTTTATTTTAGATATAGGAAGCTTCTTTTCCAACTCTCCTAGTCCAACTCGCTAATAATTCTTGAGGATGGCGATATCTATTTTGTAACCCAGGTGGGACATCTTATTTCTTTTGGTCCTATAGCTGGACTTTAGAGTTAAATTTAGGGGTCTAATAAAATTGGATATGGGGGGGATTATTCTCTACATTCCTTAAGTCGGACTAGAACTTTTCGGGCGTCATGTTCACAGGAATAGAGCAACTCACAATTAATCCGAAACTTTTGTCTTATGTTGTAGTTTTGTTCTTCACGCATGCGTATAAGTGACCAATCGTCGGGCAATAGGAATGGCCTACGGATATTGATTGAAGTGTCATGCAGTTTCATCTCTAAGATTTCTGCAATAAGTAGTTTGTGATAGTTGTGTTGAATATTTATAATTTTTGTTTCATTAAAGCTGAATGAATGCCGTTCATTTAATGCGTGGAACGAAAGTTCCGTTGCTATTTTTGAATAAAGTCCCTCTGTACCGTTTTTATTTATTTATTTTTAACGTATAATATACACAACAGGCATGCGCCCTGTTAATTTGTATAACAGAGTAGAAAAAAAATAACAGAACAAAGATTGAACAAAACATAAAAATAAATAGTAGAATAATACACTTTGTACATTTTTTTTTTTTTTTTTATGCTGCTGAACACGAAAATCACATTAAAATGTGTCGATTGACTCTTGTTTTCGAATTACGTTTGGGGTCTCATATTAGCGAGTTACTCTACATAGTGTGCATAGTGTGCATAGTATTAGGGTCAGGCGTCCCCTGTGGTTTCCCACATCTGCGCATGTACAATGAAAGTTCATTCAAACGGGAAAAGTCCAATTCACGAAAATAAAAAGATATTCATGACGTCAAGTCCAGCGCCATGAAAAATCGCAGAGAGCAGGTTGCTGCAGGAGACATCAACACACACGAATTAATGAGGACATCTTTAGCCCAGAACTCATCCATCAATCAGTCAACCTACTCCAAAGAGTTCTGTGAAACTGTTTCTTGTTCACAGCCATATCCAAATCAAACTAGTTCATGAGTGCCAATGTTCTTTTGAAGAAGAAGTTCCTCGATATCTCTAATCTAGAGTTACCGATGTATTTTGTTTCCGTTGTTGTGTCGGTGTTGTTTCCTTCATCATTTCTGTACCCGAGCAGGTTCCTTTGGCATGTTTTCCCATATCCAGGCCACTCCTATGAGAAGCTACAGGTGAAAACCTGACTGGTCCTTCAATTTTGCACACCAGTGTACAACCTCATTCACAAATATCTTTGTTACTTCCCTTTTCTAACACAGGGTAGGGTTCCTCCTTTCTCTCAACTTTCTCCCAACAAAATATATATTTTTCTTTTACACATGAACACATTACCTAGAATCTTATCTGTTATATTATCATCTGTTAACACATTGTATACAGGTGTCTCAAAAATATTGGTACAACGTTTAGGGAAGGTAGGTAACATCTAAAGGAATGTGAATCGCATAGGAATCCATAACCGGAAACGTCACGGGAAAGTAGTAGCAGAGGCACAAGAAGAAGAAATGACACGACTACCAAGAAACAGCGAGCAACCTTACTTAAATATAAAAGAAAAGCAATCCGGCAGCTGGTACTCAGCAGAATAAATCACTCCAAACGTATTGCATCTAAATGCAACAAAGATGGAAGAGAAGGTATTTCAGGAATGGGTATCTCTGACTTTCAACGGGGCATCAGACCCAAAAACCCCAAAACTGAGCGATTTCCTCATACACTCCAGACAGCCCCTTCAACTATATTTCTAACAAAACAACACCTTATAAATGCCATCAATAGACTTCCCAATAAAACTACATTTGGTCCTGACGGTTTTCCTCTATTCACGATTAAAGTGTGCAGTGCCTTCATTGTGGAGCCCCTACTATCAATCTTTAATCAGATATTAAATTCCGGATCAATCCTGACAATATGGAATCACTACAGGGTACAACCCATACTCAAAAGAAGAAAACCCTAAGTAGCCTAAGGACTTCAGACCAATCTCAGTGGGCTGCTCTCTATTAAAAGTGTTTGAGAAAACTATCTTATCAGCACTGATCAACCAATGCTTCTCTCATAGACCCAAATATTTGCATACTGTGATCCCCAAAAGATCTACATATACAAACCCACTGGTCACCCTATTTAAAATTCAAACTGCTCTCAACAGTAAATCTTAGCTGGACATCATCTTCCTTGCTATTTCATCTGCTTATGATAAGCTCTCAGTTCCCGTTCTCAACTACATTCTGGAAAAATGCTTTGGTATTACAGGAAGCCTGTTAAAAACCATCAACCTCATCCTTACGCCAAGACAACTCATCATCAGCCATAAATCCTATCCTTCCAACAGGAGCGTGTTATAACGCGGGGAGTACCGCAGGAAAGTGTCCTGTTCGGTTTGTTGTTCCCCCCGGCCCTTGAACTTTTCCTCGCAAGGTACACTGATTTCTCCTCATATGCAGATGACCTCAAATTATATATAAAATCAAAAGACCCAGAACAAATCCATCTGATAAATTAGCGAGTCGCCGTCCTTATCAACAGCCTTGCAACCTATCTACTGCAGATAGGTCTGGAGCTAAACATATCTAAATCAGCCCAACTCACATTTGAGGCGTGCTTTGATGGCCATGGTTCAAGCCTGTATGATTACTAAATACGGTGCTGTTCCTTGTATTCTCTCTATCTTGTGAACCCTCTCCCCATCCCAAAGTATAAACACAAAAAATATTTATTTACTTGCTTGTGGATAAGTAAGGTTTATATATGGCTAAAAAGATAATCAAAATTGATATCAGAGCCTATCACAACGGAGTGCAGATAAGGAAAATGAAGTCTCACACCGACCTCGGCTTGACTTGAGACAAAGGGCCTCACTTTTCAGAACCATTTTTTGGCCATGAAAACTAAGACTTTCTCGACGATGTGGGCAATTCGACAAGAGCTGACGGAGTTACTCAACGTCGAGGTAGTCGGAGGATACATCCAACGGTGCCTACAACCTATCGCACTATGTGCATCACCAATCTGGTCTTCTGCCCCGACGTCGTACATAAACAGATTTCTAGCAGTCGAGTACTGGGTAATGCGATGGATGAACAGAGTCACGGGCAATGCATTCACCATCTCCAGGGCTGTTTTATATACCAACTTAAATATCACTCCGTGGAGAGTTCACATTGCGTCCAGGAATATTCTTCTTCTTTCTCAGATGCTTACCGGTGTGATTGACGCCTTCAGTCTTCATTGAGTTATCGCTACTCCACGTACTGGACGCAGTAATGACAACCCCTGCTTACCGTTGCATTCTACACTGTCCAACCTGTGCTGTCTGAAGAACTTCTTTCGGAACAACGCAGTCACCCTTTATTCTCTGAATAAAGGGTGAGTGAATAAAGGGTCACCCTTTATTCTCTGAATAAAGGGTGACTGCTTTGAAATTCTCTGAAGCTTACAGCTTGCTTGAAATATAGAAGTATGAAGAAAAGAAGCTTGAACTAGAAAGAAGCTAAGAACTTGAACTTTATTATTATTATTATTATTATTAGCTATATGGTGCAAGGAAGCCAGAGGCTTATGCTACACCAGCCAAAAAAAATTTCTGAATTACCTCGAGAGAGAGAAAGTAGAAGGGAATCACCAAGAAAGAGAAGAATGATGATATCCAGCTTTATAAATAGGATGGAATGACCAAAATATAAAATAACTGTGGGACATCTACTTTTATATGATACTGTGAATAATTACCTCTTCTAATGTTGTCGATAATTACATTCTGTAAATAATACTGTAAATGATTCACACTTTTGTAAACATTGTAAACATGTTTTGTAAATATTATATTGTAAAAATTGCCATTCTTGCATTTTTGTACACCCTTCTAGCAGGTCGGCTGTGTAAAAGGGGTGAAAGCAATCATTTGCGATAATAATAAACGGATTTAATAATAATAATAATAATAATAATAATATTTATTATTATTATTAATATTAATTCAAATATAATATTAATTCAAACGTAATATTCAAACCTTAATAATATTTCTCACTTTTCTCTGCCCTACATGCATTTAATTCAAATAAAACAAATATATTCATTATATTTGTAAGATTGTACTCTTACAACTTCATGAATTACGTCACTTCCTAAGTATCCGTTACTTACCTCTTGGTTACTACTGTACTTTGGTTACTACTTTAGTTCAGTCCGCTATTTACTCTACCGAATCAACTAACGTTGATTCGGTAGAGTAAATAGCGGACTGAACTAAAGTAGTAACCAAAATGCGAGATGAAAATGACCAAAATGCTGTTATTTCTGTAAAATTTATTAATCCTCGCATTATTTTAGGTATTTTGATTTGTATATATCGATTACGAAATAAAAGAGATTTTGTGTTGTAAATATTTTATTGATCATTCACAATTTTCTATAATTTCAGCTGGAAGACAAGATACAATGGATTTATGCCTAATAGCCTCATTTCAATGTGACTTTCATCAAAGAATGACTGATCTATCGTGAATGATTTGATACACTCAATAGAGAGGCGTGCCGATCAAATATTGAACCCACGCTTTAACCTCTCCCTTTCTTACTAACCCGATCAAACAGCTGGACTTGTGTATTTTCTTGCGTTTTATATGCACGATTATACAATGATCGTCGTCACTCTCCCTTGACAAACAATGAGCCATCGTGTGGACTGAAACAGGCATATTGATCACTTGGCCTAGAATGTCGTTTTGCGCATATGCATACATGTCAGGTACTTTATCTGCATAAACGGAATCGACTTTCCTCTTTCGGAACATTTTTAAGGATGATTTTTTAATTCACTGCAAATTAATAATAATTCAATACAATTGTTGTTGTTGTATGTTTTACGGCGCAACGGCAGCTAAAGGCCATTATGCGCCATTCAATACAATGAACAAGTTATATCAAAATAGCAAAATTTTTCAATATGAAAAGAGTGATACGTACGTAACTGTATTTAGCACACATATGACTGCACTGAACTACACGTACACGTTTGATACAGTCGAGCTTAACGCTTGCATGCCTGTACGAGCAGAGACGCGACTTTCTAAAATCCTGTTTTAGTTCTTTCCGCGAGGGCCGTATAAAATTTATTCGCGGACCGTAGGTTAGACACCACTGTCCTATGGGACAGTGGTGTCTAACCTACGGTCCCACATCCATATCCATAATATATCTATATCCACACACCACATCCATAATATAGGATAATAGGCCACTGCTCAGATAATGGTAAAAGAAGCATATCCAAAACTGCACTGCCACGTCAAGAAATGTTGTCAAAGAGAAATAAATACCGACGCAGATTAATAACCAAACCGAACTTGATAAACACGCTTCTTGATTAGACCGGGGTTCGAGCCCGTCACCACCAAATACGGAAGATGCGGAAAGATCAGGGAATGACCACCGCATATCTCCAGAGCAACATGGCCTTAGTTGCTAATGCTCCTAAAAACCAAATAACAACAACATAACTGAACTTGATAAAAGTCTCGTGACTTCTTTCAAGGCCGTAGTATTCTAGTGGCTAGGAGCGACGGTACATAAGCAGGCGTGCTTTGATGGCCATGGTTCAAGCCTGTATGATTACTAAATACGGTGCTGTTTCTTGTATTCTCTCTATCTTGTGAACCCTCTCCCCATCCCAAAGTATAAACACAAAAAATATTTATTTACTTGTTTGTGGATAAGTAAGGTTTATATATGGCTAAACTAAGGAATTTTTTCCTTAATTTCAGTTAAAATGGAAAAAAAATACATAAATAACTAATTAAATAAATAAAATTATTACTATAAAGTATTTAAGGCCTCATGCTACGAGGTAGAATGACTAATATGTAGGTTAGTGCAAATGCATCATTTTAACTACCAAAGTAATTAAATTGGCATCGTTTTGGTTATATCTCATAATTTAATTTAATTACTTTGGTAGATAGCTATGTTATATGCTGCATTGCACTAACCTACATCAAATTATTACTTATCGAGCACTTATAAATTGCTCGATCACCGAAATTTATAAGTGGGAAGAAGAGCTGTTGCCTACGCAGCAATTTACATACTCTGAACAAAATAGCTTAAAATATTAATAACGACAAAACTTACAACCTCTTGATTTATTAAGATATGACCGAATTTTCACGAGGAATTTTTCGGTAATAAAACTAATCTCCAACACCACCATCACAGATTTTCTCCATATTACACTACAATATCACTTAACTATCTCGAAAATTAATCACTTTGCCCAAAGTACCTGTGAACTTTTCAGAAAAGACGTAATCAAGTCAGTTTTGTTCCACTAACCTCTGATAGTCAAATAACCTGATAATCGATACTTTGAAACATTTATCACAGGGTTATATTATTAGCCTGTAGGGTTAAGAAGGGTTAAAACCATTCTCTTTCTGGGTCGTCTGTTCTCTACCGCCAGGTGAGGAGGTAAGGTATTACAGGTCGGCGTCCTCCAGCTTTTAAAAACAGCTTCTCATCTTCGAGCTTTTGGAGGAAGTAATATGACGCTCGCGGAAAATTGTGCTCGGCCTTGAATTCAACAAAAAAAATAAGGAAGGAACAAGAAAAAAAAAATACACGGTTCATGATTTGCTAGTTGAATCTAGATATACTGGGATCTAAGGGGAACAACTTCATTCCTGTTAAGATCAGCACACCATATTCAACTATAGCAATGAAATCGGTAAGTCTGTTCTAATTTTATTTAAGTGTGTTTTTATAACCAAATCATTTTGTGAAGATGCAAAGCTTTCTTCCTTATACTAAATCATAAAAGTGACATTTATGGATCGTAAGGAAATGCCACTTAGCCTTCTTAATTTATGCTCACAAATTACCATTTTGTATGCTGTGACATTTAGCTTATGCATTGTATATTACATAAATACTAGCAGTACTTTGCTACCAATTGCGAAAATTTCGCAATTCGTAGCAAAATTTTTCTCTAGCTGTCCTAAAGAAATGTAGTCCGTGTTTGAACGTGAGCAGATAAGCCAGTACGCGTCGAATCCTTTCTCATTTCTCATTTCTGTGAAATAAAACTATTCTTTGGTGTGCTTTTAAGGTAGGCAGCGCTAGTAGAGAAAACTGGCCCGTTCTGTAAAATAAAACTATTCGGATTTTTTACTATTCGGAATTTTATATTTTCCCATGTTTCTGACCACCTAGGAAGAAATATCTTCAGTTTGAGACCAAATCGATTAGGCCTATCGTGCGAATGGCTACAGCTAGCTGTACCCGTTGCGAAAATTTCGCAATTGGTAGCAGAGTTCTTCTCTAGCTGTCCTTAAGAAGTGTAGTACCCATGCGTATCAATATATACCTGTAAATGTATTCAGGATCGGTCTTTCAGAACGATCCTGAATACATTTGCAGAACCACGAAAAGGCGTGTTTCTTTTTTGCCGCAAGGTACGTTCAACACGACCAGTCAGAGTAGCATTTTGTAACCGACATATCTGCTTTCTGACTGTGACATACTTTTAAATTCTTAAATTACTTACCTTAAATAACCTCAAAACAAAAAACAAATACACTCGAAGTTGATAACGATAAAATAATGAGTTCTGAACGTATTAAACGTAACGAATGGCAGTGGTGTATGAGCTCGCGTGCGTAAAGTGGGGACATTGAGAACTGTTTAACAATTAACATCTTCCTGTGGCTCCATCTATAAAAAGAATGTTGAACTATTCTCATTTGTTGTACAAAACTGGCCCGTTCCGTAAAATAAAACTACTCGGAATTTTTAAATTTTAACAACTTAGTGCACACCTAGGAAGAAATATCTTCAATTTGAGACCACTTCCAGCCCGATCGGTCAAGCCTATCGTTCACACTGATGGAGTAAAGAAAACGGCTTCCGTATTAAATATACAGTATATTTAAAAGAGTAAGAGATTACCTCAATCGTTTACGTAGAATGCTTCCAGTCAATGCTCTTCAAATGTAAAGAATAAAATAAAATAAAATAAACGGATAAAATAATTTAATGAATTCTATCACTCATAGAGATATGACCGATTCGACGCGGAACGGAATCGAAAGCCGATAGCCCCCATCCGACCCCGAAACACATCAAACCAACTCAGCAAGACCGTGAGTATGAGAAGACATTGTGTCAGAATAAATAATTAAAATCGGAAAACGGCTTACGAGAATAAATAATTAAAATCGGAAAACGGCTTACGAGAATAAATAATTAAAATCACAATTAAAAATTTGGATGAACACACAAATTAAACGACAGGTTTTCCCTTCCTTAAGCAGACAATGCTTTTCGACTGATCGCGCTGTTCATTAGGTAAGGGCGTCGCACATTGATAGAATTTTCGTGTAGTTTCATTTCAAGAGTTTCAGAGATCAATAATTTTTTGAAATTATGTTGTACGTTGTTGAATACGTGACCTTCATTGACAGAATGAAAGGCCAATTCCTAACGGTTGCGCGCGATTTGCGGACCGAAGCTGCATGTTGCTTGACGCGTAAATCTAAAGTACACCGAGTCGACCCTTCATATGATGAATCGCACTGCTACAAGAAATCGTGTGTACAAGATCATTTACCTATACCGAGCAAAAAGGAAGAACTGCCTGATTTTTTTAATATATTATAGAGCTTCTGCATAGGCCTGGCTATAATTTTGAATTCTGTATTTTTAAGAGCTCATTAAGTTGCTTGTACATTGTACCATTGTTCGACGTATGGTATAGAAATAAAGTGTTTTTTATTGGTTTTATTAATAGGTATCGTATTTTCTGATTTATTTTATAATGGAAAGTGGATAGCCTGTATTCAAAAACTTGTTAGTTAGTGTATCAATTTATTTCTAAGTGTAAGGTGGGTTCAGAAGTAGAATATTTGTAAGCGTTAAAGAATTGGTTAAATATTGTGCACCTCTTATAAGTAAATGGATGATAGCTTCTCTAATGCAGGTACATCCCCGTATTAGTGGGTTTTCGGTAAATACTAAATTGTATTTTTTGCATGTCTCGTGTGAGAGTGAAATTTAAGAAATTTAGAGCTTTTGTTTCTATATGTTCTTCTTCCAATGTAAAATGTAGTCCGTATGAATGTTGTTAAATACCTGTAGAATGTCCTAAGTGTTGTCATGATCCGTTAAATCGTCAATATATCTCCCATAGTTAGAAATGCGGGAAAGAAGCAATGTTAAATGTATGTGCCCGATATTAACAAGATAGACTTCTGCTATTAGGCCGCCCAGGTTTAAATCCACAGGTAATCCAAATATCTCTTTGTACATAGTGTCTTTAAACGCAAAATAATTTGCTTCAAGAAGAAGAAGCTTGATTAATTGGAAAATTTCTTTTTTGGGTAATTTCGTGTGATTTATCGTGATGGTATCGTTGTTTAACAATTCCTAAACTACATCGAGAGTGTAGTCTACATTTACATTAGTGTACAGGGAATTGACATCTAACGAAAATAATTTATCATTATTGCCAAGCTTGATACACCGATTATGACATTATGACCACCTACCTAATATGACGTTGGTCCTCCACGTGCAGCCGAAGCAGCTCGTACCCGGTGAGGGATGGACGCTACAAGATATCTAAATGTGTCTTGTTGTATCTGGTACCAGCACGTAACCAGCAGATCCTTTAACTCCTGTAAGGTCCGTGGTTGAGAATCCGCAGATCAGAGTTGCTGTTCCAAAACAAACCACAGATGCTCGGTGGGATTGATATCTGTGGAATTTGGAAACCAGGCAATACCTGGAAGTCTTCCTCATGTTCCGCGAACCAGTCTCGAATAATCCGGGCGGTGTCGCATGGCGCATTGTCCTGCTGAAAGACGGCACCACCAGAGGGGAAGACCGTTGCCATTAAAGAGTGTACCTGGTCTGCAGTGATGTTTAGGTAAGTGTAAAGTGTGTTCGTGTGAAAAGGTGCCAAGGATTTCTCCCATCTCCGCGTTGCTTTCTTTTTTAGGTGTACTCGTTCACTGGAAAGGCCAGAGATTTAAAATTGTGTGGGTCTTGTAAGTATATTGTTGGGTATCGTTGTTCCGCTGGCCATTTAGCCGCTGGATCCCTGCTGAGGCCTAACGTTGCCCGCACTCAGCCCCGTGGAGGCAGACCAGGTACCCAGTAGTTTTAAATATTTACTTTGGCAGGTCCTCATATTTGTATTTGTGAATTTTGGTAGCTGTGTGGGGCGTACGCTGATGAAGCAGAGTAGGGGGAGGGGAGACTGCAGGTTGGGGGGAAAAGCCAGAAATATGGGGTCAGTAGGGAAGGCGACCCCAAAGTTGGCAATGGGGCATGCCCATGCCCATGCCCCTTTAGAGGGAAAGGTGGGTGGCGAGGAGGAGGGGCGGAGCCTTCCCCCTCCCCTGCCAGGGAGTGTGGAAGAAAAGGTACCGCGCTACAGGTAGTCATATGGCTTCTTTGCAGCATCACTGCATTTGTCTAGTCCGATGTAGTTGTCTGTTTCTTGATGGCTTCATTCCTGGAGTAGAGCTCAGTCCAGTGAGTGTGACACGTCTTGTTACGTAACAGCAGTGTCTCTGCTGGCTTGTTCGGACCGACTTACCACAATACGCACAGGTCCAGATTCCCTCCAAATGTCGTTTGTCTCTTTCTTCTTCCTCCGTAACATGGCTTTATAGTGTCAATCCGGTGTCCGTTTCATGTGTGGGGTTTATCCCATCTTTGGTCATTGAGTTTTCGTGTTGTATTTGGCTGGATATGTCTCCGCTATTTGTCATTTTAGCATGGGGTTTTTCAGTTTGGTCCATCTTGGTAGATGGCTTTTAACGTCTTCCTTCCAGAGAAGAGTTATTGTGCATAGCGGCTGAGGGCTGTGAACTCCTCGGGCGTGTCTAGTAGGTGGTGTTCTTTATTGTTCGGTACGTATTGGATCGCTGTGATTAAGAGGCTTCTAAGGTCCTCATACAATTCACACTCATGCATAATATGCTGCCATGTTCCTGTTCTCTGCAGGTACAGCCAGAGTCTTCTGTGATGCCCTACGCGTTCAGTTTGGCTTTAAATGGCCCATGGCCCATGAGTAGGAAGGTTGTGTTTAATCCCGGGTATAACCACTCTAGGGCCTTTGTATATAGTTTGGTGATGTACGGGATGAATTTGCATGTTATCGCTCCCTTGCTGGTTTCACTCCATCTGTTTTGCCATATATGTCAAGTGATTCTATGCTATATGTCCAGTGATCTACTATTCTTCGTTTTTTCTCTCTTCCGATTGTTGGTAATGTCGATGGTAAAGTCATTTATCGTGGTCGGCATTCCCTTGGATAGATGATACATAAGCCCGCAGCGTGTCACTTCTAGATCCAGAGGTAGCACCCCGGCCAGAACCTGCAGTGCACTTGTGCTCACTATACACTTACAAATATACAATGGCAGTTTTTATTGATTTTGAAGACGCTTAGAATCGCTCGTTGTTCTAGACAACTCTTCCTTTTGTTCAAAAGTTACTTTACTGAACGTACTGTCTACATCCAAACCAAAAATCAGTCGTTATCTAAAGCTGTTTCTCTAGGGCGTCCCCAGGGTTCCATTCTTGGCCCCCTTATTGTGTGCAGCCTCGTCCTTGATGATTGGCTGTCTTCTCCCTCCGACACGGTCGATTCGTAAATGCTTGCCTTTGCCGACGATCTATCCATTTTAGTACATGGTAACTCCAGGTCCCAATTGGAACAACGGGCTAACTCTGTACTCGATAACTTGTTGGATTGGACTCTGAAAAATAAATTCAGAGTGTCACCATCTAAAACCAAGATGATATTTCACGGAAAACCAGACCATAATAGACCTCCGGTCGTCAAGTTTAACGGAGTATCTCTGCCACTTGTTACCACTCATAGGCATCTTGGTATTATTTTTGATGAAAAATTGTCATTCTTACCACACATCCAGAATCTTTCCAAAAAAGTAAAAACTTTTACGACCATGTTATTCAAAATCTCTCGTCAGGACTGGTGTTTAAGAAAGGGAACCCTCAGAATTCTATACTACACAGTGTTTATTCCAATCGTTACATATGCAGCCAGCATATGGTTTCACAGAACCAAACATATTACAGTTCAAACCAAACTAGACAGTGTTCAACGGACCTTTTTTGCTAGCTCACCTGAGAACCCGTAGAACAATTTCAACCTCATCTCTGCAAGCCATCGCAGGCTTATTACCTCTGAATCTGTACCTTATGTACAAAGGCTTTGTTTACTATATTCGCAAAGGATATCCTTTAACTTTTTCCGATTTGACCTATGATCCTACTGCCGATCGAAAGAATTAAAAAGCGAAATGTCGGACTGAGCTTCATAAAAGATGGCAAGTGAGATGGAGTTCCTCAACCAAAGGAGCAGTGACCACATATTTTACACCTGATGTTAAATTCACTACCTCAAAAAGTAATCAGTTTCGGTTCTACCCAAGCCTTCTTACATCATACATTCTAATTGGCCACGATACTTTGAACCCTCGTCTTCTTCAATTCAATCTAGCAACGTCAGATACCTGTTTCTGCAGCGCCTCCGAAGACTGGAATCATGTCTTATTCTTCTGCCCAATTTACCAAGATTTAAGACAAACATTATCTAATACAATGCATAATTTCTCTCCTGGAATGAAAGATATCTTATTGCAAATCAAAATGCTTTCTTAGCTCTACAGGAATTTGCTACACAGGTTTACAACAGACAACGTGGATTACTAAGCTGATTTATATGCTGAACAAGGCTACTGTTTTTTTTCGTTATTTTATTTCTTTTTCTTACATAATAATTATTATTTTATTATGTTAGCATTTTATCTATTAAATTTATTATTATTTTCCATTATTTTTTTATTTATTTATTTTAAAAAAATTATTATTTATATTTTTCAACTTAATAATATTTTGTCCATTAATTTTTTCTCCTAAAATTGTTAATTATGCTAGTTCCTTGGAAACAGTTTTTTTTTATGCTAGTCCCTTAGGAGGAAGGATTCGCTGGTCTCCAGTTTATTAGAGACGAGATTTTAAACTGCTTGTATGCAGATTTGGGCATCCTGGGTACAGGAACTGTTGACATCCATTGCTATTACACTTTCTCCAGTGGATGCGGGATTCTTTGTGGTATTCACCACCGTACGTGATTATAGGAGACTGCTGCACCCACAGGACTCACGCTTATTCCTATGGGTGCTGGAAATATTACATTTAGTTTAGTGCGTGTATAGCTGGACCCGCCTCCTCGGGGCGTGGATGGGTACTGGGAAGCAGCCTTCCCGTTGCTCGCTGCTTCCTGGTAGTAAAGCGGCCAGAAACAGCTAAACAACAACAGCACACACACACACTACGCAAAAATAACGCTACACTCATTTCTGGCCATTGTACAAGTCTTGTATATCATCATGAATACAAAATACAATTATTATATTAGAGCAACCCCTAATTTCTTACATATACACATTTATATATTATGTCTGTAATTGCGTGTGGGGCGAAAAAACCTTGCTATCTACATCTGAGATCGACTAACTCAGCCACGGAGTGAAAAAAGCCCATGACGTTCCTCACATCGTCCACGAGATTTGAACCCGGGCCTTTTCCACCCAGTGTGCTACCGCGCAGACTGTATATCATCACATTCATTCATTTTTTATTCTTTTATTAATTACACACAATATACATAAAAAATTATGTACATCAAAGTATACTCCACGAGGAGGGTTCCAAGTTGGATGAATAATGAAATTGCCACATTACTTGAGCAGAAAAAGGTGGCATGGAACGGTTACAGAGCGACAAAAAGTACTGAAGCCTATATCAGCTACAAGATCATCTGTAATAGAGCCACAGAAAAGGTTCGACAGGCAAAGGCATTTTATGAGAAATCACTAGCAAACAAAGCAAAGAGGGGGGATAAGGAATTCTTCACATATATAAATGCCAAGAAGAACATGACAAACCAGATCGGACCTTTACTTAAGGGAAAGGGACAGTATTAAATACACCAGCTGCCGTTGCAGATGAACTCAACAGTTATTTTGCATCGATATTTACATATGAAAAATCTTTTGTGGTAATGGGGTGGGAGCGAAGTTGAAAAATATGTAATTAATGATATTGAAATTTCGCAAGATTATTTAATGAAAAAACTTTCGAGCCTACAGGCCAGTAAGGCTCCTCGAGTCGATGGAATATACCCTATAATCTTAAGGGAGGCGGCAAGTGAGTGGATTGAACCATTGAGGCTAATTATGCGAGCATCACTAGACTCTGGGGAGATTCCCTTGGATTGGAAAAGTGCCAATGTATCTCCCATACATAAGGGTGGCTCTAAGAGCGAAGTGGGAAATTATCGACCTGTCAGTCTGACTTTAGTGGTAGGGAAAATCATGGAGGCAATGATCAAGGGCGGAATTCAGGATCATTTGGATCGAATTGAGATTCTCACAAAACCATGCTGAGCATACTCAGCATGGTTTTGTAAAGGGAAAATCATGTTTAACAAATCTGGTTCGCTATTTTGAAAGGGTCACTCACGAGCCAGATTTAGGGAATAATTTCGACATTGTTTATTTAGATTTCAGCAAAACTTTTGACTCAGTCCCACATGAGCGGTTGCTTTATAAGCTGGAATAGGTTGGAATCACTGGGAAAATCCTTAGATGGACAGAAGGATGTCTTCAGGGCAGGAGGCAGAGGGTTGTGATAAACGGCTATTTTCCTCAGATTGGGTTGATGTAAGAAGTGGGGTCCCCAAGGATCAGTATTATGACTACTGTTGTTTTTAATTTTCATAAACGACATCGATGAAGGGATAGAAGGCGTTATGTCTAAATTTGCAGATGATGTTAAAATTATAGTTAATAATCACTGTCAAGCTGAGCTTCTTCAGAGAGACCTAGATAGACTTCAGGAATGGTCAGAAAAATGGCAGCTATGCTTTAATCCAACAAAGTGTAAGGTATTACACCTGGGAAACAGTAATCCCAAAATAACTTATTCACTTGGTGGAGTTCAACTAAACCCAGTACTGGAGGAAAGGGACTTGGGTGTTACGATACGGTCAGACATGAAATTCTCTGAGCATTGTAAACAGGTTGCAAGGAAGGCCCATGGTATCCTATCGATGATCTATCGAACTTTTGCAAGTAGAGATAGGGACGTGATAATCTCATTATATAAGGCTTTTGTTAAACCACACTTGGAACACTGTGTTCAAGTATAGAGACCGCACCTGAAGAAAGACATCGAGCTTCTTGAAAGGGTGCAAAGATGGGTAACTCGCCTGGTGAGATCGGCAAAGGGGCGTCCTTATGAAGAAAGACTTCGAATGTGTGGGTTGCAGAGTTTGGAGACTAGACACCTTAGAGGAGATTTGATTGGGGTTTTTAAGGCTCTGAGAGGCATCAGTAAAATGAATGAGGACGAAATTTTCAAGATTATAAATGATGCTAGAACTAGGGGACATAAATTCAAGTTACGGTGAGAAATGTTTAGATTAGACTGCAGGAAGTTTTATTTTAGCCAGCCAGTTATAAATTACTGCAATAAGTTGCCTACATGGGTGGTAGAGGCTGACAGTTTGGGGAAATTCAAAGGTCATTTGGTTAGTACCTTCGGGTCAGGGAAGCACATAGGTTGATAGGTTTAATTTCCTGTTTTTTTATTAATTATTATTATTTATTTTTTTATCATTGTTTTATTCCCGTTTGTTTTTTTTTTTTTTTGGCTGGTACAGCATAAGCTATAGGCTTTCTTCCACCATGCGGCCATTACTAATACTAATATTAATATACATGATTTATATACAATACATATTTACATATAATTAGATGCTCTGTACATATCATTAAACACTCGAGTATATGTGTGCGTAAGTGTGTTCTTTAATCAGGGTATCTACCAGGCAAAGCCAAACTCTACCTTGAGAACTTGTGAATATGTAGTCTTTACACAGCAGGCCTGGAAAAATATGTTGAAGTATCTGGGTCTGATGTTACTGTAGCACAATTCGCGCATGAAATCCCGCACCCACTAGAGGTAGTGCAATACCAGTGAGTGCCAGAAATCCCACTCCCCAGGTTGCCCATACTAGGGAGCCAGCAGAAATAAAAAAAAAAAAAAAAAAAACATAAATAATTAATAGTCTGGATGGCACAACTATAAACTTCAAAAATCACAGTCCAACTGAATATTTCCTCATTTGCTGTTCCACATGCACTGGAACCTCCAAACCCATTAAAGGTACTGTCCAGCAAATGTCCAACTATATGCCATGGATAATAAAACCATTAGAGCACTAGACCCGACCTAATGAATCAGTTGCAGCACCCCAGAATCCAGAGGTATTCATTATCACTGCACAAAAGCAACTAACCAAAGCACCAGACCCAACACCATGAATCAGGTCCAGCACTCCAGCTGTTAGCCAGAGGTAGAAACCAATAGTTGAATGCAACGTTCTCCAAAATCACAGAACCGTCACAAGGAATCGGGTCCAACAAGAAACTCCATGACGACAATCCAGTCACCAGGTTTGCCTCTCAAAGAAAGGCTCTAAGAACAATTCTTCTTGCAAAAACAGCAGCTGAAAACTCCTGAAATGAATTGAAACAGTCACGATTTGCAGTAAGTAAATGTACTGTATCAAACGATAAGCCAGGAATATGTGCCATCAAAGTCTGCCTTTGGTCTTCATACTCCCGACATAAAAAGAAAAAAAATTACATGCATCCAAGTCTCCTGTTCGCCACATATACAGAAAGAGTCTGTCTCCAATCCTCTCTCATATATTTTGACCCAAAGTGAGCCATCTCCTGTTAACTTAAAAGAAGTATATATAGAAGGCACAAACCAAGTTTCCATGGTTTTTCAAAATGCATAGTTCACCTCGGGAATATATTTCCTCGTCACAGGTCCAACATCACCACTTTGCCATCTGGTCTGCCATAAATCCATTAATTTATTCCTTATTTGTTGTTTTTCTTCTTTAATATTATTCTCCAAATCGATTGTGATAACCAAAAACGTTAACAACACACCCTTTTTCAATTTGTACAAAAAACCTCTGTATGCAATAAATAAATCCAATGGCATGGTACCAGCAATTACCTGTCACACCCAAACTATTATTTTTAGGCCACCCGGATAATTAAATTCATTTGCCGTGTTGTGTGTCAAATGTCTGTTAATTGCGTGTGTTCTATGGTGGATTTGTCTGTTTTGCTGGACGAAAAACCCCAGATTCTGGGAATTACCTGTCACAGAGAGAACCATGACAGAGATGAACTAACGTTTAGGGGCCGCCTTGCATAAGACATAACACATGTCCATGTGCTCATTGTACCACACGCCATTGTTATTGTGAGCAGAATGTTTCGTTGAATCGTCTCCATTAATCTTATATTCACTGCATTACCCACTTTCAAATACCATACGAGAGACCCGTAAGTAATAACCAGGATAAAAATTGCTTTGTAGTACAGAGATAGGGTCCTTCCGTTTAGTCTCCAATCCCTGCGGGTAACTCTGGCCGCCAATGCCGCTATTTTCTGAGTTTATCTTTTAGGTACACAAGTTGTGGCTTGAAGGATAAATTTCAATCAAGGATGATTCCAAGGTATTTAATCTGATTTGACAGTTTTATTGTTTTCCCCGCTATCTTGATTTGCGGTGGACTTCTCAAGTTCAAGTTTTCCTTGAGTAGTACTGAGGGCGAAATTTTGAGAGTAGTGAGCATGGCCCAGTCCTGTAGGATTCGAACGGCTTGGTTTGCATGTGCTTCCAATCCGGATCGTGAGTCTGCTGCAGAGTAGCACCAAGTCGTCCACGCAGTATTGGGCCTCGACTTCGCCCAGATCCGTGGTGAGTAGTTCATTGAATACCATATTAAACAAGAGCGGCCCCAGGACCGATCCCTGAGGGCAGCCCCTGCGGACTGGCCTGTTTAAGCTTCGGAAGGGTGTCTCTACCTCTACCCGTCTATCTGTGAGGTAGCCTGTCCTTAGACAGCAGTTGAATAGTCGAAGTAAAAGTTCCGGGATGTTTTCTGTGGCTTTTTTGATCATCTCTGGTTCTATTAGATCCGGGCCGTGACATATTTTTTCCCTTGTTCTTGCCGTAGCTTCATGCAGTTCCTCTATTGTGAAAGGGGGCTCTGTTTGGTGTGTTTTATATTCCTCGTTTGGCTGGCAAATTGCTTGCTGGTCCTCCGTTAGTAATTCATGCTGATCTTGTATTATGGCATTTAGAATGCTTGTAACTGATTCCTCCCAGGTTTTGGTTAGATCTCCTTGCGGCATTTTTGTTGCAGTTATCACTTCTCCCCTAGGTAGTTTATTTGTGATTATTTTGTATACCATTCCCCAGGGGGTAGTTTTTTCCTGTTATTTGGACGAGTATTTCCCAGGATGTTCTCTTATTCCTTTTTATTGTCTCTGTATATAGGTTCCTGATTTGCTTATATTGTTATAGTAGTTCCGCTACATCGTCAGGAGGCCATGTTGTTCGGGCCCTCTGGTACTGTTTTCGCTTGTTTCGCATGTATCTCCTGAGGTTCTGGAGCTCCGGGGTTCACCAGGGCTGTCCCCGGATCTGGAGGTTTTCCTCTTCATGGCTGCTTCGGCGGCACTGGTGATATTTTCGCTTCCGCTTTCCTGTACGACCAGTTTCTCCTAATATTGTTCTTCTCTGGTGAGCAGGTGTTCTCGGAATATGTTATACACATAAGGGGGTTGTCAATGAACGCATTAAATATCTCAAAAAGCAGGAGCACGTTCACTACACATGAGCCACACTGGACGACACGTGTACAGATGTACAGAAAGACTACAGTATATATAAGAGTATGTATACAAAATCTGTATATAAATCTTGTATATAAATTGATTAATATGTATCTTGAGAATGTATATACAGTTGTGTGTTAATAAACAAATATATATATATATATGTTATACAAGGCAATGGTCAGGCCTACGTGTAGTTTGAATTTTTTCGTAACTGCTGACTTTGTGGATCCGGCCCAATGGTTCTACCACACGTGCTGTAAATTAGCATTAGCATTAGCAAGGGAACATGATGCAAGAAAGGAAGCTTACATAGCATCAGCCAAAAAAAAAAAAAAAACACACACACACACACACACACACACACACACACACACACACACACACACACACACACACACACACACACACACACACACACACCCTTCTCATTTCACCCATCCACTCGCTCCAAATGTTTGTCTAGTTCTGCCTTGAATCAGTTTAAGCTATCAACTTCTACAACGACAGATGGAAGTTTGATCCAGCAATCAACCACCCGCTGGCTAAAGGCAAACTTCCGCACATCTATCCTACAACTGTCTTTCCTCAATTTAAATGTATGCCCTCTCAGGCGATTATTCTGAGTAAGAGGAAGATTCCCATCGGCATTGAGCATGCTCAAACCATTCAAGACTTTATACATCTCAATCAGATCACCTCGCAGGCACCTAGACACTGTAACTTGCAAAACGTAAGCCTTTCTTCGTAAGAGCAACCCTTTGTTCCATTCACTAATCTTGTTACCCTTCTCTGTACTCCTTCCAACAGCTCTACATCCTTCTTAAAATGAGGCCTCCAGACCTGTACACAGTGCTCAAAGTGTGGCTAACCATTGCCTCATACAAGGGGATAATCACCTCCTTATCCCTGCTAATGATATTTCTGTATCTCACTGACAAGACACCATGAGCTACTCTTGCACCACCGTCTGCACTGCTCAGAAAACTTCATATCTGCCTGCACAATTACCCCCAGGTCCTTTTCACTCTCTACCACTGTCAGTGTAGCACCACACAGTTGATATGTTCCTCTGGGGTTACTGCTTCCAGTATGCAGTACTTTATTTAACATTTGTTGTAACTGAAGTTGAACTTTTGTTACCACCTCTCAGTCCATCTGCTCAACTTTTATAGATCCTAGAAAAGTTGGGAAGCAGCGTACTGTCATTAGTGCCATTAACAACCCTGCCGACCTTTGTATCGTCTGCAAACTTGAACATTAAGCCTGATATACCATCATCAATATCATTAATGAATACAGAAAACAACAATGGACCCAACACTGAACACTGGGAGACTCCACTAATAACATTAGTCAACGAAGAGCAGTGTCCATTGATTACCACTCTGTCTTCTCCCTCTCAACCATCCCTTTATCCATAGCAGCAATTTGCCTCCAAAGATACACTACTCTAATTTGTGCAGCAGTCTTCCATGTGCAACGGTATCAAAAGCCTTTTTAAGATCCAAATATATGATATCAAAATTATTCTTTGCATCCAGTTCCTTTGTGACTACATCATAGTATCCAATTAAATTGGTCAGACAAGACTTCCCTTTAACAAACCCATGCTGTGTCCGAGCTATAACTGAGATCTTGTCTAGATGATTCTGCAATGCTTCTTTAACCAGTGCCTCCATTAATTTCCCTAGAACATTAAGTTAAACTAACAGATCTGTAATTACCTGTGTCTCCCTTTCATCCTCCTTTGTGGACTGGGGTCAAATTTGTACATTTCCAATCCATGGGTACCTCCTCTGAGTCCAAGGAAACTCTCAAAATTATGACTAAGGGTTTGCTTACTTCCTTTGCTTCCTCATTTAATATAATTGGATAGATTCCATCCAACCCAGGTGCCTTCTTATGTTTATCTTCAACAATTTCTCCTCCACTTTACTCTCATTTATTACAAGATAATCTAGCTTACTGCCAGAGTTTAACACACGTCTGTCATTACCCTCCCTGAATAACTCCTCATGTGTGAATGTAGATGCAAAATATTCATTTGGTTTGTTAGCTACCTGAGCAGGAACATCAACAGTTGATCCATCGATGTCAAGTGGACCAATCTGATTCATCCCCTTCCTTCTGGAGTTTACATAAGTAAGGAACTCCTTGCTGTTTTTTTTTTTTTTTTTTGCACCATTTGCCAAGAATTTCTCGTAATCTGCTTTTGCCTGCCTAACCTCCATTGTGACTTGGTTACAGACCAGGTTATATCTATCATAGGCTTCCGTGTCACCTGTTAATTTATATGTATCCCATGCATTTTTCTTCTCTGTCACATGTCCAATTAGTTCATCTGACATCCATTAGGCTTAAATCTTCTATTTCTTAGTTGGTATGAAAAGCCTCATAGGTTCCATGATTATTTCTTTGAATACTTCCCATTTTGAATTTTCTGTTGGTAACATCATCAGTTGGTCCCACCGTATAGAATTTAAATACTGTCACAAACTGCCGCAGCCACCTTTACAAAAGCAAAAACTTTCCCTTTACTCCTGATGGTAGTTATCTCTTTGAGTAAATCAGACTTCAACACACTGTGATCACTGCCACCTAGTGGTTCCTTTATCTGCAGATTCTTAATGCATGAAGAAACACTACTGATAATCAGATCAAGAGTATTACTCCTTCTAGTTGCCTCCCGAACATGCTGCTGTAGAATATAATCATCCAACCCACAATTTGAGTGACCGACCCACAATTTCCAGTCAAACTCTGAGAAATTAAAATCACCCATTATAAGACGCTCTGATTTATTGGTCCACTCTATTTCTCTGCACAATTGCTCATTATACTCATGAGATTCATTAGGCCTATAACACACACCTACTCTCATTTTTCCTTTCCCAGTGCTTATGCACACCAAACAGCTTCAACATTGCATTGTCCACCAACATCAATTGGATGCACTTCCTTAGATTTTATGTATTTTTTAGCTAACAGCATAACCGCTCCTCCCTTCCAATCCTGTCTATCCTTTTGTACACATTGTACTCCGCAAATTCCAATTCTGCACTGCTGATGTCTGTGTGACATCACGTCTCTGATATCGAAACAATATCTGCCTTTGATGTCTTGACTAGCACTTCCAGCTCATTAATTTTTAACTGTACTCCTAGCATTGGTGTACATGCAAGTATACATGCACCTGTGTCTACTCTTAGTTATCCTAACACAGCCCATGTATTTACTTGTTCCACTATGACTCCCAGCAGTCCTGGAAATCCCCATTGCCTTGCTTTCCAGGCGGCTGCTCAATTGTATTTCAATAGAAGCAGTGCAAGAATCGCTTTCACCTCTGCCAGCGGCTACTGTTAATCTATTAGTCCGTGTATCCCCCAAGCTAGCAGTTTACCGACTCACCTAACTCTGCCTCAATAGCATCCGCAAATATTCTTGCATCCTTTCTATTTAAGTGTATCCCAACCCTGTAGAAACAGTTATTAACAAGTACAGACCAGGCTGAAAAAATTTCTACCCCTTGAGCCTTGCAGAATCTCTCTAAGGCCGAATTGATCGACAAGGCTTTCATCATATTTCATCATGTTTCAACATTGGCCTCTACATGTTAAGTAATTACGCCGGTCTCCTACTCTTAATATCATTATTGCCAACGTGTACAACAATATCACCCTTTGTGCCCTTAAAAGATGAGACTGTTCTGCAACGTCATCAACCTTTTCCCCTGGCAGACATACCCTAGTCCTGTTTCACCTATCCTTTTTGCACATGTTTCCCTGACAATGGAGTCACCGACAACAACTAGTTCCTTTCGAACCAGCGCATTCTGCCTTGGTGGTTGCCGCTGTGTTGCGTGATGTTCAAGTGCAAGCTCTGGCCTTGATGTGGGCAGCTGATAGCTTGATGCGCCCCTTAATTTAAATCCTTCGAGGTCATCCACCCTGTCCTTCAAGCCCATAACAACACTGAGTTGGCGCCTGATTTCCTCACAGTCCTTACATCGCGCACACATAAAGACATTCCCCTTGGCAATATTATGTCCCGTTCCTGATACTCCACAACTATCAAACAAGAGTCTAGTAAGTTGTGTGATTTTTGTTCTCTGTGTTTTATTGTCAAAAATAGTGGTTTACTGAATCCTGCCAACTTATTAATATATCACAGCAGCTCCAGAAGCTATCGAAATTACAGCGGAATCAGGAGTCCCGAGTTAAGTACATTTTATTTTAAATTTTTAGTATAACTTCCGTACGCACAGTGATACTCATTGAATCATTTCACTATCAAAGACAGAAACAATATTGACCGTTGAATGCCTAAAGGCTATTATTGTTCTTCTCCTGCTACTAAGCTCTTTTCTCCCTGCTACTTCTGGCTACGGGAGCTACGGGAGCTACGGGAGATTCTATCTAATGTAATTATGGAGAATGAACGCTTCAAGGCAAAACTGGAAGAAAAAGATTCTCAAATGGAAAAAACTTTTACAAAATTCTGGTAATTCAGAAGATGTTCATCCCACACAAGCTGTGCCTACATTATCTTATGCTCAGGCTACTCAGCTATACACTCCGGCGCCTAAAATGAATACCAAAGGTATTTCAGGTAAATCTATACCACAACCAACTCAAAAGGACCCCAACAAGGAAAGACCAGAGATCAACCTTTGGACCCCACCCTACCAAAAGGTACGCTACAGGCAAAAACGGTGTACCTCAAAACGGCACTAGAAACTATAATTAAAGGCTACCCCAATAGAGTATCGGGTGGAGTTCGGTCCCATATCGTTACCATATTTAATAAATTAGAAGCGTTACTGACAGAAACCTATGTCGACAGCGAGAAAGCGACGGCTAAACGTCAAGCCTACATGAAGTGTGGGACAAACAAAATGCTACAGCGTGCGCCCACATACACGGAAACGCTGAGAAAACAACCAAATACAACAGAAAACCCCAAATAAAATGCCAACCAGCCTCAAGGAAAACCCTGCTACCTACCCCCAACATTGTTATCCTGAGACCGCTTACCACAGATGATGATACCTCCAGCGAAAGTATCAAGACAATTCATACAGGAACTAGTTAATGATTTAAAGTCAACAAGAATTAAAACAATAAGGAAAACCAGGAACCCGGGTATACTCGTGGAGACCGAAACCAAAGAGGAAGCTACCGAAATAATAACCAACCCCAAGATAACTAACATAGGGTTAAAAGCGGAGGAACCAAAAAGGAAAGGACCCTCCATAAAAATCTATGGCCTGAATGCCATATATATTTATGGAGCCTCAGAAATATACGCCAGGAACCTACCGAAATCCCTACCGGAAACCGACATCAGAAAGAAAATAATGCCTAGATGCGAACTGGGTTGTCGAGCTCAGCTCCACAGCGTGGCAGATCCTAGCAAAGCAAACGCGGATCTTCATCAACTGGAGCAGCCATAGATTCCACGAATATATAGTAGTTCCAAAATGTTACAGATGCTGCAAGTTTGGCCACACTACCCACACTTGCAGCCAAAACACCCCAACCACTGGGGTGTTTTGGCTCGGTCACTGCGCCGACAAACGCCATGGCTACAAGGACTGCCCAAAGAAAGATGAGGAACCAACATGTGCCAACTGTAAGAGTCAGAAGTTGGACGCTTCACACTCAGCTCGTGACAACAAATGTCCTATTTACGTCAAAAACAAGAGTTTAAACCAAGCCAGAATCAATTATGGCAACACACCATAACCACTATAATACCACAAAAATCAAATTCATCCAACTGAATGCACAACGGGCAAGGGCCGAAGCCGACCAAGTCAGGCTCAAGGCCGATGAAATTAATGCAGATGTAATCATATTACAAGAGCCGTATACCCACTCAAAACTAGCCAGAGGGTATCCCCTTAACTACAAACTAATACAAGCAGATGATACCACCCCGTGGCCTGCAATCCTAATTAGAAATCCCGATATCACTGCAACCAAAGTCTTCCACCTGTTCACAGACTGGGCAGCCTGCCCTCAAATTATCACCGCACTAGGTGCCCTCTACATAATCTCGCTATATTGCAGACCTGGTGAAGATATCACCACAGCCACCAGATACCTCCAACATGCTACCAACTTACTAAGCGAGGAAACAATTATCATCGGAAAGGATGCAAATTGTAGATCATCAGCATGGCACAGCCAAACCCCAGACAGGCAAGGTACTAGGAATGGCCAGAGACTGGAGAAATTTATTACGAGTTCATCTATCGTAGTCCTCAATAAAGTTGGCAGCTGCAAACCAGCTGCCAACTTTTTGCAACCTCCGTTGGGAGGCTACAATAGATGTTTCTCTTGCCACTCGAAACATAGCAGGAAACACAACAGACTGGATGGTCCAGGATGCCTGGACCACTTCAGACCATAGGGCCCTGACATTCCAACTGAACAGGACTCTAAGTCGACAACCGCCAGCAGAATGAATGCCCCAACGCTATGAGTTGCAAACTGGGACCTGTTCCAGAAAACCCTCACTGACAACAAAAACAGAAAGATGCAAGAAATCAAAACGGCTGGCAACCCTGATGAACTGAAGACCATCACTGAAATTATAGCAGTGGCTGAAAACACCTCAATCAAAAGGAGACGGCCCAAACCAGAAACTGTACCTTGGTGGAACCAAGAACTTCAACAGCTTCACAAGGACCTCCAGACCAATAGGACAAATTTCAAAATGGCAAGAAGAACTTGGCCTAAGCGGGAGGTGGACGCGCTCAGAAACCTGCATTGAGAAGCGCGAAATGCTTATACCGCCTTCATAAGAAAAAATAAAAAGGAAACCTGGGAGAGACTAGTAGCAAACGCAGCGAACACTGACCCCTGGGGTGTTGTGTACAAGGTTGTCACAAAAAAGCTCCCCAGAGGTGAAGTGCTTACAACCACTGTCACACCTCAAGGAGAAGAAACCTGCTCGTGGGAGGCATCAATAAACAATATACTAGATGTCACCTTTCATCCCCACAAAGACCCACAAACGGAGGGGCAGATCCAGGCCTGCAAGGAAAATGATAAGTGCAGAACAGATAATGCAGAACCGCAATTCACGACGGATGAGCTCATCCTGGGGGCTTCACGTATAGCGGCAAAAAAATGCATAGGTCCGGACCTCCCAGAGCCAGAAATAATCAAAAAAGTCGTAGAAATAGAACCGGAACTCTTACTCCAACTCTTTAACCTATGCCTGACAGTGGGAGCATACCCGCAAGATTGGAAATTCGCCAACGTTAAACTAATAATTAAGAATCCAAACAAACCACCAGAAGAGCCATCTTCCTACAGACCGATCACACTACTCACAGTACTAAGTAAACTTTTTGAACGACTATTGTTATCCAGAATAAATCACCACTACCAACAGGCAAACCTACCCTCACCAAACCAGTACGGATTCAAACCAGATCGATTCACAGTTGATGCACTCCATCGGATTGCCTTTTGCAAGACGTAGGACATTCTCCTCATTGTCTGGTGTCCTCGTCGTTCGCTCTCGATTCATGGTACCTCTCGTGAAATAACCAGTCTCACATAACCTTCTGTGCACACGTGCGAAAATCATATGATGAGGAGCACGCCTGTGCGGGAAACGTTCCTGGTACAAGCGCAGAGCGGCGTGCCCGTTACAGTCCGCAGCTCCATACGCGAGGTGCATGTCGGCCAGTTCAACGTTTGAATAAATAAATAAATAAATTTTCTGTTTATACTCCGGGACGACCAAACAGTCAGAGGAGTTAACAAGATAGACAGAATACAAGAAACAGCACCGTATTCAGCAGTCACGGGTTTGAACCCCGGTCACTCAAGGCACGTGTACTTATGCACCCGCGCGCCTGACCACTACTCGTCCATCCTACTGCCACGGGAACCAGTTCGCAAATGCTGACTTCCAGCGGGATCGCTGTTCACGCGACCTCCCGTTCAACGTCCTCTACCGCATGACGAAGGCACTTCGCACCCTGCAATGCTATGTGATTGAGATTCGTCTTTGTCCCCCTACACCTCCTGCAAGTTTGTCGCACTGGTAGTGAATCACCCTGTATACATTCTATATTATTACTAATTTAAGAAGACATCATTTAGTTTCTAAGTTAACAGCTGTTTGACCTAGTAAGATAGAAATATAAGTTCATGAATACATCAGTCTACTGTCCACTTCTAGAGTTAGTAAACAAGGTGCGTCTTCTTTTAAACACCTTGAAAGTTTGGAATGCTGCAAAGTTCTTGGCATCTTGAATCAAAATATCGAAGTGATCAGTCCTAAAAGTTGAGTGCTGTTAAATAGTTCTTGTCTGAAGTCGTCATATGCCGGGAAATTCAGCAGAACATGCCTCCAATCTTATACTGCCCCACAAAACACAAAGGGTCAGGTTCAAGCCCAAATTTACACAATTTATCCCGCAGTGAACCATGTCCAGTAACTAAATATGACGTTGTCACTGAAGGATAAATCCATCCCATAACTTTCTTATTTACAGCAAACGTTGCATCTTCAATGAACTCCCTGGTAGTGAATCCTGTTTCACTTGATCGCCATCTGTATTTTCACTTCTCAGTGAATTTTGTCCAAAGATTAATTTTCTCCTGCCGAATGTCCGTATCCGGATTACTTGTAATGTCGAGGATTGCAGTTGCCAAACCTTTCTTTAAGTTAGAAATCATGCCTCGGTATGCCACATAAAGGTCAATCGGAATACAACCTGAGATCACTTGTAATGCATTGGTTGTTCTGCAGCATATGTGTTTTGCCAATATCATCTTTCTCTGCAATGATAAAAAGCCTTCACTGTGACGTGAGTAACCCTAGGAAACCATATGGCAGCCACATATACTACAATTCGTAAAAATATAGCATTATAATATAATGCCAAAGTTTTGTGCTTTATACCCCATTCAGCTCTTGAGAGCCTAATCACATTGGCCCAAGGACCCAGCCCTGTGGGCATCCTCTGGAAATGAATTTTGAAAATACCAAATGTTGTGAGATGACTTTTATCTGCCTATTTGAAAAAAAAGAGTAAACTTCTTAATCTTTTCAGCTAAGTTCTTTACGTGGGGGATAAAAGAAAATTTATCATCAATTAAGAGACCAAGATTTTTATTTCGAGAAACATAAGGAATTTGGACATTGTTGATATGAAGTTTAGGCGGTCTGTTATAATCCAGTTTATTATTGAAGATCATCATTTTAGTTTTCGCCTCAGAAATTTTTAATTTGTTTTTTATGAACCAATCCAGCAAAACATCCAAGATTTCTTTCCCATGTGTTTCTAGCAAAAGTCTTGACCTGCCTGGTATGCATATCACTAAATCGTCTGCATATGCTATTTTATTGCAAATTTGACTTTCTTTTAGTAACCATTGGTCTAAAACAGTATTCCAAGGACTGAGCCCTGTGAGCATCGTCTGGAAATGAATTTTGAAAATACGAAATGCTGTGAGATGACTTTTATCTGCCTATTCGAAAAATAAGATCTAATAACCTGATATAGTAAATCATCACATTCTGCCTCTCGAAGTGACCTGAGGGCTCTCCCACCAGAGTGTATCGAAAGCGCCCTCAAATTCGATAAAAACAACCATAATGTATTTCTTGTCCGTAGTTTTACATAGATTCACCAAATTTCTGATGGCATCTTCAGTGGAGGAGCCTTTCTTAAAGCCGAATTGTGAATTAGAAATCATATTACTTGTAGCCAAAACCTTCTGCATCCTAGGCGCTAATAATCTCTCATAAAGCTTTCCAAGATTTCCTAGAAGGGATACAGGGCGATATGCCTTGGGATCTGTTGCCAATTTTCCAGGCTTCCTGAGCATCTTCAAAAGCAATCTTCAAAAAATTTGGAAAAGTCCCCTCTAATAGACATTTGTTGAATACATTCAACGATATATGTGAAAAATATTGGTGAAATCTTGTGATTGCCGCATTTTCAACTAAGTCCATTCCAAGACATTTTGACAGATTGATTTTAGAAATTGCAAGTGCAAGTTCATCTAGACTAAATAGTTCTGTGTCATTTTATCCCTTGTAAGATCCGTTAACGAACCTTATCTGAGCTTGTTCGGTTGTGTCTTGCTTTGGGTGATCATCAGGGAAAAGTCTCTCTATAATAGCTTCAACCGTGGAGAGCCAATCAGTAGTCAGACTTCCGTTAGAGTAAACAGAACTCTATGTCTCAGGAGTTACAAGTTTGTCACGCCAAATTTTGTATATTAATCCCCATGGATCAGAATTACCTGTATGGGACACTAGTTTCTGCCACGAGGATCTTTTGGCTTCCACAATAACTTTGAAATATTCCTTATGTAATTGACAATAGACTTCTTTTAGTCGCTTAACGTCTGTTTCTGTTAAGTATCTGTGCCTCTGGAAATTCTTCCTTCCATCTATAACCCATCTTCTCAAAAGAGATAATTGGGGATTACACCATGTGGTTGGAGCCAGGTCTCTTAACTTTTCTTTTAGTGGATTCAGTCAAAGCTCTGTAAAGAGTGTTTTGCACAAAATACGCATATTCTAGTGCAGATAAACTGTTCAATTGTGCAATTTTATCATCTGAAAATTCTTGTTGCAAGACTTTCTTAAATTTGGTCGTCCAGTTCGTGGTTCTGATAGAGAAGCGGTTTAAATCCTGAAGGTGACCTGAAGAACCTCCATCCCTAACATTTAATACCAAATCAAAAGTGATAGCACGGTGATCGCTATTGCATACATCCGGGCAGACCATCCAGTTTTTTACATGCTGCGACAAGCATGGAGAGGAAAGGGTAAGGTCTATGTTAGACCGTGCGTGAACTTTCCAAATGGTTGTTGGCATGTTGGGAAGATTATGCACATTCCAATGGTTAGTCAATATAAACTCATCAAACACATAACCTCTAGCGTCGTTACGTTCGCTAAACCAAAGTTGAGATTTTGCATTGGAGTCAGTTGAAACCAATATATTTGCACTAGGAAAAGTGCTTAAAATTTCTTCCAAAAGATGCATCGGTACCTCAATATTATTAGTTGGAGCGCAATATAAAGAAACCATGTAGAAATCTAAAAATTTGGTATAAATATGGATGCAAGTAGAAAAGGATGTACAAAAACGAGATATGACTGTTACAGTTAGAGCTCCATTAAATACAACAATGGCAGATTTTGGCTGCTTGGATACAAATGGCTGAAGCAAACGTGAAACCGAAACAATCAAGACAAAACATCCAACACGCTATGAAACAAAAAGTTGTTATTTCACAATAACTGCCTCGCCACTTGTGGCGAAAACGTTATTTCACATAAACTTCAACGTGTCACTTCAAGGCATTTTTAAAGCTAGACAGAAAATAACGCAAAAATAGCCAGCAGCCAAATCAGGAAATATTTTGCAATACAACTTGTGAAACACACTTTTGCCAGTCAGCAAAAGTGTGTTTCACAAACACTGACAAATGATTTGCGTTGTTCCTGCTGGGTGCAAAATAAAGCTATAACTCTGGGAAAAGGATAAAACGCAATTCAAAAGACAAAACTATTAAAAATTTGTCTATATGTTGGAAGGTACAGAAAATCACAATTTTTTTTTATTTTTTTATAGCCTACCAACAATTAATACGGGCTCTGATATTTTCGAGTGCGCCTCAGAGGTATTGTGCCACCGCTATAGGGTTCTCACCATTTCTGGTAAGAAATGTTTACAAACATATGTGGGCTGTCCGATGCAGTTCCATTATTTGTTGCGTATCGGTTAGCCGAACGGAGAGTTGCTGTCTCTTCCAGAATTAAAAGAAAAGAAGGTAAAAAAAGAAAAGAAAAGAGAAAAAATACTGCAGTAAGTCTGTGTGCATGATTCAGCAAGCCTGTATGCAGGAACGGAGTGCACAAATAATTTTGACAATGAGGATTTTCCGAATTCACAAACCTCTTTTACAATACCTAAACAGTATTGTATGGGTGGGGCATATGATACAAACCTGAATAGGTTTGTATCATATGCCCAAGTGAAATAGGATGCCATCAAGTTTTACTGATCAACCACAAAGGTGTGCTCTGCTGCAGATGGCAGCATCAATGTAAAACGGTAACATGTAATCATGGCTGAATTTATCAATCCGCGAAAAGGCGCAGTGCTCACTTTGGTTCTTCAACAAGCTGCAGTTTGCCAATGTTATGGGTTAATTAAGAATACGATTGAAAAAGTTACCGAATAGACCTACAATTTTGTAATGGTGCAGAAAATTCATAAAAGATACCTGTTTGTGCAATCATCACGGCAGACGTCTTGGCCGAACAAAGATCAGTGAGGGCGCGGCGGAGCTAATTCCAGGAAGTTTCGCGTAAAGAGCCTACGGAAATCCATATGATGTCAATTATGAGTTTAAGATGCCAAGGTTAAAAGTGTATAACATGTCACCTCGTGACACCTCGTGACATATTATACAGTGTGACTATGAAACCCAGACAAGTACAGCTACATAAGCCTATATTACAAGTTCCATAAGCCGTTAACTGATGACAAAATAAAGAGGTTGGAATTGTGTTGGCAAATTTCTCCATGAATTCAGTTTTGCGATTGTGCTGCCATCGACTGCAGCGCGAACATTTTCCGGGTGAATAAAATCTTGAAGATATCCTCTATCACTTGGAAGTGGTTTCAGATTTGTATCATGTACTCTATTCACGCAATAACGTTTTAGTTTTGTAATTGTTTTTGGACACCCCATAGATTCTATATTCCTGTATATTTGATGAAATCACTATGCGATGCGTTACATTACTTTCGTAATTGCTTTAGTGACATGTAGCTTTTTAAATTAAGGACAATGAAAACTCTCCCTTGCCGTCACATGCTATTTTCAGTCGACAGTGGGAAATTGTAGTCGTTTAAGTAGTTAAATACGAAGTTTGTTCGTGTATGCAGATTTTCCCTAGAATACTGGTCGAAATTTTACCAGCCGTTACTTGCGTAATGCCTAGGAAATTTTCTTAAAATTGCGTGCTAATTTTAAGAAATGAAATTTCTTGCTGTTTGTGGCAGGACTGTATTCAAAAATTTAAGAAGAGAGAGAGAGAGAAGCTTACGGAGATTTGACCAAATTAAAGGGAAGGAGATTGTATCCTACTACATTTAAAAATTCTATTAGCAAAATCGATGAATATGGACTAAAACTAGAAAGTGATCTAATTATCCATAATGAAAATATTGCTAAAATCAAGTATAAAATAATAAGAAAGAGAATTTCATTTTGGAATTTATGTTAATTTTTAATAAAAATAATTATGTCGTTACTAAAAGTTGGGTTAGTTAATTGAAGTAAATAAACGTTAATTAATTGAAACACGTGTATAACTACGTATATTCAATAAAAAAAACTCTACGTAACCAGTTATGAATTGTATTTTTCCAAATTATTAGAATTTCAAAGCGGACATTTACGCCTTTCAGATTCGACAGCTTCACTGTTGAAGTTTTTTTTTTTTTATTTGAGCCATATTTACGCCTCTCAGACCACTTGCTTTCCAGTCTTTAAAAACCTTTGAGATGGATGCTTTTGAGAAACCAGTTATTTCTTTCGTTTCTTGAATCGTGGCTCCTTCTAAACATTCACCCACAATAACGCCTTTACAAAGTCTGATAGATCACGCATTTTCCCCATTCTGGTTTCAGACGACTACTGCAGTCGAACAGCCTATGCAGACTTTGTACTCAACGAGGCAACACTTACCATTGCACATCACAGTTTTCTTTGCATCTATTTGCAGTTCTTCTGTCTGTGACCTTAATACAAAGGTTCGCATTTTTTTTTTTTTTGGATAATGTATTAGTATTAAAACTATGTAGTATTTTCAAACAGTGACATGTTAATTAACATTTTATCGATTAATCTGATAATTTTTTTACAGGTTTCACCTATCAAGTTTCCCTGCTTTCTTGTAGTTCTTTGGGCAACATCTTCTTTTGCAATAGGTTGGACGGATGACATTTTGGAAGGGCAAAAGGTGGCCGTAAAAACATTATACATACCTGTTTACAAAGGCAGCTCTTCTCTGACTGTTCCTCTATCGAAATCTTCCAAAGTGCCTATAAGCCAATACCACCTAAATATAGACAATGCTTCTACAGAACATACGGATTTATTTGGCTACCAGTCTTCCATTCCCTCCAGTTCTCCAGAAATATATGGAATGAATCAAAAATCTTATAATAATCCTCAGAGTAGCTATATTCGTTTCTATGATTATTCCCAACAAAATCGTGAACCTCAGCATGGTACTAGTTACACTGCTGTCCAAGCTATTCGAAGTCATGGTCAATCCTTGCCGCATAATTATCATTCTGGCAATACTGATAGTCAGATCTTTCCACAATACCAAGAAAGTTATACACAACAGATCAACAATAGTCGACTTCCGGATTTACAACAAAATCAGCATCACAAAGAGGGCAGTAGTTACCAATCATCTGAAGTCTTCTCCTCTTCACCACAGCAAGAAGTTAGTAATCACCATCATTCTTCTCGACTAACGTTACAGCAGCCAGTTGGTGCACCATTTTATTACAGTTTACCAAGTACTTACAATATTCATAATTATGGCATACCTCAACCTTCATCCTATTACCCGATAGAGGCCTTTCATCATCCAACTTCTCAGTCATATGGTTCACAAGACAATTACAATGCTGCCCATCAAAATAGTTATGACCAAAAGCATTTCTCTGCACCGTTTCAGTCGTCCCAACCTAACACAAGAAGTGTGTTTCCAGAAGGATATAATGCTCAGCAGAATACAGTTAGTCTTTCATCATATAATTTATATCAGCCGGGTCCTCCAACTGCTCAAGTGTCATCAAATGCCCAAACTACAGGCCAGTTTAAAGAGCCAAAGGGTTATTCTTTTCATACTCCTCAACAGCATCTTCATCATAGTGACAGAAATAATAATCACAACTACCACTCAAATGAAAATTATCATGGAAAAATCCAATACTCTCTTGATCAAAACGATTACAGAGGTGTCTCTAATCAGTCTCCATTCTTCACCAATCAGGGACCCGAAATATATACTGTTTCTCCCCGTCAAGTGTATGTAGCACCGAATCACCATGTTACTCCAGGAAATCTTCAAAAAAACCATCATCATTCGCATGTAGTTCATGGAAATTATCACTCCAATACCCAGCAACCAGCCTATTCGGAAAATTCTCATCACAAATTGCTTCAACATAATTATCAATCAAGTGTACCAGTATATAAATCATCTCCTCCAGAAAGCTACCATCAAATATCGCATACAGAGCAACAGCACTTTTCATTAAATAATAATAATAATAATAATAATCAATATCAAGCTGGTTACAAAAATTATGAAAATTTGGATCGAGCTACTGACAGTAAATCGATGATCCTCTCACCTTCTCACTCTGGATACATTTATTCTAAGCAAGACATCATTCGGCACCCTTTTCATAAATAATGCTCAATTGCAGCAATGCTTAACTGTTAATTCGCTTTTCAATGGACGCTGTTATTATCAAAATTATTTTTTTAAATTTTTACAATTTAAATCTTGAAATCAGTTTTACACCCTTGCTTCATTAAGTTATATGATGTTATTCGTGACATTTCAATGAATTGTTCAAACTGCTCTGAGCAATCTTTCTAAATTGCATTTCTTCTGGATAAACTAAAATATGGAGTGCTATATATAAACTCGGTTTGTTCAAATTACTCATATGTGCGAAGTTCAAACGATAATTCGGAGATAAACGAGAAAGATACGAATCTCATTATTAACATTTCCTGAGAAAGGATAGGTCCGTTTTAACTACAGTGAAAAATAATATTATTTTGTACGGTTAATACAAAGCTCTGCACAGTTGTCCTCTTGTTCCCCACTATTTATTTATTTATTATTATTTATTTTTTATTTTTTTTAACCGCTGTTGTACAATAAGAAAAAATGTATTCAGGGTGCAGAACATGAGAAGCTTATAACGACTTTTCGAGTGGTAGCACCAGATGCGTATCTAATTTATCGATGACACAACCGATTTTGGAAGAAAAGGCTAGTTATTTTGTTCTCGATCATGAAATTATCGACCTCAAATGCAGCAGTGGCTGGCTCTAAAGCTTAAGATAGCAATTACTTAGTCTTTTAAAATGCTTGTTGCTGGTCTGGATCACTTGAAAAGGAAACAGCTAAAGACTGGTTGTATTCTGTACGATTCATTCTCGAAACTATGAGACAAAGGATATTTTTCACCGTGAAGCGATGGATATATTTTGGAAATTTCTTCCAAACTAAACGTTTGCTAATCAAGGAGAGTCTTGCGATGATGGAAATTTAAGGAAACAAAGAATCACTCTTCTGTTATATCAAGTTACAGTGCATATGAAAAGATTTTTAAAGAAGTTAATCTGCTTATTTGCGATTACGAGGCCAGTGGAAGTAGCTTATGGTCAAAATTTTCATCGTTGGTTATTAAGAGTGATCAAAAGAACAGTTTCAAATAAAAACAAAAGGAATATGTCACTAGTTCTAAATTGTTACACAGTGCATTCTGCTAAGATGCTGAAGTTAACATTCCTGATCGTTGGTTTTATTTCTCAATACTACAAGTTTCGTACAGCCACCGGAGCAAAGCATATTTATAACCTTTAGAAAATATGAAAGTGCACACCTGATAAGGTTTGGAAAATTCATTTAAATGTCACAAATAACATCATAAATTAATGAGGTAAGAGCGTTAAAATGATTTCGAGATTTAAATTTGACAAATTTTGGAAGATTTAAATCATGATCAAAGTAAATAAAGTGTGACGTTATGGATGCTCTTCATAATACTCTTACTACTTGCGATAGTATTGCATCAAGCGTAATAATCAACTACTTCTAAAAGAATGGCTTTCGAAAAAATCTGGTAGAAAAACATGGTCCAGCAATGGATATATGACAGTAACGTTGAGAAATGGGAAAGGCTGAAGGAGATATGAATTTTGTTGGAGAATTCCATGAGGTTTTTTTTTTTTTTTTTTTTTATGAGGAGCAGGAGGAAGACGCTGAAGCTGTTACCATAGCAACGCCCACTTCAGAAGAGTTGCTGGGCACCAAGCAAAGTGATGCAGCTTTGTTATCAACGATTCTTCTTCTAAATAAATGCCTGAAATGCATTGAACATACTGGTTCCTGTCTAACGTTTATAAAGAAACAACTATTGCATCTGATAGTGGGTGTTAGAAGTTAAGAACGCATATAAGACAAAAATGTGCGATTAAATTGAATTCACTCTAAATTAAATTAATTTACTAAACGGTTTGTTTGTTTCTTTTATTATTAAAACTATAATGTTTCTTTTACTATTTTGTGATATTTTAACATCATAAATGTCGACATGTGTCATCTGAGTATGTTTTATATATATATTTTATTTTCATTTGTATTATATTCTTTATTTTTAATTAGTTCATCTTATAAATAAAATAAAATCTGAGAAAAATGCGTATTATTAATATTATTATTATTATTATGAAACTTTTTCTCCTTTTTTGCGATTTTTTTCTCCATGTATCAACTAGTATGGAAAAAATTGTGGAAGGTTTTTGGAAACATACCGGTTGTTGATACGATGAGCGGGATGTCAAATATCTCTGACTTCCTGTCTTAAATCTGAGTACTTCCTAAACTTTCGTCGTGTTTTTCCTTGTATATTTCATCGTATATTTTCTAGCGGTTGCTGGTGTTGGGAGTCGCTATGTCGTCCAGGCGTAGTCATTTCCTTCTTGTCAAGAAGGGTTATGTCTGGGCTGTTGTGCAAGATCTTCTCCGTTATGATGACACGGTCCCAATATATATTGCAAGTAGAGGTCTTTAGTAGGGCCTGAGGTTCGTACTTGTAATATGGAAATGTTGATTTGAACAGCTCGAATTTTTTCACTAGATCTGATGTATTAACCTGACTACCCTGGTCGTGTCTGTGAGGGTACTCCGTCTGGGTGATCAACATGCATCCTTTGGTGATGTGCTGGATTGTTTCTGGGGTTAGGTGGCATTGTTGACATGTGTCATCTGTTATTGCGGGTCCTCAGCAATTTATTTGCTGTAGTTCTTAATGTCTGCGCATGTAGCACAGTGGCTGGGGTTCGAATGTCGTCGATGACGCGAGGAACTTTAGTAGTTAAGGTTGGGGTTCTAACCGAGTACGGCTCTATGAATTTTGGCGTCAATTTTCGTGCTTGCTGCCGGCTCGGTCGTTTGTTTTGCCATTTCGGTTTTGAGCTTGTGCTGGTGAGGCAAGCCGAGGTTTAGGTTTAGCTGTTGCGCCAAGGATTACTTGCGGAGTCGGAGGAAAAAATATTTTAGTTCTTATTTCGCCCACTAGATGGCGCCACTTATTTCCGACATTAAATTAAATATATAAATTTTATTTATCTAGGCTCGAAACCCTGTCATTGCTAGTGGTGGTCCGGTGCTTATCCCCACAGCTACCCTTTCAGTTATAAGAATATGTGTAAATGTAGCTGTTATAGTTAAGAGTGGTGTGAGTGTGACGTAGGAAGTTGTATTTTGCCTTGTTCTGATTGGAGGGGGATATGAACCGATGTGCTGATTGGTCTGGGGGTATAAACCGAGTACGGCTCTGAGTCTGCCTGTGATTTCTGGTCGCTTGCTGCTGTAGGAATCGTCTGTTTTTGCCGCGTTAGTTTTTCAAGCTACCGTGCTCGCAATGGATCGTGGGTTCGCGCACGCACACACACACACACACACACGGGGGCCACAACACTTAGCGCACGGAGATTACAACGACAACAGAAGACCCTAAAACAGTGTCGCCATCTGGTGAGTTATTCTGAAAGCTGAAATTAAAGATTTTATTTTATTTAAGGTGTTTAAATATACGTATATTTTTTTTTTCCTAGGCAGCTATGACTTTGCCGTTTAAATATATTTCAGTGGCTTTGCAAGATGTAGCGCCATCTGTGGAAGCAATCGGAAAGCTGAAAATCTGAAATTAAAGATTTTATTTAAATATATATATATATATTGTTTTCCACATACGTGTATTTGGGGTCATAACAGTTAGTGCATGGAGATTACCTTGACATCCGAAGACCCAGATACTGTGTCGCCATCTAGCGTGTCATTCTGAAAGCTGAAATCTGAAATTAAGTATTTTATTTAAATATATATATATATATATTTTTTTCCCACATATGGATACTTGGGGTCACAATACTTCTTGAACGGAGATTGCCACGACATCGTAACAACCAAGAAACTGTGGCGCCATCTAGCGAGTCATTCTGAAAGCTGAAATCTGAAATTAAGGATTTTATTTAAATATATATATTTTTTTTTCTCACATACGGATGCTTGGTGTCACAATACTTCTTGAACGGAGATTGCCACGACATCGTAACAACCAAGAAACTGTGGTGCCATCTAGCGAGTCATTCTGAAAGCTGAAATCTGATATTAAGGATTTTATTTAAATATATATATATTTTTTTTTCCCCCCACATACTGATACTTGGGGTCACAATACTTCTTGAACGGAGATTACATTGACATCGGAAGACATAGATACTGTGTCGCCATCTATCGAGTCATTCTGAAAGTTGAAAAATCTGAAATTAAGTATTTTCTTTAAGTTGCTTTGATGTTTAAATTTTTTTTTTTTTTTTTACCAAAAGCACTGAGACTTTCATAACATCGTAACTACCAAGAAACTGTGGCGCCATCTACCAGGTCATTCTGAAAGTTGAAAATCTGAAATTAAAGATTTTATTTAAGATGTTTAAATATATATTTTTTCCAATAGCTATGACTTTGACGTTTAAATATATTTCCGTGGCTTTGCAAGATGTGGCTCCATCTACCAGGTCATTCTGTAAGTTGAAAATCTGAAATTAAGTATTTCATTTTATGTGGTTTTGTTTAATGTTATGTGTGTGTTTTTTTTTTTTGATGGTTAAATTTATATGTATATATTTTTACCTATAACTATTTGTGATGGTTCCTCTGCGAGTTGAATTTGTATCCCTATGTTTAGAGTCTATCTTGGAAAAAAAAAACTGAAAAGTAAAATGTATTGATGTGTATATTTATTTATTTACCGTATTCATGATATGGTGGCTCCATCTTCAGATTCTATCTGTAACTTTGAATTTTTTTTTTTTAATCTATATTTGAAATCATTTTATGTCTTTTTTCTTTCCTAAAAGTAACTTCTCAATTTTTTAAAAAAGGTTATTGATTAATGGAAAATTAAAACCTATTTTCTACTTTCTAAGAAAAAAGACAGACAATATTTTTTCAAATAGATATGTTTTTATTGATAAATAAAAAATAAATAAATAAATAAATAAAAATTACAGCTTAGTGGGGATTATCATCAGTTTACCCCATTCTTTCAATAGTAACAGTCAAATGCGCCACGAGTAATCTTGTGCATCTTGAAAGAAGTACATCTCCGTCTGGAAAAAAAAATGTTAGAAGATTACAATGATCCACGTGTTGTGGGTAGTTTTAGTGGTGTTAATGCATTACAAAAACATACAAAATTACCCAGACATATTGTGAAAGAGTACTTGTCATCTCAACCTGCTTATGTCAGACACAAACCTCAAAGAGTTAATTTTCCTAGAAAGCAAATAATAGTTCCTGGACTACACCATACGTTTCAGTGCAACTTAGCAGAAGTTTCCAATCTGTCTGATGCTAATGGCAGAGTGTGCTATTTACTCCTCTGTATAGACGCTTTTTCTAGATACGCCTGGGTGAGAACACTTAGAAATAAAACATCAAAGCAGATGGTAAAAGCATTCAAATCAATTTTCAAGGAAGAAACACCATTCAGTCTTAACAGCGACCAGGGCAAAGAATTTACAAGCAAAGATGTTAGGGCCTTATTTAAATCTCTCAACATTCATTTCTACACAACTAGATCTGAAAAAAAAGCAGCAATAGCTGAACGTTTCATTCAAACTCTGAAAGAAAAAATATTTAAATGGATAACTTATTCTGAAAGTAAGAAATATGTGCATGTTCTTCCTGATATTGTGTCTACTTATAATCAAACGCCACATCGAGCCATAGGAATGCCACCAGCCGATGTCAACTTGCATAATGAAGAAGATGTCTACAGGAAATTGTACTTGAAAAAAACCAAAGAACAGATTCCTAAATTTAAACTGGGGGATCATGTCATTCTAAGTACAGGTTCACATCTTTGCCGCAAAGGATTCTGGGGTTGCTGGACTCGTGATATTTTTACTATATCTCAAGTATTGAAATGAAGAAAGCCAGTTGTGTACAGAGTACAAGACAAAACAGGCGACACGATCGAAGGTAGCTTTTATGAGCAACAGCTACAACTTGTTAATATCCATGACAAGTTGCCACTCGACACATATCTTATTGAAAAAGTACTTAAGGAGCGACGTGTGAAAGGAGAGCGTCAATTGCATGTTAAGTGGTTAGGATATCCGGCTTCCTACAACAGTTGGGTTTCGGCTAAGGATGTTCTTCTTAACCCTACCGAGTAATGCGTGTATGGATTTCCATCCCCAGAATACGCAATCTAATTTTACTATTATATTACCCGCACTATACCTCTCAAGAGCAAGTGGGAAGTCGCACTGGCTGAAATACACATACCTAAGTCATGGGACAATATTTCCGAAGGTTGGGCTGAGTTTGCAACTCTGCAGAAAGAACCGACAGTTAGGAACCCTGAGGTTTACATGCTGAACGATGAGTACGAAAATTCGTCTAAATTGATTGAACATATGTGTGGTCTTAATACCAATTTAGAGCTTAAAGTAGAAGAGACAGAATCCAAAGTGAGATTTACAATTCGTGTTAAAAATGGCTGTGAGTTGCGTATGACTTTACGAACTGCCAGAATTCTAGGACTAGTACACAAAGCAGTAGTGAGTGAAGTTGTTGACAAATCTAGAACTTTCAAAGGGGAGTACATCGGAAAGTGGATAACTAAAGGTAAAATAGTGATACCACCAATAAAGTCTAACAGTGAGTGTGTTGATAGGAGGCTTGTGTTCGTACAACCACCGACTTGTGATGTTCACGAGTATAAAATTCCTTATGGTAATTACGATAGCATCTCCGAAATTCTAAAGGTTATGACTTTTATAGCCCCCGAAATTAAAGGTTCTGTTAATGCCCATGGCTTTGTTTCTTTCGAAATAGAAAGCGGTGTGCATCTTCGCTTCCCTGAGACAGGACTCGGTGAGTTACTCGGTTTTGAGCGTATGCCCGATGGTTTCGAAGGAACAGTGAGATCGAAATTTCCCGGAGATATAAATAGAGGTGTAAGCTCTTATTTTGTTTATAGTAGTGTGATAGAAGACCAGATTGTGGGTGATATCAGAGCGCCTCTTTTGCGAGTAGTACCGTTCGGAAGCAGTGGTGAATTCTTACATTTGGATTATTACCCTGTACTTCTCTCAAACATTCAATCCATTTCTATTCAAATTCGCACAGACAGCGGTCAGTTATTTCCATTCAGAGGTGGTAAAACTCTAATTAAGTTACATTTTCGACCCCAATGAACGTGTACATTGATTACTACTCAGTGCAAGCGGGGGGAAATCCCTACTTTGCAGGAGCAGCGATCCAGAGAGGTCAAGGGTTAGGTAGTATATTCAGATCTGCATTTACATTTCTCTCTCCTCTTCTGAAGCCCGCAGCCAAGTTCATCGGTCGCCAAGTGCTGTCGGCAGGTCGTAATATGATCGATGATGTAATTTCGGGAGCACCCGTGAAACGATCATTTATAAATCGAGCTTCTGAAGTTGGACAGGCCATTAGGCAAAAAGTCCGTAGTCAGAGTGGAGGCAAGCGTCGAAAGAAAAAATATCAGGATATCTTTTCATGATGGCCGAAGTTATGATGTCCGAACTAGACCTGTTTGCCCAGCCGGCTACTAATCTGTGCATCGAGCGATCTTCATACATTACTTTCTTGCCTTTAGCTTCTGTGGACATGCCGAGGCCAATAGAATTTTCCATACCGGGAACATCGGAAGAATATTTGGACCTGGGAAAAACTTATTTGCGACTCAAAGTACAGTTGACTCAAAGTGGCGGAAAAGAATTACAGTCGAGTGTAGGCGTTGTCAACAACTTTTTTCACTCCATGTTTAAACATGTAGATCTTTTCGTTCAAGACAAATTAATAAATCCTAGCAGTGACACATATGCCTATAGAGCTTATTTAGAAACGCTTTTCAATTTTGACAGAGGAGCAAAAAAATCCCAACTCACTACAGAACTGTTCGTAAAAGACAATGTTTCCGATGTTTCGCAAATGTTTTCTCAGCCTGACAGTGGTATGAATCAATGTATGAAGTTTTTTTTCGAAAACCAAAACTGTGGAACTTCTGGGTCGTCTCAGACTAGATTTGTGCCATCAGGCCAAATATATTGTTAACAACGTATCACTCCGTCTGAGATTGGTTCGCAGTTCGCCCGAGTTCTGTCTGTTGTCTCTCGACAATACTGCGAAGATTCATATACGCGAAGCATGTCTTTTTGTGCGTAAAGTTAAACTTAACCCCAGCATACAGTTAGCCCACATGAACGTTCTTGAAAAACACCCTCTTGTATACCCCATTAACAGAGTTAATGTTACTTACTTCTCAATACCAAAAGGTATGGTAGACTCTACCAGAGACAATATATATCTAGGCCAGATCCCCGCTCATTTAATAGTCGGTATTGTGTCCAGTGATAGTTTCAATGGCTCCCTCAAAACCAACCCATTCAATTTTGGTCACTACAACCTGTGTTATTTACTTCTGATGGCTGATGGTGTGCAGCACCCTTCCATACCACTAACACCCGATTATAAGAACGGACATTATACCAGGTCCTACTTATCGCTTTTTACATCGCTAAACAAGTGGAATTCAGACTGTGGAAACGACATATCACTCTTGGATTATACTGAAGGGAATGTGCTTTATGCTTTCAACCTGACTCCAGACAACAACGCGGTCGGCGAACACATCAGCTCATTACGACAAGGTGGAGTTCGACTCGAACTGAAATTCGCAGAACCTCTTCCCGAAAACGTAACAGTGATCTTGTATGCCGAATTCGAAAACATTCTTTCTGTGACTAAAGACCGATCAGTACTCATTAATTATGAACACTAGAGAAATATTGAAGGTTTTAGAAAGAGACAGTGAATCGAGAAAACATCTGATAGGTGTCTGTGCCAGGGACGAATTACCGTCAAGAATACCGAGAAAACCAGTATTGTTAGTCATCAATACTGACTTGGCACATATGCCAGGTACTCATTGGGTGTGCATTTTCCTAGGAAAAAGAGAAAGTCAATATTTCGACGGTTTTGCAAGACCGCCGACACAGGACGTTGCAGAGTTCCTTAACCAAAACAGTAAGAAATGGACTTATAACAAAGTGGTGATTCAACATCCAGAATCTATAGTGTGTGGACTACATTGTATTTTTTCCCTAACTCATAGATGTAGAAACATTTCTATGCCAAAGATTGTAAACAAATATTATTGTAAAGATTTGTGGGCAAATGATGTATTTGCCACCTTACATGTAATTCAGCATTTACTTACAAAATAAAATTTTATTTATTTTTTTAAAAAGTGTCTGTTTTATTGAAAAAAAACTTACCACAACGATATCCACGTATGCTTACGTCTCAAACGACGAGGCGATATCAAAGCTGTATATCTGCGCTTGACCTGCTTACGAGGTTTTATAACACCGCTCTCGGAGTGCTGTTGTTCCTGCGCTTCAGAGGGAATTGTGGGTAGCGACGCCGTTACGTTCGATACGCTGGTCTCGATATCGCTTGATGCCGACGGTGATGCTTGTTTTGCGGCATTAGTTTTCAGGCCTAAATATGACTGTAGTATCTGAAGATACATTTTAACTTTAGACTCGGGCTGCAAATCCTGTCTTTTTAAGATTGCAGACATTTGCTCGTCTAAAGAGAGCATCTGTTTTTGTTCTGGCGGTGCAGCTACAAGCAAGAATTTACGGAAAGATTCACTCATCTTCTGATCAAACTTGCAATGAGTGGAGCCACTATACTCGCTATCAGGGGGAACAGTGAATCTCCTTGTTGAAGTATTAATTTCCGCCTAGTTTTAAATGCTACTTTTTTATTTGCTAGTGTTCTGAGCAGACGTTTTTTGCGTTGTAACTTGCTTTTCACTCTGTCTGTCAAAGGAATGCTACCTTTGATTATGTTTTTACATATTTCACAGAGTGAATTTATTTACGTTTGATCTGAACTCCTTAATAGAGCGGTTGCCTGTTTCGGTCAAACTTCTGACAGATACTTTATAAAGTTAGCATTGTGTTTTAGATGCAGAGCCATATGGGTATGTAAACGATCGTAGATCCTTCGTTTGGTAACACGTGTGAGCGCAGTCTCAATCTATCATCAGTGTTCTGACAAAAATCAAACAGTAAATATGAATGAGGATCGCGTGTTGCATGCTTATATATGTCAACTAAAACACGTGACCTTCCGGGGAACACTTGACTTGCTAGGTGTGAGATTTGTCTCGAGTCGCGAGGGTTTTTAAAAACAATCAGATAGTGCGAATTCAAACTAATAGTACGGAACTGGGTGCCTTGCGAAAACAGGTTTTGTGTTAACAAAATAACACTCAGATTTCTATGATGTGATCCCTTTATAAATATCTCAGACACAACAATACTATCTTTTGCTTGGTTAATGAGATCGTCTAAAACGAGTAAATTGTTTACTGTTGGATCAAATTCGGGGATGTTTAAACCCTCCAAGAACTCGATTTGCGAGTAACACCGAAACGTATCTTGAAGCTCTGAATAGCAATAGACGATTCTTTGAGGTGGTGGCGAAATTAAATTTTCACTATTTTCTAATAGCGACAACACAAACGTTGTCTTTCCACTCTGTGTTGCTCCCGAGACTATCGCTGTGAAGGGGTGATGAAACATTATGTAAATGATCGCGCGTGAGTCTGGACCAAGTATTTATGTGTGTGTTCGCGCGCCGATGCGAGAGGTAGGACTATCAAAGGTAAAGACAGAAGGTGACGTCTCCAGAAAAACAAAACATTGTCCCTTTTTTAAAAAAACTGTCAGTTATGAAAAAGGTGTTTTTTTTTTTTGGAAGTTGTCTTTTCCATGAAACCATTCTTGACACGGAAAAAGGGTTGTGTGCATTCCTCCCTCTAAGCGCGCCCGACACTTCGTGACGGGTGGGAGGGGTGCCGCGATCCCCCCAGTGCACGCCCGGCACTTCGTGACGGGTGGGAGGAGTGCCACGATCCCCACCATGCCCCGGCGCCCTGCGATTCCCAGCCGAGTGCCGTCATGAATGTGACTGGGAATAGGATGGGAAGTCCGTGCCCGATCGAACTCTCCAACATCCTGAAAAAAAAAGGAGACGTCACCAGAGGTAGCCACTGAAAAACTGCTTAGTGTCAAAAACATTGGGGATTTCACTGGGGTTTTTTCTAATGTTGATAGTATGATGACTAGGTGGTTAGCTTTCACTATGTGTCTTGGAAATATCCATAAGGGTAAGTGCGTGTGTCGTCTCCTACCACACGTTTAGCGAAAGTAAATCCAAACCTTTTTGTTACTGAGGACTCAAGGAGACGAGAAGTACGTTTGTCTCTCCGGACAGAAAACGGTACCTCGACAGAAAAAAAAAAGAGACGCAGATAAAAGTTACAAAAGAATATTCTATTTTATTCTTAAAAACTAAAGAAAGATACAAAATACTTACAACTAAAGATTCCCATAATCTAAATAAATCAAGCTACTGTAACCATCATCTGTTGTTAAAGTATCGTTACTTTGATCGTGCCAAATGATGGGTACGGTGGAAGCACCGGACATTGAAAAACCGCTCTCGTCAGCGGCATAGGGATTCCGAGGACCACCATCATTTACATTGTCTTCTTCTTCTTCTTCTTCTTCTTCTTCATACTCCCTGACAATAATTATATCCGGTGACTGAACCTCACGATCAACGTTTGCCGATCCTATTGACATTTCCGATGTCGACCGTGAGGAGTTGGATGTGGATATATCACCGTCGCATGAAAGATGCCAACTTGCAGAGGTTGAAAGTTTCATAGGCGCTTCCCATGAACAAAGGCTATCATCCAGCGATAGAGATGAATTGGTGTAATTGCAAAAGGACTGCCCCATACTAATGGGAGTTGAACTCCGTATTTTCGGAAAATATGTGGGGACGTTCCAGTCAAAGGTCTCACAACCGTCAGCAACTTCCAAAAGGTCTATGTCGTTGCCGGAAACCCACGGGTCACAGCACTGAACTTTTATCAGAACTGACACCTGACCCTGAACACATGCACAAACTGTACGTACACAACATTGCAAGGATGAAAAAAAAACACGAGAGTAGCATGAAGAAATAAACACAAAACTAGCCCTTTTAAACTCAAACAGGTTCAAATGTTAACCTAATACAACCAATCAGATTGGTATGGAAAGGTGAAAATTTAACCAATGAGATGCGTTCATGAAGGTGAGTACGTGCCCAGCTTGTACGTACGTATCGGAATTATTGTATATAATACTGTTGCTAAAAACCAACTTATTAGTTAACATGCTAATTTTTACTTGACGACAACCAACCTGTGCTTAGATTCAAGAGTATGTGAACGTCACAACCAATAGGAAATTACTACGGTATGAGAGTGAAAGTCACAGCCTATAGGAAATCACTATGGTATGAGAGTGAAATCCTTAATCATCAGTAAGGGTGTGACATCTTTGAAGGTAATCTTTGAAGTTGAGTTATCTTTTTTTTTTTTTTTTTTTTTTTGTTACTACAAAGGCTTGGGAACGATACCAGCTATAGTTATATAACCTTTGTACTACATGTTTCTATTTGTTCCCAACCATTACCTTTGAAGTTGAACTAGCTTTTACTATTCTAAATTTTAACAAAGACTTGGGATTGGCATCACCCTTAGTTATATGACATGTGCCTACCCAGTTCCTGACCGATCAACATCTTTTTGCTTTTTGTCACACTACATTTGAACGAAGCCTAGGGAGCGGTAGTACAGGCACATGTCGTACAAAGGTTTTGAACAAAAGGCTTTGGGAGCGGTAGAGCCGATTTGGGGGTGGTATCTCCTTTAGTTATATATAGTCTTTGTACGTCTTGTGTCTAGCTGTGACCAAGCAAAACCTTTTGAAGTTGAGTTATATTCTGCTTTAGCTCTTCTAAATTTGAACAAAGACTTGGGAGCGACACCTGCGCTAACTATATGTGGTTATACAACCTTTGTACGACATGCCTCTACTTGTTACTGATACGTCACGAGTTTATGAGCCAGTAACAATACGGCTAGAATCTAAGCACATGCTGTTATAGCCCTTGGACCACATTTACAGTTTGGAACTTTCTCAGTGAGGTTGTAAATTTTTCCCCTGTTGTTTTTCCCTAAAATGCCACTGCATGAAATGTTTGACGAAGTAAGAAAACTGAACGTAACTTTCTACAGACGTCTGAGTCACAGTAGTACAGTTCGTGTTTATTGCCACAAATTCGAGCCACATGTTACGATCGAGACAGCTAATACGCATATGATGTTATCGAGAAGACAATGGGATGAATTCAAAGACAAAATGGATGATATCATGCTTTCCATAAGAGTGAAATCTAAAGATGAAATCCTACTACATGGACTCCGAATCAATACCGATGGTGGTGCTTGTGATTTCTATTGGAAGCAATTCTCGCTAGCTGCATAGAGGCGAATGACTCTACACCTTTCTGAAATAGAATCGATATATACTAGAATCATAGACATAGATTCTTTTCTTCAGCATCTAGAAGACGAAAAACCTGCATTTCTGTTAATGCAAACAGTTATATTGGAGCATCTTCACTGCATTAGAGAGCGTATAAAGAATGACGTGTTTATCGACTCTATCGATGTTTCGTTTAACAATGTATATGCTTATTTTCTTAGAAATGCTGAACCATCTACAAGTGTTAAAATTTTTTCTGCTAAGTGTTTGAAAGAAGGTGTAGCTACAGTGTTCAACCTTTATGCATTGTACAATGCTGTAGTTTCGACGATTGAAGAACTTCAAACTGCTTACATTACGAAATATACGAAGTATCCGTTCTGATCAAAGCAATGTACATATGTAAGTGCTTGTGTTGATTTTTTTTTTTTTTTTTTTATTGTGATTAGTAACTACATCGGTAAAACTTACCAATAAAACATATCTATTTGAAAAAATATTGTCTGTCTTTTTTCTTAGAAAGTAGAAAATAGGTTTTAATTTTCCATTAATCAATAACCTTTTTTAAAAATTGAGAAGTTACTTTTAGGAAACAAAAAAGACATAAAATGATTTCAAATATAGATTAAAAAAAAAAATTCAAAGTTACAGATAGAATCTGAAGATGGAGCCACCATATCACGAAGACGGTAAATAAATAAATATACACATCAATACATTTTACTTTTCAGTTTTTTTTTTCCAAGATAGGCTAAACATAGGGATACAAATTCAACTCGCAGAGGAACCATCACAAATAGTTATAGGTAAAAATATATACATATAAATTTAACCATCAAAAAAAAAAAAAACACACACATAACATTAAACAAAACCACATAAAATGAAATACATAATTTCAGATTTTCAACTTACAGAATGACCTGGTAGATGGAGCCACATCTTGCAAAGCCACGGAAATATATTTAAATGTCAAAGTCATAGCTATTGGAAAAAATATATATTTAAACATCTTAAATAAAATCTTTAATTTCAGATTTTCAACTTTCAGAATGACCTGGTAGATGGCGCCACAGTTTCTTGGTAATTACGATGTTATGACAGTCTCAGTGCTTTTGGTAAAAAAAAAAAAAATTTAAACATCAAAGCAACTTAAAGAAAATACTTAATTTCAGATTTTTCAACTTTTAGAATGACTCGCTAGATGGCGACACAGTATCTATGTCTTCCGATGTCAATGTACTCTCCGTTCAAGAAGTATTGTGACCCCAAGTATCAGTATGTGGCGGAAAAAAAAATATATATATATTTAAATAAAATCCTTAATTTCAGATTTCAGCTTTCAGAATGACTCGCTAGATGGCGCCACAGTTTCTTGGTTGTTACGATGTCGTGGCAATCTCCGTTCAAGAAGTATTGTGACCCCAAGTATCCGTATGTGGGAAAAAAAAATATATATATATATTTAAATAAAGTCCTTAATTTCAGATTTCAGCTTTCAGAATGACACGCTAGATGGCGACACAGTATCTGGGTCTTCCGATGTCAAGGTAATCTCCATGCACTAACTGTTATGACCCCAAATACACATATGTGAAAAAAAATATATATATATATTTAAAAAAAATCTTAATTTCAGATTTTCAGCTTTCAGATTGCTTCCACAGATGGCGCCACATCTTGCAAAGCCACTGAAATATATTTAAACGGCAAAGTCATAGCTGCCTAGGAAATAAAAATATACGTATATTTAAACACCTTAAATAAAATAAAATCTTTAATTTCAGCTTTCAGAATAACTCAACAGATGGCGATACTGTTTTGGGGTCTTCTGTTGTCGTTGTAATCTCCGTGCGCTAAGTGTTGTGGGCCCCGTGTGTGTGTGTGTGTGTGCATGCGTGAACCCACGATCCATTGTGAGCACGGTAGCTTGAAAAACCAACGCGGCAAAAACAGACGATTCCTACAGCAGCAAGCGACCAGAAATCACAGGCAGACTCAGAGCCGTACTCGGTTTATACCCCCAGACCAATCAGCACATCGGTTCATATCCCCCTCCAACCCAGAACAAGGCGAAATACAACTTCCTACGTCACACTCACACTCACACCACTCTTAACTATAACAGCTACATTTACACATATTCTTATAACTGAAAGGGTAGCTGTGGGGATAAGTACCAGACCACCAGTAGCAAAGGCATGGGTTTGAGCCTAGGTAAAGCAAAAATAAAATTTATATATTTAATGTTGAAAATAAGTGGCGCCATCAAGCGGGCGAAATAAGAACTAAAATATTTTTTCCTCCGACTCCGCAACTAAGCCTCGGCGCGACAGCTAAACCTAAACCTCGCCTCGCCTCACCGGCACATGCTCAAAACCGAAACGGCAAAACAAACGACCGAGCCGGCAGCAAGCACGAAAATTGATGCCAAAATTCGTAGAGCCGTACTCGGTTAGAACCCCAACCTTAACTACTAACTTTAATGGGCTTTTTACACTCTGTGGCTGAGTTAGTCGGTCTCAGACTTGGATAGCAAGATTTTTAGCTCCAGAAACTGTGGTTTTTTTGTCCAGCAAAACAGCCAAATCGATCAGAGAACATACAATTTACAGACATAATACATATATATAAGAAATTATGGGAGGCCCTAATTCTTTTGCAGTTCAAAATTCGTTTGTAGTTCTTAGTGGTGTCTGCGTTGGTATGCTACCCACTATCATCACCATCCTCTCCACACCGGGTGGAAAAGGCCAAGGTTGGAATTCCATTCATGACGCCAGTAACTTTAATGGGCTTTTTTTACTCCATGGCTGAGTTGGTCGGTCTCAGCGCAGATAGCATTTTTTTTCCAAGGGAACTGGGGGATTTTCGTCCAGAAAAACAGGGAAATCGACCAGAGAACACACGCAATTCACAGACAAAATACGCATGAGTATATGTAAGAAATTACAGTGTGACCTGCATATAATAGTTTGGTAGTTTTTTTTTTTTTTTTTAGTTCTGAGTGCTGATTAGCAGGTCTTGAATGGCGGCACGATTCCTTCGATCACGGGGAAGAGCCTTCCATTCGTGAGCCAAGCATTGGAAGCCATCTTATTTGTGTAGTCTTGATTGAGGTCTTTGTAGTGTCTGCTATAAAGTGACTTCTTTGCTCATTTTTCTGTCTTTTTTTCTTCTGTCTGTGCAAGTGTAGTTTCCTTGTTGAGATTGAGTTTTGTGTGCTGTTTGTCTATCTTTCATCACCGTCTTTATGGCTTGGCAGATTTGCGGTTTTTCCTTTTTTTTTTTTCTTATGAAAATCCCACACATAAGGGATATTAGAACCTATAGTACTTAGTACTCTGCCTGAGCTGGAGGTTGAAAAGCCGAAAGAAGATATTTATTCACATTGGACTTGAACTTCTGTAGACTGTAATTTTCAGGAAATACGTATAAAGGAAGGTTGTTGCAAAAAACGGCAGTTGAATGCATAAACGAGGAAGATGAAAATTTCGTTCTGTGAGTTTGAAGTTGGACAGTAAATGGATGTTGGCTGGTGGTGGCACGCGTTCAGACTGTTTTGAAAGAGAGAGAGCAGGAATAATAGAAGCCAATTTAGAAGAAAAGTGCCGATGGAAGTATCTGTAGAAAAGTCATGCAGCAGACACAGTACGTCTATGAGACAGAGAGTGGAAAGACTCTGTTAGAGATGAGTCATTAATTAACCTAACTGCTCTCTTCTGAATGGAATCTAGAAACCTGAGAGAGGTTTTAGCGGCACAGCCCAAGATGTGAGAGGTAGGGCTGATTTGCAATTTTTACAGAGTGAACAAAAGTAACAGTTTGGGAGAAAAGTAACGCCGAGTGCAAAAGAGAAAACCAATTTTTTTCAGATGCAGAGGAAGCAATATTTGTAATGTGCTTGTGCCAATAGAGATTAGAAGTCAGGGTAATCCCTAAAAGAGATATATCATCTTGCCTAGAAATCGGAGTGTCACCAAAGATAAGCATAGGAACAGAAGAATCTGTGGTGACACTCCGATTTCTAGGCAAGATGATATATCTCTTTTAGGGATTAGAAATCGGAGTGTCACCAAAGATAAGCATAGGAACAGAAGAATCTGTGGGGGGAAGGTTTTAATACTTTATTCTTTAATTCTAATATCCATTTTACTTCATTAATTTTAGTTAATTCCCTTTTCCTTACCGAACCCCTTCTATACCCCTAACTATTTCCTCCCACTTTGCATCTGACTTGATTATTTCCCAGAAGATTTCAGACTCTAGGGGGTTTCTGTATTAGTGTGCTCCTCCTTCGGAATTGGCTGTGTTCAAAAAGACCAAACACAAACTCATATAAGTCATATAAAAATTGTTTATTAAAACTATTTACATTAAATAATTGGTCAATAGTAGTGTACATAATTCAGTTTGATAATGTTATCTAAACGGCACAAGGTATGTAATATTGTTTAGGTTAACTGCATTCCTGTACATCACCCTTCTTTATATCACTTGGGTATTAACACTTCCAAATTTAATTGACACTAATTTCTCTTAAGCTACTCACTTCGTCTCTATTGGATCAACATAGATCCCACAATCAGATCTTCATTAATACAATCAGGTAAAGAATTTACACCCCTCTTATTCCAAATTTATCTCAATACAGTTGAGTCAGACATAATATTTAGAATTTATCTTAGTTATCATGTTTATATACTGATAACATAACTTCAGACCAGCCATTATATTACATTCGAGGCTAACATATTTATATATATATATATATATAAAACATTCATCTTTGTAAACTTTCTTATTTATCCCATCCAAAATTGTTAATGTACATTCCTTTCACTTAAAGGCAATAATACCTGTTACTGTGGATGATGTGCAACTTGACCTAGATGCTGCTTTAACATCTGAAAGAAGAAGGCTTCGTTCCATTTATGTTAATAAATGGCAAAAAGACTGGTCAGCTTCGGAACTTGGCGCCGTGACCAGAGAGTTTTTGCCATCGGCGAAGGAGTTCAGGATGAGAGAATCTTTGTGGTTTGTACCAGGCTTGCATGGTACATTTTTACTCACCGGCCACGGGTATTAACAGCAAATTATTCAAATTACGGTTGTCTCTTACCTCACTTTGTCTCTGTGGACAGGAAGAGAGTATTACCACATTATTTTTGATTGTCAATATTATCAGAACTACTGGCGTGAACTGCAGCTTTCTTCAGATACCTTCACAACGGGAAATAAACCTGCGCTTATCCGATCTCAAGCAGCATTTATAGCACTGAACACCTTTGCCTCACGTGCTGTTAAAAGAAGAGAGGAGCCTAGACTTGATAATTTGGGATAATTTTTTTCAGTTGATGATGACTGGATGCTCATTGTAATCAAATATATCCTGCTGGACATTGACCGTGTTGCTGCATATAGTGTAAATTCTTGGTGTTCTTCTGAAGATGTGGAGCCTGTATATAGCGTGAGCGGAGTTAAAAAAAAAATGATAATAAAGAAATAAAACAAAACAAATAAATAAAAAAAAAACTTGTTTCTCCGAGGAAGTGGCTGGAGCAATGTCTACAAGAGATCAGACATAATTATATCTCAAGAAATCTTGCTGATCCTAGCTTCTAGGATGGGATCCTCCATGCGATTATTTCCCATAGCATGAGAAGTCAGTCCACTTCTCCACATCTCTTTCATTTAGTCTTGCTTTATTTCTTCTACCTTCTAACTATTGGAGGGTTCCTCTGTTTGATTCCCCTCTCTTCTATTCTTTCCTGCCTCTCCAGCTTCCAAATGTCTTCTTCTATAGCCTTTTCATTTCTTCCTAATTTGGGCTCTCTCGGGTCTTTTGCCCTGGGCTAGTCCAGCAGGTGATAGTAGATCCTGGCTCCACGTGACGAGGATGGGGGGTGGGACGTGGTGATTAGATGTTGCTACTTCTCATCTGCTAAGAGCCAGGTACCGGCCAAAAACATAACAACACACCATATCACTACACTTACACATCCAACACACTATATAAAAATGGCCGGTTTTGGCTTAAGCTTCTACACAAGATGTACAACGGCGGCTGATGGGGGAAACCCTGGGATCCGCCTCAACAACACATGAATATCCCCTGAATATAAATTTGGTTTGCTGGGTCTGCTTCAGATGATTTGTAAGTCTTTTTCTCAGTCAAACGGTTTTTGGTAGGATCTGCGTCGAAGCCGGCGAAGGTACAGGCCCTTCGAGAGTTCATATAATACTCCATATTTAGCCATTTCGAGGTCTAAAGGTAGAGTTTCCGCCAGCACCTGCAGCGCCTGGGTCCTAACTGTGCTGCACGCTCGGGTTATAGCGAGCAGCATGGCTCTATGGATAGAGTCGAGAATTCTGCAATTTACAGTCATGGTAACTTTGAGTTATCTTGCTCCGGAAGCATAAGTGGCTATCGGCAGGAAGACGGCTTTGTACAAAAAAGCTTGAGGGTCTTCTTTTTCTATCCCCAGTCGCTTTTTGCGACTGTGGTAACAAGGACTATATAGCCCCGTATCTTCTTACGGATGTATTTCAAGCGTGCCCGGAAGAAGAGAGAGCTGAGTCCTGCAGAAGCTGTTTCATAATTGCAGTCTTGTTAGCCCCATGTCCCCACGCTCCAGCTGCATGAACAATGATAGGTAAAAAAACATTATAGTATAACCTGAGTGAATGGCTTCTCAGCCCCCATTCCTGCCTGGTTACCTGTCTCAGTCTGGATAAGAAAGGCTTACACTTCTCTTTCACATACCTTGTATGTGGCAGAAAATTTAAGACATCATCAAGTTGAATACCTAAATATTTTGTAATGGCAGTATATTTAATTGTCTCTCCTCTATACTCCTACAAGTGGTGGACGTTCTCTATCTAATTTTCCTTTTAAAAGCATCTGCGATGTTTTAATTGTTGATACTTGCAGTTTGTGATTTTGAAGACCAAGTTGAAAGTTTTTGTAAGACGCAGTTAGCTGTGTCTTCCAGATTCTTCCTTGAATTACCGCGGACAAGGATGGTAAGATCGTCTGCATAGGCAATCATCTTTGTTCCTTCAAATTTCCTGGTGAGCCATGAATCAAGCACAACATTCCAACACAGGGAGCCAAGAATTGCTCCCTGTGGGCAACCCCTTGTAATATGTCTAGAGACCTGTTTAGTACCACTCTTAACTATGATAAAGCGCTGGTAAAAATAACCTGTAAGTAATTTGAAGATTGGTCTAGAAACCCTGGCCACCCGGAACCTCTCCAGAACACTCTGCCACCAAAGGGTGTCAAAGGCCCCTTTGAAGTCCACAAAGAGGCCATTAGGTATTTTGTATCAGTTTCCTTTTGCAAAGTAAGGAGTCTGGCAATTGCATCCTCAGCCCCCTTACTACGAGAAAAACCGAATTGATCCGGAGATGACAATGCTTTATTGGTGTGAATACCTTGCCCATAACTGGTAGCAAGGAAATCGGCCTGTATGAAGCCGGGTCGTCCTGAGGTTTCTTCGGATGTTTAAGGAGCATCTTAAGATTTGCAATTTTCCAGGCGTTAGGAAAAATTCCATGTTGCAGACAAGAATTAAACAGCTTGAGAATAAAAGGAGAAACAACTTTCCAGGCTCTTTTGAGGACGTCCAATTCAAGACCATCAAAACCTGGACATTTCTCAGAGCGCATTGAATTTATTGCATTATCTACCTCTTCAAATGTGAAAGGAGGCTCTTCAGACTGTCCAATATAAGTCGAATTTTTAGATTTAATTTCCACCTGCTCTGGGAGTTCACGCGTTCCATCGTCCTGGTGTATGATTACATCAAGAATTCTATTAATAGTAGACGTCCACGAAAGGGTGTCCTGATTCTCTGCAGTTTTAACTGAAGCGAACACCTCTCCAGGGGGGATCTGGTTACTCAGTAACTGGTACACTAGTCCCCAGGGATCAGCATTTTCCTGAGAACTCACCATACTTTTCCATGAAGCCTTTTTCTATCTATATATCTCTTGGTGAGATTGCCGTCGAGCTTGCTTATATCTCTTTTGTAACACCAGTATTTCCAGGGATGAACGGGTTCTATCCAGTTTTGCTCTCTGAAATTCACGTCGTGCTCGTCCGGTTAGCGATTTTAGGTTCGATAAAACTGGTGACCACCAGGGCACATGATAAAGTATCCTCTTCCTAAAACTCATCGATTTGTCACACACCTGTAGTATATTGTCCTGAATGAAATTTACCTGGTTGTCAACAGAAAGTTTCCATGACGTTCAGCTTGTCCGATGAAAGAGAGTCCTTTAGGGAACTCTCAAAAATTTGCCATTTGGCCGATTCTGTATGATACCCAGGGTCATCAGTTGTATTCGATGTGGTTCTAGAGATGTCAGCAGCCAAACAGAAAGTGATTACATGGTCGCTAGTGGACCAGCTTGTGTGTAATTTCCAATCACTGATCTTGGAGGCAATGGATGAGGTAACAAGAGACACATCGATGTAGAAATGTTCTTGAGGGGTTACACAAGTCGGGGGATGTCCAGAAGTATTGAGAATTCAAGAATAAGGTCCTCCAGCAACTCTCCTTTTAGATTTGTCTGTGGGCTATTCCACAAGGTGGACTCTGCATTCGCATCCATCAAAACGATGACCAGTTTATCCGAAAGGGATCGTAATGTTGCATCCAGATGATCCATGAAAGATTGAAGAGAATCCCGGTACTGTGAGCACTGGCAATAAAGCGAGACGAGATAAATCTGGCCGAATCAACCCTCCAATTAAACATACACAGCATGCGTGGAACACAGACTGGGAATCTTTGTAACCGTCAAGGTTGGATCTGTAATCACGATTGAAGCCCAGATCCATTGTCGAGCATTTCCGCCAGTCCCTACTGTGATAGGGTTGGACTGTACAATCTGATAACGAATAGGTAGACTCTTAACAAAACCTTTATATGAATAAGGTTCTTGAACAGCAAGAACCTGTATGGAATGCTCTTGAGCAATAGTGAGGTCGTTCGTAATTGAAATTGACCGCTGGCAATTCAGTTGCAAGAATTTAAGTTTGGGGTAATTTCAACTTGAAGCTCTACCTGTTGATGGTGTCCTATCCATAAGAGGTATTTGACCGAATCATATCAACAGCTTTTAAATACTCAGGACATTTCCAATCCCTAAATGAATACTCACAATTTCTTTTCCTCTTCTAACAATTTGGACACTCTGATGGTTATCTTTATTTGGGCAGTCACCAAAATTATGACCCGTAATTCCACAATGCCTACAGGTTTGCTGCTCCTGAGTACAAACTCTTGCAGAGTGGCCATATCCCAGGCATTTCAAACACCTGGGAACAATGATGTAGTCATTCACTGTGTGTGAGATCCAACCGACATATACCCTGCTAACAGATAAAAGAATCTTGCGAATATTTCTTGAGACCTCAAGAATCCAATTCACACTTGAGTTATTTGGTTTAGGCTTCATAGAAAAATGCGGCTTTATTTGTTCATTGACCTCCTGAGGTGTGAAACCGTGATCTTTCAAGTTCTTGTGAAAGATATCGCCACTATATCATCATCTATCTTTAAGTCTTTATATCAAGTATCTTTACGTCTTTATATCATCTATCTTTAAGTCTTTATATCAAGTATCTTTACGTCTTTATATCATCTATCTTTACGTCTTTGTATATGTCATATATTACGGCAGTATGGCCTAATTTCCTAGGCGTCTCCGACTTAAGACCGCACTCTCGCAGTCTAGGACAGTTTCTAATCTTCTGCAGATCTGAGACGTAGCCGTCTCAATAAGAACTCCGTTTGCTCTTATTTTTCTCATAAACTTTATTTTGACGTCCTTGATGACAGTTTTGTTTTTATTTCATGTCTGATCTCCTTGCTGGTATAAAAGGTACTGCCCTCCTGAGCCTTAATTAAAATCACATGCTGCTGCTGTGAATGTTTGTTGTTATTCCCTGTTTGGTAGCAATACTTTGTGTAGGGGTATAGAGCTGTGTCGCTAGTGCATACGACATAGGGGGCGTAGCAGAACCAGAAGGTCTACTACCAAACCAGATGGAAGAATTCCCCAAAAGGAGAAGTCACAAAACGATTCTTCCCCAACATTGGAAAACTCTACCAAATGCATGGTTTACGCCGGGACTCCACGGGACCTACCTGCTAACGGGACACGGTGCCTTTAAGGGTTAACTTACAGCCCTGGGCATTACAGATGAACCTACTTGCTGCTGTGGAGAGTTGGAGAGCTGGTACCACCTCATGCATGAATGCAAGATTTATGATGACCTCCGCTTCCAGCTCATCACCCTTATCACCTTTTTGCCCAGAGATAGAGAACAACACCTCTCCTGGACGGGAGGCAAGAATATGTTGCCTTCTCCAAGTTTGCTGAATTGTACAGAAGACGGGACTTGAACGCACATTAGCCACATAATGGCTAGAAGCCAAAATGTGCAGAACACCAAAGAGGACCCCTACCGAGCAACCATGAAGATGGACAAAAGATCTGAATGAAGGACGAATAGCAGCCGTTTGGCGGCCTGAACCAAGCCCTAGCCAGGCTCTCGTTTGACACCCCTTCCTGGCAGGGGGCCAGGACGACTAGTCGCCTCGCCCCCCTGCTACCCCACTTTTCCTTCTGGTGAGGCATGGGCATGCCTCACTGACCACCTGGGGGACTCTCATCTGTCGCCCCCATACTTCTGCCTTTACCCCCAACTTTCTCCCTCCCCTCTCACACTCTACCTATACACGACGGAACGATCGACACACTAAATTTAATCTAGCCCAAAAATAATCTTCGCCCAGTCTCGGCCTAATTATCCCCCGAATTGCCTTGCTCCTGCCATATGAATGCATACACACGTGCTGTATGCAAACATCCAAAGTAATTACGACTGCATGGATGCGTATATATTTATATATATGTATCACTGTTGTGTATATGTGCATATATATGTTCTTATACGTGTATGTGTACATAAGTTTTTTTTTTTTAGGTCCTAGCCGCCGAAATCTCAGGAAATTACGCGGCAGGAACTGCCAGATAACTAAGTCTACTGGGTTCCTGGTCTGCCTCCACGGGGCGAAGGTGGGGAACCGCTGGGCTCCAACAGGGGTCTAGTGGCTAAATGGCCAGATGAACAATGATACACGACACTACACATGAACAACTCCCGCACACTTTTAAATTTCTGGCATTTCCCAGCGAAATGGTACACACACACACACACAATGAAAGAAACGCGGAGATAGGGGAACCCTCTGGTGCCGTATGACTAACACAATGAAAGAAACGCGGAGATAGGGGAACCCTCTGGTGCCGTATGACAATAACACACTTTACACTTTACACTTTACCTAAACATTATTGCTGACCAGGTACCCCCTATCATGAAAACGGTCTTCCCCTCTGGCGGTGCCGTCTTTCAGAAGGATAATGCGCCATACCAGCCCTGATTGTTCGGGACAGGTTCGCGGAACATGAGGAAGAATTCCAGATATTTCCCAGTCATCAATCCCATCGAGCATATGTGGCTTGTGTCGGAACAGCAATTCCGATCTGCGGCGTCTCAACCACGGACCTTACAGGATTTAAAGGATCTGCTGGTTACGTGTTGGTACCAGATACCAAAAGACACATTTTAAAATCTTGTAGCGTCATGCCTCGCCGGGTACGAGCTGTTTTGGCAGCAGCTGGAGAAACCAACATCATATTAGGTAGGTGGTCATAATGTTTTGGCTCATTGGTGTATAAGTACTGCATACAAGTTTTTAAGCTTCAAATTAAAAAGGATATAGAGATGCTGAAAAGAGTACAGAGAAGGGAAACGAAGAAGGTGCTCTTACAAGAAGCACTTCATTTTTACAAATTGGAACGTCTGGAGACCATGCACGGAATTAAGTTCAGCAACAGATTGTAGAATAGATGTGCCCACGTTTGCCTTTAGCCAACTGGTGGTTGATGGCTGAAACAAATTTCTTTGGCTTTTGATACCACGAGTTAAGCAGCATAGGCCATTAGGGATGGGGTGATCATAATTCGGTTATCCCTCAGTGTACAGCTTGTTTATTTTTATTCTCAATGATCACGTTAGGTTATATTTCGGTCCTTAAAATTGCAGCGTCTGAACACTGGGCGCCTGTAGTGTAGTAGTAGACCGTGGCAAACAATCAACTACCCGCTAGCTAAAGACAAATTTCCGCACATCTATTCTAAAATTGTCTTTCCTCAATTTGAATTTATGCTCCCTCAGGTTGGTAATCAGAGCAAGAGGATGAAGCTCATCAGAATTAAGCCTGCACAACCCATTTAAGGCCTTATATACCTCAATCAGATCACCTCACAGGTGCCTAGTCTCCAGACGCTTCAATTTGCAGAACTTAAGCAGTTCTTGTTAAGAGAACCCTTTCGTTCCCCTCACCAAACTTGTAGCCCTTCTCTCTACTCGCACAAGAAACTATACATCCTTCCTAAAATGAAGCCTCCAGATCTGTATGCTGTAGTCAAGGCAGTATACAAAGGGATAATCACCTCCTTTCCCTACTAGCAAAATTTCTGTATATCGTTGACAATTCCCCATGACCTGCTCTGGCAACCTGTCTGCACTGATCAGACAACTTTTTATCTGACTGCACAATTACTTCCAGGTATTATTTAATTTTCTACCACCCTATAAAACCACACAGTTGGTAAGTTTCTCAGAGGTTACCTCTACCCATATGCAGAACTTTACATTTGTCAATGTTAAACTTCAGTTGCTATTTCTTAGCCCATCTGCCCAACTTTTCTAGATCTTGTTGCAGTAGCACACTGCTATTACTGTCATTAACAACCATGCCAACCTTAGTATCATCCGCAAACTTGAATATTAAGCATGATATACCTTCATCAATATCATTCATAAATATACAAAACAACAGTGGCCAAACAACGAATCTTGGGGAACTGACTTCACTAATAACATAGTCCACGAAGAGCAACGTCCATTGATTACCACTCTCTGTCTTCTCTCACTCTGCCATCCTTTTATCTATTGTAGCAACTTGCCCTTAATACTACTCCAATTTGTACAGTAATCGTCCATGCACAACAGTATCAAAAGCTTTCCTGAAATCCAAGTATACGATATCAAAATTATTTTTTGCATCCAGTTCCTTTATAACCACATCATAATGTCCAATAAAATTTGTCATACAACACTTACTCTAAACTAACCCATTCTTCTTGTTCCAGTTACATAGCTCCCTGAGGAGCTGTTGTGGCCACCAACAAATTCCACCAACCGCATCGATCGTCTGCTCTACGAGCGGCATCGCAAAGTGTCATGCCCAGAAGTGCACTGATCCCATCCTTCCCCCTAGTTGCAGGTCTTCCCCTCGATTTTTCCTTCCATTGCACCTCTTCCCCTCGATTTTTCCCTCCATTTTATTCTTCAACAAAAAGTTTTCCCTTCTTACTATATGACCAAAAAACTTGGGTTTTCTTTTTTTTGATGCTATGAAGTAGAATTTTAGGCCTGCCAATTTTATTCAATACCAACTCATTCGTTCTTCGATCTAATTAAGAAATAAGCAGTATTCTCCTGTAACACCACAATTCAAATGCCTCAATTTCCTTCCTGTCAACTCTCTTCAGATTCCATCCTTCAGATCCATAAGTTGCAACTGAAAAAATTAACGAATCAATGATTTTCAGTTTCGTCTTTAGGGGCAGATCTTGATCTCTCCATAATTTTGTCAGATCAGTAATCAACGTTTTAGCAATTGCTTGTTGTCTCTTTACATCGTTTGAGCAGACACTATTTTTATTTATTCTTTTCCCTACGTATCGAATTCATCAACGTTTTCGATATCTTGCCCGTTAACCTTCACTTTACTGGAATCGAGATTATCGCCAATCATCAGAAACAATCTCTTTTTTCTTAGTTGCTTCACATACTCTCCTCAGAGTTTCTTTAAGATGATCCTTAGAGTTGCAAATTAGCACAGTATCATCTGCGTAATGAAGGCTGTTCTTCAGTCCTCCAATTTTGATGCCAGTCTCTAAATCTTCCAAAGCTTCACGCATGATATCTTCGGCATAAATATTAAAAAGGTGACGTGACAAAATATAGCTCTGCCTGACACCGTTACCTATTGTAAAAAAGTCCATGTTTTCCATGTTGGTTCTCATAGTTCCTTCCTGTTCCTGGTACAGTAGCTTAATCAGCTGAATTATGTGGATTGGGAAACCCATATTAGCCACTGTTCCCCATAGTTTCTCATGTTGAACACAATCAAATGCTTTTGCATAATCTATAAAACACGAAACGACTGGAACATTCAATTCTTTGCATTTTTCAATAATCAGCCATAGACTTGAGATCTAATCTCTGGTTCCATTGCCCCTTCCGAAACCTGCTTGCTCTTCTGGCATTTCTTCTTCAAGTTTTCATCAGATTCTGTTTAATATGATTTTAAGAAGAATCTTGCTAAGGTGCAAAATTAGTCTTATGGTCCTGTAATTTGAGCAAATTTTCAGATCTCCTTTTTCTGGGAAGAGAATGAAAATTGATTTTTTTCCAATCTGAGGACCACCGTCCCGTTCCCCAAATTATTACAATCATTTTATGAAAATACTTGGCGTCCTTCACACTTGTAGCTTTAATCAATTCCGCTGGGATTTCATCAATTCCAAGTGACTTGCCACACGTCAGTTCTCTGATGGCTTTTTCTACTTCTTCCTTCAACAAACCCATGCTGTGTCTGAATTATTAATGCAGTCTTCTCTAGATGATCCTGCAATGGTTCCTTAACCTGTGACTTCATTATTTTCCCCAGAACAAAAGCAAAAGTAACAAATTAGTAATTACTCGTGTCACCTGTTGAATCCCCTTTGTGAATTCGGGATACATCTCCAGTACGTGGGAACATCTACTGAGTCCAAGAATGCTCTCATCATTAAGGTAAAGAGGCTTAATGATGATAGGCTTCTGAGTCACCCGATAATTTATATGCATTTTGCTTCTCTGCCACGAGTCCCATTGTTCCTCTGGTATCCATTTAGACCTAACCCTTGAACAGCATTTCTTAATTGGTATAAAAAGCTTAGCAGCTTTCACGATTAACTCGTTTGATACCTCCCATTTAGATTTTGCTATTGGTATTTTCACTTTATAGAAGGCAAAAGAAGTTAGCAAAGGGTTTGCTAACTTTTTTTGCCGCCCCTTTAATATAATTGAATAGATTCCACTCACCCCAGGTGTCTTTCTTATGTTTAACTTCACCAATTTTTCTTCCACTTTGCTCTCAGTTATTACAAAATCATTAAGTTCCTGTTAGAGTTTAATAAGCTTCTGTCCTCCACTTCACTACAGAATTCCTCATGTGTGAAAGTAAATGCAAAATACTCATTCAGTTTGTCAACCATCTGAGCACGGTCAACAGTCGAAATATCGATATCAAGTGGACCAATCTGATTCACCCCCCTCTTTCTAGAATTTATATAAGTAAAATCCTTGCTATTTTTCTTAGCCCCTTTTGCCAAAGATTTCTCATAATCTGCCTGCTCTTGCCTAACCTGCTTTGTGACTTTATTACAGCCTAGCTTATATCTACCATAGGCTTCTGAGTCACCCGATAATTTATATGCATTCTGCTTCTCTGCCACGAGTCCCATTGTTCCTCTTTCATCCATTTAGACCTAACCCTTGAACAGCATTTCTTAATTGGTATAAAAAGCTTAGCAGCTTTCACGATTAACTCGTTTGATGCCTCCCATTTAGATTTTGCTATTGGTATTTCCACTGTATAGAATTGCAAATTGTCTGAGACCACAAAAGGAAACCTTTAACCCTGATGGTAGTAATATCTTTAAGTAAATCTTAAATCACTACATTATGATAACTGCCACACAATGGTTCCTTTATCTGCAAATTCTTAATGCACCAAAAATCACTGCTGATAACCAGATCACGAGTATTACTTTCTCTGGTTGCCTCTCGAACATGCTGCTGCAGAAAACAATCATCCAACAAATCCACAAAATTGTTGCTAGTGATTAACCGCCCACAAGTTCCAGTCAATATCTGGGAAGTTAAAATTCCGTATTATTAGACAATCTGATTTACTGGCCCTGTCTTTCTCTGTAGAATTGTTCGTTGTACTCATTGCAGTCATTAGGCTTATAACACACTCCTATTCTCATTGTTGCTTTATCAGTGCTTATGTCAGTAGGAGTGGGGGCACTTTGAACCAAACTGACCAGGGGGTGTACCCCCTGCCCCCCGGCCACTAGAGGGCGCATCAAACTGACAGGGGGCGGTCTACCCCTTCCCCCGGCCGCTAGAGGGCAATAATGAAAAATGAAAAGTAATGAAATGAAAAACAGAGCCATTAGCATAACTTCCGTTGTAAAGCAGGGAATAGACGGTGAATACTACGGCAAATGCAGCAAGTGGTTTTGCGAAACAAACAAGTTAATGTTTATGCAAGGTCAATATAGTAGGGGCAATTTACTTCAGTCGCTAGACCGGAAATCGGTTCTTAAACGCACACACAAGTTTCCAAATATAGATGCTGTGGTCACTAATGTCACTTTTTGTGGTTTTAGAACGTTATGGAGACAAGGCGTTATATGTGAAGGGTAAAGTGTTGTTTTTGGACAACCGGCTACTTCAAAGGGCACACCGGATGGCTGCAGATCCAGCAGGTTGTAAAATAGGGGTGTATTGATCACGTGCTACTGGGCCGGCGGAATAAGGGGTTTTCCAACAAATGGAATGAGATAGAATCCGAAAGTAAATGTAAGATTGGTAGAAGTCACTGGGAAATGGGCGTGGCGAAATCGGCAGTAAGAGGAAGAAAAAAGGCAGTGAACGAGTTGCAAAAAAAAATAAGTTGAGATTTGGCAGTGTGAATGAAAATGGTTTAGGAGGGCACTAAGTTGAGATTTTGGCGGTGTGAGTAAGAATGGTTTAGTCAGACACAAGTTTAGATTTTGGTCGGTGCTAGTAAGAATGGGTTAGTCGTTGAGGAAGTCAGAGTTCTTTTTTTGAGTGGAAATAGTCAATGTTGGTTCTTTGGATCGTCTAGGAGTTGGGAAGAAATATGTGAAAGACAAACGAGTCTCTCACAAAGAAAAAGGTGAAATCAAATCTGCCGAAAAAGGGCCAAGATTCCTGAAATCTTGGAAAGCACAGTGCAGGATCGGATGGAATCAGAACCCCGACCGACATGAGAAAAGCCATTCCGAAACAGGAGAAGTGAATCAAGCGGCCTGAATAAAAACCTACCTGGCAGCCCTACTACCAGTGTGTGTGTGTGTGTGTTTTACCTGTATCAAGGGTGGCTCCTAGGCCTTAGCCCATCTCCACCTTGCACGTCTGTGGTGGTGCAGAAACTCAGCAAGCTTTTTATCGCTTGTGTATGTCCACCCTGCCATCAGGGAGCAGCCAACACCCAGGCAGCCGCTGCCTGCCCCCAGGCACAAGCAGCCAAGCCTGGGTCTACTATTACCTTAAGTGCCATGGGCACAAATCCCACACCCACCGGAGATAGTGCAATACCGGTGGGTGCCAGCAATCCCGTCCCCAGGTTGCCCAAACCTGGAAACCAGCAAAAAAAAAAAAAAAAAAAAAAAAAAGTAAATATTTACATATGTACAAAAGATAATAGGATTTTGACTCTAAATCCTAGTAATACAATTCAATTTTACTACCAGTGCCTAATTCTTCAAGAATAGTAAGACGCCGCCCCAGATAGTGAAGATGAGCTGTACCTGATAGGAAGGATGAAAGATGACGCCCCGCCGAGTTCTACAAGTAAGTCGCTAGTTTGTAGTACATAGTACCTTCACATACACAAAGAACTGTAGAAACCCAGTAAATTGGTCAGCAGAACTTTAGAAATAACAAATTGTAAAGATAGTTTAGGGAAGAATCAGGAAGGAAGAACATTAAAAAGGGGGAAATTTATTAGATATAAGATATTTAATTGATGCAGTAGTAAGTATATGTAGGAGGGAATGGAATGGAATTGATATTTCTTGTTTAATTGATGCAGTAGTAAGTATATGTAGGGAGGAAGGAAATGGAATTGATAATTCTTGTTAATAGTATTTAATTGGTGCAGTACTAAATATATGTAGAAAGGAATAGAATGGAATTGATGGTTCTTATTAATGGTAATTAAATGAAGCAGTATTAAGTCTATGTAGAAAGGAATGGAATTGATATATCTTCTTAATGGTATTTAACTGATGCAGTATTAAACATATGTAGAAGGGGATAGAATGGGAGGGATATTTTTTTACTAATGGTATTTAGAGGATGCAGGATAAATATATTAACAAAGGAAGGGATTGATATTAGCTTGTTGATGACTTTTACTGAAGTATGAATATGATGTATATATACACATGTAGGTGAGACCAAATCATGTAGTCATATGTATGAATTCAATTATTATTTGGTTTAATTATGCTCATGTAAATATGTATAATAAACTGATTTTTTTTATACAATATTTGTGTGTGTCTTTTGTTGTTCTGGGCACAAGCCTATCCAAAGGGAAATAAACACATTAAGGAGCTTTCCCCTTGAACTTAGAATTTTCTGTGAAGCAATAGTCAGATGCGCAAGTGGGGAGATATTATAATGGGGATATAATAATTAAAGGGGAAACAAAAAAACAAAAGGATATATAAAGTATATATATATTTCATTTCTCATCCCCCCCACATTTCTTTGACAGTAGCAGCAGCGCAGACGAATCTCACCACAAGATCCATTTCCATTTCCACAGGCAATTCATGCACGATAGATTTGAGGGCCCCTCACAGAAAGAAATCAAGGCTCGATAAATCAGGCGAGCGTGGGGGCCAGGCAATCCATCGACACCCAAAACGCCTGTTCAAATGGTCACGAACACACCTTCCATAATGGGCAGGCCCCCCGTCATGTTGAAACCAAATGTTGCATCTCACATTTGCTGGAACATTGTCAAGTAACCCTGGTAGAATTTGTTCAAGAAAGATCCGATATTTAGTGGAGTTCATGCGGGATGTATGATAACAGGTATGGGCCGACTAAGCAGTCATCGACCATACCTGCCCACACATTTATTGCGAAGCGATGTTGTGCCGCATAGGGGCGCACACCGTGTGGGTTGTCGTGAGCCCACACATGAGCATTGTACTGATTGAATAAGCCTTCCCGAGTGAAATAAGCCTCATCCGTGAACAAAACATAGGCTGGAAAATTCAAGTCTTGAACACTTTCTTGGAGAAACCACTGCGCAAAAGCCACACGTGCAGGATGATCTTGGGGGAGCAGTAACTGAACCATTTGGAGATGAAAGGGGTGTAAGGAATCGTCGTGCCAGACACGCTGTACTCTGCAACGAGACACTCCTAAGGCAGAGGCAACGGCACGTGTGCTGGTAGTAGGATTATTCTGGACGGCATTCAACACACTTTCTTTCATGGCGGGAGTTCGCGTCGAACGTGGTCTGTCCGCACTACTCCTTTTACCTTTAAATGACCCATAATCGCACAAATTTTGATGCACACGCGCAAACAAACGGTGTTCCGGTACATGTCTGTATGGGAAGCGTTCTCCATAAATTCGTTGAGCGGCTCGTCCATTGCCCTCTGCTAATCCATACACTAGGTGCATGTCTGCCAGCTCACAGTTCGTATATCGATGCATGCTCTTCGTAAGGCGACTACTTTTTTTTTTTTTTTTTGGTAGTTGTTGGCGCATCGGCTTCTGTGGCCATAATGCACCTCCCAAGGTTTTTGCAGTACTTTGATCCAAGCCCGAGGTGGGATTCGAACCCGCGACCTTTGGGTTGCCAGGCAGGCACTTTACCCACTAGGATAGCACGGTCGGCTCGGCGATTACTGCTTGAATGAGTAAACCAGAAATTTTCCCTCTCGCGAACTGATGAACAGCGCCGTGTACCCACTTACGGTGACGTTTCCGGTTATGGGTTCCTATGCGATTCACATTCCTTTAGATATTACCTACCACCCCTAAACCTTTGTACCAATATTTTTGAGACACCCTGTATATATAATTTGTATTATGAAATGTAATTTTATATGTAAATGTAATATATACATATATATATATATATATATATATATATTTTTAAATTAAATAAAATAAAACATAAGCTAACTTTTGTCAATATGTAATGGTAGTACATATATATAGTAAACCCCCGCTATTCAAGGGGGTTACGTTCCTGAGAAATGTCGCGAATAACGAAAACGCGAATATTGAGTTATGGCTCCCATAGTAATAAAAGGGTTCCGTTCCAAAGTATGAAATATATAAGAAAAATTAGTCTAAAATTTTGTCTATGTATGTATTATATGTACCTTCATATTAGAATATGTACATAGTAAAATGCAAGCATATGGCATCGAAATGAAAATAAGAAACAATTTAATATTAAATGTAATATTTATTAGAAATTTCAAACAAATCTTTCAAACCAGCGCCTTTGCTAGCATAAAAACTTATGCCACCAGTGCTATCACCAGTTTCGCTAGTGTTGATAAAGGAGTTTTGCCTTTTCACGAATGATGAGTGAACTTAACGGAATTTTATTTTGAGTTCGGTCTTCTATCCACAGATTTAAAGCTTTTTCCATATTTTCTAATTTAACATCACGAGTTACAGAGCAAATTTTTGAAGCAATTAGCGCGTTTTCACGAACACTACGGCAGATTTTTTCTTCCGATTTTTTGATTGATCGTACCGTTGACTCATTGATTTTATAATGTTTTGCCACTGAGGAGACACTTTCACCATTAGAAATTTTGTCTAATAACTCAATTTTATTCGCTAATGTCATCACCACCTTCTTTGATCTTTTCACATTTCCCTTGTTATTCGTAGCCATATTTTCAAATAATAAAGTACTTGCACCTGGCAATCCAAGGGCCTATCCTTATCTGGTGGCACTAATAGGAACTTAATACTTTAATTAAAAGAACACACAAATCAAGAAAAGTTTACGGAGCACATCATACAGACAGCCGGACACAATCTTATGACCTGCGTAGTCCATGCGCCATTAAACCTCAATACAAACAAACAAGCAGAAGAACAACGATACACAACACTACACTCATACAATATCCATACACTTTTAAATCTCTGGCCTTTACAGTGAACTGTTACACCTACAATGAAAGCAACGCGGAGCTGGGGGAAACCCCTGGTGCCGTTAGACACGAACACACTGTACACTATAACTAGTGGATTCAATGTCTCGCCATCTGACTGCCCTTTTCTGGGCAAAACCCGTTACTAAGATAGGTATCCCATGATTTCTGTCCACTCAGTGTATTTTGTCCATATATTGCATGTGTTGTTTAGAGATTTACTGTTTTCTGGCTGAAGAACTCATGTTTCCTTGAGAAAAAACTTTCTGCCCTCGCCTGAGACCAGATAACTAATCCATCATGTAAAACGTGACCTTAATTGTTCCTCACATTAATAATGCAATACGAACCCTTTCTATCTCCAACCGGCATGGGGTAGAAGGCAATTATTATCCCTCTGCGAATATTACCACTATAAGAACAAGGGTTTACTCTGTTCTGGTTCTAATAATTTTCCTTTTACTGGACGAAAAATAAATTTACAGAACTTTTTGTTCACTGTGTTTATATTAAGTGCAAAAACAACTTAAGCTGTAAAGAATCAGCATATTCTTCCAGTTCACTGTAAATTGTATGTATTCTATTGTCGCGTTACCTATGCACGGACGAAAAACAGAGCTTCTGGGAGATAAAACCATGCAACCCTCGCATGGCAGCGAATAACTCAACCAGAATGTGAAAAAACCTCGCATAAAATTTCTGGCATCGTGGGCAGATTTTAACCCGGCCACTTTTCACTCTAGTGTAGGATAAACGTTGATTATACGCAGTGTGCTACTGCGATAAAGTTTGATAAACTTCTGGCATTTTCCTCCCTTAATATTCCTCCCTCATGTGTGAATGCTAAATAATCATCCAGTTTGTCAGCTTTCTGAGCAGGGTCATTAACAATCGAACCATCAATATCAAGTGGTTCAAGCTGATTCATCGCCTTCCTTTTAGAGTTTATATAAGTAAAGAAATCCTTGTCTTATTGCAAATATTGTACAGCAGTTACTAGCAAGATTAGAAAACTTGATTCTTGTCCGAATGGCAGCCGACTATTCTGGTGTCTTCCCAAAACTATTGGCCGCAACTTTTGCCCCTATCTGTTCCCTGCTTTTTCAAAACCAGCTGGTTCTATTGCCACCACAGCCAAGGATAAACCTGACCTGTTGTATCCAATTTTACTTCCAACTCGTTTATTGATGATCTTGGTAAACCACTTCCCACCATTCCCACCCAGTATAATCCATTCCTCCTGTAGTCTTTCATCAAAAGGATGTCCAGAAGGATTTTGATGAATCTTGATCCTAAGACAGCTCTAGGTCCTGAGGGTATTTCTCCGCTTGTTCTCAAAACGTGTGCTCCTCAACTTACTCCTGTTATATGTCGCCTTTTTTCACTTTCTTATTCCAAAGATTTTTCCCTTCTGCTTGGAAATTTGCTCGTATCCAGTGAGTTCCTAAAAAGGGTGACAAATGTATTCCATCCCATTTTCGTTCCATTGCAATTATTTATACTCTTTCTAAAGCAATGGAGAAATGTATTAACTGTCAACTCTTAAACTATCTAGAAATCTGCCATCTGATCAACGATTGGCAGTATGGTTTCCGTTAGTATCGATCCACTGGTGATATTCTGGCTTATGTTATCCATTATGGAAAAATTCAATTGAAAATTTTGGTGAAACTGAAGCAGTTGCTTTAGACATTTCCAAGGCTTTTGATCGTGTTTGGCATAAAGATCTTCTAAATAAGCGCCATCTTATGTCTTTCCACCATTTTTTAAATTGGGTATCCATTTTTCGCTCTGACTGCTCACTGTGGATGATGGTAGATGGCTGTCTATCTTCTTACTTCTCCACTAATGTTAGTGTTCCCAAAGGTTCAGTTCTTTCTCTCACCATTTTCCTATTATATATTAATTACCTTCTTCCATTGAACAGATAATCCTATCCATAGCTTTGGCGATTATAGCATATTGCATTTCACCTTCCAGTTTGAGAAATTTTGCCCTGTTCAAAAGTTTCAACGTCTTGAATATCCACTATCAATTCCTTAAATGCTGATCTCCAGGTAATTTTTCAGTGGGGCGAAGGTAACTTAGTTGATTCCAATTCTTCTAAAACTCAATCCTGTCTTGTATTTCGCAAAAAGGATTTTTTTGCTCCTATGCTTATCTTCAATGACAGCGCGATTTCTAGGCAAGATTATATTTCTCTGTTGCTGATTACCCTGACTTTTAATCTCTCTCCGCAGAAGCACATTATAAATATTGTTTCCTCTGCATCTAAAACACTCGGTTTTCTGTTTCGCTCTTTTCGTTACTTTTCTTCTCCACTAATGTTAGTGTTCCCAAAGGTTCAGTTCTTTCTCTCACCATTTTCCTATTAATTTTTTTTCCTATTAATTATTTCCTATTAATTTCACGCTGTAAAAATCGCAAATCCACCTAACCATGGAATATTGTAACCACATCTGGGGAGCTGCCCCCCCTCCCCAAACCTGGGGAGTTAGATTAAATAATGACTCATCTCTAAGAGAGTCTCTCCACTCTAGATGCTGTGTTTCTGCTGCATGCCTTTTCTGTAGATACTTCCATAGGCACTGTTTTTTTTTAATTGGCTTCTATAATTCCAGCTCTCTCTCTTTCAAAGCAGTTTGAACACGTGCCTCAACGAGTCAACGTCCTTTTACTGTTTAACTTCAACCTCATAGAACCGACTTTTCTTCTTGCTCATTTATTCATTCATTCAGCTTCCGTTTTTTGGAACAACCTTACTTCATGCTTATTTCCTGAAAATTGCAATCGACAGAATTTTAAGTCAAATGTTTTCATCAAATATTGTCATCAACAAATACTTTCTTTCAGCTTCTCAACCTCCTACCCAGGCACTGTACTAAGTACTAAAGGATCTAATACCTCTGGCCTTTGGGTTTTCATAAATAAATATATGTATAATAAAGGAATAATAGTATTGCGAAGCTAAGTAATCATAGAGGGTGGAGAGTAATAGTACGAATGATAAAAAACAGTAACTGAATTATATTGTTAAATCCTGTAACCCCGCTCTGGGACAGGACTGGGCCCTGCAAGAGCAGAGGCAAATGGACAAATAATTCAAGATACCAACACCAAAGAACATGGATTTAATGGACTGGCCCTGTTGTAATTAGAAAATTGCTAAAATGAAACAACATCATGTAAGATAAGAGCAAGATTAAGATTAACTAAATACTAAAAGATGACTAACTAGAAGACTACACTTATAAGTGTAGTTATTTAATCACCAACTATATTTCCACAGTTGAGTGCATGGTTATACCTGTTGTAGCAATCCACGTAACTGTGAGTTTCTTGAAATAAGCAGGTTTACGTAGGATAAAGCATCTGTGTGCTGATTGGGAAGGTTAAATAGAATGAACTATATGTATTATCTTATCCTGTTACACACAAATGAGTAGTATGCATAAACCTAACAAGTTTTCAATGTTAAGCTACTGCATGATGTAAAATCAACAAGCTGTGCAGGAAACAATGAATGAAAGGGTAACAGTATACCGACAAAATGAACAATGCATAAGACTCAATAAGTATTACTTTATGCAAACCTAAGTTAAAGTAATCTGCTGTTAAATAGGCAGAAGCATCCCTGCTGCACTGCCTTGCTGTTTTCCTGGCATGGCATACATGACCCAATATGTATTACTTATGTAAACCAAGTTAATGTATGTTCTTGTTGAATAGGCAGTTGCAGCCCAAACACACTGCCTTGCTGTTTTGTCTAGGCATGGAATTTCTCTGTCAAGCCAGCTTCAGCACTGGGCTGCTGCAGGTGAATATTGAGTAGCCTGTAAGATAAGAGCAAGATTAAGTTATACTAAATACTAAAAAGATGACCAACAAGAAGACTACACTCATAGGTATAGTAAAATAATCACCAATTATATAACCACAGTTATATGTATAGTTATACCTGTTGTGATAATCAAATTAACTGTGAGTTCATTGAAATAAGCAAGTTAATGTAAGACAAATGGGTATTATACCTAAACTACTGTAAGATGTTAAAATCAACAAGCTGTGCAAGGAATAAACGAATGATAGGGTAACTGTATACTGACAAAATGAACAATAGTAAATGACTCAATATACATCATTCTATGTAAACCTAAGTTAGAGTGTACTTCTTGAAAGATAAGAGTAAGATTAAGACTAACTAAATACTAAAAAGATGACCAACTAGAAGACTACACTTACAGGTGTAGTAATATAATCACAACTACATACCCACAGTTATGTGCACAGCTAAAACTGTTGTGACAATCCAAATAACTGTGAGCTTCTTGAAATAAGAAGGTTAAGGTAGGATAAAGCAACTGAGCACTGATTGGGAAGGTTAAGTAGAATGAACTGTATGTATTGTCTTATCATGTCACACACAAATGTGTATTACAACTAAACCTAACAAGCACAAAATGTAAAACTACTGCATGATGTTGAAATCAACAGACTGTGTAAGGAACAATGAATGGAAGGGTAACTGTACACTGACAAAATGAACAATAATATATGTTAAACAGGCAGATGAATCCCTGCTGCACTGCCTTACTGTTTTCTAGGCATGGCATATAAGACTCAATATGTATTACTTTATGTAAACTTAAGTTAAAGTGTGTTCTGTTAAAGAGGCAGTTGCAGCCCTGCCACACTGCCTTGCTGTTTTGTCCTGACATGGAATAATTCTGTCATGCCTGCTACAGCAGTGGGTTGCTGCAGGTGAATATTGAGTAGCCTGTAAGATAAGAGCAAGACCAAGGTAAACTAAACAATAAAAAGATGACCAACAAGAAGACTACACTCATAGGTATAGTAAAATAATCACCAACTATATATCACAGTTATATGCATTGTTATACCTGTTGTGAAAATCAAATTAACTGTGAGTTATTGAATTAAGCAAGTTAATGTAGGATAAAGTAACTGAGTACTCACTGGGAAGGTAAAACAGTAAAAACTATACCTTGTTTTGTCACATACAAATATATACCTAAACCAAACAGGCACACAAAGTAAAACTACTGTATGATGTTGAAATCTACAAGCTGTGCATGGAACAATGAATGAAAGGGTAACTGTATACTGACAAGGTGAACGATAGTATATGATTCATATGCATTACTTTAAGTAAACCTAAGTTAGAGTGTACTTCATGTAAAATAAGAGCAGAATTATGACTAACTAAATATTAAAAAGATGCCCAACCATAAGACTACACTTATAGGTATAGTAATATAATCACTAACTATACATCCACAGTTATGTGCACAGTATACCTGTTGTGACAATCCAAATAACTGTGAGCTTCCTGAAATAAGCAGGTTAATGTCGGATAAAGCAACTGAGTACTGATTGGGAAGGTTAAATAGAATGAATTATATGCATCGTTTTACCTTGTCACATACAAATGTGAATTATACCTAAACCTAACAAGCATTCAATGTAAAACTACTGTAAGTTGTTGAAATCAACAAGCTGTCTAAGGAACAATGAATGAAAGGGTAACTGTCTACCGACAAGATGAACAATAGTATGTGACTCAATATGTATTACCTTATGTAAACTTAAGTTAAAAGTGGATCTGGTTAAATAGGTAGATGCAACCCTGCCACACTGCTTTGCTGTTTCATCCTGGCATGGCATATTGTCATGCCTGCTACAGCAGACGGCTGCTGCAGGTGAATATTGAGTAGCCTGTAAGAAAAGAGCACGATTATGTATTGCCTTGTCTTGTCACATACAGATGTGAATTATACTTAAGCCTAACAAGTACCCAATGTAAAGCTAATGCATGAGGCTGAAACCAACAAGCTGTGTAGGGAACAATGAATGAAAATTTCGAAAGCATACTGTGCTGCGCACAGAGTACCACTAGTGAGAACACAAAGTACATATTGTCGCGCATTGGGTTGTGGCAAGATATGAGATAAACAAGGGTGCTGGGCTCCCCACTATGACAGGATTGGGCCCTGTGAGTGTGGGAGCCCGGACAATTGACAAGTGCCAGGCGTCAGCTCTAGGCCAGGATGAGCCCTGCGAGAGCTGGCACTGGGACAAATAGAAATAATTTTAGAAATAATTTTAGAAATAATTCTAGAAACTTAGAATTTTAGAACATTATAATTAGAATTCATACAACATAGAAAGGGTGAAGATAAGAAAAAGAAAGAAAGGGGAAGGAAGCGAAGAGGGAAGAGAGAAAGAACAGTTTTAGTAAGTCATATATTATTGTGTTGCACGTCCGCACTGGGCGGGTTGGGCCCCGCATGGAGCGGGCAATGCAACGAAACCCCACATGTGACCCTTCTAGGACAGGATTGAGCCCTGCAAGAAGGGGCATGTGTGCTCCCCCCCTCTTTAAATAGTGAAGTAGAATCTGGCTGCCTCCACGTGGCTAGGGATGGGAGCGGGGGGTCGGGGCACACCTTGCCCTCGACTCCCTGCTGCTAAATGCCAGACGCCAGCCACAACCAACAGGAACAACACACTACACACATCTTAAACTCACATATAAGGTTACTTTTCTTTATTATTCTAATTAAAAATTATGTTATTTATTAAGGTTATTCTTATTCTTATATTTTTCAAAAATTTAAAACTTTAAATTTAGAGGAATTTCAACTTACTGCTGGCAAAATAAACGCTTAACACACGACGGATATAGGGGAAACCCTGGATACCGCCAGTATCATACAAAAATACTTTGCAGACTTTGCAGTACGAATAGACGGTGAGGGTAGCATAGCGGTCACGTTATTTTTAGCTCCTGCATTATCGTGTCAAAACTATGGATTTACTTCGTGTTAAAAGTGCAGTTTGTTACCAAATGGATAATTACAACTTGATGATTCTGTTGGTAAGCATAGTTTTGTGTTATTAGAGCTCTCTTTCGAGTTTCTTCCATTTTCTTCTCACCGCTATTGTTCTTTGGTCACTCCGCTTAGGCGCCATGAAGCTTTAGGGAGGTAGCCACTCCTTTGCCTGACCACCACAGTCTATTCTCGCTAATTTGACTGGGGATATTTATCCCCTTCCGTGACCTTGGACGGGCGTCGCATCGGAGCTAACAGTTTTCACCGTTTTGTGCCTCCGGTGTTTACTTCCTTCTCACACTTACCCAGTGCTTGTTTCAATACTTGATGTTTCAATGCTTGTTGCACGCATGCGGCGCAAATTTTCACCATCGGCATAAAGACCTGTACAGCAAATCTGTCATCACTTACTTTGAACAGTGATTGTGTCCCAACTAACTCCTATCAACTTAGTGAAATTCCAACTGGAAACGATGATTTTTGTTTCCCTCCCTCCTCTACCATAAACTGACCATGGAGAGTAGCCACTTCTGTTCCGACGATCTCTTCAACAAAATAACACTACCAACGTCTTCGCCGATATAAACTACCCAATAGGAAATTAACCCCATTCTTCTAGGGGCATTTCCACATCTGGCTGTTTCTCCCCCACCCCAAGTGACAGAGGGGGATTAGCCCAAAATCTTCGCTGAAGGACTATTCAGTTCCAAATTCAAACAGAGACTTGACGAAGGAGGCCTCTTGCTCACCTCCACGAGCTCTTTCACGCGGGACCTCATGAACTCCGATTATCCGTAAAAGTTCGATAATCCGAAATTCGCAAAGACATGCACCTAGTGTATGGATTAGCAGAGGGCCCACACGGTGTGCGCCCCCAAGCGGCACATAGTGTGTATAGTGTTAGTGTCGGACGCCACCTGTGGTTTCCCACATCTGCGCCATATGTACATTGTGAAGGAATACAGAACACTGTAAATGCCAGAAAAAGTGTAGTGTGTTGAATGTGTAGTATTGTGTTGGGTTCTGTTGTGTGTCCTGGCATTTGGCCGCAGGATCCCTGATGGAACCCACATTGCCCGCATACACCACTAGGAGGTAGCCAGGCTGCCCATTATTCTCTGGCAGGTCGGAGACCAATTAAAAAAAAATTAAAATAAAAATAAAAATAAATAAATAATAAATAAACAAAAATAATAAAAATAATAAATAAAATAATAATGAAAAAAATAAATAAATAAAAAAATAATATTAATAATAAAAATAATAAATAAAATAATAATAATAAAAAAATTAAAATTAAAATATATTAAATAATAAAAAAAAATAATAAATAAATAAAAAATAAGGTAGAGTGCAGAAGTACAGGGTGTACGGAAGAAGATGGGGGATGAAAGTAAGAGTAAGGAGATGTAGGTGAGGGCATCCCCTAAATTGACAGTGGAGCGTATGCTCCACCAGGAGAAAAGGGGGGAGGGGATAACTCCAGAAGGGTAGAAAAGCCACTAAGCGAGGGTGCTGAGTGTGACATATTTTGCGGTGGAGTGGTCAAGACCACTGGAGCCTACCCAACCATGTGGGTGAGTTAGCAGGTAATCCTACCTTGGATGTTCCAGGGTTAGCAAGTCGATGCTGGTAAAACGTTCAAGTACAGATTTTTTATTTCAAGTTTGAGTAAGTCCCACACAGGTTTGTATCCCTAGCTTGAGTTGGTTGTAGAGTCCTGCGCCTAGAAAAGAGGTTCTGTGCGTATTCCATTAATAATTTGTAATATTGTTCTCCAGAAATTAACAGGTGCTCCTGTCCTTCAGGTATGTGTTGGAGTCTGGTGTATAGTGTTCCTCGAAGATCGTCATAAATTGGGCAGTTATAAAGAAGATGGTCCCAATCTTCAATTTCTCCACATATACCGTAGGGGTTATTGATGATTCCCAAGATAGTAGTCAACTTATAATTTATAGAGCCATGTCCAGTTATAATATATGTACAGTAGAGGCCAGGAGAGAACCAAGGCGGCGACCCATGCGGCACAACATCGCTTCGCAATAAAAGTGTGGGCAGGTATGGTCGGTGACTGCTTAGTCGGCCCATACGTGTTACCATCCCGCATGAACTCCGCTAAATATCGGAACAAGTTCTACCAGGGTTACTTGACGATGTTCCAGCAAATGTGAGACACAACATTTGGTTTCAACATGACGGGGCGACTGCCCATTATGGAAGATGTGTTCGTGACCATTTGAACAGGCGTTTTGGGCGTCGATGGATTGGCCATGGTGGACCCGTTGCCTGGCCCCCACGCTCACCTGATTTATCGAGCCTTGATTTCTTTCTGTGGGAGATCCTGAAATCTATCGTGTATGAATCGCCTGTGTACGGAAATGGATCTCGTGGCGAGACTCGTCTGCGCTGCTAAGAAACTCGTCAAAGAAACTCCATGTGTGTTCGACCGTATCTGCCAATCCATGCTACGTCGGTGTCACGAATGCATCGCGTCTCAGGTGGAACCTTCGAGCAGCTGTTGTAACATCATGAAATGCATCCATCTTGTACTCCATGTCAAATAAATGTTTTTGCCGCTAATCACTGTCTTGTGTCATTTCTGCTTCTTGTGCCTCTGCTACTACTTTCCCGTGACATTTCCGGTTATGGGTTCCTATGCGATTCACATTCCATGGTATTCACATTCCACATTTCACATTCTACCTCCCCTAAACGTCTGTACCAATATTTTTGAGACACCCTGTATATATAGTGTTATTAACTGAATTGAGATATAAGTTTAGGGTTATGATTTTGTATTGAAATTGAATCGAAATTATGACTCGAACCAGAGCAGCAAAAGGCTCAAGCTAATGGGAGTGCTGTGGCTCTGGGGGGGGGGAGAAGTTTTACTTTGAATCACAGCCTTTTAAAATGTACTGCTTATTTGATGTTTGTGGATCAATCAGGGCCAGGACATGAAATTGCCAATGGGAATATCTTTGTGTGTCCACAATGTAAGGAGTGTGAGGAAAACAGGTGACAACTTAGTGTTGTTATGGGCCTATATGAGAGCTTGAAGGACAGGGTATTTTTTTTTTGTATTGTATGTAAACATCTCAAGGGTGGCACCCAGACTAATGTCCATCTCCACCTATATATTCTGTATCAATAAAAAAAATAATAATAATAAATACAGGCTTCTTTGCCACCAAGGAGCAGGCACCATCTGAGTGCCTGACACCTGGCGCTTATTCGTAACATATGAAGCTGGGCCAGGGTCTACTGCTCTGTCAGTGAAATTTGCACCAAAAATCACGCACCCACCAGAGGCAGAGTGAATGTCCACGAAGGATGCCAAAGCTCTCAGATGCCCATATCAATAGCAGAGGTTGCACTTGAACATCACGCAACACAGTGGAAACCCCCAAGGCAATATGTGCTGGTCCCACAGGAACTAGTAGTTGTCGGTGACTCTATTGTCAGGGAAACGGGGAACATATTGTGCAAAATAATGGATAGAACAGGACCAGGGTATGTTTGTCAGGGGCAAAGGTTAATGATGTTGTAGAACAGATATCATCTTTTAAGAGCACAGAAGATGATATTATTGTACACGTTGACGCTAATGATATTAAGAGTAGGAGACTGGTGGAATTACTTAAAAGTACAGGTCACTGTTGAAAAAAAAGCCATGACTTATGCCTGAATTTGAAAGTGTCTGCAATTCTGCCCAGACACGATTGGAGGGAGTATATGACGAGTGCCTCGTCGATCAGTTCGGCCCTGGAGAGATTGTGCAAAGCTAAATGGGTAGAATTTTTTTCAGCCCGGTCTGTGCTTGTTAACAGGAGTGACTGCTTCTACAGGGATGGGATACACTTAAATAGAAAGGGTGCAAGAATATTGGCTGATGCTATCGAGGCAGTGTTAGGTGGGTCGGAAAACTGCGACCTTGAGCGGATACACGGAATACTAGATTAATAGTAGCCACTGGCAGAGGCGAAAGTGATTTTTACACTGTTTCTATTGGAATGAGCAGCATACTGTAAAACAAGATGCAGGGGATTTCAGAAATTGCTGGGAGGCATTGCGGTACAAGTAAACACATGGGCTGTGTCAGGGTAGCTAAGAATAGGAACAGGTGCATGTATACTTGCGTGTACACCAATGTTAGGAGTTTGGTAAATTTGAGGTGTTGGTCAGAATATCATAAGCAGATATTGTTGAAAAATCAGAGACGTGGTGACACACAGAGTAAGGAATGCAGAAATGGAATTTGGGGAATACAATGTGTACAGAAAGGATAGACAGGATAGAGAGGGAGGAGGGGTTATGCTATTAGTTAAGAAACACATAAAATCCAAGGAAGTACAGCCAGTCGACATGGCTGGACTGTCGAGTCAGTTTGGTGTGACATAATCACTGAAAAATCAAAATTGAGAGTACGGCTGTGTTATAGGCCTAACGACTCTGATAAGTATAATAAGCAACTGTACAGGGAAATAGAGTGGGTCTGTAAATCAGAAAGTCTTATGATGGGGAATTTTAATTTCTCAGATATTGACTGGAATTTGTGGGTTGGTCACTCACACACTAGCTGGTCACTCACACAATTTTGTGGATTTATTGCATGATGTTTTCTACAGCAGAATGTTCGGGAGGCAACTGGAAGGAGTATTACCCTTGATCTGATTATCAGTATTTGGTATTTGGTTTGTTGTGGGTCTAGCGGCTCCTGGGAATTCTCCGATCTCCGCGGTATTCTCTGTATTGAGTGACAGTACCCTGTCAAGGCAGATATTTAAAGTGTGTGGATCGTGTATGTTGTATGCCCATTGTTCAAATAGCTTTTGGACATCGGGCCCCTGATGGGACCCGACGTTGCCCATACTGCGCTACGTGGAGGCTAGCCAGGTGTTACCAGTAAAAAATACTCTGGCAGGTCCTGCCACCTACTTTCCTCAGATTTCAGTGGCTAGGACCTAAGAAAAAATTGCTTTAATTGCTGTTGATGCTTTTTGTTTGGTCATAGATATTTGCTGATTATCAGTAGTGATTCTTCATGCATTAAGAATCTGCGGATTGTAGTGATTCTTCATGCATTAAGAATCTGCAGATAGTAGTGATTCTTCATGCATTAAGAATCTGCAGACAGTAGTGATTCTTCATTCATTAAGAATCTGCAGATAGTAGTGCTTCTTCATGCATTAAGAACCTGCAAATAAAGTAACCATAAGGTACGAGGGTGGGATACCAGAGAATCGCAGTAAAGAATCGCCCTCACCTACTTCAACATATCGCAGTGTCATGTTATTTTGTGTATAGCATCATACATATCTCTGTACTAAAGGTACAAAATTTCAGCCATGTGTCTTATTTTGTTTTTCTCCTTCAGAGCTGAATGTGTGGCAAAGTAGCATCATGGACAAAGTTGAAGCCAGAGCTGTAATCCGATATCTGTTCTTGAAGGGCAAATCTCCTAAAGAAATCCATGAAGAGATGACTGCTGTATATAAGGATGAAGCGCCATCCTATGGCATTGTGATGCACTTGCATAGGCAGTTTAGTTGTGGTCGGACATCAGTAGAATCTGAGCCGATTCCAGGTTGTCCCCATTCAGCCATTGATGACAGCACGATCAGAAAAGTGGAGTCATTAATCATGGAAAATGGCCGGATATCGGTGCGTGAATTGTTCCAGGAAGTGAAGATTATTGTGGGCACTTTTGAAACAGTCCTTCGTGACCAACTCCATTTACGGAAATTGAGTGCAAGATGGATTCCACGATTATTGACTGGTTTCCAGAAGGCTGATCGATAACAGAAATCACAAGAGTTGTCAGCCCTCTGACAAAAAATGAGGAAGACTTTTTCTCTCATCTAATCACTCAGGATGAAAGTTGGATACACCATTTCAACCCTGAAATTAAAAAGCAATCCATGGAATGGCGACATCGTGGTTCCCCACCCTCAAGAAGGCAAGAGTCCAAGCGTCAGCAGAAAAGTTCTTGCTGACAGCGTTTCGGAATGAGAAAGGCGTAATAATGACTGATTACCTGCCGAAAGGTAGAACAATTACAGATGCCTATTATGCCAACTTACTCACAAAATTACGGGAGAAAATCAAAACATGTAGGCGTGGCATGTTGTCCAAAGGTGTGAGAATGCTTCAAGACAATGCCCCAGTTCACATTTCTGAAATTGCAAGAACACAAGCGGCCACTTGTTGATATGAAATACCGCCCCATCCAGCCTACTCATCCGATCTTGCACCATCGGATTTCTTGTTTCCTTCCCACAAATCATTTCTTCGGAGGACCCACTTCCCAGACGACGAGACACTCATTTCTGCAACACAGCCCTGGTTCAAAGACCAACCTCACCACTTCTACAAAAACGCTATCCGTAGCCTCATCCATCGATAGGAAAAATGTGTAAATCTTCACGGTGGCCATGTAGAGAAGAAAAAACCTGTGACAAAAATCAACAGGCTAGCACCTCTGCAGCTAGGTCACGGCGATTCTTTATTGAACCACCAAAGTAGCAGTGATCACAATGTGTTGATATGGGATTTACTCAAAGGGGTAACTACCATCAGGGGTAAAGTGAAGTTTTTGCTCTCGTAAAGGCGACTACGGATGCCTGAGACAGTATTAAAATTCTATACGGCAGGGGTGGCCAACAAGTCGATCGCGGGTTTATTTTCGGTCGATAACGACGACTTTTAAACATATATAAAAAATAGATTGGACATGTGTGGACATGTGTTTATGTAAAGGGCGGCTCCTAGAACGTTTGTTCAACTCCGCCTCGTATCTCTGTGAAGAACAGTAGCACTACAAATGGGCCAGATATGTGCATGACGTCGGTTTGTGCGTATTATGTGTGTGTTTTGTTGTTCTGTTCTGGCCGCTTGGCTACCCAGAAGCATCAGTCACCTGGACAGATGATTCTGGGTACTCGTCCACACCACGGGAAGGTGGGCCATTCCATGTAAAGCACGTACTGTCTCAAGAGAGACTCTGACCCACCTAATGTTGTCAGAAGGTAGGCCAGGATCCTCTGGGGGCCCATTCCAGAGGGGAAAAAAATGATCACCCGTGGTGCTGGATTTGGAACCAAAATTATTAAAATAAAACATTTATATAAATAAATAATAAAATAAAATTAAAAAAAGGAAGAAAGCACTTAATTTTGTCTGCAGGCCGAGGAGAATTTCATTTCTTGAGGATTTTAGTTTATGTATTATTAAAGGAGATCTAACCAGCTATGCATCAGCAGGACCGTTGTGCTGCATCCTGTTGAGATCTGTCGACACTGAACGCCTTCGAAGAAATACGCCTTGAGCGAAAGTCTGAAGAATCTGAAATGACTCCGAGCTTTGAAGCAGAGACGACTCCTGTCCTGATTGAAAATTAGTAAGTGCTTGAAGAGGAAGTCTGAGATCGTCATACAGGGAGCAATGAAACAAGATGTGATCCCAACTCTCTGGCGATCCACACGAACAGAGGTCTGTTTGTGATAAATTGAACCTAAGAAGACTCTGGTTCATCGATACATGTCCTGTCAACAGGTACGACGTGAATATGTCCATGCAGAACCACAATCGAACACGTTTATCAAGGAGAAATGAAACTTGTGGTATAAATTTTCTCGTTGTTGCACCAACGGGAGCTGTATCCCATCGAGACTGCCAGATGTTAACTAACTCGTTCCACAGTCTCCTTCTTTCTCTTTTAGCATCATCTTGAAGGTTGATGGTTATTCCAAGAAATTCAGTCTCGATCTGCTTTTTCAGTCTGTATAAAAATCCTCTATAAATAACTTGCAAGTCTAAAGGTAATTTTCCGGCTAGTACTTGCAGAGCTTGCGTCGAGACTCCTGCATGCCTTAACTAAACACCGCAAAATGGTTCTCTGCAATGAGGCGAGTTTTGTAATGAAGTGTTTGAGCCGTGCCCTGTGAAACCATGCACCGGCAGCATACGTGATTAGAGGGAGGAAAACTGCATTGTAATAAATCCTTAAAGTTTTTCTGGACAGCCCCCATTCAACACGGGACACCCTAACAATTGCACCAGTAAATCTACGTATTTTAGATGATAAGTTTGTCAAATGAGGAATAAAATTGAGACTGGAATCAATTACCACTCCTAGAACCTTGTACTCTTTAACTATGAGGAGACTAAGGCGCATTATAGCCATAGTAGCTTATGCGCCATTAAACGCCCATAACAACAACAACAACTATGAGGAGACGAATGTTGTTGATCTTGACCAACGGAGGACGAGTGATATCCAACTTTGATCCAAGAATCATCATCTTTGTTTTTGACAAGCTGATTTTAAGCTTATTGGCCGCAGTCCAATCGTAGAGATCCCGGAGAACAAAATTTGCGGTATTTTCAAGATCGGCCCTAGAATTACCATTTACCAAGAGGGTGAGATCGTCTGCATACGCTATTATTTTGACGTTACCGAAAGATCGGGAGAGCCACTGTTGCAGCACCATGTTCCATGTAAAAGGACCTAATATAGGGCCTTGTGGGCACCCTCTAGATACTGATCGTGATACTTGGCTATGTTTAGCCTTGACTATTATGGTTCTATTGGCAAAGTAATTGCGGATTAAAAGGTAAAGGTGGTTGGAGCACCTAGCCGATCGCAGACGCTCCAGGACGCTCTCCCACCAAAGGGAGTCGAAGGCACCCTCGAAGTCGATGAAAACGGCCAGGGTATATTTATGTACCGAGTTTTGAACTGAAGAGACAAAGTCCACAAGAGCATCCTCGCAGGAACGTCCGGGACAGAACCCATATTGACTTCTTGAAAGCAGATCCTGTTCTACCAGTAGGGTATTCAATCTAATGGCCATTAGTCGCTCTAGCAATTTACCCAAGTTAACCAGCAGTGCGATCGGCCTGTACGATCTAGCCGCTCCAGGAGGCTTATCCGGCTTTCTGATCAACTTAACTAGAGCGACCTTCCAAATTTCCGGAAAAGTTTCTTCCTGAAGGCATCTGTTGAATAAGTTTAGAAGAACGTAAGGTTTTAATTTCAAGACTCTGATGATAAAAATGTTTTCTATAAGATCTAGTCCTGGGCACTTCTGAACATTAACTTTATGGGAGACAGCCTGCAGTTCATCCAACGTAAAAGGTTCGGTGGTTGTTGAGGACACATAAAATTCATTGTCTGATCGGATTTTAGAATGAATAGGTAAGTCTGAGTTAGGATCATCCAACGGAAAAAGAGCATCTAAGATTGCATTTGTAGAATCATGCCAGTTCAGTGTTTCCACGGAGTCTGCCACAATTGAGCCAAATATGTTAGAACTAGAGGTTTTTCCTCTTACAATCTTGTATAGAAGACCCCAAGGGTTAGCATTTCCAGAGGTGTGAACGAAATTCATCCACGTTTCACGCTTTCGAGAGGCAATGGCCTTCACATAGCTTTTCCTCAATGAAGAATACTACTGGTAAAAACGATTAACGTCGGCTTGGGGGCCAGTCACTATGCCTTTGGTAGTACCTACGGGCTCGATGAACTTCCCTTCTTAACTGCGATAACTCCTGCGTCCACCATGAGCACGTCTTCTGGTTAACCCTCTTTTTCCTAGAAGACTTATATGACGCTTTTATTATAGCATTTTGAATATAGTTCACTTGATGAGAAATAGGTGAGGTTTCAAAAGAAGCAAGTTTCTGTTCGTCAAGGTCCAGAAGAATGGAAGAGTCAAAAGCATTCCAGTCAATGTTTCTGATGGAAAATCTTATTAATTCTGGATGCGAGAAAGTGTGTGAAGATGGAACGGTAGAATCAGGGGAAAGCATATAATAGATGACTCTATGGTCACTGGTGCACCAGTCCGTATACACGGTCCAGTCAGTAAGCCGCAAATCGAAGTGAGAGTTTGTCATCGTTATATCTATATTAGATTCTCCTGCATAACTTGAGAAAGTATGAGGGTGATTAGGCTTGTTGTGAATTGAAACACAATGATTAATTATGAACTCCTCCAAGAGAAGGCCACGTGCATCTGCAGAAGAGCTGTGCCAAAGGTTTGATTTTGCGTTGACGTCCGATGAGATCAATATATTGCTGTTCGGTCCCAAAGTATTTATGACAGTCTCTAGGTAAGCACGAGAGTGACTAAAGTCCTCCGATGGAGGGCAGTAGAGAGAAATTAAGTAAAAATTCATTACGGAGTGTGTGACAAGAACGCAGGTAGAGAACTGAGTGCAAAATCCATGAAGAACCGTGATGTCTAAAGAGTCATTAAGAATTAATATACAAGATTTGGGATTCTGGTCAACGGGTTGTATTATTCTCATTTTTAACGAGTAACCCAGGATTTTAGACTGTGGTCCAGACTGGACGCGTGCAAAATAAGGCTCTTGTATAGCGACAATGTCGATACAATTTGTCTCGGCAGAAAGCCTAATCTCGTCAGCTACTGCCCGAGATTGCTGCCCATTTATCTGCATAATCCTCAGATGGTCTTTCTCCCTCACAGACGAAATTGGCGTAGAACCGTTTAGAGAGGTAGTGTTGTTTACATTATGTACAGAGCAATGAGTCAAATTACTCATAAGCGGTCCTTATTCTTGCGGTTTCTAATGCTCTTTTATATTCGCATTAGCATTAGTAGAGGCATATGATGCAAGAAAGCAAGTTTATTCAGCATCAGCCAAAAAAAAAAAAAAAACCAACCACTACTCCCATTTCACCCCTCCGTTCGTTCGAAATACCTGTCCAGCTGAGCCTTAAATTTGTTTAGGCTATCTACTTCAACAACAAGCGATGGGAGACTATTCCACAAACCAACTGCCCGCTGGCTAAAGGCAAATTTCGGCACATCTATCCGACATCCGTCCTTCCTCAATTTGAATTTATGCCCTCTGAGGTGATTATTCTGAGCAAGAGGAAGAATATCATCGGCATTGAGCATGCTCAAGCCATTCAAAGCCTTACACACCTCTATCAGATCACCTCCCCGATGCCTAGTCTCCAGGCTCTGTAATTTGCAAAACTTAAGCCTTTCTTCGTAAGAGCAACCCTTTGTTCCATTCACTAATCTTGTTGCCCTTCTCTGTACTCGTTCCAGCAGCTCTACATCCATCTTGAAATGAGGCCTCCAGACCTGTATACAGTACTCAAGGTGTGGCCTGACCAATGCCTTATACAAGGGAATAATCACATCCCTGTCCCTGCTGGAAAAATTCCTGTATATCATTGACAAGACACCATGAGCTACTCTTGCAGCTCGTCTGCACTGCTCAGAGAACTTCATATCTGCCTGCACAATTACCCCCAGGTCCTTTTCATTCTCTACCACTGTCAGCGTAGTACCACAGAGTTGATACGGTGATCTGAGGTTACTGTTTCCCATATGTAGTACTTTACATTTGTCAATGTTAAACTTCATTTGCCACCTCTCAGCCCATCTGCTCAACCTTTCCAGATCCTGTTGCAGCAGCATAGTATCAGTAGTGTCCTTAACAACCGTGCCAACCTTGGTATCGTCTGCAAACTTGGACATTAAGCCTGATACACCATCATCAATATCATTTATAAATACAGAAAACAACAATGGACCCAACACTGAACCCTGAGGACCTCCACTAATAACATTAGTCCACGTTGAGCAGTGTCCAGTGATTACCACTCTCTGTCTTCTGCCACTCAACCATCCCTTTATCCATAGCAGCAATTTGCCTCCAATGCCACACTTCTCCAATTTGTGCAGCAGTCTTCCATGCGCAACAGTATCAAAAGCCTTTCTAAGATCCAAATATATAATATCAAAGTTATTCCCTGCATCCAGTTCTTTTGTGACTACATCATAGTATCCAATCAAATTGGTCAGACAAGACCTGCCCTTAACAAAACCATGGTGTGTCTGAGCTATAACTGAATTCTTGTCCAGATGATCCTGCAGTGCTTCTTTAACCAGTGTTTCCATTAATTTTCCTGGAACCGAAGTTAAACTAACAGGTCTATAATTACTTGTGTCAGCCTTTGATCCTCCTTTGTGAATTGGGGTTACATTTGCACATCTCCAGTCCATGGGTACCTCCCCTGAGTCCAAAGAAGCTCTCATAATTATGGCTAGGGGTTTGCTTACTTCATTTGCTGCCTCCTTTAATATAACTGGATAGATCCCATCCACCCCGGGTGCCTTTTTTATGTTTATCCTCAACGATTTCTCCTCCACTTTCCTCTCAGTTATTAGAAAATCATCTAGCTCACTGCCAATGTTTACTTCACCTACGACATTCCGCTTCCTGAATAACTCCTCATGTGTGAATGTAGATGCAAAATACTCGTTTAGATTGTTAGCCACCTGAGCTGGATCCTCAACTGTTGAACCATCAACATCCAGTGGAACAATCTGATTCATCCCTTTCCTTCTTGAGTTTAAATAGGTAAAGAACTCTTTTCTGTTTTTCTTTGCATCCTTTGCCAAGGATTTCTCATAATCTGCCTTTGCCTGCCTAATCTCCTTTGTGACTTCGTTACAGACCAACTTATATCTATCATAGGCTTCCATGTCACCCATTAATTTGCATGTATCCCATGCATTTTTCTTCTCTGCCATATGTCTCATTTGTTCATCTGACAACCATTTAGGCCTGAACCTTGAACAATATTTCTTGGTTGGTATGTAAAGCCTGGTAGCTTCCAAGATTAGTTCCTTGAATGCTTCCCATTTTGAATTTGCTGTTGGTAACATCATCAGTTGGTCCCACTGTATAGAATTTAAATACTGTCTCAGACCATCATAGTCGCCTTTACGAAAGCAAAAACCCTTCCCTTTACCTCTGATGGTATTTACCTCCTTGAGTAAATCCCACTTCAGCACACTGTGATCACTGCCACCCAGTGGTTCCTTTATCTGCAGATTCCTAATGCATGAAGAATCACTACTGATAATCAGATCAAGAGTATTACTCCCTCTGGTTGCCTCCCGAACATGCTGGTGTAGAAAACAATCATCCAATAAATCCACAAAAGCCTTGCTAGTGTGTGAGTGACCAACCCACAAATTCCAGTCAATATCTGGGAAATTAAAGTCCCCCATTATAAGACTCTCTGATTTACTGGCCCATTCTATTTCCCTGTACAGTATCTTATTATACTCATCAGAGTCATTAGGCCTATAGCACACTCCTACACTCAATTTTGATTTACCTATGCTTATGTCACACCAAACCGACTCGACACTGCCCTGTCCATCAATGTCGACTGGCTTCACTTCCTTGGATTTTATGTGTTTTTTAACTAACAGCATAACCCTTCCTCCCCTCCTGTCCTGTCTATCCTTTCTATACACATTGTACTCCCCAAATTCCAGTTCTGCATTCCTTATATCTGTGTGACACCACGTCTCTGATATCCCAACAATATCTGCCTTTGATGTTTTGAGCAATACCTCAAATTCATCAAATTTATTTACTAAACTCCTAGCATTGGTGTACACGCAAGTATACATGCACCTGTTTCTATTCTTAGCTACCCTAACACAACCCATGTGTTTACTTGTACCGCAATGACTTCCAGCAGTCTCTGAAATATCCTGCATCTTGTTTTTCAGGCTTCTGCTCATTCCAATAGAAGCAGTGCAAGGATCTCTTTCACCTCTGCCAGTGGCTACTGTTAACCCATTAGTCTTTGTCTCCCCCCAAGCTAGCAGTTTTCCGACCCACCTAACACTGCCTCGATAGCATCAGCAAATATTCTTGCACCCTTTCTATTTAAGTGTATCCCATCCCTGTAGAAGCAATCTCTCCTGTTAACAAGTACATTCCAGGCTGAAAAATATTCTACCCCTTGAGCCTTGCACAATCTTTCCAGGGCCGAATTGATCGACAAGGCTCTCATCATATACTCCCTCCTATCGTGTCTGGGCAGAATTGCAGACACTTTCAAATTCAACCCTACTTCATGGGTTTTTTTCAACAGTGACCTATACTTGTTAAGTAATTCCGCTGGTCTCCTACTCTTAATATCATTAGTGCCAACGTGTACAACCAAATCACCTTTTGTGCCCTTAAAAGATGATATCTGCTCTACAACGTCATCAACCTTTGCCCCTGGCAGACATACCCTGGTCCTGTTCCACCTATCCTTTTTACAAAGCATGTTCCCCGTTTCCCTGACAATAGAGTCACCAACAACTACTAGTTCCTGTGGGACCAGCGCATTCTGCCTTGGGGGATGCCTCTGTGTTGCAAGATGACCAAGTGCAAGCTCTGGCGTTGATGTGGGCAGCTGAGCTTGATGGGCCCCTCAATTTATTTCCTTCGAGGGCATCCACCCTGTCCTTCAAGGTCTCATATAGGCCCATAACAACGATGTCCATATTCAGGACATTCACTGTCCTTTACAGAATGGCTGTACTCCCGTTTACGTCGCTTGCAGTTTACGCAGCAAGCCGCCTCTTCCTTATGAGGGCACTCAGAGAAAACATGACCACTGCGATCACAGTGATCGCACGAAGGGGATTCGTGGGAACAAAACTGTGTAGTGTGCCCATATCCTAAGCAGAGGTAACACTTGGTTACAATTGTAAACCGACGGAATTTGTGAGAACTCCAAGATAAGAAAATCCTTTCTTGGGACAGAAGGCGTTTGTACATTCTTGGCGGGAAGCTTATTACCCAATTCACAAGTGACGACGATCTTGCACATGTAGTAAATCTGAGAGCAATTTCCTGTTTACATTCCTCTAAGGAAAATCCATAGTCAGCCAAGTTTTTCACATGAAGATTTTCGATTATTTCTTCTTTAGTTAAATCTTTTGGAATGTCGGAAAGAAGCAAAGAGGAGTTTCCCATGCGAGGGCGACCGAGAGAGACGCCAGCCGAAGTAAGAGACTCAGAAGCAGATAAATTTTCTAAGTCTGTCTTGGTAGCAGTTTCTACAATAACTCCTTTATTTCGTATCATGCATAGGGACTTAATTTTAACAGTCTTAAGATCAGACTTGAGGGTCTTAGTAACGAGATTTTTAACATCGCCACTTGTTTTGCACCCACTAGTGTCTGAAGCTCGAAGAATAATAACATTATCAGTTTTAACTTTCCGTTGTCCAGTCTTTTGTACCGATATTCGAACAGTGTCTGCATATGATCTAGGAACAGGAGAAGCAGGTAGTAACTCAGAATGATTAGGTTCTGAACATGACAGGTGTGGCTCCCTTATCAGCTGAGAATCGATAACCTCGGATCCCATCAGATCCTTTGATTTCTCTTGTCTGGCCGTATCTGAATTCATCACGAATGCCGGGCAGGTATTTATAATTCTATCAAGGAGATCTGTTCTGTTTTGTACCTCCTGATTAAGCGCCTTTAGTTTTTCGTTTTCAATGAGAAGTGACATTGTCACGGTTTCCAAATTATGCCACTTTTCTCTTAGGATGTTACCAGCTGTTTTAGTAATCTTGTTTCCCTCTTGGGAGAGAAACCCAGAAAAATCATTATGCAGTTTCGATATGGTACCCAGAATGACAGGTGCGTCCATTTCATTTAGCTCTGTTTGTAAGTTCAATTCATCTTCGGAGCCTGTATCCAACTTGTCATTCGTTGGCTTCCCCTTTGCGATATCACTGTCCAACTCTGACTGTATATTTTTAGCCAGTGTTTTTTGCGTTGCAGGGTCCTGCAATGAGCCATCCAATTCCATCTGCTCAGTGGAAAGACATTTCTGACGAAAAGTTTCATCTTGCGAAGACTCAGAATCATCCGATCCCTCGAGGGCAACTTGTGGATTTAATAACCTAGAACTTTCAGCCGTAGATACTGGCAGAAGAAACTCCTCAGTATTAGGAAGTTGTTTGTCATCCATGCGTAGGTTTAAGCGGGTTAAAGAAAACACACGAACTAAATGCAGTTTAATTATATCCGCTTCAGATGTCTTCAGCTAAAGTTTGTCCCTTAAGGCACACAAAAGGCCACAGATTCCTAAAATATCTCACAGCAAAGCAACTTATTGCCTGTGAGAATAATAGAAGGAAAGTGGGGAGGGTTTAATCCCTAACTTTGTCGCCACGTGACGTATCCTTGACCTTGTAAGCACCGTATTATCTTAAGCGACTATTGCTGCATTCCGCTGCTGAGTCAACTATAGACTGACTGTTCATTACAACAAAACACCGAAGCACACATGCCTAAAAATTAAATATTAACATATTACCTGTCCAGGATTCCTTTAGCGGACTCTATATCCAGATTCCGGTCATCATAAGCTCTCTGTCAATATGTAATTCGTCTATAATCCTTTTAGGTTTACTTTGATATTTGAATATTTTAACGGAGCACTGAATTCAATAACTCACTGTTCACCGCCACCTAGCGGACACCTTCATAAAAAAAATAGATTAGTCAAATCTAAATGTTATTATTATTAGAGGCCCCACTGCATACGCTTATTACAAATCCGTTGAACCACGCGACTACGCTTGTCGCCGCGCAGCAGCTAGGCGTGTCTAGTGAAAACTCATGCAGTTAGTTGTGGATAGCATAGAGTATGTATCTAATTCTTATTTAGCTTACTTAATATTAATAACTGGACAGTACTTATACGTTAATTTAATATCCCTTGATTTAAAATGAATACTAAGCATGGGTATGTTAAAGGAAAGTCTTGGCTGACAATTTTGATAAGATATTATGATGTTGTTACAAAGGAATCGGATGCAAAAAATAATAAATGCAAAGTACTGCATATGGCTAGAAGTAACCCCAGAGAAACGTACCAACTGTGTGGTACTACACTTAAGGTGGTAGAAAATGAAAAAGACCTGGGAGTAATTGTGCAGTCAGATATGAAGTTTTCTGAGCAATGCAGACAGGCTGCCAGGGCAGGTCATGGGGTTTTGTCAATGATATATAGGAATTTTGCTAGCAGGGAAAAGGAGGTCCTTCTGTATAAGGCAATGGTCAGGCCACGCTTTGAGTATTGCGTACAGGTCTGGAGGCCTCATTTTAGGAAGGATGTAGATTTGCTTGATTGTGTATAGAGAAGAGCAACAAGATTGGTGAGGGGAATGAAGGGATCCTCTTACCAAGAGAGGCTTAAGTTCTGCAAATTGCAGTGGCTGGAGACTAGGCACCTGCGCGGTGATCTGATTGAGGTGTATAAGGCCTTGAATGGGTTGAGCACGCTGAATTCTGATGGGATCCTTCCACTTGTTCAGATTACGAACTTAAGGTGGCATACATTCAAATTAAGAAAGGACAGATGTAGAATAGATGTGCGGAAATTTGCCTTCAGCCAGCGGGTGGTTAATTGCTGGAACAAACTTCCATCTGTCGTTGTGGAAGTTGATAGGTTGAATAAATTTAAGGAGGAACTGAACAGGCATTTGGAGGGAATGGTGTGATTTTTTTTTGACTGATGCTGCATAAGCTCATACATTTGCTTTCTTGCATCACATGCCACTACTACTACGAAAAAGAGTAAAACGTATCGTTTTCATCAAGAGTGGGAAATAGAATACTTTTTTTGTAATGATAAAAGAAAAATGTTGTTGTTTGATTTGCAATGCTTCCGTGACTAGACCCAAAAAAGAAAATTTAGAAAGATACTTCAACGTACTCCATGGTAAATACCAATCGGATTTTCCGCCTAATAGTGACCTTCGAAAAAATAAATTAAAAGAACTTTAATTCAGTATATTCGCACAACAAAAATTTCTTCATGACACCTAAAGTGGGTGACTTGATTAGTAATACTAACTAAAGCTAACGGTACTAACTAATACTAACTGTAGTATCATGCAAAAAAATGCAAGCCATTTTCTGATGATCAATTCATCAAAGACGCATTTTTAGAAATAACACATTCTCTTTTTGAAAATTTTAAGAACAAAAATGAAATTAAAAATGCTCTTCAAGATCTGCAATTATCTCGAAATATTGTAATGCGACGCATCGAAAAAATGACTAAAAATGTCAGCGAACAATTGGATGCTCATATTGCTAAATGTGTGTCCTTTTCTTTACAACTGGATGAATCTACAGACGTCAGTAATACAGCTCAATTGATCGTTTTTATTCGTATGTTTTATACGAATAAAATTTATTCGTATAAAATTCGTAATTTTTATTCAGTGATTCTGCCACTAGAGTAGAACTGCTGGGTATGGTTTTGTTAAAAGAAAGAACTAGAGGTCTTGATACATTTAACACATTCAAAAATTTTATCGACAAAATTAAATTACCACTATTTAAGCTTCTATCAATAATAACAAATGAAGCCAAAGCAATGACAAGGCATCTTAACGGATTCATCGCATTTTTTGAGTTACCACTGTATCATCCAACAACAAGTGCTAGTCAGCAAAACATTAAATATTAAGTGTAATGGACATAGCTTTCAAAATCGTGATTTCTGTCAGAGGGCAATTTTTCAAAGGAGACTTTTCAAAATGCAACTCGATGAAAATGAACCAGATCTGATACTACACACAGATGTGAGGTGGCTGAGCCGGAGTAAGTTTCTACAGGGATTTCGAAATTTGCTGAATGAAATTTAAAAATTTGTTGATCAAAGGGGAGATGATTATCAGGAGCTATAAGATACAGAGTGATTGTGTGGTCTGCCTTTTTTGGCAGATTTTACTAGTAAATTAAGTGATCTCAATTTGCAATTACAAGGAAAAAATAAAAATGTGGGTGGCATGATTAGTAATATTTCTGCATTTAATATCAATTTTTGGTAATGGCGAAGGATTTCAAAGAAAAAAAATTCCGTCATTTTTGCACATATGCAAGTTCATTTGCCAAAATATCCTGTTTTTGAATTTAATAGTGAGAAATACGTTTCTGAAATTGAGAAAGTTGTGGATGATTTTGAAACAATTGAAGATATTGTTCAATATATTTTTTATCCATTTAATGTCGACTTAAATACAAAACAAATTGCACAACAAATCTACTGAGATTTTTCACGTGGAGAAAATATTACTTGAAAATGAAATTATTATATTGCGAAACGATATCTTCTTAAAAGCCAGATCATCAGAAAAAGACTTTTGGAAACATGTTTGCCAAGAAAATTACCAAAATGTAAAAAAAAGTGCAGTGAACTTTTAAATTCGTGTTTTGGTTCCACATATCCATGTGAATCGGCCTTTTCGTATTTCAAAAAAAAAAAAAAAAAAAAAACAAAGACGAAGAATTGCTCTACTTTTACGGAATTACATACAGAAGATTCTTTACGGTTGGCTTATTACAGTATATTCCCGAATTTCAAAGCTTAGCAGATGAGATGAAGTCACAAACTTCGCATACATTAAAAATTTAAACATAAGAATCCCATCCTGGAGTGGATGGGATCTATCCAGTTATATTAATGGAGGTAGCAAAGAAAGTAAGCAAACCCTTAGCCATAATTATGAGAGCTTCTTTGGACTCAGGGGAGGTACCAATAGTCTGGAAATGTACAAACGTGACCCCAATTCCAAAAGGAGGATCAAAGGGCGACACAAGTAATTACAGACCTGTTAGTTTAACTTCTGTTGCAGGGAAATTAATGGAGGCACTGGTTAAAGAAGCACTGCATGATCATCTAGACAAGACTTCAGTTATATCTCGGACACAGCTTGGTTTTTTTAAGGGGAACTCTTGTCTGACCAATTGGATTGGATACTATGATGTGGTCATAAAAGAACTGGATGCAAGATATAACTTTGATATCATATATTTATATCTTAGCAAGGCTTTTGATACTGTTGCATATGGAAGACTGCTGCACAAATTGGAGCAGTATGGCATTGGATTCAAATTGCTGCTATGCATAAAGTGATGGTTGAGTAGGAGAAGACAGAGAATGGTAACCAATGGACACTGCTCTTTATGGACTATCATTATTAGTGGAGTCCCCCAGAGTTCAGTGTTGGGTCCATTGTTGTTTTATGTATTTATTCATGATATTGATGATGGTATATCAGGCTTAATGTCCAAGTGTGCAGGCGATACGATGGTTGGCAGGGTTGATAATGACACTATACTGCTACAACAGGATCTAGAAAATTTGAGAAGATGAGCTGAGAGGTGGCAATTGAATTTTAGCATTGACAAATTAAAGTACTGCATATCCGGAAGCAGTAATCTCAGAGTAATACAAATATCAACTGTGTGGTATTACACTAACAATGGTAGGGAATGGAAAGGATCTGTCGGTAATTGTGCAGGCAGATAAGAAGTTTTCTGAACAGTGCAGACGGTGTGTAAGGGTAGTTCATGCTGTCATGTCATGATATGCAGGAATTTTTCTAGCAGGGATAAAGAGGTGATTATCCCCTTGTATAAGGCAATGATCAGGTCACACCTTGAGTACTGTATACAGGTCTGGAGGCCTCATTTTAGGAACGATATAGAGCTGCTGGTGCGAATGCAGAGAAGGGCAACAAGATTAGTGAATAGAACAAAGGGTTACACTTACGAAGAAAGGCTTACGTTTTGAAAATTACACTGTCTGGGGACTAGGCACCTGCGAGGTGATATGATTAAGGTGCATAAAGCCTTGAATGGTTTGAGCATGCTCAATGCTGATGGGATCCTTCCTCTTGTTCAGAATAATCGCCTGAGACGGCATAAATTCAAATTGAGGAAAGACAGTTGTAGGATAGATGTTCGGAAGCAATCAACCACTCGCTTGCCTTTAGTCAGCTTGTGGTTGATTGCTGAAACAAACTTCCATCTGTCGTTGTAGAAGTTAATAGGTTAAAGATTCAAGGCAGAACTAAACAAACATTTGGAGCTAGTGGGTGGGTGAAATAAAAGATTTTTTTTTGGTTGATGCTATATAACAGGAGTGGCCAACTTAATTTATGATGCTATCTACTTTTTTCCTTCAAAAGGTGCCGCGATCTAGCATCTCAAAAATTTCATTGCACAAGGTGCACAAATCGAGAGATGACTGTATATTTAAAATTTGTCGTGATCGAACGAAATTAAATCTGCGATTGACTGGTAGATCGCGATCGACTCGTTGGCCACCCCTGATATATAAGCTTGCTTTCTTGAATTATGTGCCTTTACTAATGCTAACAAATGCCCGATGGCTCTGTGCATTGTCAACTTGAAAGACACCATCACCAGTCGGGAGAAAGTGTAACATAGTTGGCTGTACACAGTTAGCAAATAGTTGACCATTGCGGAGACCACTGATACTTTGTTCCACATGCACATTGGGTCCAAGTTGCTGTCAGTGAAACAAGCTCCACACCATATAACCGCCTCCACCTGCCTGCACTTTTGATACCATGAATGATGGATCAAGAGCTTCATGCTGTTGACGGCAAATAACGTTACTCATCCGATCAGCACACCTTCTTCCAGTTTTCTAACGTCTTACTGGTATGCTCTTTGCACCAGGCTAGTCTTTTACGCCGATGAACCTTGTTTAGGAGATGATGCTGTAGGGGTCCTCTGCTGGTACAGCCCATATGTGCGAGCGTGCGACCATGGTCATGCCAGATATTGTTCCCGGTTGGCCCATGTTGTATTGGGTAGTCAACTCTTCAATAGTGCTGCGCCTGTTCACCTGTACGAGTCGTCAGACCCGGAGTTCACTTCTAACTTCAACCTTTCGCTGACCGTTGCAGTTTTGCTGTTGAGTCGTCGTTTGAAGATTTTGACGCCAATCCTGGTACTCTTTAACTACAGCGGCTCTTGGACACCCCACCAGTTTAGCCCTTTGGGAAATCGAGGCAGCAGCTCGTCGAGCTCCACACAAAGTGTCCTTTATCCTTTGATAAAGGACACTTTGTCCTTTATCATTCCTTTTATCCATCACGATTGAAATTTTACTCCCTACTGAACCACTGACACCTTATCTATGCTATGTTGGCCGATTAACTCCGTACTCTCGTACTTCTCGTGGTCAACGGGTCGCATTCACTTTCCATAAGGGTGGCCATAATTCACTGATCAGTGAGTGCATATATATATATATATATATATATATATCATTGACGAGTTCGAACCCGTCAATGATGTGAGGAACTTTAATGGGCTTTTTTCACTCCGCGGTTGAGTTAGTCGGTCTCAGGCATAGATAGCAAGGTTTTTTTTCCCCCAGAAACTGGGGTTTTTCGTCCAGCAAACAAACAAACAAATCGACCATAGAACACCCGCAATTAACAGACATAAGACCCAGTGCGGCAGATGAATATAATTATTCGGCCGATCTAAATATATATATATATATATATATATTGTACCATCATATCAGTTTTCCTGTATAAAAGTCCACTTTGTTTTTACGAAAATAAATAATTAAAAAAAAAATAAAACTTGTATATAATGTTCTGTATGTTGAATATGAAGAAATTGTTTAGCCTAACAAACAAAGAAACATCCGGTGTCTTGTGGGTGGCAGAATTATTTGATTAGGTTTATATCTCAAAAATAAGTGAGCCATAAATCTCCCAATCCACACAATCGGAGTCAGTCAGTCACCATTAAATTTTTGGAAAATGATCATAATAGTTGAGACAGGGAACCAACAAACAACCAATCAACTTTCCATTTCGGAACACGTGCCTAAGGGAGAAAGAAAAGCACAATAAAAGTGTTAGGAAGAGTATTCCCGGTCTCTTTTCCATTCAATCGGAACAATAAAGTTGTGTTTTTATTTTAGCGGAATGTCAGAAATACAGTTTGTTGGGGTAAACGGCGTAGAAAGTATTGATGATGGCTTGGATACCTTTTTGTTTACATCTGAATCTGTAGGTGAAGGACATCCAGGTAAGGCTGAAGTAAATTCAAGTCACACTCCATGAAATTTATTAATAACTTTTGTTTAGATTTTTGCATGCCTGAGAAATAACACACTACAAAAATAAATAATTAAAACGACAAAAGAGATGAAATCTATTGTTTGGCCTGATAATTTTTGTTATTAATGAACAAAGGACAAAATTTATTTTATAAGCAGCTGGCCGAGTTCATATTGCAGTAGTCATTGATACTGAGCTTTTATTATAGAATTACCCTAAAGGAAATTAAGTGTTTTCTAAAGATCTTCACGTCATGGAATTGCACCACCACCAAAAGTAACCTTTTTTCCAATAATGCGCCTTAAAAACGAAATCAACCAACCTTTTCCCCGAAAAAGTTGATCACAAATAAATGGGTTTTCTGTTAATATGGTTTCATCCTTTAACCAGAATTTTATATCTTTCTGCCACATCGCCCAGAAATTGTACTCTTATTTTAATTCGCATTGCTGTTCACAACCTGCAATCCCTCACAAGACCTACTAAATTGATAGAACACATGGACGATGCCGAAACACGGAAGATTAGTGTATGATATTGCTAGATTTTAACTTATTCAGTTTTAAAATGTAATACAGAAAGAATACTTGCATTGTGAAATGCCAATCACAAAAGAAAAAGGGGTACTGGTAATCATTATAATTCTGTGTGCCATGTTTCAAAACATGCCTCACTTATCTCTAAATGATCATCTGTTATTGTAATGCCTAGAGGAAATTCATTATAACACACATCCTTTTTAATCTTATTTCTAATATGAATATTATAAACATGTTATATTTATTATAACACATTTATTACACAAAAGAATCTTACATATGTTGCCATTGAATGAAATATTTAATGAAATACTTACATTTTGGTGAGTTCATTTATTATTATGCTTCTGCTGGCAGTGAAACCAGAAAGCATATAACCACTATGCTTGCTAAATCCACATTGTTCAATCTTCTGGTCACAGTATTTTTATTAAAATGTGTCAAAAGCAAACTCATAACTTGTGATGTTTATGATCTTGATCCTCCAGTTTGTTTCATGAGTTTATCAGAACTCGTGAAACTTCCGTATACCACATTTCATGATACATTCCAAAAACAAGTTATCATAAACAGTGGTGACATAGCTTTCTGGTTTTAGATTTCCACTGTTGGAAATTTATATTATACAGAGTACAAGATGATTTTCTGTACCCACACATACAATGGTGGTTGCTAAATATGATAATTGTATTGAGAAAGTTTGCTCATTTTTAATTTGTTGTAATTTATTGGTAAAATAAGTGATGGCACTTCTTGTGTCTTCAGACACTTTTTTTTTTTTTTTTTTTTTAATCGTCATAAAATGTCATACAGTGATATCAAAAAACAGTCTCAGTATTTAAGAGTATGAAGACTATGTCCTTTGTGAAAAAGGTATATTTTGTCTGAGTGTAAATTTATGGTAAACAGTCATCTCTTCCATTTGAACTGTTTCATTTTGCATCTTGTCACAGGTGGTTTGTACAGATTATAAAGGCCATACTGTTGTGTAATATGGTCTTATGACAAGCTAAATCTTTCAAACTTTCCAGTGCTGCATCTGTTGACGGTTGATTGTTCCAGCAAATTCTGTGCCTTGACAGATATGAAATGGATTTCAGCCGCTGAATCTTGTAATTCTGATCAGTTTCTGCAAAAGTTACACGTTATAATTTTTACTTTCCTTACTCTGTACTGTTCTTTCCGTATAACATAATTCTATAACTTTCTGCCTTCCATGACCGATCTCCAGAGATGTTCCTTCCATTACTTTTCACTGGTAATATGGAGTTATTTTTACTGTTCAATTTCTTTTAATGACTTAGTTGTGTTATCAATCGTTGTCTTCATTCACATCACTAATATAATTTTATATAATTATAAAAACTGTTTAATTGTAATCTCAATATAAAATTTGCATTACTTGCACTGATTATTCTTATATGTAACACTAATTCAGTACATTACAGTAACTGCCATTTAGAGATAAATGAGAGTAAATTCTGAACTTGGCATGCGCAAAGTTTTAAGTGATTACCGCTTTTCTCTTGTGTGTCAGGCATTCATTTTACAACAAATTTTTTCTGGATTTTCCTATCTTGTTACATGTGAGAGTGGCAAGATTAAAATCTATTGAACGTATGGTGTGCATTAAATATGATGGTGTGTCCTTCGAACATAGTAGTCTGTCAAAGGATGAACTATTGTCTTTTAAATTGCACTTGATAATTTAAAGAAAATTTAAAATCCTGGTGAAAGGAGGAATCTGTGTAGGTATTTTCAGACTTATGCAGCTGATAGGTTAAATAAAACCTGAAGTAAACTTTCTGACATGTTTACTGTATGTTTTACACTTACAGGTTGGTGCAGTTTTTTTTTTTTTTTTTTATGTAAACCCCAAACACGAGAGGTATTAGAACCTATAGTACTTAGTACCGTGCTTGGGTTGGAGGTTGAGAAGACAAAAGAAGATATTTGTTGACATTGGACTTGAACTTCTATAGACTGTAATTTTCAGGAAATACGTATGAAGGAAAGTTGTTCCAGAAAACGGCAGTTGAATGAATAAACAAGGAAGATGAAAAGTTGGTTCTGTGAGTTTGAAGTTGGACAGTAAATGGATGTTGACTGGTGGCGGCACGTGTTCAGACTGTTTTGAAAGAGAGAGTGGGAAATATAGAAGCCAATTCAGAACAACATTGCCTGCCGATAAGCATCTGTAGAAGAGGCATGCAGCAGAAACATTACGTCTATGAGACAGCGAGTGGAAAGACTGTTAGAGATGAATTATTAATTAACCTAACTGCCCTCTTCTGAATGGAATCAAGAAGCCTGAGAGAGGTTTTGGGGGCACCATCCCAGATGCGGGAACAATATTCCATGGCAGGGTGGATTTGCAATTTATACAGAGTGAGCAGATGTTTGGAAGAAAAGTAACGCCGACCGCAAAAGAGAAAACCAAGTTTTTTAGATGCAGAGGAAGCAATATTTGTAATGTGCTTGTGCCAAGAGAGATTAGAAGTCAGGGTAATCCCCAAAAGAGATATCATTTTGCCTAGAAATCGGAGTGTCACTAAAGATAAGCATAGGAGCAGAAGAATCCTTTTTGCGAGATTTAACACAAGACTGAGTTTTAGAAGGGTTGAAATCAACTAAGTTGTCGTTGCCCCACTGGAGAATTACTTGAAGATCGGCATTTAAGGAATTGGTAGCAGATTTTCGAGACGTTGAAGCTGATTGAGCAGGGCAAGGTTTCTCAAAATGGAAAGTAGAATGCAATGTGCTATCATCGGCAAAATAATGGATAGGATTTCCAGTCAATGGAAGAAGGTCATTAATATACAAGAGGAAAAGAGTGGGGAAAAGAACTGAACCTTGGGGGACACCGGCATTAGTGGAGAAGTTAGAAGACAGAGAGCCATTATCATCACCCTCAGTGAGCGATCAGAGAGAAAACTGCATAACCAATTACTAAAAACAGTTGGCAAACCATAAGATGGAAGTTTGTTTAGAAGACCTTTAGGCCAGACACGATTGAAAGCCTTTTGAGATGTCAAGAGCAACTACTTGTGTTTCACCGAACCTTTCCATTGAATTAGTCCATAAATGGGTAACATAAGCCAGAATATCACCAGTGGATGGACACTGATGGAATCCATACTGGCGATCGTTGATCAGACAGAAGGTTACTAGGTAATTTAAGAGTTGGCGGTTAATTGATTTCTCCATTACTTTAGAAAGAGTAGAAGTAATTGCAATGGGACGATAATTGGATGGGAGGGATTTGTCACCATTTTTAGGAACTGGATATGAGCAAATTTCCAAGCAGAAGGAAAAACACCTTTGGAATAAGAAAATGAAAAAAGGCGGCAAAGAATAGGAGTAAATTCAGGAGCACAGGTTTTGAGAACAAGTGGAGAAATACCATAGGGACCTTTCTTAGCATCAAGATTCGTCAAAATCCTTCTGACATTGACAGGAGGCATTGAATGGAGTGTGTTGGGAATGGTGGGAGGTGTTTTACAAGGATCATTAATACATGAGTTGGAAGAAAAAAGGGATGCTAGCAGGTCAGCTTTATCCTTGGCTGAAGTGACAACAGAACCATCTTGTTTGGACAGAGGTGGGAGCAGAGATGGGCAAAAGTTGTGGCCAATAGCTTTGGCAAGAGACCAGAATGCTCAGCTACCATTAGGGCAAGAAGCAAGTTTTCTACTCTTAGCCTGTTCAAACTCTAGTTTGAACTGATTAATAACTACTTTACAATTGTTGCGAGCTTTGGTGTAGGCAGAAAATGAAACTGAAGAATTAGAAACAAGCCAATTATGATATGCAACATTCTTCTTTTGAACAGCCTTAGTACATTTATTGCAAAACCAATGTTTAGTTAAAGGACAAGATTTTAAAGTGGAGCTTGGGATAGAGGATTCCATTCCTACAAGAATAATTTCACTGACACGATCTGAGGAAACGTTGATATCAGAAGTTTTGAAACAGTAATCCGACCAAGGAAAAGAAGAAAAGAAATCTTGCAGGTCATCCAATTTTGGCATTCTTGTAATGCCAAACAACGCAAGGTTGGGAATAGCCATGAGATAAATGCTCCATTGGAGAAGAGACAATCACCAAGTTGTGATCTGAAGTGCCTAAAGGGGACCTCTCACTTCGACCGTGCACTTAGAAGGGTTGTTTGTGAGAAAAAGATCAAGTGTGTTGGCTGTATGATTAGGATTGTCTGGTATTCTTGTAGGTAAATGAACAATCTGTGCAGAGTTGCATTGTGCAGTCATTATTTTCTGTAACGAATAATCTCCAATTTTTCATAACAGCATTTCACATTATAACTAACATTCAAGAAATCCTGTTAATAGTCAGCTGGAAAATTTTCTGAAACTGATTTAACTGACATGAAATTTTTTATTATGTTTTTCCAATTGTGTTTCTTAATAATTGATCTTTTGTGATTAACTTAACATATAAGATAAAATTTGGTTACACCAAGAAATATTTAAGCTTTTCATTCTCACAGAATTTAATTATATCACAATATGAGGTATATCATATTAATAAAAGTATATCAGGTTTAATATCCAACTAAATGACTTGTGATGACTGAAACTAAAGTGAACAAGAAATTGATGAAGATGGACATAAAAAAGACACCTGGGGTGGATGGAAACTATCCAATTATATTAAGGCAGGCAGCGAGGAGGTAAGCAAATGCTTAGCCATTATTATGAGAGCATTCTTGGAATCGGGGGGGGGGGGGATCTCTATGGACTGGAGATGTACAATTCATAAAGGGGATCATCCCATGTGGTCTAGTGGCTAGGATACCTAGCTTTCACCCAGGAGGCCCAGATTCAATTCCTGGCCCAGATGTTGACTGGAACGTGGGTTGGTCAGTTGCACACTAGCAAGACTTTTGTGGATTTATTAGATAAGTTTTCTACAGCAGCATGTTTGAGAGGCAGCCAAAGGGAATAATACTCGTGATCTTATTATCAGCTCTATGGACTGGAGATGTACAATTCATAAAGGGGATCATCCCATGTGGTCTAGTGGCTAGGATACCTAGCTTTCACCCAGGAGGCCCAGATTCAATTCCTGGCCCAGATGTTGACTGGAACGTGGGTTGGTCAGTTGCACACTAGCAAGACTTTTGTGGATTTATTAGATAAGTTTTCTACAGCAGCATGTTTGAGAGGCAGCCAAAGGGAATAATACTCGTGATCTTATTATCAGCAGTGATTATTCAAGCATTAAGAACATGCAGATAAAGGAACCACTAGATGGCAGTGATCACTGTGTACTGTGTGGGATTTACTTAATGATGAAATTACCATCGGGGTAAAGGGAAAGGTTTTTGCTTTCGTAAAGGTGATTATGGTGGTAATAGTAGATGCATGAAATGCAAGCGTATGAGCTTATGTAGTATCAGCCTGGAAAAATAAATAAAAAATAACAATTTCACACATGCGTTCTTTCTAAAAGTTTGTACAGTTCCTCCTTGAATTTATTAAAACTATAAACTTCTACAACGACAGATTGAAGTTTGTTCCAGCAAACTACCTGCTGGCTAAAAGCAAATTTCTGCGTATATGTTCTACAAATGTCTTTCCTCAACTGGAATTTATGCCCCTTCAGGTTCGTAATCTGAGTAAGTGGAAGAATCCCATCAGAATGAGCCTGCTCAACCCATTCAAGGCCTTATATACCTCAACCGGATCACCCTGAATGGGTTGAGCACGCTGAATTCTGATGGGATCCTTCCACTTGTTCAGATTACGAACCTAAGGAGGCATAAATCCAAATTAAGAAAAGACAGATGTAGAATAGATGTGTGGAAATTTGCCTTTTTAGCCAGTGGGTGGTTAATTGCCGGAACAAACTTCCATCTGTTGTTGTGGAAGTTGATAGGTTAAATAAATTTAAGGAGGAACTGTACAGGCATTTGGAGGGAATGGTGTGTGTTTTTTTTTTTTTTTTTTTGGCTGATGCTGCATAAGCTCATAAACTTGCTTTCTTGCATCTCATGCCAGTACTACTACTACCTCTCAGGTGCCTAGTCTCCAGACACTTAATGTGCAAAATTTAAGCCCTTTCTTTGTAAGAGGACCTCTTCATTCCCCCTCACCAATCTTGTTGCCCTTCTCTGTACTTGCTCAAGCAATCCTTCCTAAAGTGAGGCCTCCAGACCTGTATGCAATACTGAAGGCACGGCCTGACCATTGCCTTTTACAAAGGGATCATCACTTCATTTTCCCTACTAGCAAAATTTCTGTATATCATTGACAATACCCCATGATCTGCTGCGGTCTCAGACTGTTTTTAAATTCTATACAATGGGACCAACAACAAATTCTAAATGGGAAGCATTCAAGGAATTAACCTTGGAAGCTTGGACTTTTCATACCAACTAAGAAATAGTGTTCAAGGTTTTAGGACTAAATGGATGTCAGATGAGCTAATGAGACTTGTGATAGAAAAACAGTAAAGACTTCTTTACTTATATAAACTCTAGAAGGAAGAGGATGAATCATATTGGTCCACTTGATATTGATGGTTTGGCTGTTGATGATCCTGCTCACATAGCTGATAAACTGAATGAATATTTTGCATTCACATGAGGAATTCTGTATGGAAGTAGAGGCCAAAAGTTTATCGAACTATAACAGGGAGCTGAATGATTTTGTAATAACTGACAGGAAAATGGAGGAGAAATTGTTGATTCTATAATTATAAGAGCATCCTTGGATTCAGAAGAGGTTTCCATGGACTGGAGAAGTGTAAATGTATACCCAATTCACAAAGGAGGATCAAAAGGTGATGTATGTAATTATTATTAGGCGTATGGCCCAAGGAAGCCTGAAGCTTATATATATATATATGAGAGAGAGAGAGAGAGAGAGTTCTGTTAAACATTTATAAATAACACATTCCAAACCACATGCATAGCTATGCAATACAGTGTACCCTGCTTTACAATATTAATCCGTTCCAGAGACACCATCGTATCATTAAAATATCGTAATGTGAACCCAATAACACATTGTTTTTTGTAATTCGTTTAAAGATCTCGGATGTTAAAATTTTCGCTGTATAACTAAGCTATTTATATCTCTAAATGTCATTTTAAGGTCACGAGCATGGTTTTAGTATTAGTTACCAATTCAAATCATTAAAATGCACTCACTTTCATCGTTATCATATGAAAACGATGAACGTGTAGAACAATAAAAACAATTTGCACTTTCCAGTTTATTGGGCTTTTCTGTTACTGCAAGCAATTATAAACAGGTAGTAAATTCGATCTTGCATTTTGCGAAAATACCGATAGCTGGAATTGTGTGGTTTTTTTTTTTTTTTTTTTTTTTTTGTGTTATTATGGTGAAATGTGTTTCTCCTTTACTGGAATCTTCAATCGTAAAAAAACAAATTTTCAGAATCTTCTCTTCTTTGTTTTTTTTTTTTTTTTAAGCTTCGTAAACTTGTCACTCCACATGAATTGTGTTAGTTACAATTTGTGTGTGCTGCAGTTAAAAATTGCTTATGCATGCAATCTTGAAAATTATAATTAAGAGATTATCTTGGAAACAAATGCTTCTTGAAACATTTCTGAAGAAGACAACTCCTTGTACAACAAATCAACGAGTGCCGAGCCAATAATGAGTGATCAACGAGTGTGCATTTAGTCGATGATGATGAAGAATAAACATTCTTTAATATTTTTAAGTCATAAATAATTTCTCTATTATTATAATTTGCTTGTTTTACAGGCTACATTTGCATTTCTTTCGATAAATCAATCATTTTTTAAACATAACCTAATTAGCTAACTGATTTCATTGTTGAGAACGTAACCCCTATTTTTAACCTTATGTCTATGGGAAATAAATTCCCGCTTTACGAGCGCGTGTTAGGAACGAATTAACTTGTAAAGTCGAGAACTACCTGTAGTTTTATTTAGAGTGCTTTATTGTTTAATAATTTATAACTGTTTTATGTCATATTGTAGTTTATATTGTAAGTTTTTTTTAAGGCGAGTTTATTGTTATAAAAATATAAATACCATATAATAGGGAAGGTCAGCATTTTTACATTCCATCCACTCAACCACACACACACATACACAGTGTGTGTGTGGAGGTAGAATGTATAAGGAATGTATTGTGATCGTGAAATATATTAGCATTAGCATTAGTAGAGGCATATGATGCAAGAAAGCAAGCTTATTCAGCATCAGCCAAAAAAAAAAAAAACACACCACTCCCATTTCACCCCTCCGTTCGTTCGAAATACCTGTCCAGTTGAGCTTTAAATTTGTTTAGGCTATCAACTTCAACAACAAGTGATGGAAGTCGGTTCCACCAACCAACCACCCGCTGGCCAAAGGCAAATTTCCGCATATCTATCCGACATCCGTCCTTCCTCAGTTTGAATTTATGCCCTCTGAGGTGATTATTCTGAGCAAGATGAAGAATCCCATTGGCATTGAGCATGCTCAAACCATTCAAAGCCTTATACACCTCTATCAGATCACCTCGCCGGTGCCTAGTCTCCAGACTCTGTAATTTGCAAAACTTAAGCCTTTCTTCGTAAGAGCAACCCTTTGTTCCATTCACTAATCTTGTTGCCCTTCTCTGTATCCGTTCCAGCAGCTCTACATCCTTCTTGAAATGAGGCCTCCAGACCTGTATACAGTACTCAAGATGTGGCCTAACCATTGCCTTATACAAGGGAATAATCACCTCCTTATCCCTGCTAGAAAAATTCCTGTATATCATTGACAAGACACCATGAGCTACTCTTGCAGCTCGTCTGCACTGCTCAGAGAACTTCATATCTGCCTGCACAATTACCCCCAGGTCCTTTTCACTCTCCACCACTGTCAGTATAGTACCGCAGAGTTGTTACGTTGCTCTGGGGTTACTGTTTCCCATATGTAGTACTTTACATTTGTCAATGTTAAACTTCATTTGCCACCTCTCAGCCCATCTGTTCAACCTTTCCAGATCCTGTTGCAGCAGCATAGCATCAGTAGTGTCCTTAACAACCCTGCCAACCTTTGTATCATCTGCAAACTTGGACATTAAACTTGATATCCCATCATCAATATCATTCATAAACACCGAAAACAACAACGGACCCAACACTGAACCCTGAGGAACTCCACTAATAACATTAGTCCACGTTGAGCAGTGTCCATTGATTACCACTCTCTGTCTTCTGCCACTCAACCATCCCCTTATCCATAGCAGCAATTTGCCTCCAATGCCACACTGCTCCAATTTGTGCAGCAGTCTTCCATGTGCAACAGTATCAAAAGCCTTTCTAAGATCCAAATATATAATATCAAAGTTATTCAATGCATCCAGTTCTTTTGTGACTACATCATAGTATCCAATCAAATTGGTCAGGCAAGACCTGCCCTTAACAAAACCATGCTGCGTCTGAGCTATAACTGAATTCTTGTCTAGATGATCCTGCAGTGCTTCTTTAACCAGTGCCTCCATTAATTTACCTGGAACAGAAGTTAAACTAACAGGTCTATAATTACTTGTGTCAGCCTTTGATCCTCCTTTGTGAATTGGGGTTACATTTGCACATCTCCAGTCTATGGGTACCTCCCCTGAGTCCAAAGAAGCTCTCATAATTATGGCTAGGGGTTTGCTTACTTCCTTTGCTGCCTCCTTTAATATAACTGGATAGATCCCATCCACCCCAGGTGCCTTTTTTATGTTTATCCTCAACAATCTCTCCTCCACTTTCCTCTCAGTTATTACAAAATCATCCAGCTCACTGCCAATGTTTACTTTACCTACATCATTCTCCTTCCTGAATAACTCCTCATGCGTGAATGTAGATGCAAAATACTCGTTTAGATTGTTAGCCACCTGAGCAGGATCCTCAACTGTTGAACCATCAATATCCAGTGGACCAATCTGATTCATCCCTTTCCTTCTTGAGTTTAAATATGTAAAGAACTCTTTTCTGTTTTTCTTTGCATCCTTTGCCAAGGATTTTTCGTGGTCTGCCTTTGCCTGCCTAATCTCCTTTGTGACTTGGTTACAGACCAACTTATATCTATCATAGGCTTCCATGTCACCCATTAATTTGTATGTATCCCATGCATTTTTCTTCTCTGCCACCTGTCTCATTAGTTCATCTGACAACCATTTAGGCCTAAACCTTGAACAATGTTTCTTAGTTGGTATGTAAAGCCTGGTAGCCTCCAAGATTAGTTCCTTGAATGCTTCCCATTTTGAGTTTGCTGTTGGTAACATCATCAGTTGGTCCCACTGTATAGAATTTAAATACTGTCTCAGACCATCATAGTCGCCTTACCTAATATTAATTAAATGTTTTTATATATTTATATCTTTTAATTTGGACCACTATAACTGTAGTGGCCCAAATTTAAAAGATGTTCCATGAAACTTTTGATAACCAGCCAGTCCATGGCAGGCATACTTAGTCCTGTTTCACCTAATGGATGGGATGCATATAAATTATCAAGCAACTCAGAAGCCTATGGCAGATGTAAGCTAGTCTGTAATCAGGTCACAAAGGAGGTTAGGCAGGCGAAGGCAGATTACGAGAAATCCTTGGCAAAAGATGCTAAGAAAAACAGCAAGGATTTCTTTACTTATATAAACTCTAAAAGGAAGGGGATGAAACTGATTGGTCCACTTGACATCGATGGTTCGACTGTTTATGATCCTGCTCAGATAGCAAACAAACTGAATGAGTATTTTGCATCTACATTCACACATGAGGAATTATTAAAGTTTGAAAATGGCAGAAGGTTATCAAATTGTAGCAGGATACTTAATGATTTTGTAATAACTGAGAGCAAAGTGGACGAGAAATTGTTGAAGTTAAACATAAGAAAAGCACCTGGGGTGGATGGGATCTATCCAGTTATATTAAAGGAGGCGGCAAAACAACTAAGCAAACCCATTGCCATAATTATGAGAGCATCCTTGGACTTAGGGGAGTTTCCCACGGACTGGAGATGTGCAAATGTATCCCCAATCCACAAAGGGAGATCGAAGGGTGACACGAGTAATTACAGACTAGTTAGTTTAACTTCTGTTCCGGGTAAAATAATGGAGTCACTGGTTAAAGATGCATTGCAGGATCATCTAGACAAGGCTACAGCAATAATTCAGACACAGCATGGGGTTGTTAAGGGAAAGTCTTGTCTGACAAATTTGATAGGATATTATGATGTGGTTACAAAGGAACTGGATGCAAAAAATAATTTTGATATCATATATTTGGATTTCAGGAAAGCTTTTGACACTGTTGCGCATGAAAGACTATTGTACAAATTGGAGCAGAATGGTATTAAGGGCAAGTCGCTACAATGCATAAAAGGATGGTTAAGTGGGAGAAGACAGAGGGTGGTAATCAATGGGTGCTGCTTTTCGTGGACTAATGTTATTAGTGGAGTCCCACAGGGTTCGGTGTTGGGTCCACTGTTGTTTTGTATATTTATCAATGATATTGATGAAGGTATATCAGGCTTAATGTCGAAGTTTGCAGATGATACAAAGGTTGGCAGGGTTGTTAATGACAGTAATGGCAGTGTGCTACTGCAACAGGATCTAGATAATTTGGGCAGATGGGCTGAGAAGTGGCAACTGAAGTTTAACCTTGATGAATGCAAAGTACTGTATATGGGTAGAAGTAACCCCAGAGAAACGTACCAACTGTGTGGTACTACACTTAAGGTGGTAGAAAATGAAAAAGACCTAGGAGTAATTGTGCAGGCAGATATGAAGTTTTCTGAGCAATGTAGACAGGCTGCCAGGGCAGGTCATGGGGTTTTGTCAATGATATATAGGAATTTTGCTAGCAGGGAAAAGGAGGTGATTATCCCTCTGTATAAGGCAATGGTCAGGCCACGCCTTGGGCGCCTCCGTAGCCAGGTGGGAAGGAGCAGCGGTGCGTAGCACACGCTTCTTGATTAGACCGGGGTTCGAGCCCGTCACCACCAAATACGGAAGATGCGGAAAGGTCAGGAAATGACCACCGCATCTCCCGGAGCAATATGGCCTTAGTTGCTAATGCTCCTAAAAACCAAATAACAAACAAACAGGCCACGCCTTGAGTACTGTGTACAGGTCTAGAGGCCTCATTTTAGGAAGGATGTAGATTTGCTTGAGCGTGTACAGAGAAGGGCAACAAGATTGGTGAGGGGAATGAAGGGATCCTCTTACCAAGAGAGGCCTTAAGTTCTGCAAATTGCAGTGGCTGGAGACTAGGCACCTGCGTGGTGATCTGATTGAGGTGTATAAGGCCTTGAATGGGTTGAGCACGCTGAATTCTGATGGGATCCTTCCACTTGTTTAGATTATGAACCTAAGGGGGCATAAATTCAAATTAAGAAAAGACAGATGTAGAATAGATGTGCGGAAATTTGCCTTTAGCCAGCGGGTTGTTAATTGCTGGAACAAACTTCCATCTGTTGTTGTGGAAGTTGATAGGTTGAATAAATTTAAGGAGGAACTGGACAGGCATTTGGAGGGAATGGTGTGATTTTTTTTTTTTTTTTTTTTTTTGGCTGATGCTGCATAAGCTCATACACATGCTTTCTTGCATCACATGCCACTACTATTATACTACCTATCTTCTATACACAGTATATTTTAAATTTCTCAGAAAATAGTCACTGAGAATAGTTATATCCTGTGGGATCAGAGATCTCTGCCATTGGTTGATGATGTGATGTTGTGTTGGGCAGTTGAATCCTTCATGGGTCCCTCATTTCAATTCCTTTAGGTCATCAACCCTTTCTTCAGATACTCATATATGCTCATCGGAATGCTATGCTGCATTTGTGATTGATCTCGCACTTTTTGTAACGAGCGCGTACAAATACCATTTGGCTGCATCATATCCCACTACAGCTATCTTTGAGAAGAGGCTACATGAGGATATAAATTTAAATTGAAAAAGGATGATTGCAGGATAGATAAGGTTATTATATTAAAGCCATTCTTATACCACATGAAAATTGATAATATAGTTTATTAGCTGTTTGCCTACATTACTATACATTAGGGTGGCGTTTTGGGTATCTTACCGATATCCACTGTTCCCTTAAAGCTGTGCATGTGTGCGGCTGCGCACTGATTTCTATGAAGTTGCACAGGTGCTTTTACTTCCTGTGCACACAGTCAACATACTAGATGGAGGAAGGGGGGATAGCTCATGCCATAAGATTCACTATCGCATGACATGTTCCCATATCTTTTATTTACAAATACATAGTGCATTGCAAATACATATTGCACAGTGAAAAGTGTTGATTTTTATTTACATGAAAAAAATTATTACATTACGAATATATAAAGGACTGTAGCGGTTGTAGTTTATGTTATAAGTTTAAGGCGAGTTTATTGTTATAAAAATAATATAAATACGATATAATAGGGAAGGTCAGCATTTTTACATTCCATCCACTCAACCACACACATACACAGTATGTGTGGGGGTAGAGTGTATAAGGAATGTATTGTGATTGCGAAAATTTTCAGTCTACTTTTTTTTTTACGCATTAATTTTTACTAATTAATACGTAAAAATATGTGGGCCAATGTTGGCGGATCTACTAATCCGGATTTTTTTTTTTTTTATGTATAATCAAAAACGTTTAGTATTACTTAATATTTTGTTGAAGAATGTAAAATATGAAAAATTTTATAAACTATTAAAATAGTTTATAAACTTTTTTATAAACTATTTTAATAATGTGTTAAAAATTTGTGATTTTTCATAATATTTTATGATAACTTCATTTAAAAAATACAGAGAATTAATAAAATTCTAAATTTTTCAGATAAAAAATGTCCAAAAGAAAAGCTGAAGATGTAAATAAAAAAAACTTGCAAAATATTTAAAAAGGATTGGCTTTTAAAGCAAATTGATGCTTAAATTCCATCATCAAACAAAAAGCAAAGCCTAAAACTAGGAGATATTTTTCAATACAATGAAGAAAATAGTGTAGTCCTGTGTACTTTTTGTGCAGAAGCAAAAGTTGCAGGAGAATTTAGTACAGGAAGAAAATGGGAAGAATGGAAACTAGATTATTTAAAACAGCATCTAAGTCAGAAGATACATATAGGCGCAGTTATGTAATCTGAAAAAAGGTGGTTTAAGTATTTTGATGGAAACTGTAGAAGTACGTAACATAAAAAAGGAAAGAAGTGAACGATTGAAATCAAATTTTGATATGGTTAAAGTTTTAATTAATGATGTGATATTAGCCATAAAAATTAATGCATCAATGAACTCTGTACAAGACATCCATGAACACATGGAAAAATTTATAGATATATCTAAAAATTGGAGAAGTGAAAAATTATTCATTTGAATTTGTTGAATGTATAAATTCTGTTCTCATAAAAAATATGAACAAAATAAGAGAATCTACTTTCCATACATTAATTGTAGACGAAAGTACTGATATTTCAGTACAAAAAGCTAATTTTTTATTTTAAATTTCTCATGAAAAATGAAGTATGAAAAGAGGTATGTCCATTTTAGAAAAAATAAAAAATTTTTACGATGTATATAATCATGATGTTCAAAAGATGGTAATGTTCATGTCAGATGGAGCAAGTGTTATGCTTGGAAGGAAAAATGGAGTAGCAGCAATTCTCAAAAAGGAAATATTACATCTATCTGAACAATATTGTGTTGCACACTGAGAAGATTTAGGATTGGATGACGCATGGAAAAATGTATCTATTATGCAAGATATAGAGATGTTGCTTAGAACTGTATACACAATGTTTAGCAGGTCTAGCATAAAAAAGGAAAATTAGAAGAACTAGCCCAGGTTACAGAACACTATGTTGTATCTTTTAGACCATTAAATGAAGTCAGATGGTTATCCAGACATTTTGCAGTTGATACTTTAGTAAAATATTATGAAATATTAATTGAATATTGTAATGAGCAGGTTAATGAATGTTCCTATTAGTAAGCACTGTTTACAAATTTTGACAAATTCACAATATCATGTGGCATTAATTGCGCTCAATGATGTATTAGGCGAGCTTGCATCACTTTCCAAATATCTACAAAAAAGTTGTTTAAACATTATTGATGCACATCAATATGTTAAAGCTAAAATAAACAAATTAAGAAGCCAATATCTTGGAAAAAATATTTTCTGCAGTGAAAATGTGAAAGAAGTATCAAAAATTCAAAGTGATTTGACACTGCAGCTATAATTTGCTTTATCAAACATGTATGTGATCACTTAGATAACAGATTTCCTGATGAATTAAACAATTGGAAAGTATTTGATATTAATGCTGTCACAAATGAAAGCAATAATTTTGACTTTGGGAAACTTAATGTGTATCACAAAAAAAATTCATTTTTTGTGTATCACAAAAAAAATTCACGATTTATTACAAATAACGAAGGTTATGTTATTCCTAAAATATCAGAAGAATATTCGGAATTAAAATTTATAATTGCGAAATAAAGTGAATGGAAATGGATATAAATTAAGAGATTTTGCAACATTTAATAATTTAAAGATAACAAATACATTTTTTAGAAAACGTGATATACATGGTCGGCAAGAGGTACACAATCAATAATAGACTATGTAATAGTGTTGTTTGGTTTTTAGGAGCATTAGCAACTAAGGCACATATTGCTCCGGGGATGTGCAGTGGTCATTCCCTGACCTTTCCACAATCTCCGTATTTGGTGGTCACGGGCTTGAACCCTGGTCTAATCAAGAAGCGTGTACTACGTACTGCTGCTCCTGCCCACCTGGCTACGGAGGCGCCTCTATGTAATAGTAAATGAAAAAACAATGTCGAGATACTAAGGTGTTTAGAGGATGTGATATTAATTCAGATCATTTTTAATGGCTTCAAAAGTAGAGTTATGGGCTAAATGGAAGAAGAGAAAAGCTATTAAACAGAGGAGTTAGATTACAAAGTGTATCTACTTCAAGAAGAAAGTATACAAAATTTATATGAAAAGAGGCTTAAAGACGAAATAAGTAAAACATTGGAGAGAGAGAACAAATAGAAGAAGAATGGAATAATGTATGAAATATTTAAAAGATAGCAAAAGACACACTAGGACAATTCAGGAAAAACTATAAGAAGAGGGGGGTAAAGATATGGAATGAAGAAATAGCTAAAGCAGTACAAGACAAACAAGATAAATATCTTAAATATATACAAAACAGGAGAGTGAAGAAATATATAAACAAGAACGTAATAAAACTAAAGATATAATAAGGAAGGCTAAAGCAGAGTCATGGGATAGGTTTATAAGTACAACATAATGCAATGTTCTTGGAAGACAAAATTTGGCATATAAAATGAACACTTGAATAGCACAGAGAAAGACACTTCAAGAATAAATATAATAAAGGAAGAACAATAGAAAAAACATTATGAAGAATTGTGGAAAGACCCAACATATCAAACAGAAGAGATCCAGTTAGTGACATAGATCCGATAACGAAGAAAGAATTGGAAAAGGCATTGAAAGCTACAAAAAATAGGAAAGCAGTGGGAATGGCTGGTATAAATGCAGAACTGATCAAGTATGGAGGAAGTTTTTTAAAAGATAGGATACTAAATTTATTTAATAAATGTTGGGAACAATATAAAATACCAGAGGAATGGAAGATAGCAAAAATTATTTCAATATTTAAAAAAAGGAAATAGAAATGATACAAAGAATTATAGAGGGATTAGCATAGTTAATACAGTACATACAATGTATAGTAAAATAATAAATAATAGAATTAAAATTATCTCTGATGAAATATTAATAGAAGAACAGGCAGGATTCAGAAAAGGAAGATCATGTACAGATAATATTTGTATTAAAACAAATAATAGAAAAACGAAAAGAGTTTAATTTAGAAACGCATCTAACATTTATAGATTATGAAAAAGCATTTGATCGAGTAAACAGACAAACTATGGGACATAGAGTAATAAAGGATACCCAAAGCATCTTACAAAAATAATACAGAGTTTATATCAAGGAACAAAAATAGCAATAGATACAGGTAATAAATTAACAGAAGAAAGTATAATCACTGTGGTACTACACTGGTAAATAACTACTGGGGTACTACACTGACAGTGGTAGAAAATGAAAGGGACCTGGGGGTGGTTGTGCAGGCAGATATGAAGTTCTCTGAGCAGTGCAGACGTGCTGCAAGAGTAGCTCATGGTGTATTGTCAATGATATATAGGAATTTTTCTAGCAGGGATAAGGAGGTGATTATTCCATTGTATAAGGCAGTAGTCAGGCCACACCTAGAGTACTGTGTACAGGTCTGGAGGCCTCATTTCAAGAAGGATGTAGAGCTGCTGGAACGAGTACAGAGAAGGGCAACAAGATTAGTGAATGGAACAAAGGGGTGCTCTTACGAAGATAAGGCTTAAGTTTTGCAAATTACAGTGTCTGGAGACTAAGCACCGGTGAGGTGATCTGATAGAGGTGTATAAAGCCTTGAATGGTTTGAGCATGCTCAATGCTGATGGGATTCTTCCTCTTGCTCAGAATAATCACCTGAGAGGGCATAAATTCAAATTGAGGAAAGACAGATGTAGGATAGACGTGCGGAGGTTTGCCTTTAGCCAGCGGGTGGTTGGTTGGTGGAACAGACTTCCATCCCTTGTCGTGGAAGTTGATAGCCTAAATAAGTTTAAGGCTCAGCTGGACAGGTATTTTTTTGGCTGATGCTGCATAAGCTTGCTTTCTTGCATCAAATGCCTCTACTAATGCTAATATGGTGGACTGTGAGTTACACATTGAATTTTGAACACTTTTTGTTTGTGGGGTGGGGTTCAGACCTTGTAATGAGAAAGGTTTGGATATTCTAGTTAAATGGACCCAATTGGTTAAGAGACATGTGGCAGAGAAGAAAAATGCATGGGATACATATAAATTAATGGGTGACATGGAAGCCTATGATAGATATAAGTTGGTCTGTAACCAAGTCACAAAGGAGATTAGGCAGGCAAAGGCAGACTACGAAAAATCCTTGGCAAAGGATGCAAAGAAAAACAGAAAAGAGTTCTTTACATACTTGAACTCGAGAAGGAAAGGGATGAATCAGATTGGTCCACTGGATATTGATGGTTCAACAGTTGAGGATCCTGCTCAGGTGGCTAACAATCTAAACGAGTATTTTGCATCTACATTCACGCATGAGGAGTTATTCAGGAAGGAGAATGATGTAGGTAAAGTAAACATTGGCAGTGAGCTGGATGATTTTGTAATAACTGAGAGGAAAGTGGAGGAGAGATTGTTGAGGATAAACATAAAAAAGGCACCTGGGGTGGATGGGATCTATCCAGTTATATTAAAGGAGGCAGCAAAGGAAGTATGCAAACCCCTAGCCATAATTATGAGAGCTTCTTTGGACTCAGGGGAGGTACCCATAGACTGGTGATGTGCAAATGTAACCCCAATTCACAAAGGAGGATCAAAGGCTGACACAAGTAATTATAGACCTGTTAGTTTAACTTCTGTTCCAGGTAAATTAATGGAGGCACTGGTTAAAGAAGCACTGCAGGATCATCTAGACAAGAATTCAGTTATAGCTCAGACGCAGCATGGTTTTGTTAGGGGCAGGTCTTGCCTGACCAATTTGATTGGATACTATGATGTAGTCACAAAAGAACTGGATGCATTGAATAACTTTGATATTATATATTTGGATCTTAGAAAGGCTTTTGATACTGTTGCACTTGGAAGACTGCTGCACAAATTGGAGCAGTGTGGCATTGGAGGCAAATTGCTGCTATGGATAAGGGGATGGTTGAGTGGCAGAAGACAGAGAGTGGTAATCAATGGACACTGCTCAACGTGGACTAATGTTATTAGTGGAGTTCCTCAAGGTTCAGTGTTGGGTCCGTTGTTGTTTTCGGTGTTTATGAATGATATTGATGATGGGATATCAAGTTTAATGTCCAAGTTTGCAGATGATACAAAGGTTGGCAGGGTCGTCAAGGACACTACTGACGCTATGCTGCTGCAACAGGATCTGGAAAGGTTGAACAGATGGGCTGAGAGGTGGCAAATGAAGTTTAACATTGACAAATGTAAAGTACTGCATATGGGAAACAGTAACCCCAGAGCAACGTATCAACTCTGCGGTACCACACTGACAGTGGTGGAGAATGAAAAGGACCTGGGGGTAATTGTGCAGGGAGATATGAAGTTCTCTGAGCAGTGCAGACGAGCTGCAAGAGTAGCTCATGGTGTCTTGTCAATGATATACAGGAATTTTTCTAGCAGGGATAAGGAGGTGATTATTCCCTTGTATAAGGCAATGGTTAGGCCACATCTTGAGTACTGTATACAGGTCTGGAGGCCTCATTTCAAGAAGGATGTAGAGCTGCTGGAATGGGTACAGAGAAGGGCAACAAGATTAGTAAATGGAACAAAGGGTTGCTCTTACGAAGAAAGGCTTAAGTTTTGCAAATTACAGAGTCTGGAGACTAGGCACCGGCGAGGTGATCTGATAGAGGTGTATAAGGCCTTGAATGGTTTGAGCATGCTCAATGCCAATGGGATTCTTCATCTTTCTCAGAATAATCACCTCAGAGGGCATAAATTCAAATTGAGGAAGGACGGATGTCGGATAGATGTGCGGAAATTTGCCTTTGGCCAGCGGGTGGTTGGTTGGTGGAACCGACTTCCATCACTTGTTGTTGAAGTTGATAGCCTAAACAAATTTAAAGCTCAACTGGACAGGTATTTCGAACGAACGGAGGGGTGAAATGGGAGAGGGTTTTTTTTTTTTTTTTTTTTTTGGGCTGATGCTGAATAAGCTTGCTTTCTTGCATCGTATGCCTCTACTAATGCTACTAAACTAGATTTCGAACGAACAGAGGGGTGAAGTGGAAGTGGTTAGTTTTTATTTATTTTTTTTTAATTTTTTTTTTTGGCTGATGCTGCATAAGCTTGCTTTCTTGCATCAAATGCCTCTACTAATGCTAATATGGTGGACTGTGAGTTACACATTGAATTTTGAACACTTTTTGTTTGTGGGGTGGGGTTCAGACCTTGTAATGAGAAAGGTTTGGATATTCTAGTTAAATGGACCCAATTGGTTAAGAACATCTTAACCAATTGGGTCCTTAGTCATGCAGCAGAAACAGAACATCTGTTTCTGCTGCATGACTGTAGAGACTTTGTTAGCGATAAGGCCTCGATTAGTTTGACTGCTCTACTTTGAATGGAATCTAGAAGCCCAAGAGAGGTTTTGGTGACACTGACACTGCCCCAGATGTGGGAACAATATTGCATGGTGTGGCAGATTTGTGATTTTCGCATATAGCACCTGTTTGGAAGAAAATTAATGCCAAGAGTGAAAGAGAAAACATATTTTTTAGGTGCACAGGATGCAACGTTTGTAATGTGCTTATGCCAAGAGAGATCTACTGGAGTAATCCCCAGTAGAGATGTGTGATCTTGTCTAGAAATCAGAGTGTTGTCAAAGATAAGCAGAGGAGCAGATGAATATAAGACAGGGCTGAGTTTAAGACCAATTGAAATTAACTAAGTTACCTTTGCCCCACTGGAGAATAACCTGGAAATCAGCATTTAATGATCTGGTAGTGGAGATGTGCAGAGCATGGTGGGGATGTAAACTGGAAGGGATATAATGCACAGTTATTAGAAAAACTATGGATAGGATTTCTGATTGATGGAATAATGTCATTAGTATACAATCATTATTATACAATATACACGTGTCTCAAAAATATTGTTACAAACATTTAGGGGAGGTAGGTAATATCTAAAGGAATGTAAATCGCATAGGAATCCATAACCGGAAACGTCACTGTAAGTCGGTAGACGGCGCTGTTCGTCAGTTCGCCAGAGGGAAAATTTCTGGTTTACTCATTCAAGCAGTAGTTGCCGCACGAAGAGTATGCATCGATATACGAACTGTGAGCTTGCAGACATGCACCTAGTGTATGGATTAGCAGAGGGAAATGGATGAGCCGCTCAACGAATTTATGGAGAACGTACTGGACCACCGTTTGTTTGTGCGTGTGCATCAAAATTTGTGTGATTATGGGTCATTTAGAGGTAACAGGACCAGTGTGCAGGCAGACCACGTTCGAAGCGAACTCCAATCATGGAAGAAAGTGTGTTGAATGCCGTCCAGAATAAATAATCCTACTACTAGCACATGTGCCGTTGCCTCTGCCTTAGGAGTGTCTCGTTGCAGTGTACAGCATGTCTGGCACGACTATTCCTTACACCCCTTTCATCTCCAAAGGGTTCAGTTACTGCTCCCCCAAGATTATCCTGCACGTGTGGCTTTTGCCCAGTAGTTTCTCCAAGAAAGTGTTCAAGACTTGAATTTTCCAGCTTATGTTTTGTTCACGGATGAAGCTTATTTCACTCGGGAAGGCTTATTCAATCAGCACAATGCTCGTGTGTGCCCATGACAACCCACACGGTGTGCACCCCCATGCGGCACAATATTGCTTCGCAATAAATGTGTGGGCAGGTATGGTCGGTGACTGCTTAGTCGGCCCATACCTGTTACCATCCCGCATGAACTCCGCTAAATATCGGATCTTTCTTGAACAAGTTCTACTAGTGTTACTTGACGATGTTCCAGCAAATGTGAGACGCAAAATTTGGTTCCAACATGATGGGGCGCCTGCCCATTATGGAAGGTGTGTTCTCACTTGATTTATCGAGCCTTGATTTCTTTCTGTGGGGGGGCCCTCAAATCTATTGTGTATGAATCGCCTGTGGAGACGGAAATGGATCTCGTGGCGAGACTCGTCTGTGCTGCTGCTACTGTCAAAGAAACTCCAGGTGTGTTCGACCATGTCCGCCAATCCATGCTGCGTCGGTGTCACGCATGCATCGCGTCTCATGGTGGAACCTTCGAGCATCTTTTATAACATCATGAAATGCATACATTGTTAATATTATGTCAAATAAATGTTTGCCACTAATTACTGTGTGTCATTTCTGCTTCTTGTGTCTCTGCTACTACTTTTCCGTGACGTTTCCGGTTATGGGTTCCTGTGCGATTCACATTCCTTTAGATGTTACCTACTTCCCTTAAACGTTTGTACTATTATTTTTGAGACACCCTGTATATAGAAGAGTGGTAGAAAGAACTGAACCTTAGGAACTCCAGCATTAGTGGAGAAGTTAGAAGACAGAGAGCCATCTACCATCACCTGCAGTGAGTGGTCAGGAAGAAAACTGGATCTCAATTACAAAAAACAGTTGGCATACCATAAGAGGGAAGCTTCTTTAGAAGACCTTTATGCCAAACACGATAAAATGCCTTTAAGTTGTCAAGAGCAACTGTGCTTGAGTTTCACTTAACTTTTCCATTGAATTTCTTCCTAGATGGGTAAATAAGTTAGAATATCACCAGTGAATTAACACTGATGGAATCCATACCGGTGACTGATAATCAGAGGAAGGTTTCTAGATAGTTTAATAAGAGTTGGAGGTTAATTTAGCATTAGCATTAGTAGAGGCATTTGATGCAAGAAAGCAAGCTTATGCAGCATCAGCCAAAAAAAAAAAATTAAAAAAAAATAAATAAAAACTAACCACTTCCACTTCACCCCTCTGTTCGTTCAAAATACCTGTCCAGCTGAGCCTTAAACTTATTTAGGCTATAAACCTCCACCACAAGGGATGGAAGTCTGTTCCACCAACCAACCACCCACTGGCTAAAGGCAAATTTCCGCACATCTATCCTACATCTGTCTTTCCTCAATTTGAATTTATGCTCTCTCAGGTGATTTTTCTGAGCTAGAGGAAGAATCCCATCAGCATTGAGCATGCTTAAACCATTCAAGGCTTTATACACCTCTATCAGATCACCTCGCTGGTGCCTAGTCTCCAGACACTGTAATTTGCAAAACTTAAGCCTTTCTTTGTAAGAGCACCCCTTTGTTCCATTCACTAATCTTGTTGCCCTTCTCTGTACTCGTTCCAGCAGCTCTACATCCTTCTTGAAATGAGGCCTCCAGACCTGTATACAGTACTCTAGGTGTGGCCTGACCATCGCCTTATACAATGGAATAATCACCTCCTTATCCCTGCTGGAAAAATTCCTGTATATCATTTCTACATTTATTATTTCATTTATATATCATATACATATATCATTTCATTTATTTCTACATTACTTTAGAAAGAGTAGAAGTAATTGCAATGGGATGATAATTGGATGGGAGAGATTTGTAACCCTTTTTAGCAACTTGCTGGATATGAGCAAATTTCCAAGCAGAAGGAAAAACACCTTTGGAATAAGAAAGTGAAAAAAAGAGACAGAACAGGAGTAAGTTCAGGAGCACAGGTTTTAAAGACAAGTGGAGAAATACCATCATGACCCAGAACTTTCTTAGCATCAAGATTGTTCAAAATCTTGACATCCTTTTGACGGAAGACACCAGGAGGCATTGAATAGATTATACTTGGAATGGTGGGAGGTCATTTACCAAGATCATCAATACACGAGTTGGAAGTGTATTGATGATCTTGAATGCTCGGCTACTATTAGCGCAAGAAGCAAGTTTTCTACTCTTAGCCCATTCAAAATGTAGTTTGGACTGATTAATCTCTCTTTATAATTGGTAAGAGCTTTGGTGTAGGAGAAAACGAACCTGGGTGTTTGTATGCAAGCCTATTGCAAAATGCATCATTCTTATCTTGAACAGCCTTAGCCCATTAATTGGAAAGACAAGGTGTAGATTTATAATGAGATTTTAAGGTAGAGTGTGGAATAGCAAATTTCTTCCATAAAGAATACTTTCACTAACATGATCTGAGCAAATGTTAACATCAGAGGATTTGAAACAGAATTCGACCAGTGAAAAGAAGAAAAGAAATTTCTCATATCATCCCATTTTTCATTCTTGTAATGCCAAACAACAAGAGGTTGAGAATGGCTATAAGAGAAAGGCTCCATTCCAGAAGAGGTCATCACCGAGTTGTGATCTGAAGTGCCTAGAAGACCACTCACCTCGACAGTGTACTTAGAAGGGCTGTTTGAGAAAAGATCAGGCATGTTTGCTGCGTGGTTAGGATTGTCTGTTATTCTGGTATGTAATTGAATAATCTTGCGAGTCATTAGTAATTGCAAAAGCCTCAGCATCTCGACCATCTTGGTCCGTGTGACTAGAAAATGGAAGCCAGCTGGAGTTGAACGTTAAAATCACAAAGGAAAATTACATCACTGTTAGGAAAGTTGGGCTGGGGAAAGTCAAGCTTCAAAGAGTGGAAAAGAGTTCCAAGTGATTAGTGGAGTTGGGAGAACTAGAGAGGCAACAGATGAATAAGACAGTGTTGTGAAGAGATTTTAAGACAGAGAACATTGAAAAGGGGAGATTCCAAATTACTAAATCTCTGATAGTGAATATCAGATCTGGCATATGCACAAGTACCCACCTTTTGAAGCAAAAAGAATCATACAGTGAATAATTAGGATAACTGAGATGAGTCAACCGATAATTGCAATTCTATCAAAAAAAGTATCTGGGGTGTTTGGCAGACTGTAGGTGGAAATGGACATCATTAAAAATGGAGCTGAAGCCACATAATTGTGAAATGAACAGGAATGTGTTTGGGAGGTTTAAATCTTTTTGCAGATAGTTTATTTCTATTAGTTGCCATTATTACTACTAACAACCTCCCAATTGCATTTATTTCTAAGGCAAGCACCATTTCTTCGCTGACTCAACTTCTTTTAGTACTGCACCAAGTTTTAATTTGAGATTTTTACACTCCTTACATCAGTTGCAAAGAAAAGAATTGTCAGTGTAGCTTGGTTTCTCTACTATACAGACCTTAGAATACATTCCACAGGCTGTAAAAGCGACAAAATTGAAGACCCATTCTGGAAATGCCTGCAGGCATTTTCTTGTGAGTCATGATATCCTTGTACAGTGTATTGAAATTGGATCCTATAACATCCATTATTTAGGTGAAATTTTAACTTAAAGGTTACAAAATTCAAATTTACAATATACAATCTGTCCCCGACATACATAAGAGGTATGTTCCAAGACTTCTTATGTAAGTCAATTTTTACATAACTTGGGAATGACTAATAAAATATTGCTACTATATCACTGATATGTCAAAATTACAAAAACCACATAATATTCTCAGAAGAATGAAGAAAAGTAGTTATAATAACTTCATCTGTTTCGTATGCTTTTTTTTTTTTTTTTTTTTTTCTCTCTTTATAAATTTTGCGATAAGCAATCTTGAACTTTTCTTTCTGTTTTCAAGAAACTTTCAGTGTTTTCATCCATTCCATCAAACATAGGCCTTCCTGAATTTTACAAAATGCTTCTGCCATTTCCTTTAATTTTAACTGCTTCTTGGGTTGCTCCGGTTCCTCAACGGATTTGGCTCTCCCTTGCTCCTCAAAAAATTTGCGCATTCAACTGGAATAGGTCTTCTGTTTTTAAATCTTCACTCGTTCATCCACAAGCTCGTCTAAACCTTTGTTCTCCAGGAGAACTTCTGGGCTAAACAGAGCCCAGAACTTCTGGGCTAAGTTTACAATTTCTTTGGTAACAGAAGACATTAGCTCATCTTTGTTGAAGCCTTCATTGTTAAGCTCGGAATTTTTTAGAATATTTTTCCAAACTCCGCTCATACAAGTTGTCATATCATTCCAGGCTCACGAAATGTTGTGTATTCCATCAAAGATGTTAAAGATCTAGAGTATAATTCTCCAAAGAAATAGCCAATGGGACACAGTCCACGTGGCTTAAATATTGCGGAGGTTTCTCTGAAGTGCTTCAACGTAGTTCACCTGTCTAAAACATGTTGAATATTTCTTCAGAATTTTTAAAGCAGAAAATTAAATTTATTAACTAGATTCTAGTTATGCCACAGGTTATTATCCAACATAGTTTTTATGGGAACGAAAATAAAAACTTATTATTCCTTCATTCGACTTCACTCTTAAAAATTTTACAGAAAGTATCTTTACGATTTTACCAAAAAAAAATGACACAAGTCTGAATTTACATGACTTGGGAATGGAAGTTGGGACTAACTGTATTAGAGAATTTAAATTAGCAAAAGTATTACAAAAATGAAACTGTAACTAAGACTTTATCCACTAGTGAAGTTGAAATATGCTACCTAAGTTACTGTATTTAATTTATCTGAAATAATTTCACTGTTTAACTTATCAGATACTGTAGAAAAGTTAAGAATTAAATTCACAAAATTACTGAAATAACATTTGAAAATTAGTATATGTGTGTTCAGGACGTCATAAAAGTAATTAAAAAAATGTTATCTGGATTTTAACATTTTCTTTGATTAGTATAAGCTGAATGCTCTGTGTTAATGCAGGACATTCATTACAGGTCATGCACCGATATACTTCAAGCAGAATTAAAGTTAACTTACAACATTTTTCAGAAAAAAAAAAAAAGTCAAGCAGTGGTGCATCTAATTTTATTGATTCATTTTTGAAATTAATGTTTTTTTACCATTTGGATAATGCAACATTTTAATTTTTACATACTTTGGATCTAATTTCTAAACTTGTTACAAAGACTGTGTTCTAGGGTCCAATCATTAGACCATACAGAACATAAAGAGGACATAAGAGCATCACTGGACTCTGAAATGATTCCGTTGGATTGGAAAAGTGCCAATACTTAAGGGCGGTTCTAAGAGTGAATTGGAAAATTACTGGCCGATTAGTCTAACTTCGGTAGTAGAGAAAATCATGGAGACAATGATCAAGGGTGGAATTCAGGATCATTTAGATAGAAATGAAATTCTAAAGGATACTCCGCATGGTTTCTAAAGGGAAGATCATGTTTAACTAATTGGTCAGCTATTTTGACAGGATCACTTAAGAGCTGGACTTGGAATAATTTCAACATTGTTTATTTGGATTTCAGCAATGAATTTGACTCAGTCCCACATGAGCGGTTACTTTATAAGCTGGAACAGGTTAGAATCACAGGGAAAATCCTTAGACAGATAGCAGGATGGCTTCAGGGCAGGAGGCAGAGGGTTGTGATAAATGGTTATTCCTCAAATTGGGTTGATGTAAGAAGTAGGGTTCCCCAAGGATTAGCACCACTGTTGTTTTTGAATTTCATAAATGACTTTGATGAAGGGATAGAGGGTGTGATGTCAAAATTTGCAGATGATATAAATATTGGTAGAGTAATTAATGACCGCTGCTTCTTCAGAGTGACCTAGATGGACTTCAGGAATGGTCAGAAAAATGGCAGTTATGTTTTAATCCAGTTTTGCACCTGGGGAACAGTAATCCCAAATTAACTTATACACTTGGCAGAGTTGAACTAAAGCCGGTAGTAGAGGAATTGGACTTTGGTATTACGATACAGTCATACACGAAGCTCTCCGAGCATTTTAGACTGGTTGCAAGGAAGGCCAATGGTGTCCTATCAATGATTTATCGAACAATTGCATGTAGAGATAGGATGTCATAATCCCATTATATAAGGCTATTGTTAGACCACACTTGGAATACTGTGTTCGTATATGGAGACCACATCTAAAGAAAGACATTGTGCTTCTTGAAAGGGTGCAAAGACGGGTAACTCACTTGGTGAGACCGGCAAAAGGGTGTCCATATGAGGAAAGACTTCGAAAATGTGGGTTGCAGAGCTTGGAAACTAAGCACCTTAGATGAAATTTGATTGAGATGTTTAAGGCTCTGAGAGGCATAAGCAAAATGAATGAGGACAAAATTTTCACGGTTATAATTGATTCTAGAACAAGGGGCCATAATTTAAAGTTATAGAGGGGGAATGTTTAGACTGGATTGCAGGAAGTTTTATTTTAGCCAATGAGTTTAAATTACTGAATAATTAGTTGGATAATTGCCTATGAGTGGAGGGAAACACATAGGCTGTCTATTTCCTTTTCTCTTATTATTTTATTTTATTATTTATTTTTTTGTTATTTTTTTCGGCTGGTGCGGCATAAGCCATAGGCTTCCTTGCACCATGTGGCCGTTGCTAATACTATAATACTAACATAGGCATTAATTTTGCATTATCAAAAGGAGTGATTAATTTGAAAAATTAATCCATAGATAATCCTTCTCAAATTATATTTTAACCACTTTTGTTACAATAGCTGTGGTACCACTGTCAGGTTATGACGAGTACAATCATTTGAAAACAAGATGTACAAGGTGGGAGGCCACTATTACCATGTTATTATTGCTCATATTGTTTAATTTCTTTAAATAAATTTTTGATAATATTTAATAATTTCCTATTTCAGATAAAATCTGTGATCAAATAAGTGATGCAATTTTGGATGCACATCTCACTCAAGATCCCAATGCTAAGGTTGCTTGTGGTAAGTTTTCCTTAACTGATTTGTTTGAATAAATTTCCTGAGATTTTTAGTAAATATCTGATTTTAAGCCTTACCTTTTTTTTTTTTTTTAAGATCACCCATGATGGTAGATGACTTTCATCAACCGGCGAAATACCACCACTTTGCTTATTGGAGGCTTGAAGTGGTGAAACCCATGTGTAGTCTCTAGAAAAGTTTCCGGCATCCCCCTCCCCCCACACTTCTCGTTCAACCCATGCACGGTACTAAGTGCTATAGGTTTGATACCTTTCGTGTTTGGGGTTTTCATAAAAAAAAAAAAAAAAAAAAAAAATGATAGTATAGTATGATGGTTTTGCCATTTATAGCAGACTCTCGATTTCCCGGGATTGGATTAACCGGGATACTTCAAAGACTCCAAATTAAGAGAGAGAGAGAGAGAGAGAGAGAGAGAGAGAGAGAGAGAGAGAGAGAGAGAGAGAGAGAGAGAGAACAAATGTTTAGTTTGTTTTAGTGCGTTGCATCGATTGTTGTGGTCCGTCACGCCACAAAAGGACAAATTTTGTTTCGATATTTATGTCAGGGATGTCAATTTTTTTTATAGTAAATATATATATATATATATATATATATATTTTTTTTTTTTTGTTTAGAAATCGTGAAAATGATGGGTGAATGCAAGAGTTGCGCTTTCAGTTAAACAAAGACTTGAAATTATTCAAAAGTGTGAAAACGGTGCATCTGTTAAATCTCTAATGAACCACTATAATGTTGGTGACCAAACCATACGCGACATTGTAAAAAATAAAAGGAGGCATTGTATTGGACACACGAGTAGTATGTGGTAAGTTTTTTATCTATTGCCAATTTTTTATGTAGGTTGCTGAACATTTTATGATACAGTAAGTCCCCGACTTACGCAACTACGGATTTACGTAAATTTGTTTTCACTCAATTTTTTTTTTTTTTTTTTTTAGGATTGTAAAATTTAAAACAACAAGTAATAATAATAATAATAAGCAATCAATAACGACGAACACGGCATGCACAAATTGCACAAGTGAGTTCGGAGTAACAAGCAAAAAAAATAGGAAAAAAAAGAGAAGATTCTTACAATTATTTATGGGTTTTTTTTTTTTTTTTTTTTTTTTATATGACAAGATTTCAGTGAAGGGGACACACACTTCACCATAATAACGTAAAAACCCACAGAATTCCAGCTATTGGTATTATCGCAAATGTAATAAGATCGAGTTTACTACCTGTTTATAATAGATTGCGCTAACAGAAATGCCCAATAAAACGGAAAGTGCAAATTGTTAACCTCCAGAAATTTGTATTAGTAAAATGTGGGCTTGTGCAGGGTGATAATAGTGAGTTTTCACCTTAACCCTGTGAGGTTCTTTACAGAAAATTTCATTTTGACTGTTATCATCGTGCCGATGAGAGAATAAGTGATAGCGCTACTAGTAAATCTACCAACAAAAGGAAAGTGATCGATTTGGATCAGAAAATTACTAATAAGGATGTATGAAAATGATCAAACATTAACAAGTATCACGCTGAATTCAGATTTGTCAATAATAATATAGTAGCAATATGTTACTAGTCATTCCCGAATTGTGTAAAACTTGATGAAGTAAGAAGTCCTGGAACGTATCTCTTACGTATGTCGAGGACTCCTGTATTTTTGAATTAACCGGGAAATTGATTATCCGGGATTTGTTTTTTACCATCTATCCGAAAAAATAGTCTACTGTCCTTTGGAAAAGGCTGGGTTTGAATTACATTGGTGACTGCAAGAATTATTAACCTGACACTAGTGGCTGGCCACCTGACAGGTGTCTGTTGATACTAATATTCCCACATTAACTGTTAATCGGTGATTAAGAATCTGAGATTTTTACTGCAATAATTTCATAAAAAGTGATTTTCTTATGGTTTTCACATAGAAATTGGGTGTGAGAACCCACCAGGTGCCGCTCCACTATCATTCTTGCAATTACTGTATATGGATTTTGCTTCAGAAATGGCATGGTACTGGACAAGTGCTAATGTTGTTGCACTACCAATTTTTTCTACAGATGGGGTTGCTACCATTGCCAGGTTAAAGGTCTAGAGAATTGGAGCTGGATTTACTAATTTCAGGTGGAAGGACTAAGAATTTTCCCCTATTATTCTGGTGTTTTTTCAGTTTGCGAAATATGCCAATTGGATTGTGAGTTATACAGACACTTGAACAGACAAAAATGTACATAGGTGTGGAAGGCAAATGAATTGATGTCCTGGTACCAGTTCTTAAAAAAAAAACCTTCTCGTTACATGTCCATTACTGTCCAAACAATCATTAGATATTCTCTTAAAAATAAATGAGATTAAACTTGAAGTAGAGATCCTAATAAAAATACATTCAAGGGGCCATTTTATTAGATACACTTAATAGCTAGTAGGTCCCTCTTAGTCCACAGAACAGCCTAGGTTCATTATAGTATGGACTCAACAAGATGTTGAAAGAGTGCCGCAGAGATGCTGATCCATCCATCCATTTTAACTCAGCTGCTTTCCAGATTTGTTGTAAATTTTGCTCATATTCATCTATTTCTTAAAAAGGGCAACAAATCCATCCCATCCAATTATTGTCCCATTGCACGTAGCTCTACTCTCATTCCTCAGCTGTAGACTCTGTCAACTGCCAGCTATCTCAAAACCTTCCACCTGATTAATGATCACCAATATGGATCCTGTCAGTGTCAATCTTGGTGATATGTTGGTTTATCAATCTTTGGACAGATTCAATGAAAAAATTTGGTGAAACTCAAGTAGTTGCTGTTGACATTTTTAAGGCTTTTGATAATTTTTGGCATAAAGGTCTAAACAAGCTACATCTTATAGATTGCTGACTTTCTTGCAACTGGGTATCCAGGTTTCTGTCGGTGCTCACTGTGATTGGTAGATATCCAGTTTTTTCACTGCAGCTGAGGGTAGATGGCAGTCTATGTTCTGATTTCTCCACTAATGCTTGCATTCCCTGAAAGATTAGTTTTCTTCCTTTTTATTAAATTGATGACCACCTTCCACCAACTAGAAATCCTATCCATAATTTTGCTATTTGCACACACAATTCCACTTTCCAGTTGGAGAAACCATGCCATGCTCTTCACATATCCAACACCAATTCCTTTAATGCTGATCTCTGGTATTTCCAGATGCAATTTGGCTATAGTAGCCTTTGCACTATTAAATCACCACTCTGGTTCCAAATTCTGGTAATTCTCCAATGGGACAAAGATTCATCATCATCAGCCATTTTCAATCCACTGCAGGATTGAAGGCCTCTCCATCAACTTTCCAGTTCCTTCTGTTTTGTGCAATGGCCATCCATTTGTTACCCACAAACTCATGAATTTCATCTGTCCATCTCCAACGTTGTCTTCCAGGTTTTCTTCTAGCTCCTCTTAGGTACCATTTTAGTTTTGATAAGAATGTCTTTTACTTGAGTTTACTGCCTAATCCATGTGTTTCTCTTCTTATCTAACCTAACAGTCTGATTCTCAATATAATTCGTTCCATTCTTTTGGTGAGTGCCCAAGTTTCACTTCCATAAGTCATGGTGGGTAGTATACATTGGTTCATTATTTTACGTTTCAGACAAATTGGGATATTACTCCTCAGTGTGTGACTATATTTCCTGAATGCTATCCATCCAAAATTTATTCTTCTCTTGACTTCCATCTGTTTATCATTATTACAGCTAATGACTTGTCCCAGATAAGTATATGACTCCATCTTTTCAATTACTGCTCCTGCAATCATAATCCCTTTCTGTGGCATACTTGTTCATCATTACTTTTGTTTTAGCCATATTCATCTTTACACTAAAAAGACATCTGTGGTCAGGAAATATATCCATATTTGATGCCTCCAACTCTGACGAATTATAACTTTATAAACATACAATAAAAATACAATAAATCATACGAATATATTAAAAATAAAAATATTATACATTAAAAGCGTTAAACCTGTACTACTGTAAAACTGAAGCTTTCAGCAGCATCTGCTGCCTTTCTCAACATAAGTAGTGCTGCATTAACAATTTATTATAAAGTACTAAGCCCAGCAGACCCAGGGCATACTATGGTACCTGCACATGCTCCGTTTCCATGTGTTTCATTTCATTCTCATCAACCGAAATTCAAACGATATTCAACTTAGTCCAAAATCCTTACCAACTCTGCATAACCGATTAAGATTTTCCTCTAATTCTTTGGGATCATGGCTTATGAACAAAATGTCATTTGCAAATCGTGAATGGTTTAGGTACTCCCCATTTACATTGACTCCTTTCTGCAACCAGTCTAATCTTCTGAATGCTTCCTCAAGGGCAGCAGTAAACAATTTTGGAGATATTGTGTCTCCTTGTCGAACTCCTTTCCCAATTTTAAACTTGCTACTGTCTGTCTAGTCTAATAAAAGAAGTAGCATTCTCATATATTTTCTTCAAAATCATAATGTGTGGTGTATCTATGCCTTGTCTTTCCAGTGCCCAAAGCATTGCCTTATGCTGTATGGAGTCAAATGCCTTTTCATAATCCACAAATGCCAGGCATAATGGTGTTTTATATTCATTTGCTTTCTCCATTAGCTGTGATATTACATGAAGGTGATCCATAGTTGAGAATCCTGTTTTGAAGCCAGCTTGCTCTTTCGGTTGATTCTCATCAAGTATTCTTTCTAATCTGTTAGTAATGACCCTTGTAAACAACTTTTAGATGTGGGATAACAAGCTAATTGGTCTATAATTTCCAATTTCTGATTTATCTCCTTTCTTATGCAGCAGAACTATCATTGCATTATTCCACTCCTTAGGCATTTTCTGAAGAGTCTTGCCCAATTTTAACAACTCTACAGTAACTTTAACTTCCCCCGGGGCTTTCTGATTCTTCATTTTCTTCAACGCATGTTCTACCTCATCAGGAAGGATATCGGGTATGTAGTATGTGTTACTAATTTGCGATCCATCTTCCCCACTGCTGGCATCATCCCCTCGCTCCTTGTATAATTTTCTATAGTAGTCTTCTGCTATTTGAATTATGCCTTCTCTGCTGTTTATAAGTACACCATTGCTGTTCTTCAGTTTCAGTATTATTTGTCTTTCTGCTGATTTAAGTCTTTTGTTTCCCCTTAATGCTTGTTTCACTTTTCTTGTGTTAAATCTTCTTATGTCCTCTCTGAGTCTCTTTCTAATGGCTTTGCATAACTCAGTATACTCAATTTTCTCCTTATCAGTGTTTATCTTGCTCTTCATTTGCCGTCTTTGGTTCGTCATGACAAGTGTTTCTCGACTAATTTTTTCTTCTTTCGATTTATTTTTACCTATAGGTTTCTTGGGCTTTATCACCTTCAGAAAGTTGTAATATTCCTTGTCGATATCTTGGTCCTGAGCAGTCTGCAGAAGCTCAAACTTGTTCTTAAGTTCCACATATTGCTTTTTCTCCTCTTCTGTTATCACAAAGACCTTCATATTATTTACTCGAGTCAGTTTTTTTCCTTTCTTTTCTTACATCTATATCAAGTGTGCATCTTACCATTCTGTGATCATACTGTAGATTTTAGTGTTTTGCACCAACCTTACGTAAAAATAAAAACACAAAGGAAACTGGACTTGTAATAACTGTGTTTATAATAAATTATAATAACCTGTATTTACATTAAATTTAACTTTACGATAAACTATACATATAAAATATTAAAATCTGCTACATTAAGAACAATAAAATGCATTAAAATATACTAAGTTAAAAGCGATAAAAAACCATAGCTTTTAAAGGCTCCAGCCTTCTTCAGCGGTATTTTCTTATTCTGCAGTACATCTTTAAATATCAGCAGGTTCATGGTACTCATCACGTGTTTCATTCTCACGCATTCCGTTCTCTTGCGTTGTGGAACCGGAAGTGGCTCGAGCGGGAGTCATACGGAACCGTTCATCCCTTCTGAGGATAGTGGCCTCAAAGAGGGGATGAATCCGCGTACCTCTATCTCTATTAATGTTGATTGTAGAACAGATCCGCAAACTCTCGAGCCACTTACGGTCCCAGAACTTATGCGCCCGATCGGTGATGATAGCATCGTCCGGGGAGATCTGGTGCTGCTTCTCCCAAAAATGTTCGGCCACGGCGGATTTGCCATACTCCGCATTTCTTATTGCCTTAGTGTGTTCCCCCAGACGATCTTTGAGACGGCGTTTTGTTTCCCCTACATAACATTCCCCACAATCCGGGCATCTAATGCTATATACGACCCCACTTGTGTTCTCTTTTTGAATGGGGTCCTTAACCTGAGACACGATTGTGTGCAGCCTCCGCCCCGGAAGCTGCACACAACGTGTCTGGTACTTTCTTAGTATTCTAGCTATATGATCAGTCAGACCCGGATAATAGGGAATGTATGCAGTGGATGTTGGTGTAAAAGACTCGCCTCTCCTCTGATTTCCTTTAACATATTTATCTATAATCCTCTGGGGGTAACCACATTTTGCAAGATCCGTCGTGACCCGTTCATACTCTAACTTCCTATCATCGGAGGTACTACAATGTGATTTTGCTCTATCAACTAATGTTCTTATCACACTGTTCCTATGATGGTTGGTCTGAGCTGAACTGTAGTGCGAATACTGCCCTTTACACATGGATTTCCTGTATACCTTAGTCTTTAGCTGTCGGTCTTCCCTACAGACCAACACATCTAGGAACGGCAAAACTCCTCCTTCTTCTGCCTCCGATGTAAATTGTATGAATGGGGAGAAGCCATTTAAGATGTTCAACACCTGATCTTCACTCCCCTTCCGAATGATAGAAAACGTATCATCTACGTACCTTTTCCAGGGGTGCATAGGGAGAACACTACCATTAAATATTCTGGCCTCAAGCTCCTCCATAGCTAAATTAGCTACAATTGCGCTAATGGGGGAGCCCATGGCTGTACCATTAACCTGCTTATACATAGTATTGTCAAACACCATAGTGGTGCTTGAGAGGCATAACTATTCCTTTCCCAATATCCTCTAGCTCTAGTTGTGTTCTAGTATTTAGGGTGGTGTCCCTCCGTAATGCCATGTGTGCACACCACACCACATGGTCAATCGGAATACATGTAAATAGCGATTTCACGTCGAAAGATATCATGATTTCATTCTCTTCTATGCGTTGGCTTCTAATAAAATGCACAAAATCTTTACTATCTTTAATACTATATTCAGAAAGACCGACAGCTAAAGACTAAGGTATACAGGAAATCCATGTGTAAAGGGCAGTATTCGCACTACAGTTCAGCTCAGACCAACCATCATAGGAACAGTGTGATAAGAACATTAGTTGATAGAGCAAAATCACATTGTAGTACCTCCGATGATAGGAAGTTAGAGTATGAACGGGTCACGACGGATCTTGCAAAATGTGGTTACCCCCAGAGGATTATAGATAAATATGTTAAAGGAAATCAGAGGAGAGGCGAGTCTTTTACACCAACATCCACTGCATACATTCCCTATTATCCGGGTCTGACTGATCATATAGCTAGAATACTAAGAAAGTACCAGACACGTTGTGTGCAGCTTCCGGGGCGGAGGCTGCACACAATCGTGTCTCAGGTTAAGGACCCCATTCAAAAAGAGAACACAAGTGGGGTCGTATATAGCATTAGATGCCCGGATTGTGGGGAATGTTATGTAGGGGAAACAAAACGCCGTCTCAAAGATCGTCTGGGAGAACACACTAAGGCAATAAGAAATGCGGAGTATGGCAAATCCGCCGTGGCCGAACATTTTTGGGAGAAGCAGCACCAGATCTCCCCGGACGATGCTATCATCACCGATCGGGCGCATAAGTTCTGGGACCGTAAGTGGCTCGAGAGTTTGCGGATCTGTTCTACAATCAACATTAATAGAGATAGAGGTACGCGGATTCATCCCCTCTTTGAGGCCACTATCCTCAGAAGGGATGAACGGTTCCGTATGACTCCCGCTCGAGCCACTTCCGGTTCCACAACGCAAGAGAACGGAATGCGTGAGAATGAAACACGTGATGAGTACCATGAACCTGCTGATATTTAAAGATGTACTGCAGAATAAGAAAATACCGCTGAAGAAGGCTGGAGCCTTTGAAAGCTATGGTTTTTTTATCGCTTTTAACTTAGTATATTTTATTGCATTTTATTGTTCTTAATGTAGCAGATTTTAATATTTTATATGTATAGTTTATCGTAAAGTTAAATTTATTGTAAATACAGGTTATTATAATTTATTATAAACACAGTTATTAAAAGTCCAGTTTCCTTTATGTTTTTATTTTTACGTAAGGTTGGTGCAAAACACTAAAATCTACAGTATGAATATACCCAACCTCAGAGGCCTGTTTGAAGAATCATTCTGTGATCACTTCCAACTTTTACCTTGTTCAGGATGGTAACATCATTCATGATATTACCATTTGATGCAAGAAAGCAAGCTTATGCAGCATCAGCCAAAAAAAAAAAAAAAAAAAAACCACTTCCATTTCATCCCTCTGTTCGATCGAAATATCTGTCCAGCTGAGCCTTAAACTTGTTTAGGCTATCAACTTCCACGACAAGGGATGGAAGACTGTTCCACCAACCAATCACCCTCTGGTTAATGCAAATTTCCACATGTCTATCCTACATCTGTCTTTCCTCAATTTGAATTTATGCCCTCTCAGGTGATTATTCTGAGCAAGAGGAAGAATCCCATCAGCATTGAGCATGCTCAAACCATTCAAGGCCCTATACATCTCTATCAGATCACCTCGCTGGTGCCTAGTCTCCAGACACTGTAATTTGCAAAACTTAAGCTCTTTCTTCGTAAGAGCACCCCTTTGTTCCATTAACTAATCTTGTTGCCCTTCTCTGTACCCATTCCAGCAGCTCTACATCCTTCTTGAAATGAGGCCTCCAGACCTGTATGCAGTACTCAAAGAGTGGCCTGACCATTGTTTATACAAGGGAATAGTCGCCTCCTTATTCCTGCTAGAAAAATTCCTGTATATCATTGACAATACACCATGAGCTACTCTTGCAGCACGTCTGCACTGCTCAGAGAACTTCATATCTGCCTGCACAACCACCCCCCAGGTCCCTTTCATTCTCTACCACTATCAGTGTAGTACCACAGAGTTGATACGTTGCTCTGGGTTGCTGTTTCCCATATGTAGTACTTTACATTTGTCAATGTTAAACTTCATTTGTATCCTCTCAGCCCATCTGCTCAACCTTTCCAGATCCTGTTGCAGCAGCATAGTGTTAGTAGTGTCCTTGACAACCCTGCCAACCTTTGTATCATCTGCAAACTTGGACATTAAGCTTGATATACCATCATCAATATCATTTATAAATACAGAAAACAATAATGGACCCTGAGGGACTCCACTAATAACATTAGTCCACGATGAGCAGTGTCCATTGATTACCACTCTGTCTTCTCCCCCTCAACCACCCCCTTTATCCATAGCTGCAATTTGCCTCCAATGCCACACTGCTCAAATTTGTGCAGCAGCCTTCCATGTGCAACAGTATCAAAAGCCTTTCTAAGATCCAAGTACAGTCAGTCCTCGTATAACACGTGTTTACATTACACGAATTCGATCATACACGATTTATAAATAGGGGAACGATATGTTATGTAACACGAACCAAATTCACTTATGCACGATTCGCCTTTGTGTTTACAAGAAATGGCAGTCGAACGCAGAATCACCCCAACCGAACGCAACACGATAGGAATGAAGAGAAGATTCTGAAAATGTATTTGTTTTTTATATCAGTGAAGGACGAACACATTTCAACATAATGCAAAAACCAAGACAATTCCAGATATTGGTATAATCGCAAATGCAATTAGATCGAGTTTACTACTAGTTTATAACAGATTCCACTAGCAGAAACGCAACTGGAAATTGTTTTTATTGTTTTATGGTAGTAACCCCTAGAAATGTGCTTTAGTAAAATGTGAGGTGTTAATAGTGTATCTCTGCTTTTACGGTGTTGTTTATTCAGTTGCTACACACGCGCAGCTTTGTTTATGTGTATCAAGCGTGCCTCCTCGTTTTGTAATTGTGCTTTGTTCCCTAAAAATGAGTAAAATACTTAATTAAAAGGTGTGAAAAGGAAGCGTCCTGGTGAAGACGCTGCAGATTCAGAGAGAAAAAGGAAAGCAATATCGATAAACAGAGGCAGACTGAGTCAAAAATTCTTAACCGGGAAAATTTATAGTGGCCTCATACTAGCGTTTATGGCCAAAATCACACCGGCCTCCGGCCAACCAGGGTTTTCCCGGTAAGTTTTATGGCCAGTCCACCTCTGTCAATAGAGAAAAAATATGAAATTGTGAAATGCTTTGAGTGAAATGAAAGATCATGTGATATTGCATGTGCTACAGACCTAAATGAGGCAACGCTGAGAATTACAAAGAATGCAGAGAAAATAAAAACAACTTTCATAGCAGGAACAACTCAAAGTGTAATTAAAATCCATTAGATTAAGACACAAGAATTGGAAGAGATGGAAGGGCTGTCATTTGTTTGGATAGAAAATCAAACAAAAAACAAGTTTGCTTACGAGAGAAGCAAAAGCATTAGCAATATTTTATTACGTAATAGTCGTAATAAAATATGTAAGTATTTTATTACGATTATTTATTGTGTTTGGTAATGTTTTGGTTAAAAATGTGTGTTCAATCTTGGGTGGTCGGCACCTAACCCTATTTTTCCCATAGGGCCTGTTGTTCATATTGCACGAGGGTTTCTAGGAACACAACTATCGTGCTATACGAGGGCTGACTGTATATAATATCAAAGTTATTCCCTGCATCCAGTTCTTTTGTAACTGCATCATAGTATCCAATCAAATTGGTCAGGCAAGACTTCCGCTTAACAAAACCATGCTGTGTCTGAGCTATAACTGAAGTCTTGTCTAGATGATCCTGCAGTGCTTCTTTAACCAGTGCCTCCATTAATTTTCCTGGAAGAGAAGTTAAACTCACAGGTCTTTAATTACTTGTGTCAGCCTTTGATCCTCATTTGTGAATTGGGGTCACATTTACACATCTCCAGTCTGTGGGTACCTCCCCTGAGTCCAAGGAAGCTCTCATAATTATGGCTAAGGATTTGCTTACTTCCTTTGCTGCCTCCTTTAATATAACTGGATAGATCCCATCCACCCCAGGTGCCTTTCTTGTGTTTATCTTCAACAATTTCTCCTCCACTTTACTCTCAGTTATTACAAGATTCTCAGGCTTACTACCAGAGTTGAATACACCTCTGGCATTCCCCTCGCTGAATAACTTCTCATGTGTGAATGTCGATGCAAAATATTCTTCTCAGGTTCTGCAAAATATTTTTCAAAAGATTCTGCTCAGGTAGCTAACAAACTAAATATTCATTTAGTTTGTTAGCTACCTGAGCAGAATCATCAACACTTGACCCATCGATATCAAGTGGACCAATCTGATTCATCCCCTTCATTCTAGAGTTTACATAAGTAAAGAACTCTTTGCTGTTTTTTTTTGCATCCCTTGCCAAAGATTTCTCGTAATCTGCTTTCGTCTGCCTAACCTCCTTTGTAACTTGGTTACAGATCAACTTGTATCTATCATAGGCTTCTGTGTCACGTGTTAATTTGTATGTATCCCATGCATTTTTCTTCTCTGCCATGTGTCTCGTTAGTTCATCTGACATCCATTGAGGTTTAAACCTTGAACAATATTTCTTAGTTGGTATGTAAAGCCTAGTAGCTTCCAAGATAAGTTCTTTGAATGCTTCCCATTTTGAATTTGCTGTTGGTAACATCATCAGTTGGTGCCACTGTATAGAATTTAAATACTGTCTCAGTCCATCGTAGTCACCTTTACGAAAGCAATAACCCTTCCCTTTACCCCTATTGGTAGTTACCTCTTTGAGTAAATCCCACTTCAGCACCATGTGATCACTGCCACCTTGCGGTTCATTTATCTGCAGATTCTTAATGCATGAATAATCACTACTGATAATCAAATCAAGAGTATTACTCCCTCTAGTTGCCTCCCGAATATGCTGATGTAGAAAACAATCATCCAATAAATCCACAAAAGCCTTGCTAGTGTGTGAGTGACCAACCCCCAAATTCCAGTCAATATCTGGGAAATTAAAATCCCCCATTATAAGACTCTGATTTACTGGCCCACTCTATTTCCCTGTACAGTTTCTTATTATACTCATCAGAGTCATTAGGCCTATAGCACATTCCTACTCAATTTTGATCTCCCAATGCTTATGTCACACCAAACTGACTCGACACTGCACTGTCCAGCGATGTCGACTGGCTTCACTTCCTTGGATTTTATGTTTCTTAACTAATAGCGTAACCCCTCCTCCCTTCCTATTCTGTCTATCCTTTCTGTAAACGTTGTACTCTCCAAATTCCAGTTCTGCATTCCTTGTATCTGTGTTACACCACGTCTCTGATATCCTCTGTTAGTGAGGGTGAAGTAGATTTCATTAGTTGTTAATCCATTTGGGCTCTTCCACTTTCTGTTCACCCTTTTCTTGAAAAAAGTGTTCATTACTGACAATCCTCACAATTTTGCAAATTCCACAAGTCTTTCATTTCTTTCACCTTTCCAAAATTTCTTATAGTTCCCCTTTCTGCACTGTTTTGTCTCTTTCTAACCTTAGCATTGAAGTCCCCCTTAATGATAGTGTAGTGAGTTTTCTGCTTATCTAGAAGACTCAATTTTGGTGTACATTTCTTCAACCTCTTCATCATCATGGCTCGGTGTTGGTACATAAATCATTATAACCTTTAGCTTGTACCTCTTAGAAATCATGAGTAGAAGTCTTGACACCCTTGGTGATGTACTTCACCAAGTACAACAACATTCCAAATATAAAAACAGATATATAAAAACAACATTCCAAAATGTTGTTTTTTTTATCTTTATAGACCAGAAAGCCAACTCCACCTTCACTTCTTCCACTGTTTCCATTGGTGTATAGCAGATTTCCGCTTGATAAACTTATAAGTGATTCATTTCTTCTTCTAGTTTCAGCCAAATCCAATATTATTCCAATGATATTCCAATTCACATTTTCTAATTCCTTTTTCAGCTCTAATATCCTGTCTTCACAGATTAGCAGTCTTACGTTGTAACAGGCCAAGTTCAATTTCTGTGCATGGCAGCCTGGTTGTACCCAGAGATTCTTAGCACACTCTGCTTCCATTCTGATCCTCTCGCTGCTGTAAGAGGGAGAGTGAAAGCCACTGGTGACTGAGGGCCATTTGTTTCATCGTGCTATCATGTGCTGGAGGGTTTGGTCTTTTCCTCTTGAAGGGACAAAGATTACTTAATACAATCCTAGAACTCAGTCTTAAAGCTTGTGGTCCTTAAGGCTGTCACACACATTCTTTTAGGTATGAAAAGCTGGGGCCTGGACTCTATAAAGTGCTGATGGAACTGATATTCGAGTGACACTTGAGTTAAGTGGACTGAATTTCAGTGAAGTCCTGTAGTTCTGCGACAACAAAATCATCTACTTGCACCATCATGATGGTGGGACTGTTAGTAACCCTGGGTATAACCCATCTGCAAGTTCTGAAATATGGCACTATTATATTGGAAGTGACCACCCCTATGTGAACCAAAGTAATCAGGGGTATAAAGGTGTGGCATCTGCACCACTCAGGAATGCTGCACTTCTGTGGTACCAGGTAATACTAAGTGTTAGATGACTCATCCATTGCAATGCCATCACTTTGCTATTAGAGGCTTGAAGTAATTAAATCCATGTTGTCTTTAGTGAAAAGCTCTGGCATCCACCCCATCTCTTCCATCATGCAGTATGATTGATGTCTTTTGGGGTTGTGATTGGCATCATGGTGAGATCTAATCTTTCTTACATTTTGAGGGTACAGTACTTTTTTTTTTTTTTTTGATTTGGTAGTTGTTGGCGCATTGGCTTCTGTGGCCATATTGCACCTCCCAAGGTTTTTGCAGTACTTTGATCCAAGCCCGAGGCGGGAATCGAACCCGCGACCTTTGGGTTGCCGGGGGTACAGTACTAAAACGGTGTTTGTAGGCTGGCCACTAGATAGTCTACTGAACCGAACCTATTTATCACTCTCTAGGAGGCATTTGGATCAGCTAGTGTGAAATTCTGCTGCCTGTACTCTGCCAGATAGTGACTGGAAGGAGTTTGAGTAGTCTGTGTGCAGGGGGGGGGGGGATTGTTGAGGCCACATTATGTCAAGGAACTGATTACATTCTTGTCGTATACCATATCCAAAAATTTCATTACCTCATACAACACATTTTGCCACCTTTTCTTACTCTTGAGTAGTCAAACACAAATGGTCAAATTAATAGAACAAAATTATGCAAAGAGATCTAACCTCCCAAACACTTCTCATTTATTTCACAAATATACATGTCTCAGTTCTCATTTCACTGATGTCCATTTCCACTTAGTTTGCCAAGCCCCACTTTCTTTTTCTGACAGAATCGTAATTATCAGTTGATTGGCTGCTCATCTCAATTATCCTCATTATTCGCACAATTCCGTAAGCTTCAAAGTTATTTGTGAATATGTCCACTCTGTGATTAAGGCCCTGTCAGAGACTTCGTAATTCAATTTCCTCTTTTCAACCTTTTTATTATTATTATTATTATTAGCCATATGGTGCAAGGAAGCCTGAGGCTTATGCTGCACCAGGCAAAAAAAAAAAAAAAAAAAACTGAATTACTGAGAGGGAGGGAGAGGGGGGAATCACCAAGAAAGAGAAGAATGATGACATCCAGCTCAGGACCCTGGGTGTGCCAAGCCAGATGTGAGCCCCCAGGGGTGTTCTCTGGCTTAAATCTCTCTACCCCATTCTGTCAAATTTAACTTTTTCCTCTATTGATCTCCCAATTCCAAGAATCACTTGGAACTCTTTGAAGCTCTACTTTCTCCAGTTCAAATTTCCTAACAGTGGGGTAATTTTTCTTGGGGATTTTAATGTTCACAACTGCAGCTTCAATGGTCTTATGGACCCAGCTAGTAGAGATGCTGAGACCTTTGTAATTACTAATGACCTCGCACAGATTGTTTATTTGCCTACCAGAATACCAGACAATCTTTTTCTTACAAACAGCCCTTCCGCTTACATAGTCCAAGTGAGTGACTTGGTGATGGAGCCTTTCTTGGCCATTCTCAACTTCATATTGTTTGGCATTACAAGGTTGCAAAATGGGATGATCTGCAAGATTTCTTTTCCTTGGTTTGATTACTGTTTTAAATATTCTGATGTCAATATTTGTTCAGATTGGGTTGGTGAAATTATACTTGTAAGGATGAAATCCTTTATTTCACACTCATCCTTAAAATCTCATCTTTTTCTAAACCTTGGTTTTCTAGTAAATGTGCTAGAGCTGTTCAAGATAAGAATGTTTCTATTGCAATTGGCTCATATTGAAATATCTAGCTTCATTTTCTGCATATACCAAAGCTGTAGAATAGATGTGCGGAAATTTGCCTTTAGCCAGCAGGTGGTTAATTGGTAGGACAAACTTCCATCAGTCGTGGAAATTGATAGCTTAGAGCAGTGGTGGCCAACCTTTTACGTACCATGCGCCAATTTTTTCACATAAGAGTTCAGATGCGCCATACAACTCAAGCACCTTTTCTACCTTCTTATGTTCATGGTTGGGGTTGGAAAATAGGGATAGGGGTAGGATCTTCTTCGCTTAAGGGAGGAAAAAGAATAACTCAAACACGCAACTAAATTAAATAATGTACGCCAGTTCAAAAGACACATGTTTATTGGGGCACCAATCTACAATAGTGAGAGATGATCTCTTGGACGAGAGGGCGACTGCTGTCGTTGAACCCGCTGATGGTGCTACAGCTGCCGGAGAGTCTCGTTTGGTGAAGATAGCTCTGTACCACAGTTGTTGGATGTGATGAGAGAGAGAGAGAGAGAGAGAGAGAGAGAGAGAGAGAGAGAGAGAGAGAGAGAGAGAGAGAGCTCTGAGCGAGATGGAGCACAGAGAGCGAGATCAGGTTGGAACTTGGAGTCGTCTGTTCTCTCTGCTTGCTAGAAGGAGTCCAGGCATATCCTTAATAACCTTTTTAATAAAAGTATGTTTATGAACATAATTAACATTTTTAAATGATTTAATTATTGTATATAAAGCAATTTCTATTACAGCACATAAACATTACTTATCATTAATGAGACTTTTGAGCCTGTTTGGATTTTGCCAGTCTTTCAATGTTTGGTGTTAGATTTGTTACTGAGAGCAGCAGAGAATTCTTCAAATTTGAATCAGTCATTCGCGACCTCATTTTGCTTTTGATGGATGAAAATCCATCAAAATCAAAAAAGCATTTTCATGGATGAAAATGCTTGTTCACATCTGTATATCGTTCTGAAACGACATATATAATTTTTTGCAAATTTTCTTAGTTCTGGGAAATGTTCACAGGGTAATGAACGCTAGAAATTAATCATGTCAGAAGCATTTTGATCTGAAAAAAGCTCATCAAATTTCATTTTAATAATGAATTTGTTTTTAAATCAATAAGTTCCTTTTGTATATTACTAGGCATCTCAATTATGTTTTGTTTACTAAGTAAAAATGGGTTTATTAATTTTTTCAAGATATTTGGTCCAATTGCTATCATCCACAGCACATTCATTCTGCTCTTTCAAGTAACTTTCAAATTGACTTAAATCCTGATTTTCTAACTTAGAGATGAACAGTTTTAATTTAATTTTAAATGAATTGATGCTACTTACTAAGCTAGGAAATAATTTATTCATGCCTTGTAGTTTAGAATTTAGATCATTGAGATGACTAGTAACATCAACTAAAAATGCCAAATCAAATAGCCAGTTGTTATCTAATAATAAGGTTCTTTCATCAGGTAGTTCATTTTCCTGTTCTAAAAAATTATAAACAGCATTTTTCAATTTCCAAAATCTACTCAGAACCTGTCCTCCAGAAAGCCAGCACACCTCACAATGAAGGACAAGTTCACCATATTCCAAATCTAACAACTCACAATATTCTCTGAATTCTCGTCTGTTTAATGCTCTTTCTCTAATTTTATTCACAAATTTCACAACTGCTAACATAACATGCTGCATATTTAAAGTTTTTCCACACAGTGCCTCTTGGTGTATAATGCAGTGATATTTTAGTACAGGACGATATAAAAAATTTTCAAGCAAAGTTGTAGTGCCATTGGCTTTACCTATCATTGATGGCGCTCCGTCAGTACACACACTGATGAGTTTACTATAATCTAATTTTAGATTTTCTAGGCATGATTTTACTTTTTCAAATATGTCTGATCCTCTTGTTTTACCAGGCAATGACTCCAGACTGGCAAGTTCTTCAAAGACATTAAAATTATCATCAATTCCTCTTATAAAAATGCTTAACTGGGCTACATCACATATGTCCGTTGATTCATCCAAAGCTAGAGAAACGAAAGTACAAGAATGGACAAGATCTTCCAGTTGCTGAGATACATCCTGAGAGAGTTCCTCAATACGTCTCGTAACTGTCTGCCTTCATATAGCAATTTCGTCTGTTTTCCTTTCAATACCTTTATTACCAAGATGGCGTGCAAATATTTGGAGACAAGGCTTAACAATTTCTTCCCCGTCAGAAAAATGTTTCTTTTTTTTCGCCAGTACTAAAGCAATTTCATAGGACGCTTCTATCATTGCCAAGTCTTCACAACTTACTTTAGCAAATATATTTTGTCTTTTTCTGATATCTTCCTTTTTCTTAGTCACATATTCTTTTCGTAGCTCAGACCCAAGAACGAGCTTCATTTTTCCTTCTATGTTAGTCTGATGCTGTGATTTATATTGTCTATTAAGATCATGTCTTTTATTATGTGAAAGAATATTTGCACAAACAATGCAAAACTGTTTTCCTGATGAACTTGCTATAAATAACAACTCATTTTCCCACTGTTCATTAAATTCATGTTTAATATCACTTTCTGCTTTTCTTTTGCTCATTTTCTTTTGCACTGTGGTGGATAGAAGGAATAAAAAAAAAAAAAAGTACAAAATTCTTGAAGTCTAAATGTTGAAAAAGAAAAAACAGATCACAAGTATGTACGTCGTATCACACAGAATATCAATTGTAAACTGTCGAAAATTTTTGAACTGATGAGCAGGTGCGACCTGGGGGGGGGAGCTCCCTCCTACTATTTCTTGAGTTGGCAAAATGCGATTGATGGAAATTTCTCGTAGATGAAAATACCTCAAATTTATCATTTCGCTGTTTCCTTTTAACTTGAAAGACTTCCGACAAAGGATCTATTTGTATATTCTCAGTCCCCTGAAAAAGTCACGTATTGCATTTATTTTCCCACTTGTGCATAGAGTCGGGTGCCGGAGGCAACGGCCGTACAAAAGAATGGATGACTAGGTGCTCGATATATTTTCATAGCCATAGATCACTTACGGTCAAAATTCAGAAATACGTTTTTTTGGAGACTATTTAATTTATTTCTTTTGCTAAATTGAGGGAATTGACACGTTTATGTGCGTGTAAGTGGAAAGAAGCTGGTGAGTGTCTTAAGCCATATGCGGAAGGATCTGAAATGAAAGGAAATAAAACCAAAGAATCGGCAATATGAGCTTTGGGTACTTGAGAAATTTTATGATGAAATGTGCCACTTGTAATCTTCCAAAGCACCACGTTTGGTGCATGCACCATAGGTTGGCCACCCCTGCCTTAGAGGGGGAACTGGACAAACATTTAGATGGAATGGATGTGTGAAATTAGGTTTTTTTTTTTTTTTGGATGATGCTACATAGGCTCATACGCTTGCTTTCTTGCATCATATGCCTTCATTACTACTACTGCTATTTGAAGGAGTAGTGTTTTAGAAGGGGTTTTGATAAACTAACTGAGCATATTGTACATGTGCCTTGAGTGACCAGGGTTCAAGCCCGTGACTGCTGAATACGGTGCTGTTTCTTGTATTCTGTCTATCTTGTGAACTCCTGACTGTTTGGTCGTCCCGGAGTATAAACAGAAATTTTAATTTTAATTTTTTTTTTATATATTAATGGCAAGTAATGATAAATTGGGGGGAGGAAAGAAAAATGTCAAACTAAGGTTACTGTTACTGGGAGCAATGATTTGATTTGCAGATCATGTTTCCATAAGGTGTATCCCTTGAAGGAGTCTTGCAATATTAATGACTACCATCAATTGTTATTGATGCTGGTGGTAAAGGTAAAGTGCAGCCATTACCAATGCACTGCAGGATGGAAGCCTCCTCAATGATTCGTGTTGAGGGAAATGGACTATAAAGAGTGAAAGTGAGTGGACATGAACTGTTAGGAGAGACACTTGTCAAAGGGAACTACATAAATGGCGAACCTAGTGCTTGAAGCAAGGAATATTGTTCTTGGTCCAGACATATTAGAGAATGTTTCAAGATTGTAAACAGATTGATTTGAGGTGCTTTGTGGATTGTACAAGTTTCAAATAGACTTAAGGTGTGCCTTTGGCATTAATAATCTTATCTTTGGAAGTAGATCAGGATGAATTACATGGTTTTTATGGAGGAAAGAGCTGTAATGATTTGATTGCAGATCATGTTTCCATAAGGTGTATCCCTTGAAGGAGTCTTGCAATATTAATGACTACCATCAATTGTTATTGATTCTGGTGGTAAAGGTAAAGTGCAGCCATTACCAATCCACTACAGGATGGAAGCCTCCTCAATGATTCGTGTTGAGGGAAATGGACTATAATCTACCACGCTGGCCCCAGTGCGGGTTGGCAGATCAACCGTATTTAGCAATCAGGGGCTTGAACCCTGGTCTACTCAAAAAAAAAAAAAAAAAAAAAGCATGTGCGACTACTCCTAGTCCTGCCCACTCGGCTACGGGTCTGTTCTGGCTGATGCTGGTGGCTGTCCTAAAACTAATGACAATCAAAGTAATAATGGAAATGGTGATTGTGCTGATACAGTGATAGGAAGTGAAGGTTCTGCATATTTGGATGCAACACATGACGAATCCACTGACAAAGATTGTGTGGCACGGTTTATGTGAACACCCGTCCACACAAACTATGGGTTGTTAGGGTTTAATATGAGGGATCTATAGTAGAGAATACTAAGAGGTCAGTGTCTCTCAGTTTCTGTGACTGATACATCTCTAGGATACAGTGGTAACTCTTCTGATAAGAAGAAAGGCCAGTCCTTGCAAGGAATGAAAAATGCAGTTACAAAGCAGCATCTCAACATTTCAGATGTTACAGTGGATGCAGGGGATAGGTTATGATGCAGTACTGGTGCTCAAGAGTGAAACTCAATTGATTCAAAACCCCTGAATAATATCCCACCGAACCAACTATTGCATACTTTACATGCTGATATGACTGGTATCTTGAACTGTATTAGCTCAAAGAACAGTACTTATACTTTAGCCGTTATTTAGGGTAGATAGGACTTACTGATGAGCTTTTCATCCTGACTTCCCTTTGGGGGTGGAACTCTGTGGAAGAAAATATTAAGAATGTTGAGAATGAGCTGCCTTGTGAAAAAGACAACTGCATAATCACAACTTGGGCAAAGTGATTGAAAAGATTTCTGAGACCCTTGTGGGAGGGTTGTTGTTGAGAGAGAGATGTAATAGTACAGTTGGTCGAGAAGGGTTAAAAGGTCAAGTAAGGGACAGTTCTTTGGGGAAGAGACAATTCCAGAGTTTTTCTTTCTCCTCTTCGATAGTTTGTACATTCTTTAGATTGTTTTAAATATTCTGATGTCAGTATTTGTTCAGATTGGGTTGGTGAAATTATGCTTGTAGGGATGAAATCCTTTATTCCGCACTCACCCTTAAAATCTCTCTCTTTTTTCTAAACCATGGTTTTCTAATTAATGTGCTATGGCTGTTCAAGATAAGAATGTTTCTATTACAATTGGCTCATATTGAAATCTCCAGCTTCATTTTCTGTCTATACCAAAATATATCTCTTTTCTGCATATATCTGTCTAAATTAGATTTCAGGCAAAGAGTAAAAAACTTGCTTCTTGTACAAACAGTAGTTAAGCATTCTGGTCCCTTGCAGAAGGTGTCTTCTCATCTGTACTCCCATCCAGAGTGGGAACGAGGTTAGCTTGGTGCAGGCGAATTTTTTACGGCTTCAGCTAATAGAGAAGTCTTTCTTAAATTTTTACCATTTTATTGAATAATTGGCATACTAATTGATTTTCTAGAAGTAGCTTTATAAAATTCTAGTTACGCTACTTAGTTTATCTTGAACTTAGATAGAGATTTTGTGGATTATTACTTAATATTGGTGAAACTTATACCATTTGAAACTTCCCGCCATTGTGTAGTATCGATACAGAATAGCATTACATTACAAGCATTACAAGCATTACAAGGGGCTTAGAGGGGAACAGGGATCAGACACTCAGCCTAAAACACTGATGGATCCAATATCTCTCTATTACAGAAGATTTAGGAGAAGTCCGGTTGGCCTGCCTCCCTAAAATCCACTCATGCACACCTTCTCGATGGTAAGCCCTGTTACGTCACTTAGGTGGCAACGAACGTGTAGAGTGGTCTCTTCAAGACGCCTGGTCAGCGTGAAGAGGAAAAGACCAAACCCTCCAGCAATGAGAGCACAACAATACAAATGGCCCTCAGTCCCCAGCAGCTTTCACTCTCCCTCTTACGGCAGCGAGAGGATCAGAGTGGAAGCAGAGGGTGCTAAGAATCTCTGGGTACGACCAGGCTGCCATGCACGGAAATTGAACTTGGCCTGTTATAACGTACGATCACTCATCGGTGAAGACAGGATATTAGAGCTGGAAAAGGAATTGGAATATCATCAGTTTGGCTGAAACAAGAAGAAGAAATGAATCACTTATAAGTTTATCAAGTGGAAATCTGCTGTACACCAATGGAAACAGTGAAAGGAGTGAAGGTGGAGTTGGGTTTCTGGTCCATAAAGATTTTAAAAACAACATTTTGGAATTCAAAAGTACATCACCAAGGGTGTCAAGACTAATACTCAAGATTTCTAAGAGGTACAAGCTAAAGATTATAATGATTTATGCACCAACATCGAGCCATGATGATGAAGTTGTTGAAGAAATGTACACTGAAATTGATAGTCTTCTAGATGAGCAGAAAACCCACTACACTATTATTATGGGGGACTTCAATGCTAAGGTTGGAAAAAGGCAAAACAGCGCAGAAAGAGGAACTATAGGAAATTTTGGAATTGGTGAAAGAAATAAAAGAGGTGAAAGACTTGTGGAATTTGCAGAATCTCAAGGAATGTCAGTAATGAACACTTTTTTCAAGAAAAGGGTGAACAGAAAGTGGACATGGAAGAGTCCAAATGGATTAACAACTAATGAAATCGACTTCATCCTCACTAACAGAAGATATATTGTGAATGATGTTACCGTCCTGAATAAGGTAAATGTTGGAAGTGATCACAGAATGGTAAGATGTACACTTGATATAGATGTAGGAAAGGAAAGGAAAAAACTGACTCGAGTAAATAATACAAAGGTCTTTGAAATAACAGAGGAGGAGAAAAAGCAGTATGTACTGGAACTTAAGAACAAGTTTGAGCTTCTGCAGACTGCTCAGGACCAAGATATCGACGAGGAATATTACAACTTTCTGAAAGTGATAAAGCCCAAGAAACCTATAGGGAAACAGAAATCCAAAGAAGAAAAAATTAGCCAAGAAACACTTGTCATGATGAACCAAAGACGACAAATGAAGAGCAAGAAAAACACTGACAGGGAGAAAATTGAGTATACTGAGTTATGCAAAGCCATTAGAAAGAGACTCAGAGAGGACATAAGAAGATTTAACACAAGAAAAGTAGAACAAGCATTAAGGGAAAACAAAGGATTTAAATCAGCAGCCATGAGCAGTAATACAGAAAGACAAATGATACTGAAACTGAAGAATAGCGATGGTGTACTTATAAACAGCAGAGAAGGCATAATTCAAATAGCAGAAGACTACTATAGAGAATTATACAAGGAGCGAGGGAATGATACCAGCAATGGGGAAGATGGATTGCAAAGTAGCAACACATACGACATACCCGATATTCTTCCTGATGAGGTAGAACATGCATTGAAGAAAATGAAGAATCGGAAAGCCCCGGGGGAAGATGAAGTTACTGTAGAGTTGTTAAAATTGGGAGGAAGAGACATAACACAAAAACTGGCAAGGCTCTTCACAAAGTGCATTAGAAAAGGTGTGATGCCTAAGCAGTGGAATAATGCAATCATAGTTTTGCTGCATAAGAAAGGAGATAAATCAGAAATTGGAAATTATAGACCAATTAGCTTGTTATCCCATATCTACAAGTTGTTCACAAGGGTCATTACTAACAGATTAGAAAGAATACTTGATGAGAATCAACCGAAAGAGCAAGCTGGCTTTAGGACAGGATTCTCAACTATGGATCACCTTCACGTAATATCACAGCTAATGGAGAAAGCAAATGAATATAAAACACCATTATGCCTGGCATTTGTGGATTATGAAAAGGCATTTGACTCCATACAGCATAAGGCAATGTTTCGGGCACTGGAAAGACAAGGCATAGATACTCCATATATTATGATTTTGAAGAAAATATATGAGAGTGCTACATCCTTTATTAGACTAGACAAAGACAGTAGCAAATTTAAAATCGAGAAAGGAGTTCGACAAGGAGACACAATATCTCCTAAGCTGTTTACTGCTGCCCTTGAGGAAGCTTTCAGAAGATTAGACTGGTCGCAGAAAGGAGTCAATGTGAACGGAGAGTACCTAAACCATTTACGATTTGCCGATGACATTGTGGTCATAAGCCACGATCCCAAAGAATTAGAGGAAAATCTTAATCAGTTATGCACAGTTAGTAAGGATTTTGGACTAAAGATGAATATGGCTAAAACAAAAGTAATGATGAACAAGTATGCCACGGAAAGGGAAATAATGATTGAAGGAGCAGTAATTGAAAAGGTGGATTCATATACTTATCTGGGACAAGTTATTAGCTGTAATAATGATAAATGGCTGGAAGTCAAGAGAAGAATAAATTTTGGATGGATAGCATTCAGGAAATATAGTCGCATACTGAAGAGCAATATCCCAGTTTGTCTGAAACGTAAAATAATGAACCAATGTATACTCCCCACCATGACTTATGGAAGTGAAACTTGGGCACTCACCAAAAGAATGGAAGAGAAGCTAAGAACTACACAGCGAAGAATGGAACGAATTATATTGGGAATCAGACTGTTAGATAAGAAGAGAAACACATGGATTAGGCAGCAAACTCAAGTAAAGGACATTCTTATCAAAACTAAAGAACTAAAATGGTCTTGGGCAGGACACATAGCTCGAAGACATGATGACAGATGGACTAAGAAAATAACAGAATGGTACCCAAGAGGAGCTAGAAGAAAACCTGGAAGACAAAGGCGGAGATGGATGGATAGATGAAATTCATGAGTTTTTGAGTAGTAAATGGATGGCCAGTGCTCAAAACAGAAGGAACTGGAAAGTTGCTGGAGAGGCCTTCATCCTGCAGCGGATTGAAAATGGCTGATGATGATGATGATGATTACATATATCTCGTTAGCGTAAAGTATAACGTAAAACTAGATAGCATAATACGTAGAACTCTAGGGTAGATAGGAATCTGTTAGCTTGGTATAGTATTGGCAATTAATCAATTGAATTTATAAATCCTTTTAATTTTTATTGTTAATTAAATTGCTAGAATAGACTAGACTAGACTAGAATAGAGCAGCAAAGCAATGAGTGCAAAGTAGCGAAAGTGCTGTGGTTCATGGGAGAACCAAAGAGGACGATTCTCCAATGCACCAGTCTGAAAATATGTGCAAAATGCGAGATGTTTGCTGATCTTTCTTCAACAGGACATGATCTAGCCATGGAGGATGTCTTTGTGTGTGTGTGTGCTAGGTGCAGAGAATGTGAAGAAATTAGGCTATTTGTTATGTGCCAACTCAGTGTTCTGATGGGTGTCTATGAGAGCTTGAAGAGTCGGGTGGATGCCCTTGAAGAAATTAAAATGACGGACCCATCAAACTCTCAGCTGCCAACTCAACACCAGAGCTCACTCTGTTGCACCAGACAACACAGCGGCAACCTTCAGGGCAGAATGCACTGGTCCCATTGTTGGTGACTCAATTGTCAAAGAAACGGGAAATATATTGTGTAAAAAGTATAGGATAGGGGGCAAAAGTTGATGTTGTAGAGCAGATGTCATCTTTTAAGGGCACAAAAGATGATATTGTACACATTGGCGCTAATGACTTACATGTAGGAGATTTAGTAGTAGTGGTGGTATGTGATGCAAGAAAGCAAGTGTATGAGCTTATGCAGCATCAGCCAAAAAAAAAAATCACACCATTCCCTCCAAATGCCTGTCCAGTTCTTCCTTAAATTTATTTAACCTATCAACTTCCACAACAAGAGATGGAAGTTTGTTCCAGCAATTAACCACCCGCTGGCTAAAGGCAAATTTCTGCACGTCTATTCTACCTGTCTTTTCTTAATTTGAATTTATGCCCCCTTAGGTTCGTAATCTGAACAAGTGGAAGGATTCCATCAGAATTCACCGTGCTCGACCCATTCAAGGCCTTGTACACCTCAATCAGATCACCGTGCAGGTGCCTAGTCTCCAGCCACTGCAATTTGCAGAACTTAAGCCTCTCTTGGTAAGAGGATCCCTTCATTCCCCTCACCAATCTTGTTGCCCTTCTCTGTTCACACACACACTCAAGCAAAAATCTACATCCTTCCTAAAATGAGGCCTCGAGACCTGTACGCAGTACTCAAGTCGTGGCCTGGCCATTGTCTTATATAGAGGGACAATCACCTCCTATTCCCTGCTAGCAAAATTCCTATATATCATTGACAAAACCCCATGACCTGCCCTGGCAGCCTGTCTGCATTGCTCAGAAAACTTGATATCTGACTGCACAATTACTCCCAGGTCTTTCATTTTCTACCACCTTAAGTGTAGTACCACACAGTTGGTATGTTTCTCTGGGGTTACTTCTACCCATATGCAGTACTTTGCATTTGTCGAGGTTAAACTTCAGTTGCCACTTCTTAGCCCATCTGCCCAAATTATCTAGATCCTGTTGCAGTAGCACACAGTCATTACTGTCATTAGCAACCCTGCCAACCTTTGTATCATCTGCAAACTTCGACATTAAGCCTGATATATCTTCATCAATATCATTGATAAATATACAAAACAACAGTAGATCCAACACTGAACCCTGTGGGACTCCACTAATAACATTAGTCCACGGAGAGCAGCACCCATTGATTACCACCCTCTGTCTTCTAGCACTTAACCATCCTTTTATCCATTGTAGAAACTTACCCTTAATACCATTGTGCTCAATTTGTACAATAGTCCTCCATGCGCAACAGTGTCAAAAGCTTTCCTGAAATCCAAATATATGATATCAAAATTATTTTTTGCATCCAGTTCCTTTGTAACCACATCATAATAACCAATCAGATTTGTCAGACAAGACTTTTCCTTAACAAAACCATGCTGTGTCTGAATTATTGCTGCAGTCTTGTCTAGATGAATCTGCAATGCATCTTTAACAAGTGACTCCATTATTTTACCCGGAACAGAAGTTAAACTAACTGGTCTGTAATTACGCATGTCACCCTTCGATCCCCCTTTGTGAATTGGGGATACATTTGTACATCTCCAGTCCGTGGGAAGCTCTCCTGAGTCCAAGAATGCTCTTATAATTATGGCTAAGGGCTTGCTTCGTTTCTTTGCCGCCTCCTTTAATATAACGAATATCATCTTTTAAGGGCACAAAAGGTGATATAGTTGTACACGTTGGCACTAATAATATTAAGAGTAGGAGACCGACAGAATTACTTAACAAGTACAGGTCACTGTTGAACAAAAGCCGAGAATTAGGGTTGAATTTGAAAGTGTCTGCAATTCTGCCCAGACACGATAGGAGGGAGTATATGATGAGAGCCTTGTCGATCAATTCGGCCCTGGAAAGATTGTGCAAGGCTCAAGGGGTAGAATTTTTTTCAGCCTGGACTGTACTTGTTAACAGGAGAGATTGCTTCTACAGGGATGGGATACACTTAAATAGAAAGGGTGCAAGAATATTTGCTGATGCTATAGAGGCAGTGTTAGGTGGGTCGGAAAACTGCTAGCTTGGGGGGAGACAAAGACCAATAGATTGACAGTAGCCACTGGCAGAGGTGAAAGAGATTCTTGCACTGCTTCTATTAGAATGAGCAGAAGCCTAAAAAACAAGATGCATGGTATTTCAGAGACTGCTGGGAGTCATTGCGGTACAAATAAACACATGGGTTGTGTTAGGGTAGCTAAGAATAGAAACAGGTGCAGGTATACTTGCGTGTACACCAATGCTAGGAGTTTAGTAAATAAATTTGATGAATTTTAGGTATTGCTCAAAACATCAAAGGCAGATATTGTTGGGATATCAGAGACGTGGTGTCACACAGATATAAGGGATGCAGAACTGCAATTTGGGGAGTACAACGTCTACAGAAAGGATAGACAGGATAGGAAGGGGGGAGGGGTTATGCTATTAGTTAAGAAACACATAAAAACCAAGGAAGTGAAGCCAGTCGACATCGCTGGACAGTGCAGTGTTGAGTCAGTTTGGTGTGACATAAGCATTGGGAGATCAAAATTGAGAGTAGGAGTGTGCTATAGGCCTAATGACTCTGATGAGTATAATAAGGAACTGTACAGGGAAATAGTGGGCCAGTAAATCAGAGAGTCTTATAATGGGAGATTTTAATTTCCCAGATATTGACTGGAATTTGGGGGCTGGTTACTCACACACTAGCAGGGCTTTTGTGGATTTATTGGATGATTGTTTTCTACATCAGCATGTTCAGGAGGCAACTAGAGGGAGTAATACTCTTGATTTGATTATCAGCAGTGATTCTTCATGCATTAAGAATCTGCAGATAAATGAACCACTAGGTGGCAGTGATCACAGTGTGCTGAAGTGGGATTTACTGAAAGAGGTAACTACCATTAGGGGTAAAGGGAAGGGTTATTGCTTCTGTAAAGGCGACTACGATGGACTGAGACAGTATTTAAATTCTATACAGTGGGACCAACTGATGATGTTACCAACAGCAAATTCAAAATGGGAAGCATTCAAAGAACGTATCTTGGAAGCTGCTAGGCTTTACGTACCAACTAAGAAATATTGTTCAAGGTTTAGGCCAAAATGGATGTCAGATGAACTAATGAGGCATATGGCAGAGAAGAAAAATGCATGGGATACTTACAAATTATTTCATGACACAGAAGCCTATGATAGATACAAGTTGATAAGCAACCAAGTTACAAAGGAGGTTAGGCAGGCGAAGGCAGATTACGAGAAATCCTTGGCAAGGGATGCAAAGAAAAACAGCAAAGAGTTCTTTACTTATGTAAACTCTAGAAGGAAGGGGATGAATCAGATTGGTCCACTTGATATTGATGGGTCAACTGTTGATGATCCTGCTCAGGTAGCTAACAAACTAAATGAATATTTTGCATCGACATTCACACATGAGGAGTTATTCAGCAAGGGGAATGCCAGAGGTGTATTCAACTCTAGCAGTAAGCTACAGAATCTTGAAATAACTGGGAGTAAAGTGGAGGAGAAACTGTTGAAGATAAACACAAGAAAGGCACCCGGGGTGGTTGGGATCTATCCAGTTATATTAAAGGAGGCAGCAAAGGAAGTAAGCAAACCCTTAGCCATAATTATGAGAGCTTCCTTGGACTCAGGGGAGGTACCCATAGACTGGAAATGTGCAAATGTGACCCCAATTCACAAAGGAGGATCAAAGGCTGACACAAGTAACTATAGACCTGTGAGCTTAACTTCTGTTCCAGGAAAATTAATGGAGGCACTGGTTAAAGAAGCACTGCAGGATCATTTAGACAAGACTTCAGTTATAGCTCAGACACAGCATGGTTTTGTTAAGGGGAAGTCTTGCCTGACCAACTTGATTGGATACTATGATGCAGTCACAAAAGAACTGGATGCAGGGAATAACTTTGATATTATATACTTGGATCTTAGAAAGGCTTTTGATACTGTTGCACATGGAAGACTGCTACACAAATTGGAGCAGTGTAACATTGGAGGCAAATTGCTGCTATGGATAAAGGGGTGGTTGAGTGGGAGAAGACAGAGAGTGGTAATCAATGGACACTGCTCATCGTGGACTAATGTTATTAGTGGAGTCCCTCAGGGCTCAGTGTTGGGTCCATTATTGTTTTCTGTATTTATAAATGATATTGATGATGGTATATCAAGCTTAATGTCCAAGTTTGCAGATGATACAAAGGTTGGCAGGGTTGTCAAGGACACTACTGACACTACACTGCTGCAACAGGATCTGGAAAGGTTGAGCAGATGGGCTGAGAGGTGGCAAATGAAGTTTAACATTGACAAATGTAAAGTACTACACATGGGAAACAGCAACCCCAGAGCAACGTATCAACTCTGTGGTACTACACTGACAGTGGTAGAGAATGAAAGGGACTTGGGGGTGATTGTGCAGGCAGATATGAAGTTCTCTGAGCAGTGCAGACGGGCTGCAAGAGTAGCTCATGGAGTATTGTCAAAGATATACAGGAATTTTTCCAGCAGGGATAAGGAGGTGATTATTCCATTGTACAAGGCAATGGTCAGGCCACACCTAGAGTACTGTATACAGGTCTGGAGGCCTCATTTCAAGAAGGATGTAGAGCTGCTGGAACGAGTACAGAGAAGGGCAACAAGATTAGTGAATGGAACAAAGGGGTGCTCTTACGAAGAAAGGCTTAAGTTTTGCAAATTACAGTGTCTGGAGACTAGGCACCAGCGAGGTGATCTGATAGAGGTGTATAAAGCCTTGAATGGTTTAAGCATGCTCAATGCTGATGGGATTCTTCCTGTAGCTCAGAAAAATCACCTGAGAGGGCATAAATTCAAATTGAGGAAAGACAGATGTAGGATAGACGTGCGGAAATTTGCCTTTAGCCAGCGGGTGGTTGGTTGGTGGAACAGACTGCCATCCCTTGTGGTGGAGGTTGATAGCCTAAATAAGTTTAAGGCTCAGCTGGACAGGTATTTTGAACGAACAGAGGGGTGAAGTGGAAGTGGTTTTTTTTTTTTTTTTTTTTTGGTTGATGCTGCATAAGCTTGCTTTCTTGCATCAAATGCCTCTACTAATGCTAATGTTAATAACTGGATAGATCCCATCCATCCCAGGTGCTTTTCGTATGTTTAACTTCAACAATTTCTCCTCCACTTTGCTCTTAGTTATAAAAAATCATTAAGCACCCTGCTACAATTTGATAACCTTCTGCCATTTTCAAACCTTAATAACTCCTCATGTGAATGTAGATGCAAAATACTCATTCAGTTTGTTTGCTATCTGAGCAGGATCATCAATAGTTGAACCATCGATGTCAAGTGGACCAATCAGATTCATCCCCTTCCTTTTAGAGTTTATATAAGTAAAGAAATCCTTGCTGTGTTTCTTAGCACCTTTTGCCAAGGATTTCTTGTAATCTGCCTTCGCCTGCCTAACCTCCTTTGTGACCTGATTTCAGACTACCTTTTATCTGCCATAGGCTTCTGAGTCGCTTGATAATTTATATGCACCCCATGCACTTTTCTTCTCTGTTACAAGTCTCATTAGTTCATTAGATAACCATTTAGGCCTAAACCTTGAACAGTTTCTTAATAGGTATGAAACTTTTAGTAGCATCCACGATTAATTCCTTGAATGCTTCCCACTGAGAATTTACTGTTGGTAACATCGTCAGTTGATTTGTGGATTTACTTAGCAAGTACAGGTCAATGCTGAAAAAAAGTTGCTAGTTAGGGTTAAATTTGAAAGTGTCTGCAATCCTGCTTAGACACGATAGGAGGGAGTATATGATGAGAGCCTTGTCAATCCATTCGGCCCTGGACAGATTGTGCAGGGCTCATGGGGTAGAATTTTTCTCACCGTGGTCTGTGCTTATTAACATGAGAGATTGCTTCTACAGGGATGGGATACACTTAAATAGAAAGGGTGCAAGGATATTTGCTGATGCTATCGAGGCAATGCTATGTGCGTCAGAAAACTGCTAGCTTGCGGAGATTCACAGACTAATAGATTAACAGTGGCCGCAGGCAGAAGTGGAAATGATTCTTGCACTGCTTCTATTGGAATTAGCAGTAGCCCCGAAAGCAAGTTGCTGGGGATTTCAGGAACTACTGGGAGTCATGAAACAAGTAAATACATGGACTGTGTTAGAGCAACTAAGAGTAAGAACAGGTGCATGTACACCAATGCTAGGAGTATAGTAAATAAATTTGATGAATTTGAAGTGGATAAGACATCTAGGACTGATATTGTTGGGATATCAGAGACATGGCGTCGCTCAGATATAAGGGAGATGCAGAATTGGAATTTAGGGAGTACAATGTGTACAGAAAGGATAGACAGGATTGGAAAGGAGGAGGGTTATGCTGTTAGTTAAAAAAACACAAAATCTAAGTGCATCCAGTTGACATAGATGGACAATGCAATATTGACTCACTTTGGTGTTGACATAAGCACTGGGAAAGCAAAAATGAAGGTAGGAGTTTGTCATAGGCCTAATGACTGTGATGAGTACAATGAACAATTATACGGAGAAATAGTGGGCCAGGAAATCAGTGTATTTTAATGAGGGATTTTAACCTCCCAGATATAGACTGGAACTTGAGGTTGGTCTCACACACTAGCAAGGCTTTTGTGGATTTATTGGATGATTGTTTTCTACTGCAGCATGTTAGAGAGACAACAAGGTGTACCACTCTTGATCTGATAATCAGCAGTGATTATTCATGCATTAAGAATTTACAGATAAAGGAGCCACTAGGAGACAGTGATCAGAATGTAATGATGTGGGATTTACTTAAAGGTGTAACTGCCATCAGGGGTAAAGGAAAGAGTTTTTGCTTTCGTAAAGGCAACTTCAGTGGTCTCAGGGATTTTTTAGATTCTGTACAGTGGGACCAACTGATGATGCTACTAACAGCAAATTCTAAATGCCATTCAAGGAAGTAATTTTAGAAGCTACTAGGTACTTTGTTCCAACTAAGAAATGCTGCTCTTGGTTAAGGCCCAAATGGGTGCCAGATGAACTGATGAGACTCGTGGCAGAGAATAAAAATGCATGGGATGCACAAATTGTCAGGTGACACAAGCCTATGGTAGATACAAGCAAATCTGTAATCAAGTCACAAAGGAGGTTAGGCAAGCGAAGGCAGATTATGAAAAATCTTTGGCAAAGAAAAACAGCAAAGACTTTACACTGGTGTTCAAAGAAAGTGCATCACCTAGGAATTTCACATTTCTAACCCTTTTTCATGATGGTGTGGTACATTAATGACTAGCATCACAAATAGAAATATAATCAAAAGATATTTATTAATAGTTAATATTTGACAGGTGATTTCAAAATATTCCAAAATGAGCATTTGGAAACTTTATATAACAGCCTTGTTAAACATGACAGTTATGGCTGAAATGTTATTAGAAACTCTCAGTTTGCTTCAGTTTATCATTTTAAATGGAAAACAAAATGAAAAGTTCAGGTGCAAACTAATATTTAGTTAAACCGCCTCTGGCCCTGATGACAGCAGCACTCCATCGAGGCATTGACAAGATCAATTTCTGAAGATAATCAACTAATAGTTCAAGGTTCCAAACACGAATTATGGCTTCATGAAGGGTCTTTGGTTTCTTTCTGGCAACTGCAGGTTCCACACAATGCCAACAGTTCTCTATAGGATTCAGGTCCAGGCTGTTTCCTGGCTAGCTAAGAGTTGTAATGGACTGTTCTTCCAACCATTTTTTTACCTGTAACAAATGTAAACACATTACTGTCGAACCTCTAATGCAGAAAGTAACTACAGAAGTGTTTACTTACACTTTTTGCCCAATGACAAAGAGCAGAGTCATCCTGAAAGATGCAGTTACTTGGCAGGTTGAAATGGTCTCTAATGGTTGGCAGCAATTTGCCTTCCAATATAGCCAGATATCCATTGGCATTTATGGAACCTTTTATAAACTGCAGGTGACCTACTCCATGATATGAAATGCACCCCCCATATATCATTTGGTTGGTAGGCACTGTAGACACCATACAGTCTGGATGGTACTCTATGGCGAATCGTTTGTCTCCCATCAGAGCCATTCTGGTTGAATTTTTCTCATCCGAGAAAATAACTGACCTCCACTGCTCGGGAGGTCAGTTATTTCACATGCTCCTTACACCAAATTAATTGGGCCTTTTTCATTTATTGTGTGAGGAGGGGCTTCTTCTTAGGAAGATGGGCTACAAGTCCATTTTTTATGAGGCGTCTTCTGACTTACTGCACTTGCTACCACTCCTGTACTTCCCATTCTCTTTTCAGCTCAGACGAAGAAGCTTTATGGTTTTTAAGACAAGTGCTTCAAAATGTGGTCCTGTTTTGGCGTAGAGACTCATTTGCATATGGTTCCTTTTTTTCCTATCAGCAGAACCAGTGTTCTTGAGTTTGGAAAGAAATCTACTCACTGTCGACTGATTTACAAGACACTATAAGCAATATGAGGGGAAGAACATCTTCCTCGCGTAAAGCAACAGTAGCATTCTTTCTTCGTGTAATCAACTGCACATAACTCTCCATCCTGACACAAGCAAGGAATGACTGCAACTCTTGCAGAGTGTGCTTATATAGCTGAAAGTAAAAGCTAATGCAATATTTCATCATCACCTATGCGTGTCAGTCTTATCTGATACAATCTGTAAGAAATATTGCCATATACTTAAGTTATTCGGATTACACTTTCTTTGAACACCAGTGTATACTCAAAAGGAAGGGGATGAATCATATTGGTCCACTTGATAGCAATGGTTTGACTGTAGATGATATTCTCAGATAGTGAATGCATCTACATTCACACATGAGGAGTTATTTAAGGAGGAGAGGGCCAGATGTTTATCAAACTCTAATAGGGAGTTAAATGATTTTGTAATAAGTGAGAGAAAAGTGGAGGAGAAATTATTGAAGTTAAACATAAGAGAGGCATTGAAGAGGCCTCTGGATTAGGAACTCCATAATTCATCTGTGATGCTACTAAAAAAACACTGACTCAACTCTATAAAATGCCTTTATTATAATGTAAAGATAAAAATATAAAATAACGTAAAATTATATGTGTACTGATCGTATAAACTTTATATTAAAATAATAATAAAATAAAATAAAATAAAATGATCTATAAGAAAAATAAAATGCGATAAAATATAAAGTCAAAAGCACTAAAAAAGTTTAAAATCACTAAGAACCACTAGAAGAGGAGCTTTTGGCAGCAGCAGCAGCCACCTTCATCAGCAATAATTGTTACACGTCTCATCAGGTCTGCGACACGAACTATGGCTTCTGCCCATGGTTCACTTCTCGTGCATTGGAACTGGAAATTGGACGGGCCACTCTAAACCATTCGTCTCTTCTTAGGATAAGGGCTTCAAAGAGTTGATGAATGTGACAGCTCTTATCCCTATTAAGACTGTAGCCTTTGACGAACATATTCTTAAACTCTAGCCATTTCCGGTTCCAAAAGCCATGTGCCCTATCCACGATCATGCCTTTAGTTGTAATGCCATGCCCAGTTTCCCAGGCATGTTCGGCTATGGCTGAACCTCTGTAATTGGCAGTCTTGAGGGCTCTATCATATCCCCCAATGTTAACTTTTTTTTGGAAATTGAGTAACTAGTTTTCTCTCTGACCATTCACTGAGGGTGACGTATATGCTCTGTCTTTTAACTTCTTCACTAATGCTGGTGTTCCCAGAGTTCACTTCTTTCGCCTACTCTTTTCCTTGTATATATTAATGACAATTTTTTTCATAAATTGGAAATCTTATCCATAGATGGAATGCAATGTGCTGTCTCATATCACATTGCATTCCACCTTCCAGTTTGAGAAACCTTGCTTTGCACAAATGGCATTTAGCAATTTCTTAAATACTGATCTCCAGGTAATTCCCTAGTGTTGAAAAGATAATTTGGTTTATTTCTCTCCTTCTGAAACCCTTTCTTATCTTGTTAAAAGGTTTTGTCTGCTCTATGCTTATCTTTGATGACACTGATTTCTAGACAAGATCACATATCTCTATTAGCAATTACACTGACTTCTAATCTCTTTCTTGTCATAAGCACATTGCTAATATTGCTTCCTCTGCATTAAAGAAATTGGGTTATCTCTTTTGTTCTCAGCATTACTTTTCTTCTAAACTGCTACTCACTCTGTACAAATCTCATATCTGCCGTGCCATGGAATATTTTCTTACACCTGGGGCGGTACCCCCATAACCTCTTTCAGGCTTCTAGACTCCATCCAAAAGAGGGCAGTTTGGTTAATTAATGACCCATCTCTTACAGTGTCTCTACCTGTAACAGATGGGTCATTAATGTCTCATAGATGTTCTGTTTATGCTGTATGCCTTTTCTATGGATACTTCCATGTGCACTGTTTTTCTGAATTGGCTTCTATCATCCCCCCCTTCGAACCAGTATGAATACGGGTTGCAACCAGTCAGTTTGTTTACTGCTTAACTTCTTTTCTGGAACAATCTCCCTTTCACATATTTCCTGAAAATTACAATCTACAAAATTCAAGTCTAATGTCAACAGGTATCTTCTTTTATCTTCTCAACCTTGAACCCACCCATGATATTAATTACTGCATGTTCTAATACCTTTTTGTGTTTCTGGGTTTTCATTAAAAAAAAAAAAAGGTCCCGAAGAATGTTATTCCCATGCTCATCTTTGATGCAACTCCAATTTCATTACAAGATCACATAGCTCTGTTAGGGAATTATTATGTTTCTAATATCTCTTGACTAACATGTAGATTAGTGCAAAAGCATCATTTTTTCTGGGCCTACTATAACTGTTCATTGTTTTTTTTTTTGTGATAGGTGCAAGACCTGTTTCAGTTGTCTGATGCAATATCCCATGACTTAAGTATAACAAATTGTGCATTTTGAAATGCCTCTTTAGTTAGTTACCACAGTTATATTGGGGATTGAAAGACTGCAGCCTTTCCATTGCTTGCACAAGTCTTGTCAGTAGCTGTTGGCATCTGACATCAAGAGCTGATTATGACCAAAGTGTGAATCAGATTGTTATTTATTTTGGCCATTCTTGATACACCCGAGATGAGGTGTTATGTAAAAAATCTCCAGGGGGTTGCAGTTTATGAGATATTTGTACTGGCTGACTGATACTGACTACCATGTCACCTTAAACCTTTCATCCTGCACCGACTAGCACAAATGCAGCATCTCTATGGATCCACTTGCTTTTTTATATCAGATGGTACAGTCGATTCTGGTTAATTGGGACAGATCACTTTGGCCCAATTAAGCGAACTTTTAATGAGCTGAAAAGCACATTCTAACGGAGCAAAAAGGTATGAATAAAATAAAGGGAATGTGGTATTTAAAGAAAGCTTGTACCAATATAACTTAAATACCAATAACTTGTACCAATATAACTTATAAAATGCACTGTTTGCTTGATGTTTGCAGAGCAATCGGGTACGGGACATGATACTGCCAAGGGGGATGTCTTTGTGTGTGCGCTATGCAAGGAGTGTATCGATATCAGGCAACGACTCGGCGTTCTTGTGGGCCTATATGAGAGCTTGAAGGACAGGGTGGATGCCCTCGAAGAAACTAAATTGAGGGGCCCATCAAGCTCTCAGCTGCCCACATCAACGCCAGAGCTTGCACTTGGGCATCGCGTGACACAGAGGCAACCCCCAAGGCAGAATGCGCTGGTCCCGAAGGAACTAGTAGTTGTTGGTGACTCTATTGTCAGGGAAACGGGGAACATGCTTTGTAAAAAAGATAGGTGGAACAGGACCAGGGTATGTCTGCCAGGGGCAAAGGTTGATGACGTTGTAGAGCGAATATCATCTTTTAAGGGCACAAAAGGTGATATAGTTGTACACGTTGGCACTAATAATATTAAGAGTAGGAGACCGGCAGAATTACTTAACAAGTACAGGTCACTGTTGAACAAAAGCCGAGAATTAGGGTTGAATTTGAAAGTGTCTGCAATTCTGCCCAGACACGATAGGAGGGAGTATATGATGAGAGCCTTGTCGATCAATTCGGCCCTGGAAAGATTGTGCAAGGCTCAAGGGGTAGAATTTTTTTCAGCCTGGACTGTACTTGTTAACAGGAGAGATTGCTTCTACAGGGATGGGATACCCTTAAATAGAAAGGGTGCAAGAATATTTGCTGATGCTATCGAGGCAGTGTTAGGTGGGTCGGAAAACTGCTAGCTTGGGGGGAGACAAAGACCAATAAATTGACAGTAGCCACTGGCAGAGGTGAAAGAGATTCTTGCACTGCTTCTATTAGAATGAGCAGAAGCCTGAAAAACAAGATGCATGGTATTTCAGAGACTGCTGGGAGCCATTGCGGTACAAATAAACACATGGGTTGTGTTAGGGTAGCTAAGAATAGAAACAGGTGCAGGTATACTTGCGTGTACACCAATGCTAGGAGTTTAGTAAATAAATTTGATGAATTTGAGGTATTGCTCAAAACATCAAAGGCAGATATTGTTGGGATATCAGAGACGTGGTGTCACACAGATATAAGGGATGCAGAACTGCAATTTGGGGACAACGTCTACAGAAAGGATAGACAGGATAGGAAGGGGGGAGGGGTTATGCTATTAGTTAAGAAACACATAAAAACCAAGGAAGTGAAGCCAGTCGACATCGCTGGACAGTGCAGTGTTGAGTCAGTTTGGTGTGACATAAGCATTGGGAGATCAAAATTGAGAGTAGGAGTGTGCTATAGGCCTAATGACTCTGATGAGTATAATAAGGAACTGTACAGGGAAATAGAGTGGGCCAGTAAATCAGAGAGTCTTATAATGGGAGATTTTAATTTCTCAGATATTGACTGTAATTTGGGGGCTGGTTACTCACACACTAGCAGGGCTTTTGTGGATTTATTGGATGATTGTTTTCTACATCAGCATGTTCAGGAGGCAACTAGAGGGAGTAATACTCTTGATTTGATTATCAGCAGTGATTCTTCATGCATTAAGAATCTGCAGATAAATGAACCACTAGGTGGCAGTGATCACAGTGTGCTGAAGTGGGATTTACTGAAAGAGGTAACTACCATTAGGGGTAAAGGGAAGGGTTATTGCTTCCGTAAAGGCGACTACGATGGACTGAGACAGTATTTAAATTCTATACAGTGGGACCAACTGATGATGTTACCAACAGCAAATTCAAAATGGGAAGCATTCAAAGAACATATCTTGGAAGCTACTAGGCTTTACATACCAACTAAGAAATATTGTTCAAGGTTTAGGCCAAAATGGATGTCAGATGAACTAATGAGGCATATGGCAGAGAAGAAAAATGCATGGGATACTTACAAATTATTTCATGACACAGAAGCCTATGATAGATACAAGTTGATAAGCAACCAAGTTACAAAGGAGGTTAGGCAGGCGAAGGCAGATTACGAGAAATCCTTGGCAAGGGATGCAAAGAAAAACAGCAAAGAGTTCTTTACTTATGTAAACTCTAGAAGGAAGGGGATGAATCAGATTGGTCCACTTGATATTGATGGGTCAACTGTTGATGATCCTGCTCAGGTAGCTAACAAACTAAATGAATATTTTGCATCGACATTCACACATGAGGAGTTATTCAGCAAGGGGAATGCCAGAGGTGTATTCAACTCTAGCAGTAAGCTACAGAATCTTGAAATAACTGGGAGTAAAGTGGAGGAGAAACTGTTGAAGATAAACACAAGAAAGGCACCCGGGGTGGATGGGATCTATCCAGTTATATTAAAGGAGGCAGCAAAGGAAGTAAGCAAACCCTTAGCCATAATTATGAGAGCTTCCTTGGACTCAGGGGAGGTACCCATAGACTGGAGATGTGCAAATGTGACCCCAATTCACAAAGGAGGATCAAAGGCTGACACAAGTAACTATAGACCTGTGAGCTTAACTTCTGTTCCAGGAAAATTAATGGAGGCACTGGTTAAAGAAGCACTGGAGGATCATTTAGACAAGATTTCAGTTATAGCTCAGACACAGCATGGTTTTGTTAAGGGGAAGTCTTGCCTGACCAACTTGATTGGATACTATGATGCAGTCACAAAAGAACTGGATGCAGGGAATAACTTTGATATTATATACTTGGATCTTAGAAAGGCTTTTGATACTGTTGCACATGGAAGACTGCTACACAAATTGGAGCAGTGTGACATTGGAGGCAAATTGCTGCTAGGGATAAAGGGGTGGTTGAGTGGGAGAAGACAGAGAGTGGTAATCAATGGACACTGCTCATCGTGGACTGATGTTATTAGTGGAGTCCCTCAGGGCTCAGTGTTGGGTCCATTATTGTTTTCTGTATTTATAAATGATATTGATGATGGTATATCAAGCTTAATGTCCAAGTTTGCAGATGATACAAAGGTTGGCAGGGTTGTCAAGGACACTACTGACACTACACTGCTGCAACAGGATCTGGAAAGGTTGAGCAGATGGGCTGAGAGGTGGCAAATGAAGTTTAACATTGACAAATGTAAAGTACTACACATGGGAAACAGCAACCCCAGGGCAACGTATCAACTCTGTGGTACTACACTGACAGTGGTAGAGAATGAAAGGGACTTGGGGGTGATTGTGCAGGCAGATATGAAGTTCTCTGAGCAGTGCAGGCGGGCTGCAAGAGTAGCTCATGGAGTATTGTCAATGATATACAGGAATTTTTCCAGCAGGGATAAGGAGGTGATTATTCCATTGTATAAGGCAATGGTCAGGCCACACCTAGAGTACTGTATACAGGTCTGGAGGCCTCATTTCAAGAAGGATGTAGAGCTGCTGGAACGAGTACAGAGAAGGGCAACAAGATTAGTGAATGGAACAAAGGGGTGCTCTTACGAGGAAAGGCTTAAGTTTTGCAAATTACAGTGTCTGGAGACTAGGCACCAGCGAGGTGATCTGATAGAGGTGTATAAAGCCTTGAATGGTTTAAGCATGCTCAATGCTGATGGGATTCTTCCTCTAGCTCAGAAAAATCACCTGAGAGGGCATAAATTCAAATTGAGGAAAGACAGATGTAGGATAGACGTGCGGAAATTTGCCTTTAGCCAGCGGGTGGTTGGTTGGTGGAACAGACTGCCATCCCTTGTGGTGGAGGTTGATAGCCTAAATAAGTTTAAGGCTCAGCTGGACAGGTATTTTGAACGAACAGAGGGGTGAAGTGGAAGTGGGTTTTTTTTTTTTTTTTTTGGCTGATGCTGCATAAGCTTGCTTTCTTGCATCAAATGCCTCTACTAATGCTAATGCTAAATACACTGTATTTAAGTTATATTGTACAAACATTTATTTAAATATAACCAAAGCTAAAAGCAAACAAAATGTACATATGTAAAATGAAGATACAGTACAGAATAATGTCCGTGTAAAGCAAAGGTTACACATACTTAAGGGTTCTTACTTTGAAAAAAAATTATGAAGTGTACCGTGACGTGTTCTCTTTATGGACTGCAATTGAACAAAGTCGGCATAGGTATCTAATGCTGGTATTAGATGTTATTAGATACTTTATTAGATATCTAATAACATCTCAGTTCAGCGATACATTTCATAGCATCCTGGTTAGTCACTCGCTTAGGTATATCATCGTTATCATTTTCTTGGTCTTTTGCTGTCTGAGTGTTTTTCCGCAATTTGTTCTATAATCGTTTCCTCATAATCTTCATTTTCATCGTGGCATTGAAGGTTATTGTCAATCGTTAAAAATTCTTCACAATTTTGGACCTGTTGCAGTTCCAAAGCCATTTCATTTTCTGTACAGCTTATCGCGTCTGAATCACAATTAGTTGTCAAACCACATTTAGCAAAACAATTCCGAACTGTTTTGCTGCTTATTCCTGGCCAGCTATCAGCGATAAATTGTACAGCTTTTAACATTGAAACTTTTGCGCTAACCTCTATTGATTTCAAAGATGATATCAGCAGATTTTCCTCAGTTGCTTCAAGGATGTGATTAACCAGATTTCCGTGATAATAGGTCTTCAAATTTTTTATAATTCCCACGTCCATTGGCTGTATCAGGGATGTGGTGTTAGGGGGTAAAAATTCCAGTTAAATATTTTTTTAAACCAGTTACATTAGAGTGTGTGGTGCAGTTGTTCAATATCAACAGGATTTTTCTGGACTTCCGTTGCAGTTCCATGTCCCAGTTCATTAGCCATTGTGTAAAAATATATGTGGTCATCCACGCCTTCTTATTTGCATAATACGAAACTGGCAAACTGCCTATTGTAAGCCCCTTGGAACAACGAGGTTTGGCATTTTTAACAATAACCAAAAGTTTGAGTTTATCATTTCCTGACATGTTTGAGCAGCACAACACTGTTACACGATCCATTGCTTTCTTTGAACCAGACAGTGTTATGTGTTGATAGCTGAGGGAACCATCCGGCGTAGCACGATAATACAGACCTGTTTCATCAGCGTTGTAAATGTCATCCCCACTAAATTTTTTAATCAACTCTGGCAGTTTTTCATATTTCCATTGATCAGCACTCGTAGCATCAGCATTGTCCTTCTCGCCATGTGCTTTTTTGTAACTAGTGTCATGTCTACACTTCCATCGAGACAACCAACCATCCGTCGCTTTGAAATTTACGTGACCCAGCTTTTTGGCCAACTCTTCTGACTTTGTTTTTAGCATAGGGCCGCTTACATGCACTCCTCATTTAGATACAGTGGAAAACCATTGATCAAAGCATCTTAGATGTCCGGATCTTTTCCTTCCCTTTTTCGCTTATGAGATGTTTTCTTTAAATCCATGTGCAGTGTCCACTCCTCTCGAAGTTTTACTTGTTGCTGTAGCAGTCGTGAAATTGTAGATTTTGGCACCTTTATTATCTCCACTAGCTGACGATGACTGATGTTAGGAAGTTGACTTTTTATCTTGTCAAGAATAGCGATTTTTTTCTGAAAGCAACAAATCTTTACATGGCATCTTGACAGGGGTCTTAAATGTACTGAAAAAAAAGGAGAGGGGGAAACCAAAATCAGTGTACTGTTTGGTACAGTTTTTAATCTATTCTAACCCACAAGATATATACATATCTACCTAGTGCGATCTTAAACAACTGCAAGCAAAATTTCTTCAGAATCTGATTACCACGACACAGAACAAACGTAAAACAACTACTGTACAGCCGACTTTGCAATAACTGATTCGGCTGCTGCCCACATGATCTCTTTGTTACGAACCATCTAAATTAGTTTATTGTTCAATAAATTATATTTAGATGTTTGTGCTTGCCATCTAGATATAGTTTATTGTTTAATCAAGACCTTCATTGCCCCAATTAAGCGGCGAGTTGGCCTAAATAAGCAGAACAAATTCAGGCTAAATATTTGTTTTGTTTCTGTTCGTCATAATTTGTCCCAAATAAGCGGCTGACCCGATTAACCGGCGCCCCAATTAACCGGAATACACTGTATTTAGTAACAGCATCATGTGTTCATGATACTGTTACTAAAGGAGCACTCACAACAAAATATTGAGGACTTATTTTGCTGATTTACAGTACATAATACGATTACGTTAACTTGTCATTTCAGTTTGTACATGTAAATACAATAAAGTGTATGTTTGGTTGTCATGATTTCCAGTTGTGACTGCTGTAGCTGAGTAGTCAGACACAAGGTTGCATAAGTACACATGCCTTGAGTGACCAGGGTTCAAGCCTGTGACTGCTGAATACAAAATCACAAAGGATGTTAGGCAGGCAAAGGCAGATTATGAGAAATCTTTGGCAAAAGATGCAAAGAAAAACAGCAAAGAGTTCTTTACGTATGTAAACTCTAGAAGGAAGGGAATGAATCAGATTGGTCCACTGGATATTGATGGTTCAACTGTTGATCCTGCTCAGGTGGCTAACAAACTAAATAAGTATTTTGCCTCTACATTCACATATCAGGAGTTATTCGGTGGGGGGGGGGATGCCAGAGGTTAACTAAACTCTGGCAGTGAGCTAGATGATTTTGTAATAACTGAGAGGAAAGTGGAGGAGAAATTGTTGAAGATAAACATAAGAAAGGCACCTGGGGTGGATGGGATGTATCCAGTTATATTAAAGGAGGCATCAAAGGAAGTAAGCAAACCCTTAGCCATAATCATGAGAGCTTCCTTGGACTCGGGAAGTACCCATGGACTGGAAATGTGCAAATGTGACCCCATTTCACAAAGGGCGACACAAGTAAATATAGACCTGTTAGTTTAACTTCTGTTCCAGGGAAATTAATGGAGGCACTGGGAAGCAATAACCCCAGAGTAACGTATCAACTCTGGTACTACACTGATAGTGGTAGAGAATGGAAAGGACCTGTCGGTAATTGTGCAGGCAGATATGAAGTTTTCTGAGCAGTGCAGACGGTGTGCAAGAGTAGCTCATTGTGTCTTGTCAATGATATACAGCAATTTTTCTAGCAGGGATAAGGAGGTGATTATCCCCTTGTATAAGGCAATGGTCAGGCCACGCCTTGAGTACTGTATACAGGTCTGGAGTCTTCATTTTAAGAAGGATGTGGAGCTGTTGAGTACAGAGAAGGGCAACAAGATTAGTGAATGGAACAAAGGATTGCTCTTACGAGGAAAGGCTTAAGTTTTGCAGATTACAGTGTTTGGAGACTAGGCACCTGCGAGGTGATCTGATAGAGGTGTATAAAGCCTCGAATGGTTTGAGCATGCTCAATGCTGATGGGATTCTTCCTCTTGCTCGGAATAATCACCTGAGAGGGGATAAATTCAAATTAAGGAAAGACAGTTGTCGGATAGATGTGTGGAAGTGTGCCTTTAGCCAGTGGGTAGTTGATTTGTGTAACAGACTTCTATCTTTCGTTGTGGAAGTTGATAGCCTAAATAAAATTAAGGCTGAGCTGGACAGGTATTTGGAATGAACAGAGGGGTGAAATTGGAGCATTTTTTTTTTTCTCGGCTGATGCTGCATAAGCTTGCTTTCTTGCATTGTATGCCTCTGCTAATGCTAATAATAAATTTCTGTTAAATAACTTGCTTAAGCCAAAATGGGATTTAATTTTTCTAAAGGTAGTCTCGATAGATTTAATTTAAATAAAGGTTGTAAATTGATTTTAATTAATGTTATTTACAACATGAAAATTTATTGACAAAGTTGAATAGTAAAGCTACTAAAACCATAAGCCAAAGCAATATGAATAAAAATATAGCCCGTCACAATTTTATACAAGACTTTGAAAAAGACGCTTTCTTGCTGAGTGACATGATCAAGCTCAAATATAGGCCTAGCAGTTAAAAAAATTATTTATATGCACGTATTGGTTTCTTGATCTCTTTTATAGGCCTATATATGCATAAAATGTTATTTTTGAAAGTAAAAATAAAGAATGAAATTTACTTCTTAAAATGTGAAACCTGTCCTTGGTTTTTTGCTGCACAAATACTCAATTCTGAGTCGAACTTCAGATAAGCACACGTGGATTTCATCTTCAACCGAAATGAGACAATTTCTGTCTTTGCTCTAAATGCTTGTTGAACAAGAAAAAGCTATCTTACACATGTAAGATGTCGAAAACTGCAGCAAAATTTTCATCGCTTTCGTATGAATGGCAGTATACTTTTCTTTCAAAGAAATCCAGAACTTGTCTAGGGGCAGATCAGTAAATCTTATCTTAAGTGTACAATCAGACTGCAGATTACAAAGTTCTTCCTCTTCTCTCAAAGTCAAGTTCTCAGGCTGAGCACAAGATTCAGAGAAAGGATCCCTCACCAGGTCATATGTTTGTGTTGAAAGAGATGGAAAATACTGTTCAGTTTTGTTCTGCAGTTCTTCCAGGTGGTTTTCAATAAGACTTGAGACTTTCTGATATGCTTCCTCACTTTCAAGCCCAAGCAGCAGTGGAAACATTTCAAGATTTTTTTTTGCAACATGATTTTTCCTAAGAGTCAGTTTCCTTTTAAATTCAGGAATCTTGTCACTTGAAGTCAAAACATTTTCTCCAGGGCCTTGCAGTGACTTATTCAACTGGTTCATGTGATGAAAAATGTCAGCTAGTTTCTGCAGCCATTCTTCGTCTTCAAAGCACTCAGCAAAATCTTTTTCCTTCTTGAAAGTAAACATTCTTGAGTGAACTGGTCTTTGTTTAATAAAGTTAATCATTTTTATAGCATCATCCAGAATTTTTTTCATTTCATATCCAAGAGTTTTTGACACCAGCACCTCTCTGTGAAGAAAGCAGTGTGTTATGACAACGTCAGGATTTTCTTTTTTTACAAGAGAGGCGAAACCTCTCATGGAACCAATCATTGATGGGGCACCATCGGTACAGATGCCAACACAATTCCTCCAAGACAGACCTTTTGTTTCCATATACAAAGACAAAACATTAAATATATCTTGGCCTTTACTTGTTTCAGGCAGCTCTTTGCAGTAGAAAAAGTTTTCTTGAATTTCACCATCATTTACAAATGCTGCAGCATGACATTTATTGGTGAAACCTGTTGACTTATCGACCTGGATAGAGAAAAGATTTTGTGTAATAAACTTTTCAGTTTATTACACAATTTCTTCAGCGTCATGCGACACGTCATCAATACATTGATTTATTGTACTGTTTGAGAGTGAAACCTTTTCAATTTCAGCCAGACATGTTCAAAGCCGCTAAGTGGATTTTTCTTATTTATTGATTTGAAATTATTGTTTTTCTAAAACTTCTGATTTTAATTTAGTAGTATAGCATTATTTTGTGATTTTCTGATTAATCTGGTGTATTTATTCTTTACTCGGCCTTGTAATTGCATAAAAGTATCTGTAAGGGTATCAAATCCACGTGTTACAAGTTGCAACTCTGCTGAACGAGAAGTTTTTTAGCCATATTTATCAGCTTTATTGAATATTTTTTAAATCAAATTATGGGCACCTCCGTAGCCAGGTGGGAAGAAGCAGCAGTGCGTAGCACACGCTTCTTGATTAGACCAGGGTTCGAGCCCGTCACCACCAAATACGGAGGATGCGGAAAGGTCAGGGAATGACCACCTCATATCCCGGAGCAATATGGCCTTAGTTGCTAATGCTCCTAAAAAAAACCAAAAACCAACATCAAATTATTTTCTGTAAGTAGCTTATAGACCTAGTCAGGATCGTTAGTTTATTCTGAATTGAGACAGCAAGATTTGGAAGTTAATTAATACTTAAGTGTCCGTAGATTTACCATTCATAACTTGTTGCCTTTGTTATACGATACGTTATATTCCGAACTAGATAGCGTTAGTATAATATAGTATAATATTGTCAATTAATCAGTAAAATCTGTTAAACTTCGTTGTCAATTAAATTGTACTTTTAACTAAATATATATAACGACTTAGATTACAAACGTAACATAATTAATTAATACATAACTTGATACGGAAGTTATATAAAGGAAACTCGTAGATAATTAATACTTGATACTGAAAAATATATATATACCGTTATAACTGTGTTGGGATAAAAGTTTAGGTTTATAATTTTGTACTGAAATTGAAATGTTGAAAGTAAATCGAAATCATGACTCAGACCAGAGCAGCAAAGCAAAAGGCTCAAGCTAATGGGAGTGCTGTGGCTCAGAGGAGAACTGAGGGGGCCAGTTGCCTTCTGAATCACAGCCTTTTAAAATGCACTGCTTGCATGATGTTTGTGGAGCAATCAGGTACGGAACATGATATTGCCATGGGGGATGTCTTTGTGTGTGTGCGATGCAAGGAGTGTAATGAAATCGGGCAACAACTCAGCATTGTTATGGGCCTATATGAGAGCTTGAAGGACAGGGTGGATGCCCTCGAAGGAATTAAATTGAGGGGCCCATCAAGCTCTCAGCCGCCCACATCAATGCCAGAGCTTGCACTTGTTCATCGCACAACACAGCGGCAACCCCCAAGGCAGAATGCGCTGGTCCCCACAGGAACTAGTAGTTGTTGGTGACTATTGTCAGGGAAACAGGGAACATGCTTTGTAATAAGGATTGGTGGAACGGGACCAGGGTATGTCTGCCAGGGACAAAGGTTGATGACGTTGTAGAGCGGATATCATCTTTTAAGGGCACAAAAGGCGATATAGTTGTACACCCTGGCACTAATGATATCAAGAGTAGGAGACCGGCAGAATTACTTAACAAGTACAGGTCACTGTTGAAAAAAAGGCCGTGAATTAGGGTTGAATTTGAAAGTGTCTGCAATTCTGCCCAGACACGATAGGAGGGAGTATATGATGACAGCCTTGTCGATCAATTCGGCCCTGGAAAGATTGTGCAACGCTCAAGGGGTAGAATTTTTTTCAGCCTGGGCTGTACTTGTTAACAGGAGAGACTGCTTCTACAGGGATGGGTTACACTTAAATAGAAAGGGTGCAAGAATATTTGCTGATGCTATTGAGGCAGTGTTAGGTGGGTCGGAAAACTGCTAGCTTGGGGGGGGATACAAAGACTGATAGATTAACAGTAGCCACTGGCAGAGGTGAAAGTGATTCTTGCACTGCTTCTATTGGAATAAGCAGAAGCCTGAAAAACAAGATGCAGGATATTTCAGAGACTGCTGGTAGTCATTGCGGTACAAGTAAACACATGGGTTGTGTTAGGGTAGCTAAAAATAGAAACAGGTGCATGTATACTTGCGTGTACACCAATGCTAGGAGTTTGGTTAATAAATTTGATGAATTTGACGTGTTGCTCAAAGCATCAAAGGCAGATATTGTTGGGATATCAGAGACGTGCTGTCACACAGATATAAGGAATGCAGAACTGGAATTTGGGGAGTACAACTTCTTCAGAAAGGATAGGAAGGGAGGAGGGGTTATGCTGTTAGTTAAGAAACACATAAAATCGAAGGAAGTGAGGCCAGTCGACATCGCTGGACAGTGCAGTGTTGAGTGTCGAAGCATTGGGAGATCAAAATTGAGAGTAGGAGCGTGCTATAGGCCTAATGACTCTGATGAGTATAATAAGAAACTGTACAGGGAAATAGAGTGGGCCAGTAAATCAGAGAGTCCCATAATGGGGGATTTTAATTTCCCAGATATTGACTGGAATTTGTTGGTTGGTCACTCACACACTAGCAAGGCTTTTGTGGATTTATTGGATGATTGTTTTCTACATCAGCATGTTCGGGAGGCAACTAGAGGGAGAAGAATCTGCAGATAAAGAAACCACTAGGTGGCAGTGATCACAGTGTGCTGAAGTGGGATTTACTCAAAGAGGTAACTACCATCAGCGGTAAAGGGAAGGGTTATTGCTTTTGTAAAGGCCACTACGATGGTCTGAGACTGTATTTAAATTCTATACAGTGGCACCAACTGATGATGTTACCAACAGCAAATTCAAAATGGGAAGCGCATTCAAAGAACTTATCTTGGAAGCTACCAGGCTTTAAATACCAACTAAGAAATATTGTTCAAGGTTTAGGCCTAAATGGACGTCAGATGAACTAATGAGACTTATGGCAGAGAAGAAAAATGCATGGGATGCATATAAATTAACACATGACACAGAAGCCTATGATAGATACAAGTTGATCTGTAACCAAGTTACAAAGGAGGTTAGGCAGGCGAAGGCAGATTACGAGAAATCTTTGGCAAGGGATGCAAAGAAAAACAGCAAAGAGTTCTTTACTTATGTAAACTCTAGAAGGAAGGGGATGAATCAGATTGGTCCACTTGATATCGATGGGTCAACTGTTGATGATCCTGCTCTGGTAGGTAACAAACTAAATAAATATTTTGCATCGACATTCACACATGAGAAGTTATTCAGCGAGGGGAATGCCAGAGGTGTATTCAACTCTGGCAGTAAGCTAGAGAGTCTTGTAATAACTGAGAGTAAAGTGGAGGAGAAATTGTTTAAGATAAACACAAGAAAGGCACCTGGGGTGGATGGGATCTATCCAGTTATATTAAAGGAGCCAGCAAAGGAAGTAAGCAAATCCTTAACCATAATTAGAAGAGCTTCCTTGGACTCAGGGGAGTTACCCACAGACTGGAGATGTGCAAATGTGACCCAAATTCACAAGGGAGGATCAAAGGCTGACACAAGTAATTATAGACCTGTGAGATTAACTTCTGTTCCAGGAAAATTAATGGAGGCACTGGTTAAAGAAGCACTGCAGGAGCATCTAGACAAGACTTCAGTTATAGCTCGGACACAGCATGGTTTTGTTAAGGGGAAGTCTTGCCTGACCAATTTGATTGGATACTATGATGCAGTCACAAAAGAACTGGATGCAGGGAATAACTTTGATATTATATACAGTGAAACTTCCCTTTAACGGACAGCCATGGGGAACGAAAATGTGTCCGTTAGAGAGAAGTGTCCGCTAACAAGAAGTCTGAGGGAGAAAAAAAAAAAGAAAGAAAGAAAAATTGTTAAACGTTTAATGTAAAATTAAAATATATACAGATTTTGAACAATATTTTTGTAAATAATATACAATTACATACACAAGAGATAAAGAAAAATCATTAAAAGTTTAATGTAAAATTAAATTAAATTATATACAGATTTTGCACAATATTTTTGTAAATAATATACATACAATTGTGCTATGCATATTATGACTTTATCTTAAGAAAAATACATACAGTAATCACTTATTTTCTTCTGCACCTTCTTCCGGCTGATAATTTTGTTTTCAACATTTGTTTGGAGTGAAGAAACCATCGAAAGTCCTTCAGTATCTTCTTCAGCAGCGAAAAACATATTTAAACAATTGATTTGTATGAGCGCTTCTATTTTCATCGGTTGTTCGTCGTTAATATGTTCTTCGACAGAATGAATGACCTCCTTCCATTTCTTCATCCTCATGAGGAACTTCTTGAAAAATATCGATGATAATGTCGTTGATATCTAGAGCACCATCTTCTATAGTGAGGTTTGAGTCTATATCTTTGTAGCCAGGGTCACTTGCAGCGGAAGTATCGTGCATTATCAATAGATGTTGAAGTTCTTGTTTTTCTTGGTGCTCCACATTGCTGTTCACAACTTCAATTTTTGCGTTTGAGAAGCCAGACTTTACAAAACAGTTCACGACAGTTTGTTTTCTAATTGCGTTTACTGAAGTGGAAATCCATCGAATCGCATCTAGGATGCTGATTTTCTTTGCAAGGTCACTCGCACATGTTACATCGTTCATGTTTGCAATGAGATGTCTTAAAACACGTTTTCTGTAGTGAAGTTTAAAATTTTTTATTATCCCTTGATCCAAGGGCTGACACTCTGCAGATGTGTTTGGTGGCAGAAAAATGATTTGAATGTTGGACAATTCAATGTGCGGGTGAGATGCAGCATTATCCATGAAAAGAATAATTTTTCTGTTTTGATGAATCATGTTTTGGTTAAAGTGACTTATCCATTCGCTCATGATATCTCGTGTCATCCACGCTTTTTTATTAGACTTCCAGTCAACATTCAAAAGATTCAACTTTATGCCCTTGGAACAACGAGGATTTTGTGGTTTTCCTATAACAAGAGGTTGTTCAAAGTCTCCCAGCATATTTGTACACAATAGTACAGTCAAACGTTCCTTAGAAATTTTTCCGCCCTGGCACTTTTCGTTTTTAAGACTCATTGTTTTTTCAGGAAGAGCTTTAAAAAAACAACCCTGTTTCGGCACAGATGTAAATATCCTTAGCTTCAAAATCACGACATAAATCTTCCAATTTGACAGTCCACTCTGTTACAACCCCAGTATCAACAGATCCACCTTCACCACTTACGGTTTTCCAAGAAATTTTATGCCGAGTTTTGAACTTGTCTAGCGATCCCACAGAAGCTTTGAACTCATTTACTCCCATAGATTTCGCAACCTCCAAAGCCTTTTCCCTAATAATAGGCCCATTAATGGGAATATTTTTAGCACGTGCGCGACAAATTTAAAGTTCAACAATTTTCGGGAATGATTTTTGAACCTGATCATTTCCGTGTTGCCAAAATTGTTTGAGCAGTTCATTTTTTTTCTTTAGGATGTCGCTTACCTGCGTCTTCCCGGTTTTGAATTTTGCAGCGAGATTGCGAACACTATTTTTTTGCCGATCATACGCATTAATGAGTTCGACTTTATCTTTTAAAGTTAAATGTTTACGAGAAGACATTGTGCACTTCACACAACACCGAACAAAACCGAAACTGAAAAGACGAAAGGCTGACCATATCCCCCCCCCACCTGAACACACCGAATTCATCAGAAGTTTTACACGTGCCTTAAAATTCTTGAAAAAGGGCTTAGAACTGCGACGTAAACCTTGATAAAATTCAGAGAATTGGAAACAGAAAATAAACACACGATTGAGGCAATACGTGGAAGAAACGTTCCTAGAAAAAGGGCCGTGAGCTCGCCCGCTGTCCGTTATGGGGAGATCAAATTAACTGCTAATCTAAACAAAACAGTGCAGATTGCCTGTCCGCGTCCGTTACATAGAATGTCCGCTAGACAGAAGCTGCAAACACGTTAAAACCAATGGAGGTGAGTTGGGGAATTTGAAAATGTCCATTGTAGAGAGATGTCCGTTAACGAGAGGTGTCCGTTAGGAGAAGTTTCTCTGTACTTGGATCTTAGAAAGGTTTTTGATACTGTTGCACATGGAAGACTGCTGCACAAATTGGAGCAGTGTGGCATTGGAGGCAAATTGCTGCTATGGATAAAGGGATGCTTGAGGGGGAGAAGACAGTGGTAATCAATGGACACTGCTCATCGTGGACTGATGTCATTAGTGGAGTCCCTCAGGGTTCAGTGTTGGGTCCATTATTGTTTTCTGTATATATAAATGATATTGATGATGATATATCAAGCTTAATGTCCAAGTTTGCAGACGATACAAAGGTTGGCAGGGTTGTGTCACTACTGACACTATGCTGCTGCAACAGGATCTGGAAAGTTGAGCAGATGGGCTGAGAGGTGGCAAATGAAGTTTAACATTGACAAATGTAAAGTACTACATATGGGAAACCAACCCCAGAGCAACGTATCAACTCTGTGGTACTACACTGACAGTGGTAGAGAATGAAAAGGATCTGGAGGTGATTGTGCAGGCAGATATGAAGTTCTCTGAGCAGTGCAGATGGGCTGCAAGAGTAGCTCATGATGTCTTGTCATCGATATACAGGAACTTTTCTAGCAGGGATAAGGAGGTGATTATTCCCTTGTAATGGTCAGGCCACACCTAGAGTACTGTATACAGGTCTGGAGGCCTCATTTCAAGAAGGATGTAGAGCTGCTGGAACGAATACAGAGAAGGGCAACAAGATTAGTGAATGGAACAAAGGGGTACTCTTATGAAGAAAGGCTTAAGTTTTGCAAATTACAGTGTTTGGAGACTAGGCACCAGCGAGGTGATCTGATAGAGGTGTATAAAGCCTTGAATGGTTTGAGCATGCTTAATGCTAATGGGATTCTGCCCCTTGCTCTGAATAATCACCTGAGAGGGCATAAATTCAAATTGAGGAAAGACAGATGTAGGATAGATGTGCGGAAATTTGCCTTTAGCCAGCGGGTAGTTGGTTGGTGGAACAGATTTCCATCCCTTGTCGTGGAAATTGATAGCCTAAATAAATTTAAAGCTCAGCTGGACAGGTATTTCGAATGAAGGGAAGGGTGAAGTGGAAGTGGTTTTTTTTTTTTTTTTTTTTTTGCTGATGCTGCATAACTTGCTTTCTTGTATCATATGCCTCTGCTAATGCTAATTTCTCATACTGCATCTTGTTCTAGCATTTTACTCACTGTAAAATTAATGCTGGCATTATTAGGTTATCCCTAATTGTGTTACTTTTCCTTTTCTGGACAATAAGTTCTGCTACTAAATAACTTGCGTCCTGAGCCATTTCACCAAATGTGGCTTTTTTAACAAATGTTTACTCTTTATTTTGAGATTCCAATATCTTTAAAATAATCAGTGCCTTTACTTGTCAAATGGCTGTGATTTGTAGTTGTCTTTTCAATTTTGCTGGTGACATTGCTGCATTTGTAAGTTGTTTTACATAGACAACACACAATGGAACAGGACAACTTTGATTACTAGCTGATGTCAAGACCGACTTTTTTTGTCCTTTGTTGCACTAGTGCAGTGAAATGACTCAGAAGACAGTATTCTTCATCACTAACCTTATCAGAACTATCCGTAGGCCTAGCCTAGAATTTTCCTCTTCCATCTCGCACCTCATCTTCAAAAATCGCCACATTGGACTGTCAGACATGTTTGTAAAACCAAATGCTAATAAAACATAAACAGAAGTGCATAATAAATAACTAAACGAGAGAAAATTTAAAAAAATACAAAAACTTCACAATAAAATAATTCACTTCTAACCTACACAATGCACGTTTTGTAATGTTTACAACAACAACAGTTGGGGGGAGGTAATTTGGGAGGATGAGGCTAACGTCATCAGCCGAACGGGCTCCCCTATCTCACAACAGAAATTCAGAATGGACTGAAGCAAAGGAATACGGCCCTCCTGAGGATTGTGTAAATAAGATAACAAAGATAAGAAGAGCCTGTGATGCATCTATTCCTCAAAGGGAACCATATCAGTACCCTGTTCCGTGGTGGAATGTCGGCCTACACGACTTGAGGAAACACCATGCCTGGAAAACGTTCCAACAGGCCTGAGTTTACCTTCAACTCCTCGAAGTTGAAGCCGCACGAGGCCTACCATGTGCTGCGCTATAACTATACTCAGGAAATGCACGGATGCAAGAAGGCATCATGGCAGACCCTACCTCTGGAAACAATAGCCTGTGGCAAATTGTCTTCCGAATTGTTACTAACACATTGTCCAGTGGGAAATTCCTGGAAGCAAGCCTGACGGGACCTCTACTTACTCCTGGCTGGACTCACTGAACTACATTTTGCACTCCATATACCTGACAGTAGACCCACAACTATCCCCAGAACAACAACAGATTGGTCTCAGCAATGCAGCTTACAGATCAGAAACCAATTCACAGCCTTAGAATTGTATATGGCCCTGGCCAAAGCAAAAGAAAGGAAGACACCTGGATGCAACCTCCTGAAGGTAGATGTCATTAAGAAATTTGCTGAATACTACCCCACCACCTTGCTCAGTCTTTTCAAGAGATGTCTGGCCAATGGAACCTTCCCCACTTCTTGGAAAATAGCTACACTCAAATTAATCCAGAAAAACCGCCACAGCCTCCAGCATCATACAGACCAATTGCACTTTTATCTGTCCTAGTGAAACTCCAGGAACTGTTCTTACTCTACCGACTCACCAACTGATATGTTGATAAACAACTTTCATCCCCCACGCTGATTTAGCTTCAAGACTGAATGCAGCACAGAAGACACCATCCACATACTCATTGCTCAGGCAACCAGACGGAAGCTAAATATTCCCTGGCTATTATGATTGATTTTCCCTGGGCCTTCAATCGGCTGTGGTGGTCCAGCGTCCTTCAAAAACTCCAACAGGCTAAAATATCCAGCAACCTCTACATTAGATCATATCTTGAAGACAGAAGAGTGCAGGTTATCACCAAATTTCAGACAGTCACAAGAAGTGTCTCCCAGGGTTGTCCTGGACAAGCTCCTGGGGATGGACCTTCATGGGGTTTACCCCTTAGCTTTTGCCAACGTTTATCCCCTAGCTTTTGCCTAGTCCTTGTCGTATGGTCCGACTCTAGAGCTGCCCTGGAGATTAAGGCCAATGAATTGGGAAGTCTCTTTGCATCTTTGTGCAAGGAACTTTGCCAATTAAATAAAGTTCTATAATTATTTACAATATGGGTACAATATCAGAATTGGCAGAACATGAGTTGGAATGTATTCAAGCATACAGTGATAGGAACTTTGTGGCAGTTGGGGAGGTGGGGAGAAGAAACTTTGAAAAGAGAGAAATAAAAGAAGCAAGGGAAGAAATGTGGGGAGAACTGTAGAATGAGCTTTTCAGTAATAAATTTAGTAGGAACTAATGAAGTGTTATAGATGGAGGGAGCTGGGGAATGAGAGGTTGTGAAAACACTAGATGCTGAATTGGAGACTTGTGATCAATTGGATACATGATCTGAGCAGTTAGAGAAAGACAAATTTTTTAATCCTTGTTTCGACTCATTATGAACAAGAACATGACACTCATTTATTAAAATTATTTATTATGGTGTATAAAGTATTTGAATAGTTTTACCTGTGTTCCTTCAAAATACAGTTGATAAATTAACAGGTGAGAAAATTATTACTGGAATGGACACATTCATCCTCTGCCTTGTGATGGGTCCAGTACTGATGAAAGAGGTGAGTTGCTGGAGAATTTTTTAATCTCCACAAATCTGGAAATAGAAAATTCTCCGGGACAAGAACATACACATTATAACATTCATGATGAATATAATATAGTAAATTAAGGAAATAAATATCAGAATACAAGAAGATTATGTTTGAATATATTTGAGATAAAGGGGAAAGTAACTTCATATTTGTTGTAAACGATCAAAAATTGAAAGGATAATATTGACTTATACTACCAGCATTCACCACTGTATTTCATTTAAGTTATGATTTAAATAACCAAAGCTTTGAAATGAAGAGATTCTGTAAGAACTACCACTTAGAATAGATTTAGTAGAATGTGTTTCTTATAGATCAAAATCTATATGTGCACAAGAGAAAGGGAGGAGAGAAGAGCGTGATGGTAGACTTGCACAATCAGTCCTTGAAATTTTATCTGTGAGTTTAAAAGGACTGTCCTATGACTTTACTCTTAAAATTAGTTAGTAAATTAAGGAAAAAAAAATATCAGAATACAAGAAGATTATGTTTGAATATATTTGAGATAAAGGTGAGGTGTAAACAAGCAAGGATATCATAACATGAATTTAAGTTTAAAAATATTTCAATGCTGGAAGGCTTTAGTGAGAGCTCTGGGGATGATGATCCATAGGATGCGATTAGCATTAGTAGAGGCATTTGATGCAAGAAAGCAAGCTTATGCAGCATCAGCCAAAAAAAAAAAAAAAAAAAAAAACCACTCCCACTTCACCCCTCTGTTCGTTCAAAATACCTGTCCAGCTGAGCCTTAAACTTATTTAGGCTATCAACTTCCACGACAAGGGATGGAAGTCTGTTCCACCAACCAACCACTCGCTGGCTAAAGGCAAATTTCCGTACGTCTATCCTACATCTGTCTTTCCTCAATTTGAATTTATGCCCTCTCAGGTGATTATTCTGAGTGAGAGGAAGAATCCCATCAGCATTGAGCATGCTCAAACCATTCAATGCTTTATACACCTCTATCAGATCACCTCGCTGGTGCCTAGTCTCCAGACACTGTAATTTGCAAATCTTAAGCCTTTCTTCATAAGAGCACCCCTTTGTTCCATTCACTAATCTTGTTGCCCTTCTCTGTACTCGTTCCAGCAGCTCTACATCCTTCTTGAAATGAGGCATCCAGGCCTGTATACAGTACTCTAGGTGTGGCCTGACCATTGCCTTATACAAGGGAATAATCACCTCCTTATCCCTGCTAGAAAAATTCCTATATATCATTGACAATACACCATGAGCTACTCTTGCAGCCTGTCTGCACTGCTCAGAGAACTTCATATCTGCCTGCACAACCACCCCCAGGTCCCTTTCATCTCTACCACTGTCAGAGCAATACCACAGAGTTGATACGTTGCTCTGGGGTTGCTGTTTCCCATGTGTAGTACTTTACATTTGTCAATGTTAAACTTCATTTGCCACCTCTCAGCCCATCTGCTCAACCTTTCCAGATCCTGCTGCAGCAGCATAGTGTCAGTAGTGTCCTTGACAACCCTGCCTACCTTTTGTATCGTCTGCAAACTTCGACATTAAGCTTGATATACCATCATCAATATCATTTATGAATACAGAAAACAATAATGGACCCAACACTGAGCCCTGAGGGACTCCACTAATAACATTAGTCCACGACGAGCAGTGTCCATTGATTACCACTCTCTGTCTTCTCCCCCTCAGCCACCCCTTTACCCACAGCAGCAATTTGCCTCCAATGTTACACTGCTCCAATTTGTGCAGCAGTCTTCCATGTGCAACAGTATCAAAAGCCTTTCTAAGATCCAAGTATATAATATCAAAGTTATTCCCTGCATCCAGTTCCTTTGTGACTGCATCATAGTATCCAATCAAATTGGTCAGGCAAGACTTCCCCTTAACAAAACCATGCTGTGTCCGAGCTATATAACTGAAGTCTTGTCTAAATGATCCTGCAGTGCTTCTTTAACCAGTGCCTCCATTAATTTTCCTGGAACAGAAGTTAAACTCACAGGTCCATAATTGCTTGTGTCAGCTTTTGATCCTCCTTTGTGAATTGGGGTCACATTTGCACATCTCCAGTCTATGGGTACCTCCCCTGAGTCCAAGGAAGCTCTCATAATTATGGCTAAGGGTTTGCTTACTTCCTTTGCTGCCTCCTTTAATATAACTGGATAGATCCCATCCACCCCAGGTGCCTTTCTTGTGTTTATCTTCAACAATTTCTCCTCCACTTTACTCTCAGTTATTACATGATTCTCTAGCTTACTGCTAGAGTTGAATACACCTCTGGCTTTCCCCTCGCTAAATAACTCCTCATGTGTGAATGTTGATGCAAAATATTCATTTAGTTGTTAGCTACCTGAGCAGGATCATCAACAGTTGACCCATCGATATCAAGTGGACCAATCTGATTCATCCCCTTCCTTCTAGAGTTTACATAAGTAAAGAACTCTTTGCTGTTTTTCTTTGCATCCCTTGCCAAAGATTTCTCGTAATCTGCCTTCGCCTGCCTAACCTCCTTTGTAACTTGGTTACAGATCAACTTGTATCTATCATAGGCTTCTGTGTCATGTGTTAATTTGTATGTATCCCATGCATTTTTCTTCTCTGCCGTATGCCTCATCAGTTCATCTGACATCCATTTAGGCCTAAACCTTGAACAATATTTCTTAGTTGGTATGTAAAGTCTAGTAGCTTCCAAGATAAGTTCTTTGAATGCTTCCCATTTTGCATTTACTGTTGGTAACATCATCAGTTGGTCCCACTGTATAGAATTTAAATACTGTCTCAGTCCATCGTAGTCGCCTTTACGAAAGCAATAACCCTTCCCTTTACCCCTAATGGTAGTTACCTCTTTGTAACTCAGTGGTTCATTTATCTGCAGATTCTTAATGCATGAAGAATCACTGCTGATAATCAAATCAAGAGTATTCCTCCGTCTAGTTGCCTCCCGAACATGCTGATGTAGAAAACAATCATCCAATAAATCCACAAAACCTTGCTAGTGTGTGAGTGACCAACCCACAAATTCCAGTCAATATCTGGGAAATTAAAATCTCCCATTATAAGACTCTCTGATTTACTGGCCCACTCTATTTCCCTGTACAGTTTCTTATTATACTCATCAGAGTCATTAGGCCTATAGCACACTCCTACTCTCAATTTTGATCTCCCAATGCTTATGTCACACCAAACTGACTCGACACTGCACTGTCCAGCAATGTCCACTGGCTTCACTTCCTTGGATTTTATGTATTTCTTAACTAATAGCATAACCCCTCCTCCCTTCCTATCCAGTCTATCTTTTCTGTAGACGTTGTACTCTCTAAATTCCAGTTCTGCATTCCTTATATCTGTGTGACACCAAGTCTCTGATATCCCAACAATATCTGCCTTTGATGTTTTGAGCAATACCTCAAATTCATCAAATTTATTTACTAAACTCCTAGCATTGGTGTACACACAAGTATACATGCACCTATTTCTATTCTTAGCTACCCTAACACAACCCATGTGTTTACTTGTACCGCAATGACTCCCAGCAGTCTCTGAAATATCCTGAATCTTGTTTTTCAGGCTTCTGCTCATTCCAGTAGAAGCAGTGCAAGAATCTCTTTCACCTCTGCCAGTGGCTACTGTTAATCTATTTGTCTTTGTATCCCCCCAAGCTAGCAGTTTTCCGACCCACCTAACACTGCCTCGATAGCATCAGCAAATATTCTTGCACCCTTTCTATTTAAGTGTATCCCATCCCTGTAGAAGCAATCCCTCCTGTTAACAAGTACAGTCCAGGCTGAAAAAAATTCTACCCCTTGAGCCTTGCACAATCTTTCCAGGGCCGAATTGATTGACAAGGCTCTCATCATATACTCCCTCCTATCGTGTCTGGGCAGAATTGCAGACACTTTCAAATTCAACCCTATTTCACGGCTTTTTTTCAACAGTGACCTGTACTTGTTAAGCAATTCTGCCGGTCTCCTACTCTTTATATCGTTAGTGCCCACGTGTACAACTATATCACCTTTTGTGCCCTTAATGTGATGTACAAAGTTGCAGTGAATTAGTTGATTAGTGCAGTACTTCTCAACAATAAGATTACATAGTGAGGATGATAAACTAACTTGGTGATTTTACAGAGTGATTTTTTTCTAAGTGGTTTTAAAGAGGAAAATGAGATTGAATTCATAAGAGAAAAACTGAATAATTCTGTATATACAACCAAATTGGTAAAACACCAGGAATTGACTTTTGAGGTCAATGTTATCAAGAACCCAGCACAATGGAAGATTGTGGACAAAGACAGATACAACTGGAAAGTTGCATTGCCACATAGCACTGTAGCCTGTTCTAGGGAAGATTTATGAAACGTTGCTTGTGGTAAGATTAATTTACAAGTATAGCTTTATTAAGGGCAGAAGAACCAAAGGTGACCTTGTTCCAGTAATGAATCAAATCAATAATTTGATTCGTTGCCAGAAAATAAATATGGTCTAGCTTTATTTATTGATTTTGCCAGTGCATCTGATAAGCTCTGATGGCTGTCAGTCAGTGAAGAATACGAATATCCTTCTTGTTTCAGTGACTGACTTGTTTCAGTGCAGTATTTGAGTAATCAACAAAGTTTTGTAAAGAAATGTGATAAGATGTTGATTATTGGGTAAATTAATAAATGCAAGGCACTCGCCTCCATTCCTTATATTCAAGTGTCAAATATCTTGGAATTATACTAGTGAGTAATTTTTTTTCTGCATGAAGTACAGGGTTGTTAAAATTAATGTATCCATGTGTAGAGGGCTCTGGAGCAAGTTCTAAGGCTCGTACTGAAGAGAAATTTGGACAACAGGTACAATAAAGAATGCATTTGCCATTTATTGGGGAGGGGGAATTAGTTACAAAATTTGTCACTACATGCGCTGTGGCAATACAAATCACTTGAACAGTGCTACAATTGTTCAATGTGTCCTCCATTTTGATCAGCAACAGTTTCCATTCAAAGCATTTTTTACAGCTGAACGTAACATTTCAACTGGAATAGCCAGCACATATCTAATGCTGTCCTTCAGATCTGCCAGAGTTTGACATTCTTCCCGATACACCTGGTTCTTCAAAAACCCCACAACCAGAAGTCTCATGGGGTGAGGTCCGGTGATCGGGGTGGCCAAGATGTCTGGAAACAACAGCCGATGACCCGTTTGTCTCTAAAGTGTGGCCTTAGCAATCTTTGGACACGTTGGATGTGGGATGGCACATCAACTTGCATGAATATGGTATCCTGAAGGCACCCACATTTTTGCAGCTCTGGTATTGCAAAATTTTCCAACATTTCATAATATTGCTATCCAGTGACCGAACAGGTGTGGGATCCGGTTGGTGTTACCTGTTCAAAAAAATATGGCCCGATCATGAATGTGGCCGTAAATCCACACCACACTGTCACTTTTGGAGAATGCAACGGGACCTCTTGGATAACTCAAGGATTTTCTGTTTCCCAAATGTGATAGTGGCGCATATTCACTTGTCCATTTAAGCAGAAGTGTGCTTTGTCGCTCCAGAGGATGTTCCATGGCCAAGTGATATCCACTGTCATTCGTGCCAGAAACTGAAGTTTCTGTGAAATGAATATCTGCATCACCATGCTTTAGCTGCTGTAGCATGTGCATCTTGTAAGGATAGTACAGGAAACCCTTGATTAATGCGGTTTTGAACAATGCAGTTTTAATTAGTCCGCAAAATTTTTTTGATACTATCCCCTTAATATATGCTTTATCAAATTTGATTATTGCGCTGTTTTTTTCTTGCGGTGCTTGGCAACTCACAACGTGGCCTGAAGCGGCAAATATGTGACACGCACTCACCAGGGTCTTCTAACTTAAATGAATGGGAATCGACTCCAAAACGCTCGACAGCAGCACCCCATACCACTCTGAAATTGAAATTTGCTCTGGTAACTCATATTCTTTTATTCTTTTATTAGGCGCCTCCGTAGCCAGGTGGGAAGGAGCAGCAGTGCGTAGCACACGCTTCTTGATTAGACCGGGGTTCGAGCCCGTCACCACCAAATACGGAGGATGCGGAAAGGTTAAGGAATGACCACCGCATATCCTGGAGCAATATGGCCTTAGTTGCTAATGCTCCTAAAAACCAAACAACAACAACATTCTTTTATTATTAATATTAAACTTCTTTAATATTACGATAGCATTAGCATTAGTAGAGGCATTTGATGCAAGAGAGCAAGCTTATGCAGCATCAGCCACAAATAAAATATAATAATAATAAATAAATAAATAAAAAATAACCACTTCCACTTCACCCCTCTGTTCGTTCGAAATACCTGTCCAGCTGAGCCTTAAACTTATTTAGGCTATCAACTTCCACGACAAGGGATGGAAGTCTATTCCACCAACCAACCACCCGCTGGCTAAAGGCAAATTTCCTCACGTCTATCCTACATCTGTCTTTTCTCAATTTGAATTTATGCCTTCTCAGGTGATTATTCTGAGCAAGAGGAAGAATCCCATCAGCATTGAGCATGCTCAAACCATTCAAGGCTTTATACACCTCTATCAGATCACCTCGCTGGTGCCTAGTCCCCAGACACTGTAATTTGCAAAACTTAAGCCTTTCTTCATAAGAGCACCCGTTTGTTCCATTCACTAATCTTGTTGCCCTTCTCTTTACTCGTTCCAGCATCTCTACATCCTTCTTGATGTGAGGCCTCCAGACCTGTATACAGTACTCTAGGTGTGGCCTGACCATTGCCTTATACAAGGGAATAATCACCTCCTTATCCCTGCTAGAAAAATTCCTATATATCATCAACAATACACTATGAGCTACTCTTGCAGCCCGTCTGCACTGCTCAGAAAACTTCATATCTGTCTGCACAACCACCCCAAGGTCCCTTTCATTCTCTACCACTGTCAGTGTAGTACCACAGAGTTGATACGTTGCTCTGGGGTTGCTGTTTCCCATATGTAGTACTTTACATTTGTCAATGTTAAACTTCATTTGCCACCTCTCAGCCCATCTGCTCAACCTTTCCAGATCCTGTTGCAGTAGCATAGTGTCAGTAGTGTCCTTGACAACCCTGCCAACCTTCGTATCGTCTGCAAACTTGGACATTAAGCTGGATATACCATCATCAATATCATTTATAAATACAGAAAAAAATAATGGACCCAATACTGAACCCTGAGGGACTCCACTAATAACATTAGTCCACGATGAGCAGTGTCCATTGATTACCACTCTCTGTCTTCTCCGTAGCCGAGTGGGCAGGAGCGGGAGTGCAGTAGCACACGCTCTTTGAGTAGACCGGGGTTCAAGCCCCCGACTGCTGAATACGGTTGATCTGCCAACCCGCACTGGACCAGCGTGGCAGATTATGGTCCATTTTCCCTCAGCATGAATTGTTGAGGAGGCTTCCACCCTGCAGTGGGTTGATAATGGCTGCACTTTACTTTACTCTGTCTTCTCCCCCTCAACCACCCCTTTATCCATAGCAGCAATTTGCCTCCAATGCCACACTGCTCCAATTTGTGCAGCAGTCTTCCATATGCAACAGTATCAAAAGCCTTTCTAAGATCCAAGTATATAATATCAAAGTTATTCCCTGCATCCAGTTCTTTTGTGACTGGATCATAGTATGCAATCAGATTGGTCAGGCAAGACTTCCCCTTAACAAAACCATGCTGTGTCTGAGCTATAACTGAAGTCTTGTCTAGATGATCCTGCAGTGCTTCTTTAACCAGTGCCTCCATTAATTTTCCAGGAACAGAAGTTAAACTAACAAGTCTATAATTACTTGTCGCCCTTTGATCCTCCTTTGTGAATTGGGGTCACATTTGCACATCTCCAGTCCATGGGTACTTCCCCTGAGTCCATGGAAGCTCTCATAATATAATATAATAAATATAATAATATAATATGATATTAAAGAAGCAGTTGAGAACATACACAAATCGTGGAAAGAAATGACGAACAGCTGCATGAGAGCAGTCTGGCAGAATCTTTTGCCTGAATGCGCAAATAATTTTTGTGTTTTCATTAATCCTGTCAACAAAGCTATTGATGAAATTACTACAATTGGGAAAAGACCTTGGCTTTGAGGAAGTAGATTCAGAAAACGTTAAGAGAATTATTGGAATCGCATTCAAAAGACTTAAGTAACAACGATATTCTTGAAATTGAGCATCAACATGCATACGAGGAAGAAGACGTAAATGAAGCAGAAGAAAAGCAATTTGCTCCCGAAGAAATTTCATTCAAAAAACTTGAACTATTTAATACACTTTAAAAAGCAAAAGAACTCATAGTAGAGATTGATCCAGATGCAGAGAGAAGCATGAACGTTCGTCGAGGGTTAGATAAGCAAATTGATTGTTATCGCAAAATCATGGAGGAAAGGAAGAAAGCTACCACTGTTCAATTGAAGTTAGATAAGTTTTTTTTTTTTTGCAAAAAATAAAATTTAAATCATACTATCTTTTTTTAAATTTATTCCTTAATAATTTAAGAACTATGCAGTGCATTATAGGTACGTATTTAGTAAGAAAAAATGTTTTTACAATTTCATAATTTTCAAGGATTCATTATAATTATTCCCATTGTTTCTTAAGTTTGATTAGTGCGGTTTTAATAGTGCGGTATATTTCAAGGATTCATTAACCGCACTAATCAAGGGTTTCCTGTACTGCAATACCTGACGCATTACTAGCCTTACAGTGGAATACGGCATGTCCACATCACGAGAAACAGCTGGCACACTTGTGCTACCACATGAAGATTGACTTGATAAATCCACGACAGCCATATCCACATCTTCAACACGAGAGGAGGCCACTATGTTTTCGACATCTACCTGGGTGCCTCTGTAGCCAGGTGGGCAGGAGCAGCAGTGCATAGCACATGCTTCTTGATTAGACCGGGGTTCGAGCCGGTGACCACCAAATACGGAGGATGCGAAAAGGTTAGTGAATGACCACCGCATATCCCCAGAGCAATATGGCCAAGTTGCTAATGCTCCTAAAATCAAATAACAACAACAACCTCTACTTGGTTGAACACCAAGATGTCCTGTCGCTTCAAATTTCTCAATCAATTTGCAGACAGCACAAGCAGTCATAGGTCCATTCCTTATGCGCTTCTGACGCCGGAATTCTCTGATAGTGCAGCTGCATTGTTGCTGTTCTGATAGTACAGCTTCAGTAATAGCACCTTTTCCTGCAACGTTGTTGGCATTGTTGCTGTAGTGCCGCTGCTTTGCTTTTATACAGTACAGTAGAGCTGAGTAGTGGCACTGTGGCAATAACTTATGATTATGAAATAATGTAAGTTATTTGCATAATCGTAACTAAGATAGTTACGCGCCATAAAGTGACAAATTTTGTAACTAATTTTTTTTTTTTTTTTTTTTTTTTTCAATAAATGGCGAGCGCATTCTTTATTGTACCAGTTGTCCAAATTTCTCTTCAATACAAGCCTTAGAACTTGCTCCAGGCCACTCTACATAGGGATACTTTAATTTTAACCACCCTTTACTTCATGCAGAAAAATTTACTCACTAGTATAATTCCAAGATATAAGGAATGGAGGTGAGTGTCTTGCACTTATTAATTTACCCAATAATCAACATCTTATCACATTTCTTTACAAAAACTTTGAAGATTGCTTGTCTGGTAGCACCCAGCAATTTCTATTTATAAAAAAAAAAAAAAATCTGCTTTAATTTTTGACTCTTTTCTAGAATCACTGCTCACAGGTATTCATTTCTAGGAGTTCACTTTCTATATGGCTATAAGTTTAGAAGACTAGCCAGTGTGGAATGGCGATTTTGGGGCACGTCCATGAAGTGCCCTGTAATTGCTCATTTGTTCCTGTAATGGCATATGCTGCAGCTGATTGTGGACACAGAGCAACCAATATTCTATTCAGGAGATATTTAATTGCATTGTGGCATTTCTGTTGGCTTTTATCAAAACTTGCAAGGCTATCAAACGAAGCACTAAAAAATAATACCAGAAAAGCAGCCAATAGATAGTTATAATTCACAAGTATTGATGTATTGCACAAAGGCAAATGTGAGCAAATGTTCAATACTGATAAACATTTACTATCAGAAAGCAATGGCAAAAAAATGTTTGGCTCCCTCTTGAACTCCCACCTGTAAGTGACACCTACCACACTACCCATTTGCGGCAGCACCACATGTGAGAAAAGAGAATAAGGGGTTTCCTCTTGTCCTAATTTAGAAAATAAATATGTCCCTCATAAGATAACAAAAAATTGAATCTTAAGATAACAGTGCTGGACTTCTCTGAGAAAGCTATGTAAACTTAATTTATTTCTGACGTGGCAGTGGTGAATCCCAAAGTAAGTCCTTGGTTTGTATTTAATTTATTAGTGCTACACTTTATTACTGTCCATATAAGAAGTTGGTTCAGCTTGATATTTGAATTGGACAGATAAGGTGAGTAGTTTTTTTGTTTGTACAGTTGCACACTACTCCTTTATTAAAGATTTTAAAGATAAATGTTACATGTGATTGAAGATGAAGCCATTTTATATAACTCTAACAGGGAGCAAAATTATTTTATAATAACTGAGAGCAAAGTGGAGGAGAAATTGTTGAAGTTAAATATAAGAAAGGTACCTGGAGTGGATGAGTTCTATCCAGTTATATTAAAGAAGGAAGTAAGCAAACCTTAGGCATAATTATGAGAGCATCCTTGGATTCAGGGGAAGTCCCCACAAACTGAAGATGTGCAGATGTATTCCCAATTTACAAAGGGGGATCAAAGGGTGACACGAGTAATTGCAGACCTGTTAGCTTAACTTCTGTTCTGGGGAAAATAATGGACTCGCTGGTTAAAGAAGCATTGCAGGATCATCTAGACAAGACTGTAGTTATAGCTCACACACACACGCCCCCCATGGGTTTGTTAAGGGGAAGTCTTGTCTGACCAACTTGATTGGATATTGTGATGTCACAAAGAAATTGGATGCAAAAATGATTTTGATATCATATACTTGGATTTCAGGAGAGCTTTTGATACTGTTGCATATGGAAGAATACTATACAAATTGGAGCAGTTTGGCATTAAGGGCAAGTTGCTGCTGTGGATGAAGGGATGGTAATCAATAAAGAGTGGTAATCAATGGACACTGATCTTTGTGGACTAATGTTTATGAGTGGAGTCCCCAAGGGAATGCCACTCATGGTGTTGGGCCTATTGTTGTTTTCTGTATTTATCAATAATGTCCAAGTTTGCAGACGATACAAAAGATGGCTGGGTTGTTAGTTGCAGTATGCTACTGCAACAGGATCTAGAAAAGTTGGGCTGATTGCCTGAGAGATGGCTACTGAAATTTAACAATTGAATGCAAAGTACTACATATATTGGTAGCAGTAACCCCATGGTAATCTAACAACTGTGCAATACAACACTCAGCATAGTGGAGAATGAAAATGGGGTAAATGAAGGCAGTGAAGGGGTAATTGTGCTGTCAAATATTAAGTTTTCTAAGCAGTGCAACCAGAGCAGTTCATGATGTCTTGTCCGTGATATACAGGAATTTTGCTAGCAGGGATAAGGAGGTGATTATTCCCTTGTATAAGGCAGTGGTCAGGCCACACCTTAAGTACTGCATACAGTTCTGGAGGCCTCATTTTAGAAAGGACATAGAGCCCCTGGTATGAGTGCAAAGGAAGACAGTGATTGGTGAGGGGAACAAAGGGTTGCTCTCACCATGAAAGGATGGTTCTGCAAATTGCAGCATGTTGTAACTAGGCTCCTGCGAGGTCATCTGATTGATTTGTACAAGTCCTTTAAGGGTTTGAGCAAACTCAATGCTGAGATTTCTCAGTTGAGGTGGCATAAATTCAACTTGAGGAAAGACAATTGTAGAAGAGATGTGCGGCAGATATTTGACTTTAACCAGCAGGTAGTTGATGCTGGAACAAACTTCCATGTGTTGCTGTGGAAGTTGATAGCCTTAAATAAATTCAAGGAAGAACAGCACAAGCGTTTTGATCAAATGGATGGGTGAAATGGGAAGGGGGTTTTTTTTTTTTTGACTGATACTCTATAACCTGGGTTCCCAACCTGTGGATCGCAATCCCCAAGGGGGCCACAAAGTGTTTTCTGGGGGTCACTGTAGTAATTTTAAGTTGCAATTATTTTTATGGGAAATTTCACCACGAAGGTTTTCAACACTTATTTATTTCAATATGGCTACACTGCAGTATTCTCTTAGTGGTTGTAACACTGATTTTTGATAAATGAAAGGAAACGACTTAAGGTCCGCTGCAGCGGATACTTAAAAAATATTAAAAGTCCACTGTGTTCATACATATTAAACATTTTATGTTATTTTAATTATTTGCTATGGCAGGCCAATAATATTTTTCAAATAAGTGTGTCTTAGAGGTAGAAAATATGGTATAATTTTTGCCATCCATTTAGAAACTTGTGCATGCACATTATTTTTGCCATTCTTTTAAAAAATATATGAATTGTATGGTTTGCTGATTGCTTTGCAATAACATGATTATTATTTTGTAGAGACAGCCACCAAAACTGGTATGATAATGGTATTTGGTGAAATAACTTCAAATGCACAAGTAGACTATCAGAGAGTTGTCAGAGACACAGTGAAGAAGATTGGATATGATGATTGCTCCAAAGGTAGGAATAGCAATTTATGAACTTCATATTCAGTAAGTTTCAACTAAAGAATTTTATCGATAGAGACATAATACTAAATTAATATTAGTATTAATAGTGGCAAATGATACACGAAAGCAAGCTTATGCAGCATCAGTCAAAAAAAAAGTCCCATTTCACTTATCCATCCCCTCCACTCCAATAATTTACCTAGTTCCTTCTTCAATTTATTTAAACTATCCACTTCCACAACAACAGATGAAAGCTTATACCTGCAATCAACCACCCATTGGCTGAAAGCAAACTTCTGCACATAAATTCTGCAACCCTCCATCCTCAATTTGAATTTATGTCCAATCATGTACGTAGTCTGGGCAAGAGAATGAATCCCATCAGTATTGAGTTTGTTAAACCATTAAAAGCCTTAAGCACCTCAAACAGATAACCTCACAAGTGCAAATCTCAAAATGCTGCAATTAGCATAACTGAAACCTTTCTTGGTAAGAGCATTCCTTCGTTCCTTCACCAGTCTCATTACCCCCCCCCTCTGTATCCATTCTCAAGCAGCCCTATAGTCTTCCTGAAATGAAGCCACCAGATGTGTATGCAGCACTCAAGATGTGGCCTGACCATTGCCTTGTTCAATTGAATAATCACCTCCTTATCCATACTAGCAAGATTCCTGTATATGATCGACGGAACCCAATGAGCTGTCCTGGCAACATGCCTACACTGCTTGGAGAACTTCATATCAGACTACATAATTACTCCAGAGTCCTTTTTATTTTCCACTATTCTGAGTGTAGTACCACAAGATATGTTATTCTGGGATTACTGCTGCCCATATGCAGTACCTTGCATTTGTGAATGTTAAACTTCAATTCCAATTTAAAATAATAAATAAATAAATTATCTGTTTATACTCCGGGATGGTCAGAGGAGTTCACAAGATAGACAGAATACAAGAAACAGCACCGTATTCAGCAGTCACGGGCTTGAACCCCGGTCATTCAAGGCACATGTACTTATGCACCCGCACACCAGACCGCTAGGCTACGGCGGCCCATCTTGCCTAATTTTTAGATCTTGTTGCAATAGCATATCAACTGCAAACTTACATGTTAACCTTGATATACCCTCATCAATATCATTAATAAATACAGAAAAAAGCAATGGGCCCAGCACTGAACCCTGTGGGACTCCACTAATAACATTAACATTAATCTGCGAAGAGCAGTTCCATTGATTACCACTCTATCTACTCCCACTCAACCATCCCTTTATCCCTTGTAGTAACTTGCCCTTAATGCCAAACTGCTCCAATTTGCACAACACTGTTCCATTTGCAACAGTATCAAAAGCTTTCCAAAAATGCAAGTATATGAAATCAAATATTTTTTACTTCCATTTCCTTTGTGACCACATGATAGTATCCAATTAAATTTGCCAGACAAGACTTCCCCTTAACAACCAATGCTGTTTCTGAACTATAACTGCAATTTTGTCTAGATGATCCTGCAATGTTTCTTTAATCAGTGAGTCCATTATTTTCCCTGCAACAGAAATCAAACTAACAGGTGTGTAATTACTTGTGTCACCCTTTGATCCTCCTTTGTGAATTGGGGACACATTTTCACACCTTCCAGTCCACGAGGACATCTGCTGAATCCAGTGATGCTCTCATAATTATGGCTATGGGTTTGCTTATTTCCTTCGCTGCTTCCATTGATATATTTGGATAGATCCCATCCATCCCAGGTTCCTTTGCGTTCTTATTTTTAACTTCAACAATTTCTATTCCCTTTCCCTCTCACTTATTACAAAATTCTTAACACCCTATCAGTTTGATAATCTTATGGTATCCACTTCCCTAAAGAATTCGTCACCTGTTAATGTAGATGCAAAATAGTCATTCAGTTTGGCAACAACATGGGCAGTATCATCAACAGTCAAGCCATCGATATCAAGTGGACCAATCTGATTCATCCCCTTCCCTTTAGTGTTTATGCAAGTAAAGGAGTCTTTGCTGTGTTTCTTTGCACCCTTGGCCACATATTTCTTTGTAATATACCTTCTCTTTCCTAACTTCCTTTGTGATTTTATTGAGGACTTCTTTATATCTATTATAGGCTTCTGTGTCAATAATTTATATTCATCCCACGCATTTTTCTTCTCTGCCACGAGTCCCATTAGTTCAACTGACATCCATTTAAGCCTATAGTTTGAACAATATTTCTCAGTCAGTATGAAAAGCCTAGTAGCTTCTTCCTATTTAAAATTTACTAATGGGAACACCATTAGTTGGTCTCACTGTATAGAATTTAAACTGTCGTAGGGAATAAAATTCACCTTTTCAAAAGCAAAATCCTTAAATTTGCTCTTTATGGTAGTTACACCTGTAAGTAAATCCCATATCAATACATTGTGATCACTGCCACTTTGTGGTTCTTTTTTCTGCCATTTCTTAATTCATGAATAATCATTGCCGATAATCAGATCAAGAGTATTACTCCTTGTTGCCTCTCTAACATGTTACTGTAGAAAGCAATCATCCAATAAATCCACCCTTGCTAGTGTGTGATCAATCCCCAAGTTCTAGTCAATATCTCGAAAGATAAATCCCCTGTTATAAGACATTCTGACTTACTGGTTCACTCTTTCTCTGTATAGGTGTTCTTTGTATTCATCAGTCATTAGGCTTATAATACTTCTGCTCTCAATTTTGCTTTTCTTTGCTTGTGTCACACCAAACTGATGCAACATTGCACTGGCCACCCATACAGCTGGACACGTTGCCTTAGATTTTATGTGCTTCTTAAATAAGAGCATAACCTCCCCTCCTATTTTGTCTTTCTTTATTGTACATATTGTACTCCCTATATTCAAGTTCTGCATTGCTTAAGTCTGAGTGATACCACATCTTTGATATCCCAACAATGGTATTTTATGTTGTGACAAGACCTTCAAATTCCCAGATTATTTAAATGCATTGTTCGTGTATGTGCAAGTGTACATAAGTATTAGTAGTGGCATATGATGTAAGGAGGCAAGCTTATACAGCATCAGCCAAAAAAAAAAAAAAAAAAAAAAAAACAACCATTTCCCATTTCTCCTATCCATATTCTCCAAACATTTGTCGGGTTCTGCATACTCTGAGAAAGGAAGAATCCCATCAGCATTGAGCTTGCTCAAACCATTCAAGCTGCAATTTGAAGAACTTAAGCCTTGCTTGGTAAGAGCACCCTTTTGTTCCCCTCACCAATCTTATTGCCCTTCTCTGTACTCGTTCCAGCAGCTCTGGAACGAGTACAGAGAAGCTCCTTACAATCAGCTCCTTATCCCTGCTAGCAAAATTTCTGTATATCATTGATAATTCAACATGGGCTTCTCTGGCTGCACAGCTCAGAAAACTTCATATGTGACTGCACAATTATCCCCGGGTCTTTTTCATTCTTCACTGCACCGAGTGTAGTATGATACAGTTCTCCCGTTACTCTAATTTTACTGCTACAAATTTATCAGTACTTTGCATTTGTCAATGTTAAACTTCAGTTGCCACTTCTCAACCATTCTGCCCAACTTTTTTAGATTCTGTTGCAGTAGCATATTGTTGTTAACCACCCTTCCAACCTTTGTATCATTTGCAAACTTAGACATTAAGCCTGATATACCTTAGCATTAGCATTAGTACAGGCATATGATGCAAGAAAGCAAGCTTATGCAGCATCAGCCAAAAAAAAAAAAAAAAAAACTTCCACTTCACCCCTCTGTTCGTTTGAAATACCTGTCCAGCTGAGCCTTAAATTTATTTAGGCTATCAACTTCCACAACAAGGGATGGAAGTCTGTTCCACCAACCAACTACCCGCTGGCTAAAGGAAAATTTCCGCACATCTATCCTACATCTGTCTTTCCTCAATTTGAATTTATGCCCTCTCAGGTGATTATTCTGAGCAAGAGGAGAATCCCATCAGCATTGAGCATGCTCAAACCATTCAAGGCTTTATACATCTCTATCAGATCACCTCGCCGGTGCCTAGTCTCCAGACACTGTAATTTGCAAAACTTAAGCCTTTCTTCGTAAGAGCAACCGTTTGTTCCATTCACTAATCTTGTTGCCCTTCTCTGTACTCGTTCCAGCAGCTCTATTTCCTTCTTGAAATGAGGCCTCCAGACCTGTATACAGTACTCAAGGTGTGGCCTGACCATTGCCTTATACAAGGGAATAATCACCTCCTTATCCCTGCTAGAAAAATTCCTGTATATCATTGATAAGACACCATGAGCTACTCTTGCAGCCCGTCTGCACTGATCAGAGAACTTCATATCTGCCTGCACAATTACTCCCAGATCCTTTTCATTCTCTACCACTGTCAGTGTAGTACCACAGAGTTGATACGCTGCTCTGGGGGGGGGGGGGGTGCTGTTTCCCATATGTAGTACAGTCAGTCCTCGTATAGCACGATAGTTGTGTTCCTAGAAACCCTCTTGTAATGCAAAATCGTGCAATATAAACAACAGGCCCTATGGGAAAAATAGGGTTAGATGCCGTCCACCCAAGATTGAACACACATTTGTAACTAAAACATTACCAAACACAATAAATTATCGTAATAAAATACGTAAGTATTTTATTACGATAATTTTATTACGATAATTCGTAATAAAATACGTAAGTATTTTATTACGAATATTATGTAATAAAATATTACTAATGCTTTTGCTTCTATCGTAAGCAAACTTGTTTTTTGTTTGATTTTCTATCGAAACAGATGACAGCTGTTCCATCTCTTCCAATTCTTTGTGTCTTGATCTAATGAATTTTAATTACACTTTACGTTTCCTGCTATGAAAGTTTTTTTTTTTTTTTTTTTTTTTATGTATCTTTCTAATTCTCGGCATTGCCTCATTTAGGCCTGTAGCACGTGCAATATCACACGGTCTTTAATTTCGCTCAAAGCATTTCACAATTTCATATTTTTTTTCTCTATCGACAGAGGCGGACTGACCATAAATAAGCCTTGCCCGGGAAATTCCGGTGGGCTGGAGGCCGGTGTGATTTTGGCCATAAACGCTAGTATGAGGCCACTACAAATTTTCCCGGGTAAGAAGTTTTGACCCAGTCCGCCTCTGTTTATCGATATTGCTTTTCTTTTTCTCTCTGAATCTGCAGTGTCTTCACCAGGACGCTTCCTTTTCACACCTTTTAAGTATTTTATTCATTTTTAGGGAATAAAGCACAATTACAAAACGAGGAGGCACGCTTGATACACAAACAAAGCTGCGCGTGTGTAGCAACTGAATAAACAACACCGTAAAGGCAGAGATACACTATTAACACCTCACATTTTACTAAAGCACATTTCTGGGGGTTACTACCATAAAACAATACAAACAATTTCCAGTTGCGTTTCTGCTAGTGGAATCTGTTATAAACTGTTAGTAAACTCGATCTGATTGCATTTGCGATAATACCGATAGCTGGAATTGTGTGGGTTTTTACTTTATTATGGTGAAATGTGTTTCCCCTTCACTGATATAAAAAAAAACATACATTTTCAGAATCTTCTCTTCATTTCTATCGTGTTGCATTCGTTTGGGGTGATTCTGCGTTCGACTGCCATTTCTTGTAAACACAAAGGCGAATCGTGCATAAGCGAATTCGGTTCGTGTTATACACTATATCGTTCCCCTATTTATAAATCGTGTTATACGAGGATTGACTGTACTTTACATTTGTCAATGTTAAACTTCATTTGCCACCTCTCAGCTCATCTGCTCAATCTTTCCAGATCCTGTTGCAGCAGCATAGCGTCAGTAGCGTCCGTAACAACCCTGCCAACCTTTGTATCATCTGCAAACTTGGACATTAAGCTTGATATACCATCATCAATATTATTTATAAATACAGAAAACAATAATAGACCCAACATTGAACCCTGAGGGACTCCACTAATAACATTAGTCCACGATGAGCAGTGTCCCTTGATTACCACTCTCTGCCTTCTCCCCCTCAACCACCCCTTTATCCATAGCAGCAATTTGCCTCCAATGCCACACTGCTCCAATTTGTGCAGCAGTCTTCCATGTGCAACAGTATCAAAAGTCTTTCTAAGATCCAAGTGTATAATATCAATGTTATTCCCTGCATCCAGTTCTTTTGTGACTGCATCATAGTATCCAATCAAATTGGTCTGGCAAGACTCTCCCTTAACAAAACCATGCTGTGTCCAAGCTATAACTGAAGTCTTGTCTAGATGATCCTGCAGTGCTTCTTTAACCAGTGCCTCCATTAATTTTCCTGGAACAGAAGTTAATCTCACAGGTCTATAATTACTTGTGTCAGCCTTTGATCCTCCTTTGTGAATTTGGGTCACATTTGCACATCTCCAGTCTATGGGTACCTCCCCTGAGTCCAAACAAGCTCTCATAATTATGGCTAAGGGTTTGCTTACTTCCTTTGCTGCTTCCTTTAATATAACTGGATAGATCCCATCCACCCCAGGTGCCTTTCTTGTGTTTATCTTCAACAATTTCCCCTCCACTTTACTCTCAGTTATTACAAGATTCTCTAGCTTACCGCCATAGTTGAATACACCTCTGGCATTCCCCTCTCTGAATAACTCTTCATGTGTGAATGTCGATGCAAAATATTCATTTAGTTTGTTAGCTACCTGAGCAGGATCATCAACAGTTGAACCATCAATATCAAGTGGACCAATCTGATTCATCCCCTTCCTTCTAGAGTTTACATTAAGTAAAGAACTCTTGCTGTTTTTCTTTGCATCCTTTGCCAAAGATTTCTCGTAATCTGCCTTCGCCTGCCTAACCCTTTGTAACTTGGTTACAGATCAACTTATATCTATCATAGGCATCTGTGTCACATGTTAATTTATATGCATCCCATGCATTTTTCGATTCCCGCCTCGGGCTTGGATCAAAGTACTGCAAAAACCTTGGGAGGTGCAATATGGCCACAGAAGCCGATGCGCCAACAACTACAAAAAAAAAAAAAAAAAAAAAAAATCATGCATTTTTCTTCTCTGCCATATGTCTCATTAGTTCATCTGACATCCATTTAGGCCTAAACCTTGAACAATATTTCTTAGTTGGTATGTAAAGCCTAGTAGCTTCAAAGATAAGTTCTTTGAATGTTTCCCATTTTGAATTTGCTGTTGGTAACATCATCAGTTGGTCCCACTGTATAGAATTTAAATACTGTCTCAGACCATTGTAATCGCCTTTACGAAAGCAGTAACCGTTCCCTTTACCCCTAATGGTAGTTACCTCCTTGAGTAAATCCCACTTCAGCACCCTGTGATCACTGCCACCTTGCGGTTCATTTATCTGCAGATTCTTAATGCATGAAGAATCACTACTGATAATCAAATCAAGAGTATTACTCCCTCTAGTTGCCTCCCGAACATGCTGATGTAGAAAACAATCATCCAATAAATCCACAAAAGCCTTGCTAGTGTGTGAGTGACCAACCCACAAATTCCAGTCAATATCTGGAAAATTAAAATCCCCCATTATAAGACTCTGATTTACTGGCCCACTCTATTTCCCTGTACAGTTTCTTATTATTCTCATCAGAGTCATTAGGCCTATAGCACACTCCTACACTCAATTTTGAACTCCCAATGCTTATGTCACACCAAACTGGCTCGACACTGTACTGTCCAGCAATGTCGACTGGCTTCACTTCCTTGGATTTTATGTTTCTTAACTAATAGCCTAACCCCTCCTCCCTTCCTATCCTGTCTATCCTTTTTGTAGACGTTGTACTTCCCAAATTCCAGTTCTGCATTCCTTATATCTGTGTGACACCACGTCTCTGATATCCCAACAATATCCGCATTTGATGCTTTGAGCAATACCTCAAATTCATCAAATTTATTTACCAAACTCCTAGAATTGGTGTACACGCAAGTATACATGCATCTGTTCTTTTTTCTTAGCTACCCTAACACAACCCATGTGTTTACTTGTACCGCAATGAATCCCAGCAATCTCGGGAATATCCTGCATCTTGTTTTCCAGGGTTCTGCTCATTCCAATAGAAGCAGTGCAAGAATCACTTTCACCTCTGCCAGTGGCTACTGTTAATCTATTAGTCCTTATATCCCTCCAAGCTAGCAGTTTTTCCGACCCACCTAACACTGCCTAGATAGCATCAGCAAATATTCTTGCACCCTTTCTATTTAAGTGTATCGCATCCCTGTAGAAGCACTCCCTTCTGTTGCCACTTTTCAACCATTCTGCCCAACTTTTTTAGATTCTGTTTCAGTAGCATACTGTTGTTAACCACCCTTCCAACCTTTGTATCATTTGCAAACTTAGACATTAAGCCTAATATACCTTCATCAGTATTATTGATTAATATTGTAAACAACATTGGGCCCAACATCGAATCCTGGGGGCGCCTCCGTAGCCAGGTGGAAAGCAGCAGCAGTGCATAGCACATGCGTCTTGATTAGACCAGGGTTCGAGCCCGTCACCACCAAATACGGAAGATGCGGAAAGGTCAGGGAATGACCACCGCATTTCCCGGAGCAATATGGCCTTAGTTGCTAATGCTCCTAAAAACCAAACAAACAAACATATCGAATCCTGGGGGACACCACCAATAACATTAGTCCATGAAGAGCAGTGTCCATTTACCACTCTGTCTTCTTCCACTCAAGCATCCATTTATCCATAGCAGCAACTTTCCCTTAATGCCATACTGCTCCAGTTTGTTCGGCAGTCTTTCGTGTGCAACTGTATCGAAAGCTTTCCTGAAATCCATGTTTAAGATAACAAAATTATTTTTTGAATCCAGTTTCTTTGTGACCACATTGTAGTATCCATTCAAATTGGTCAGATAGGATTTCCCCTTAAACCCGTGTTTTGTCTGAACTATAACTGCAGTCTTGTCTAGATGATTCTGCATTGCCTCTTTAACCAGTGACTCCATTATTTTCCCTGAAACAAAGTTAAACTAACAGGTAAGTAATTACTCGTGTCACCCTTTGATCCTCCTTGTGAATTGGGAATACATTTTCACATCTCCAGTACATGTACCTGTTTTTACTCTTACTTACCCTAACACAGCTCATGTATTTATTTGTTTCATTTATGACACTCAGTTTTTTAAATCCACAGCACCTTGTTTTCCAGGCTGTTGCTCATTCCAATAGAAGCAGTGCGAGAATCACTTTCACCTCTGCCTGCAGCTATTGTTAATCTATCACTCTGTATTCCCTTCCCCCAAGCTGTCAATTTTCCGACCCTAATACTGCCTTGAGAGAATCAGCAAATATTTGTGCATCCTTTCAATTTAAGTGTATCCCATCCCTGTTGATCCCAATGCATTGTGCCTTGGGGGTTGCTGTCCACTCTGTTGCCTGATGATCACGTGCAAGTTGTTGTATTGATGTGGGTAGCTGAGAGTTTGATGGGCCCCCAATTTAAATTCTTCAGTGGTATCCATGCTGTTTTTCAAGCTCTCATAGAGATCTATAATAACGCTGAGTTGGCACCTAATATCCTCATACTCATACTCTTTACATCAAACACACAAAAACATCCCCCTTTGCAATATCACATCCTGTTCCAGATAGATCTACAAACATTAGACTACAAAGCAGTACATTTCATAATACTGTGATTTGGAGAACAATCACCCCGATCTTCCACAACCCCTTTTTCAATTTAAATTCATGTTCCGTTATCTGTGTCGCCGAAGCAGGAGTTAAGATGCCATCAGCATCATTTTTACAGGGAGCTCCCTTGGCTACTAAACACTCTATATGCTATATTGAAACTTCCCATCTGATTAATGATTTAATCAGTAGAGATTGCTGTCAGTCAATCCACTGGTGTGATGTCTTTGGCCTACAGTTACTCAGCACTGGCAAATTCATTGGAAGTTCGAGATAGTGACACAATTGCTCGTGATATTTTTTATCAGGCTTGTTTATCATAAAGGTCTTCTACACAATATATCATTTATTGGTTTCCTTTTTTGTTTTTACAACGGGATAGCCAGTTTACTCTTCAACAGATCACCGTAGGTGACTTTCTTCTAGCTTCTCAACTAATAGTAGTAGTAGTAATTGAGGCAATGTGATGCAAGAAAGCAAGCTTATGTGGTATTAGTCCAAAAAAAAAAACCCATTTCGTACATCCATTCTCTCTAAACATTTGTCCAGTTCCTCCTTGAATTTATTTAAGCTATCAACTTCCACAGCGACAGATGGAAGTTTGTTCCAGCAATCATCTACCTGCTGGCTAAAGGCAATTTTCCACACATCTATTCTGTAACTGTCTTTCCTCAATTTGAATTTTTGTCCCGTGAAGTTAGTAATCAGAGCAAATTGAAAAATCCCATCAGAATTGAGCCTGCTCTACCCATTCGAGACCTTATACACCTCACTCAGATCACCTCGCAGGTACCTAGTCTCCAAACGCTGCAATTTACAGAACTTGAGCCTTTCTTGGTAAAACTACCCTTTTGTTCCCCTCACCAATGTTGTTGCCCTTCTCTGTACTCGCTCAAATAACTCAACATCCTTCCTAAAACGAGGCCTCAAGACCTGTATGCGGTACTTAGTGCGTGGCCTGACCATTGCATTATACAAAGGGATAATCACCTACTTAGTTACCCTAAAACAGCCCATATATTTATTTGTTCTGTGGTGACGCCCACCATTCCCTGAAAACCCCAGCACCCCACCCTCTAATCTAATACTTTTGTTAATCCTCCCTTCCTATCCTGTCTCTCCTTCCTGTGCATATTGTACTCCTCAAATTCCAATTCTGCATTCCTTATATCTGTATGACGTCTCTGATATCCCAAAAATATCTTTGATGTTTTGACTGACACCTCTAATTCATCAAATTTATTTACTACACCCCTACTCACATTGGTGTACACGCAAGTATATATTCACCTGTTCTTACTCTTAGCTACCCTAACACAGCCCATGTATTTACTTGTTCTGCAGTGACTCCCAGCAGTCTCCAAAATCCCCTGCATCTTGTTTTCTAGGCTGCTGCTCATTCCAATAGAAGCAGTGCAAGAATCACTTTAACATCTGCCAGCAGCTATTGTTAAAATATTAGTCCATGGTTCCCCAAGCTAGCAGTTTTCTGACCCACCTAACACTTCCTCAATAGCATCAGCAAATATTCTTGCACCCTTTCTATTTAAATGTATCCCATCCCTTTAGAAGCAGTCTCTTCTGTTAACAAGCACAGAACTGGTTGAGAAAATTTCTACCTCACGAGCCGTGCACAATCTCTCCAGGACCGAATTCATCAACAAGGCTCTCATCATACACTCCCTATCGTGTCTGGGCAGAATTGCAGACATCTTCAAATTCAATCATAACTTGCAGCTTTTTTCAACATTGACCTGTACTTTTGTGACCTTAAAAGATATTTACTGTACGACGTCATCAATCTTTTCCCCTCGCAGACATACCTTGGTTCTATTTCATCTATCCTTTTTACACAATATTTCCTGTCTCACTGACAATAACTATCTCCTGAGGGACCAGCACATTCTGCCTTGGAGATTGCCACCGTTTAGCCTGATGGACAAGAGGGAGCTCTGGCATTGTTGGGCAGCTGAGAGCTTGATGAGTCCCTCACTTTAAAACCTTTCAGGGCATCTACTTGACTCTTCAAACTCTCATAAGTGCCCATTAGAACACTGAGTTGCACCTAATTTCTTGACACTCTCTGCACCTAGCACACACAAAGACATCCTCCTTGGCTTGATCATGTCCTGTTCGAGAATGATCCGCAAACATTTCACAAGTCGCACATTTTTTGAGGCTGTGATACTTTGGAGAACTGGTCTCCTCGGTTCTCCCTCAAGCCACACCACTCCTGCTACTTTGTGCTCGTTGCTTTGCTGTTCTAGTCTGGGACATGATTGAATTGGTTGCATACAATGAACATTAATAAGATTAATCAATTTAATTAATCAATTATGAATACTACTGTCTAATAGATTTCTAAATGCAGTGATGCGTACTATGCTACATAGTTTTGCGTTAGTTACCTGTTTACCACAATTAAAAATTTGAATTCCCTACCACTCACTCCCTACCAATCGAATGAAACAACAGTTTTACATATATTAAGCAGTAATCTACAAAATCTATCTAAATTAAAAGTAAAATAACAAGAATAACTTGGTCTATAAGGCTACTTATAAAGTATGATATATGACAATCAAGTAAATAAAATGGCAAGAAACATATATTTCTTGGAGCTCAAATTTCACTCATCCACTTGCAATTTCACTCATCACCCTCATGTAGAATAATGAAGTTCTCAGAGGTTCAGTTCTCTCTCACTCTTTTCTCTTCTTGCATATTAACAAATGTGTTTTCCTGGCTGGAAATCCTGTCCATAGTATTGCCGATGATAGCACACTACATTTCACCTTCCTGTTTGATAAATGGTACTCTGCACAAGAAGCTAATTGCTAAATACCGATCTCCAGTTAATCCTCTGGTAGGAAGAAAAAAAGCTTTACCTTAAGCCTTCTGAAACTCTGCTCTGTATTACTACTTGCCAAAAAAGATTTTGCTGTTTCCATGTTGCTCACCTTCATCTGCACTCAGATTTCTATCTCTCTCTCTCTCTCTCTCTCTCTCTCAGCATAGCCACATCAATAAGTTGCTTCTTCAGTGCATTAATAATTTAAAAAAAAAAAAGAAAATAGCTATGTCCCTGCATTACTTTTCTTCTAAACAGCTACTGGCTCTGTACAAAAAGTTATATCTGCCCTACCACGAATGTTGTTCACACATCTAGCATGATGGAAACAGCTCTATTCAAAGCTGTTCCCATCATACTAGATAAGAACAGCTCTATCCAAAGGGGAAAACACTCGGTTAATTAATGACCTGATTCTTAAACTCATTCCAGCCTTTGTTTCATTGACATTACATTTTTATTGCCTTCCAACACATACTCTTCCATGAACACTGGCCTTCTGAATTCCCATATGTAATTCTATCTCTTCCAAATCATTTCAGATATGCTTTAATGACACTTATTTTCCTGTAGTTATTTTTCATTTTTCACAAGAAAATTGATTCACCTATTCGCATTAAGAATTGCAGAAGAAAATTTTAATTTGTACCAGTGTTATTTGTTCTTCCTTGTATAAGAATAATTTTCTGACAAGCAGTATGAAGAAACAGCACCACCATGCTGTGTGAGTATTCAGCGGACAATTTTTGATACATGTGCGGAGTTTACACACTCAAATCACATGGTCTAAAACAGTGGTCTCCAAACTTTTTTGGTTGTGCACCCTATTTTTACTTAAATGGCATATCACACACCCCAGAATAAAAAATTAAATATATAAGTTTAATTTTTTTTTATTTATAAATCATTTACATGGAAGGCATTATATCTAAAATCAAATATAATTTTAAAAGATAACAAATAAAAAAAAATACAAAACAAAATTAAATTGAAGTTCAAGTACAAAATGATACGAAATCATTAATGTAACAAGTGTAGTAAATGTAATGTAGAAAGGAACACAATGTAATTCGATGCAAAAATACAAAACGATATGAAATTAAAGTACAAAGTGGTATAAATCAAATCAACAGCACTTTTTACGGACGGCATTATATCTAAAATCAATAAATAAAATTGCCATTTATTGCTTTCATATTTTGGGAAACAGCTACCTGAAGATCTGGTTCCAAGTTAAGTTTATTTCTAAACATGGTTGATCTAAATGGATGGATTGCATTGCTCGCTCTGCTTACCAAATCAGGATACTCATTTTTCAAACCCATCAAGAAATTATGCAACGGTTTCTTTTGACATTCAGCTCGTAAATTTCCATCTTCCCTTTTTTTTTTTTTTTTTTTTTATGTGAACCCCAAACACGAGAGGTATTAGAACCTATAGTACTTAGTACCGTGCTTGGGTTGGAGGTTGAGAAGACGAAAGAAGATATTTGTTGACATTGGACTTGAACTTCTGTAGATTGTAATTTTCAGGAAATACGTATGAAGGAAGGTTGTTCCAGAAAACGGCAGTTGAATGAATAAATGAGGAAGATGAAAAGTTGGTTCTGTGGGTTTGAAGTTGGACAGTAAATGGATGATGGCTGGTGGCGGCACGTGTTCGGACTGTTTTGAAAGAGAGAGCGGGAATTATAGAAGCCAATTCAGAAGAACAGTGCCCATGGAAATATCTGTAGAAGAGGCATGCAGCAGAAACAGTACGTCTATGAGAAAGCGAGTGGAGAGACTCCGTTAGAGATGAATCATTAATTAACCTAACTGCCCTCTTCTGAATGGAATCAAGAAGCCTGAGAGAGGTTTTGGGGGCACCACCCCAAATGTGGGAACAATATTCCATGGCAGGGCGGATTTGCGATTTATACAGAGTGAGCAGCTGTTTGGAAGAAAAGTAACGCTGAGAGCGAAAGAGAAAACCAAGTTTTTTAGATGCAGAGGAAGCAATATTTGTAATGTGCTTGTGCCAAGAGAGATTAGAAGTCAGGGTAATCCCCAAAAGAGATATATCCTTTTGCCTAGAAATTGGAGTGTCACTAAAGATAAGCATAGGAGCAGAAGAATCCTTTTTGCGAGATATAAGACAAGACTGAGTTTTAGAAGGGTTGAAATCAACTAAGTTGTCTTTGCCCCACTGGAGAATTACCTGAAGATCGGCATTTAAGGAATTGGTAGCAGATTTTCGAGAAGTTGACGCTGATTGAGCAGGGCAAGGTTTCTCAAAATGGAAAGTTGAATGCAATGTGCTATCATCGGCAAAACTATGGATAGGATTTCCAGTCAATGGAAGAAGGTCATTGATATACAAGAGGAAAAGAGTGGGGGAAAGAACTGAACCTTGGGGGACACCGGCATTAGTGGAGAAGTTAGAAGACAGAGAGCCATCTACCATCACCCTCAGTGAGCGATCAGAGAGAAAACTGGATAACCAATTACTAAAAACAGTTGGCAAACCATAAGATGGAAGCTTGTTTAGAAGACCTTTATGCCAAACACGATCGAAAGCCTTTGAGATGTCAAGAGCAACTGCTTGTGTTTCACCGAACCTTTCCATTGAAGTAGTCCATAAATGGGTAACATAAGCCAGAATATCACCAGTGGATCGACACCGACGGAATCCATACTGGCGATCGTTGATCAGACGGAAGGTTTCTAGGTAGTTTAAGAGTTGGCGGTTAATTGATTTCTCCATTACTTTAGAAAGAGTAGAAGTAATTGCAATGGGACGATAATTGGATGGGAGGGATTTGTCACCCTTTTTAGGAACTGGCTGGATATGAGCAAATTTCCAAGCAGAAGGAAAAACACCTTTGGAATAAGAAAGTGAAAAAAGGCGGCAAAGAATAGGAGTAAGTTCAGGAGCACAGATTTTGAGAACAAGTGGAGAAATACCATCAGGACCTGGAGCTTTCTTAGCATCAAGATTCATCAAAATCCTTCTGATATCCTTTTGACGGAAGACCACAGGAGGCATTGAATGGACCGTGTTGGGAATGGTGGGAGGTGTTTTACCAAGTTCATTAATACATGAGCTGGAAGAAAAATGGGATGCTAGCAGGTCAGCTTTATCCTTGGCTGAAGTGACAACAGAACCATCTGGTTTGGACAGAGGTGGAAGCAGAGATGGGCAAAAGTTGCGGCCAATAACTTTGGCAAGAGACCAGAATGCTCGGCTACCATTAGGGCAAGAAGCAAGTTTTCTACTCTTAGCCTGTTCAAACTCTAGTTTGGACTGATTAATAACTGCTTTACAATTGTTGCGAGCTTTGGTGTAGGCAGAAAATGAAACTGAAGAATTAGAAACAAGCCAATTACGATATGCAACATTCTTCTCTTGAACAGCCTTAGCACATTTATTGGAAAACCAAGGTTTAGATAAAGGACGAGATTTTAAAGTGGAGTGTGGGATAAAGGATTCCATTCCTGCAAGAATAATTTCACTGACACGATCTGAGCAAACGTTGACATCAGGAGTTTTGAAACAGTAATCTGACCAAGGAAAAGAAGAAAAGAAGTCTCGCAGGTCATCCCATTTTGCATTCTTGTAATGCCAAACAACACGAGGTTGGGAATAGCCATGAGATAAAGGTTCCATTGGAGAAGAGACAATCACCAAGTTGTGATCTGAAGTGCCTAAAGGACCTCTCACTTCGACCGTGTACTTAGAAGGGTTGTTTGTGAGAAAAAGATCAAGCGTATTGGCTGTATGATTCGGATTGTCCGGTATTCTTGTAGGTAAATGAACAATCTGTGCTAGGTCATTAGTAATTGCAAAAGCCTCAGCATCTCGACCTGCTGGGTCGGTGTGACTAGAAAACGGAAGCCAGCTGGAGTTGTGAACATTAAAATCACCAAGGAAAATTACCTCACTGTTAGGAAAGTTGGACTGGAGAAAGTCAAGTTGCAACGAGAGGAAGTCAAAGAGCTCCAAGTGATTAGTGGAGTTGGGAGAACGGTAGAGACAACAGATGAATTTGACACAATGAGGTAGAGAGATTTTAAGCCAGAGAAGATCAAAGAGAGGAGATTCCAAATTGCCAAGTCTCTGACAGGGAATATCAGAACGGACATATGCACAAGTACCACCTTTGAGGCGAAAGGAATCATACAGCGAATAATTTGGGCATCTGAGATGAACAGTAGTTGAATCAACCGATAACTGAGATTCTGTCAGAAAAAGTACATGGGGTTTGGCAGACTGCAAGTGGAAATGGACATCGTTGAGATTAGAATTGAGACCACGTATATTTGTGAAATGAATTAGGAAATCCTTGGGAGGTTTAGATCTTTTCGCAGATAAGCTTGTTCTATTAGTTTGACAATTCATGGTGTATTCAATAGTAAGAAAAAGTGGGTGGGACATGCTGTATGAAGTAATGAAATTTTTGGATATGGCGTACATGTGGGAAGAATATACCCAGATCCTTGACATAACGTGGCCTCGACAATGCTCCCCGCATACACACTACTCGGACTCCCTCCAGTCACTATCTGGCAGAGTAGAGGTAGCAAGATTATACACTAGCTGATCCGGAAGCCTCCTAGAGAGTTACCAATAGGTTCGGTCCGGTGTACTAACTAGCGGCCGGCCTGCGAAAACCGTTTTAGAGCTGTACCCTCGAAATGTAAGGAATATTGGATCTCGCCACAACGTTCATCATAACCTCAAGAGTCATCAATCATACTGCATGATGGAAGAGATAGGGAAGGGTTGACCGGAACTTAGCTCTAGAGACTAAACATGGGTTCCACCACTTCAAGCCTCCAATAAGCAAAGTGGTGGTATTTCACCGGTTGATGAGTCATCTACCACCTAGTACTGCCTGGTAACATAGAGGGGCGGCATTCCTCCATGTGGTGTGGGCGCCACACCTCGACCCCTGCTTACGTTGGTTCACACCTGGGTGGTCACCCACCATGTGCTTGTGCATGGAGGTTATACCCAGGATTACTAACAGTCCCACCATCGTGAAGGTGCAAGCAGAGGATTTGGTTGTCACAGACCGTCCGGACTTCGCCGAAATTGGGTCCACTTGACTTGAGTGTCACCCGAATATCAGTTCCATCAGCGTTTTAGACTCCCAGGTAGCAAGTACAGCTTGTCTGGCATATCTGAGAGAATGTCTGTGACAACCTCAAGGACCATAATGTCAATCAGCTGTTCTTGGGCAGTGATCTTTACGGTTTGAACAAATGGACTCAAAACCCATTGATATTCCTCGTTTGACATATTTTAAAAATAAATTTTAATTCTGTTTCCAATTTTTGTAAGTGCTCAAGTATAGTTGTTTTTATTAGTGATATATTCAAATCATTTTCGACAGAAAAATAAATCACTTAATGATGGAAACATTTCCAAACATCCTTTTTCAAACTGCTCTCTCCAGAGTGCGAGTTTTTTTTCTAAAAGTCTTCCCGTTACCTTCTCGCACATTCTAAAACATCGCCTTAATTATAATTTTTTCAAAATTATCTTTCATTTTAAATACAAGATACTGAGAATAAAAGGTATTTAAGTTACTAAAAGTATTTTATATTATTGAAATGCTTCCCAGCTCTGGTGATAAATATATGTGAAGATTCTTACTGTGGTTTTGTGGTGTGTTTTTAAAACATAAAAACAGTTCCGCAAGTAACGACAGCCTGTGGACAAATACAGCTACAACGCTCGTGGTAGCAGTACAGCTCAGCAATAGCAGCAAGCATGGTCCATCCTTTCTTGATGTACATTTGTTCTGTAAGTTGAACAAGCATGAAAGATATATTCCGAACCCAAAGCGAGCACATGACTGCTTCGTTTCAGACATGGGCGAAACCGTTGGCATGATCAAACAAAGCTGTATATTGAAGTATTAAAAAAGCATTTATTTATAATTTTTATTTTCAATTAAGTTTCAAAAAACTAAAGTTTTCATAATTAATAAATTTTATTTATTATGGATTACTATATCGATATTATGGATCTTGTGCATCCTACTTTGGAAACCCCTGGTCTATACCACAGAATTATAATTTTAAACAGGAACCATGAAAGAGTGCTAGAGATGACATTTACAAGTAACATTCTTTATTTGGTGCATTGTCACCATCTGTCAACAACCTGTAAAACTATGAATGTGAATATTTAGCGCAGACATGGTATTTACATTAGAGCGGTGCTTCTCAACCTTTTATCATTCACATACCACTTCAACCATTCTTTACTTACCACAGACCACTGGGTAGGGTTTCTTTACATTTTTATAAGAATTTTCCTGACAAATCTATAGTTTTTTCTTTTATAATTAGCTCTGATAAGTAATGAATCGGTGGTAATAATATACAAATGGTAAGGGAAATTTTAAAAGAAAGAAAAATATATATGTTGTCATATTTTTTATTGAAAATAATAGAAGTAAAAAAGGGCTTTAAATTTTAATGTGATGGTTGTGCCTGCTTTCTTTTACAAAGTAAACAGTTCATTGCCAATTTTAATTTTATTTGTGATTATATTTTATACTAATAATAAAATTTACCTTCCCACAGACGACTGGTGGTTTAATGCACCACATGTTGAGAAACACTGCATTACAGTGGTGTATTTTGAGGCAGTCTTTAACCATGAACAGTCATTTAAAGCTCTATAACATTTGTGTGGGCAATTTTGACATAAGGCATCATCAGATTCTGATATGGAAGCAGGTGAAAATGTTCAAGAAGACTAGGAATGTGAGTCATGTTCATGTGTCAACTTTTATGACTGAGGCAGGGGTTTCAAACATGCTTTGTCATGTCCAGTTATGTTTTGATCACCATAGTGATCATTTAACATTTTCTGTGACAATTTAAAACATAATAGAATAAAGAATGTTACTTGTAAACCTCATGTCCCTATCTCTTACACAAAGTTATTCAGATTTTCGTGTGTTCTCATTTGAGGTGATCGCACTGTAAACAGTTAAAAGTGCTTATTATCTCTACTTTGGGTGCCACTACATCAAGACAGAATTTGGCATGGCCAACTTTTGTCTTCTTGTAGTGGCACCCAACAGTTGTAGTATATAACACACACTGGCTCTCTAAACGTATTATAAGCCTTATTCAATGTGAGAAACACTCACCCTTGTTGGGTGCAGCAAATATTACACACCCTCTCAGAGTTAAACTTTTATATGTAGATAAATGGGCCTGTTGTACTAGATTCCATTGTAGATAAATCGACAAATTCTGTATGATCCAGTAAAGTTTTAATAATAAACGATAAATGACATGTTGCTTTCAGGGTTAAATAGACTCCTTCTTCAGCAAAATCCTAACACGATAAAGATGTTAGAGACAAATTTAACAGATACAGCGTTGTGCGTGCAGTGATGCATGCATGAGATTAAACATTCAACTACTAGGATGCTGCTCATTGTTGTTGCACGGACATGTGTGGATTTGCTGCCAGCATTTATCCAGTTTCAAGATAGTTGCCTCTAAGATAGGATGTAGCCTTGTACCCTTGCAGTGATTCATAGTTCTTGAATTGCACGAGATGTTAAGAGACTCTAGCCAGAGGCGGTGGCGAAAGTGTTGGGATTGGTCAATCACTTTGTAGTCGCGCTTGGGATTAAGATTATGGTGGGTCACCCAGAAGTGTTCTGCGATTGCAGATTATTCAGTCTCACCAAGGCGGTCTTGAAGGCATCTCAAGCTCAGCCACAATCTTTGAAAGTTATGTGGTATACCACACTGCTGTACAAAAAAGGGACTATCGGAGTCTTCACGTTAGAAACCAGAGAACGCAAGCTTCTACCGGGTAGTTGCACGCATTTTATGTGGTTATTTCCAGAGAATTTTTGAAATCTGTCCCGACATGCCCGGATAGTAGGGAATACAGGCAGTAGATATATTGTCACGTGTTGATGACAGTCTCGGGTGGATCGAGAGCTCCTGCGCTTGCAATAAACACTTGTCCAATATGTGGGTTGGGTAGCCACAACTGACCAGGCCGACCGGGTTAGCTGGGTGGGTCAAGTGCCTGCCTGGCAACCCAAAGGTCGCAGGTTCGATTCCCGCCTCGGGCTTGGATCAAAGTACTGCAAAAACCTTGGGAGGTGCATTATAGCCACAGAAGCCTATGCGCCAACAACTACCAAAAAAAAAAAAAAAAAAAAAAACAACTGACCAGGTCTGTTCTCACTCTGAAAATCTCGGTACACCTAGCTTCATCTATGCTGGAATGGCTCCAAGCATGGGAGAATAGGGTGCAGTTGAGATGGCTGGTCAGTTGTGGCTATCCAACCCACATATTGGACAAGTGCTTACTGCAAGCGCAAGAGCTCTCGATCCACCCGGGACCATCATCAACATGTGACAATACACCTACTGCCTACATTCCCTACTATCCAGGCATGCTGGGCCAGATTTCAAAAATTCTCCAGAAAAATACCGCATAAAATGCATGCAACTACCCGGTAGAAGCTGCGTTCTCTTGTTTCTAACGTGAACACTCCGATAGCCCCTTTTTTGCCCAGCGGTGTGGTATACCACATATCTTGTAAAGATTGTGGCAACTGCTAGATAGGGAAGAGTTTGAGACTCCTTCAAGACCGCCTTGGTGAGACTGACCAATTCGCAATTGCAGAATACATCTGGGAGACCCACCATGATCTTAATCCCAAGCACGACTACAAAGTGAGTGACCAGTCCTGACACTTGCCACCTCCTTTGGCTAGAGTCGCTTAACATCTCGTGCAATTCAAGAACTATGAATTGCTTCAAGGGTACAAGGCTACATCCTATCTTAGAGGCAACTATCTTGAAACTGGATAAATGCTGGCAGCAAATCCACACATGTCCGTGCAACAACAATGAGCAGCATCCTAGTAGTTGAATGTTTAATCTCATGTACGCATCACTGCACGCACAACGCTGTATCTGTTAAATTTGTCTTTATCACTTTAGAATTGTGCTGAAGAAGGGGTCCATATAACCTTGAAAGCAACATTTCATTTATTATTAAAACTTTACTGAATCATACAGAATTTGTCTATTTAAACTTTAATATTCATTTTTGCTGGATCCCTAGCCATGTTAGTATCGGAGGCAATGACTTGGCAGATGCAGCAGCAAAATCAGAAATGCCACAAAGTCGCATCTGCTTGTTGCAGCCTATACAGACTGCAAACAACTAATCCACAAAAAATTATGTGCACATTGGCAAGAATCTTGGAATGGGTGCCTTACCGACAAGCTAAATGAAATTAAGTCTGTAATAATGCATTGGCATTCTAGTCAGCACAGGGTTTGCCAGGAGAAAGTGAGAACGTAGTTCTTGCTTGGGTAAGCATAGGACTTTCTCGCCTGACGCATTCGTATTTACTGAGGGCTGATGATTGTCCTGTGTGTAGACAATTGTAAAGCAAATTTAACTATTTGTCATCATCATCATCAGCCATTTTCAATCCACTGCAGGATGAAGTCCTCTCCAGCAACTTTCCAGTTCCTTCTGTTTTGAGCACTGGCCATCCATTTACTACCCAAAAACTCATGAATTTCATCTATCCATCTCCGACTTTGTCTTCCAGGTTTTCTTTTAGCTCCTCTTGGATACAATTCTGTTATTTTCTTAGTCCATCTGTCATCATGTCTTCGAGCTATGTGTCCTGCCCAAGACCATTTTAGTTCTTTAGTTTTGATAAGAACGTCCTTTACTTGAGTTTGCTGCCTAATCCATTTCTTATCTAACAGTCTGATTCCCAATATAATTCGTTCCATTGTTCGCTGTGTAGTTCTCAGCTTCTCTTCCATTCATTTGGTGAGTGCCCAAGTTTCACTTCCATAAGTCATGGTGGGGAGTATACATTGGTTCATTATTTTACGTTTCAGACAAACTGGGATATTGCTCTTCAGTATGTGACTATATTTCCTGAATGCTATCCATCCAAAATTTATTCTTCTCTTGACTTCCAGCGATTTATCATTATTACAGCTAATAACTTGTCCCAGATAAGTATATGAGTCCACCTTTTCAATTACTGCTCCTTCAATCATTATTTCCCTTTCCGTGGCATACTTGTTCATCATTACTTTTGTTTTAGCCATACATTCATCTTTAGTCCAAAATCCTTACTAACTGTGCATAACTGAATTAAGATTTTCCTCTAATTCTTTGGGATCGTGGCTTATAACCACAATGTCATCTGCAAATCATAAATGGTTTAGGTACTCTCTGTTCACATTGACTCCTTTCTGCGACCAGTCTAATCTTCTGAAAGCTTCCTCAAGGGCAGCAGTAAACAGCTTCAGAGATATTGTGTCTCCTTGTCGTACTCCTTTCTCGATTTTAAATTTGCTACTGTCTTTGTCTAGTCTAATAAAGGAGGTAGCACTCTCATATATTTTCTTCAAAATCATAATATATGGGGTATCTATGCCTTGTCTTTCCAGAGCCCTAAACATTGCCTTATGCTGTATGGAGTCAAATGCCTTTTCATAATCCACAAATGCCAGGCATAATGGTGTTTTATATTCATTTGCTTTCTCCATTAGCTGTGATATTACATGAAGGTGATCCATAGTAGTTGAGAATCCTGTCCTAAAGCCAGCTTGCTCTTTCGGTTGATTCTCATCAAGTATTCTTTCTAATCTGTTAGTAATGACTCTTGTGAACAACTTGTAGATGTGGGATAACAAGCTAATTGGTCTATAATTTCCAATTTCTGATTTATCGCCTTTCTTATGCAGCAAAACTATGATTGCATTATTCCACTGCTTAGGCGTCACACGTTTTCTAATGCACTTTGTGAAGAGCCTTGCCAGTTTTTGTGTTATGTCTCTTCCTCCCAATTTTAACAACTCTACAGTAACTTCATCTTCCCCTGGGGCTTTCCGATTCTTCATTTTCTTCAATGCATGTTCTACCTCATCAGGAAGAATATCGGGTATGTCGTATGTGTTGCTACTTTGCAATCCATCTTCCCCACTGCTGGTATCATTCCCTCGCTCCTTGTATAATTCTCTATAGTAGTCTTCTGCTATTTGAATTATGCCTTCTCTGCTGTTTATAAGTACACCATCGCTATTCTTCAGTTTCAGTATCATTTGTCTTTCTGTATTACTGCTCATGGCTGCTGATTTAAATCCTTTGTTTTCCCTTAATGCTTGTTCTACTTTTCTTGTGTTAAATCTTATGTCCTCTCTGAGTCTCTTTCTAATGGCTTTGCATAACTCAGTATACTCAATTTTCTCCCTGTCAGTGTTTTTCTTGCTCTTCGTTTGTCGTCTTCGGTCCATCATGACAAGTGTTTCTTGACTAATTTTTTCTTCTTTGGATTTCTGTTTCCCTATAGGTTTCTTGGGCTTTATCACTTTCAGAAAGTTATAATATTCCTTGTCGATATCTTGGTCCTGCGCAGTCTGCAAAAGCTCAAACTTGTTTTTAAGTTCCAGTACATTACTGCTTTTTCTCCTCCTCTGTTATCTCAAAGACCTTTGTATTATTTACTCAAGTCAGTTTTTTCCTTTCCTACATCTATATCAAGTGTACATCTTACCATTCTGTGATCACTTCCAACATTTACCTTATTCAGGATGGTAACATCATTCACAATATATCTTCTGTTAGGGAGGATGAAGTCGATTTCATTAGTTGTTAATCCATTTGGACTCTTCCATGTCCACTTTCTGTTAACCCTTTTCTTGAAAAAAAGTGTTCATTACTGACAGTCCTTGAGATTCTGCAAATTCCACAAGTCTTTCAGCCGACCGGGCTAGCCGAGTGGGTAAAAGTACCTGCCCGGCAACCCAAAGGTCGCGGGTTCGATTCCCGCCTCGGGCTTGGATCAAAGTACTGCAAAAAAACCTTGGGAGGTGCAATATGGCCACAGAAGCCGATGCGCCAACAACTAGCAAATCAAAAAAAAAAAAAAAAAAACAAGTCTTTCACCTCTTTTATTTCTTTCACCAATTCCAAAATTTCCTATAGTTCCCCTTTCTGCGCTGTTTTGTCTTTTTCCAACCTTAGCATCGAAGTCCCCCATAATATGTCATATCTTAGTACAATGTACATCTTTTAGTAATGAACACCGTTTATGTTTTACCCATCTGTCTTTGCCTTATACACTCGGACAGCTTTTATCGGACGATGGGCGCCTCCGTAGCCAGGTGGGAAGGAGCAGCAGTGCGTAGCACACGCTTCTTGATTAGACCGGGGTTCGAGCCCGTCACCACCAAATACGGAGGATGTGGAAAGGTCGGGGAATGACCACCGGATATCCCGGAGCAATATGGCCTTAGTTGCTAATGCTCCTAAAAACCAAAAAAAAAAACAAAACAAATAGGACGATGATAATGTGTCAGATATATTCAGATTTTTACAACTGATTAATCTATAAAGTTTTATTTAGATTGCTTTAATGTTTAATATGTTATAAATGTTTTATGCCATATATTTGTTTATAATATATTAACTAGATATGTTATTTTATATATACTTACATATTTCCTATATCTTTATATTTTATTACCTTTATACTTGACACACAATAGCCTTAGATGCTGATGTGCTATGAAACTCCTAATAAACAACCAACCCAAAAAATGTGGTATTGTGGAAACCAAATAGACATATTTCTTTCTTACAAAAAACTTTTATTAATTTTTTGATTAACAGCAAAAAAGTAAATTGAATTTCCATACATGTTTTATATAAAACAGATCTTCAATTAACTGGAGAGAATTTCACATTCCAGTGAAGAAGAAGATCCACTGGGAGATCCAAGTGCTATTCCTCAGAATAGCAAGAACTACACCTTAAACGAACAAACTGAACTGAATGATTCAGTATAGGTAATAATGCCTGCTCATTGTGAGAGATGGATTCCAAGTTTCATATCAGGCAAATTGAAATTCCAGAGAAAATTATGTAAAAAGTTAGATACATACAAAAATAAGAGATGTAAGTTTTATGACTACTGCAGGTGAAAAATCATGTAAATGCATTATTTTGTCACCCAAGTTTCTGATTTTCCATCCAGACCTAACTTGGCTACACTGAGAAAGGCTCATGAAGGTAATATTGAGAGTGCAAAAAGAATGTAAATATAGTGCAGCATATTTACAGCAGGAAAGCACATAGTAATGTTATTAGATACACGTCTCTACATATACAGGATGATTTACTATCAGTGCGACAAACTTGCAGGTGGTGTAGGGGGCACAAAGACGAGTCAGAATCACATAGCATTGCAGAGTCTGAAATGCCTTCGTCATGCGGTAGAGAACGTTGAATGGGAGGTTGCGTGAACAGCGATCCCTCTGGAGGTCAGCATTTGCGAACATTTTCTGTTGAAGAAACCAAGTAGCAAAAGTCCTCCGGAGTGGATAATCCGCAGGCTCCAATGATTGGATGCGTTGCAGATGGTATGAACTTGTTTGGTTTGTTGACAGTATCCTTCATACAGTGGATTGGGAAATACCCAATCGTTGGCTTATCGCTCGAGTACTCGTACTCGGATTGCCTTCTGCAAGACGTAGGACATTCTCCTCATTGTCTGGCATCCTCGTTGTTCGCTCTCGATTCATGGTACCTCTCGTGAAACAACCAGTCTCGCGTAACCTGTGCACACGTGCAAAAATCGTATGATGAGGAGCACGCCTGTGCGGGAAACGTTCCTGGTACAAGCGCAGAGCGGCACGCCCATTACAGTCCGCAGCTCCATACGCGAGGTGCATGTCGGCCAGTTCAACGTTTTGACTACTCATCCATCCTACTGCCTCGGGAACCGGTTCGCAAATGCTGACTTCCAGTGGGATCGCTGTTCACGCGACCTCCCGTTCAACGTCCTCTACCACATGACAAAAGCATTTCGGACCCTGCAATGCTATGTGATTCCGATTCGTCTTTGTGCCCCCTACACCTCCTGCAAGTTTGTCGCAGTGGTAGTGAATCACCCTGTATACAATGAACTATGCAGTTGCAATTGAAATTAAAATAAGAAAGTAAAACAACATACATTGAAAGGTTACTTATTTTTTACTAAAATAAAGATTGATGCTTTAATCCGCTACATATTTCTTTATAAATAGCAATCCCCAAATATGATCCATGTCTCCTGACACTGTAACGGAGTAATTAGCATTAGTAGAGGCATATGATGCAAGAAAGCAAGCCTATACAGCAACAAGCAAAAAAAAAAAAATCCCATTTCACCCATCCATTAGCTTCAGAAGTTTGTCCATAAATTCAAATTGAGGAAAGACAATTGTAGAATAGATGTGCGATAATTTGCCTTTAATTTATTTAAGCTACAACGATAGATGGAAATTTGTTCCAGAAATCAACAACCCGTGGCTAAAGGCAAATTATCGCACATCTATTCTACAACTGTCTTTCCTCAATTTGAATTTTTGTCCTCTCTGGTGATTAATTTGAGCAAGACGAAGAATCCCATCAGCATTGAGCTTGCTCAAACCATTCAAGACCTTATATATCTCAATCAGATCACCTCACAGATGCCTAGTCTCCAGACACTAATTTGCATAACTTAAGATGCCTTTCTTCATAACAGCAACCCTTTGTTTCATTCACTAATCTTGTTGCCCTTCTCTCTACTTATTCCAGCAGCTCTACATCCTTCCAAAAACGAGGCGTCCAGACCTGAACGCAATACTCAAGGCATGACCTGACCATAGCCTTATACAAAGGGATAATCGCTTCCTTTTCCCTGTAGCAAAATTCTTTATATTATTGACAAGAACCCATAACCTGCTCTGGCAGCCTGTCTGCACTGCTCAGAAAACTTCATATCTGACTGCACCATCATCCCCAGGTCTTTTTCAACCTCTGCCACCTTGAGTGTAGTACCACACGGTTGGTACGTTTCTCTGTGGTTACCAATACTTTGCATTTGTCAATGTTTAAAATTCAGTTGCCACTTCTCACCCGATCAGCCCAACTTTCTAGATCTTGTTGCAGTAGCATACTTTCATTTCTCTCACTAACAACCCTGCCAACCTTTGTATCATCTGAAAACTTTGACATTAAGCCTGATATACATTGATAAATATACAAAACAACAGTTGATAAATATCAAAACAATGGGCTTAACACCGAACCTTAGGGGACTCCACTAATAACGTTAGTCCATGAAGAGCAGTGTCCATTGATTATACCTCTGTTTTCTCCCACCCAACCATCCTTTTATCCATTGTAGCAACTTGCCCTTAATGCCATACTGCTCCAATTTGTACAGTAGTCTTACATGTGCAACAGTATCAAAAGCTTTCCTGAAATCCAAGTATATGATATCAAAATTATTTTTTGCATCCAGTACTTTTGTGACCACGTCATAGAATCCAATCAAATTGGTCAGACAAGACTTCCCCTTAACCTACCCTAGCTGTGTCTGAATTATTACAGCAGTCTTGTCTAGATGATCCAGTAATGCTTCTTTAATCAGACTCCATTATTTTCACCAGAACAGAAGTTATACTAACAGGTCTGTAATTACTTGTGCCACATTTTGATCCTTCTTTGTTAATTGGTGATACATTTGCACATCTCCAGTCCATGGGGATGGCCCCTGATTCCAAGGATGCTTTCATAAATTTGGCTAATGGTGTGCTTACTTCCTTTGCCGCCTCCTTTAATATAACTGGATAAATCCCAAGTGCCTTTCTTATGTTTAACTTAAACAGTTTCTCCTCCACTTTGCTCTCAGTTATTACAAAATCATTTGTCTCCCCATTAAAGTTTGAAAAGCTTCTGGTCTCCACTTCCCTTCAGAAATCCTCTTTGTGAATGTAGATGCGAAATACTTGTTCAGCTGTGAACCATCGAAGTGGACCAACCTGATTCATCCCCTTCCTTCTAGAGTTTATATAAGTAAAGAAGTCTTTGCTGTTTTTCTTTGCATCATTTGCCAAAGGTTTCTCGTAATTTGCCTTCACTTGCCTAACCTCCTTTGTGACTTTATTACAGAGTAGTTTGTATCTACCAAAGGCTTCTGTGTTGCCTGATAATTTATATGCATCCCATGCATTTTTCTTTTCTGCCACGAGTCTCATTAGTTCATGTGACATCCATTTAGGCCTAAACCTTGAGCAGTTGCTTAGTTGGTATGAAAAGCCTAGTACCTTTCACGATTACCTCCTTGAATGCTTCCCATTTAGTTTGCTGCTGGTAATATCATCAGTTGGTCCCAGTGTATAGAATATAAAAACTGTCCGAGACAACTGTAGTCACCTTTACGAAAGCAAAAAGCGTTCCCTTTATCCCTGATTGTAGTGACATCTTTCAGTAAATCCCACATCAGTGCACTGCCACCTAGTGGTTCCTTTATCTGAAAATTCTTAATGCACGAATAATCACTGCTGATAATCACTCTCTCTGGTTGCCTCTCAAACATGATGCTCTAGAAAGCAGTCATCCTGTAAATCCACAAACGTTGTGCTAGTGTCCTAGTGACCAACCCACGAGTTCCAGTCAATACCTAGGAAGTTACAATCCCCATTATAAGGCATACCGATTTACTGGTCCACTCTATTTCTCTGTATAGTTGTTAATTGTACTCATAATTAGGCCTATAATACACTTGTACTCTCATTTTCGTTTTCCCTGTGCTTATGTCACACCAAACTGAACTTAACACTGCACTGCCCATCTATGTCAACTGGATGCACTTTTTTATAGCCGACCGGGCTAGCCGAGTGAGTAAAGTGCCTGCCTGGCAACCCAAAGGTCATGGGTTCGATTCCCGCCTCGGGCTTGGATCAAAGTACTGCAAAAACCTTGGGAGGTGCATTATGGCCACAGAAGCCTATGCGCCAACAACTACCAAAAAAAAAAAAAAAAAATTTTTTTTAGATTTTGTGTTTCTTAACTAACTGCATAACCCCTCATCCCATTCCATCCTGTCTCTTTTTTGTACACATTGTACTCCCCAAATTCCAGTTCTACACTGCTTACATCTGTGTGAAACACTCTCTGATATTCAAACAATATCTGCCTTTGATGTCTTGACCAGCACTTCAAATTCAAATTGATCAGGATCATATTTGAAAACTGCCAAGTCCTCTTTAATAGAAAATACTTTTGGATTTCCTTCAGTTGAATTTTCCAACATCTTCCCGTAGGTTATCTAATTGTGTGCCCTCTTCATTTCATAATTTTTGGTAGAAATTAAACAAATTCAGAGCATCATTCTAATGAGTAGTTGAATTATTTCAGTCAGTTCCTTTTAACTCAGCAACATCTTCAATTCTCAAAATGGAAACATCATTCAACCAGTGTCCTCCAGCCATTGTGTTTTTTTTTTTTTTTTTTTATCCCCAGACACCATTTTGGCACTTTGGTGACACATTTGTCAATGCCCCACTAATATCAATTGTATCCTTGTAGTTATAACTGAATTACTTTATTAATTTTTTAAAATGTTTCGCACATATAATTCCTGTCAATAGGTTGAATAATAAAGGTTTTTTATTAGTACTTGAAAATAATGTAAGCAAGCTTATACAGAATCAAAAAAAGAGAGAAAAGACAAAGAAAAAAAAAATGGTGCCAATACCTCCCATATCACCTGTCTATCTTTTCTCAGAGTTTGTCTTGTTCTTCCTTGAATTTATATAAATGACCCACCTCTACAACGCTGGTTGGGAATTTGTTCTAACAATCAACCACCCACCTGAGTGAACATTTCCACACAATCTACCCTGCAACCATCCATCCTTGGTTTGAATTTACACACCTTCATGTGCGTAGTTTCGCTCGATCAGATTTCCTCACAGGTGCCTAGACTCTAAATTCCGAAATTTTCAGATATTAATCCTTTCCTTGTATTATCACCCTCTTTGTTTCCCTCACTAATCTCACTGCTCTTCTCTGCACCTATTTCAATAAATTCGTATCCTTCCTAAAATATGGCTTCTAGACTTCTAAAATAGTCTATGGCTTCTAAAATATGCATTACTCAACATGTAGCCTAACTTGCATTGCCTTGTACAAAGGGATAATTGCCTCCTTGCTGACATAATTCCTGTATTTCAGTGGCAAACCCCATGGTTTTTCTGGCAGCCTTCTGCACTGCTCAGATTGAAGTTCACATTTGACTGCACAATTACCCCCAATTCTTTTTCATTCTCCACTACCCTGATTGTAGTAACATACAGTTGGTACATTATTCTGGGATTACTGCTCCCTGTATTCAGTACATTACAGTACATTCAGTACAAATGCTGACTTCCAGTGGGATCGCTATTCATGCGACCTCCCGTTCAACGTCCTCTACCACATGACAAAAGCATTTCGGACCCTGCAATGCTATGTGATTCCGATTCGTCTTTGTGCCCCCTACACCTTGATTTATCAAAGCAAAACTTCAATTGCCACTTCTCACCTAATTGCCTAATTTTTATATATCTTGTTGCAGTAGCATACCCTGATTGCTGTCATATTCCCCCCCCCCCCTACAAACTTGGTATTATCTTAAACTTAGACATTAAGGCTGATATGCCTTCACCAATATCATTGACAAATATAGAAAACAGTGATGGGATAATCACTACCCCCTGGGGGCCTCCATTAATAACTTTAGTCCAAGAAGAGTAGTGCCACCGATAACCATTCTCTTTAACCTCCCACTCAATCATCCATTTATCCATAGCAAATAAAAATTTAAGGGGGTGATCTTGACTAAACCATATTGTTTAAGGCTGTGCGTACAGTGCAACCACTGGATGCACAGTGTTAGATTTTATGGGTTTCTTAACTAAGAGCATAAGAGAATATACATTGTATTCCCCCATAATCAAATTCTGAATCCCTTATATCTTTGTGACACAATGTGTCTGATATCCAGAAAATACCTTCATTGGATGATTAATCAGTTCTTGAAATTCATCAAATTTAGTTACTACGTTCCTATTATTAGTATACATGCAAGTATGTATGCAAATGTTTTTACTGTAACTCTTAACAGCCTGTGTATTTGCTTGTTCCATGAGGGCCCACAGGTCAATGTGCAATTCTTTGTTTTCCAGGTGGCTACATATTCCAATAAGAGCAGTGCAAGACTCTTTCACCTCTGCCTGCAGCTACTGTTAATCTATTAGTTTGTGGTGTCCCCCCCCCCAGGCTGGCAGTTTCACAACTGTTCACCAGCACAAAGCTGAGAAAAACCCCATGAAAACCTTGCCAGCTTCATTGACTCGGCTGTCATGTACCCCTCCTACTATGAATGGGCAGAATTTGCAGACACTTTCAATTTCAATCTGTACTTGTTAATTAGAACCTCAGATTAGCATTAGTAAAGGCACGTGATGCAAGAAAGCAAGCTTATATAACATCAGCCAAAAAAAACACACACACACCCTTCTCATTTCACCCATCCACTCGCTCCAAATGTTTGTCTAGTTCTGACTTGAATCTATTCAAGCTATCAACTTCTACAACGACAGATGGAAGTTTGTTCCAGCAATCAACTACCCGCTGGCTAAAGGCAAACGTGTGCACATCTATCCTACAACAGTCTTTCCTCAATTTTAATTTATGCCCCTCAGGTTCATACTCTGAGCAAGAGGAACCATCCCATCAGAATTGAATCTGCTCAACCCATTCAATGCTTTATACACCTTAATCAGATCACCTCACAGGTGCCTAGTCTCCAGACACTGTAATTTTCAAAACTTAAGCCTTTCTTTGTAAGAGCAACCCTTTGTTCCAATCACTAATCTTGTTGCCCTTCTCGTTCCAGCAGCTCTACATCCTTCTTAAAATGAGACCACCAGACCTGTATATAGTACTCAAGGTGTAGCCTCACCATTGCCTTATACAAGGGAATAATCATCTCCTTATTCCTGCTAGAAAAATTCCGGTATATCATTGACAAGACACTATGAGCTACTCCTGCAGACTGTCTGCACTGCTTAGAAAACTTCATATCTGCCTGTAAAATTACCCCCAGGTCCTTTTCATTCTCTACCACTGTCAGTGTAGTACCACACAGTTGATATGTTAATCTGGGGTTAATGCTTCCCATATGCAGTACTTTTTACATTTGTCAATGTTAGACTTCAGTTGCCACCTCCCAGCCCATCTGCTCAACTTTTCTAGATCCTGTTGCAGCAGCATACTATCATTAACAACCCTGCCAACCTTTGTATCGTCTGCAAACTTGGACATTAAACCTGATATACCATCACCAATATCATTAATAAATACAGAAAAACAACAGTGGACCCAACACTGAACCGTGGGGGACTCGACTAATAACATTAGTCCACAAAGAGTAGTGCCCATTGATTACCACTTTTTCTTCTCCCACTCAACCATCCCTTTATCTATAGCAGCAATTTGCCTCCAATGCCACACTGCTCCAATTTGTGCAGCAGCCTTCCATATGCAACAGTATCAAAAGCCTTTCTAAGATCCAAATATATGATATCATAATTATTCTTTGCATCCAGTTCCTTTGTGGCCACATCATAGTATCCAATCAAATTGGTCAGACAAAACTTCCCCTTAATAAACCCATGCTGTGTCTGAGCTGTAACTGAAATCTTGCATAGATGATCCTGCAGTGCTTCTTTAACCAGTTCCTCCATTACTTTCCCTGGAACAGAAGTTAAACTAACAAGTTTGTAATTACTTGTCGCCCTTTGATCCTCCATTGTGGATTGGGGTCACATTTGCACATCTCCTCTTGGACTCAGAGGAGGTGGGTACCTCCTGAGTCCAAGGAAGCTCTTGTAATTATGGCTAAGGGTTTGCTTACTTCCTTTGCTGCCTCCTTTAATATAACTGGATAGATCTCATCCACCCCAGGTGCCTTTCTTATGTTTATCTTCAACAATTTCTCATCCACTTTGCTCTTAGTTATTACAAAATCATCTAGCTCACTGTCAGAGTTTAATTCACCTCTGGCATTCCCCTTCCCAAATAACTCATGTGTGAATGCAGTACCATATAAAACAATGTCACTTTTTATGCTCTTAAAAGTTGATAGTTGCTCTGTGTCATCACCTTTAGCAGACATGTCCTGGTCCTATTCCACCTCTCCTTTTTGCACAGTTTATATCTGATTTCCCTAACAATCAAGTTACCAACTATAGCTACTTCCCGTGGGACTAAGGATGTCTGCCATGCAGGATATCATTGTGTTGTCTGATGCTAGGGCATGGGCTCAAGCATTGAGCTAGGGCACCTCCGTAGCCAGGTGGGAAGGAGCAGCACACACTTCCTGATTAGACCGGGGTTCGAGCCCGTCACCACCAAATACGGAGGATGCGGAAAGGTCAGGAAATGATCACCGCATATCCCCGAGCAATATGGCCTTAGTTGCTAATGCTCCTAAAAACCAAACAATAACTGAATAACATTGAGCTAGGGGGCTGACTGCTTGATGAGTCCTTTTTTTAATTCTTCTGAGGGCATCCACTCTATTCTTCAAGCTATCACATAATCAGACCAGAAAAGTCAAATTTGCACTTAATCTCTTTATGCTCTTTGCAGTGAATATACCCAAAGGTATCCTCCTATGGTCATATCATGATCTGCTAAAAATAGTTTCACAAAGCAGGCACAGGTAACCAACAAAACATAATTCTGATTTGTAGGAGAACCAGCTTTGAAAGTTCTCCCATGAACCAAAGGAGAACCCATTACTTGGAGCCCTTTGGTTTGCTGCTTCTAGTCTGGTGCCTCCGTAGCCAGGTGGGAAGGAGCAGTAGTGCGTATCACATGCTTCTTGATTAGCCCGGGGTTCGAGCCCGTCACCACCAAATACGGAGAATGCGGAAAGGTCAGGGAATGACCACCGCATATCCCGGAGCAATATGGCCTTAGTTGCTAATGCTCCTAAAAACCAAAAAAACAACAGCAGCAGCTTCTAGTCTGAGGCATGATTTTAGTCTAAATTTAATTTAAAAACAACCCACAAAACTAAGATCAAAAGGAATAATGCTACATTAAACCTTATTTCACTGCGGTAAAAAATGTTTTTTTTTTTTTTCATGAAAATCATGATCACTAAAGGTATTAGAACCTACATTACTTAGTACAAGGTAAAAGATATCTGCATTTGAATGATTGGAATCATCTGAAGTCAGTAATTGAAATTAGAAAAAAAGCATTAGAAATAGAATTAAACACGACATAAAAAAAATACACAGTTTACTTATGGTAAATAACAGACATGGAGTACGAATAGTTAACAATACACACTTCTATAGTGGAAATAATATGGCACATAATGAAAGAGGGGAGAGAGGAAATATCAGAAACACTCAACATTATATGACTGAATCAATGACACCATATAATGACTATATTTCAAAACACTACACCTACATAGCCAGGTGGGCAGGAGCAGCAGTGAGTAACACACACTTCTTGATTAGACTGGGGTTCGAGCCCGTGACCACCAAATACGGAGGATGTGGAAAAGTTTTTGTAAAGTTTACGACCACTTTTAAGAAAACCCGTTTGGTTTAATAATTGTAACAAAAATGAAACAAAGACCCTCCTACGAGTCTGTTTCATTTTTTAGTGAATACTTGTGGCGTCAATGGCCACAAGTATTCACTAAAAGGATGATTAATTCCAGATGCTAATGTGCAATTTTGGAGGGAAGGAGGCCATATATTTGAGCAGCTGTTTAGCAATATATGCTTGAAAATCTTCAAAAATGCTTTTACTGATTTTTTAAAAAATTCGTTATAGAGAGACTAACACTTCGCTATATGGTGTTAATTTTTACATGTAATTTCGTTTCAAGGTGCAATGTTTTGCGAAAAAATTCGTAATATAGAGAAATTCGTTAAATAGAAGTTCGTAATAGAGAAGTTCCACTGTAATTAATTAATAAATGTAATTAATAAATACAAGTCCATAATAAACTGTTTATACCACTGTACAATAGTGGTATAAACAGTTTATTAATATTTTTAAAAAAATACAGAGTTTAATATAGTGGCACAACCTATATGTAAACTCCACAATGTATTGAAGATGAAAAAATCCTCAATCTCTAACATGGAATGTACCAACATAGTTTATAGCATTGCATGTGGGAAATGTAACTCTTTTTACATTGGTTCTACCCAAAATTACCTTTCAGAGTGAATACAACAGCACCAGGCATCAGTGAGGGCAAAAAGGATAGGTGCTTCTAAACTTTCCTTTCATGCCATCCATGAGACCCATGTTTTTCTTTTTAATGAGGCTAAAGTTATTAATTAATACACAAAATGAATATATAAAACTCTTAATAGCTGAAACACTTGAAATTTAAGTTAAATTTTAATTCTATAAATGTTCATAGACCATACATTATTTCAGATTCATGGACCTTTACGTGTATGTGTGAATAGTTGTATTCACATTGGTTAACAAAAATAATCTTCACTCAGTGTAGTGTTAAATTTGGTTTTATAAGAGAGTGGATATTGTTAGTTTGTCATTTTACTTCTTGTAAGCATGGATTTCAACTGAAATAACTTAGTCACTTATAAAGAAGTTTAACTGAAAATAATGAGGAAAATTTGACAAATTGTCTTCGATTCCCGGTCTGTTATTGCGAGTTGGTTTAGTCTTGGGTGGTTCAATGTACGTTGACTGTGCTTCACTTTTCCTTTTTTAGCAGTAAATAGATAATATCACATTACTAACTTTAACCTTTTTTTCATAATGGATAAGTTGTGGGGGTGAGTGTTGGTTGAAGAGCATTCCTATAGTAAGGTATGAGAATTTCTTTTATATTTAACAAAATTACTTAGTACCGTAAATGTAAGTTGAAGGTTAAGAAGATGAGAGAAGATACTTATACTCATATTGGACTTGAATTTCTGTAGATTGTAATTTTCAGGAAATATATATGAAGGGAGATTGTTCCAGAAAATGGAAGTTAAAGAAATGGTTCATTCTTTGACTTTGAAATGGATAGTTAAAGGATGCTTACTGGTGGTGGTGGTGGCACATGTTTGGACTGGTTTCGAAGAAAGAGAGAATTATGGAAATCATTTCAGATGAACAGTGCCCGTGGAAGTATCTATAGAAAAGGCATGCAGCAAAAACAGAATGGCAATTAGATAGCGGAGAGAGACTGTTAGAAATGGATCACTAATTAACCTAACTGCCCTCTTTTGAATGAGATTTAGAATCTTGAGAGAGGTTATTGGGCCACTGCCTGAGATGTGGAAACAATATTCAATGGTAGGGAAGGATTAGAGATTTGTACAGAGTAAGTAGCTGTTTAGAAGAAAGTAATGCCAAGAGTGAAACAGAAAAATCTAATCTTTTAGATGCAGAGGGTGCATTATTTGTGATGTGCTTATGCCAAGACAGTTTAGAATTCAGGTCGGGGTGTAATGGCTAAAAGAGATATGTGATCTTGTCTAGAAATCAGTGTATCAAAATAAGCATATCTTACATTTTTTTACAAGATATAAGACAGAACAGGTCTAAGACAAGTTTTAGAAGGACAGAAATTAACCAATTTCTTTGCCCCACTGGAGATTGGCATTTAAGATAGTGGATATTTGAAAAAAATTTAAGCTGTTTTAGCTCAAACTGGAAGAAGGAGGGCTATGTGCTATCATCAGCAAAACTATGGATAGGATTTCTGGTCAATGGAAGGTCATAAATATATACAGGAAAAGAGTGGGAGAAACAAATTAACTTTGGGAACACCAGTATTAGTGGAGAACTTAGCAGGCAGAGAGCAGTCTACCATCACGTGCAGTGAGTGGCCAGAGAGAAAACTGGATACCAAGTTGCAAAAAACAGTTGGCAAACCATAAGATTAAAATTTATTTAGATGACACTTATGCAAAATATGACCAAAAGTCTTTGAAATGTCAAGAGAAACCACTTTTTCCCAAAATTTTTCTATTGAATTTGTCCACAGATGGGTAACATTTGCCAGTATGTCAACAGTAGATCGACACTGACAGAATCCATGTTTGCGATCATTGGTCTGATGGAAGGTTTCTAAATAGCTTAGGAGTTGGCAGTTAATGTATGTTTCCATTACTTGAGAAAGAATAAAATTAAGTGCAATGGGATGATTAGACAGGAGAGGTTTATCACCCTTTGTAGGAACTGGCTGGATTTGAGCAAATTTCCAAGTAGAAGTGGAGACACTAATGTAATAAAATGTAAAAAGTCGACTGAGTACTAGAAGAAGCTCAGGAGCACAGGTTTTAAGAACAACTGGAGAAATACCATCGAGACCTCCTTATAATAGAAGACCGCATGAGGCATTGAATGAAGTATCTTGGGAATAGTAGTGTGTTTTTTTTTTTTTTTTTTTTACAAAGGTCTTCAATACATCAGTTAGAAGAAAAATAGGATGCTGGCAGGACAGCTTTATCTTTTGCTGAAGCGACAATTGAATCACCTGTTTTTGAAAGAGGTGTGGGCAAAAGTTGTGGCCAATAATTTTGGCAGGAGACCAGAATGTCAACTACCATTTGGACAAGAAGCAAGATTTCTACTCCTACCCCTGTTCAAAATTGAGTTTGGGCTGATTAGTAACTGCTTTTAATTGTAGTTAGCTTTGCTGTAAGCAGAAAATGAACCTGGAGATTTGGATGCAAGCCAATTGCAATATGCAACATTGTTATCTTGAACAGCCTTAGCAAGTTTATTGGATAAACCAAGATTTATATAAAGGATGAGATTTTAAGGTGGAGTGTAAAATAAAGGATTTTGTTCATACAAGAACAATTTCACTGATACAATCTGAGCAAACATTGCATCGAAAGATTTAAAACAGTAGTCCAACCAAGGAAAATAAAAAATCTTGCAGATCATCCCATTTTGCAATTTTTACATTAGCATTAGTAGTGGCAATATACAGCATCGACCAAAAAAAAAAAAAAAAACTTCCCATTTCATCTGTTCATTCCCTCCAGTAGTTTGTCTAGCTCTATCAACTTCTACAACAACAGATAGAACTTTGTTCCAACAATCGGCCACCCTCCTGAAAAAGGCAAAACATCTAATCTGCACTGTCCTTCCTCAATTTGAATTTGTGCCTCATGTGCGTAGTCTGAGCAAGAGGAAGAATCCATCACCAAGGTGGCGTAACCCATCTTGATCAATTTATTCAAAGCCTGTAAACAGCTCAATCATCCCATTGCAGATGCCCAGCCTCTAGACACTGCAATTTGCAGAACCGAAGCCTTTCTAAGAGCACCGCTTTCTTCTCCTCACCATTTTTGTTTCCCTACTCTATACTCGTTCCAGCAAGCAGCTCTACATCCTTCCGAAAATGAAGTCTCCAGATCCAGTTCCAGTACTGAAGATGTGGCTTGACCATTGCCTAATACAATGGAATGATTACCTCCTTATCCCTACTAGAAAAATTCCATGAGCTGCCTTGGCAGCCTGTCTGCATTGCTCAGAGAACTTCATATGACGGCACAATTAAGTCTTTCATATTTAGAGATGATTTAATACCACACAGTTGGTTCAGTATTCTGGGGTCAATGTTAAACTTCAACTGCCTTTTCTCAGACCATCTGCCTAACTCTTCTAGATCCTGGTGCAGTAGCATACCAGGTCCCTTGCGTTTGTCACATACATTCTCTCAGATATGCCAAGCTATGCTTGCTACCTGGGAGTCTAAAATCTTGATGAAACTGATATTCGAGTGACACTCAAATCAAGTGGACCTAATTTTTGTGAAATCCTGTCTGTCTGTGACTGCCGAATCCTTTGCTTGCACCTTCACAATGGTGAGGCTGTTAGTAACCCTGGGTATAACCCTATTTGTAAGTCCTGAAATATGGCACCTAGTACACTATGGGTGTGAACCAGCATAAGAAGGGTCTGATGTGTGGCATCTACACCACATTGAACAGTGCCGCCCCTCTGTGTTATCAGGCAATACTTGGTGGTAGATGACTCTCATGAACTGGTGCAATACTGCCACCATGCTTATTGTAGGCTTGAAGTTGTTGTTATTTGGTTTTTAGGAGCATTAGCGATTAAGGCCATATTACTCCGGGGATATGCAGTGGTCATTCCCTGACCTTTCTGCATCTGGTATTTGGTGGTCACGGGCTCGAACCCCGGTCTAATCAAGAAGAGTGTGCTACACACTTTTGCTCCTGCCCACCTGGCTACTGAGGCTTGAAGTGGCGTAACCCATGTCTTCAGAGCAAAGCTCTGGTAAACCCTCCCCCATATCTTCCATCATGCAGTGTAATTGATGTCTTTTGAGGTTATGATGGACATCATGGCAAGATCCAGTCTTACATTTCAAGGGTCCAGCTTTAAAACTGTGTTCAAAGACCAGCCACTAGTTAGTACACCAGATCAAACCTATTGGTAACTCTCTAGGAGGCTTCTGGATCAGATAGTGTATACAGTCAGTCCTCATATAACACGTGTTTATGCTATACAAATTCGATCATACACTATTTATAAATAAGGGAACGAGGTCGTATATAACACAAATTCGCTTATGCCCAATTCACCTTTGTGTTTACAAGAAATAGCAGTCCAATGCGGAAATACCCCAACTGAACACAACACGATAGGAATGAAGAGAAGATTCTGAAAATGTATTTTTGTTTTTTATATCAGTGAAGGGGAAACACATTTCAGCATAATAATGTAAAAACTGACAATTCCAGCTATCGGAATTATCAGAAATGCAATTAGATCAAGTTTACTACCAGTTTATAACAGATTCCACTAGCAGAAACGCAACTGGAAATTGTTTTTATTGTTTTATGGTAGTGACCTCTAGAAATGTGCTTTAGTAAAATGTGAGCTAGTCAGGTATTAATAATGTCTCTGCCATTATGGTGTTGTTTATTCAATTGCTACACATGCCAGCTTTGTTTATGTGTATCAAGCGTGCCTTCTCATTTTGTAATTGTGCTTTATTCTCTAAAATTGAGTAAAATACTTAAAAGGTGTGAAAAGGAAGCGTCCTGGTGAAGACACTACAGATTCAGAGAGAAAAAGAAAAACAATATGGATAGACAAAGGTGGACTGGGTCAAAAATTATAGCGTTTATGGCCAAAATCATACCGGCCTCTGGCACATCGGGGTTCTCTGGTAAGGCTTATGGAGCAAAAATGAAAGAACACGTGATACTGCATGTGCTACAAGCCTAAATGAGGCAACACTGAGAATTAGAAAGAATGCAGAGAACATAAAAACACTTTCATAGCAGTAACAACTCAAAGTGTAATAAAATCCATTAGATCAAGACGAAAAGATGGAACGGCTGTCATCTGTTTGGATAGGAAATCAAACATAGAACAAGTTTGCTTACGATAGAAGCAAAAGCATTAGCAGTATTTTATTACGTATTAGTCATAATAAAATACGTATTTTATTACGATTATTTATTGTTTAGTAATGTTTTGGTTACAAATGTGTGTTCAATCTTGGGTGGTTTGCACCTAACCCTATTTTTTCCATAGGGCCTGTTATTTATATGGCACCATTTTGCATTGCACAAGGGTTTCTAGGAACATAACTATCATGCTATACGAGGACTGACTGTACACTTGTTTTTACTCTGCCCGATAGTGACTGGAGGGAGTCTGAGTAGTGGGTATGGGGGGGGGATTTTGGAGGCCACATTATGTCAAGGAGCTGGGTATATTCTTACCATGTGTACACCATATCCAAAAATTCCATTACTTCATACAGCATCCCCCCCCCCTCATCCTTTCTTAATAATGACTATATCAGGAATTGTGAAACTAATAAAGCAAAATTAGCTGTGAAAAGATCTAAACCTCCCAAACATTTCCTCATCCATTTCACAAATATACATGGTCTCAGTTCTAATCTCAATGATGTTCATATGCATTTACAATTGGACAGATCCCATATACTTTTTATGACAGAATCTTAGCTATCCGTTGATTTACTATAATATTTTTCTAGATTAGTTTATTTATTGTACTATTAGCATTGGTGTACATGCACCTGTTCTTACTCTTAGTTACCATAACACAGCTCATGTATTTACTTGTTCCACGATGACTCCCAGCAGTCCTTGAAATCTCCAGCACCTTGTTTTTTTTTTCAGGCTGCTGCTCATTCCAATAGAAGCCGTGCAAGGATCACTTTCAGCTCTGCCTGCAGCTATTCTTAATGTATTAGTCTGTGACTCCCCCCCCCCACACTAGCAGTTTTCCGACCTACCTAATGCTGCCTCGATAGCATCAGAAAATATTCTTGCACCCTTTCTATTTAAATGTATCCCATTCCTGTAGAAGCAGTCTCTCCTCTTAACAAGCACAGGCCATGGTGGGAAAAATTCTACCCCATGAGCCTTGCATAATCTCTCCAGGGCCGAATTGATTGACAAGGTTCTCATCATACACTCCTCCTATCGTATCTGGGCTGAATTGCAGACACTTTCAAAGTTAACCCTAACTCCGACTTTTCAACTTTGACCTGTACATGCTAGGTATATCTGCAGACCTACTCTTAATCTCATTAGTGCCAACGTGTACAACAATATCACGTAGAGCAGATATCAAGATGATATCTGCCCTACTTCATCAACTTTTGCTGTTGGCAGACATACCCTGATCCTATTCCACCTATCCTTTTTGCACAGTATATTTCCTGTCTCGCTGACAATAGTCAATGACAATAACTAGCTCCTGTGGGACTAGCACATTCTGCTTTGAAGATTACCACTGTTTTGGCTGATGCACAAGAGTGAGCGCTGTCATTCCGTTGTGCAGCTGAGAGCTTGATGGTGCCCCCATTTTAATTCCTTCAAATCATTCTACCCTATTCTTCAAACTGTCATAGACTCCCATCAAAATGCCAAGTTTGTGCTTAATTTCTTCACACTTTCTACACACACACACACACACACACACACACACACACACACACACACACACACACACACACACACACACACACAGACATCCTCCTTGGCTAGATCATGTTCTGTTCCAGAAAGATCTGCAAACATTTTACGAGTTGCATATTTTTTTTAGACTGGAATGCTTTCAAGTATCGCCCACTTTGTTTCTCCTCCGAGCCACAGTACTCCACTACTTTGTGGCCGTTCCTTTGCTGCTCTAGTCTAGGGGATGATTTCTGTTTAAATACAATTTGCTTCATTAACAATGAAAATTAATAAGATATGTTAAGTTATGTCTGTCAAATTCATCTGTTGCCTATATCGTTCTCCCAACCCTACCAATCACTTGTAACTCTGAATTTCTCTCTTGGAAACCTGACCTTCTGCAGTCCAACTTTCCTGAAAGTGAGGTAATTTTCTTTGGTGATTTTAATGTTTACAACTCCAGCCAGCTTCCTTTTTTCTACTCACGCTGACCCAACTGGTCAGGTTAGCATTAGTAGAGGCAAACGATGCAAGAAAGCAAGCTTATGCAGCATCATCCAAAAAAAACCCCTCCCATTTAACCCCTCCATCCGTTCCAACTGCCTGTCCAGCTCAGCTTTTTCACCACTGGCAAATCAGTGGCAAAGAGACTTTTGGAAAGAAGAATGCTTAAAAGTATGAAGCAGGACAAAATTTGTCATCCATTGCAAGGGAATTAGGTCTTGCTGCTTCAACAGTGAATACCATTTTAAAGGACAGAAGACATATCAAAGGATCAACAGTGATCACAAAACAGCGTTCAGTTGCTATATTGAAGATGGAACAGCTCTTAATAATATGGATGGAAAATCAGACTCAGAGGCGAGTGCCCCTTAGTTTAATGACCATTCAAGCAAAAGTAACAAGTATTTATAAAGATATTAAGGTAAGCATGCCAAACCCGAACCAAGTTCGTGGCAAGCAACTGGTGGTTTAATAGGTTCAAGCATCGCTCTAGTTTGCACAACATTAAAGTGCCGATTGTGCAGCTGCAGAGAAATTTTGTGATGTATTGGAAAAAATTATTATTATTGATGAAGGCAGCTATTCAATACAGCAAATTTTTAACGTTCTGTGTTGGAAAAAAAAAAAAAATGCTGAATAAAACATACATTGCCAAAGAGGAAAATACAATGCCAGGTGTCAAAAGATAGGGCCATGCTCTTGCTTGGGGCTAATGCAGTGGGAGATTACAGATTAAAACCACTGCTTGTGTACCATTCTGGAAATCCTCGTGCATTTAAGGGCATCAATAAAGCCACCCTTCCCGTGTGCATTTCTGATCGAACCCAGAGGGCTTGGATATGGTGAGTATGTCACATCCAGGGTCCTGAGCTGGATATCATCATTCTTCTCTTTCTTGGTGATTTCCTTCTACTGCTCTCTCTCTCTCTCTCTCTCTCTCTCTCTCTCTCTCTCTCTCTCTCTCTCAGGGTAACTCAAATTTTTTTTGGCTGGTGCAGTATAAGCTTCAGGCTTCCTTGCACCATATGGCTAATAATAATAATCTCTCTCTTTGAGGATTGGTTTAAATGCTGCTTCACTCCCGAGGTTGAAAAATATTGTAAAGACAACGGTGTTCCTTTCAAGATTTTGCTTCTATTAGATAATGCTCCTGGACATCCCATGCATCTAGATGATTTCAATTCAAACTTAAGAGTCATATTTCGACCACCAAACATGACTTCACTCATCCAGCCTGTGGATCAGGGTGTTATTTCGAATTTAAAAGCATAGTATTTACACACAACGTTTGCTCAGGCATTGTCTGCAGTAGACGGCGAGAAACATTTTACGTTAAGAGACTTTTGGAAATCTTACAATATTTACCACACCATCTTAAACATTAATAAGGCCTGGGCAGAAATTACTAAAAGTTATGTAAATGGTGCATGGAAGAAAATATGCCCACTGCATGTAAAACGCTTCGCAGGATTTGAAAAAGACAAATCATATGAAGAGGTTATAGATAAGATTGTAAAGATTGCAGAGCTACTTCAGTTGGAGGTTGATACCAAAGACATGGAGGAGTTGAAGAGGAAGAAGGGAAGGAATTATCGACTTGCAAGCAGCAATAGTGAAAGAAGAAAATGCTGACGAAGCTCAAGATGAACCAAATGAGGAGCCGAGACGCTTCATCACTAGAGAGATGGCAATGGCGAGGTTTGAGAGGATGGATCCTGACAGCGAACGATTCTTAAAAGTTAACAGAGGGGTGAATGATATGCTTGCTTTCTACAAAGAAATCTATGATGAAAAGCAAAAGCCACCATCTAGTCATCCATTAATATATTCTTTCGTAAGGTTGAGCGGCCGACCCCTTCCAAATATCCACATCCCTCAACCTCCGCAGCGGTGTACTTATCAGCTGAAGACGTTGATTCTGGCAATGATGCTCGAGAGGTAAAACTTATTGACGTTATGCCTTTCTCTTTTTTTTTTGTAATTTTAAATTTTTTTTAAATTGCACGCTTTGCAATTTTTACTGCACACGAGATAAAAAGTTACTCTTGTCACTCTTTGATCCTCTTTGTGAATATATTCGCACATCTCCAGTCTGTGGGTAACTCCCCTGAATCTGAGGGTGCACTCATAATTATAGCTAAGTGTTTGCTTACTTCCTTCATAAATTGGATAGATCTCATCCATCGCAGGTGGATGAGACAGTTTTTAGATTTTTTCCATTGCTTTGGAAAGATTGAGGTGAGTGCAGTGGGTGAATAATTGAAAGGGAGAGATTTACACTATCATTTTAGGAATTGACTGGATGTTAGCAAATTTTCATTCAGATGGAAAAATACAATGGAATAAGAGTTTAAAAAAGAAATGAGACCAAAGGTTATGTCTGGAGCAGTGGTTTTAAGAATAAGTGGAAAAATGCTGTCTTGAACTATAGACTTCTGTGGTACCCTACAGCCATCGCAACTGATGCACTGGAAAATATTAAAACAAACAGCCAAAATACCTGTCACAAGACAAAGGGAATGAGATTTAGGATGTACACATGGTTTCAGTATATCTGCTTAATAGCACTCATATGTATACACAATGGAGATATATACATACCCACATATTTCACTTGGGCATATAAAACCTGATATTGAAAAAAAAAAAAAAATTAGAAAAATATTAGTTAAAAAAAAATAGTTAATTGGATGGATGAAAGTTGTGGCTAGCAGCTTTGGCTGGAGACCAGGTAGCTCAATTTGGAATGAACAAATTTTCTTACTCTTAAACAATTTGTGAAAGCTCATTAGTAATAGCAAAAGCGTAATATTCCTAGCTAGGCCCATGTAAAATTTGAAGCCAGCTGGAGTTACAAATGTTAAAATGCCAAGGAAAATTAATGTGCTTTTAGAAAACAAAAGTTAGCGTGAAGAAAGTAGTTTCAAAGAAAGAAAGTCGTAGTTTTCATCAATTTGTAGTTTGGGACTAATAGAGGCAACAAACGGAACAGATTAAAGCCATAGGAGATTTCAAATTAAGAAATCCGACAAGTAATATCAGGGTGGGCATGTGTGCAAGCATCACCTTTAAAGCAAAAGAATCATAGAGGGAATAATTAAGATAAATGAGATGAGTGGTAGTTTTTGCTGCCTCTGAATGAAGCACTACAGGGAATAAAGTGAGGCTTCGGTGATTTTATATGGACAATTATATTGGAGCTTAGATCATGTTTGGGAAACGAATAAGGAAGTTGTAAAGAGTTGGTTTAGATCTTTTCACAGATAAATTTATTTCCTTAATTGAATATTATGAGGTAAAATATAAGGGAATATATTAATTCATGAAATTTTAAAATATGGTATATTTCCAACCAAGACAGGGAGCCCTTGCATACATACTACTTCGGGTCCCTCCATTCACAGCTGGAAGAGTAGAGCCGATCCAGATGCCTCCTACAATTTTGCTAGTGATTTGGCATGGTGGAATATTTGGTGGCTGCTGTGTATGAAATATTGGTGATGCCCATCATAACTGCAAAAAACATGACTTATGATAGAAGAGATGGGGAGATATCAGACAAAAATAATTTTCCCCATTCATGATTCCATTCAACAAGGTGGTAGTATTTCACTTTTGCTCAAATAAATATTTGTGATGCATATTTGAGCTCCTGCTTACATTAATTCACATCTGAGCCGGTCACCTCCAGCATGCTAAGTGTAGTATGTTTTTTTTTTTTTTTTGTTGCAGATGGCAATAATCAAAGTATTTTGAATCATCTCTGTACATTTTTTATCTTTGGTTAAATTTGTAACCAGACTGGTAGAACAGTGACAACCTTTGATAAATCTATTTAGAGGTTAGAAGTGGTCAGAAATTCCTTATGAGCAAATTGCAGAGTTACCAGATTAAAATGTGCAATTAGTGATGACTTTTTTTTTTTTTTTTTTAATGAGTGCCACTGCCTCGTTCAAATCAAGTTTATGATCCAAAAGAAGTTTGAAGAGAGGACAGCAAAAGAAAATGAACCATCTTCTGATGAAAATAGTCATAAACAGGCCAAGCATATGCTGATAATTCCAGGCATATTATCCTCACTTGTGCAGAAAGTCTGTTCATTGCTCTTTTCAGGTTTCATTAAAACAGTTTGCTTGTTTATTTTCAGTGATATGCCAAAGTGGCTAAGGTAAAGAAAGCCAACACGAGAACGACAAGAAATGTTGGATAACTTATGTGGAAAATTAGTTTCCCGACACCAGACTCTAGTGCTGCTTGCTCGGTAAACAGACGGTAGGTGTTATCAGTCTGGAGCCAAAATCGAGAAGGATATATTGATTGACAGGTAGGCGTGGCAAACAATGAAATGATTGGTGGTGGGCACGACAGAAGACAAGCTATTGTGTAGTCATTGGCTGGCATTATAATGTGTATTTATGAGTAAAGAATGGTGCACGATAGTTTTGTGATGAACGGTAAACAGATAATAGTAGTGATGAATCTTTTAAAGATGGAAGAAATTTGTAAGGAAAATAAAACGTTGGTTGATTTTTTGATGAAAACTAAATTAATAAAAGTTTTGTTCTGTTCATTTTTATGTTTTTCATTATGTTTTTTTCTCATTATTAAAAGCAGATTTTTGGAGTTCATCAGTGTTTTTACTGTATTACTGATTTAGGTTTGGTTACAAAAAAAGGAAAAGTTTTCTTTCTTTTTTGTTATATTTTGTAGCCTGACCTTTAGACAGTGGGTTAGGAAATAATAGAAAAGGTTTTCTTATATTTCATGACCTAACCTTAAACGTTAGGTTAGGAAATAATAGGAAAAGAAAGAAAGATTCTTTTATTGAATAGCTATTGAGGTGTTGATTGACATTATGATACGTGTGTATCCACACGAGTGTCTTTAAAAATAAAAGCACAGTAATAAAAAATTAATATTTTGTTGATAAACAATTTATGCGCTAGTTCACCCATGAGTCTAAAGAAAAAAGGTTAGGTTACCCCATCCATTTTGGGAAGGGGTAACCTAACCCCCCCACCCATGGGATTCAAGTGGAGGTAACCTGACCTTTTTTCACCATTAGGGCATATTATTGAACAAGAAAATAAAAATAGTCATAAAAAAAATTATTTTTTTTTATTTTTTTTTCACCATTATAGAAATGTGACCTTTTTTTCTTCACCATTATGGAATGCATTCATTAGGTCACGTTACCATTGAGGCAAGTGACCATTAGTGCTTCTGAATGAATAAAGTGATACTAAACCGATGTTATCATGTGTTGTGTTGATGCGCCAATCAGCACATCATTTGCCACGCCTACCTGTCAGTCAATATATTGTTCTTGACTTCTGCTCTAGACCGACAACACCTACCATCTGTTTACCAAGCGAGCAGTGCTAGAGTGCTGTATCGGGAAACTAATTTTTCGCGTAAGTTATCCGATGTTTGTTGTCGTCGTTCTCGTGTTGACTTTCTTTACCTTTGCTGCCAAAGTTTGAAAATCCAAACATAACTTTTCGATTCAACGTAATTCACATCCATGTTCTGAAGTCATTACTCCTAGTTATGATGGACAGAATGTGCAAATTTATACCAGTAGTTTTTAAATCTTCCACTTCCATTTTGGAAGTTGATTTCCATAACAGACATATAAACACATATATATGCATATTTAGTTATATGCATTTCTACTTCTGAGGCTTTACAATGTCTAAAACAAGGGGAGAGGATTCCTTCTTTTGTTCAGTAAGGAAGTACTTTAGTACTACATGTGTCTATATGGCGCACAAGTTTCCATTCAAAAATAATGTTCATGTAAATGATTTCATCAGTTATCAGTGCAACGGTTTTAAACTTAAAATTTTTTGTTGGCACTTTTTCAGTAATTTTTGGTGAAGCAATAGATGTTTTGCAGCATCAGCTCTGTTATTTTCAGTGTAAGAATATATCAGATACCATTATGAATGAGAAAGAATGGAAGTGGTCCTTGGTTGGGGAACCAACACATATGGAAGCTCAAAATATAACTATTATCCCAGTAGTTTTTGGCATTTTACTAATTCCTCCTAGTAATATGGAGTGTCAGAGAATAACTAACCACTTGTGCGGGGATGAACTCAGATCTCATTCTGTGAAAGCTTTGGAATTGCTCTTCACAGCCAAGAACAAAACAGAACTAACTTTGCATTCTTCAGAAATGCTGAGTCAAAGTACAATATTATGTTTTTCAAAGTAACCATATCAGTTGTCGAACAGACAATCCAAACAAATTCATGGAAAATCCTAGATAAGTTAATGTTTGGAAGCATAGTGTGCCAGTAACAGTCCTGTGGCTGTATTATAATATAAAATCCATATATTAGTGAATTTTAATGTCTTCTGCAGTATGGCTGTTACAAAAAAAAAAACTGCATTTTCCAAAAAAACCGGATTCCTTCTGCTTACAGTTACCTAATTTCCAGCTCTCTTGAAAGTCAAAAGTTGGAAGCTGTAATAATAAATACAATACAATACAATGCAGTATTAGTTTTAACAATTTCAAAATTTTATTATAATATTTGATTTCAATAATAATACTAATAAGACAACACATTAAAATAATTTTAATGTAAAGAAAGAAAATAAAAAGTGAATAAAGTGATAACTAAACCGATGTTATCATGTGTTATTCAGCCCATGGGAGAAGAGAGATGCGGGTTACGTGATAATAAGTAACAAATACTAAAATATGTAACAGAAGCTTGTTTTACTGTGATAAAACAAGCTTCTGTTTTAGCGTGATCATGTTAGATTAACCTCATGCTTGTGCTTTGTTTATCTAGAACGACCACATGGTACCATTCTTGATTTCCATATGTAACGTATTTATTTAAATAAACTAAATGCAACAAGGCATAACATTTTAAGATTCTATATAATATCGGTGTAGATACACTATAGGTGTATCTACACCGATATTATATGAAAGATGGCAACTTTCTTCTACATTTTATGGCCTGAATAGTTCTTTGAGGAAAGTGGGCTTGCAGCAACTGATTGATATTCTTATCACGAAAAGCTTTCAACTCAACTTCCGCGTTGGCAAGGTGCTTGTACCTCTTCTTCCCTCCATCTGGACCTGGAACGCTCAATGTCGATATTCTCATTTGCCTGAACTGGATGGGCTTTTTTAACTTGCAGTCTTTTTTAAAGTTTTGGGAACATAATGCTGGGTCCACAGCAATGAGTCTACAGCCCCACTACAGGGTGATGATCTTCAATACAGTGAACCATTATTGCCATTAGCTTGCAGCTACTAGTCTTGCTCATTCCGTTTCTTTGATGTCATGAGATAACAGAACCTCTTTATCCCGGATTTGCCTGTCTGGCCCACACCGTGAAGAGGTAGAATGCTCTGCACTTGTGGCCGATGTTAATAGCCATTTCGTGGGTTCCATTATTTTCTCCGGAACAGAAGTTAAATTAACAGGTCTGTAATTTCTCGTGTCGCCCTTTGATCCCTCTTTGTGAATTGGGAATACATTAGCACATCTTCAGTCCATGTGGAGCTCCCCTGAGGCTAAGGGTCAGCTTACTTCCTTTGCTGCCTTCTTTAATATAACTGCATAGATTCCATCCAACCCAGTTGTCTTTCTTATGTTTAACTTCAATTTCTCCTCCACTTTGCTCTCAGTTATTACAAAATCCTTTAGCTGCCTGTTACAGACTGATAAACTTCTGGCATTCCCCTCTCTAAATAACTTCTCATGTGTGAATGTAGATGAAAAATAATCATTTAGCTTGTGAGCTACCTGAGGAGGAGGAGGATCATAAACAGTCAAACCATTGACATGAAGTGGGACAATCCAATTCATCCTCCCTTCCTTCTAGAGTTTATATAAGCAAGAGTCATTGCTGTTACTCTTTGCATCCTTTGCCAAAGATTTCTCGTAATTTGCCTTCACTTGCCTGTCTTCCTTTGTGACTTGATTACAGACTAGCCTACAATAAGCTTCTTTGGCTCCTGATAATTTATATGCATCCCATGCACTTTTCTTCTCTGCCACAAGTCTCATTAGTTCATCTGACACCCATTTTTGGCCTAAACCTTGAACAGTATTTCTGAGTTGGCATGAAAAGCCGACCCAGAAATACTGTTCAAGTTTTTATTCTGTTTAATTCCTTGAATGCTTCCCATATAGAATTTGCTGTTGGTAATATCATCAGTTGGTCCCACTGTAGTCACCTTTACGAAAGCTAAAACACTTCCCTGTACTCCTGATGGTAGTTACATCTTTGAGTAAATCTCGTGTTAGTACACTGTGCTCACTGTGACCTAGTGGTTCCTTTATCTGCAAATTCTAAATGAACAGAGAATCACATTTTCAACATTGACCTGTATTTGTTAAGTAAATCCGCAGATCTCCTACTCTTAATGTCATTAGTGCCAACGTTTATAACAATATCACCCTTTGTGCCCTTAAATGATATCTGCTCTACAACATCATCACATTTTGCCCCTAGAAGACATACCCTGGTCCTATTCCACCTATCCTTTTGGAACAATATATTTCCTGTCTCCCTAACAATTGAGTCACCGACAATAACCAGCTCTTGAGGAACCAATGCATTCTGTCTTGACCAGATGGGCAGGAGCAGCAGTGCATAGTACATGCTTCTTGATTAGACTGGGGTTCAAGCCCGTGACCACCAAATACAGAGAATGCAGAAAGGTCAGGGAATGACCACCGCATATCCCCGGAGCAATATGGCCTTAGTTGCTAATGCTCTTATAATTCAAATAACAACAGCATTCTGTCTTGAAGATTGCTGCTGTGTTGCCTGATGCACAAGAGTGAGCTCCAGCATTAAGTTGGGTAGCTGAGAGTTTGATGAGCTCCATTTTAATTCATTTTTAATTCATCTTCAAACTCTCATAGACGCCCATCAGAATGCTGAGTTGGTGCCTAATTTCTTGACACTTTCTGTGCCTAGCACACACAAAGACATCCTCGTTGGCTAGATCATGTCATGTTTCAGAAAGTTCCACAAACATTTCACAGTTTGCACATTTTTTAGAAACCTGCGATGCGTTCGAGAATTGCCCCTTTAGTTCTTCCCCAAGCGACAGAACCCCCACTATTTTGTGCCAGTCGCTTTGCTGCTCTAATCTGGGTCATGGTTTTCATTTAAATACAATTTAAATTACAATACTACACTAAGCTAATGCAGTGATGCGTATTACGCTATCTAGTTTTACGTTACACTTTTCAGTGAAGTTCAAGATATACACTATCAAGTTGCGCTATACCGTAACAATCACGCGCCTCCGTAGCCAGGTGGGAAGGAGCAGCAGTGTGTAGCACACGCTTCTTGATTAGACCAGGGTTCGAGCCCGTCACCACCAAATACAGAGGATGCGGAAAGGTCAGGGAATGACCACCGCATATCCCGGAGCAATATGGCCTTAGTTGCTAATGCTCCTAAAAGCCAAATAACAAATAACAAACAAACCGTAACAATCACAACATTAATTTAGTTATATCTTTAGCTAAATACAAAAGATGTGCCCAACAAGTGATTAAAACCTTCAAACTACTTATCAATCACATTAAAACTGTACTATTCTTCTGCGCTGATGATTACATACAAAATTAGCTCCCAAACACCGAGACAATAGGTATAAATAGAGTCATAAATTACAGAATTCTAGCAAAAGATAAAATGCAATCTCTTTTTTTTTTTTTTTTTTTTAAGTGTAATAAAATTACATTTAGTAACCCTCAAAAAGCAATCCAAACACCATATAGCCTCGGCGGCAGTTCCAAGGGTTTAACATGTAAAAATTAAATATCATAAGAGAAATACTGAAATTTCAGTAACTAATATTATATTTTTAATATAATACTAGGGGGCTTCGCTTGCTCCGCTCGCTTCTTTTGATAAAAATAAAAAAAAATACTTACATATTAGTAAAATACTCAGTGTCTCTTCCTCAGCTATAAATACATCACGTTAAAACCGTACTAAATATGTTACTATATCTATATAGATACTATATCTAGATAGCTCGTAAAAGAAAAACTACAATCGTAGTGTAAAGGCATGGATCTAATTGCATCTCATATTGTGATCATCGTTCACAACGAGTTACTATGTATTGCACTACCTCGAACAAGCAATGCTTCACTAATAGAGAAGACTACAGTTACTTATTCTCAGTGGGCACCACCACCCAGACGGCACTGTTTCAAAGTTAGTTGGCTTTTCATTGGTTGGTGCCTTTCACACTATGATGGTGTGAAATATAATATCGGTGTAGATACGGTCTTGATAGGAATGTGGTCTTGTGTACTGCATTAAATGCATAGATATGTCAACAGTGAACTGGAAAAATATGTCACGGGCAGCGATCAACTCGTGGAAGGGCAGTTGTTTAACGTTTAAAGTTGCAGTTGTTTAAATCACAGGCAATCAAAGTAAAAGCAGATGAAACATGAAAATAACAGGATCCAGCCCAGCTGATGCTTCAAGCCCTCCTGATTGTGAACCTCAGTGTTTCAACTCCCTCAACATCGATGGCTACTTTGCAGAGTGGGCTATCCAAGGCCATACCTCAAGATGTGGCATCAGAGCAGACAAATTGCTCCTTCTCTCACATCCTTAACCAAGAAGTTTCACAAGATGAAAATCAAAATGAACTGACCACAACTCATTTTTCAAATCTTGGACACTCACAAATCCATGATGGTCTCTCTTCTTGATGAAACTAAAAAAATCAGGTTGGAAAACACACTGAACTGCATGAATTTAATTATTTTACTACAGGAAATTTCGGATTTGACAGATCTTGTTCGAAAGTCCAGTAGATCATTAAGTCCTACCTACAATTGGACAAAACCTATGGAAAATTCTACTTTCCAGCCAACCCCTGTTCCTGTTGCAGAAGCCACTTGCGCATCTATTGTAAAGCAAACTTCATACACTCCAGTATATGCTCCTGTCATCAGTCAGCCGCAGAAAACATCTAAGGATGGCAATCGAACTGCAAAGCCTCTCCTAGAAGATGTCATTTCCTCTAGGCAGCAGACAATCACATCAGAAGACAATAGAATCTATCTGCCTCTAATCACACAGGCAGATATCGACATCCTCCTCCTGTTGTGGGAACAGCCACCACCTCTACAATCAGAGCAATCCCCAGAACCAAAAGTTCAACCAAGGGTATTTTTATCTTGAGACTAGAACTCCAACTCTGCAATACAGAAGTAGAGAAGCATATCAGAACTGAACTGCAGATAGAAGCAAAGGTAATAAAAATGATTTCTAAACAAGAGTCATACAGCTCTTTCTACATTCACTGTTAGCAAACAGACTTAGATGAATTACTGAAAGACCACTGTTGGCCTGTGGGAGCCATCATTCGGCCTTTCTATGGACAGCCCCCTCTTCCTGATCCCAGGTTACCAGCTAGTGACTTAGCTATCGAAACAAGTGACCATGAATGACAATCCGTGCAATTTTCAGATATTCAGGAATCTCTACAGGAAGTTAATGTCTACAAATGATTCGTCTTTCTCTTCAGCTTATCAGAATTTGAATGACACTAACTCTTGTGAAAACATCTTTCTACCCTGTCACTTGTCAACAATTAAGCCAAACAACTTATGCCTTCCTGCAGCATCAAAAGATGCAATTACTGTATTCTATATGAATGCATGCAGTCTTGTAAATTATAATGATGAAATCCTTGCTCAACTGACATCATGGAATCTGCATTCAGACCTGATTGTTTTTACTGAGACCTGGTTCTCTCCTGAGGTTTCAATCCAAATTCCTGGCTACTCTCTTTTTCAAAGTTGCAGAGGTGATGGAGTTGCTATTTATGTTCATGGTCATCTGTGATGCTCTGCCTTTCCTATCTCAAATCTGCCTGATCAAGCTTGTGAACTCACTTTTATCCGCATTGCCTCTTTGGTGATCGGGACTATACTGATCTCCCTCAGCTTCAGTTAACAGCTTCCTTGTAACTCTTGACAATACTCTATCTCATTTCACAAGCAAATCCCTAAGCCTTCTGCTGTTTGGTGACTTTAATATTAACATTCTTCAAAGCTCTTCCTCTCATATGCAAGACCACCTAAATGTCATTACTTCAAATGGTTTCTCTGTTCTTACTGATGGAGATATATTCCAACTAGAATCAGAGTCCCACAATTCCCTTCTTAACTTCGCAATTGGGGAATGCTCTCTCACATACAACTATTTCGGATCATTGTCCCATCTTAATGGTAATTGAAAATGAAATACACGAAGCAGAGATCATACACACTTTCAAATCTGTCACTCCAGACTCTGTCAGTCAGCTTTGTCACAACCTGCAGCTGTCAATGTGGGTTGGAGTGCTTGCTACAAGTGATCCTGAAATTGCCACGAACTGCTTTTTTAAGCATATCCTAAATAGCTATAAAAAATGTGTCATATATCAGGAGCCCAGAGAATAAAAAGACCACCAGGCCAAGAGGGAAAATGTCTGTTCTTCTCAAACAAGATCCGTAATATGTTAAAGAAAAGAGATAACCTTGCAAGAATTGCTGGAGCAACAGGAATTGATGCAGATAAAAATAAATACGCAACATACAGAAACAAAGTCATTGACTGCATTTGGTCAGAGAAAAGAAAATACAGTAAACCCCCGCTATTCGAGGAGGTTACGTTCTTGAGAAATGCCGCGAATACTGAGTTATGGCTCCCATAGTAATAAAGGGGGTTCCATTCCAAAGTATGAAATATATAAGAAAAACTGGTCTAAAATTTTGTCTACGTATGTATTATATGTACCTTCATAACATGACTATGAACATAGACAGTACATAGTGAAATGCAAGCATATGGCATCGAAATGAAAATAAGAAACAATTTAATATTAAATGTAATATTTATTAGAAATTTCAAACAAATCTTTCAAACCAGCGCCTTTGCTAGCAAAAAAAACTTATCCCGCCAGTGCTATCACCAGTTTCGCTAAAGTGTTGATAAAGGAGTTTTGCCTTTTCACGAATGAGTGTCCTTAACGGAATTTTATTTTGAGTTCGGTCTTCTATCCACAGATTTAAAGCCTTTTCCATTTTTTCTAATTTAACATCACGAGTTACAGAGCAAATGTTTGAAGCAATTAGCGCGTTTTCACGGACACTACAGCGTATTTTTTCTTCCGATTTCTTGATTGATCGTACCATTGACTTATTGATTTTATAATGTTTTGCCACTGAGGAGACACTTTCACCATTAGAAATTTTGTCTAATAACTGAATTTTACTCACTAATGTCATCACCTTCTTTGATCTTTTCACATTTCCCTTGTTATTCGTAGCCATATTTTTGTAGGGGTTAGAAAGAACTTGTCCACAATAAAGTTACTTTCTTCCATTAACACACTCGAAAAAGTCTGTTTTACACTGCAAAGTGGTAGATTTATTCAATTTATAAGCATATAAATTAAAAACAAACGACGAAACCTTCCATGACAAGTGCATAAAACATACTGAACAAGGATTAGCGAGAAACATCCACGCTCGCGATTTTGCCACCCCTCTCCCCCCACCCACTAAACGCTGTTTTGACCGGGAAAGATAATTTTAGCCACGCCCATGTTTTTTATGGCGGCAAATGTTCACGGCGCTTTAAAATTCACATTTTTTAGGTTTCATTTTGTATTAAATCAGCAACCGCGAATACAGATACCACGAATAGCGGGGGTTTACTGTACCATAGTTCTCAACTTATAGGTATCATAACAAGCAAGAAAAAAATGGACAGTTTTGAACAAGCTATTACCGGGAAGGAAACTGAAATCACACAGCTACATTGGAGGTGTGGTTGTAAACGAGGTACTCATTTCAGATACAAGCTAAAAGCTATTGCCTTCTGTAACCACTTTATATCAAGTGTGAATAACCTCTTTCAAGACAAACTTTACTTCACAGACAGTGAAATGAGAGAATCTGCCAAGTACACAATCAGAAATTTTTTTTTTTTTTTTTTTGCTCCCCTCTCCGATCAAGAGATTTTAGAGGCAGGACATCAATTGAAAGAAAAGGGAGCCCCCCCACCCCCGGCTTTGATGAAATATCTCCTTCTCTGCTGAATTCTTACACCACTCAAGTATATATTCAATCTCTCCTTTCAATCTGGTAAATTCCCTTCTAAATTCAAAAAAGCAATAATCATCTCTGTTCCAAAGGGAACCATTGTAACTTTATCAACAACTTTCACCCAATAGCTCTACTCTCAATTTTTGCAAAATTAATCGAAAAAATTCTTCATAGCAGACTCATGGGTTTTCTTGAATTAAATCGGCTCATTCATCAACAACAGTATGTTTATTGCTCTAAAAGATCCACTGATCTTGCAGTTGTTGACTTCTGCTCAAGGATCATTGACAGTCTTGAAAATGGTCACTATGTTATAGCACTGTTTCTTGACTTATGTAAAGCTTTTGATTGCATAAACCATAATATTCTACTTAACAAAAACTCAATCTTGGCTCAAGAGGGAAAATTAGCCTTCTCCTTTAAGACTACCTTACTGATTGGCCGTTTGTCGTAAGAACAAATCAATCATACTCCGACATCTGTTATTTGTCCAGGGGCTCACTTCTCAGACCTATCCTATATGTTCTTTACGTCGATGAATTTCTCTCTCTCCCCCCCCCCCATCTTCCCATATAGTAGCGTATGCCGATTGATATTTCCATTCTGATCACAGATAAAGATAAAGACCCTAATCAGCTTCAACTCAATCTCTGCCTTGCTCTCTGTGATGCATAGTTGGCTTCAAAAGAATCAGCTTATACTGAATCCACAAAAATCAAATTGTAAAATATAAGAGAACTTCTCAAACCTTTTTTATAGGAAAATTCTCCAGCCTGATGCTCACATCAAATTGATCTGGTTAATACATTATGCAAAAGGTCTAAATTTATAATGCGATATTATGCTTTTTAAAAAATTGTTAATACAGCAGACTCACGATTAACTGGGACACTTCAAGATTCCAAATTTAAAAAAAAATAATAATAATCAACCAGAAATCATAAAATTCAAATAATAACTGGAATATAAACAGATATTTTGCAAGTCGTAAATAAGCAACAAGCGGCATTATAAGTCGTCATTGGGAGATTAGTGTACCTATTATCTTGCAACTCCCACTGTCTTCACAACTGCCGCTCAAAAAAAAAAGAGAGAGTGAGAAATGTTTAGTTTGTTTTAGTGCGTCGCGTCGATTGTTGTGTTCCGGTTGCAGCGCAAAAAGACATTTTGTTTCGTTATTTATGTCAGGGATGTCGGAATTTTTTTAATAGTAATTTTTTTTTTTTTTTTTTGTTTAGAAATTGCAAAAATAAAAAATGATGGACAAACGCAAAAGAGTTGTGTTTTCAGTTAAACAAAAACTTGAAATTATTCAAAAGTTTGAAAACGTGCATCTGTTAAATCTCTAAGGAATTATTATAATAAGGATGTAATCAAAATGACCAAACATTAACAAATATCGCCCAGAATTCAGATCAATAATAATATAGTAGCAGTATGTTATTAGTCCTTCCTGAGTTACGTGAAACTGGACGAAGTAAGAAGTCCTGGAACATATCTCTTACATATGTCGGGGACTTGTGTATTTTTGGATTATTTGGGATTTGTTTTTTACCATCTATCCCGGAAAATTGAGAGTCTATTATATATATGGGTTTCCTAAAAACTAATCTTGTATTCAATTCCCATTATCTACTTACTGCTAAAAAGGAAGAGCAAAGCAACCAAAATTTTAGCAGTAAGTGGATAATGGAAATTGAATACAAGATTAGTTTTTAGGAAATCCGTATATATTAACCATTTTTTTTTTTTTTTTTTTATTTTTTAAAAAGCAAAATATCACGTTATAAATTTGTGTGTTCAGCTGAAGAATTTTCCTATAAAAAGGTATGAGGAGTTCTCTTATATTTTACAATTGTACTTAAGTAGGAAGGATTGGACTTCATTGCTCTTATATTTTGAAATCAAAATACATGGTGTTTAGAATGAAAAACAAACCACTAAATATTGATTTAGACATACAAAGAAAAACAACTTGAAAGGGTGAATGAAACCAAGTTTTTCGGAATCGAAGTAGATGATAAGCTAAGTTGGGTATAACAAATGATAACCCTATGAAAGAAAACTTCGTCACTAGTGGGAATACTTGCCAGGGCCTCTGCCTGGGTGTCTCCTTCCCTTCTCTGACTAGTATCCTTTTCTTCAATGCAGCCACACCTCACCTATGGAATTATCTCATGGAGTACCACCAGCCAGGAAAACCTTGCGAGAATAAACTCCATTCTCAATCAATGCATTTCATTCAATTTTGAGCCTTCCTTGGAATGCATCGGTTAGTTCGAGATACAAGGAAGTGAGACTCCTCAGCATCTATCAGCTCTGCAGAAAACCGAGGCGGTCTTTGTTTACAATGCTTTGAAGACACCAGAGTTTCCCCCCCCCTCTTCAGATCCTTTTTCTTAACGATAGAAGAAGAAGAAATATCATACAAACTAAGAAATGAAGCAAACCTGATGGTTCCGCTTTTCAGACAAGCCATAGGTCAGAAAAATATAAAATACAAAGGTGCTGATGGAATTCTTCCTTTTTTTTTTTTTTTTTATGAAAACCCCAAACACGAAAGGTATCAAAAACCTATAGTACTTAGTACCGTGCATGGGTTGAAGGAGAAGTGTGGGGGGAGGGGGATGCTGGAAACTTTGCTCTAGAGACTAAACATGGGTTTCACCACTTCAAGCCTCCAATAAGCAAAGTGGTGGTATTTCACCGGTTGATGAAAGTCATCTACCACCTGCTCAGAATAATCATTTGAGAGTATATAAAAAATTCAAATTGAGGAAAGACAGTTGTAGGATAGATGTGCAGAAGTTTGCCTTTAGCCAGCGGGTGGTTGGTTGGTGGAAGTTGATAGCCGAAATAAATTTAAGGCTGAGCTGTATAGGTACTTGGAATGAACGGAGGGGTGAAATGGGAGCGTGTTTTTTTTTTTTTTTTTTTTTTTTGGCTGATGCTGCATAAGCTTGCTTTCTTGCATCATATGCCTTTACTAATGCTAAAACCTGGAACAAAGATTCCTGAAAAAATCAAAAATGTCACTTCACTAAACCGATTCAAGAAACTACCAATTGAACATATCACCAGGGATGTCTGATTCAAATTACTTCCCACTCAACGCCTGGATTTTTAAAACAGAGGAAATCTATTCAGAATTATTAATATGTATAATTAACCACTCTTTTACCACATGGAGTTTTTAATATATATTTTATTAAGCATAGCCTAAACTAATATATACAGTAGTGTGACGTTTCAGGCAAGACACCTGAAACATCACACTACTGTATATATATTAGTTTCATCATCAGCCATTTTCAATCCACTGCAGGATGAAGGCCTCTCCAGCAACTTTCCAGTTCCTTCTGTTTTGAGCACTGGCTATCCATTTACTACCCAAAAACTCATGAATTTCATCTATCCATCTCCGCCTTTGTCTTCCAGGTTTTCTTCTAGCTCCTCTTGGGTACCATTCTGTTATTTTCTTAGCCCATTTGTCATGTCTTCGAGCTATATGTCCTGCCCAAGACCATTTTAGTTCTTTAGTTTTGATAAGAATGTCCTTTACTTGAGTTTGCTGCCTAATCCATGTGTTTCTCTTCTTATCTAACAGTCTGATTCCCAATATAATTCGTTCCATTCTTCTCTGTAGTTCTCAGCTTCTCTTCCATTCTTTTTGTGAGTGCCCAAGTTTCACTTCCATAAGTCATGGTGGGGAGTATACATTGGTTCATTATTTTACGTTTCAGACAAACTGGGATATTGCTCTTCAGTATGTGACTATATTTCCTGAATGCTATCCATCCAAAATTTATTCTTCTCTTGACTTCCAGTGATTTATCATTATTACAGCTAATAACTTGTCCCAGATAAGTATATGACTCCACCTTTTCAATTACTGCTCCTTCAATCATTATTTCCCTTTCCGTGGCATACTTGTTCATCATTACTTTTGTTTTAGCCATACATTCATCTTTAGTCCAAAATCCTTACTAACTGTGCATAACTGATTAAGATTTTCCTCTAATTCTTTGGGATCGTGGCTTATAACCACAATGTCATCTGCAAATCGTAAATGGTTTAGGTACTCTCCGTTCACATTGACTCCTTTCTGCGACCAGTCTAATCTTCTGAAAGCTTCCTCAAGGGCAGCAGTAAACAGCTTCGGAGATATTGTGTCTCCTTGTCGTACTCCTTTCTCGATTTTAAATTTGCTACTGTCTTTGTCTAGTCTAATAAAGGAGGTAGCACTCTCATATATTTTCTTCAAAATCATAATATATGGGTTTGTTGTTATTTGGTTTTTAGGAGCATTAGCAACTAAGGCCATATTGCTCCGGGATGTGCGGTGGTCATTCACTGACCTTTGCGCATCCTCCGTATTTGGTGGTGACGGGCTCGAACCCCGGTCTAATCAAGAAGCGTGTGCTACGCACCACTGCTCCTTCCCACCTGGCTACGGAGGCGCCTAATATATGGGGTATCTATGCCTTGTCTTTCCAAAGCCCGAAACATTGCCTTATGCTGTATGGAGTCAAATGCCTTTTCATAATCCACAAATGTCAGGCATAATGGTGTTTTATATTCATTTGCTTTCTCCATTAGCTGTGATATTACGTGAAGGTGATCCATAGTTGAGAATCCTGTCCTAAAGCCAGCTTGCTCTTTCGTTTGATTCTCATCAAGTATTCTTTCTAATCTGTTAGTAATGACCCTTGTGAACAACTTGTAGATGTGGGATAACAAGCTAATTGGTCTATAATTTCCAATTTCTGATTTATCTCTTTTCTTATGCAGCAAAACTATGATTGCATTATTCCACTGCCTAGGCGTCACACGTTTTCTAATGCACTTTGTGAAGAGCCTTGCCAGTTTTTGTGTTATGTCTCTTCCTCCCAATTTTATCAACTCTACAGTAACTTCATCTTCCTCTGGGGCTTTCCGATTCTTCATTTTCTTCAATGCTTGTTCTACCTCATCAGGAAGGATATCGGGTATGTCGTATGTGTTGCTACTTTGCAATCCATCTTCCCCGCTGCTGGTATCATTCCCTCGCTCCTTGTATAATTCTCTATGGTAGTCTTCTGCTATTTGAATTATGCCTTCTCTGCTGTTTATAAGTACACCATCGCTATTCTTCCGTTTCAGTATCATTTGTCTTTCTGTATTACTGCTCATGGCTGCTGATTTAAATCCTTTGTTTTCCCTTAATGCTTGTTCTACTTTTCTTGTGTTAAATCTTATGTCCTCTCTGAGTCTCTTTCTAATGGCTTTGCATAACTCAATATACTCAATTTTCTCCCTGTCAGTGTTTTTCTTGTTCTTCATTTGTCATCTTCGGTTCATCATGACAAGTGTTTCTTGACTAATTTTTTCTTCTTTGGATTTCTGTTTCCCTATAGATTTCTGTTTATCACTTTCAGAAGGTTGTAATATTCCTCGTCGATATCTTGGTCTTGAGCAGTCTGCAGAAGCTCAAACTTGTTTTTAAGTTCCAGTACATACTGCTTTTTCTCCTCCTTTGTTATCTCAAAGACCTTTGTATTATTTACTCGAGTCAGTTTTTTCCTTTCCTTTCCTACATCTATATCAAGTGTACATCTTACCATTCTGTGATCACTTCCAACATTTATCTTATTCAGGATGGTAACATCATTCACAATATATCTTCTGTTAGTGAGGATGAAGTCGATTTCATTAGTTGTTAATCCATTTGGACTCTTCCATGTCCACTTTCTGTTCACCCTTTTCTTGAAAAAAGTGTTCATTACTGACAGTCCTTGAGATTCTGCAAATTCCACAAGTCTTTCACCTCTTTTATTTCTTTCACCAATTCCAAAATTTCCTGTAGTTCCTCTTTCTGCGCTGTTTTGCCTTTTTCCAACCTTAGCATTAAAGTCCCCCATAATAATAGTGTAGTGGGTTTTCTGCTCATCTAGAAGACTCAATTTCAGTGTACATTTCTTCAACCTCTTCATCATCATGGCTCGATGTTGGTGCATAAATCATTATAATCTTTAACTTGTACCTCTTAGAAATCTTGAGTACTAGCCTTGACACCCTTGGTGATGTACTTTTGAATTCCAAAATGTTGTTTTTAAAATCTTTATGGACCAGAAACCCAACTCCACCTTCACTCCTTTCACTGTTTCCATTGGTGTACAGCAGATTTCCACTTGATAAACTTATAAGTGATTCATTTCTTCTTCTTGTTTCAGCCAAACCGATGATATTCCAATTCACATTTTCTAATTCCTTTTCCAGCTCTAATATCCTGTCTTCACCGATGAGTGATTGTACGTTATAACAGGCCAAGTTCAGTTTCCATGCATGGCAGCCCGGTCGTGCCCAGAGATTCTTAGCACCCTCTGCTTCCACTCTGATCCTCTCGCTGCCGTAAGAGGGAGAGTGAAAGCTGCTGGGGACAGGGCCATTTGTATTGTTGAGCTCTCATGCTGGAGGGTTTGGTCTTTTCCTCTTCACGCTGACCAGGCATCTTGAAGAGAACCACTCTACATGTTTTTGCCACCTAAGTGACATAACAGGGCTTACCATCGAGAAGGTGTGCATGAGTGGATTTTAGGGAGGCAGGCCAACCGGACTTCTCCTAAATCTTCTGTAATAGAGAGATATTGGATCCATCAGTGTTTTAGGCTGAGTGTCTGATAACACACAAGATACCTGTTCCCCTCTAAGCCCCTATATTAGTTTAGGCTATGCTTAATAAAATATATATTAAAAACTCCACGTGGTAAAAGAGTGATTAATTATACATTAATAATTCTTAATGGATAACAACCACATAACATCCTTCCCCCAACTATATTAGAACAGAGGAAATCATTATCAATATGGAAATAATGTACAAATGTTAAAAGGAAGCAGATAGCAAATAGTTTGTAAATTTCTGTGCATATATTTGATCATTTTTCTTTTCTCTCATCATTTAATTTAATTGTAAAAATGTTCACAATGATATTATAAGTAGTGATGGTTTACAAAGTCTTCTGTAAAGAAATGTAAAAAAAACTCCAATTTATTTATGTCTTTTCTGTTGAAAATTACTTATACAATTTCAGAACTGTATATTTGTATATTCATCGTTTTTTAAGGGAACACCCCTAAAAAGCCATCGGCTTATGTATTCTCCCTCCCTTTTTGCTGTTATCTCCGAAAAAAAGTGTAACATAAAATAGGGATAAATAATTATTATTATTAATTATAATAGTAAACATTAATGTGTGTAGTGCATTGTTTGATCAACATGTTTTAAAATGAATATGATCAATTTTTAAGATAGCATATGTATAATCTTATGATATTTGAAATTGGTTGTTCATTTAATTTACTAAAATTTCAGTATATCTTTTAATGGCAACATAACAGAGATATAATTTTGGTATTGTATTTTGGAATCAGTGGATTAATTTTCCTGTAGTGGGATTAGAGAGAATCTGCAACTTGTGCTCTGGAAGTATAGTCAGAGTTAGGATAATATATACATTCTGTGATAAATACTATGCATTGTTTTCCTGGTATTAACGTTTGCCATTGCCCTAGGATTTGACTATAAAACTTGTAATGTCCTGGTTGCCGTAGAACAGCAGAGTCCTGAAATAGCTATAGGTGTACACATGAATAAAGCAGAGGAAGAAATTGGAGCAGGAGATCAGGTAAGGTATTTTTTTATTTTTTTTTTTTCCAATCTCTATCATGATACTTGTATTAAAATCAGAGGTTAATACTGACTTCTAAATTTAGTAGTAAGAATTCTAATGATATTTGCTAATAGTGGAGGTTTATGTACTTTGTAATCTGATTTACTGTTTTCTTATTTTTTATAACAGGTATAAAATTTATAAGTATTTTTACATGTAGCTGCATCATTAATTAAGCTTATTTCTATTTTAAACCTCCTAAACATCCATAAGAATTCTTGCACCCTTTTTATTTAAGTGTATCCCATCCTGCAAAACAGATCTTGGTGAGTAAAATTATACCTCATGAGCCTTGTATTCTCTTTCCAAGGCTAAACTGATTGACATCATCAGCTTAATATTGAAGTTGAATTTCATGCTGGATTGTACAGTTACCTTGGGGGTAACTGGCTTGAATCCACTCTCCAAATGTGTTTATTGCTACCCAAATGCAGCACCTTGCATTTATCAATTTTCATCATCAATTCATAAATTAGGCAGACTGAACTTAACCTATTTTAATATCAAGGGTGACATATTGAATTAATAAAACCCTATTAGCAGAAAGAGTGCTACACCTAAAATTTGGCCAAAAAACATTATACAGACATATAACAGCAGAGGTCCTTCGGGATGATGTGATGTCAAACTTGCTGCTATTTTGCTACTATTCCTTAAAGGAAAACCAAACTTCATAAGCTATGCTGATGATATCAAGCTGTTGACAACCACTCAAGCAAATTATGATCTCCAAATTATAACCCAGCTAATTAACCATGAGCTTAGCCAGCTATCAGAATACATTGCCACTGATATGGAATGAAAATAAATACTAAATTCAGTGCAGCAAGGGCTTCTCACTGAGATGATGCCAAACAGATCCATCCATCTCCCTAACTGAGCAGTACACTAATTTAGGAGCTGTTTTTGGCATGAAGCACACATTCAATAATCATCTTGATATCATCACAGCAAGAATGCAGAAGTTGAAATGGAATGCAAAGCAATATGTTGAGCCCTTTGCATAACAAAAACTGTGGGGATGTCATGCTGCCACTACTCTGAAGTGACTGTTTGCACAGGAATTCTGGCTGTTTAGATGGACTGCCTACAAGCACCACTGTCTGAGACAGCCGGTAATAGAACCACCGATTTTGCAAATGCAATTGCATTCCCAGACTGACCAACAAAAATAAGAGACATCAGGCTAACAGCTACTGTTAAACTTCTTGCTGGTACAACTGGAGGTTCCCCATGTCAAAATAAACACTGACTATGCATCACAGAAAGGTTTATCCTGACTCAGTTGCTTAGCCTGGTACAACAACTGAACTTCGATTTCATCAGATCCTACCATGAAACTCATTAATGAACTTCGTGGTAGAATCCCACCACAGAGACACCACTGCACTGATGTCTTTCTGCAAATGGTAACTTGCCATCTCTGGTGAATAAATTACAGGATAACAGTGAATATTACAGTGCTCGTTAACAGGAGAGATGCTTCTACAGGGATGGGATACAATTAAATAGAAAAGGTGCAAGAATATTTGCTGATGCTATTGATACAGTGTTAGGTTAGTCGGAAAACTGCTAGCTTGAGGGCATTTACAGACTAATAGATTAACAGTAGCTGCACGCAGAGGTTATTTTAACTTCTCAGATATTAGCAGGGACTTGTGGGTTATTCACTCACACACTAGCAAGACCTTTGTGGATTTACTGGATGATTGTTTTCTACAGCAGCATTTTTGAGAGGCAACCAGAGGGAGTAATAATCTTGATCTGATTATTAGCACTGACTATTCATGCATTAAGAATTTAAAGATAAAGGAACCAGTAGGTGGCAGTGATCACAGTGTACTGATGTGGTATTTACTCTAAGATGTAACTACCATCAGGAGTAAAGGGAAAGATTTTTGCTTTTGGAAAGGGGACTACAGTGGTCCCAGATTTTTTTAAATTTTATACAGTGGAACCATCCGATGATGTTACCAACTTTAAATTCTAAATAGGAAGCATTCAAGGAATTAATCTTGGAAGCTACTATTCTTTTCATACCAACTAAGAAATACTATTCAAGGCCCAAATGGATGTCAGATGAACAAATGAGACTCGTGGCAAAGAAAAAAAATGCATGAGATGCATATAAATTATCTGGCAACACAGAACCTATGGTAGATATAAGCTAGTCTGTAATCAAGTCACAAAGGAGGTTAGGCAAGTGAAGGCAAATTATGAGAAATCTTTGGAAAAGGATGCAAAGAAAAACAGCAAAGACTTTACTTATATAAACTCTAGAAGGAAGGTGATAAGTCAGATTGGTCCACTTGATATCGATGGTTTGATTGTTGATGATCCTGATCAGATAACTGATGAACTAAATGAGTATTTTGCATCTACATTCACACATGATGAATTCTGTAGGAAAGTGGAAAACAGAAGCTTATTAAACTCTATCGGGGAGCTAAATGATTTGGTAATAACTGAGTGCAAAGCTTCTTTAACCAGTGACCTCATTATTTTCCCCAGAACAGAAGTTAAACTAACTGATCTGCAATTATTCATGTCACTCTAGAAAGGCACCTGAGGATGGATGGGATCTATCCAGTTATATTGAAGGAGACGGGAAAGGAAGTAAGCAAGCCCTTAGCCATAATTATGAGAGCATCATTGGACTCAGGGGAGGTCCCCCACAGACTGGAGATGTGCAAATATATCTCCAATTCACAAAGAGTGACACGAATAATTGCAGACCAGTTAGTTTAACTTCTGTTCTGAAGAAAATAATGAGGTCACTGGTTAAAGAAGCATTACAGGATCACCTAGACAAGACTGCAGTAATAATTCAGACACAGCATGGGTTTGTTAAGGGGAAGTCTTGTCTGACTAATTTCATTGGATACTATGATGTGGTCACAAAGAAACTGAATGCAAAAAATAATTTTGATATCAGGAAAGCTTTTGATACTGCTGCACATGGAAGACTATTGTACAAATGGGAGCAGTATGGCATTAAGGGCAAGTTGCCACAAGGGTAAAAGGATGGTTGAGTGGGAGAAGACAGAGTGATAATCAATGGACACTTCTCTTTGTGGAGTAATGCTATTAGTGGAGTCCCCCCAGGGTTTCTTGTCAGGCACATTGTTGTTTTCTGTATTTATCAATGATATTAATATCAGGGTTAATGTCCAAGGTTGCAGACGATACGAAGGTTAGTAAGGTTGTTAATGACAGTGTGCTACTGCTACAGGATTCTATAAAAGTCAGGCAGATGTGCTGTAAAGTGGCAACTGAAGTTTAATATTGACAAATGCAAAGTGCTGCATATTGGTAGAAATAATCCCAGAGAAATGTACCAACTGTGTGGTACTACTCTTAGGGTGGTAGAAAATGAAAAAGACCTAAGGGTAATTGTGCAGTCAGATATTAAATTTTCTGAAAAGTGCAGACAGGCTGCCAGAGCAGGTCACGGGGTGTTGTCAATGATGTACAGTAATTTTGCTAGAACGGAAAAGGAGGCAATTATCCCTTTGTATAAGGCAATGGTCAGGCCATGCCTTGAGTACTGCATACAGGTCTGGAGGCCTCATTTTAGGAAGGATGTAGTTTCTTGAGCAAGTACGGAGAAGAGCTTCCAAGATTGGTGAGGGGAGCGAAGGGGTCCTCTTACCAAGAAAGGCTTAAGATTTTCAAATTGCAGCAGCTGGAGACTAAGCACCTGCAGGGTTATCTGATTGGGGTGTATAAGGCCTTGAATGGGTTTAGCAAGCTTATTTCTGATGGGATTCTTCCTCTTGCTCAGATCATCAACCTGAGATGGCATAAATTCAAAATGAGGAAAGACAGTTGTAGAATAGATATGTGGAAATTTGCGTTTAGCTAGTGGTAGGTGATTGCTGGAACAAACTTCCATATGTCATTGGAAGTTTGATAGCATAAATAAATACGAGGAGGAGCTGGACATTCTTTTAGAGAATCGATGTATGAAATGATTTTTTTTTTTTTTTTTTTTTTTTTGGCTGATTCTACATGAGCTTGCTTTCTTGCATCACATGTCTACTACTACTCTTGATCTGATTATTAACAGCAAACCTACATGCATTAGGAATTTGCATATAAATGAACCACTAGTGATAGTGATCACAAGTATTGATTTGGGATTTACTTAAAGATGTAACTATGCTGAGGGAAAAGGGAAGGGTTTTTGCATTTGCACAGGTGACTGCAATGATCACAGACAGTTTATATATTTTATGCAGTGAGTATCAACTGATAATGTTACCAAGAGTAAATTCTAAATGGAAAGCTTTTACCTGCTATCAGGCTTATTATACCAACTAAGAGATACTGTTCAAGGATCGGACCTAATGGATGCCAGGTGTTCCAGCGAGTCATGGCAGAGAAGTATGTATGATGTGAATTTAAATTGTCAAGCGATACAGAAGTATACTGTAGATGTAGACTGCTTTTTGCAATCAAGTCACAAAGAAAGTTAAGTGAGATTGTGCCAGTTAATATTTAATAAGTAGCACATTTTATAGTTCCATTATTCGTAGAACTGCCCAATTCACTTCTCACCCTGAGCCACAAAACTCCTGCTACTTTGGCCTCTTTCTTTGCTGCTTTAGTCAGAGGTGTGATTTCTGTTTAAATTCATTTCAGTTTGGGAATTCTATACTAATATAAATGCAATGATAAGGAATTCTGTTCACAGTTTACTTATGCCTCAGTAATATGTTATGCTACTGAGTTTTTTTTTTTTTTTTTTTTAATAAGCTACCAAGTTACATTATAGCATTACATATTGAACAGTACTGTTACATTTACAGTGTTATGAACTTAGTTAATAGCCTTAGGAGAAACACTTCTAATAGTAATTCCACTCCTCTAGAACTACAGAAAGGAATATGAAAAGAATGTGAAATCTCAATTCACTTACCACTAGCAAACATGGCAGAATTGCCTATTTTTCTGACACTGATTATTAAGCAATTTTGAAGGCTAAGTAAGAAAATTTTTCACTTATTTTATCAAATAACACACATAACAACTTTATCATCTGTTTTAAACAATATTAACATAAAGGGAAAAAAATAAGTAATGAAATATTTTCTTCAGTAGTGTTCAAATAATGATTCCTAGTCTGTTGGTTCAGTTGCCAAAGAAGCCCAAAATACTTGTAATTTTCTTGTGACTACCAATTGCATTGACCTAAAGTGTTATGTGAATTTAAAATTTTAGCATATATTCTAATTATGGTTGGCAGTAGCTTTGATAGTAAACATGTTAAATTCAGTTAGAATAAGACCCTGGAAATTCAAACAACAGCATAAAAGCAAAATAAAACCAATTTGTAACTTGCATAGCTGGCAAATCTGATCCATACAGCTCCATGTTCAAAATGAGCTAATTTCATTTGGAGTATGATGTGTAGTTGTGTAGAACCTGGAGGCTGAAAAGAATATATAGCAAAGTGGAGGAGAAATTGTTGAAGTTAAACATTAAAAAAGGCACCTGGGGTGGACGGGATCTATCCAGTTACATTAAAGGAGGCAGCAAAGGGAGTAAGCAAACCCTTAGCCATAATTATGAGAGCTTCCTTAGATTCAGGGGAGGTCCGCATGGACTGGAGGTGTGCAGATGTATCACTAATTCACAAAGGGGGTTTAAAATGTGACACAGGTAATTATGGACCTGTTAGTTTAACTTGTGTTCCGGGAAAAATAATGGAATCACTGGTTAAAGAAGCATTGCAGGATCATCTAGACAAGTCTGCAGTAATAGTTAAGACACAACATGGGTTTGTTAAAGGGAGATCTTGTCTGACCAATTTGATTGGATACTGTGATGTAGTCACAAAGGAACTGAATGTCAAAAATAATTTTGATAACATATACTTGGATTTCAGGAAAGCTTTTGATACTGTTGCATATGGAAGACTTCTGTAGAAATTGGAGAGGTATGGCATTAAGAGTAAGTTGCTACAATGGATAAAGGGATGGTTAAGTGGGACACGACAGAGAGTAGTAATCAATGGACTAATATTATTAGTGGAGTTCCCCAAGGTTCGGTGTTAGGCCCGTTGTTTTGTATATTTATCAATGATGTTGATGAACATATATCAGGTTTAACGTCCAAGTTTGCAGATTATACAAAGGTTGGCAGGGTTGTTAAAGATAGTGTGCTACACCAACTGGATCTAGATAAGTTGGGCAAATGGGCTGAGAAATGGCAGCTGATGTTTAACACAAATGCAAAGTACTGCATATAGGTAGCAATAACCGAAGAGAAACGTACCAAATGTGTAGTACTACACTCAGGGAAGTTGAAAGTGAAAAAGACCTGGGGGTAATTGTGCAGTCAAATATGAAGTTCACTGAGCAGTGCAGAAGGGTGCCAGGGCAGGTCATGGAGTATTGTCAACGATAAATAGGAATTTGCTAGGAGAGACAGGGAGGTGATTATCCCATTATGCAAGACAATGGTTAGACCACACCTAGAGTACTGTGTACAGGTCTGGAGGCCTCATTTTAGGAAGGATGTAGAGTTGCTAGAACAAGTACAAAGAAGGGCAACAAGATTGGTGAGGGGAACAAAGGGTCTCTTACCAAGAAAGGCTTAAGATCTGCAAATTGCAGTGCCTGGAGAGTAGGCACCTGCAAGGTGATCTGATTGAGGTGTATAAAGCCTTGAATGGGTTGAGCAAGCTGAATGCAGATAGGATTCTTCCTCTTGCTCAGATTAAGAACCTGAGGGGGCACAGATTCAAATTGAGGAAAGACAGTTGTAGAATAGATGTGTGGAATTTTCCTTTAGCCAGTGGGTAGTTGATGGGTGGAACAGGCTTCCATCCTTTGTTCTGGAAGTTGATGGCTTAAATAAATTTAAGGCTTAGCTGGACAGGCATTTGGAACAAACGGAGGGATGAAGTTGGAGGTGTGTTTTTTTTTTTGGATGATGTTGCATAAGCTTGCTTGCTTTCATCATATGCCTCTGCTAATGCTAATAATATCTGTGTTATATTCGAATAACAAAGAGAGAAAGTAGTGTTAATAAAAGAAAGTACAGTCGATTCCGGTTATTTGGGACACATCGGAACTAGTGCATTTTGACCCAGTTAAGTGGCTGCCCCAGTTATACGAAGTTTCACGTAAAAAAAGTTAAAAATGCAATGGACCCCTGCTTTACAATTTGTTCACTGTATAATCAAATCATGTTACGATGGAGTCACCATAGTAAAGTACCGTTCATTATACAACGTGTAGTAAGCACCGATCATTGTGATCGCGTGCGTGAATTGAATTTTAATTCTAATTACCAAAAATAGGAGGAGAGAGAGAGGAATCACCAAGAAAGAGAAGAATGATGATATCCAGCTCAGGACTCTGGGTGTGCCAAGTCCATACTCACCAGATGTGCACCCCTGGGGTTATACACTTGATAATCGGAATAATTAATACGCACTGTAATATGTACATACTAACTAGTTGATATTTTTGTTCACTGACTTTTGTGGGTGGGGGTTAAAACTTAAAACAGTAAAAAGATAAGCAATCAATAACAAAGAACGTAGCACACAAATTGTAACATGACACGCACAACTGAGAACGGAGTAGCAAGTTACGAAGCTTTAAAAATATGAATGAAGAGAAGATTCTGAAAATTAATTCTTTTATTTGATTGAAGATTCCATGGAAGTGTAAACACATTTCATCATAATAACCCACAGAATTCCAGCTGTCGGTATTATCGCAAATTCAATAAGATCAAGTTTACTATCCGTTTATGATAGATTGCACAGAAAAGCCCAATAAACAGGTGACTGCTAATTGTTTTATGGTTGTGACCTCCAGAAATCCAACCGAACCACGTGGTACGGTCGGAGACAACTGTAGGGTAATCTCCAGTGCTGCGGTCTCCTGCCCCAATTAAACGGCATGTTGTCCCAATTAAGTGAAGCAAACCCTGGCTAATTTCTCGATTGGGTTCTGTTTTTTAAGATTTTCCCCAAATAAACGGCTGCCCTGATTAACTGGTAGCCCAAATAACCACAATCCACTGCATTAACAAAAATATCGAAATAAAGAGTGAGCGAGAAGGATCTGTTCGAAAAAGATGTTTACAATACATGTTAATAGTATTTACAGTATGTACAGTGATATGCACGAACAATCAAAACTCAATTTAGTACACTTCTGTTGTGTGTATTATTATTTTTTTTATTATTATTATTATTAGCTATATGGTGCAAGGAAGTCTGAGGCTTATGCTGCACAAGCCAAAAAAAAAAAAAAAAATTTCCGAGTTACAGACACAGAGAGTGAGAGTGAGTCAAAAATAGAAGGGAATCACCAAGAAGAGAAAAATTATGATATCCAGCTCAGGACCCTGGGTGTGCCAAGCCCATACTCACCAGATGTGAACCCTAGGGGGTAAAGACCCAGTCTTATTCAATGCCAGATTTATATATTTTTGAATAAAGTATTTTGTATTAATAGTTGAACTGCTTTCATCCATTTGATCCATTAAAGTTGTTAGTATTTTAGTATTAGAAGTGGCAAACGATTCAAGAAGGAAACTTATAAGGAATCGGCCAAAAAAAAAAAAATCCTTCCCACATTGCCTGTCCATCCCCCTCCAACAATTTGTCTACAATACATGTTAATAGTACAGGCAGTTCTCGACTTTACGAGTTAATTCGTTCCTAGCACGCGCTCGTAAAGCGGGAATTTTTTTCCCATAGACCTAATGTTAAAAATAGGGGTTACGTTATCAACAATGAAATTAGTTTGTTTAAACAAAGACTAAGGCGCATTTAGGGCTAGAGCCTCAAGCTGCGAACAAATTTAGACTATGTATATAAAGTGCTTAGCATCATAATACAGATATATGTATTATGATGCTAAGCACTTTATATACATAGTTTGTTTAAACAATTATTGATTTATCCAAAGAAATTAAAACGTAGCCTGTAAAATCAAGCAAATTATAATAATAGAGAAATTATTTATGTTGTTGTTTTGGTTTTTTAGGAGCATTAGCAACTAAGGCCATATTGCTCCGGGATATGTGGTGGTCATTTCCTGACCTTTCCACACCTTCCGTATATTTGGTGGTGACGGGCTCGAACACCGGTCTAATCAAGAAGCATGTGATATGCACTACTGCTCCTTCCCACCTGGCTACGGAGGCGCCCGAAATTATTTATGACCTGCATATGTTGAAGAATGTTTATTATTCATCATCGACTAAATGCACACTCGTTGATCACTCATTATTGGCTAGGCACTCGTTGGTTTGTTGCACAAGGAGTTGTCTTATTCAGAATGCTTCAAGAAGCATTTGTTTCCAAGATAATCTCTTTTCTTTCTAAATTTCAATAGAATGCATAATCATCTTTTAACGGAATGCACAAATTGCAACTAACACGATTTGCGCAGAATAACAAGTTTACGAAGCTTAAAAAAAAAAAAAAAAAAGGAATGAAGAGAAGATTCTGGAAATTTATTTTTTTATACGATTGAAGATTTCAGTAAAGGGCAAACACATTTCACCATAATAACATAAAAACCCACACAATTCCAACTATCGGTATTTTTGCAAATGCAATAACATAGTTTACAACCCGTTTATAATTGCTTGCAGTAACAGAAAAGCCCTATAAACCAGAAAATGTAAATTGTTTTATGGTAGTGACCTCCAGAAATGTGCTTTAGAAAAAAGCCATTCAAAATTGGTTCTTATAACGGAACGTGTGATAACGATGAAAGTGTAGTGCATTTAATGATTTGAATTGGTAACTAATACAATTTACACCACAAAAACAACCTTTTAGAAAGTTATATAGCAAAAATTAACTTCCGGGGTCGTGGAATGAATTATCAAAACACAATGTGTTATTGGGTTCACGTTACGATATTTTTGCGATACGCGGTGGTAACTGATTAATACCATAAAGCGGGGTACACTGTATTGTATAGCTACATGCATGGTTTGAAATGCGGTATTTATGAATATTTCACATTCAGTTTTTGCAATTAATGTTCATATTTTCGATTTTGTTGATACTTGTTACTTTAAAAAAAAAAAAAACTCGTAAACCCGGGAACTCCTAAAGCGAGAACTGACTGTATTTACAATATGTACAGTGATATGCATGAACAATCAAAAGTCGATTTAGTAAACTTCTGCTAATACTAATACTAAATACTTCCTTGAAGTATTTATTATTAGTATTAGCAATGGCCACATAGTGCAAGGAAGCCTATGGCTTATGCTGCACCAGCCAAGAAAAAAAAAAAAGGAGAAAATAAGAATAAGAACATTTTAAATAATAAAAGGAAAAGAATTAGACAAGCTGTGTGTTTCTCTCCTCCTTTGTAGGTAAGTATCCAGCTGACCTTTGACTGTCAGCCTCTACCACCTATTTAGTTAACTTATCCCAGTAATTTATAACTCATTGGTTAAAATGAAACTTCCTGCAGTCCAGTCTAAAAATCTCCATCCATTACTTGACTTTGTGGCCCCTAGTTCTAGAATCATTTATAACCATGAAAATTTTGGCCTCATTCATTTTACTTATGCCTCTCAGACCTTTAAACACTCAATCAAGTCTCCTCTAAGGTGCCTAATTTCCAATCTCTGCAACCCACATATTCAAAGGCTTTCCTCATATGGATGCCCTTTTGCCGATCTTATCAGGCGGGTTACCCATCTTTGGGCTCTTTCAACAAAGCTCAATGTCTTTCTTTAGGTGCGGTCTCCATACTTGAACACAGTATTCCAAGTGTGGTCTCGATGATTTTCCCTACTACTGAAGTTGGACTAATCGGCCAGTAATTTCTTCCTTCACTCTTAGAACTGCCCTTATGTATTGGAGATATGTTGGCACTTTTCCAACCCAACAGAATCACTCCCGCATCCAGTGATGCTCTCATGTTCTCCTTATGTTCTGTACATTCTGATGATGCAATCCTAGAACACGGTCTTTGTAACGAGTTTAGAAATTAGATCCAAAGTACTTAACAATTAAAATGTTGTATTATCCAAATGGTAAAAAAAAACATTAATTTCAAAAATGAATCCATAAAATTAGAAAATTAAAAATACAACAGTAGCTCTAATACTGATCTTTGGGACCCCCACTTCTTATATCAACCCAATCTGTCTAAGGATTTTCCAGCTTATAAAGTAACTGCTCATATGGAACTGAGTCAGATGCTTTTCTGAAATCCACATAATGTCAAAATTATTCCCTAAATCCAGCTCATGACTAACCCTGGCAAAATAACTAACCAGATTTGTTAAACATGATTTTCCCTTTACAAAACCATGCTGAGATTCCTTCAGAATTCCATTTCTATGATCCTGAGTTTCACCTTTGATCATTGCTTCCATGATTTTCCCTACTACTGAAGTTAGACTGACTAGTTAGTCGGTAATTTCCCGCTTCACTCTTAGAACCGCCCTTATGTATTGGAAATTGGCACTTTTCCAATCTAATGGAATCATTGCAAAGTCCAGTGATGCTCTCATAATTAGCCTCAGTGGTTCAATGCACTCATTTTCTTCTGCAAATATCGATGCAAAGTAACTGTTGAGTTGAAAGTCTGGACAGTCTGTGACAGTCAAATCCTCTGCTTGCACCTTCACAATGGTGGGACTATTAGTAATCCTGGGTATAACCTCCATGCACAAGCACACCATGGGTGACCACCCAGGTGTGAACCAACGTAAGCAGGGGTCGAGGTGTGATGCCCACACTACATGGAAGAATGCCGCCCCTGCTCACTGGGGTGTATGGGATTCTACAGCACATGACCAAAAGACACTCTCTCCTCACTGCTGATCATCGTCGCTGATGAATGCTGTGGTGTCATAAACATGCTGGTTGGACACTGGCGGACTGGAAATGAGTGTGCTTGTCAGGTGTGTGTGTGTGTGTTGCAAGCAACCACTGCCACCTGCCTTGAGTAGTGAGTGGCAGTTGTTGCTTAATATGGGACATGTTTGCGAGACCATATGCACCCTGTTGCATTGCATTTTTTCCCCAGACAGAAACAGGATCTTCCAAGATGACAATGCACTGTGTTTTTGGGCCCACACAAGTGGTTTAGCAATACAATGAAGATATCACCCATCTTGAGAGGATATCAGTCATTCTATGTTTTATAAGACACTCAGTCTAAAACACTGATGGATCCAATATCTTTCTATTTTAGAAGAGTTAGGAGAAGTCCAGTTGGTCTGTCTCCCTAAAATCCACTCATGCATACCTCATTGGTAAGCCCTGTTAGGTCACTTTGGTGGCAATGAACATGTGGAGTGGTTCTCTTCAAGGCGTCTGGTCAGCGTGAAGAGGAAAGGACCAAACCCTCCAGCACTTATTAAATATGACAACATGACAAAACAAATGGCCCTCAGTCCCCAGCAGCTTTCACTCTTCCTCTTACAGCAGCGAGAGGATCAGAGTGGAAGCAGAGGATGTGAAGAATCTCTCGGTACGACCAGGTTGCCATTAACAGAAACTGAACTTGTCCTGTGTTACACAAGTGGTTCAAGCAATACAAAACTGGAAGAGGAATTAGAAACTGTAAATTGGAATATCATCAGCTTGGCTGAATCAAGAAGAAGAAATGAATCACAAGTTTATCGAGTGGAAATCCATTGTACTCCAATGGAAACAGTGAAAGGAGTGAAGGTGAAGTTGGCTTTCTGGTCCATAAAGATATAAAATACGACATTTTTGGAAAATTCAAAAGTACATCACCAAGGGTGTCAAGACTACCACTCACGTATGGAGGCCGTATTCAAAGTTAGATTTGTTTTGTGGGTCACACTGAGTGATTCGAGAAAAAATTGTGTGCTACATTATCCATATCTTGTTACATGTAAAAGAAAGTTTCTATTTTCGTGTTACTGTTTTTTATTTTCAGGCTACATATATAAAAAATGCAAATGCCCAACACTTATGTACAACAAATCTTTCAGTGATTTATTTTTTAGTTTTATTAAAATTATAAAAATATGACTTTTTTTTTTAAATACCTTACTTTTGCTTTTAAATTCTCACTTTAGAAAATTTACAACCTCAAAAGGATCACTACTTTTCAATATTAAGATGAATAAATAAGTGTAATGATATAACTGAAATTTGAAAATATTCGAATATTTTATTTTAGTACAACACACAATAAAATTTACTAAACAAAACTTAACATTTAATGAGATGATTGAAGCTGGATGTTTTTAGATAATTATTCAAAATTTGTGAAGCTAATTCTCAATACGGAATGAAGGTGATCATCTGTTATTCTGTTTCTTTTTAAATATTTATTTGATTTCATGCATGAAAGAAAATTGCTTGCAAACATATGTTGATTCGAAGAAAGTAGCCATTTTCATGGCATTTTATATTATTAGGGGAAAATATTCAGATGGGAGAGCCTTGTAGAATTCAAGTAGTTATTTTCACAGTCAATATACAGGTAACCCTCGGATAACATGGTAGTCAGGTTCCTATAACATATTGCATAGTGTGAAACGGTGTTATACAGGACTAAGAACCAGTACAAAAATTGGGGTTACATTCCAAAAGCTAACAAAAATACACCCTTCTATTCTAAAGGAACCCAAACTCCCTTTTGAACTTTGGGTTCCTTTCAGTCAAAGGATCTGTATTTATAAAATAAGATTCTAATTACTCGGCTAACTTTGACTTCCTGTATACAGGTCGACCATCACTAATTCGGCCACCAGTAATCCGGTTCTACTGCTAATTCGGACATAATTTCCACGAATGTAATTTAAAATTTTCCGGGTCGGCGCACAGACCTGCTGCTACTGTTTCGGTGGCGTTGGTTGCAGCATCAGCTGTTGGCGCAAACTTGTAAACACTGGGAAGCCATTCCCACTTGTTTTTCTGCATTTATTATTATTATAACCTGCTCACATTTAACCCCAGCCTTTTCATGCCTCCATCACTTAAATTCGGAATGTTTTTTTCCAAAATCTATTTTAATGATTTTCTGATGTAATGATATGCTCCAATGCATAAAGGAAGTGCCTCTCGTGGTGTAAAGTGCAAACACTGTACATTGTCCATAACAGATAAAGTTGAACTTCAGAAAAAACTCGACAGCTGTGTGTCCTGTGAGAAGTTTAACTCTGCCTTGTAAATTCCAGCAATTTCTCTCAGGTCCTCTTATTTTAGTAATTTTCTTTTAGCCATTCCTTTTAGTTTTTTTTTTTTTTTTTTTTTTTATCAACACGCTAGTACAAACTTGCAGAAAAACACAACACAATATGATGGATGATACAGCGTGTAACGAACTTGTTTTCACAAAATCTCTAACAATACTGACAAACTTATTGCAACGTTTGAGAGTTTGTTTTATTGCAGCGCTTGCCACCCTTGCAATAAACTAATCACAAACAACCTTCATATGTATGCCGTAATAGCATCACACATGTGGCTGACATGACTTCTCAAGAAATAAAGTAACGTACTGGGCCACGTTGGCCACATAATATGCAACATAAAGTCTCTCTCTCTCTTTTTTTTTTTTTTTTTTTTTTTTTATAAGCGAAAAAACGACAACACTGACATTACAATATTTATTTTAGAATTATGAATCAAATTATTTAAAAAATATTTTTTGGCCTCTGGGGAATTTTTCTTTAACTGGCTTGGCAGTCAACGTGTTAAAGGTGGGAGGAGGGGGTTAGCTGTTGGGTAAACTGTATGTTCTAAAATAACCACCGGTGTTCCGGCACTTTTTTTTTTTTTTTTTTATTTATTTTATTTTTTTTTTTGTTTTTTTTTTGTTCAGTTCTTGGGTTTGGGTGGCCCAAGGCTGGACAGCTGGTGCTCAACAGTCTAGCACTCTCTCTGTTGAGTGTTTAATTGCGCTTTGGCGCTTCAGCTTTTAAAGATAGAACCAGGTCCGGCTCCACGTGCCAGGGATGGGCATCAGATTGCAGTTGAAGAGTTCAGCTGCTTTCTGATGGCAAAGTGACCTGACATAAACAACATACTACACTCACAAACATTTCTCTTATATTTACTTTTATTCTTTTCTATTCAAAATTTCTTGTTTATACACTTAACTTAAAATTTTTTTTTTTTTTTTTTTTTACTTCTCTTTTCAAAAATATGTTTTGTCTTCTTATTTCTTAGCTATCTTTTTATTTATCAGGTCCACTTTACAGATTTTCTGTTTTAAATGATTTAGGTGGAGATGGGCATTTGCCTGGGAACCACCCTGAACTAGTACACACACACACACACACACACACACACACACACACACACACACACACACACACACACACACACACACACACACACGTCCCAACACTGCCGGATTAGTGATGGTCGACCTGTGCTTCTTAGTGTAAATTATGGAACTTCAGAATTTTCATTTGTGCTATCATCCTCTGAATTAATTTGATTTTTCTCTAATACCATTTCCACTAAATCCACTTCACCCACCAGTAATTCTTGAAAGTCTTCAGTAATCATACTTTTTTTTTTAGGAGCATTGGCGACTAAGGCCATGTTACTCTGTGTATATTGTCTATACATTTCATGTGTTCTGCAGTTGATCTTATATTTTGCTGGACAAAAAACTGAGTTTCCAGGAGAAAAAACCTTGCTAACCTCTCCTGAGACCAATTAACCCAGCCACATTGTGAAAAATACCCATAAATATTCCTCCCATCATCAACACGATTCGAACTTAGGTCTTTGCACCTGGTGTGGGGAGGATGATGATTCTACCAACTGTGCTACCCGTGAGGACTTCAGTAGTCATATCATCAAAGCCTTTCCCCTCCTACCAACTTAGCAAGTTCTACTATTGCACCGATTCCGTTTTCTGCCGGTTCTATCATATTTGCTGAATGAACTGACTCTGACCATACATTTTTCCAACATGCATTTAATGTTGACGGTTTTACTTTTTTGAGCGATAAAGCTATGATTCCGATACAGTCCACAATTGAAAGATGTTTTCATGCCTCCATCACTTAAGTTCGGAATATTTTTTTCCAAAATCTATTTTAATGATTTTCTGATGTAATGAGTTTCAAAGGTACATATAATGCCTTGATCTCATGGCTGAATTAAAGAAGTTGTAATAGGTGGTAGGAACATTACATCAACATTGTTATTCAATAGTAATAAAACTTTTAAATCTGGATTTTTCCACAAGTTAAATAGCACAGAACCTTTGTTGGATTTCCCAATATATATATATATATATTTTCTGTTTTTTTTTTGCATAATGATTAGTGAGCCAAAAGCAGGGATTCACAAAAAAAAAAAAAAAAAATGGAAATGTTTAAAAATTACATCCAGCATCAGTCTTCCCAGCACAAAACTCAAAAATACCATGTTATGTGAGGTTTGCCACAATTCTCTTACTGTGTTATATAAGTACTGTGTTGTGCGAGGATTGCTGCACTTTACAATCATGTTAGAGTGAAACAGAGTGATAGAAGTACCATGTTATATGGGGGGTTGTCTGTACTTATTTTTGAACTATGCTTTGGCTTGAAGATCAGTAATTACAAGTTGCAATCCGGGATTTTATTTTTCAGCCATAGAAATAAATGGGTTCTCAAACAAGCTTATGTCTTTTTCATGGGATCTTGTATCAGCAAATGGATTTTCAAACTCGCCAAAAAGTAATTGTAATAATGAGAGGCAATGATTCTTTTTGAAATGTGTTTCTCTTTTAGCTCGGTACAACATTCAAAGTGAACTAAATTGTCGTGCTCAATTTGGGATTAAAATAATAACTTCTGAAATGATTTGATGTCACCAGACTAATTGGAGACCAATTTTCCATTCCTTTGTACTTTTAAATTACTAGAAATGTCCGTATGAATTGTAAGATCAAACAGCCTCTCCATATTTTATAGTTTTATTGGTTTCCCTTTTTATGTCAAAAAAATGTTAATTTCATGATGTAGTTTAAAAAACCGATGTTAATAGTAATCGAAGTGTGTGATGCAAGAAAGCAAGTTTATCACCAGCCGACCGCGCTAGCTGGGTGGGTAAAGTGCCTGCCTGGCAACCCAAAGGTCGCGGGTTCGAATCCCGCCTCGGGCTTGGATCAAAGTACTGCAAAAAACCTTGGGAGGTGCACTATGGCCACAGAAGCCGATGCGCCAATAACTACCAAAAAAAAAAAATATATTTATCACCAGCCAAAAAAATTTTCGTACATCCCTTCCCTCTAAACGTTTGTCCAGTTCCTCCTTAGCCGGGTGGGCAGGAGGGGCAGTGCGTAGCACAAGCTTCTTGATTAGACTTGAGTTCGAGCCCGTGACCACCAAATATGGAGGATGTGGAAAGGTCAGGGGATTGACCACCGCATATCCCCGGAGCAATATGACCTTAGTAGCTAATGCTCCTAAAAATCAAATAACAAACAAACAGTTCCTCCTTGAATTTATTTAAGCTCTCAACTTCCACAATGACAGATGGAAGTTTGTTCCTTTATCAATCAACTACCCGCTGGCTAAAAGCAAATTTCCACGCATCTATTTTATAACTGTCTTCCCTCGAATTTATGAAAGTATTTGAATTTATGCCCCTCAGGTTCATACTCTGAGCAAGAGGAACCATCCCATCAGAATTGAATCTGCTCAACCCATTCAAGGCATTATTATTATTAGCCAAATGGTGCAAGGAAGCCTGAGGCTTTTGCTACACCAGCCAAAAATAAAAAAATTTCTGAATTACCCTTAGAGAGGTAGAGGTAGAAGGGAATCACCAAGAAAGAAAAGAATGATGATATCCAGCTCAGGCAACTGGTTGTGCCAAGCCCATACTCACCAGATGTGAGCCCCTGGGGTTATACACTTCAGTCAGATCTTCACACAGGTGTCTAATCTCCAGATGCTGCAATTTGCAGAACTTAAGCCTTTCTTAGTAACAGCAAACCTTGGTTCCACTCTCCAGTCTCATTGTCCTTCTCTGTACTTGCTCAAGCAACTCTACATCCTTCCTAAAACGAGGCCTCCAGACCTGTACACAGTACTCAAGGCATGGCCTGACTATTGTCTTATACAAAGGGATAATCACCTCCTTTTCACTACTAGCAAAATTCCTGTATATCATTGACAATACCCCATGACCTGCTCAGGCAGCCCATCTGCACTGCTCAGAAAATTTCATATCTGACTGCACAATTACTCCCAGGTCTTTTTCGTTTTCTACCACCCTATGTGTAATACTTTGCCATGACTAAGTCACATCACTGCACAATATAAAATGACATCTTCGTATTCAGTTTCAATTTCTGAAAGAAGCCATTGAAACATTCAGTGATTAAGGCCGTGTGATATTATAAATTTTACAGTTGAAATAACTACATTCATAATGTGTTGGAGATCCAGTACTTGATACACAATGCTGTGAATTTCAGTAATGTGTTGGAGTTTCAGCTCCAATGTCTATCATTTTCTTGGTTATTCTACCCATAAGCCCAATGTTTTACCAATCAAATTTTTTGCACAGCCGGTTGTGACTCCTACCAGGTTTTTAATATTTAATCCTAACTTTTCAATAGATTAGCAAAAATTTTCAAAAAAGATTTTCGCTTGCAGTTATTCCGTGCATACTCTGTAGGTCAGCTAAATCCTCAACTGGTACAAAATTATCATTAATTCCACGTATGAAGATAGAGTTGGACTGTGTCAATTACATCAGTATTGTCATCCAGTGCCACACTAAAATATTTCATTTGTTTTGTTTTCGAACAAATTCTTTCCAATATCTTCTGCTCTTTGCATAATTGTTTGCTGAGACAAACTAATGTCTGTATCATTGTTTGTTTCTCCGTACACATTTTTCCATGATTTTTAACAAACAATATTTAACAAATTCTGCATCACTGAATGGTTTACTTTCAAACGTGATCAAAAGTGCAACTTGATAGCTGGCACTTACAGTATATAAATTTTTTTGACTGGTATGTTTTCAGTGTGTTTTGTAATTCTGAAGACTTTTCTATTCGCAGCACTCCTTTATGTTGATCGTAACATTTATGCTTGGAATCATAGTGTTGTTTTAAATTATATTCTTTAAAAACTCACACGGTCTCCTTACATACCAAACACACTGATTTTTCGTCGTACCCAATGAAGAAATAGTCTTCAGCCCACCTATGATTAAAAACATTACACTCCGAATCTCAATTCTAGATGAACAGAAAACTCACTACACCATTATTATGGGTGACTTCAATGCTAAGGTTGGAAAGAAACAAAACAGTGCAGAAAGGGAAACTATAGGAAATTTTGGAATTTGTGAAAGACTTGTGGAATTTGCCAAATCTCAAGGAATGTCAGTAATGAACACTTTATTTCACGGAAAGGTTGAACAGAAAGTGGACATGGAAAAGCCCAAATGGATTAACAACTAATTAAATTGACTTCATCCTAACTAACAGAAAATATATTGTGAACAATGTTACCGTCCTAATTAGGGTTCACAATACCGGTATTTCAGTATTTTTAATTTATGAAACCAGGATACCGATATTCCAAAAAATATATATACAAATCCCAATAAATTTTGATGGCAATTAGGTGCAATAAAGTAAGAAAAAAAGAACAAGTAATTACTTGAATTCATGTTTTAAATCAAACTTTTATTACAATAATAAATATTCTAACAAAAAATATACATATTGAAGGTCGTCTGGTCCAGTGAATCATGTTTCCTGTTACACTATGTGGACAGTCGAGTATATGTCCATCGTTTACCTGGGGAAGTGATGGTGCCTGGATGCACCATGGGAAGAAACAAGCCAATGGCGGCGGTGTTATGCTTTGGGCGATGTTCTGCTGGGATACCCTGGGTCCAGTCATCTATGTGCTGGGCACTCTGTCTGCCACCTACCTAAACATCATTGCTGACACCCTTTCACGGCAACGGTCTTCCCCTCTGGCAGTGCCGTCTTTCAGCAGTATAATGCACCCTGCTACATTGCCTGGATTCGAGACTGGTTCGCAGAACATGAGGAAGACTTCCAGATATTGCCCTGGCCTCCAGATTCCACAGACATCAATCCCATCAAGCATCTTTGGTTTGTGTTGGAACAGCAACTCCGATCTGCGGCATCTCAACCACGGACCTTTCAGGAGTTAAAGGATCTGCTGGTTACCTGTTGGTACCAGATACCACAAGACACATTTAGAAATCTTGTAACGTCCATGCCTCGCCAGGTAAGAGCTGTTTTGGCTGCTTGTGGAGGACCAACATCATGTTAGGTAGGTGGTCATAATGTTTTGGCTCAATGGTGTATATCTCTGTCTTAATTTAGCAATATCAATTTTATTTACAACTTCAGCCAATAAACCAACTCAATACTAAACATTTCTGTAAATTTCTCGTAATTTCTTCAGTTTCATTCTTACTTTAAAATAATTACAGTTTTGTCTAAGCACCCTTTTCAATACAACACAGTTCAGAAGACTTACTTTCCTTCTCATTCACGGTGGGATTCCTTCCACGGAGTGCGGTGAAATCTTTCTTCTTAGTTGAATTCTACCGTATAGCTCTTCCAGTACTGTCTTATTTCAGGAACAGTTCTTTGTTAATATTGAAGGAAATTACCACAGCTGTAGTAGAAGAAGTCAGAGCACTATATGATTGGATTGCTACTTGGCCTCCGGATTAACTTCTAGCATAGGAACATGCCCGGCGGAACTCTTCACTATTATTATTATTATTATTATTAGCCATATGGTACAAGGAAGCCTGAGGCTTATGCTGCACCAGCCAAAAAAAAAAAAAAAAAAAAAAAATTCCCCGAGTTACCCCCTGAGAGAGAGAGAGAGAGAGAGAGAGAGAGAGAGAGAGAGAGAGAGAGAGAGAGAGAAGAGAGAGAGAGATAAGTATAAAGGAATCACCAAGAAAGAGAAGAATGATGATATCCAGCTCAGGACCCTGGGTTTGCCAAGCCCATACTCACCAGATGTGAGCCCAGCGGGACACTTCCAGAACTGAACCCAGAACTACCACTGCAAGTCTGTAACCCCTCCGAACAACAACCCACTATTTTGGCACGAGAACCTTATTTATTTCCTTTCATTTATGTATCTCTGCCCATCTAATTTAAAACTGACCCAATCACGGTGTTATTCTTTAAACTCACTCTTCTTCCTTTGGTGGGAAAAACATTTTTTCCCACACAACAAAACTCTTTAATCTTTTACCTCTAGATCACCTGCTGACAATACATTTGTACTGCTCCATATGGATGGCATTTTTCTAAAATGCACTAAGTGTGGCATTCTCAAGTAGCTGTGTAATAGAGGGAATAAACTATTGTTCAGAAGCTTTTAATTGTGACCCTTCCACACCTGCCATACCATTGTTTACCATAAATACCTACACAGCGAGTTGCCATGATATTGTTACTTATTCTCAGCGGATACCATCACCAATACGGCACCATTTCAGAGCTTATTGTATATGTTCTGAGTAATAACTCTACTATTCACTTGTCCCTATTAGACTTGGGAAAGTCTAATATAGTAGGAGAGGAAGAAGAAGTGAAACAGTGTAGAAGAATGAAAGGAACTAACTCATACCACTCAAAAACTCATAGGCAATGCTTACCCAGTGGGGAAGTTGTTACCTATTCTCGGAAACTCAGGGCAGTGTAAAGCACCCCCTATACAGCACCGTTTCGGAGCTTATTGGCTCCTCATCAGTGGGTGGGCAGGTACCCTGGTGTTGCAGTGATGACAACCCAGTTGCAAAGTATAACTCCACAACATGAGAGATGCGTGATGGTGTGGAGTAATTTAGATTACAGTGTAGTTTAGGGCTAGAGCTTCAGAAGAGCCTCAGGTTACTTAGGGAGTTTAACTAGCGTAGAAGTTAGTGCAATTGCATAATTTCTGTATGTAGCCAACTACTTAAGTAGTTATAAATTGGCATCATTGAGTATATATCATGTTGTGAATACCTTCACAATATAAGGTATATTAATATTACATTCTGTAATATTAATGATTTATTGTTGTCAATTTTATAACCTTTATGTGAATAAATCATAAACAATTATTTTTTTAAATTAGTACCAAAAAATCGGTATTTTTTTTATCAATACCAGTATTTCAAATCCTGAAAAAAAAATGCCCGGGATCCCAGAATCTTGGTATTGCAAGCCCTAGTCCTGATGTTGGAAGTGATCACAGAATGGTTAGATGCACACTTGATATAGATCTAAGAAAAGAAAAAACTGACTCGAGTAAATAATACAAATGCTTTAGAGATAACAGAAGAGAAGAAAAAGCAGTATGTACTAGAACTTAAGAACAAGTTTGAGCTTCTGCAGACCTTTTAGGATCAAGATATTGACGAAGAATACAAAAACTTTCTGAAAGTGATAAAGCCCGAGAAACCTATGGGTAAAAAGAAATCTAAAGAAGAAAAGATTAGTCAAGAACTCTTTCATGATTAACTGAAGACCCTATGGAATTGATAAACACTGAAATTGAGTATACTGAGTTACGTAAAGCCATTAGAAAGAGACTCAGAGAGGAAATAAGAAGATTTAACACAAGAAAAATAGAACAAGCATTAAGGGAAAACAAAGGACATAAATCAGCAGTCATGAGCAGTAGTACAGAAAGACAAATGATACTGAATCTGAAGAATGGTGTTGGTGTACTTATAAATAGCAGAGAAGGCATAATTCAAATAGCAGAAGACTATTATATAAGGAGCAAAGAATGATGTCAGTAGTGGGGAAGATGGATCACAAATTAGCAGCACATATCCAATATCTTTTCTGGTGAGGAAAGCATTCTTCAATGCTTTCCTCACCAGGAAAACATTGAAGAATCAAAAAGTCCCAGGTGAAGATGAAGTTACTTTAGAGTTGTTAAAATTAGAAGGAAGACACATGACACAATATGGCAAGATTTCAAATAATACATTAGGAAAGGTGTGATGCCTAAGAAGTGGAATAATGCAGTCATAATTTTGCTGGCCCTGGTTGCCAAGCAATTGTGACTGAGTGATTTCTCTGTCCTTTCACTGCAATTTTCCAAAAGGTGATTTTTTTTTTTTTTTTTATGAAAACTCCAAACACTAGAGAACCTATAGTACTTTGTACCGTGCTTGGGTTGGAGGTTGAGAAGATGAAAGAAGATATTTGTTGACATTAGACTTGAACTTCTATAGACTGTAATTTTCAGGAAATACGTACGAAGGAAGGTTGTTCCAGAAAACAGCAGTAAGATAAAAATCCTAGTTCTCTTTTACGTTCCTTTCCTTAAGAAATCATTTTAATAGCAACTCTTGTATCAAAAGTACTGGTAGAGAGCAAGAAAAGAAAGTAACCCTTCTTTATTTTTCATATTTTATAGACTAACTCCTAATTTCACCTGGTCACACCAGGCTGCTGCCTCCCCATGGCAGGGCCAGTAACCTTGGCAGAAAAGTTCATCTGCCAAGGGCTAAAAGGAGCCAATATGGAACACAATATATTTCCCTCTTTAGAACCGACAAGCTGTCAGCTCGAGACAGAAAATGACCATGATTTGCTGCAACCAAGGAGGTAAAAAACCAATTTCTCAGCTACAGACTTTCCTGCATTTTTATCATTATCAGAACAGCGTCTTAGGTAGCTATCCCCTTTAAAATCCAAAAACACTTGGAACATATTGCAGGGTCTCCGAAGATGGTTAAGAGGCTGCAATCAGGGGACTTACTTGTTGAAAGTGTAAACTGCAGTTTTTCATTCTGAAAAAGTCTTACAAATGACAAATTTTGCTAAAATTCAGTGAAAGTAACTCCCCACGCAACCCTAAATACATCTAAGAGTGTTATATCTAGTTGGGACCTTTTGAATGTGACAGAGGAAGAAATTAAAGGAGAGCTTCAGGAGCAAAATGTAATTGCTGTCAAAAGAGACAATATACTGACATCTACCAGAAATATTATTCTCACTTTTATCAGTCCAAACCTACCCTCATTTGAAACGCTCTTCTTTTGATATGTTTAACTATTAAAAATGTATTACACGACCTGGTTTTGGCACATTATGTGTGGCCTTAGTTGCTGCTATAATGTGCCAAAAAGCAAACCAAAGCCAAGCAGAACACTTGGTGATTTTACTGCTGATTATAAACCTCAAACCATTTGGGTTCTTTTGAAATTTGGTTAGCACTAGGTAGCATTGTGTCATTTTTTATTTTATTTTTTTCCTATTAGGCAGCATGATTAATTTTTCTGAGAATTATTATTTTTACCAATTTTGTTGCCCTTCTCTGTACATGCTCAAGCAACTCTACATCCTACATCATTCCTGTACACAGTACTCAAGAAGTGGCCTGACCATTGCCTTGTACAAAGGGGTAATCAACTCCTTTTTTGTTACTAGCAAAATTCCTGTATAACATTGACAATACCCCTTAACCTGCTCTGGCAACCTGCCTGCAATTCTCAGAAAACTTCATATCTCACTGCACAATTACTTCTAAGTTTTTTTTCATTTTATACCACCCTAAGTGCACTACCACACAGTTGGTATGTTTCTCGGGGTTACTCCTCATATGCAGTACTTTGCACTTGTCAATGTTAAACTTCAGTTGCCACTTCTCAGCCCATCTGCCCAAATTTTCTAGATCCTGTTGCAGTAGCACACTGCCATTACTGTCATTAAACCCTACCAACCTGTGTATCACTGCAAACTTCGACATTAAGCCTGATATACCTTCATTAATATCATTAATATATATACAAAGCAACATCCCCAGGGGCTCCCATCTGGTGGGTATGAGCTTGGTACACCCAGGGTCGGTCCTGAGCTGGATATCATCATTCTTCTCTTTCTTGGTGATTTCCTTCTACTTTTCTCTCTCTCTCTCTCAGGGTAACTTGGGAATTTTTTTTTTTTTTTTTTTGGCTGGTGCAGCATAAGCCTCGGGCTTCCTTGCACCATAGCTAATAATAATAATAAATAACAGTGGGCCAAAAACCGAACCCTGGGGGATTCCAATAATGACATTAGTCCACATAGAACAGTGTCCAATGATTACCACTCTGTCTTTTCCCACTCAACCACCCTTTTATCCATTGTAGCAACTTACCCTTAATACCATACTGCTCCAATTTGTACCGTAGTCTTCCATGCACAACAGTGTCAAATGCTTTACTGAAATCGAAGTATGTGATGTCAAAATTATTTTTTGCGTCCAGTTCCTTTGTAACCAGATCATATTATCCGATCTCAAATTTGTCAGACAAGACTTTTCCTTAACAAACCAATGCTGTGTCTGAATTATTACTGCAGTCTTGTCTAGATGATCCTGCAATACATCTTTAACCAGTGACTCCATTATTTTCCCCATAACAGAAGTTAAACTAACTGGTTTGTAATTATTTGTCACCCTTAGATCTCCCTTTATGAATTGGGGATACATTTGCACATCTCCAGTCCGTTGGGGACTTCCCCTGGGTCCAAGGATGCACTCGTAATTATGGCCAAGGGTTTGCTTACTTCCTTTTCCGCCTCATTTAATATAACTGGATAGATCCCATCCAGCCCAGGTGCTTTTCTTATGTTTAACTTCAACAATTTCTCCTCCACTTTGCTCCCTGTTAGAGTTCGATAAACTTCTGGCATTCCCCTCATTGAATAACTCCTCATGTGCGAATGTAGATGCAAAATACTCATTCATATTATCAGTATCTGAGCAGGATCAACAACAGTCAAACTATTGATATAAAGTAGACCGATCTGATTCATCCCCTTCCTTCTAGAGTTTATAAAAGGATTGAAATCAACTAAGTTATCTTTCCCCACTGGAGAATTACTTGGAGATCGGTGGCATCTCCATAGCCAGGTGGGCAGGAGCAGCAGTGCGTAGCACATGCTTCTTGATTAGACCGGGGTTCGAGCCCATGACCACCAAATATGGAGGATGCGGAAAGGTCAGGGAATGACCACCGCATATCCCCGGGGCAATATGGCCTTAGTTGCTAATGCTGCTAAAAACCAAATAACAACCACCTGGAGATCAGCAGTTAAGGAATAAGTGGGTGAATATTTGCTAGAGCTGTTTGCTTCAGCAAACCTTCCAGTTTGCAGGGCAAACTGGAAGGTTGAATGCAACGTGTGCTGTCATCAGCAAAACCAAGGATAGGATTTCCAGTCATTAATATATAAGAGGAAAAGAGTGGAAGAAAGAACTGAACCTTGGGGAACATTATTGGCGAAATTAGAAGACAGAGAGCCATCTACTATCACCAGAAGAGACTGGTCGTAAAGAAAACTGGTTACCAAATTATAAAAAAACAGTTGTCAATCAAATAAGATGGAACCTTATTTAGACCTTTAAGCGAAACATGATCAAGCAGCTGCTTGAGCTTTGCCAGACTTTTCCTCTGATTTTGTCCTGTACAGGCAACTCTCTCTTTATTAAAAAGTTCTGTTCAAAGAAGTTTTGTTATGTTGTTTGATCATATACATTGGCAGCCATTTTAAAGCATTAAAACCATGTACACTCAGTTCTGCTATAACGCTGTACATGTGTTCCTAAAAATCTCCACGTTGTGGCATTTTGTGCATTAAAAACAACAGGGCTTATGGGGAGAATAGGGATAGGGGCAGAGCACTCAAAAAAAAAAAAAAAAAAAACCATGTTCAGTGTGGTAAGTAAAGCACTAAAAAAAGTTAAACCATTAAAATTGCTAACACAGGTTTAAACATCTTAAATATCTAATAAATAAAAAGTACAGTAAGTATAGAACTGTAATATACACATACTTATTATCACTGTTCATTATTTTATTTTATTTTATTTTTTGGATCGTAAAATTTAAAACCGTAAAAAATATAAACAATCAATAATGAAGAACACGGTACGCACAAATTGCACAAGTGAGATGTGCAATAACAATTTTGCGCATTAAAAATAGGAATGAACAGAAGATTCTGAAAATTTATTTGTTTTTTATATGATTGAAGATTTCATGGAATGGGGAAGCAGAGTTCACCATAATAACCCATTGAATTCCATTATCGCAAATGCAATAAGATTGTGTTTACTACCTGTTTATAATTAGATTGCACTAACAGAAAAACCCAATAAACTAGGAACTGCAAATTGTTTTTATTGTTTTTTGTTAGTGACCTCCAGAAATGTATTCCTCTGCTCTATCACCCCTCACAATATTATTGTTCAAACTGAAAAATGTGAGCATCTGAAAACTCCTAAAAACATGAGTCTGCCTACGATATCACATGTTATCTTGTAAATACAACAAATGACAATCAGAGAATGTCTGACCAATACAACTACAATAAATTGAAAATATAGCTCTCGCACATTTGACATTTTTTAAGCCTCGTAAACTTGTAAGTATTGTTGTGCAGGTTGCTATGTTCAGCTTGGTGCTGGGTTTTGCAGTCTCCTGATGTTACTCACAAGAAATCGTGCATGAGCCAAAGCGAAAATCATGTTATACCAGCATTGTTCCCTAATATATCAGTTTCGTTGGAGCAAATGTGCATTATAGCAGAACTGACTGTACTAAACATTGAACAGTCTATACCAGTGATGGCAAACCTTTTTGAAGAGTGGGTCAATTATTTTTATTTCTTTTTTAAATACTAGCCCGTGAGTCATAAGTTAGTGGCCTCAATTAGAAGGGGGGGGGGTAAAAAGGGCGCCAATTATTTGGAAACATCAAACATTTTGTTAAGAGATAAAGTTGACAGTTGAATCTTTTTGGTTCTCACTTTTGAAATAATCCAAAAAAAAGGTTTTAGTTTCCTTTTTGATTTATAACTAACTTTTGCAAGTGAAAAGCTAAAAAAAAAGTAAATATCGAAGCTTGATTTGATATCTTGTACCGCACCAGGTGACATCATGACCAGTATTGCCTCTGCACAAAGTATTGAATGCACAAGGAATAAAAGAAAAAGCTTTTATTTTGAAATATTCTTCATTAATAATTAACATAATTACAGATACAGTATGCGTAATAAAGTTGATAAAAGTATATTTAATGCGAAATTTGTTGTTACTTACTTTCAGACAGTTTCTTAATATTAGGTACATACTTCGTGTTCATTACTTTAATACATTTTGCAGTCAATTCATTTCCAAGTTTATTCCTGCTGGAAGATTTAACAAAATTCATTGAGGAAAACAATTTTTCACGTGAATATGTGGACCCGAACATTGTGAGAAGAGCGTTAGCCAGTTTCCTCATACATGTAAAATTGTTCGGTAAAGAATACCATGCGTTTAATATAATATTTTCAACTTTTAGTGTGGGATCTTCATTAGGCCTATCTGCATTACTTTCTGAAATTTTTCCTTCTACTTTGAAAATCAAGTTTTCAAATTTATTTTTCCACACTATGCTGCTTTGGAATTCAGTTAATTCCATTTCTAAGTTAGTGATACCTAGCCACATAAAATCGTTCAGCTGCATTGTATCGTACTCTGGTTTATGTGGGCATAAAATAAAGCGAAATGTATTTTAAAAACTTTTAAATTGATTATATCTCTCATGGAAAGCTTGTTTTATTTCTTGCAAAATGGTTAAATATTTTTTAATTGCATTTTCTTGAATGTCAAGAATATTTTGAAAATGTTTTTGTAATTGAGGAAAATATTTCATGGTGCTCATTTCCAAATCTTTAGTAAAGATGTCAAGTTTTTTCATAAATATTTTGATATTTTCAAACATCATTAATGCAATTTGTCCATGGCCCTGAAGTTTTTTTATTCAGTTCATTGAAATGCTGAGTGATATCACATAAGAACATTAAATCATTTAGCCAATCTATATTTGAAAATTCGTCATAACTATTGTTTTTTTTTTTTTGTTTTTTTTTTCATTCAAAAAAGAGCTTTATTTCGTCTAATAAAATGACAAACCGATTAAGAACTTGGCTGCAACTGAGCCATCGAACATTGTTGTATGTCAAAATCCCAGAATATTGGCACTCAATTTCCTCTAATAATTGTGCAAATTCTCGCTTATTAAGACCTCTTGCATTTATAAAGTTAATAACTTTAATTACAACTGGCGTTACATTAGAAAATGTTTTTAAACCTTGCTTCACACGTAGAACTTGCTGGTGTTATTATACAATGAAATTCTATCAGAGAATGTCTAATATTTTGCTTAAGCTGCTGAATAAAACCAATGTTTTTTCCCACCATATTGGGAGCACCGTCTGTTGTTACAGAAACAATTTTTTGTAGGTCAATTTCCATTTTTTTAAATGCATTATCAAATTCTTTAAAAATATCAAGACCGGTACACCTTCCTTTCAATGTTATTAGTTTTATTAACTCTTCTTTCATTATATTGCCTGCATTATTTCGAGCAAAAACTGCTAGTAGTGCTCTCCGACAGTTTTTAAATTCTGTACAGTGGGATCAACTGACGATGTTACCAACAGTAAATTCTAAGCGGGAAGCTTTCAAGGAATTAATCGTGGAAGCTACTAAAAGTTTCATACCTATTAAGAAATATTAGTATTAGTAACGGCTGTATGGTGCAAGAAAGCCTATGGCTTATGCTGCACCAGCCAAAAAAAAAAAAAAATAAAAAAAAATAAAATAAAAAATAAAAAATCCGAACAAAACAATGATAAAAACAAAAATTAAATAAATAAATAATAATAATTAATAAATAAATAAAAATAATAAAATGAAATTAAAAATTAAATAAAAAGGAAATTAATCCTATCATCCTATGCGCTTCCCTTACCCGAAAGTACTATCCAGATGACCTTTGAATTTCCCCAAACTGTCGGCCTCTACCACCCATGAAGGCAACTTATTCCAGTAATTTATAACTCGCTGGCTAAAATAAAACTTCCTGCAGTCCAATCTAAACATTTCCCCCCGTAACTTGAATTTATGTCCCCTAGTTCTAGCATCATTTATAATCTTGAAAATTTTGTCCTCATTCATTTTACTGATGCCTCTCAGAGCCTTAAACACCTCAATCAAATCTCCTCTAAGGTGTCTAGTTTCCAAACTCTGCAACCCACATATTCGAAGTCTTTCTTCATAAGGACGCCCTTTTGCCGATCTCACCAGGCGAGTTACCCTTCTTTGCACCCTTTCAAGAAGCTCGATGTCTTTCTTTAGGTGCGGTCTCCATACTTGAACACAGTATTCCAAGTGTGGTCTAACATAGGCCTTATATAATGGGATTATCACGTCCCTATCTCTACTTGCAAAAGTTCGATAGATCATCGATAGGACACCATGGGCCTTCCTTGCAACCTGTTTACAATGCTCAGAGAATTTCATGTCTGACCGTATCGTAACACCCAAGTCCCTTTCCTCCAGTACTGGGTTTAGTTGAACTCCACCAAGTGAATAAGTTATTTTGGGATTACTGTTTCCCAGGTGTAATACCTTACACTTTGTTGGATTAAAGCACAGCTGCCATTTTTCTGACCATTTTTGAAGTCTATCTAGGTCTCTCTGAAGAAGCTCAGCTTGACAGTGATCATTAACTACTCTACCAATTTTAACATCATCTGCAAATTTAGACATCACGCCCTCTATCCCTTCATCAATGTCGTTTATGAAAATTAAAAACAACAGTGGTCCTAATACTGATCCTTGGGGAACCCCACTTCTTACATCAACCCAATCTGAGGAATAGCCATTTATCACAACCCTCTGCCTCCTGCCCTGAAGCCATCCTTCTATCCATCTAAGGATTTTCCCAGTGATTCCAACCTGTTCCAGCTTATAAAGCAACCGCTCATGTGGGACTGAGTCAAAAGCTTTGCTGAAATCTAAATAAACAATGTCGAAATTATTCCCTAAATCCAACTCGTGAGTGACCCTTTCGAAATAGCGAACCAGATTTGTTAAACATGATTTTCCCTTTACAAAACCATGCTGAGTATCCTTGAGAATTTCAATTCTATCCAAATGATCCTGAATTCCACCCTTGATCAATGCCTCCATGATTTTCCCTACTACTGAAGTCAGACTGACAGGTCGATAATTTCCAACTTCACCTTTAGAGCCACCCTTATGTATGGGAGATACATTTGCACTTTTCCAATCCAAGGGAATCTCCCCAGAGTCTAGTGATGCTCGCATAACCAGCCTCAGTGGTTCAATGCACTCGCTTGCCGCCTCTCTCAAGATTATAGGGTATATTCCATCAACTCCAAGAGCCTTACTAGTCTGTAGGCTCGAAAGTTTTTTCATTAAATAATCTTGGGAAATTTCAATATCATTAATTACATATTTTTTAACTTCGCTCCCACAATTTCCCATTGCCACAAAAGGCTTTTCATTTGTAAATATCGATGCAAAATAACTGTTGAGTTCATCTGCAACGGCAGCTGGTGTATTTATTACTATCCCCTTTCCCTTACGTAAAGGTCCGATCTGGTTTGTCCTGCTCTTCTTGGCATTTATATATGTGAAGAATTCTTTATCCCCCCTCTATGCTCTGTTTGCTAGTGATTTCTCATAAACTGCCTTTGCCTGTCGAACCTTTTCTGTGGCTCTATTACACACCACCTTGTAGCTGTTATAGGCTTCAGTACTTTTTATTGCTCTGTAACGTTTCCATGCCACCTTTTTCTGCTCAAGTAATGTGGCAACTTCACTATTCATCCAACTTGGAACCCTTCTCGTGGAGTATTTTTTTAATGGTATATACGCATTCAAGGCATCTGTGATTAATGTTTTAAAAGCGTACCACAGTTCAATTGTATTCATTCTCTGCGCGATATCTACCCAGTTAATAGAGGCCATGTAGTACCTTAAGGCATCGTAATTTCCTTTTCTGAAATTAAAACCCATTCCTTTGCCTTTTACTTCTGCTACCTCTCTCGTCATCATCCACCGTAGAACTCCGTGATCACTTCCTGCTACTGGTTCCTCTACTGTCAGCCCTGTTATGTCATCTGATTCATGTGTGATGATGAGGTCTAGGATATTCTTTTCTCTAGTACTTTCCCTGACATGTTGATACAAATAACAGTCATCTAGTTGATTTAAAAATTTTGTTCCCCCTGTCGAGTTTCCTTCCCATTTACTCCAATCAATTAGAGGCAAATTGAAATCACCCATAATAAGGCATTGATGCTTACTTGCCCATTCCATTTGCATGTAGAGGCTTTTGTCATAGTCTTCACAATCACCTGGTCTGTAGATTACGCCTACTCGCATTATACCTTTGTTTCCAACTATCTCACACCATACAGACTCTATACTAGCATGTGAAATGTCTGAATCTGGGAAAGCTATCGTCGCACTCAGGCTGCTTCTGATAAGAAGCATTACCCCACCACCCCTTCTATCTACTCTATCCTTCCTAAATACATTATACAAGCCGTACTGAAACTCATCATCCCCAATTTCCGGGTGGCACCACGTCTCCGTAAGCCCTATTATGTCTGCGTTACTTGTTTTAACCAGCAGTTCGAATTCGCTCATTTTATTGACGACACTTCTAACGTTACTGTATAAACAATTAAGATTTACTGTTCTTGTATATTTAACAACCCTAACACAACCCTTGAAGTTTTTTAGGCTCTCTTCCCTGATATTAGCTACCTGCTCACGTGAAACGTCTTTGCCCCCAGAACATCTAGATAATACGTCCAGTTGGGGTAACAGATAAGAACTCTTAAGGTATGTGCAAGAGTTACATTGACCAATATTATCAGATAAACGCGTGTCAGTATTACCCACATCCCCCCTAACTAGCAGTTTCCCTGAGCCTTTAAGGTATCCTCAATAATACTGGCAAAAACTTTTGCACCACCTTTGTTTAAGTGTATCCCGTCTCTACAAAACAAATTCCTTCTACCTACAAGTGTGGGCCATGCTGATAGAAATTTACCCCCTAAAGCCTTGCAGATTCCTTCAAGTCTTGAGTTAATCCACAAGGCTCTTAACATATAATCCCTCCTATCGTGTCTGGGCAGAATTGCAGACACATAGACATTATGGCCTAGCTCGCGACATTTCCTCAGCATGGTCCTGTATTTTTCCAACAAATCGTCAGATCGTGTACGTTTAATATCGTTTGTCCCCACATGAATAATAATATTTTCTTTACCCCCTTTAAAATCCGACAGTCTGTTGGTGACATCATCAATAGTTGCTCCCGGCAGACATACCCTGGTTCTGCTCCACCTATCTTTATTACAAAAAATATTCCCCGTTTCCCTGACAATGGAGTCTCCTAATAAAACAATGTCCTTTCTAACCAGGGTAGTTTGCACTTGGTTTTTCTGTTTTGAGGCTCGAATCGGGTGTGCATCACTTGGTAGATTGCTGGAGTTTTGAGTCCCTGACGAGCTCCCAGAAGCATTATTTTCGAGGGCAAGCACTCGTTTTTTCAGGGACTCAAATTGTTCCATCAGTGCACCAAATTGTAATTTAAGATCGGTGCACTCCTTACATCGATCACAAAGAAAAGAATCACCAGGTGAGGTAGGATTAGTCACCAGGTCGAGCTTGGAAAACATTCCACAGGTTCCACAACGGATTAAATCATGACTCACCCGTAAATCGCCATCTGCTATTTCCGTGTGACTCACGATACCCTGTGACGTGTTTAAGGCAGATCTCGTAACAACCATTATAAAATTAAATAAATATTAATGAAAGTAACTTTAAAAAATTATATCTATAATATTATTAAAATCAAACAGTTACAGGAAAACCTATAACAAAATAATCCAACAATATTTAAATAAATCAAATATTTAAAAGCACTATCCAAAAGTAAACCACTTAACTGAGGAGCCCTGTCTAAGCGCGTCCGCTCACCTCGAATGCCAACGTACGAATGATTATTCAAGGTTTAGGCCTAAATGGTTATCTAATGAACTAATGAGACTCGTAATAGAGAAGAAAAATGCATGGGATGCATATAAATTATCAAGCGACTCAGAAACCTATGGCAGATATAAACTAGTCTGTAATCAGGTGACAAAGGAGGTTAGGCAGCGAAGGCAGATTACAAGAAATCCTTGGCAAAAGATGCTAAGAAACACAGCAAGGATTTCTTTACTTATATAAACTCTAAAAGGAAGAGGATGAATCTGATTGGTCCACTTGACATCGATGGTTCGACTATTGATGATCCTGCTCAGATAGCAAACAAACTGAATGAGTATTTTGCATCTACATTCACACATGAGGAATTATTAAGGTTTGAAAATGGCAGAAGGTTATCAAATTGTAGCAGGATACTTAATGATTTTGGAATAACTGAAAGCAAAGTGGAGGAGAAATTGTTGAAGTTAAACATAAGAAAAGCACCTGGGGTGGATGGGATCTATCCAGTTATATTAAAGGAGGCGGCAAAGCAACTAAGCAAACCCATTGCCATAATTATGAGAGCATCCTTGGACTCAGGGGAGGTTCCCACGGACTGGAGATGTACAAATGTATCCCCAATTCACAAAGGGGGATCGAAGGGTGACACAAGTAATTACAGACCAGTTAGTTTAACTTCTGTTCCGGGTAAATTAATGGAGTCACTGGTTAAAGATGCATTGCAGGATCATCTAGACAAGACTGCAGCAATAATTCAGATACAGCATGGGTTTGTTAAGGGAAAGTCTTGTCTGACAAATTTGATAGGATATTATGATGTGGTTACAAAGGAACTGGATGCAAATAATAATTTTGATATCATATATTTGGATTTCAGAAAAGCTTTTGACACTGTTGCGCATGGAAGACTATTGTACAAATTGGAGCAGAATGGTATTAAGGGTAAGTTGCTACAATGGATAAAAGGATGGTTAAGTGGGAGAAGACAGAGGGTGGTAATCAATGGGTGCTGCTCTTCGTGGACTAATGTTATTAGTGGAGTCCCACAGGGTTCGGTGTTAGGTCCACTGTTGTTTTGTATATTTATCAATGATATTGATGAAGGTATATCAGGCTTAATGTCGAAGTTTGCAGATGATACAAAGGTTGGCAGGGTTGTTAATGACAGTAATGGCAGTGTGTTACTGCAACAGGATCTAGATAATTTGGGCAGATGGGCTAAGAAGTGGCAACTGAAGTTTAACCTTGACAAATGCAAAGTACTGCATATGGGTAGAAGTAACCCCAGAGAAACGTACCAACTGTGTGGTACTACACTTAAGGTGGTAGGAAATGAAAAAGACCTGGGAGTAATTGTGCAGTCAGATATGAAGTTTTCTGAGCAATGCAGACAGATTGCCAGGCAGGTCATGGGGTTTTGTCAATGATATAGGAATTTTGCTAGCAGGGAAAAGGAGGTGATTATCCCTCTGTATAAGGCAATGGTCAGGCCACGCCTTGAGTACTGCGTACAGGTCTGGAGGCCTCATTTTAGGAAGGATGTAGATTTACCTGAGCGTGTGCAGAGAAGGGCAACAAGATTGGTGAGGGGAATGAAGGGATCCTCTTACCAAGAGAGGCTTAAGTTCTGCAAATTGCAGTGGCTGGAGACTAGGCACCTGTGCGGTGATCTGATTGAGGTATATAAGGCCTTGAATGGATTGAGCACGCTGAATTCTGATGGGATCCTTCCACTTTTTCAGATTACAAACCTAAGGGGGCATAAATTCAAATTAAGAAAAGACAGATGTAGAATAGATGTGCGGAAATTTGCCTTTAGCCAGCGGGTGGTTAATTGCTGGAACGAACTTCCATCTGTCGTTGTGTGGAAGTTGATAGGTTGAATAAATTTAAGGAGGAACTGGACAGGCATTTGGAGGCAATTGTGTGTTTTTTTTTTTTTTTTTTTTTTGACTGATGCTGCATAAGCTCATACACTTGCTTTCTTGCATCACATGCCACTACTACTACATCAGTACTCTCATCTAAAGCAATCGATTACATTTCTACAGACTTTTAAGTCGTTATGTATTTGAGAAGAAATATTTCTTTCTAATTCTATTACTCGATCTTTAATAGTATTGCGACTTATTGGTAACTCATTTATACTCTTTATAATCAAGTCTTTTTCTTTAAAATCTGAAAACAGAGTAGCACTACATTCTAAAAATGCTTGTTTTACAAACTCTCCTGAAAGTGGTTTCCCATGGCGAGCAATGCAATGGGCTACTTGAAAACTAGCCACTATAATGTTATTTTTCGGAGTCAAAAAAGTTTTTAAAAACACTTGTTTGTGAATCATTCTGTTTTTTCTTTTATAAAAAATATTCTCTCCTTTCTTCGTCTGTTGAGAAACCGAGATTTGAATGCAACTTTTCAAAATGTATTTTTACATTGAATGTACGAGAGGCGACTTTTTCGTTACAAATAACACACAGAGTTGTTTTATTCTTTTCAATCACACCATATTTATCAAACCATTCTGTTTGATATTGTCTGGAGCTTGTACCGTTTAGTTTCCATTTTTTAACCACTGACATAATTCAGGGCTACGCCTGCAAAAAATATATATAAAATATATATTTTTATAACCTACATATATATTATATATGTAGATGCAATAATTTTAGATGAACTTTTATAAACGTAGGCCCACTTAATATACTTACATCGGTTATGTAGATGAGAAAATTTGACAATAGAAAAATTAAGTTATAATCAATTTATTATTAACACTTCTAGACGCGTACGTCAAGTCTGCCTCTTAGTCCAATACTGCGAGAGTGTGAGCTGGTAACTTTGTACTAGCCCGATACATCTCCGTTCTTCAATGCAACGACAAATCGTGCCAAGTTTATGTCACAATGTAATGAGTCACCCACACGTGTAGTTTAATACAATAGAACACTGTTTGCCGACGCACAACGTCCACATTCCACTCGGATTTTTGTTATTTTTTATTTATTTTTTTATAAATCTGACATTACATATTTATATTTTATAATTGTTTAATATTTTCGATTATCTTTTCTCTCTGTTATAATTAAAAAAAAGTAGGCCAATATTTCAATAAACGCGTGTGCGTGGAGGCTTTGTCACTTACAAAGCCTTCGTGGGTCAGATCTGACCCACGTGTCATAGGTTCGCCACCACAGGTCTATACAATGCCTTTTATTATAATGTATGTATGTGTTATGGTTTTTCGTATATGATATGTAACGTAAAATAAAATAAGAAAAGAATAAAAAACAAGCTATCGTACCTTTTAATTGTAATTAAAAACAGAGTTACAAAATAGAGATAAAGAAAATGATTACTAACATAATGTATGTACTGTACATACATATGTATTCAACTTTACTCGTCAATATCTCCATTGGAGTTCAATATTTTCCACATAAGTCACACTAGATGCAGATGAAAGGGCGTCTGATAATGAAGAAACAGCTGGATGTTACACTTTTTTAAAATATGTTTTTATAGAAGAATGCACAGTTAATTTCTTTTTTTCTTCAAAAAGTTTCTAAACTAATACTGTGTGTCTTTTATTACTACCGCTATCAGCACAACCACTGCTATTTTACTTTGGATCCATGGTCACTTAAATTTTTAAAAATATATTTTTAAGTCACCAAATGAAGAACTACACTTAACGGTGTCTATAAAACAACTGACTTATGTTTGTTGTTGTGCAATGCGAAAGATCGGTCGGGTGCATTTTTTGCTCTGTGTTTTTGCAGTGCTGCTATTATCTGTTTCAGGTACTTTGCGACTGGAAAAGAAATGGATGGGAAGCTTCCCTTTTCCAGACCATAAGCGAACCAACGGTTGACCGTCTAAGCTAACCTAGTCAAAGCAAATGATGATCCTGTTATATTATAATAGGGGAATCGCCGATTTCTTTCCTACAAGAAAACATTCTACTCGGCGTGGCATGTAAACCGTGTTTTTACTGGCTAGATTAGTTTTATTATCCAAGAACAGTTCAGGGTAATTATATAATAATTTTCTGATAATTGTAAAAAATACATTTATAAAAAAAAATGTTTATTTATTTAAACCTTACAATTATGTTCACTATTCGTTTGGCATTTTGTTTTGTAAGGAACTCTATCTATTGGTGACTTTAAGAAATTTTGAATGAATTGTGACGTTCGTTATAGCAAATGTTCCTAAACTGAGAATTGCCTGTATTTAAAGACTAAATGCACTAGGCATAATTCCATGTGGGTTTAAATTAACTATATAATTTTATGGGTTAACTGTGGTGTAGATACACCATAGTTAAACCCATAAAATTAAACTAACTACATATGTAGTGTAAAGGCATTATTTAATTATAACTTATTGTGTCTGCCTTCACGACTATGACAGTGCAATACCTGGTTTCTTGTGAAAGTAGCCACAATATGAGATATAATTAAAACGATGGCTTTACACTACATCCATATTTTAATTTTATGGATTAACTATGGTGTGTCTACACTGATATTATATACAGGGTGATTCACTATCAGTGCGACAAACTTGCCGGAGGTATAGGGGGGGGCACAGAGACGAATCGGAATCACATAGCATTGCAGGGTCTGAAATGCCTTCATCATGCAGTAGAGGACGTTGAACGGGAGGTCGTGTGAACAGCGATCCCACTGGAAGTCAGCATTTGTGAACCGGTTCCCGGGGCAGTAGGATGGATGAGTATTCAAACGTTGATCTGGCCGACATGCACCTCGCGTATGGAGCTGCGGACTGTAACGGGCACACCACTCTGCGCTTGTACCAGGAATGTTTCCTGCACAGGCGTGCTCCTCATCATACGATTTTTGCACGTGTGCACAGAAGGTGTGAGACTGGTTGTTTCACGAGAGGTACCATGAATCGAGAGCGAACAACGAGGACACCAGACAATGAGGAGAATGTCCTACGTCTTGCAGAAGGCAATCAGAGTATGAGTACTCGAGCGATAGGTCAACAATTGGGTATTTCCCAATCCACTGTATTGGAGGATACTGTCAACAAACCAGAGTTCATACCATCTGCAGTGCGTCCAATCATTGGAGCCTGCGGATTATCCACTGTGGTGGACTTTTGCTACTTGGTTTCTTCAACAGAAATGGTTTGCAAATGCTGACTTCCAGCGGGATCGCTGTTCACGCGACCTCCCGTTCAACGTCCTCTACCGCATGATGAAGGCATTTCTGACCCTGCAATGCTATGTGATTCCGATTCATCTTTGTGTCCCCTACATCTCCTGCAAGTTTGTCGCACTGGTAGTGAATCACTGTATATATATGTATAATTGATTTTGTCCATAAATGGGTAACGTAAGCCAGTATATTGCCAGTGGATTGATACTGACAGAATCTATACTAGTGATCATTGATCAGGTGGAAGGTTTCTAGATAAATTGAGTTGTGGTTAATTTATTTCTCCGTTACTTTAGAAAGAGCAGAAGCAAGTGCAATTGGAACATAATTCGATGGGATGGATTTGTCACCCTTTTTAGGAACTGGCTGGTATGAGCAAATTTCCAAGCAGAAGGAAAAACACTTTTGGAATAAGAAAGTGAAAAAAGATGACACAGAACAGGAGTAAGCTCAGGTGCACAGGTTTTGAGAACGAATTTTGAGTGTGAAATACCATCAGGATTTAGAGTTAGTATCAAAAGACCACAGGAGGCATTGAATGGTAGGCAGGCAGGCAGGCATTGAAAGCAAGTTTTCTGCTCTTAGCAATCATCTTAGAAGTGGTAATCAGGCATACTCTCTTCCAATAATTCCTACCATTCCTACTTGAATGGTAGGAAGTGATTTCCCAAGATCATTATTAATACACAAGTTAGAAGGAAAGTACTTTGCTTGCAGGTTAGCTTTATCTTTGGCTGAGGTTTTCTACTCTTAGCAGTCATCTTAGAAGTGGTAGTCAGACATGCGCTCGTCCAGTAATGGGGTTAAAATATTCATTGGAAGGGCACCTTGCTGACCCATGCTTTGCTTTGTGTGGATCATTAGTCATTCGATGGTGCAATGCCAGGCTCTGCTGTTATTGTAGAGACAGTGTCCAACCAAAAGCCACAGTTGGGAGTGTTTTTATTGCAAAGCCACTTTGGTGTATATAATTTTAATTCAATTCATTTTTTTTTTTTTTTAGGGACTAATGTTCGGTTATGCTACTGATGAAACAGATGAATGCATGCCTTTAACTGTAGTATTAGCTCATAGACTCAATGAAAAATTAGCTATTCTAAGAAGAGATGGTACTTTCTGGTGGGCAGGTCCAGACTCAAAATCCCAAGTAAGTTCATTGTAAGTTATGTTGTTTTCTGTTTATTTGCAAAGTTTAAAAAGGACAGTAGATAGTATTGATACAAAATATAATTAAAAGTATAACTAATGCATATTCTGCTATGATAGCAATTTTTGGTTATTATTTCTTATTTATCCTGCCTGTGAAAGGATACTGTAACAAAGTGTAGTTGTTGGAAGTTGAATAAATTCATAAAGCTCCATGGAGCGTGCAGTGCAGTGGATGGAATGGATACGGTTTACTGCTGATTCATTGGATAGTGTGGATCTTTTTGGTGCAAAGAAAGCTCAATTTGAAAAGGCCGAAACTTTATATCAAAATTTGAATTTACCTCAACAGAAAAGCCTTTTCTTGTAATCATCCTAAAAAAGGTTGCTTATTGCAGTGCCAAGCAAAAAGAAGGCAAAAGAACTCATGATCAGAGAGATTTATATTTCAATGCAATATAAATAAATTCTAGTTTGTGTGTATGCTTAATATATCTATTGGTGCTGTCAGCCCGTGTTTATTGTCCTTTATCTGCACACCGAGGCTATTAAAAAGAATTACTTTGTGAACCTCTTCTGGAAACTATAAAGGCCTTCAAAACAGTAAAGAGTTTTTTTCCAAGCAAAATTTCGGCTAGGAGAAAAATCTTGGTATTTGTGCATAGATGGAACACGTATGATGCTTGGCAACATAACTGGTTTTGATTCTTGACAACATAACTGTTTTTGATTCTTGGTAAAGAAAGAAGCTACACACATCATCTCCCATTGCTTTCTACATAATGACCTTTACTAAATGGTGTGTGAAAGAAGCTACACACATCATCATCTCCCATTGCTTTCTACATTAGCATCTTTACTAAATGGTGTTAAAAACACTGAAAAGATCTTGAAAGAAGTCTCATATGAGAATATAGTATTAAAAGCATGGTTTTGACTCGCCACTTTTTCAAGAGGATTTGCTAAGAAATTAGCATTAGCAGAGGCAATATGATGCAAGGAAGCATGTTTATACAGCTTCAGTAAAAAAAAAAAAACCTTCCCATTTCATCCATCCATTTGCTCCAAATGTTTGTCTAGTTCTGCCTTTAATTTATTTAAGCTGTCAACTTCTACAATGACAGATGGAAGTTTGTTCCAGCAATCAACCACACTCTGGCTAATGGCAAATTTCTGCACATCTGTTCTACAACTGTCTTTCCTCAATTTGAATTTATATCTCCCCAAGCAGTTAATCTGGGCAAGAGGAAGAATCCTATCAGCATTGAGCTTGCTCAAACCATTCAGGGCCTTATACACCTCATTCAGATCACCTTGCAGGTGCCTAGTCACCAGACACTGTAATTTGCAAATCTTAAGCCTTTCTTCGTAAGAGCGACCCTTTGTTATATTCACTAATCTGGTTGCCCTTATCTGTACTCGTTCCAGTAGCAGGACATCCTTCCTAAAATGAGGCCTCCAGACCTGTATACAGTACTCAAGGTGTGGCGTGACCATTGCCTTATACAAGGGGATAATCACCTCCTTATCCCTGCTAGAAAAATTCCTGTATATTATTGACAAGACACCATGAGCTACTCTTGCAGACCGTCTGCACTGCTCAGAAAACTTCATATCGGCCTGCACAATTACCCTAGATCCTTTTCATTCTCTACCACCCTGGGTGTCGTACCACACAGTTAATGTTACTCTGGTGTTACTGCTACCCGTATGCTGTACTTTACGTTTGTCAATGCCAAACTTCAGTTTTCACCTCTCAACACATCTGCTCAATGTTTCTAGATCCTCTTGCAGTAGCGTACTGTCATTAACAGCCATGCCTCCCTTCGTTTTGTCTGCAAACTTACAAATTAAGCCTGATATACCTTCATCAATATCATTAATAAGTACAAAAAACAACAGTGGATCCAACACTGAACCCTTGGGGACTCCATTAATAACATTAGTCCATGATGAGCAGTGTCCATTGATTACCACCCTCTGCCTTCTCCCACTCAACCATCCCTTTATCCATAGTAGCATTTTGCCCTTAATGCCATACTGCTTCAATTTTACAGTATTCCATGTGCAACAGTATCAAAAGCTTTCCTAAGATTCAAGTATACGATATCAAAATTATTTTTTGCATATAGTTCATTCATGTCCACATCATAGTATCCAATCAGTTTGGTCAGACAAGACTTTCCCTCAACAAACCCATGCTGTGTCCGAACTATAACTGAAGTGTTGTCCAGATGATACTGCAGCACTTCTTTAACCAGTGCCTCCATTAATGTCCCCGGAACACAAGTTAAACTAACAGGTCTGTAATTACTTGTCATCCTTTGATCCTCCTTTGTAGATTGGGTTCATATTTACACATCTCCAGGCCATGGATACCTCCCCGAGTCCAAGGAAGCTCTCATAATTATGGTTAAGGCTTTCCTTACATCCATTGCTGCCTCCTTTAATATAACTGGATAGATCCCATCCACCTTTTTTATGTTTATCTTCAACAATTTCTCCTCTACTTTGCTTTCAGTTATTAAAATATAATTTAACTCGCTACCACAGTTTAATACATCTCTGTTATTCCCCTCCTTGAATATCTCCTCATGTGTAAATGCAGATGCAAAATACTCATTCAGTTTGTTAGCTACATGAGCAGGATTATCAACAGTTAAACCATCAATACCAACTGGAGCAATTTGATTCATCCCTTTCCAACTAGAGTTTACATAAGTAAAGAACTCTGTACTGTTTTTCCTTTTCATCCTTTGACAAAGATTTCTCGTGATCTGCCCTTGCCTTCCTAAACTCCTTTGTGACTTGATCACAGACCATCTTATATTTCCATAGGCTTCTGTGTCGCCTTTTAATTTATATGTATCCCATGCATTTTTCTTCCCTGCCACATGTCTCATTAGTTCATCTGACCTCCATTTAGGTTTAAACCTTGAACAATAGTTCTTAGTTGGTATGAAAAGCCTAGTAGCTTCTAAGATTAGTTATTTGAATGCTCCACATTTCGAATTTGCTGCTGGTAACATCATCAGTTGATCTCACTGTATAGACTTTAAAAAATGTCTCAAAAGAAAAAAACCCTTCCCTTTACCCCTGATGGTAGTTACCTCTTTGAGTAAATCCCACATCAGCAAACAGTAATCACTGCCACCTAGTGGTTCCTTTATTTGCAAATTCTTAATGCATGAAGAGTCAGTACTGATAATCAGATCAAGAGTATTACTCCCTCTAGTTGTCTCCCGAACATGCTGCTGTAGAAAAGAATCATCCAATAAATTCACAAAAGCCTTGCTAGTGTATGAATGACCAACCCACACATTCCAGTCAATATCTGGGAAAAAAATCCCTCATTACAAGACAATCTAATTTACTGGCCCCTCTGTTTCTCTGTACAGCTGTTCATTATACTCATCAGAGTCATTAGGCCTATAGTACACTCCTACTCTCAATTTTGCTTTCCCAGTTCTTATATCACACCAAACTGACTCAACACTGCACTGTCCACCCATGTCAACTGGATGCACTTCCTTAGATTTTTGTGTTTCTTAACTAATAGCATAACCCCTCCTCCCTTCCTATCCTTTACACATTGTACTCCCCAAATTCCAATTCTGCATTCCTTATATCTTTATGACACCATGTATCTGATATCCAAAAAATATCTGCCTTTGATGTTTTGACCAGCACCTCTAATTCATCAAATTTATTTACTACTCCTAGCACCGGTGTACATGCACCTGTCCTTATTCTTATCTACTCTAACATAACCCGTGTATTTACTTGTTCCGCAATGACTCCCAGTAGTCTCTGAAATCCCTGGCACCTTGTTTTCCAGGCTGCTGCTCATTCCAGTGGCGCCTCCGTAGCTAAGTGGGCAGGAGCAGCAGTGCGTAGCACACGACATGATAGGCTAAGAAGAATGTAACAACTGAACATGTAGTAAACCAGGAGATCTGCCCTTCCCCCTTCCCTACTCACTTTACATGCCAAGCACTCTCCTATCTCCACAAAGTGATCAATATAATTAATATTTTGTGAAGCTTGATGAAGAGTGGATTACAGAACTTTTTTTTTTTTTTTTTTTTTAGGTAGGGGAAACTGAATAATAATTTTAAAAATAAACTGAAAACAAAATGTACATTAAACTTATTTCTTACCAATGGGATATTCATTGCAAAACATATTGGTCACTGTCATATCTTTGGGCATTTCTAATTTGAATTTTGATGTCAGCAATAGGCCAACACTGAGACAGTCAGTTATAGCTGACCATATTCAAAGATCAGCTTATTCTGATCTACATGAAGACTGGCAAGATTGAATATTTGCCTCTGACAGTGAAAGTCAGCCACATGGGAAGCTGTTTTTTTATTCAGAATGATGAGTAAAACTATGCTGGCCTTCATATTCAGTGCTATATGAAGAACAGTGACAATGTCATCCTGCTTCTCACCAGTTAAGCCTGAATAGTAAACAATGATTAATTGAGAGCGCAATGCTGTGGTTCTTGATTGGTTATCATCAACAGCATGCATCGCTAAAACTGCTCTCATGTCTCAGTGTTAGTTTAGTTGGTTAGTTACTAACACACTAAGCAAACCGTAATACAGGGAGATATTGTTAGATTAATACTGTAAAAAATGATAATAAGATGATACTTGAGCTGGCAGAGATACATTGGAATGAAAGGCTGACAAAATGGATACATGTTGTTAGATACAAACAAATTAATCACAGTAATGCAAGTTCCTGTATGACCATTACAAACCTGATTAAATGTAAATCTATCTGATGTTACTGTTTATTGAAAAAGGTGACAACTACCCTTACAGTTGTTTGGAAAGTATTGCCCTTTCAGAGTACAGGTGGTAGAGACTGGCAAATTGGCAAAATAAAATGGTTTTATTCTCTAATATAATACTCAAAATTTGTAATCATAAAAGTTAACAATTAAAAATATCACTTAATTTTGTGTAAAATATTCATTTTTTTAATACTGTAAAACTATACTATGTGGCCAATATAAATTTATAAAGTAAATTATATAAATTTAATCATGATCAGCAAATAATAACTTCTAAAATATTAGTTAACCATTTACTCTGCAAAAGTCATGCAAAAACACTAGACATGTGCTGTGTTAAATTAAAAAGTTCTCAAAAAAAATAAAATAAAATTTGATAATAAAAATATAGTGCAAAATAACAGTAAAGTGTGAATTACTGCATTTTAAAAATAATGTAATATGCTATTTTTATAATGATTTGTAAAATTTAAGAACTACGAAGTAGGCATAACCAGTTTATCCAGCTAACGTTTGAACTTCCCCATGGTAGTAATTCATTTCAGCAATCAGCAGCACATAATTATATCATATAATGATTGTTTGTGGGTCTCGCATAACTTTACATTACTCAAACACATAGGTATTTTAGTAATGTAAAGTACAGCCCTCAAATCATTTAAACACTCCAAAACATCATTTGTTACCGGGCATCCATTAGCATCATCTAGTTAGAATCTGTCATCATCTAGCAACTGATTTTACTGATAAGAATATAAACTGATAATAAAATAATTTCAATCTTACATAATGATGTAAATATTTCAGTTCAAGTGCATATGTTTTTGTGCAATTGATATTGGTAAAAATCATTTCTAAATACACAATGCTTTTACTTTCATTTAGGTAACATGTGAATACTATTTCCATCATGGTGCTGCAGTACCTGTTCGTGTTCACACAGTTGTTGTTTCAACACAACACTCTGATAAAATATCTCTTGATAATGTGCGCCGTGAAATAATGGAGAGGGTCATCAAAGCAGTCATTCCAACCAAATACCTTGATAAAAAAACTATAATTCATATTAATCCATGTGGGAAATTTGTCATGGGTGGACCTATAGTAAGTATCTTGAATATCCTCTCCACACTTAGAGAAGTGTAGCATTCGACAAGAAATTTTTTTATTATTGTTATTATAATTATTATCATCATTATTTGAAGTTGAATGTTAATCTTTTAAGTAATTCTCTAAAAACGTTTCATGAACCTTTCTATGCATTGTTTGTTTCAAGTTAATTTTTATAATTTAGGTATTATTTTGATGGATGTGTTATGCCTCTGACAGTGAAGAATCATGCTATAGAAGTATACATAGTTTCTCAAAAGTGTGAATCGGGGGTGGGTAAGCTTCGCTCAACTTCAGGCCACACACACGCATACACTTGCCTAAAAGTTTGGGATCATATTTCATTTTTCCTAATTTTCAAGGATTTTATTAAAATAACACCAACTCGTTTACCAATTTTTATTAAAATATTTTCTATTATGTATAAAAATCAAAAAACTTAATTCAAGAAGTTTCTAGAATATTGGAGAACATTCCAGAAAGGTTTAGAAAGATTCCTGAATGTGGTAGAACATAGATAATTCTAGAAGATTGTAGGTGATTCTAGAATGTTATGCAATAATGTAAATTCAGGAGTAAGAGCTGTACTTAATAAATCAACCAGAGAAACTCCCGTGTGTACATCGCATGTAAAACTTTGTTTTAAACAAACAAGTTTTATTAAGGTCTGAAAACCTTAATAAACCAGAAAATCGAAAGAAATGGTTGGCTTGGTCTAAGAGCCATCAACTTTGATCAATCAAAGAGCGTAAAAACATACTGTGGACATATGAATCCAATTTTCAAATTTTTGGATCTAAGCATAGAAAAGATAGAAATCCTTTTATGTGAAATGATCAATTGGGGGGGGGGGATATGCCACTTTGTTTAATTCCTACAGGCAAACACAGTGGTGTTTCCATCATGATCTGATCTATGGATTGCTTCGGTTTTTCTGGAGTGAGTGAGATCTTCAAAATTAAAGGATTTAAGAAAAGAAGGCTATAAGAGATTCTTGAACATAGTGCAGTATCTACTTGACTTCGAATTTGGGGAGAAAATGATGCAGAGCACAACTCTAAACTGTGCAGGTACTTTCTAGCAACTAAACAAGGGGTGGTATTTCAAATTATGGTGTGGCCACCCCAGTTGCCTTATAGAGTTTCTATTTTATACAAATCATCTAGACTGTGAAGTTTGCCAAACTTCCCAAAATTTATGGGAACCTTGCAGATTACTTAGAATAATGTTAGCCAACACACTATTATAAAATTAATCACCAGAATGCAACGTCTGTGTAAGGCAGTGAAAATATCTTGTAAAGGATATTTTGATGAAAAACTAGTATAATTGTTAATATGAATCATTTCAGTATTTTTTGCTGTAAGTTTTTCATTGCTTAATAAAAAAAAAAATCTTAAAAAATATTTTGTTTACATTAAACCTTCTTACATTGTCATGCTGTGATTCCAAACTTTTAGGGAAGGAGTTTGTGTAAAATGTTGAGGTGTATGTAAAGTGTACCTATAAAGGTTTGAGTGGCGCCTCCGTAGCCAGGTGGGAAGGAGCAGCAGTGCGTAGCATACGCTTCTTGATTAGACTGGGGTTCGAGCCCGTCACCACCAAATACGGAGGATGCGGAAAGGTCAGTGAATGACCACCGCATATCCCGGAGCAATATGGCCTTAGTTGCTAATGCTCCTAAAAACCAAATAACAATAACAATATAAAGGTTTGAAAACAATATCTGCATGAAAATGATTATCCAAATGAAACTAAAGACTACTTGATACTCAGTTTTCTTAAAAATAATACTAAAATATCTAAATAATATACAAAATTACTCAGTTGGTATTGCTCTGATCACTTAAGTTTCTGTAGCACCACCAAGAAGCAAAAGCGTTTCCCAAACTGTTTTCTGCAGAACGCCAGTGTTCCGTGAGATGTGAACAAGTGTTCCGTTCAAAATCGTAATTAATAAATACAAAAATAATAATGAAATAAATAAATTTTGCATATTTGTAGCGTACACCACTTTTGTATCATTATAATTGTCACATTTTTTTCAGTTATTAATATACTGGCATAGACTAATAATCAAATAGATTGCGGAACACTTTATTTTGCAGGCTTTGCATAGAGAAGTATGCATAGAGGTAATGACACCTATGAAAAAGAAGCAATGCAGTGATATAATATGCCATTCGTATGCAATTTAGCCTGGAGTGCACGGGTTGAGGGAGAGGGGAAAGCGAACCAATATCATAACTAAACTCACTTCCTTGTATAAATTTTTTTTGCTAATTATCAGTTTCAAAATATTATTATTATTAAAATAAATGACCATGGATTTGTGGTTAAAAAAAGGAACTTTAAAACGAGAAGCAAGTGCTTCTGGTAGTGCAACTGTGATCGATGAAAACAAACACAATATTGTCACACTTCAAAGTGAGGATGAACAATCACAGCCTTTTGATCTCCAAAATGAAGAAAACAGGAACCAACTAATAAAAGACCAAAATGAAAGTATGATGACAGTTATTTGAATTTTGGCTTTACAAGTATTGGAAATAAATTATTATTATTATTATTATTATTATTATTAAATCCGTTTATTAATGTAGCAAGTGTTTGCTTTCATCCCTTATACACAGCTGACCGGCCAGAAGGGTGTACAAAAATGCAAGAATTACAATTATTTAAACAAATGCATATGTTTACAATGTTATTTACAAAATGCAGTTATTTACACTGCTTGCTTTCGGAGTATTTCACAAGGTCTGTTGCCAATGAATTGAAAAGGTTCACTGCATTGTTTGAGAAGAAATTCTTCAGACAGCACAGGTTGGACAGTATAGAGTGCAATGGTAGGTAGGGGGTTATCATTACTGGGGCATCAATTACGCCAGTCAGCATACTCTTCAGGGAGTGATATTTAAGTTGGTGTATAAAACAGCCCTGAAGATAGTGAATGCATTGCACGTGACCCTGTTCTTACAGCACATTACCCAGTAAAGATGCTCCTGATGCACAGTGTTTCCTATTTAATAAAATATTAGCAAACAGTTCTTTGGCTTCCGCTAAACTTGTGTTTCTTAAGTTTTCTGTAAATATATTGAGATGAAAAGTGTTCCATAACTGAAAAAGTTTGGGAAACACTGCTCTAAAAGAATGGGTTCTCGTAGCTGTTCTTTAAATTTACAATGAAAAAAAATCCATCTCTTTTACCCAGTCATAACCTTTTCTTCATCTCACCATCATAGTTACCAACAGAGAGTTTCTACATCTTTTTTTTTTTTTTTTTTTTTTTTCCTCCAACAAATGACAAAACTTTAAAAAATTGAGAATTTCTCCTCATTAGTATTAGTAGAGGCATATGATACAAGAAAGCAAGCTTATATAGCATCAGCCAAAAAAAAAAAAAATTCCCATTTCACCCATCCATTCAATCCAAATGTTTGTCTAATTCTGCCTTGAACTTAAGTTGTTGACCTCCACTACAACAGATGGAAATCTGTTCCAACTATCAGTGATCAGCTGGCTAAAGGCAAATTTCCGTACATCTATTCTATAATTGTCTTTCCTCAATTTGAATTTGTCCCCTCACGTGAATAATCTGAGCAAGAGGAAGAATCCCATCAGCATTGAGCTTACTCAAACCATTTGAGGCCTTATACACCTCAATTAGATAATTGAGGTGTATAAGGTGCCTAGTCTCCAGAAGCTGCAATTTGCAGAACTTAAGCCTTTCTTGGTAACAGCAACACTTTGTTCCACTCACCAATCTCGTTGCCCTTCTCTGTACTCATTCCAACAGCTCTACATTTTTCCTAAAATGAACCTGGGGGCCTCATTTTAGGAAAATACTGTATATTATGTATACAGTACTCAAGGTGTGGCGTGACCATTGACTTATGCAATGGGACCCTGCTAGCAAAATTCCTGTATATCATTGCAGCCTGTCTGCACTGCTCAGAAAGCTTCATATCTGATTGCACAATTACCCCCAGGACCTTTTCATTCTCCACTACCCTTGAGTGTAGTACCACCCAGTTGATCCATTAATCTGGGGTTACTGCTACCCATATGCAGTACTTTACATTTGTCAATGTTAAACTTCATTTGCCACCTCTCAGCCCATCTGCTCAACTTTACCAAATCCTGTTGCAGTAGCATACTATCACTACTGTCATTAACAACCCTGCCAACCTTCGTATTGTCTGCAAACTTATACATTAACTCTGATACACCTTCATCAGTATCATTGATAAATACCGAAAACAACAATGGTCCAGCATCGAACCCTGGGGGACTCCACTAATAACATTAGTCCACGAAGCAAAGCGCCCATTGATTACCACTCTCTGTCTTCTCCCACTCAACCAAACTGGATGCAAAAATTAATTTTTGCATCCAGTTCCTTTGTGACCACATCATAGTTTCCAATCAGATTTGTCAGACAAGGCTTCCCCTTAACAAATCGATGCTGTGTCTGAACTATAACTATAAATATATAAACAGTCTATATTGTTAATGGATTGGCTGTAAGATGTGCTATCATAACCTTGCACAATAGAGATACTGGGTATTAACACTGTTCTCTGTTATGTATGGTCATTCCATTGTATTTGTATACTGTAAACATGATTAACAATGTCCTTTTTCAGTGAGATGCCAAAGAATTGTGTTGTGAAATTTCAGAAGACATAATCAAAGATTTTCAGGTATCGTAAAATCTGGAAAAGGTAACACATCTTTTTTTTTTTAAATATGGTTTTTTCAATTTAAAGTAGCAGGAAATGATATAAGTAGACATCTGCAAACAGGTAATGAAAGAAGTGCTAAATTTTTATTTGCATATTTTGCCATAGATACAATCTTTTTCTTTGTGCAGGTGTATTGTTCTTAAATATATTTCCTGATAGTGAAATAGCAAAAAAAATAATAATAAAAATTGTTGTGAAGGAACAAAAACAACGGGCATTGTTAAATTGCATAGATAGGAAAAGAAGTTGCGATGACTCTGCAAAATGACCCATTTTTGATTGCTTCAGATATTGAAATGATTCCAAGCTATATATCATGTGGCCTTTTATAAAAGAAAAATCATCATATTGAAAGCAGCATATTCTGTGCTGCATTGGAAAATGGCAACATTAAACATCTTTTTTTGACTAACTTGAAAGCAAGTAGGATTCTTTCAAAAAATTGTGTGGTACTTAGTGCTGATAATGTGACTGTTATGGTGGGTCTAAAATATGAGTGAAAAGGATCCTAAAAGAAGCTATTGACCACTTGGTGTTAATAGGCTGTCCCTGTCATCCTATTAATTAGGGTACTGAAAAAGCATATGCATGCCTTCCTGTAGAAGTGAATGAACACTTGGTGCAAATATACTTCTATCTAGAAATAAGTGCTAAAAGGAAAGATAGATTTAAACAAATTTAAGTGATGCATTTTGGCGAATTAAAAAAGATTTTTAAAGGTGTACAAGTACAGCAAGCGATCACTAGTGAGTGGCACTGACTTGTTTTTAAATTGAATTCATTGTCCAGAACTTGAAAGAATCAAATTACTTCAGAGAAAGTAATTTCTGAATTGCAAACTTAGAAGGGAACAGGTATTCTGCGTGTTATCAGACACTCAGTCTAAAACACTGATAGATATCTTTCTTTCTTTCTAATATCTTTCTATTACAGAAGATTTAGGAGAAGTCTGGTTGGCCTGCCTCCCTAAAATCCACTCATACACACCTTCTCGATGGTAAGCCCTGTTACGCCACTTAGGTGGCAACAAACATGTAGAGTGGTTCTCTTCAAGACGCCTGGTCAGCGTGAAGAGGAAAAGACCAAACCCTCCAGCATATGACAGCACGATGAAACAAATGGCCCTCAGTCCCCAGCGGCTTTCACTTCCCCTCTTACAGCAGCAAGAGGATCAGAGTGGAAGCAGAGGGTGCTAAGAATCTCTGGGTACGACCAGGCTGCCATGCACGGAAACTGAATGTGGCCTGTTACAACGTAAAATCGCTCATCGGTGAAGACAGGATATTATAGCTGGAAAAGTAACTAGAAAATGTGATTTGGAATATCATCGGTTTGGCTGAAACAAGAAGAAACGAATCACTTATAATTTTACCAAGTGGAAATCTGCCCTACACCAATGGAAACAGTGAAAGGAGCAAAGGTGGAGTTTGGTTTCTGGTCCATAAAGATATAAAAAACAACATTTTGGAATTCAAAAGTACATCACCAAGTGTGTCAAGGCTAATACTCAAGATTTCTAAGAGGTATAAACTAAAGGTTATAATGATTTATTCACCAACATCGAGCTATGATGAAGAAGAGGTTGAAGAAATGTACACCGAAATTGAGAGTCTTCTAAATGAGCAGAAAACCCCCTATACTGTTATTACCTTAGCGTAGTAGTGTAGAAAACCCACTACACTACTATGCTAAGGTTGGAAAAAGACAAAACAATGCAGAAAGGGGAATTATAGGAAATTTTGGAACTGGTGAAAGACTTGTGGAATTTGCAGAATCTCCAGGATTGTCAGTAACGAACACTTTTTTCAAGAAAATAAAAGTGGTAGATGACTTTCATCAACCGGTGAAATACCACCACTTTGCTTATTGGAGGCTTGAAGTGGTGAAACCCATGTTTAGTCTCTAGAGCAAAGTTTCCGGCATCCCCTTGCCCCATACTTCTCCTTCAACCAATGCACGGTACTAAGTACTATAGGTTTTGATATCTTTCGTGTTTGGGGTTTTCATTAAAAAAAAAAAAAAGAACAGAAAGTGGACATGGAAGAGTCCAAGTGGATTAACAACTAATGAAATCGACTTCATCCTCACTAACAGAAGATATATCGTGAATGAAGTTACCGTCCTTAATAAGGTAAATGTTGGAAGTGATCACAGAATGGTAGGATGCACACTTGATATAGGAAAGGAAAAAACTGACTTGAGTAAATAATACGAAGGTTTTTGAGGTAACAGAAGAGGTGAAAAAATAGTATGTACTGGAACTAGGGCTTGCTAACCGGTTTTATAAACCGGTTAAATCCGGTTTTCATATTGAGTTGTTAAAACCGAAACCGAGCTTCTAAAACCGGATTCGAATATTTTTTTAGTTAGCCCTCAAATATAGTTTTTTGTTACGCACATTTTCTTTTGTTTGTTCGTTTATCTGGATCGTTCAACTGCTTTATGTTTTAAACATGTTTTTTATTTTATGTTTCGGTACGAATCTCATGGGCAAGTGGCCCAAATCTAGGAGGGGTACCTTTTATCTTCCCACCTGTATCTTTTGAAACTTGCCTTGTTTAGACTCTTCATTCAGTGCTTGTGGGAGTGATGCATAGTATTGTGCCTTTGTTATCTTCAATATTTTTATTTAAAATTGTCGGTGATATAAATTCCTACTAATTAATATTTATTACTCTTAATAAGATGAAATCAAATGTATGGAATTATTTTGCTCGAAAAAGCAAAGATGAAAACAGTGTTCGAAATGTCAGAAGATAATGAAGTCGTCTGGAGGATCTACATCATCTCTGATGTTGCATTTAAAGAAAATGCATCAGATTGACATTAAACAAGATAACAGTGAACCTTACTTAAAAATGGTAAGAACATTAGAAAACTTTATCGTTAAAAAATCTATGGAAGAAGAGATTTCAAAATTAGCTGCTTTAGATGGATTTTCTTTTAATTCAATTATCAAGAGTGAGTTTGTACAATCAAGCCTTCACCTTCAGAGAAATAAATAAGATAAATTACCACCAGCCTCAGTGAATGGAATTAAAAATATGGTTCTGAATTATCATAAAACTAAGAAAGAAGAACTCATTCAGCATTTCAAAAATTCATTGGTTTTGGGTGCACGATATTCATTGACTCTAGACGAATATACGTCTATTCAAAATAAAAGGTATATGAATATAAATGTGCATTCAAAAGACAATCATTGGTCGTTAGGTCTTATTGAGTTTAATGGTTCACTTGATAGCAGAAGAACTGAGCAAATTGTGAATGGACACTTGGAAGGAATTTGGTTAAAACTTGGATGAGGATATTGTTGCCTGCACCACCGATGGAGCAGCAATGATGATTAAGTTTGGCAAGAAAATTATGCCTAATCATCAACAATGTATAGCCCATTGTCTACATCTGTCAGTTATAGATGTACTTTATGAAAAAGCAATCAATTATGGTGCGACAGTCTCTGAGTCTCCCAAAGACAACGAAGAAAATGAAAATAATGAAGAAAGTAGTGATGATGAAAAAAGACAGCAAGGCATGCTTTATCAAACCGACTTTACCGATGAGCTCATTTATTTCTTCAATCCAATGGCCAGTATTGCACAAACTATTAACATATTGTTAATAGTTTGTGCAAATAGTTTGTGTTAATAGTTTTTGCAAGCTTTTTCAAAAATCGCCTACCAAAAATGACATACAGTATAACAAAATTTTGTTAAAGCAAAATTTAATGGAAAAGAAAATAAACTTATATTAGATTGCAAGACTAGATGGGATAGCACATTCTATATGATTGAGAGATTTTTGAAATTGAAAAATTGCATTCCAAATGCTCTATGTGCAGTACTGTCAACTGAAGCTGTATCTGACGATGACTGGAAAACACTTGAATTGCTATGTGAAACTTTGCGACCAGTTGAAATGATTCTGAAGGCTATAACCTCAGAAGATACAGACTTACTTAAAGCAGAGTCTTCAATAGAATTTCTGCTTGCTAAGCTTGATACAGCAGAAACCCCATTCGCCTTAAAGTTTCACCAAAGCCTTTTGCAGCAGCGTTACAATGGTAAGACGAAATTGCTGAACTGTGGCTTTGCTGAGCTATCTACACAACCCCAAAAAGTTTAGGAAAGAAGATTAAGGTTCAAGAACTTTTGATTTTCCAAGTAAGCAAGTTTTGAAAAAGCATGCTGAAGAGATTTCTCAGAGATTATTTGCAAAACATTCCGAAGGAGTCTTAGCGTTGAATGAAGAAACTGAAAATAAACGAACTGTTCTTTTAGAAGAAAACAAAGACTCGTCTAGTTCCGATGTTGGAGATACACTCATGCAAGAGTATGATAGTGTAATAAAGAGATTAACTGAAGAGCCTTCAAAATATCCGAGTGAATTGGAAATCAGCAAAGAATTTAAAATTTGAGGCAACTAGCAGTAGAAGTGAAAAGCTGGATAAAGTTAATAGAGCACTGCTGACCATTAAACCAACAAGTGTCCAATCTGAGAGAGTGTTTTCGATCACTGGTCTCTTTAACACAAAAATAAGATCGTCTATCAGGAAAAATGCTTAATATACTGTTTTTTAAAGGACCATTTTCAGAAAAAAGCTGAGCAATAAATAGTAAAGTAATTTCCCCAAGCTGTTTATTTTTATTTATTTAGTATTATTATAGGGCTTATTATTTTTTTGTATAATCTTAAGCTGGTTACCTTTTTGGAGCATTTTAATTTTTTTATTTTTTTTTACTATAAGAGGTGATAGATTTTGTTTAAAAGATTTGATTACGATTTGTACAATCTACCCAAGATAAAATAAATACTTGTGTTATAAGCTTTTAATTGTTTTCCCTAAGTCTGAGAAAATCGGTTTTAAGAATAAACTTTTCGGTTAAACTCGGTTTTGAAATTTCTCGGTTTTATGCAAGTCCTAATTGGAACGTAAGAACAAGTTTGCAGCTTCTGCAGACTGCTCAGGACCAAGATATCGATGAGGAATATTACAACTTTCTGAAAGTGATAAAGCCCAAGATAGGGAAAAAGAAATCCAAGAAGAAAAAATTAATCAAGAAACACTTGTTATGGTGAACCGAAGGCGACAAATGAACAACAAAATAAACACTGACAAGGAGAAAATTGAGTATACTGAGTTATGCAAAGCCATTAGAAAGAGACTCAGAGAGGAGATAAGAAGATTTAACACGAGAAAAGTAGAACAAGCATTAAGGGAAAACAAAGGACTTAAATCAGCAGCCATGAGCAGTAATACAGAAAGACTACTGAAACTGAAGAATAGCGATGGTGTAGTTATAAATAGCAGAGAAGGCATAATTCAAATAGCAGAAGCTTACTATAGAGAATTATACAAGGAGCGAGGGGATGATGCCAGCAGTGGAGAAGGTGGATCGCAAATTAGCAACACATACAACATACCTGATATTCTTCCTGATTAAGTAGAACATGCATTGAAGAAAAATGAAGAATCAGAAAGCCCCGGAGGAAGATGAAGTTACTGTAGAGTTGTTGAAATTGGGAGGAAGAGAGATAACACAAAAACTGGCAAGGCTCTTCACAAAATGCATTAGAAAACGTGTGACACCTAAGCAGTGGAATAATGCAATCATAGTTTTGCTGCATAAGAAAGGAGATAAATTGGAAATTATAGACCAATTAGCTTGTTATCCCACATCTACAAGTTGTTCACAAGGGTCATTACAGTCAGTCCTCGTATAACACTTGTTTACTTTACACAAATTCGATCATACACGATTTATAAATAGGGGAACAATATCTTATATAACACAAATCGAATTCGCTTATGCACGATTCGCCTTTGTGTTTACAAGAAATGGCAGTGAAACGCAACACGATAGGAATGAAGAGAAGATTTTGAAAATGTATTTATGTTTTTTATTTCAGTGAAGGGGAAACACACTTTATCATAATAACGTAAAAACCAACACAATTCCAGCTATCGGTATAATCGCAAATGCAATTAGATAGAGTTTACTACCAGTTTATAACAGATTCTACTAGCAGAAATGCAACTGGAAATTGTTTTTATTGTTTTATGGTAGTAACCCCTAGAAATGTGCTTTAGAAAAATGTGAGGTGTTAATAGTGTATCTCTGCCTTTACGGTGTTGTTTATTCAGTTCCTACACGCGCACAGCTTTTTGTTTGTGTATGAAGCGTGCCTCCTCGTTTTGTAATTGTGCTTTATTCTCTAAAAATGAGTAAAATACTTAAAAGGTGTAAAAAGGAAGCATCCTGGTGTAGACACTGCAGATTCAGAGAGAAAAAGAAAAGCAGTATCGATAAACGGAGGCGGACTGGGTCAAATTCTTACCCTGGAAAATTTATAGTGGCCTCATACTAGTGTTTATGGCCAGTCCGCCTCTGTTGATAGAGAAAAAATATGAAATTGTGAAACGCTTTGAGCGAAATGAAAGGCCATGTGATATTGCATGTGCTACAGGCCTAAATGAGGCAACGCCGAGAATTACAAAGAATTTAGAGAAAATAAAAACAACTTTCATATCAGGAACCAAAGTGTAATTAAAATCCATTAGATTAAGACACAAAGAATTGGAAGAGATGGAATGGCTGTTATCTGTTTGGATAGAAAATCAAACGAAAAACAAGTTTGCTTATGATAGAAGCAAAAGCATTAGCAATATTTTATTACGTAATAGTCGTAATAAAATACGTAAGTATTTTATTACGACTAAAATAAATAATCGTAATAAAATACGTAAGTATTTTATTACGATTATTTATTGTGTTTGGTAATGTTTTGGTTACAAATGTGTGTTCAATCTTTGGTGGTCGGCACCTAACCCTATTTTTCCCGCCTTCATAGCCAGGTGGGCAGGAACAGCAGTGCGTAGCACACGCTTCTTGATTAGACCGGGGTTCAAGCCCGTGACCACCAAATACGGAGGATGTGGAAAGGTCAGGGAATGACCACCACATATCCCCGGAGCAATATGGTCTCAGTTGCTAATGCTCCTAAAAAAAAAAAAAAAAAAACCCCAAACTCCTATTTTTCCCATAGGGCTTGTTGTTTATATTGCATGATTTTGCATTGCACGAGAGTTTCTAGGAACACAACTATCGTGCTATACGAGGACTGACTGTACTAACAGATTAGAAAGAATACTTGATGAGAATCAACCGAAAGAGCAAGCTGGCTTTAGGACAGGATTTTCAACTATGGATCACATTCAAGTAATATCACAGCTAATGGAGAAAGCAAATAAATATAAAACACCATTATGCCTGGCATTTGTGGATTATGAAAAGGCATTTGACTCCATACAGCATAAGGCAATGTTTCGGGCACTGGAAAGACAAGGCATAGATACCCCATATATTATGATTTTGAAAAAAATATATGAGAGTGCTACCTCCTTTATTAGACTAGACAAAGACAGTAGCAAATTTAAAATCAAGAAAGGAGTTCGACAAGGAGACACAATATCTCTAAAGTTGTTTACTACTGCCTTTGAAAAAGCTTTCAGAAGATTAGACTGGTCGCAGAAAGGAGTCAATGTGAATGGAGAGTACCTAAACCATTTACGATTTTCAGATGACATTGTAGTCATAAGCCACGATTCCAAAGAATTAGAGGAAAATCTTAATTAGTTATGCAGAGTTAATAAGGATTTTGGACTAAAGATGAATATGGCTAAAACAAAAGTAAATGATTAACAAGTGTGCCACAGAAAGGGACATAATGATTGAAGGAGCAGTAATTGAAAAGGTGGAGTCATATACTTATCTGGGACGAGTTATTAGCTGTAATAATGATAAATGGCTGGAAGACAAGAGAAGAATAAATTTTGCCTGGATTCAGGAAATATAGTCACATACTGTAAAGCAATATCCCATTTTGTCTGAAACATAAAATAATGAACCAATGTATACTCTCCACCATTACTTATGGAAGTGAAACTTGGGCACTCACCAAAAGAATGGAAGAGCTGAGAACTACACAGTGAAGAATGGAAAGAATTATATTGGGAATAAGACTGTTAGATAAGAACAGAAACACATGGATTAGGTAGCAAACTTAAATAAAGGACATTCTTATCAAAACTAAAGAACTAAAATTGTCTTGGGCAGGACACAGCTCGAAGACATGATGACAGATGGGCTAATAAAATAACAGAATGGTATCCAAGAGGAGCTAGAAGAAAACCTGGAAGACAACGGCAGAGATGGATAGATGAAATTCATAAGTTTGTGGGTAGAAATGGATGGCCATTGCACAAATCAGAAGGAACTGGAAAGTTGCTGGAGAGGCCTTCATCCTGCAGTGGATTGAAAATGGCTGATGATGATGATGATGATGTGCAAGTACAGCAAGCGATCACTGGTGAGTGGCACTGACTTGTTTTTAAATTGAATTTATAGTTCAGAACTTGAAAGAATCAAATTACTTCAGAGAAATGAATTTCTAAATTGCAAACTTTTAGTAAAAGCATTCCTGAACAGACCAAGAAGGCTGAGGCACGTTATCCTCAATTATGCGGAAAGTGTTCCTGTTTCTCTCTTTTGCTTAAATAAAGCAGTTTTCTAGATTGATCATAGCTCTTCAATCCAACCCATCACATCCACATATACTGAGGTCTTTGCTCCAAGATATGCTGCAGAATGTTATGTGAAAATTTATTTTGCGAACAATTTTCATATTTCCGGTTTAATTTTGGAAGTTTACTTATAGCAGACTAACCTAGTAAGATGATTCTAACTTAGTCATAGGCATTTCTAATGTCAAGGTCATGATGAGATAACACAACCAGAGAAGACTCTGGTCTTTACCTAAGTTGGTAAGTACTTTGTGGGTGGATGGGACTATGTAGTGTTATGTAGTGCACAACTTCTCATTGGAAAATAATTTTTTTATAAATGCTGCAGTGCATCATTTTCAAATTTGAATGAAATTTTTTTTTTGTGGACAAGATTTCAGTACTTAGTATCATTAACGAAAAAGAAATAATGTTTAGCAGCATCATTTCTCTCATCAGTGTGACAACCTTCCAGATGCTGTTGTGAAAGAAGAAAGATTAATGTGCAGTGGACCTTGAATGGACAAGTGTACAAGGAAGCTTGAAATATAACAAATTATTCCAAGTCATGCATGGAATTTTAACAGTTCCTCATAGCAGTGCTGAGTGTATCGGAATATTCAGTCAGGTTAGAAAGATAAAAACTGTTAGACCTCTTTCTAGTAAATCTTGGGAAATGCTCCTGGCAGCCAAGTGTATACAGCAGGGCCATTGTTGACCCTGCTGTCTATACTTGACTCTCAAAAATTGACTCAGCATTTCTGAAGAGAACAAAGTCTGCAATGATACATAATAGAACATCCAAACAGAAATGTCAGGTCAGTATTAGTATTAGCAATGGCCACATGGTGCAAGGAAGCCTATGGCTTATGCTGCACCAGCCAAATAAATAAATAAAATAAAATAAATAATAAGAAGAAAATTAAACAAATAGATATAATAATAAATAAGAGTAAAGGAAATGGACAACCTAAGCGTTTCCCTCCTCCCGTAGGTAAATTATCCAGCTGAACTTTGAATTTCCCCAAACTGTTGGCCTCTACCACCCATGTAGGTAACTTTTACAGTAATTTATAACTCGCTGGCTAAAATACAACTTCCTCTAATCCAGTCTAAACATTTTCCCGGTTACTTGAAATTATGGACCTTAGTTCTAGAAGCATTTATAACCCTGAAAATTTCATCCTCATTCATTTTGCTTATGCCTTTCAGAGCCCCAAACACCTCCAGTTCTGCAACCCACATATTCGAAGCCTTTCCTCCTATGGATGCCCATTTACCGATCTCACCAGGCGAGTTATCCGTCTCTAGACCATTTCAAGAAGCACAATGTCTTTCTTTAGGTGCAGTCTCCATACCTGAACACAGTATTCCAAGTGTGGTCTAACAATAGCCTTGTATAATGAGATTTTGACATCCTTATCTCTACTAGAAATTGTTCAATAAATCATCGATAGGACACCTTGGGCCTTCCTTGCAACCTGTCTACAATGCTCAGAGAACTTAAAGTCTGACCGTATTGTAACATCCAAATCCCTTTCCTCCACTACTGGCTTTAGTTCAACTCTGCCAAGTGTATTAGTTATTTTAGGATTACTGTTCCCAGGTGCAATACCTTTCACTTTGCTGGATTAAAGCATAGCTGCCATTTTTCTGACCATCCCTGAAGTCTACCTAGGTCATTCTGAAGAAGCTCTGCTTGGCGGCAATCATTAACTACCCTATCAATCTTTACATCATCTGCAAATTTAGACATTACGCTCTCTATCCCTTCATTGATGTCGTTTAGGAAAATCAAAAACAACAGTTGTCCTAATACTGATCCTTGGGGAACTCCACTTCCCAACCAATTATCACAACCCTCTGCCTCCTGCCCTGAAACCATCCAGCTATCAATCTAGGGATTTTCCCTGTGATTCCAACCTGTTCCAGCTTATAAAGTAACGTTCATGTGGGACTGAGTCAAATATTTTACCAAAATCCAAATAAACAATGTCAAAATTATTCCCAAAGTCCAGCTCTTGAGTGACCCTGTCAAAATAGCTAACAAGATTAGTTAAACATGATTTTCCCTTTACAGAACCATGCTGAGTGGTTCAAGTTACGGCAACCTCTGGAAGTAGATTATTTGAGATGTTAATATTGAAGTTGTCTAGGCAAGAATTGAATTTAAAAATGATGTTGGTATTATTATTGGTAAGCTTGAAATTAGATTTTAATCTAAATTTGCATATATCTGTAATAAGGTCAAGTAGGTGTTTTGATTTAAAATTGAAAGAGAGAATGAATCTGTAAAGTGCTTTTAATATGCTGTGCTTTGTACAAAATAGTAGATCGTGAATATTTTTTTACATTGAACTGACTGGTATCCCATTCAGTAATGGTCTATTGAAATGTACCAAGCTTATATTTAGGTGTGGTTATACTATCAGATTTGTGTTTCTTATAGGGTTTTGAAGCAGAAATACCTTTTGGTTACTTGGAATTTATCATATATGCAAATATCTGTAATATTATTTGTGATAATGTTATGATTTAATTTGTTGTTAAGCCCATATGGATAGAGAGATTTTAGCTTTAACATGAATAATACTTTAACTACTTCAAAGGGTCAGCAGCGAAAATGGGACATCATAGCCAACCTGACAGAGACCAGAAGGAAGAATAAAAAACTATAAAATAATAATGATAAATAAAATCCTGTGGAAAGAGAAGAATGAAATGTTAACTCAAAAAAAAAAAAAAAAAATTCTGAGAGATGGGGCAAAACAAGAAAACTTACTGTATGAATGGACTGGCAGACATTGAAAGTCAATGGTGATTGAAGGAAAGAGCTGAGTGTTCACTTGCGGTGTATATATGTGTCAGTTGAAGTAGCCCCGTGTGGTGTGTGTGGGGGGGGGTGAAATTGTAAACCGGAACTGTACCCGTGTGACAGGGAAGTGAGCAATTATTTTATTTTGCATAAACTCTAACAGCTCATTCCTGTTTGATAAGACTTTCATAATTTGATTGCATCTTTATAATTTTTTATACAGTAGAGTCGATTTTCCAGGATAGATGGTAAAAAACAAATCCCAGATAATTGATTTCCCAGTTAATCAAAAATACAAAAGTCCCAACATACGTAAGAGATATATTCCAGGACTTCTTACTTCATAGAGTTTTGTGTAACTCGGGAGTGACTAATAACATATTGCTACCGTATTATTATTGACAAATCTGAATTCCGCATGATACTTGTTAAAGTTTGGCCATTTTCATACATCCTTATTATTTTAATTTTCTGATCCAAGTCAATGGCTTTCCTTTTGTTGGTAGATTTATTAGTAGCGCTGTCACTTATTCTCTTAGTTGGCACCATGATAACGGTCAAAATGAAATTTTCTGAAAAGAACTTCACCAGATTAAGGGGGAAACGCACTATTATCATCTTACGTGAACTTACATTTTACTAAAGCACATTTCTGGAGGTCACTGCCATTAAACAATTTGCACCATTCAGGTTACTGGGCTTTTCTGTTTATGCAATTCATTATAAACAGGTAGTAAACGCGATCTTATTGCATTTGCGATAATACCGATAGCTGGAATTGTGTGAGTTTTTACATTATTATGGTGAAGTGTGTGTCCCCTTCACTGAAATCTTAAATCATATAAAAAAACTATAAATAAATTAAGAATCTTCTCTTCTTTTCTATTTTTTTGCTTGTTACTCCATATCTTACTTGTGCAATTTGTGCTTCCCGTGATTGTCGTTATTGATTGCTTATTTTATTTATTTATTATTTTTATTTGTTTTAAATTTACAATCCTAAGGGGGGAAAAAAAAATTGAGTGAAAAAAAATTTACATAAATCCGTAGTTGCGTAAGTCGAGGACTTACTGTACTGAAAAATGTTCAGCAACCTATGTAAAAAATATGGTGATAGATAAAAAACGAAAAAACTTGCCATGTACTACTCGCTTGTCCAATACAATGCTTCCCTTTATTTTTTACGATGTTGCATATGGTTTGGTTACCAACATTATATTATAATGATTCCTTAGAGATTTAACGGGTGCACCGTTTTCAAACTTTTGAATAATTTCAAGTTTTTGTTTAACTGAAAATGCAACTCTTGCGTTTACCCACCAATTTCGCGATTTCTAAACAAAAAAATAATTTGCTTTAAAACAAATTGACATCCCTGACATAAATAAAGAAACAAAATTTGTCCTTTTGCACTGCAACGGAACACAACAATCAAACGTGATGCACTAAAACAAACTAAACATTTGGTTTTTTTTTTTAGCAGCGGGTGTGAAGGCAACGGGGATTGGAAGATAATAGGTACACTAATCTTCCAATGACGACTTATAATGTCGCTTATTTACAACTTGCAAAATAAATATCTGTTTATACCTATTCCAGTTATTACTTGAATATTTGAACACACACACACACACAGAATCGGATGTAACAGGCAGAAAATTGAGTAGGGGTGCCGTTATTAAAAAAAAGGTTGAAAACCATTGCCTTAGATGCTAATGCACCATAAAACCCTTAAACAGCCAATCAACCAGTAGCTGGAGAAGAGCCCCAATATTAATGTCAAATGCCAATTGTATGTCAAGATACACATCAACAATTTCAGAATTATTATTAAAAGAGCCTGCAGAAGTTTTGAAGTTGGTGATCTCTGCTGGAGGGCATGGTCAATTTGGGCAGGTGTCTCAGGGACTGGTTGTTCAAAAATGGTCTTTATTGAGCACAACCTTCATGCTAAGTCAACACCTGTATGCCATCTGGAAGGAAACGGGCAATCCACTCCAGAGCAAGAGCAACCTTTAATCGGACCAAGCTGCAAGCCAAAGAACTATTTTAGCGCTAGTTTAGAAAAAAAAAAAAGGAAAGCTCCTTGTGCAAATGTTCAGTTAAACTGCCTGCAGAATCTCAACCCAGGAGTGGCTCGACCATATCACACATTTCTTAAATGCCATACCCACCAATCTCCAGGTCCCGAATAATTCCAACCAATGGAATATCCTTAACAGGATCATCATCACAACTGTTACATGCCATTAAAGCATTACTGCCCTCAGATGGTTGCTGACAAACTGCCATGCTTCGTGTTAAAATGCTTTAGTCCATATATTGCTGATCCCCTATTAAGAAGATACAGTACTGTGATAAAATAAAATTACTTGTTTCAGCAATGGAATATTTATGGAGTAATGCCCATTCCAAAATCCAGTAGACCAGGGGTGGCCAAAAGGTCAATCGTGATCTACCAGTCAATCGCGGCTTTAATTTTGGTCAATCACTACGAATTTTAAATATTTCCTTTATCCATTGAACAGCGTGACTACTCTTGTTGCCACGCAGACGCTAGGAAAATTCACGCGGTCACGTTGTAGAGAGCATAGTGTATCTGTCGAATTCTTATTTAGCTTACTTAATATAAATAACTGGGCAGTACTAATACTTTAATTTAATACCCTTTTATTTAAATTGAATACTACGAAAAAGAGTAAAATGTATCATTTTCATCAAGGGTGGGAACTAGAATACATTTTTTGTAATGATAAAAAAAAAATTTTTTTTGATTTGCAATGCTTCCATAGCTATACCCAAAAAAGGAAATTTAGAAAGGCACTTCAATGCACTCCATGGTAAATACCAATCGAAGATTTTCCGCCTAATAGTGACTTTAGAAAAAAATAAATTAAAAGAACTTAAATCCAGATTATTTGCACAACAAAATTTCTTCATGACACCTAATTTACACCTTCTTGCAAAAAAAATGCGAACCATTTTCTGATGGTTAATTCATCAAAGATGCATTTTTAGAAATAACAGATTCTCTTTTTGAAAATTTTAAGAACAAAAATGAAATTAGAAGTGCTCTTCAAGATTTGCAATTATCTCGAAATACCGTGATGCGATGCATCGAAAAAATTAGTAAGAATGTGAGCGAACAATTGCATGCTCATATTGCTAATAAAATTGTGTCCTTTTCTTTACAACTGGATGAATCTACAGACATAAGTGATACAGCTCAATTGCTAGTTTTTATTCGTAGTCAGTTTTCAATGATTCTACAACTAAAGAACTGCTGGGTATGGTTTTGTTAAATGAAATAACTATAGAGGCCTTGATATATGTAACGCATTCAAAATTTTTATTGAAAAAATTAAATTACCACTATTTAAGCTGTTATCAATAACAACAGATGGAGCTAAAGCAATGACAGGGCATCTTAACGGATTCATCGCATTGTGCCAAAAGGATGAATTCCCAGATTTTTTTATTTTACCACTGTATCATCCACCAAGTGTTAGCCAGCAAAAGATTAAATACTAAAAGTGTTATGGACATAGCTTTCAAAATTGTGAATTCCATCAGAGGGCAATCTCTTCAAAGGAGACTTCAAAATGCATCTCGATGAAAATTAACCAAATCTGATATTACACACAGATGTGAGGTGGCTGAGTCGGAGTAAGTTTCTACTGAGATTTTGAAATTTGCTGAATGAAATTAAAAAATTTGTTGATCAAAGGAGAGATGATTATCAGCAGCTACAAGGTACGGGGTGGTGTGATCTGGCTTTTTTTGCCAGTTTTACCAGTAAATTAAGTGATCTGAATTTGGAATTACAAGGAAAAAATGAAAAGTGGGTGACATGATTAGTAGTATTTCTGCATATAAATATCAATTTTTGCCAATGACTAAGGATCTCAAAGACAAAAAATTCGATCATTTTGCAAATATGCAAGATCATTTGCAAAAATATCGTGTTTTTGAATTTAATAGACAGAAATATGTTTCTGAAATTGAGAAAGTTGTGGATGATTTTGAAACCAGATTCAGTGATTTTAAAACAATCCAAGACATTGTTCAATATATTTCTTATCCATTTAATGTCGACTTAGATATGAAACAAATTGAAGAAAAAATCGCTGAAATTTTTCATATGCAGAAAATATTACTTCAAAATGAAGTTATTACATTGTGAAAATGATATCTTGCTATAAGCCAGATCATCAGAAAAGGAATTTTGGAAGTAAGTTTGCCGAGAAAAGTAGCCGAATGTCAAAAAATGCAGTGAACTTTTAAATTGCTGTTTTGTCAGTCCAGTGGTCCATAGGTTCAGTCCAGTGGGCTGTCTAGTGTGGCCTGTGAACAGCATTTTAGAGCTGTCCCCTCAAAATATAAGGAATATTGGAACTTGCTGTGATTGATGGAAGAGATGGGGGTTGCCATAGCTTTGTTCTGGAGAATAAACATGGGTTTCACTACATCAAGCCCCTCGAATGTACGGTGGTATTGCACCAGTTTATGAGAGTCATCTGCCACTTTATATTGCTTGCTAACACTGGGGGGGGGGACTTTTTTTTTTTTTTTGTGTGGTATGGATACCACACCTCAACCCCTGCTTACATTGGTTCACACCTGGCTGGTCACTTTCAGTATACTGTGTTTCAGGACTTGCACACGCAGATTATACCCATGATTACGAACAGTCCCACCATCATGACATTACAAGTGGAGGATTTGGTTGTTGCAAAACAAGCAGACTGTGCCAAAATTCTGTCCACTTGAGTCAAGTGGACAGAAAATATCAGTTCCATCAGGTAGTACTCCCAGGTAGTAAGTCCAGCTTGTCATACCTGAGAGAATGTCTATAACAGCCTCAAGAACAGAGGATTAAGAGAAGTTTCTGACAATGAATGCAGACTTCATTACTTATGGAAATATAGAGGTAAAGTGATGAATCACACTGGTCCACTAGATATGAATGGTATTACATGCTTAATGATCCCCCTCAAATTTCTGACAAACTGGATAGATATTTTACATTAACTTTCACATGTGAGGAATTTGTTAGGGATGGGGTGCCAGAAGTATATCAAATTACAAGGAGGTAAATGATTTTGTGATAACCGATAGGAAAGTAAAAGAGAAACTGTTGAAGCTAAACATAAGTAAAGCACACATAAGCATAGATCCCATTGGAGCCAATGGGATCTATCCTCATATTGAGGGCGCCTCCGTAGCCAGGTGGGCAGGACAGTGGTGCATAGCACACGCTTCTTGGTTAGACTCGGGTTTGAGCCCGTGACCACCAAGTACGGAGGATGCGGAAAGGTCAGGGAATGACCACCGCATATCCCCGGAGCAATATGGCCTTAGTTGCTAATGCTCCTAAAAACCAAATAACAAACAAACAAACCTCATATTGAGAGACAACAAGCCTTGAGCCTGAGCCATAGTTATGAGAACATAATTACTTCATCCTTTGATCCCCAGTTTCAAAGAGCAATCAAACGATGAAGTGAATAATTACAGACCTGTAAGCTTTACTTCTTTCCAAGGAAAATAATGGAGGTGCCAGTTTAAAAAAAAAAAGTAAAAGAGGAGCATCTCAGCAGGAATGCAGTTAAACGGAAGTCACAGCATGGATTTATTAAGGAGCAATCTTTTCTGAGCAATATGATTGGACATTGTGTTGCACTAACAAAAGAACTAGGTTCAAAAAATAATTTTGACATCATATACTATTACTATGATTTCAGAAAAGCATTTGTTATTGTTGGTCCAAATCAAAGGCTGCTGTTCAAATTGGGTAAGTGTAGAATTGAGTCAAGTTACTGTAATCATAATAATAAAAAAAATTCCTTAATCACCAAACCAAAAAAAAGTACAAGACATTATTACCATTAGACAACCAGAGGAATCAACACGCTAACTGTGACTGATATAAAATTAAAAAGATAGATAGATACATATATATATACAAAGGGTACTAGGAAAGTTTTGCAATATGATGCAACAATGAATCACAGGAAGCTGCTTGTTGCTGCATGTTGAGACATGTTCATACATGCATAGTAGCCGCCGCGCCAAGTCGATGGGCTCAGTTATTCATTAGTAGTGAGAGTGTAAAGTTCTTGCGATGGCATCGTGGTCACGAAATGAGATAAGGACAGTTTTGCGGTATAATTTCGTGCGTGGTTTAACCATAGACCAGTGCTTAGAAGAAATGACTCTTGCACTAGATAATGATTGTCCACATCGTACAACGATATTCAGGTGGTATAGAGAATTCCAAAGGGGAAATTTCACTCTGGAGGATTCTGAGAGGCCGGGAAGGCCACGAACGTCAGTTACGGAGGAAAACGTTACTGCTGTGAGGAAAATGCTTGACGAAAACAGGCGAGTGACCTACCAACAGATAAAGGATACTTTGGGCCTAAATGCACCAGCAATTCGTTCGATTCTGCAAGATCATTTGCACGTGAAGAAACTTTGTTCTCTCTGGGTGCCGCATCAACTGACTGAAGAGCAGATGACACGACGTGTGACTTGGTGCCGGGAGATGTTAAAAAGGTTTGATAAGGGACAATCTCGGTATGTGAACAACATTGTGACAGGTGACGAGACTTGGCTGTACTATTACGATCTGCCGACGAAGGCTCAAAACAAAGTTTGGGTCTTTGATGATGACGACACACCCGTAATTGTTAGAAAATCCCGATCTGTAAAGAAGAAAATGATAGCTGTATTTTTCAAATCGAGTGGAATTGTGGAACGTGTCGTTTTGGACACGCAGAAGACAGTCACAGCTAAGTGGTATACTGAACAATGCCTGCCTAAAGTCATTGGATCTATGAAGAACCTGCGGCCAAAGTCAAGAATGGACACCTGGTACCTCCATCACGATAATGCTGCAGCTCACCGCGCCAAAGCCTGCACCGAATATTTGACCACGACAGGACTGAAACTTCTCGAGCACCCTCCCTACAGTCCAGACCTTGCTCCCTGCGACTTTGCACTGTTCTCGCATGTGAAAATGAAGCTAAAAGGGAGGCGGTTTTCCAGTGATGAGGACCTTCTACGGGCTTGGGACAACGAGTGTGCTTTACTCTCTAGTGAAACTTGGCAGAACTGGTTTAAAGATTGGTTTCGGAGGATGGAGCGGTGTATTGAATGTAGAGGAAATTACTTTGAAAAAATTAAATAAACAAAGCTGTATTGCAAAACTTTCCTAGTACCCTTTGTATATTCGATTACAACTGAAAATAGTAGCTAACATACAAGAGTTGAATGTGGATGTCTCACTGCAGAGTCAGGATTAATTGTCTCGATAGTTGCAAGAATGAAGAAAGATTTGCACCTACTGATTCTATCGGTAGAGTCCCTGGACCACAATTCAAAATCAATATCAGATTTATTCAGTACATCAATGATGCAGTTGCAAAAGTGCTGCTTGAAGGATGAGGGCCTCTGAAGATTTGCGTAGAGTACCAGATGACTTCTGAGAGTGTAGAGGAGGTTGATTCAGAGCTAAGATTTTGAGGTAGTATACGGCAGGTGAGCCTAATTGTTGGCCCACTTTAGGACCCACAATTCTAGACCCCAAAGACATCTTCAAGGTAGATGTGGGAGTGGCAGACCAGATTTCCACTGCATATCCCAGGACAGATCTGAAGTAATAGAGGATGAATTAATTTTCTGATGGTCTCTTTATGTGAGATTTACATAGGTCGTGTTTCATGCCCCAGAAAGCATGCAGCACTTTTGAGCATAGTCTCTGTGTCTGGGTGTAAAGGAGGATGGTTGAAAGAGAGAATACAAATAGTAATTATCAATGATTATCAGTGTGAAATCCCCCAGGGTTCAATGCCAAGCCCATTATTATTTTCAGTATTTCTTAATGTTAATATCTGGGTTTTTCCAAATACAAAAGATGGTTAATGGCAGTAATCAGGGTAGACTACTGCAACAAAATATAGAAAATTAAGGATGAAAACTTGGTTGACAAATTGCATTTGAAATTTGGCATTGACAAATGCAAGGTACTTATGGGTATCTGTAACCCAAGAATAACATACCAACTGTGTGGTACGATACTCAGGTTATTGGATTACAAAGAAAGCTTGGGGATAATTTTGTAAAAAGTGAGGTTCTATGAACAGTGCAGACATGCTTTCAGTATAGTTATGGATGTTTTCAATGATGTACAGTAATTTTGCCAATAAGGATAAGGAGATGATTCTTCCATTCTAATTACATATTATTATAATGTAATTATACTCGTATTATCTGTTGGGATGGTTGCAGAGAAGGATATCAAGATACAAGGGGTTTAGTGCTGCAAATTGTAGCATCTGGGTACTAGACATGTGCAAGGAGATCTGATTTCGGTTTTTAAGGCTTTGAACGGATTGAATAAACTAAATGCTGATGATATAGTAGTAGTGGCACATGATGCAAGAAAGCAAGTGTAGGAGCTTATGCAGCATCAGCCAAAAAAAAAAAAAATCACACCATTCCCTCCAAATGCCTGTCCAGTTCCTCCTTAAATTTATTTAACCTATCAACTTCCACAACGACAGATGGAAGTTTGTTCCAGCAATTAACCACCCGCTGGCTAAAGGCAAATTTCCGCACATCTATTCTACATCTGTCCTTTCTTAATTTGAACTTATGTCCCCGTAGGTTCGTAATCTGAACAAGTGGAAGGATCCCATCAGAATTCAGCGTGCTCAACCCATTCAAGGCCTTATAGACCTCAATCAGATCACCGCGCAGGTGCCTAGTCTCCAGCCACTGCAGTTTGCAGAACTTAAGCCTCTCTTGGTAAGAGTATCCCTTCATTCACCTCACCAATCGGGTTGCTCTTCTCTGTACACGCTCAAGCAAATCTACATCCTTCCTAAAATGAGGCCTCCAGACCTGTACGCAGTACTTAAGGCGTGGCCTGACCATTGCCTTATACAGAGGGACAATCACCTCCTTTTCCCTGCTAGCAAAATTCCTATATATCATTGACAAAACCCCATGACCTGCCCTAGCAGCCTGTCTGCATTGCTCAGAAAACTTCATATCTGACTGCACAATTACTCCCAGGTCTTTTTCATTTTCTACCACCTTAAGTGTAGTACCACACAGTTGGTACGTTTCTCTGGGGTTACTTTTACCCATATGCAGTACTTTGCATTTGTCAAGGTTAAACTTCAGTTGCCACTTCTTAGCCCATCTGCCCAAATTATCTAGATCCTGTTGCAGTAGCTCACTGCCATTACTGTCATTAACAACCCTGCCAACCTTTGTGTCATCTGCAAACTTCGACATTAAGCCTGATATACCTTCATCAATATCATTGATAAATACACAAAACAACAGTGGACCCAACACCGAACCCTGTGGGACTCCACTAATAACATTAGTCCACGAAGAGCAGCACCCATTGATTACCACCCTCTGTCTTCTCCCACTTAACCATCCTTTTATCCATTGTAGCAACTTACCCTTAATACCATTCTGCTCCAATTTGTACAGTAGTCTTCCATGCGCAACAGTGTCAAAAGCTTTCCTGAAATCCAAGTATATGATATCAAAATTATTTTTTGCATCCAGTTCCTTTGTGACCACATCATAATAACCAATCAAATTTGTCAGACAAGACTTTCCCTTAACAAACCCATGCTGTGTTTGAATTATTGCTGCAGTCTTGTCTAGATGATCCTGCAATGCATCTTTAACCAGTGACTCCATTATTTTACCCGGAACAGAAGTTAAACTAACTGGTCTGTAATTACTCGTGTCACCCTTCGATCCACCTTTGTGAATTGGGGACACATTTGCACATCTCCAGTCTGTGGGAACCTCCCATGAGTCCAAGGATGCTCTCATAATTATGGCTAAGGGTTTGCTTAGTTGCTTTGCCGCCTCCTTTAAAATAACTGGATAGATCCCATCCACCCCAGGTGCCTTTCTTATGTTTAACTTCAACAATTTCTCCTCCACTTTGCTCTCAGTTATTACAAAATCATTAAGCACACTGCTACAATTTGATAAGCCTCTTCCATTTTCAAATTGTAATAATTCCTCACGTGTGAATGTAGATGCAAAATAATCATTCAGTTTGTTTGCTATCTGAGCAGGATCATCAACAGTCGAACCATCGATGTCAAGTGGACCAATCATATTCATCCCCTTCCTTTTAGAGTTTATATAAGTAAAGAAATCCTTGCTGTTTTTCTTAGCATCTTTTGCCAAAGATTTCTCGTAATCCGCCTTCGCCTGCCGAACCTCCTTTGTTACCTGAGTACAGACTAGCTTATATCTGCCACAGGCTTCTGCGTCACCTGATAATTTATATGCATCCCATGCATTTTTCTTCTCTGTCACGAGTCTCATTAGTTCATTTGATAACCATTTAGGCCTAAACCTTGAACGATATTTCTTAATCGGTATATAAAGTCTAGTAGCTTCCACAATTAATTCCTTGAATGCTTCCCACTTAGAATTTACTGTTGGTGACATCGTCAGTTGATCCCACTGTACAGAATTTAAAAACTGTCTGAGACCACTGTACTCCCCTTTACGGAAGCAAAAACCCTTTCCTTTACCCCTGATGGTAGTTACCTCTTTGAGTAAATTCCACTTCAGCACACTGTGATCACTGCCACCTAGTGGTTCCTTTATCTGCAAATTCTTAATACACGAATGATCACTGCTGATAACCAGATCAAGAGTGTTACTTTCTCTGGTTGCCTCTCGAACATGCTGCTGCAGAAAACAATCATCCAATAAATCCACAAAAGTCTGACTAGTGTGTGAGTGACCAACCCACAAGTTCCAGTCAATATCTGGGAAGTTAAAATCCCCCATTATAAGACATTCTGATTTACTGGCCCACTCTATTTCTCTGTACAATTGTTCATTGTACTCATTCAAGTCATTAGGCCTATAACACACTCCTACCCTTATTTTTCCTTTCGCAGTGCTTATCTCACACCAAACTGACTCAACAGAGCACTGTTCGTCTATATTAACTGGGTGCACTTCCTTTGATTTTATGTTTTTCTTAATTAACAGCATAACACACCCTCCCTTTCTGTCCTGTCTATCCTTTCTGTACACATTGTACTCCCCAAATTCCAGTTCTGCATTCCTTATATCTTTGTGACACCACGTCTCTGCTATCCCAACAATATCCGCCTTTGATGTCTTGACCAACACTTCAAATTCATCAAATTTATTTACTATACTTCTAGCATTGGTATACATGGTCCTATGCCTATTCCTTGTTACCCTAACACATCCCATATACCCAACTATTCCATGATGACTGCCATCCGTCCCTGAAACCCCCAACACCCCTCGCTCCAGGCCGCTTCTTATTCTAATAGAAGTTGTGCAAGAATCACCTTCACCTCTGCCTGCGGTTACTGTTAAACTGTTAGTCTTTGTATCCCCCCAAACTAGCAGTTTTCCGACCCACCTAACACTGCCTCGATTGCATCAGCAAATATTCTTGCACCCTTTCTATTTAAGTGTATCCCATCCCTGTAGAAGCAATCTCTCCTGTTAACAAGTACAGTCCAGGCTGAAAAAAATTCTACCCCTTGAGCCTTGCACAATCTTTCCAGGGCCGAATTGATCGACAAGGCTCTCATCATGTACTCCCTCCTATCGTGTCTGGGCAGAATTGCAGACACTTTCAAATTCAACCCTATTTCACGGCTTTTTTTCAACAGTGACCTGTACTTGTTGAGTAATTCCGCCGGTCTCCTACTCTTAATATCATTAGTGCCAACGTTTACAACTATATCACCTTTTGTGCCCTTGAAAGATGATATATGCTCTACAACGTCATCAACCTTTGCCCCTGGCAGACATACCCTGGTCCTGTTCCACCTATCCTTTTTACAAAGCATGTTCCCCGTTTCCCTGACAATAGAGTCACCAACAACAACTAGTTCCTGTGGGACCAGCACATTCTGCCTTAGGGGTTGCCGCTGTGTTGCGTGATGACCAAGTGCAAGCTCTGGCGTTGATGTGGGCAGCTGAGAGCCTGATGGGCCCTAAATTTAGATCTTTCGAGGGCATCCACCCTGTCCTTCAAACTCTCATATAGGCCCATAACAACGCTGAGTTGTCGCCTGATTTCCTTACACTCCTTACATCGCGCGCACACAAAGACATCCCCCTTGGCTATATCATGTTCCGTTCCAGAGAGTTCGGCAAACATTTCACAAGTTGCACATTTTTTTAGGCTGTGATGCGTTGGAGAACTGCCCCCCTCAGTTCTCCCCCGAGTCACAGCACTCCTGCCACTTTGTGCCCGTTGCTTTGCTGCTCTAGTTTGGGGCATGGTAGTTTAAATTAATAAAATCAATAAATTAAATGTCAATAGTATTTGAATAGAAACAGTGAAGCGTATTACTATATAATTATGCGTTAGAGCTACCTAGCTACCTCAATTAAAAAATTTGAATTCCCTACCACTATATCCAAAAACAATGGCTACAAAAATGGAACGAAATAACGGTTTTACCTATCGTAAGTAAAATCCACAAAAACTCTTTATCTAAATTAAAAATAAAAAATAACCAGCGTAACTATATTGTATATGACTACGTATTAAGTACAATATAAAATAACAATCATGTAAATAAAAGGCAAACACTTATCGTTTTTGCGGAGCCTGTAACTGACAGCTGTAACTTTTAAAGAGATCTAACTTTTAAAGATATAGTAAAAATATAGATAAAGATAGATAAAATATAGATAAATATAGAAATATAGATAAAAATATAGATAAAATATAGATATAGTAAAGATATAGATAAAGTAACTTTTAAAGATATTGTTTGTCTTGTTCAGACAGCGCGCACACACACACACACACACACGAGACTACATAAATTTAGTAGTGTGCAAACAGTTCAAGAAAGGAGGGGAGCCCTATCAATCCCATCTAATAGGTCGTCTTGTTCTTTCTTCAATGAGTTCAAACTACCTACTGGCTGAAGGTAAATATGCACATTTGTCCCGGAACCTTCCTTCCTTAATTTGAATTTATGCTGTGTAGTCTGAGGAAAAGAGAGGATTCCATGAACATTGAGACTACTCGGTCCATTCAAAGCTTACAAAGTTAGCATAGAGGCATATGATGCAAGGAAGCAAGCTTATGCAGCATCAGCCAAAAAAAAAAAAAAGAAAAACGCTCCCATTTCATCCCTCCATTCGTTCCAAATACCTGTCAAGCTCAGCCTTAAATTTATTTAGGCTATCAACTTCCACAACAAAGGATGGAAGTCTGTTCCACCAACCAACTACCCACTGGCTAAAGGCAAACTTCTGCACATCTATCCTACATCTGTCTTTCCTCAATTTGAATTTATGCCCTCTCAGGTCATTATTCTGAGCAAGAGGAAGAATCCCATCAGCATTGAGCATGCTCAAACCATTCAAGGCTTTGTACACCTCAATCAGATCACCTCGCAGATGCCTAGTCTCCAGACACTGTAATTTGCAAAACTTAAGCCTTTGTTCATAAGAGCAACCCTTTGTTCCATTCGCTAATCCTGTTGCCCTTCTCCATACTCATTCCAACAGCTCTACATCCTTCTTAAAATGAGGCCTCCAGACCTGTATACAGTACTCAAGGTGTGGCCTGACCGTTGCCTTATACAAGGCGATAATCACCTCCTTATCCCTGCTAGAAAAATTCCTGTATATCATTGACAACACACCATGAGCTACTACTCTTGCAGACTATCTGCACTGCTCAGAAAATTTCATATCTGCCTGCACAATTACCCCCAGGTCCTTTTTGTTCTCTACCACTGTCAGTGTAGTACCACAGGGTTGATACGTTACTCTGGGGTTACTGCTTCCCATATGTAGTACTTTAAATTTGTCAATGTTAAACTTCATTTGCCACCTCTCAGCCCATCTGCTCAACTTTTCTAGATCCTGTTGCAGCAGCGTACTGTCATTAGTGTCCTTAACAACCCTGCCAACCTTCATATCGTCTGCAAACTTGGACATTAAGCTTGATATACCATCATCAATATCATTTATAAATACAGAAAACAACAATGGACCCAACACTGAAACCTGAGGGACTCCATTAATAACATTAGTCCACGATGAGCAGTGTCTGTTGATTACCACTCTGTTCTCCCACTCAACCATCCCTTTATCCATAGTAGCAGTTTGCCTCCAGTGCCACACTGTTCCAATTTGTTCAGCAGTCTTCCACGTGCAACAGTATCAAAAGCCTTTCTAAGATCCAAATAGCAATAGTAGTAGCGGCATGTGATGCAAGAAAGCAGGTGTTATGAGCTTATGCAGCCAAAAAAAAAAAAAAAAAAAAATCACACCATTCCCTCCAAATGCATGTCCAGTTCTTCCTTAAATTTATTTAACCTATCAACTTCCACAACAAGAGCTGGAAGTTTGTTCCAGCAATTAAACACCCGCTGGCTAAAGGCAAATTTCTGCACGTCTATTCTACATCTGTCTTTTTTTAATTTGAATTTATGCCCCCTTAGGTTCATAATCTGAACAAGTGGAAGGATCCCATCAGAATTCACCGTGCTCGACCCATTCAAGGCCTTATACACCTCAAACAGATCACCGCGCAGGTGCCTAGTCTCCAGCCACTGCAATTTGCAGAACTTAAGCCTCTCTTGGTAAGAGGATCCCTTCATTCCCCTCACCAATCTTGTTGCCCTTCTCTGTACATGCTCAAGCAAATCTACATCCTTCCTAAAATGAGGCCTCCAGACCTGCACGCAGTACTCTAGGTGCATCCTGACTATTGCCTTATAGAGAGGGACGATCACCATCTCCTCCCTGCTAGCAAAATTCCTATATATCGTTGACAAAACCCCATGACCTGCCCTGGCAACCTGTCTGCATTGCTCAGAAAACTTCATATCTGACTGCACAATTATTCTCAGGGCTTTTTCATTTTCTACCACCTTAAGTGTAGTACCACACAGTTGGTACGTTTCTCTGGGGGTTACTTCTACCCATATGCAGTACTTTGCATTTGTCAAGGTTAAACTTCAGTTGCCACTTCATAGTCCATCTGCCCAAATTATCTAGATCCTGTTGCAGTAGCACAATGCAATTACTGTCATTAACAACCATGCAAACTTCAACACTAAGCCTGATATACCTTCATCAGTATCATTGATAAATATACAAAACAACAGAGGACCCAAGACTGAACTCTGTGGGACTCCATTAATAACATTAGTCCACGAAGAGGAGCATCCATTAATTGCCATCCTCTGTCTTCTCCCACTCAGCCATCCTTTTATCCATTGTAGCAACTTACCCTTAATACCATTCTGCTCCAATTTGTACAATAGTCTTCCATGCGCAACAGTGTCAAAAGCTTTCCTGAAATCCAAATATATGATATCAAAATTATTTTTTGCATCCAGTTCCTTTGTAACCACATCATAATATCCTATCAAATTTGTCAGACAAAACTTTCACTTAACAAACCCATGCTATGTCTGAATTATTGCTGCAGTCTTGTCTAGATGATCCTACAATGCATCTTTAACCAGTGACTCCATTATTTTACTCGGAACAGAATTTAAACTAACTGGTCTGTAATTACTCGTATCACCCTTCGATCCCCCTTTGTGAATTGGGGATACATTTGCACATCTCCAGTATGTGGGGACCTCCCCTGAGTCAAGGATGCTCTCATAATTATGGCTAAGGGTTTGCTTAGTTGCTTTCCCGCCTCCTTCAATATAACTGGATAGATCCCATCCACCCCATGTGCCTTTCTTATGTTTAACTTCAACAATTTCTCCTCCACTTTGCTCTCAGTTATTACAAAATCATTAAGCACCCTGCTACAATTTGATAACCTGCCATTTTCAAACCTTAATAACTCATGTGTGAATATAGAAGCAAAATACTCATTCAGTTTGTTTGCTATCTGAGCAGAATCATCAACATTTGAACCATCAATATCAAGTGGACTAATCAGATTCATCCCCTTCCTTTTAGAGTTTATATAAGTAAAGAAATCCTTGCTGTTTTTCTTAGCATCTTTTGCCAAAGATTTCTCGTAATCTGCCTTCGCCTGCCTAACCTCCTTTGATAACCATTTAGGCCTAAACCTTGAACAATATTGTTTAAGAGATATGAAACTTTTAGTAGCATCCACGATTAATTCCTTGAATGCTTCCCACTTAGAATGTACTTTTGGTAACATTGTCAGTTGATCCCACTGTATAGAATTTAAAAACTGTCTGAGACCACTGTACTCACCTTTACAGAAGCAAAACCCTTTCCTTTACCCCTGATGGTAATTATATATTTAAGTAAATTCCACATCAGTACACTGTGATCATTGCCACCTAGTGGTTCCTTTATCTGCAAATTCTTAATACACGAATGATCACTGCTGATAACCAGATCAAGTGTATTACCCTCTCTGGTTGCCTCCTGAACATGCTGCTGCAGAAAACAATCATCCAATAAATCCACAAAAGTCTTACTAGTGTGTGAGTGACCAACCCACAAGTTCCAGTCAATATCTGGGAAGTTAAAATCCCCCATTATAAGACATTCTGATTTACTAGCCCACTCGGCCTCCGTAGCCAGGTGGGAAGGAGCAGCAGTGCGTAGCTCACACTTCTTGATTATACCGGGGTTCAAGCCCATCACCACCAAATACGGAGGATGCGGAAAGGTCAGGGAATGACCATCGCATATTCCCGGAGCAATATGGCCTTAGTTGCTAATGCTCCTAAAAACCAAGTAAGAAACAAAAAAACAACTAGCCCACTCTATTTCTCTGTACAATTGTTCATTGTACTCATTAGAGTCATGAGGCCTATAACACACTGCTACTCTTATTTTTGCTTTCGCAGTGCTTATGTCACACCAAACTGACTGAACAGTGCACTGTTCATCTGTATCAACTGGATGAACTTCTTTTTATTTTAAGTTTTTCTTAATTAACAGCATAACACCTCCTCCCTTCCTATCCTGTCTGTTTTCTGTACACATTGTACTCCCCAAATTCCAGTTCTGCATTCCTTATATCTGTGTGACACCACGTCTCTGCTATCCTAACAATATCCGCCTTTGATGTCTTTACCAACACCTCAAATCCATCAAATTTATTTACTATACTTCTAGCATTGGTATACATGAACGTATTCTTATTATTAGTTACCCTAACACATCCCATATACCCACCTGTTTCACCATGACTGCCATCAGTCCATGAAACCCCCCAACACCCCTCGATCCACACTGCTGCTTATTCTAATAGAAATAGTGCAAGAATCACCTTCACCTCTGCCTGCAGCTACTTTTATCCTTTTAGTCTGTGAATCCCCCCCCAATCCTGCAGTTTTCCGACCCACCTAACACTGCCTCGATAGCATCAGCAAATATTCTTGCACCCTTTCTATTTAAGTGTATCCCATCCCTGTAGAAGCAGTCTCTCCTGTTAACAAGCACAGACCAGGGTGAAAAAAATTTTACCCCTTGAGCCTTGCAATTTCCTCTAGTGCCGAATTGATTGACAAGGCTCTCATCATCTACTCCCTCCTATCGTGTCTGGGCAGAATTGCAGACACTTTCAAATTTAACCCTAATTCACGACTTTTTTGCAAAATTGACCTGTACTTAAGTAAATCTCTAGGTCTCATACTTGTGTCAGCCTTTGATCCTCCTTTGTGAATTGGGGTTACATTTGCACATCTCCAGTCTATGGGTACCTCCCCTGAGTCCAAAGAAGCTCTCATAATTATGGCTAGGGGTTTGCATACTTCCTTTGCTGCCTCCTTTAATATAACTGGATAGATCCCATCCACCCCAGGTGCCTTTTTTATGTTTATCCTCAACAATCTCTCCTCCACTTTCCTCTCAGTTATTACAAAATCATCCAGCTCACTGCCAATGTTTACTTTACCTACATCATTCTCCTTCCTGAATAACTCCTCATGCGTGAATGTAGATGCAAAATACTCATTTAGATTGTTAGCCACCTGAGCAGGATCCTCAACTGTTTATCACACGTCTAAATCTAATTCCCAAGCCACTAAACTAGTTATGGAATTCCCTTAAGTGACCTCCTCTTAAGTGTATTACAACTGATATAAAATTGCATTAAAGGTATAATGCATTGAAGATGCAGTTTGTCACGATCCATTACAATGTTCTAACAATGAACTGAAATGATTATTATTGCTATCACCTAAGTAGTTCCTGATATGCCCCATAAAGTTGAGAGGAAACTGAATTTCTCTGAGATGTTTGTCACACCACCTAGCACCCATGGCAAACATCTGCAAAGTTACTTTGTCATTACCCCAACTTTATCCTGTTCTTCCTATTCCTGTTGTGTTTGCTATTCTTACATTGATTGTTTTATCTATCATTTATTTCTCATTCCATTATCCACTGTTTACCCAATAATGATTTCTTTAGATTCTCTTTAAGTGGCATGGTGTATGGGTATATTGGAAATCCAATTGAAGGAAGTGAAGCATTTCTCCCTGCATAAGTTAGAATCTAACTTTAGTGCTCAAAGAAAAAACTCAACAGATTGGTACATTCAGATATTTCATGATACACTTTGGTGCCAATGTGTACAACAATATCACCTTTTGTGCTCTTAAAAGATGACATATGCTTTACAACGTCATCAACTTTTGCCCATGGCAGACATACCCTGGTCCAGTTCTCTCTATCCTTTTTACACAGTATATTCCCTGTCTCCCTGAAAGTAGTCACCAACAATAACTAGTTCCTTTGGGACCAGCGCATTCTGCCTTGGAGATTACCGCTGTGTTGCCTGATGCCCAGGAGTGAGCTCTGGCGTTGAGTTGGGCAGCTGAGAGCTTGACGGGCTCCTCATATTAATTTCTTCAAGGGCATCTACCCTACACCTGAAGCTCTGATAGACACCCAGTAGAACGCTGAGTTGATGCCCTTAACAAAACCATGCTGTTTCCGAAGTATAACTGAAGTCTTATCTAGATGATCCTGCAGTGCTTCTTTAACCAGTGCCTCCATTAAATTTCCTGGAACAGAAGATAAAATAACTGGTCTATAATTACTTGTGTTGCCCATTAATCCTCCTTTGTGATTTGAGGTCACATTTGCACTTCTCCAGTCCATGGGTACCTCCACTGAGTCCAAACAAGTTCTCATAATTATGGCTACGGGTTTGCTTACTTCCTTTGCTGCCTCCTTTAAGATAACTGGATAGATGCCATCCACCCCGGGTGCCTTTTTTATGTTTATCTTCAAAAATTTCTCTTCCACTTTCCTCTGTTATTACAAAATCATCTAGCTCACTGCCAGAGTGTAACTCACCACTGGCATTCCCCCTTCCCAAATAACTCCTCATGTGTGAATGTAGATGCAAAATACTCATTTAGTTTGTTAGCCACGTGAGCAGGATCATCAACAGTTGAACCATCAATATCCAGTGGACCAATCTGATTCATCTCTTTCCTTCTAAAGTTTACATAGGTAACGAACTCTTTGTTGTTGTTTTTTTGCATCCTTTGCTAAGGAATTCTCATAATCTGCCTAATCTCCTTTGTGACTTGGTTACAGACCAGCTTATGTCTATCATAAGCTTCCATGTCACCCATTAATTTATATGTATCCCATGCATTTTTCTTCTCTACCATATGTCTCATTAGTTCATCTGACATCCATTTGTGCCTAAACCTTGAACAATATTTCTTAGTTGGTATGTAAAGCCTAGTAGCTTCCAAGATTAATTCTTTGAATGGTTCCCATTTAGAATTTGCTGTTGATAGTGTCACCAGTTGGTCCCACTGTACAGAATTTAAAAAATGTTTCAGACCACCGTAGTCGCCTTTACAAAATCAAAAACCCTTCCCTTTACCCCTGATGGTAGTTGCCTCTTTGAGTAAATCCCACTTCAGCACACTGTGATCACTGCCATCTAGTGGTTCCTTTATCTGCAGATTCTTAATGCATGAAGAATCACTACTGATATTCAGATCAAGAGTATTACTCCCTCTAGTTGCCTCCCAAACATGCTGATATAGAAAAAAATCATCCAATAAATCCACAAAAGCCTTGCTAGTGTGTGAGTGGCCAACCCACAAATTCCAGTGCATATCTGGGAAATTAAAATCACCCATTATAAGACTCTGCTTTACTGGCCAACTCTATTTTCCTGTACAGTTTCTTATTATACTGATTACAGTCATTAGGCCTATAACACATTTCTACTCTAGATTTTGATCTCCCAATGTCACACCCTTATGTCACACCAAACTGACTCGACATTGCACTGTCCAGCGATGTCAACTGGCTTCACTTTCTTGGATTTTATGTGTTTCTTAACTAATAGCATAACCCCTCCTCCCTTCCTATCCTGGATATCCTTTCTGTACACATTGTACTCCCCAAATTCCAGTTCTGCATTCCTTATATCTGTGTGACACCACGTCTCTGATATCCCAACAATATCTGCCTTTGATATTTTTAGCAGTACCTCAAATTCATCAAATTTATTTACCAAACTCCTAGCATTGGTGTGCACGCAAGTATACATGCACCTGTTTCTATTCTTAGCTACCCTAACAAAACCCATGTGCTTACTTGTACCGCAATGACTCCCAGCAGTCTCTGAAATACCCTGCATCTTGTTTTCCAGGCTGCTGCTCATTCCAATAGAAGCAGTGCAAAAATCACTTTCACCTCTGCCAGTGGCTACTGTTATAATCTATTCGTTCTTGTATCCCCCCCCCAAGCTAGTAGTTTTCCGACCCAACTAACACTACCTCGATAGCATCAGCAATATTCTTGCACCCTTTCTGTTTAAGTGTATCCCATCCCTGTTGAAGCAGTCTCTCCTGTTAACAATTACAAAGCAATTACCCTTATTCTGTCTATAGGGCTTCTTCTTACCCAACTCTCCTAGAGTGCTGATAAATTATGAATGACAATTTAAAATAATTTTAAAACTCAAAATGTGTTCCTTGCAGTCATAGACCCCAACCCCACCCCAGAAATATCATACCACATGTAACCTCTAGTGATGGAAGACATTATGTCATTAAAAGCACATGTTAAAAATATAAGTTAGAATACGATCAACAATATAAATATATAAAATCCACTAAAAATTTCCTTCCTAAAGTGGACGAAAACTTTTTGACATGTGTTGTCTCAAGTTGGAATAAAAGTGACGAATATTGTGCATGTGTGTTACATTATTAATAGGAGATTAATTTTTAGTGCACATGCATTCGAACGACCATGAATCAGATATGAGAAATGGTCGGTGGATGTTTATAGAATTACTTTGTAGTTTCATCTCTAAAGTTTCAGCAGTTAACAACTTTGTATAATTATACTGAATATTCAGAATTTTAACTTTATTAAAAAGAAATGGTGATTTTTGTTTATTGGATTAAATGCTAGTTCTGAAGCATTGGCACACAATGCATGAACAGATCCTTCATGCTGTATAACCCTAAGATTTAAAATGATCTGGTTGATCCAACGTAACCAGAACCACAATCCCTGCAAAAAATGTTGTAAACAAGTCATGTGACTGTTCGGAAGAAGATAATACCAAGTGATTCTTTAATATTGAATGTAATTTATGTATCGATTTAGTCACTATTTTCGTTTCCATACCTTTAAGTTGTCTGTACCAGCGTTCAATATATGGAATTGTAATAAAATATTTTTTATTGATCAGTCAATATTGAATTACTCGTGGGCTGTGATGATGGTGAGGAACACATTTTTAGTTTAAAAATTATTTTAAATCATCATTTGTAATTTATCAGCATTCTAGGAGAGTTGGATAAGAAGTCCTGTAGATGAAATAAAGGTAATTCCTTTGTTTATTCTTGAATTTTAATATGAAGTAGTGTAAATTGAGCCTATGGAAGCTCTGACCTACTTACTATTCAAAGCTTTAAACACCTCAGTCGGATCTCTTTGCAGGTGACTAGACTTGCAGTTTGCAGAAAAGTCTTTTATGCTAAGAGTATCCTTTCTTATTTTTGACTAACCTGGTTGCTGTTTTCTGCACCCTATCCAAGAGATCCACATCCATCCTTCTTAAACTGAATCTTCTAAGCCTGTATACAATACTCATAGGTATTTTGCATCTACATTCACACATGAAGAATTCTTTAGGGAAAGGGATGCCAGAAGTTTAAGATGCTAACTGACTTTGTGATAACTGAAAAGAAAGTGTAGGAAAAATTGCTGAGGATGGACATAAAAAAAAACACCTGAGATGGGTGGACTCTGTTCAGTTATATTAAAGGAGGTAAGCAAACCCTTAGCCATAATTATGAGAGCATCCTGGATTCAGGGAAGGTCCCCACAAACTGGAGGAGTACGAATATATCTCCAATTCATAAAGGGAAATCAAAAGGAGACATCAGTAATTGCAGACCTGTTAGCTAGACGTCTGTAGGGAAAATATGGATTCACTGGTTAAAGAAGTAATGCAGGACTGTGTGGACAGAAATGCAATTATATTGCAATAATATCATTAATTTATAAAGGTGTAGTCTTGTCTAACCAATCAGATAGGTTACTATGATGCAGTGACCAAGGAACTGGATACAAAAAATAATGGACATCATATATTTACATTTCAGGAATGCTTTTGATACTGTTGCAAATAACCATCCCTTTATCACAGCAGTCTTTTTTGTTGCACATAAAAGACTGCTGTGCAAACTGGAACAATGTGGCATTAAGGGCAAGTTATTGCTATGGATAAAGGGATGGTTAAGTGGATGGAACAATGTAGCATTGAGGGCAAGTTACTGCTATGGATACAGTAATGGTTAAGTGGAAGAAGGCAAAGAGAAGTTATCAATGGGCACTGCTCTTTGTGGACGAATGTTATTAGTGGAGTTCCCCAGTGTTCAGTGCTGGGTCCATTGTTGTTTAAAATATTTATCAATGATATTGATGAAAGTATATTAGGCTTAATGTCTAAGTTTGCAGGTGATACAAAGGTTGGCACAGTGTTTAAAGACAGTCACCAGGGTGAGCTACTGCAACAAGATCTAAGAAAATTTGGTCGAGGCTGATAAATGGCACTTAATGTTTAACATTGACAAATGCAAGGTACTGAACATGGGTAGGAGTAACCGCAGAATAACTTAACTGTGTGATAGTGCACTCAGGGTAGTGGAGAATGAAAAGGAATGATATGCAGAAACTTTGTTAGAAGGGATAAAGAGGTGATTATCCCTATAACACCATAGTTAGGCCCCATTTTGAGTACTGTATACAGGTCTGAAAGTCTCACTTTAGAAAGGATGTTGATCTGCTGGGAAGAGGGCAGAGAAGGGAAACCAGAGTGGTGAAGGGAACAAAAGGGTGCTCTTACCTAGAAAGGCTTCAGTTCTGCAAACTGCATAGTCTCGAGATTAGGTATCTGCGAGGAGATCTGATTGAAATGTTTAAAGCGTGAATGGATCGAGTAAGCTGAATGTTAATAGCATTCATCCTCTTCCTGATACTATGTTGCAATGTGCGGAAGTTTGTCTTCAGCTAGCAAGTGGTAGATTTGTATCATACTACTGCTCCTCCTCAATCTGTGACCAATTCATTTCCTTATGCATTGGGATAATCACTTCCTTAACCCTGTTGACAAAGCCTGTATATCATTATTATTGTTGTTGCTCTTATATTATTTCTCCCTGATTGGGGGATTCCACTCCGTGACAGGTACTGCTACCAAATACACAGGGTGGTTGTAATATCTGGTGTTACTGTTGGTCGAGGAAATCTCTGACTATCCTACAGGTGTTCAGGCTTGCGACTTTCTCTAGTTCCTTGTAGGTGTTCTCTGGGAGACCTATTGCTGCTATGTAGAGTCTTTGGCACTATACCGATGGTTGACACGATGATCGGGATGGTCGATACTTCTTGCATATGCCACATCTCCTTGACTTCATGTACTTCCTAATTTTTTCCTCATGGGTTTTCTGGACATTGTTAGTGTGGGCACCGCTATGTCAATCAGGTAGATAGCCTTTTCCATCTTGTCCACAAGGGTTATGTCCGGTCTGGTCTTATCCGTTATTATGGCGCGGTCCCGGTACAGCTTGTGGGTTGAGGTCTCTAGTACTGCCTGGGGTTCGTACTTGTAGTACAGTACACTCTCTTTGGTCAACTGGTATTTCCTTGCTAGCTTCTGATGTATTATCCTGGCTACCTGGTCGTGTCTATGAGTGTACTCAGTCTGGTGATCACCTTGCAACCCATGGTGATGTGTTGGATCGTTTCTGAAGCCAGGTGGCATCATGACACATGTCGACGATGCCACCTAGCATCGTCGACATGTGTCATCTGACATTCTGGGCTTCTTTGCAATGTATTTTGTATGGTTTCTGGTGTTGATTACCTGGTCTTGGATGGCCAGCATAAATCCTTCAGTCTCGGGGAAGAGTGTCCTGCTTGTGAGCCAGGTGGGAAGGAGCAGCAGTGCGTAGCACACGCTTCTTGATTAGACTGGGGTTCGAGCCCGTCACCACCAAATACGGAGGATGCGGAACGGTCAGGGAATGACCACCGCATATTCCCAGAGCAATATGGCCTTAGTTCCTAATGCTCCTAAAAACCAAATAACAACAACAACAGCTTGTGAGCCATGCGTTGGAAGCAGTGTTATCGATATGATCTTGGTGGAGGTCATTGTAGTGTCTGCTATGGAGTGTCTTCTTTGCCCATCTTTCTAACTTTGTTTCTTGTGCCGTCTTGGTTCCTCGCTTAGGTTGAGTGGGGTATACCACTTATCTATCTTCTTTATGGCCTGGTGGAGTGGTACTGTGTTGTTCTCAAAGTAATCCTTCGGGGTTAACTATCGCTGTTGTTTATTGTTCTTTCAGGCCCCTTCCTCCCTCTTTCTGAGCTATTGTTAGTGTTTCCACTGCTGACTTCGGGTGGTGTTGGCGTCTCTTGGTCATCATTGTCCTTGTCTTTCGCCTGATATCTTCTAGCTCGGTGTTAATCCAATCTATGACCCCGGAGGTGTATGTTAGTACTGGAGCTGCATAGGTGTTTATGGCTTTAACTGTGTTCCCTCCGTTCAATTTTGCTTTCAGCAGACTTCTGAGTCTCTGATGTTATTTTTCGGTCAGGCACTTCTTGATTTCCTTGTGCTCTAACTGCTTAGCCTGCATCATCCCTAGGTATTTGTGGGTCTCTCCTTCTGTCATAGCTTCGATCTCTTTACCAGTCAGCAGCTGGTACTTTCGGCCAACTAATTTTCCCTTGTGCAGTGTGTGGGTCTTACATTTGTCTAGACCAAATTCCATCCTGATGTCCTTGCCGAATTCTTCGGTGATCTGAAGTAGTTTGCTGGAGTTGCTTCTCGGTTATTATTATTCTTATATTATTTCTCCCTGATTGGGGGTGCCACCTCATGACAGGTATTGCTACCAAGTACACAGGGTAGTTGTTGTTATGTCTAGTGTTACTGTTGGTCGAGGAACTCTCTGAATATCTTACAGGTGTTCAGGATTGTGACTTTATGGAGTTCCTTGTAGGTGTTTGCTGGGAGACCTATTGCTGCTAAGTAGAGTCTTTGGTACCATATCGGTGGTTGACACGATCAGGATGGTAGTTACTTGTTGCATATGTCACATCTCTTTGATCTCTTGTCTTAGGTTCATGTACTTCCTGATTTTTTCCCCATGGGTTTTCTGCAGGTGGTCAGTGTTGGGTACCGCTATGTCAATCAGATGGGTAGCCTTTTCCTTCTTGTCCACAAGGGTTATGTCCGGTCTGTTGTGTTGGATTGTCCTATCCATTGTTATGGCGCGGTCCCAGTACAGCTTGTGGGTTCGGGTCTCTAGTACTGCCCAGAGTTCGTACTTGTAGTACGGTACACTTTCTTCGATCAACTGGTATTTCCTTGCTAGCTTCTGATGTATTATCCTGGCTACCTGGTTGTGTCTATTAGTGTACTCAGTCTGGTTGATCACCTTGCATTCCGCAGTGACGTGTTGGATCATTTCTGAGTTCAGGTGGCATCGTCGACATGTGTCATCGGACACGCCGGGCTTCTTGGCGATGTATTTTCTATAGTTCCTGGTGTTGATTACCTGGTCTTGGATGGCGAGCATGAATTCTTCAGTCTTGAAGGATTCATGCTCTAAGAGCGTCCCACTTGTGAACCATGCATTGGAAGCAATTTTATTTGTAATTTTCATGGAGATCATTGTAGTGTCTGTTATTATTAGCCATGTTGTGCAAGGAAGCCTGAAGCTTTTGCTGCACCAGCCAAAAAAAAAAAAAAGAAATTTGAGTTATCCCTGAGAGAGAGAGAGAGGGAGAGTCAAATAGAAGGGAATCACCAAGAAAGAGAAGAATGATGATATCCAGCTCAGAACCCTGGGTGTGCCAAGCCCATACTCACCAGATGTGAGCGCATTGACAAACTTCTTTAAGTTTGACCTGAGTAAGCATGTTCAAAAATTTGCTTTTGCTTTCTATTTGTTGATTGCTTTTTTTTTTTTTTTGTTTTGTTTTGTTTCAACAATCAACTATTGATTGTTGGAACACACTTCCTTCTGGTGCTGTGAAAACGGATAATATGAATAAATTTGAGAAGAGACTTATTCATTTCTTGTCTTAGGCACGTTATGCTAAATCTAGTCAAAAACACCAGAGCATCAGTTGTAATTATTTATTTATTTTTTGATTATTATCTGATTGTTATTTTAAATAAGACAATTAAAATGCTAGGTTACTGTTCACTGTTGCTGCATTCTGAATTCAAATATTGTTATTAAAGTAATCAAAGCACTCTTACTGATATAAACAAAAGGGGAAAGGCAAAAATTTGGAGCAATAGGTAAAATTTAAGAAATGTCAGTTATGAACTTTGACTTGTGTGTTTCTGTCATATATGTTAATTCTGTTACATGAGTTAATATTGTATTAAATTAAGCCCAGTTTGTGAAGAAACAAATAAAAAAACCACGAGTTAATTAGTACTTAACTTAATGCAGTTAATTACTTAAGTTATTAACTGCATTAATTACTTAAGTAATGCAGTTAAGTAATTAACTTCCTAATTACTTAAGTAATTAACTTCCTAATACTAATTATCTTAAGTTAATTAGTACAGGTACCGGACCATTTATCCAGCAAGCTTGGGACCGGAAGTGACTTTTCCTGGATTTTCTGCTTTTCTGGACCAAGGCTTAATATATACTTAAAATATAAAATGAACAATGAAAAGTAAAGAAAGAAATTGTATTTGACAGATACAAATTAATACATTTCTAAATCAAAGTTTGTTTAATCAATATTTATCCACTAATCTTCATCTGAAGGCAATTCAACATCTGGGGGTGACACTTACAGAAGCGAAGAAGCACATACGTTGAAGGTTGAGGCTCAAGCTTAGGCTTTCACTTGAAAGTTTCTGGTTGATCTTTGGAAATATCAGATCCTGTTGTTTCATATACTTTGGTTTTTATTTAATGAAAACCTCTTGTATTTTATACATCCAGATTATATGCTGCTCGATGATGAAACTCTTTTGCTCTGAATTCCCCGAATCAGTTATCCAGTCAGGCCGATGCACCTATTTATAGACACTTACAGAAGGTGTTAATCAATGGGTGCTGCTCTTCGTGGACTAATGTTATTAGTGGAGTCCCACAGGGTTCGGTGTTGGGTCCACTGTTGTTTTGTATATTTATCAATGATATTGATGAAGGTATATCAGGCTTAGTGTCGAAGTTTGCAGATGATACAAAGGTTGGCAGGCTTGTTAATGGCAGTGTGCTACTGCAACTGGATCTAGAAAATTTGGGCAGATGGGCTGAGAAGTAGCAACTGAAGTTTAACCTTGACAAATGCAAAGTACTGCATATGGGTAGAAGTAACCCCAGAGAAACATACCAACTGTGTGGTACTACACTTAAGGTGGTAGAAAATGAAAAAGACCTGAGAGTAATTGTTCAGTCAGATATGAAGTTTTCTGAGCAATGCAGACAGGTTGCCAGGGCAGGTCATGGGGTTTTTGTCAATGATATATAGTAATTTTGCTAGCAGGGAAAAGGAGGTGATTGTCCCTCTGTATAAGGCAATGGTCAGGCCACGCCTTGAGTACTGTGTACAGGTCTGGAGGGCTCATTTTAGGAAGGATGTAGATTTGCTTGAGCATGTACAGATAAGGGCAACAAGATTGGTGAGGGGAATGAAGGGATCCTCTTGCCAAGAGAGGCCTAAGTTCTGCAAATTGCAGTGGCTGGAGACTAGGCACCTGTGCAGTGATCTGATTGTGGTGTAGAAGGCCTTGAATGGGTTGAGCACACTGAATTCTGGTGGTATTCTTCCACTTGTTCAGATTACGAACCTAAGGGGGCATAAATTCAAATTAAGGAAAGGCAGATGCAGAATAGATGTGCAGAAATTTGCCTTTAGCCAGCAGGTTGTTAATTGCTGGAACAAACTTCCATCTCTCGTTGTGGAAGTTAATAGGTTAAATAAATTTAAGAACTGGACAAACATTTAGAGGGAATGGTTATGTGAAATTTTTTTTTTTTTTTGGCTGATGCTGCATAAGCTCATACACTTGCTTTCTTGCATCACATGCCACTAATACTTTCTCTTCTTCTTTCAATGCACTGTCATCATCATCATCACTCTCATCTGATTTGTTCTTATCAGCATTCATTACCATATCTACAATTTCACTATCAGTGAGTTGGAGCACAACTTGAGCATTGCCATCAATGTTTATTCACTCTTGTATAGCCCCTTCATCTTGGCTACTTCACGGGACAAACCTTTTGCATATTCCAATAAATTCTTCACTATTTCTGACTCACCAGACATATGAAAACCATTAAAATCAGGTTCATCATCATCTTCACTGTCAAGAAATAAGTTAGATGGGCATAGTTTATGCCAGCCATTTATCAAAGTATCTTTGGGTACATTGTTCCAGAACTGCTGCACTCCAAAGTGTTTTTTTTAACATTAAATGCTTTCTGAAATTCTTTTATCCCTGTACCTTTGTTGCAAGCTAGCATTTTCCACAGAAATACATCCCTGTACCTGCACTTGAACATACAAAGAATGCCTTTGTCTAAAGGTTGAATTAGCGAACTACAATTGGGATGCAAATAAACAGCACATACATTGTCCTTGACTAGAACTTCAGCAGCAGAGCAAGGGTGTGCAGAACAATTATCAAGCACTAAAATAATTTTGCAGTCATCAGGTAGTCCCACAGATTTACATTGAACCCTGGCATCAGGCACAAAGTTCTTTAGAAACCAATCGGTGAAAATCTGATAAGCAAATAAGCATGCTTGTAATCCAAGCTCGCTTATTTGCCTTATAAATCACAGTAAACACCCTGACTCCTGACTCCCTTAAATACCCTAGGATTCTGACTTTTCCCAACAGTGAGTAATTTGCATTTGTGGGTGTCGGCTGTGTTGGAACATGCAAGAATCGTAAATCGATCCCTGGAATCCCTATACCCTGCTGATGCTGACGCTGACTCATCTTGTGTTACAAAAGATTTCCTTGCTATGTAATGCCAGAATAAAGAAGTTTCATCTGCATTGTATGCCTGTTCATCTGACAGTCCTTCATCAGAAACCAGCTTGGCAAATTCATCTAAATAGGCCTCTGCAGCATCGTGGTCTGCAGAAGCCTTTTTTCCACAAACCTTCAGCTTGCGAATGCTGTGCCTTTTGTTTAAATCTGTTGAACCACCCAGATGAATATTCACATGGAGTTGTCAAATTTAATTCTTCGTGAAAAAGTTTAGCTTGGACCATTATAATGGAACGATCAAGTGGAAACATTTTCACACAAATGCTGCACTAGCATTTGTGTGAAGTACCTTTATTGAGTCTCATAAGTAACTCTACTTTCTTCGGTATATACTGAGCACAAAATGTTTCCTTTTAGACATGGTATTAAATGAAAATTATAATAAATTGGAACAAATAATTACATAACTGTAGAGGGGCAAGTGTACGCAACAGCTATCATACTGAAACTGACGTACAATTGATTGCTATAATTCATGCTTGGTATATTCCACACCTGCACGTTGTCAAAAAAAAGCCCACCAGTTTCAAAAATAGCCAGTTTTCTGAAAGCCAGATAAATGGTCCAGTACCTGTATTAGGAAATGATGAATTGAAGCAAGGTTATACAGCATCAGCTAAAAAAACTACTCAACCAAGAGGTAGGTAGTTTGTTCAAATTACCTACTTCTTGGTTGGGTAGTTTGTTCCAATCAGTTACTCCCTGGCTAAATGCACACATTTGCACATATGTCCTTCAGCCATCATTTTCCACATAGATTTGTGTGCAATCCAAGTAAGAGTAAGAATACCATCAGCATTTAATTTACTCAATCTGTTTAAAGCATTAAACACTTCAAGACTCCACAGGTGCCTAATTTCTAAGTGCTGTGGTATGGAGAATTGAAGTCTTTTGTGGTAAGAGTTTGTTTTTGTTTCTTGACTAATCTGGTTGCTGTTTTATACACAAATTCCAAGAGATCCATATCCTTCTTAAAATGAGACTTCCAAACCTGTATGTGGAGGTAGTAGTAGTAGATGGCAAATGATGCAGGAAAGCAAGCTTATATAGCATCAGCAAAAAAAAAAAAAAAAAACCCAACCGTAGCTCCCAGAATTTGTCTAGTTCTCCCTTGAATTTATTCAACCCATTTACTTTGAAAACAACAGATGGAAGCAACAGATATCCCCCACAATCAACCAACCTGCTGGCTAAAGACAAACTTTCGCACATCTATCCTGCAACCATCCTTCCTCAACTTGAATTTATGCCCCCTCTTGTGTGTAGTCTCAGCAAGTGGAAGAGTACCATTTAACATTCAGGTTACTCGATCCAGTCAAGAGACTTTAAACACCTCAATCAGATCTTCCCACCTGTGACTGGTCTCAGGATACATTTTGCAGAAATAGATCCTTTCTAGGTAAGAGCACACTTTTGTTCCCTTCACCAATCTGGCCCTGTTCCAGCAGATCTACATCCTTCCTAAAATTATGCCTCTAGATCTGTATGCAGTGTTGAAGATGCAGTCTAGCCATGTCCTTATACAAAGGGATAATCACCTGCTAGGAAAATTTCCATATATCATTAACAAAACCTTATGAGCTGTTCTGGCAGCATGGCATTTGTCAATGTTAAACTTCAACTGCCATTTCTCAGCCCATTGACCCAATTTTCCTGGATCTTGCTGCAGTAACTCACCTTGATGACTGTTGTTAGCCACTCTGCCAATCTTCGTATAGTCTGGGGCGCCTGATATACTATCAATATTATTATTATTATTACTAGCCATAATAGTGCAAGGAAGCCTGGGGCTTATGCTGCACCAGCTAAAAAAAATTTCCGAGTTACCCGGGGGGGGGGGGGGAGAAAGAGAGAGAGAGAAGGGAATCACCAAGAAAGAGAATAATGATGATATCCAGCTCAGGACCCTGGGTGTGCCAAGCCCATACTCACCAGATGTGAGCCCCTGTTGTTTTCAATATTTATCATTGATAAATATTGAAAACAACAAAGGACCCAACACTGAACCTTGGGGAACCTCAAGGTTGGACTGAGAGCCAGTAGCCATTGCCTGGCCCTAAGTAATAATATTTTTTTAATAGTATAATATTTTACTGTATAATTGTTTTTGTTTTACAATTTTTTATTCATTTATTTATTTTTATTTTTTTTCCAAAAAGTTTTCCAAATATGTGGATCTTGTAAACGTTAAACTTGCAAGTTTAGGGGATTACTGTGTGTGTTATCATCATTACTGATAATCTTATGAAGACGCTTGCTTGATATGAGTATTCAATAGTTAATTTTTGTTTTGTGTATTGGTGGAAATTTGTTTCCATAAAGTTGATATAGTTGTTAAAACCAGATTATGTCAAAGAGTTGGGGTATATTCTTTTATGTGTGTTATGCCATGTCCAAAAATTTAATGAATTCATACATAATGTTTCTAGCTTCTTTACCTTATCTACTGAATGGATAGTCAAGCAAATAGAAAAACCTTATCTGCAAAAAGATCTAAACCATGCAAAATCTTCATTCATTTCACAAATATATATGGTACTATCTGAATAATGTCCATCCATTTCCACATAAGTCTGATAAGTCTCACTTTTCCAACATAATCTCAATTATTGATTGCTTTAACCAACACTCATCTCAGTTACCCAAATTATTTCTTCCTGGTTTCTTTCAAAAATCTGGTTTTTGCCTATTTTGTCCCAAAAATTACTTTTTTTCCTTGATCTCCAGGTTGATGGTCAGAAGTTGTCTGCTGTGTTACACTAATGAGACAGTAATAATGGTACACTGTTGCAACAGGATTTGGAAGTTGTGCAGATGGGTTGAGACTTGGCAATTGAAGTTTAGCATTGACGAATGCCAAGTACTGCATATGGGTAGCAGTGACCCCCATACCAACTGCGGTACTACTCTCAGGGTAGTAGAGAATGAAAAAACCTGCAGGTAGTTGTGTAGTCAGATATGAAGTTTTCTGAGCAGTGCAGACAAGCTGCCAGAGCAGCTCGTGAGGTCTTGTCAATAATATACAGGAACTTTGTTAGCAGGGATAAGGAGGTAATAATCCCATTGTACAAGGCAAGGTCAGGCCATACCTTGAGTATAGGTCTGGAAACCTCATTTTAGTAAGGATGTAGAGCTGCTGGAAAGAATACAGAGAAGGGCAAAGATTGGTAAGGGGAACAAAGAGGTGTCCTTACCAAGAAAGGCTTAAGTTCTGCAAATTGCAATGCCTGGAGACTAGGCACCTGTGAGGTTGATCTGATTGAGGTGTATAGGGCTTTGAATGGTTTGAACAACTCACTGCTGATGAGATTCTTCTTCTTGCTCAGATTACACACTGGAGGGGGCATAAATATTCAAATTGAGGTAAGACAGTTGTTAAATAGATGTGCAGAAATTTGCCTTTAGCCAGCAGGTGGTTGATTTCTGGAACAAACTTCCATCTGTCATTGTGGAAGTTGATAACTTAAATAGATTCAAGGTAGAACTGGACAAACTTTTGCAGTGAATGGATAGGTGAAATGGGGTGGTTTTTTTGCTGATGCTGTATAAGCTTGCTTTCTTGCATCATATGCCAATGCAAAATGAAATTTGGCATTAGCACATGAGTTCTATTCTTCTTTTCTTTGGATGGATTGCTGTTTGAAATGTTCTGATCCCATTATTTGCAGTAAAATTATTTTTATAGTGATGAAATCGTTTACTTCACTTTCTACCCTAAAATCTCTTCCTTTATCTCAACTATGGTTTTAGATACCTTATTCAATTTTCTTACCTTACAGCCAAGGCTGAATAAGGTAAGAATGCAGCATATTGCAATTAGCTTGAACACAAGTTTGATTTTTGAAATTCGATAACTTGCTTCTTATCGAGATGGTGCTCAAGCATTCTGGTCCCTTTCTAGTGACATTGCTGAAACTTACTCCAACTATACTCTCACCTCTGTTACTATTGAAAGTTTTGTTGCATGCTCAGCTAAAAATAGCTGATTTACTAGTATCCAAATTTTATTTCAGCTCCTGCTAGACCCAGTACACTATACTCTATACCTCTTTGGTTTTCTGACAGTAGCTTGTCAGAATTTTGAACAAATCTTGATGCCAAGTCCTGAAGGCATTTCTGCACTTGCAAAACCTATGCTCCTGAGCCTAGGTTTTGAGATCAAGTGCTCCTTTACTGTCTCACTTCTTTACACTTCCTTATTCCACTGGAGGAATCCATCAATGGCCAGTTCTTACACTCTTTTGAAATCTTCCATTTCATCATCATTTGCCAGTACAGAATCTATCAGTAGTGACTGATAGTGTTACTCATCTTTGAATGAGTAACATAAGCCAGCAAATTCAATGGAAAAGTATGAAACAGGCAGTTTCTCTCGACATTCCTAATTCCTTGAATCATAGTAACGAATGGGCCTGGAGTACTGGGGTCCATAGTTCAAATACAGATATATACAGTTATACCCAGTTATTTATTAACAAATAAAGTACAAATAAAATAAAATAAAAGTACAAAACCAGTAGCTTTCGGAACGCGTGTCCCTTTATCAACTGATAAGTTAATATAAAATTTGAATACATTACAAGCAAATGTGGCACGCTAATCATGCGTCATTGTTGTAGCACGGACGTGTGCCGCTTTACGCCAGTGATCATCCATCAATAAAACGGTTGTTTCTAGGATGGGATGTAGACGCATGCCTTTCTGGCGATTTAATGCCTTAGGATTGTTTATTATGTTTAGTGACTCTAGAGTCACTAAACATAATAAACTAAACATGATAAGTTAATAAAAAATAATAAACTAAACATGATAAGTTAATATAAAATTTGAATACATTACAAGCAAATGTGGCACGCTAATCATGCGTCATTGTTGTAGCACGGACGTGTGCTGCTTTACGCCAGTGATCATCCATCAATAAAATGGTTGTTTCTAGGATGGGATGTAGACGCATGCCTTTCTGGCGATTTAATGCCTTAGGATTGTTTATTATGTTTAGTGACTCTAGAGTCACTAAACATAATAGGCATTAAATCGCCAGAAAGGCATGCGTCTACATCCAATCCTAGAAACAACCGTTTTATTGATGGATGATCACTGGCGTAAAGCAGCACACGTCCGTGCTACAACAATGACGCATGATTAGCGTGCCACATTTGCTTGTAATGTATTCAAATTTTATATTAACTTATCAGTTGATAAAGGGACACGCGTTCCGAAAGCTACTGGTTTTGTATTTTTATTTTATTTGTACTTTATTTGTTAATAAATAACTGGGTATAACTGTATATATCTGTATTTGTCCTTGAATCATATTTTGACATAAAAATCTTCTAAACAAGGTCCCATCTTATGGATCACCCACATTTTACATTTGGATATCCAGTTTTTTTCACTAACTACTCACTGTGATTATTGGTCTTCTACCTGCTTCATGAATACTGCTGTTCCCCAAAATTCTCTTTCTCACACTCTTTTTCTCTAGTATGTTGAAGACTATAGTTTTACTGGTGATAGCATACTACCCTCTACCTTACAGTTTGAGAAACCTTGCCATGCACCAAGTCCACCATCAGTTCTGTTCTACTCTTAACATAATTAAAGAAGCCTTTACTGCTTTTCTTTGCCAGAGACTTGTCATAATTTACCTTAGCTTGCCTAATCTGCTTTGAGACTTGATTGCAGACTAGTTTATATCTGCCATAGTCTTCTGAATCACCTGATATTTTATATGCAAAGTAAATCCCATGTCAGTACACCGACATGGGATTTACTTAAACCCTTTGAGTGGGCGTTTTACTTGTAGATTCTTAATGCATGAAGAATCGCTGATGTAGAAAACAATCATCCAATAAATCCACAAAAGATCTTGCTAGTGTGAGTGATCAATCACAAGTTCCAGTCACTATCTGAAAAGTTAAAATCCCCTATTATAAGACATTCTGATTTCCTGGCCAACTCTTTCTCTGTATAGTTGTTTGTTATATTCATCAGAGTCATTAGGCCTATAACACACTCCTATACTCATTTTCATTTTCTTAGTTTTTATGTAGCACCAAACTGACTGAACATTGCACTGGCTGGATGTTGATTGATTGCACTGCCTTAGATTTGATATGCTTCTTAACTAAGAGCATAACCCCCCCCCCCATTTTGTTCTGTATGTTCAAACTGTACACATACTCTTGCTGTTTGGTTTTTTTTTTAGGAGCATTAGCAACTAAGGCCATATTGCTCCGGGATATGTGGTGGTTGTTCCCTGACCTTTCCGCATCCTCCATATTTGGTGGTGACGGTCTTGCTGTTCAAACACTACATCCTTATATCTGAGTGACACCATTTTTCGGTTATACATACAATGTCTGTATTTGATGACTTGATCAGTGTTTCAGATTCATCAAATTTATTTACAATGCTCCTATCATTAGTGAACATGCAAGTGTTCATGTGCCTATTCTTACTCTTAGTTACCTTAACACAGCCCATGTATTTACTTGTTCTGTGATGACCCATGGCAGTGCTTGAAATCCCTGACACCTTGCTTTGCAGGCTGCTGCATGTTCCAATAGTGCAGAAATCACTTTAAACTCTGGCCGTTACTGATTGTATTAGTCTTGAGGGTCCTTGAGGTTGTCACAAACATTCTCTCAGATATGCCAGACAAGCTGTACTTGCTACCTGTGAGTCTAAAACGCTGATGGAACTGATATTCGGGTAACACTCAAGTCAAGTGGACCCAATTTTGGCGAAGTCCGGACGGTCTGTGTCAGCCAAATCCTCTGCTTGCACCTTCACAATGGTGGGACTGTTAGTAATCCTGGGTATAACCTCCATGCACAAGTACATGGTGGGTGACCATCCAGGTGTGAACCAACGTAAGCAGGGGTCGAGGTGTGGCGCCCACACCACATGGAGGAACGTTGCCCCTCTATGTTACCAGGCAGTACTAGGTGGTAGATGACTCATCAACCGGTGCAATACCACCACTTTGCTTATTGGAGACTTGAAGTGGAGGAACCCATGTTTAGTCTCGAGAACTAAGTTCTGGTCAACCCTTCCCCATCTCTTCCATCATGCAGTATGATTGATGACTTTTGAGGTTATGATGAACATCGTGGTGAGATCCAATATTCCTTGCATTTCGAGGGTACAGCTCTAAAACGGTTCGCAGGCCGGCCACTAGTTAGTACACCGGATGTACGTGGTGAGGGGACCTCCCAGTGACGCTGCTGGACTTCCAGACTAGCATCACTGGGATCCAACGCCCACAGCCCAGGTTCCAGGCTTACATCAATGGAATCCGGCGTGTTTGCCGTGCGCTGCGACCCGTGGAAATTCGGAAAGGGGGATCCTGGTGGTTGAGGGGCCGAGCTTCAGTACACCACTTTGGCCCCTGCTTCGACAAGATGGGTGGTCCTGGAAGGCCCGGCTAGGATCAATTGGCTAGTAGGCTCGCCTGCGAGGGTCAACCGTGTCAATGCCACGCCCCTACCCTCATGGTCCGAGGGACAGGATTCAGGCTGGCGGCGGTGCGGGTATAGTGTCTGGGTAGCCCTGGCGTCCCACTCCCGAGCGCATTTATTGCATGCCGGGTAGTGGGCGTCCCTTTGGGCTCCGTGGTGGGTGGGGAGCCCGGGCACTGAACCATATAAAAATCTCTATGAATCCTGATAAACTAAATTCTTCAGGGGCCCCAACCCGGTCCCTATCTGAAATCAATGAAAAGGAGACAGATAGCATTATTGCTAAAAAAAGGCAGCGAACCGAATTACCATCAGGGCCTGTCCCAAGGTTCTTAATTATGCATTCCACCAATGAAACACCAATTGGTAAAATGTCTCCCTTTTTTATTCAAAAAGGGTTAGACGGGTTAGCAGGTTCACCCAAATCAGTTAAGAGGCTTCGTTCTGGAGACCTTTTAATTGAGACCAAAAATGACAGGCAATCCGAACATCTACTCCGAACAACATCAATTGGAGGAATCCCTATAACAGTGACACCACACGGAACACTCAATTCATCGAGAGGTGTCATTTCGGAGTGGGACCTTCTCGACGTAACTGAGGAGGAAATCTGCTCCGAATTAAAACCCCAGGGAGTTATTGCCGTCAAGAGAATTACTGCGCGAAGGGATGGAAAAATCGTTAAAACCAGGAGCGTTATCCTGACTTTTAACTCTCCTAAACCTCCTGACGAGATTAAAGCTGGATACATCAACTGTTCAGTGCATCCATATGTTCCGAACCCTTTACGGTGTTTTAAATGCCAGAAGTATGGACATTCTCAAATGGCCTGCCACGGAGTCCTTGCATGCGCTCAATGCGGTGCAAAGGACCACGAAACAACAGCATGTTCAGCCGCAAAACCCACCTGTATTAACTGTGAAGGCGAACACCCGGCCTATTCACGAGCATGCCAGAGGTGGAAAGAAGAAAAATAAATTCAACGGCTGAAGGCAGAGCTAAATATATCATACCAGGAGGCAAGGAAATCGGTCAAACCCCTAAATATTAACAAACCTACCTACGCCCAGAAGGTAGCAGGGAGATGTTCCGTCGGAACTCAGACGGACATGACCATTCCTCCAAAGGAGTCTTTCACTCCCATCGCGCGTTATCTCTTAAGTTCACAAAAACCTGCACAGAAGGACCAATCAGCTGCCACTCCTATATCGGTACCTCCTAATGCTCCACAAGCAACAAAGGTAACTATGAAAGATAAGAATAAAAAAGGGGAAGTACCCCCCCCCCCCCCTAGAACCCAAGAAAACATGGAGGTCGAGCAGAAGGAGGTACCCGAAGATTCAGTCTTGGAACTCTTTGCGGAGGAAGAAATGGACACGGGACAGCGTCCATTCTTCCCCAAAAAAGATAAATCCAAGACTGATAAAAGTAAGCCCTCAGCACCTCGGAAGCTGCCTGATGGACCCACCAAGCCAAAATAATGGCTAAATTCCTACAATGGAATTGTCGTGGATTCCGGCGAAATATTGATGACATCAAGGCCCTCCTGCAAAAGCACGAGCCAGTTTGCTCGTGCTTTTTTTTTTTTTTTTTTTTCGAAAGGATAGAATTGCGGATGGCACTGTACATGGGGGAGTGGCTATCCTTGTGGGTAACCAGACCCCAGTGCAGCCTTTGCTAATTACCACCAGCATAGAGGCTGTTGCAATTCGCCTTTCAGTGGGATTTTTATTAACTGTGTGCTCCATTTATTTGCCACCTGGGACTGACATCACCCAGGCAGACCTTGATGATCTTCTAACGCAGCTGCCTCCTCCTTTCTTACTTCTCGGGGATTTTAACGGACATAACACCCTGTGGGGTAGTGCTAACATGAACAGAAGGGGACGAGTCATAGAGCGTATGCTCAATAACAATGACCTTTCCCTTCTAAATACTGGAACAAACACCTTCTTCCACATGCCTACCCGTACTTTTTCTGCCATTGATCTCTCTATCTGCTCCCCTTCTCTACTCCCTTCACTCACCTGGGAAGTGGAGGAGAATCCATACGGAAGTGATCACTTCCCTGTGATAACCTCGTTACACAGTGGGATACCATGTCTTCCCTTCAGGTTACCACGGTGGAAGATTGATCAGGCTGACTGGACTGCCTTCCAACATCAGGCAATTTTTGATCTTAGCACGGTCAGTCAAGAGCCTATCAATGATGCAGTTAAGTACATCACAGAAAATATTGTCCAAGCAGCTGCGAATGCTGTTCCAAAAACATCTGCCCGGTTTCCACCATTTCCCAAACCTTGGTGGAATTCACAATGCACAGCAGCAAAAAAGGCTCAAAACAAAGCGTGGGGGATATTTCGCCGATATCCTACCACAAACAACCTTATAGCCTTCAAACGTGCACGAGCCAAAGCACGATACATCCGTCGTCAGAGTCAAAAGGAATCGTGGATCCGTTTTACATCATCTATTAACCAGTCTACCAACTCTAAGGTAGTCTGGGATAAAATCCGGAAAATGAAGGGAAAATATACATCCCACCCTTCTTCAATCCTAGATTATAATGGATGCGCTATTGCAGATTCAACTGCAATAGCCAATTCTCTTGGGGAAACATTCTCTAACATCTCTGCAACATCTTCGTATTCCCCAAAGTTCCTGGCCCTGAAATATAAAATTGAAAAACGGGCACTTAACTTTAAATCTAATTGCTTTTATCCCTACAATGGGGATTTCACTATTCAGGAACTGAAAAGAGCCCTCGCTCTTTCCAAAGCAAGTGCTGTTGGACCAGATGGCATCCATTATGAAATGATTAAACATCTCTCACCAAAATCTATGGATTGTCTGCTCCTTCTGTATAACAGAATCTTTATTGATGGGCAGTTTCCGGACTCCTGGCGAAAGGCAATCATTCTTGCCTTTCCTAAGCCAGGAAAGGATCCAAAAGTCACCACCAATTATCGTCCTATTGCTCTGACCAGCTGTCTGTGCAAAATCCTGGAGAGAATGGTTAATTCCCGTTTAATATGGTACTTGGAATCAAATGACCTTCTCTCCAACATCCAGTGCGGCTTCCGACGGAACCGGTCCACTTTGGATCATCTTATTAGATTGGAAGCATCCATCCGGGGTGCTTTCCTAAAACGCGAACACTTGGTGTCGGTGTTCTTCGACATGGAGAAAGCGTATGACACAACTTGGAGATTTGGCATCTTAAAAGATCTGCATAGCCTTGGCCTTAGGGGGCAACTCCCCATTTTTATTAAAAACTTTTTAGCCAATCGATCTTTCCAAGTTCGTGTGGGATCCTCACTCTCTCGTCCCTTCAGCCAAGAGGAGGGAGTACCACAAGGATCAGTATTAAGTGTCACGCTTTTTGCCATCAAAGTCAGTTCCATCACAGAACAACTTCCTCCAACTGTAAACTGTGCCCTCTATGTTGATGACTTTAGCATATTTTGTCAGTCATGCAACATCAGGGTTATTGAAAGACAACTGCAGACAGCCATTGATCGCCTTAATTCCTGGGCACTTGCTAATGGCTTCAGGTTCTCACCGGAGAAGATCGTTTGCGTACACTTTTGTTGCAAGCGTAATCTTCATCCTGAACCTGAATTAATGCTCGGACAAAATGCTATTCCAGTGGCGTCAAGCACAAAATTCTTGGGACTTGTGTTTGACAAAAAGTTGACATTTCTTGAACATATTCGTCAGCTTCATACAAAGTGCACGAAGGGACTAAATATTCTTCGTTCACTCTCCTCTACGCGTTGGGGAGCAGATAGGTGCACCCTACTACGTATTTATCGTGCACTTGTACGATCCAAATTGGACTACGGGGCCCAGGTATACTCCGCTAGAGACAGTGTCCTTCGATGGTTGGATCCCGTCCACCATCAGGCTATCTGTATAGCTACTGGAGCATTTCGAACATCTCCTGTCCAGAGCTTATACGTCGAAGCAAACGAACCACCGTTATCCCTTCGACGTAAGCAGTTGTCTTTAAGCTATGCTTTAAAGTTGAAATCCCTGCCAGACCATCCTACGTGGACATCTATCTTTGAGCCACGTTGGGAAAACTTGTACAATACCCGTCAGACTGCCAACCGACCTTTTGGTATTCGTGTCCAAGAGCTACTAAGAGAGTTTAACATCATGGTAGACAAGATTGCACAAACACCAAAAGAGACTCTTCCACCCTGGCATGCTCATACTCCATTGTGCGACTTCTCCCTTAAGAAATGGGTAAAATCTGAGACCTCGTCATCTGTCTACCATCAGCTCTTTTCTGCACACCGAGCTGAGTATTCCGACTTCCTGCCCGTCTTCACAGACGGCTCGAAGTCTGAATCGTGCGTAGGATCTGCTGCTGTCTTTCGGGACACTATAATATCTCAGCAGATTCTTCCTGAATCCAGCATATACACTGCAGAGCTGCATGCTATAGAGTTAGCCTTGGATCACATTCGAACTTCTCAATGCCAAAGGTCAATAATATATTCTGATTCTTTGAGTGTATTACAGGCTTTATTATCTTTGAGACACAACTGTCATCCAGTTCTCTCTCGGGTTCAGCAGAAGATATATTCTCTTCATAAATATAAATTTGATATCCGCTTCTGCTGGATTCCTAGCCATATTGGGATAAAGGGAAATGATTTGGCTGACACTGCAGCCAAATCAGCAGCTCCCACTAACAATCGTTGCCTGTCAGTCCCCTATACAGACTACAGGCAAATAATACACCAGAAGATATATTCCCAATGGCAAGAATTATGGCATAGAGAGAGAACAAATAAATTATACCAAATAAAGCCTCTAATACAAACATGGCAGTCCAGTCTGCGCAGGAATCGGAGCGAGGAAGTTGTTCTTGCCCGACTCCGCATAGGACACAGTCATCTGACACATTCGTTTCTGCTGAGGGCGGATGATCCTCCTATGTGCGAGCAATGCGACACCATTTTATCCGTTAAACATATTTTATGTGACTGTTCCAGTTTTAGTAATGCTCGTTTTATTGCTTTTAACCATCTGACTGAGCCTTATACACTCAGTCAGATTTTATCCGACAATGACTAAGTGTCTGCTATTTTTAGTTTCCTGAAATCAGTAAACCTTTTTAATCATATTTAAAAAATCTTATTATTTTTACTCTGTTTACTGATATTCGTCTTTTACAATTTATACGTGGCTTTTATACCCTGACTTAGTGACCTAATTCGTTAGGTCACTGAAAGATTTTTACCATTTTCATGACAAGGTTTTGGTGCATTATAGCCTTAGTTGCTGATGCGCCAATAAAACTAAACCAACAATAACAACATAGTACACCGGACTAAACCTATTGGTAACTCTCTAGGAGGCTTCCGGATCAGCTAGTGTATAATCTTGCTACCTCTATTCTGCCAGATAGTGACTGGAGGGGGTTCGAGTGGTGTGTATGCGGGGAGCATTGTCGAGGCCATGTTATGTCAAGGATCTGGGTATATTCTTACCACATGTACGCCATATCCAAAAATTTCATTACTTCATACAGCATGTCCCACCCACTTTTTCTTACTATTGAATACACCATGAATTGTCAAACTAATAGAGCAAGCTTATCTGCGAAAAGATCTAAACCTCCCAAGCACTTCCTAATTCATTTCACGAATATATACGTGGTCTCAATTCTAATCTCAACGATGTCCGTTTCCACTTGCAGTCTGCCAAACCCAATGTACTTTTTCTGACAGAATCTCAGTTATCGGTTGATTCAACTACTGCTCATCTCAGATGCCCAAATTATTCGCTGTATGATTCTTTTCGCCGCAAAGGTGGTACTTGTGCATATGTCCATTCTGATATTCCCTGTCAGAGACTTGGCAATTTGGAATCTCCTCTCTTTGATCTTCTCTGGCTTAAAATGTCTCTACCTCATTGTGTCAAATTCATCTGTTGTCTCTACCATTCTCCCAACTCCACTAATCACTTGGAGCTCTTTGACTTCCTCTCTTTGCAACTTGACTTTCTCCAGTACAATTTTCCTAACAGTGAGGTAATTTTCCTTGGTGATTTTAATGTTCACAACTCCAGCTGGCTTCCATTTTCTAGTCACACCGACCCAGCTGGTTGATATGCTGAGGCTTTTGCAATTACTAATGATCTTACACAGATTGTTCATTTATATACAAGAATATCAGAAATTCCTAATCATACAGCCAATACGCTTGATCTTTTTCTCACAAACAACCCTTCTAAGTACACAGTCGAAGTGAGAGGGCCTTTAGGCACTTCAGATCACAGCTTGGTGATTGTCTCTTCTCCAATGAAACCTTTATCTCATGGCTATTCCCAACCTCGTGTTGTTTGGCATTACAAGAATGCAAAATGGGATGACCTGCGAGACTTCTTTTCTTCTTTTCCTTGGTCAGATTACTGTTTCAAAAGTTCTGATGTCAACATTTGCTCAGATCGTGTCAGTGAAATTATTCTTGCAGGAATGAAATTCTTTATCCCACACTCCACTTTAAAATCTCGTCCTTTACCTAAACCTTAGTTTTCCAATAAATGTGCTAAGACCGTTCAAGAGAAGAATGTTGCATATTGTAATTGGCTGGTTTCTAATACTTCAGTTTCATTTTCTGCCTACACGAAAGCTCGCAACAATTGTAAAGCAATTATTAACCAGTCCAAACTAGAGTTTGAACAGGCTAAGAGTAGAAAACTTGCTTCTTGCCCTAATGGTAGCCGAGCATTCTGGACTCTTGCCAAAGCTATTGGCCGCAACTTTTGCCCATCTCTGCTCCCACCTCTGTCCAAACCAGATGGTTCTGTTGTCACTTCAGCCAAGGATAAAGCTGACCTGTTAGCATCCCATTTTTCTTCCAGCTCATGTATTAATGAGCTTGGTAAAACACCTCCCACCATTCCCAACACGCTCAATTCAATGCCTCCTGTGGTCTTCCGTCAAAAGGATATCAGAAGGATTTTGATGAATCTTGATGCTAAGAAAGCTCCAGGTCCTGATGTTATTTCTCCACTTGTTCTCAAAACCTGTGCACCTGAACTTACTTCTATTCTTTGCAGCCTTTTTTCACTTTCTTATTCAAAAGGTGTTTTTCCTTCTGCTTGGAAATTTGCTCATATCCAGCCAATTCCTAAAAAGGGTGACAAATCCCTCCCATCTAATATCGTTCCATTGCAATTACTTCTACTCTTTCTAAAGTAATGGAGAAATCAATTAACTGCCAACTCTTAAACTACCTAGAAACCTTCCGTCTGATCAACGATCGCCAGTATGGATTCCGTCAGTGTCGATCCACTGGTGATATTCTGACATCTCAAAGGCTTTTGATCTTGTTTGGCATAAAGGTCTTCTAAACAAGATTCCATCTTATGGTTTGCCAACTGTTTTTAGTAATTGGTTATCCAGTTTTCTCTGTGATCGCTCACTGAGGGTGATGGTAGATGGCTGTCTTCTAACTTCTCCGCTAATGTCGGTGTCCCCCAAGGTTCAGTTCATTCCCCACTCTTTTCCTCTTGTATATTAATGACCTTCTTCCATCGACTGGAAATCCTATCCATAGTTTTGCCGATGATAGCACATTGCATTCCACTTTCCATTTTGAGAAACCTTGTCCTGCTCAATCAGCTTCAACTTCTTGAAAATCTGCTACCAATTCCTTAAATGCCGATCTTCAGGTAATTCTCCAGTGGAGCAAAGACAACTTGGTTGATTTCAACCCTTCTAAAACTGTCTTGTCTTATATCTCGCATAAAGGATTCTTCTGCTCCTATGCTTACTTTAGTGACACTCCGATTTCTAGGCAAAATGATATATCTCTTTTGGGGATTACCCTGACTTCTAATCTCTCTTGGCACAAGCACATTACAAATATTGCTTCCTCTGCATCTAAAAAAACTTGGTTTTCTCTTTTGCTCTTGGCGTTACTTTTCTTCTAAACAGCTGCTCACTCTGTATAAATCGCAAATCCGCCCTGCCATGGAATATTGTTCCTACATTTGGGGTGGTGCTCCCAAAACCTCTCTCAGGCTTCTTGATTCCATTCAGAAGAGGGCAGTTAGGTTAATTAATGATTCATCTCTAACAGAGTCTCTCCACTCGCTTTCTCATAGACGTACTGTTGCTACTGCATGCCTCTTCTACAGATACTTCCATGGGCACTGTTCTTCTGAATTGGCTTCTATAATTCCTGCTCTCTTTTTCAAAACAGTCTGAACACGTACCGCCACCAACCAACATCCATTTACTGTCCAACTTCAAACCCACAGAACCAACTTTTCATCTTTCTCATTTATTCATTCAACTGCCATATTCTGGAACAAACTTCATTCATACGTATTCCTGAAAATTACAATCTACAGAAGTTCAAGTCCAATGTCAACAAATATCTTCTTTCATCTTCTCAACCTCCAACCCAAGCATGGTACAAAGTACTATAGGTTATAATACCTCTCGTGTTTGGGGTTCACATAAAAAACAAAAAAAAAAATGTATATGAAACTATTCCAAGGAGACATTTATAGTACAGGAAATAATTCCAAGTATATAATACTAGATAAATTCACAGGTAGTATCAAGTGAGAATTTACTGTGGAAATAGTAGTACATAAAACCAATTATGAAGTGATATAACTCCAGGCATATAAGTAACATGGTGACTAATGATGGAATAAGTCCATGAAAATGCAACAATTACAAGGAAACATTTAAGGTATTGAAGAACAGAAAATAATTTCATGTATATAAAACTAGAAGTATCCATAGGTAGAATCAGGTATGAATAAATAATCAGTTGACTTTATATCCAAAAATGTAGTGATATAAGTAACATTAGCATTAGTAGAGGCATATGATGCAAGAAAGCAAGCTTATGCAGCATCAGCCAAAAAAAAAAAAAAAAAAAAAACACCCTTCCACTTCACACCTCCGTTCGTTTGAAATACCTGTCCAGCTGAGCCTTAAATTTATTTAGGCTATCAACTTCCACAACGAAGGATGGAAGTCTATTCCACCAACCAACTACCCGCTGGCTAAAGGCAAACTTCCGCACGCCTGTCCTACATCTGTCTTTCCTCAATTTGAATTTATGACCTCTCAGGTGATTATTCTGAGCAAGAAGAAGAATCCCATCAGCATTGAGCATGCTTCAACCATTCAAGGCTTTATACCCCTCAATCATATCACCTCGCAGGTGCCTAGTCTCCAGACACTGTAATTTGCAAAATTTAAGCTCTTTCTTCGTAAGAGCAAACATTTGTTCCATTCACTAATCTTGTTGTCCTTTTCTGTACTCGTTCCAACAGCTCTACATCTTTCTTAAACTGAGGCCTCCAGACCTGTATGCAATACTCAAGGTGTGGCCTGACCATTGCCTTATACAAGGGGATAATCCCCTCCTTATCCCTGCTAGAAAAATTCCTGTTTATCATTGCCAAGACACTACGAGCTACTCTTGCAGACTGTCTGCACTGCTCAGAAAACTTCATATCTGCCTGCACAATTACCCCTAGGTTCTTTTCTTTCTCTACCACTGTCAGTGCAGTACCACACAGTTGATACGTCACTCTGGGGTTACTGCTTCCCATATGTAGTACTTTACGTTTGTCAATGTTAAACTTCATTTGCCACCTCTCGGACCATTTGTTTTAACTTTTCTAGACCTGTTGCAGCAGTGTACTGTCATTAGTGTCCTTAACAACCCTGCCAACATTTTGTATCATCTGCAAATTTGGACATTAAGCTTGATATACCATCATCAATATCATTTTTAAATACAGAAAACAACAATGGACCTAACATTGAAACCTGAGGGACTCAACTAATAACATTAGTCCACGATGAGCAGTGTCCATTGATTACCACTCTGTCTTCTCTCACTCAACTATCCCTTTATCCATAGCAGAAATTTGCCTCCAATGCCACACTGCTCAGATTTGTTCAGCAGTCTTCCATGTTCAACAGCATCAGAAGCCTTTCTAAGATCCAGATATATGTTATCAAAGTTATTCCCTGCATCCAGTTCCTTTGTGACCACATCATAGTATCCAATCAAATTGGTCGGGCAAGACTTTCCCTTAACAAAACCATGCTGTTTCCGAGCTATAACTTAAGTCTTGTCTAGATGATCCTGTTGTGCTTCTTTAACCAGAGCCTCCATTAATTTTCCTGGAACAGAAGTTAAACTAACAGGTCTATAGTTACTTGTGTTGCCCTTTGATCCTCCTTTGTGAAATGGGGTCACATTTGCACATCTCCAGTCTGTGGGTACCTCCCCTGAATCCAAAGAAGCTCTCATAATTATGGCTAAGGGTTTGCTTACTTCCTTTGCTGCTTCCTTTAATATAACTGAATAGATCCCATTCAACCCTGGTGCTTTTTTATGTTTATCTTCAACAATTTCTCCTCCACTTTCCTCTCAGATATTACAAAATCATCTAGCTCACTGCCAGAGTTTAACTCACCTCTGGCATTCCCCTCCCTGAATAACTCCTCATGTGTGAATGTAGATGCAAAATACTCATTTAGTTTGTTAACCACCTGAGCAGGATCATTAACAGTTGACCATTAATATCCAGTGGACCAATCTCATTCATCCCTTTCCTTTCAGAGTTTAAATAGGTAAAGAACTCTGTGTTGTTTTTCTTTGTGTCCTTTGCTAAGGATTTCTCATAATCTGCCTATGCCTGCCTAATCTCCTTTGTGGCTTGGTTACAGATCAGCTTATATCTCTGTCATAGGCTTCCATGTCACCCATTAATTTATATGTATCCCATGCATTTTTCTTCTCTGCCACATGTCTCATTAGTTCATATGACATCTATTTAGGACTAAACCTTGAACAATATTTCTTAGTTGGTATGTGAAGCCTAGTAGCTTCCAAGATTAATTCTTTGAATGCTTCCCATTTTGAATTTGCTGTTGGTAACATCATCAGTTGGTCCCACCGTATAGAATTTAAATACCATCTCAGGCCACCGTAGTCACCTTTACGAAAGCAAAAACCTTTTCCTTTACCCCTGATGGTAGTTACCTCTTTGAGTAAATCCCATTTCAGCACACTGTTATCACTGCCATCTAGTGGTTCCTTTATCTGCAGATTCTTAATGCATGAAGAATCACTATTGATAATCAGATAAAGAGTGTTACTCCCTCTAGTTGCCTCCCAAACATGCTAATGTTGAAAACAATCATCCAATAAATCCACAAAAGCCTTGCTAGTGTGTGAGTGACCAACCAACAAAATCCATTCAATATCTGGGAAATTAAAATCCTCCATTATAAGACTGTCTGATTTACTGGCCCACTCTATTTCCCTGTACAGTTTGTTATTATACTCATCAGAGTCATTAGGCCTATAGCACACTCCTACTCTCAATTTTGATCTACCAATGCTTATGTCACACCACACTGACTCGACACTGCACTGTCCAGCGATGTCGACTGGCTTAACTTTCTTGGATTTTATGTGTTTCTTAACTAATAGCATAACCCTTCCTCCCTTCCTATCCTTTCTGTACACATTGCACTCCCCAAATTCCAGTTCTTCATTCCTTATCTCTGAGTGACACCATGCCTCTGATATCCCAACAATATCTGCCTTTGATGTTTTGACATCAAAGGCATTATGGATCCAATTATAAAAGAACAGGAAATAAGTCCATGTAAACAAAATAATTCCAAGGAACTAACTACAGTATGTAAGAACAGGAAATAATTCCATGTATATCCATTAAGATATATCTACATTTAGTATCATTTGGAGATTCACTGTGGAAAGAAATAGTAAATTTATCCCAGGATAAAGAACCAGTTGACAAATCCATTGGAAATGTAGTTAAGAATACAGTTATAAAATGACAAGAAACAATTTTATGGACATGAAACAGTTAAGTGGTATATATCAGAGTCACTAAAATCAGAGGGTTTTTATATGAATTTAGTGGAAAAAACTAGAAATAGTTATTCAAAGGATGTACGTTAACATAAGCTTGAAAAATCCAAGAACCCCAAGGTAAATTGTACATATGATATCAACCATATCCTAAAACAAATGATTAAAGTCAGCTAAGACACAATATGGGCAGATAAATATGCGTAAGCCAAGATTCAAGAAGGGAAGCTAATAAGTAATTTAGCTAAATTTAGTTAAATACTAATTTAGCTAATAAGTAATTTCATGAATGATTACACTGGTTTACGGTGTATCTGAGATTTGAGTAAAGGTATGTGGCAGTTATTTATGCAGTTTTACTGATAACTGAACCGAAGTCCGTTTGTTTCTGTCATGTAAAGATTTTTCACAATTCATTAACAAAATATTACCTAGGTATTATATGCAAATGTGTACATATCTATAGTTTCTGCAATGTTTTACAAGTTTTATATTCATAATCAGTATCAAATATTTGCCTCAAATACAACAGATTGTGCATGTTTAGCCTGTAACTACACACACACACACACACACACACACACACACACACACACTGCAAGGTACCTGACCTTGACCCAGGAAGGTAGACGGGTTAAACTTGTCTGAGCATGCACTCACTTGTTTGTACAGTCCACTCAACCACAGAGCCTATATAAGTGGCACATCCCTTATGCAGTACTCCTGTAAAAACCGTCGTGAGCTCTCGTTGTGTGTTAGTATGGTAACCAGAAAGTGTATAAACAGTCCCGACATATTTTGTTACATATGTGGTTGTTTGTTCCTGTAAAGCAGTGGAGAAATATTGCATACTTTGACATAAAACTAGGCAATCAGGATAAATCGTGGGCACCGCATAAAGTATGCCATGCATGTGTCGAACATCTTAGAAAATGGAGGCAAGGAAAAAAGATGTGCTGTGCTTCCCATTAGCTATTCCTATCGTGTGGCGCAATCCAGTAAGCCATGCCGAATGTTACTTTTGTGTATGCGACGTTAAAGGTTACAATTCAAAAAATAAAAAGGACATCAAATATCCGGATCTGCCTGTAAAACCTCCACCAGAAACCTTGGAGTCCACATCTTCTTCTACCAAAGCAGAAGCTAAAGAGGTTAGTGAAGAGGAATGTTATCAACCAGAAAATATTTTAACTCCGCAGCAATTCACGCAAATCGAACTGAACGATTTGGTAAGGGACTTAGGTCTTCCAGAGTTATGAATGGGATAGCAGAGCTAAAGCGCTGCATTGGACAAAGAAGCAATGGCCTCGGAGGCACAATCTTACACAGGGGTCAAAAAATATTTTGCACAAAAGATGCCAGGTGGGAAGGAGCAGCAGTGCGTAGCACACGCTTCTTGATTAGACCGGGGTTCGAGCCCGTCACCACCAAATACGGAGGATGCGGAAAGGTCATGGAATGACCACCGCATATCCCGGAGCAATATGGTCTCAGTTGCTAATGCTCCTAAAAACCAAATAACAACAACAACAACAAGCACAAAAGATTGGTGAAGCCAGATAAAATACTTTTACCTCCACTGCATATCAAGTTAAGCATAATGAAGCAATTTGTTAAAGCATTGAATAAGGATGGCAACTGCTTTAAGTACCTTTGCAGTCAATTTCCCGGTTTATCTGATGAAAACTTAAGGAGGGTATCTTCATTGGTCCCCAAATTAGAAAATTGGTTTTAGATGGTCAGTTTGAAACTACTATGACTGACTTTGAAAGGGAAACCTGGATTGCTTTTAAAAGTGTAATGGAAAACTTCCTAGGAAATCATAAATCACAGGATTATGAGAAAATTGTTTAAAATATGCTCGAAAAGCTTTGCAATTTAGGTTGCAATATGAGCATCAAAATTCAATTTTTGCATGTCCATCTTGATCCCCCCCCCCCCCCGAAAATCTTGCACAGTGAGTGAAGAACAAGGGGAGAGATTCCATCAGGACATAAAGGAAATGGAGCAGAGGTACCAGGGAAGGTGGAATACGAGCATGATGGCCGACTACTGCTGGTGTTTAAAAGAGAGAAACCTGGCACTGTACATAAAAGAAAAATGATTAAACGTTCTTTTCAAATAAAGAGACTAAGGTCTGATTAATGGAAGTTTCAGAATTTTGATTAATACTTGTTAGTATTTACGTATTTTTTGATATATGAAAATATAATCCTATCAGTAAAGTTATATACTTTCGTAAAAACCAATACTTTTTTTATTTATTAAATTGTGATGTATCTGGATGTGATAGAAAAAAATCTAAGTCATATTTGAAATCACAGCAACATATTTCGGCAGTAGGACCTATTGAAATTCAAACCCCTGTGAACAAACTTAAATTTGTAAAGTAGTGTTATTAAAACAGATCCATTGGATATATGAGAGAAGTGAAAACAAAAGAGTAGAAACTTAGTGAGTAGAGTCATAGTCATCAATCCGAAGAAAATAGTTACCTCGGAAATCATGTATAGCTTTTACTTACTAAGTAGTGGAATTCCACCAGATAATATACGACTATACATATACATTTAGAACTGACCAGTATATAGTAAATTATAACTGAATTTATTACTGATAACATGGGAAACTATATTGAAACAGTACTTTATAAAGTAGATAGGGATATTATTGTCGACCAGCTTATTATAAAGGAGTTGTAGAGCTTTGGTGTACTTGGTTGCTTCATATATTAGCTAGTCTTATGGTTTGGGTACCTATTTTATTTTTATGTATTTTGTTGGATATATTGGAATGCCAGTTGATAGATGACATCAAAGTTAAATTTATTTCTTTTATCATATATGTTAATGTTATATGGAGGAGAAGTATTGTTAATAGTAATATTGAGGTCAAGGAAGTTGGGTATGCAATTGGTGGAGTTTTCTTTATTTAGCTTAAGTTCACCAGGGTAAATAGCTTTGGCTATAGGTTCAAAGTTAGTATTTAAGACTAGGATGTCATCTACATATCTAAAAGCTAATAGGTTATAATTTGGATTATTTGTGGTGTATTGTTCTTCATAATAATGCAGGAAAAGGTTGGAAATTAAGTTTGATATTTGGGAACCCATAGGAACACCAATAGTTTGTTTATTGGTAAGTTTGCCATCAGATATATAGTTATTGAGTAAACAGAGGTTTACATAGCTGTTCCATGTATTTTCATTTATGTTTACCGTATTTCCCCATGTATAAGACGCACCTTTTTTCGAAAAATATGGGGTCTAAAAACTGGGTGCATCTTATACAGTGGTTGTAGATTTTTTTACTTGCATTTCCTGCTTTTTCGCGCTTGTTGTCTTTGCACTCAACCCAAGCACGGTACTAAGTACTATAGGTTCTAATACCTCTCGTGTTTGGGGTTCACATAAATAAAAATAAATAAAAACTCATTGTTTCGTACTTGTTACCGGTATATTAGGTTACTTTTTGCCACGTTCTGCTCAGAAAAGATTTTCGTACAGTGCTGAATTCAAGTTAAAAGTGATCCAGTTTGCAAAAGAGAGTGGAAATTGTGCTGCTGAACGTAAGTTTGGTCCTCCTCCAACTGAGAAAACAATCAGAGACTGGCTACGGGAAGAAGAAACCCTACTGAAAACGCCACTGCAGAAGGCCATGAGAGGCAATTCAGCAAAATGGCCTGATTTAGAGAGGGAATTGAAGATATGGATTGAAGAGCAAAGGGCAATTGGAAATCCTGTGTCCACAAAGATGGTTCAGCATGAGGCAAGAAGTGTTGCTGATGAAAAAGAAGTTACTCATTTCAAAGGAGGACACAATTGGTGCTTTAGGTTCATGAAACAGAATGGGCTAAGCATGCGTATATGCACCAGACTTGCCCAAAAGATGCCTGAAAGCTATGAGCAGAAGGTCCTTGAATTTCATCGTTTTGTCATTCAATGTCCGAAGACACATCAGTTTGAGTTGGGACAGATTGCAAATATGGACGAAGTCTCCCTTCAATTTGAAGTCCCAAGTAACAGAACTGTTGATAAGAAGGGAGTGAAAACTGTAACTGTGAAGACAAGTGGACATGAAAAGAGCCATTATACGGTTGTTCTAGCTTGTTGTGCCGACGGAACCAAGCTGTCTCCTATGCTGATTTTCAAACGCAAAACAATGCAAAAAGAAGACATTCCTCGAGGAGTGATTGTCCACATTCATGACAAGGGTTGGATGGATCAGGATGGGATGAAGATCTGGTTTGAGAAAGTTTGGAGCAGGAGACCAGGTGGGCTCTTATGCAAACCTGCCCTATTGGTGCTTGATCAGTTCAGGGCACACATAACAAAAAACACAAAGAAGATTGCTGCAGAGCAAAAAACAAAACTTGCCGTCATACCTGGAGGCTTGACATCCCAGCTCCAACCACTTGATGTTAGCATTAACAAACCCTTCAAAGCTGCCATGACATACAAATGATGAAATCTTCTGGGGACAATTTGACACCAGCAGGAAGAGTGAAGAAACCAACTAGAGGAGAAGTTTGTACCTGGGTGAAAAGATCCTGGGATAATATCAAGATTGAGATCGTTGTCAAGTCATTTAAGAAGTGTAGCATTTCAAATTCCATAGGTGGAACTGAGGATAAGGCAATATTTGAAAACAGTGATTCGTCATCAGACACAAATGAGGACAAGCTAATGGATGGGAGTTTTGACAGTGATGAGGAGTGGTACGAATTTTATGATGAATAAAACTTGAGTTCAATAACTTTATGTCATACTTTTTTTTTTTTTTTTTTTTTTTCTCAAATTTCAGGCCCCAAAATTAAGGTGCATCTTATACATGGGGAAATATGGTAATTTATCTTTGTATCTGTGATAAAGCTGTTTTACCATAAAAATCAGTAGATTATGTGGTATGGAGGTAAAAAGGTTTGTAAAATCAAATGTTTCTATGTTTGTTATGGTAATATTAGATTTCAAGGTGTAGGTGACAGCTAGGTTTTTATTAATTACCCAAGTAGATTATTAAAAATAGTTTTTAGAAGCTTGAAAAAATGTTTGGCTGGCAGGTAGCAGCCACTGTTTTTGGAGCTAGTAATGAATCTGAAACCTATGGGTTGTTTCTGGAATTTTGCAATCATATAGAGAAATGGTATGGTTGAGTTCTGTAATTATATTAAGATACTAATGATATTAAGAGTAGGAGACCGGCGGAATTACTTAACAAGTACAGGTCACTGTTGAAAAAAAGCCGTGAATTAGGGTTGAATTTGAAAGTGCCTGCAATTCTGCCCAGTATATGATGAGAGCCCTGTCGATCAATTCAGCCCTGGAAAGATTGTGCAAGGCTCAAGGGGTAGAATTTTTTTTCAGCCTGGTCTGTACTTGTTAACAGGAGAGACTGCTTCTACAGGGATGGGATACACTTAAATAGAAAGGGTGCAAGAATGTTTGCTGATGCTATTGAGACAGTGTTAGGTGGGTCGGAAAACTGCCAGATTGGGGGGATACAAGGACTAACAGATTAACAGTAGCCACTGGCAGAGGTGAAAGTGATTCTTGCACTGCTTCTATTGGAATGAGCAGCAGCCTAGAAAATAAGATGCAGAATATTTCAGAGAGTGCTGGGAGTCATTGGGGTAGAAGTAAACACATGGATTGCATTAGGGTAGCTAAGAAAAAGAACAGGTGCATGTATACTTGCGTGTACACCAATGCTAGGAGTTTGGTAAATAAATTTGATGATTTTGGGGTATTGCTCAAAGCATCAAAGGCGGATATTATTGGGATATCAGAGACGTGGTGTCACACAGATATAAGTAATGCAAAAGTGGAATTTGGGGAGTACGTCTACAGAAAGGATAGACAGGATAGGAAAGGAGGAGGGGTTATGCTATTAGTTAAGAAACACATAAAATCCAAGGAAGTGAACCAGTCGACATGCTGGACAGTGCAGTGTCGAGTCAGTTTGGTGTGACATAAGCATTGGGAGATCAAAATTGAGAGTAGGAGTGTGCTATAGGCCTAATGACTCTGATGAGTATAATAAGAAACTGTACAGGAAAATAGAGTGGGCCAGTACATCAGAGAGTCTTATAATGGGGGATTTTAATTTCCCAGATATTGACTGGAATTTGTGGGTTGGTCACTCACACACTAGCAAGGCTTTTGTGGATTTATTGGATGATTGTTTTCTAAATCAGCATGTTTGGGAGGCAACTAGAGGGAGCAATACTCTTGATTTGATTATCAGTAGTGATTCTTCATGCATTAAGAATCTGCAGATACAGGAACCACTAGGTGGCAGTGATCACAGTGTGCTGAAGTGGGATTTACTCAAGGAGGTAACTACCATCAGGGGTAAAGGGAGGGGTTATTGCTTTCGTAAAGGCGACTACGACGGTCTGAGACAGTATTTAAATTCTATACAGTGGGACCAACTGATGATGTTACCAACAGCAAACTCAAAATGGGAAGCATTCAAAGAACTTACCTTGGAAGCTACTAGGCTTTACATACCAACTAAGAAATATTGTTCAAGGTTCAGGCCTAAATGGATGTCAGATGAACTAATGAGACATATGGCAGAGAAGAAAAATGCATGGGTTACATATAAATTAACATGTGACACAGAAGCCTATGGTAGATATAAGTTGATCTGTAACCAATTTACAAAGGAGGTTAGGTAGGCGAAGGCAGATTACGAGAAATCTTTGGCAAGGGATGCAAAGAAAAACAGCAAGGAGTTCTTTACTTATGTAAACTCTAGAAGGAAGGGGATGAATCAGATTGGTCCACTTGATATCGATGGTTCAACTGTTCATGATCTTGCTCGGGGTAGCTAACAAACTAAATGAATATTTTGCATCTACATTCACACATGAGGAGTTATTCAGGAAGGGGAATGCCATAGATGAAATAAACACTGGCAGTGAGCTAGATGATCTTGTAATAATTGAGAGTAAAGTGGAGGAGAAATTGTCGAAGATAAATACAAGAAAGGCACCTGGGGTGGATGGGATCTATCCAGTTATATTAAAGGAGGCAGCAAAGGAATTAAGTAATCCGTTAGCCATAATTATGAGAGCTTCCTTAGACTCAGGGGAGGTACCCACAGAATGGAGATGTGCAAATGTAACCCCAATTCACAAAGGAGGATCAAAGGCTGACACAAGTAATTATAGACCTGTCAGTTTAACTTCTGTTCCAGGAAAATTAATGGAAGCAGTGGTTAAAGCAGCACTGCAGGATCATCTTGACAAGAATTCAGTTATAGCACAGACACAGCATGGTTTTGTTAAGGGAAGGTCTTGCCTGACGAATTTGATTGGATACTATGATGTAGTCACAAAAGAATTGGATGCAGGGAATAACTTTGATATTATATATTTGGATCTTAGAAAGGCTTTTGATTCTGTTGCACATGGAAGACTGCTGCACAAATTGGAGCAGTGTGGCATTAGTGGCAAATTGTTGCTATGGATAAAGGGCTGGTTGAGGGGGAGAAGACAGAGAGTGGTAATCGATGGACACTACTCATCATGGACTAATGTTATTAGTGGAGTCCCTCAGGGTCCATTGTTGTTTTCTGTATTTATAAATAATATTGATGATGGTTTATTAAGCTTAATGTCCAAAGGTTGGTAGGGTTGTTAAGGGTGCTACTGACGCTATGCTGTTGCAACAGGATCTGGAAAGGTTCAGCAGATGGGCTGAGAGGTTTCAAATGAAGTTCAAAATTGACAAATGTAAAGTACTACATATGGGAAACAGCAACCCCAGAGCAACGTATCAACTCTGTGGTACTACACTGACAGTGGTAGAGAATGAAAAGGACCCGGGAGTAATTGTGCAGGCAAATATGAAGTTCTCTGAGCAGTGCAGACAGGCTGCGATAGTAGCTCATGGTGTCTTATCAATGATATATGGGAATTTTTCTAGCAGGGATAGGGAGGTGATTATTCCCTTGTATAGGACAATGGACCTTGAGTACTGTATACAGGTCTGGAGGCCTCATTTCAAGAAGGATGTAGAGCTGCTGAAACGAATACAGAGAAGGGCAACAAGGTTAGTGAACGGAACGAAGGGTTGCTCTTATGAAGAACGGCTTAAGTTTTGCAAATTACAGTGTCTGGAGACTAGGCACCGGCGAGGTGATCTGATGGAGGTGTACAAAGCCTTGAATGGTTGGAGCATGCTGAATGCTGATGGGATACTGCCTCTTGCTCAGAATAATCACCTGAGAGTGCATAAATACAAATTGAGGAAAGACAGGTGTAGGATAGATGTGTGGAAATTTGCCTTTAGCCAGCGGGTAGTTGGTTGGTGGAACCGACTTCCATCACTTGTTGTGGAAGTTGATAGCCTAAATCAATTTAAGGCTCAGCTGGACAGGTATTTCGAACAAACAGAGGGGTGAAGTGGGAGGGTTTTTTTTTTTTTTTTTTTGGCTGATGCTGGATAAGTTTGTTTTCTTGCATCATATGCCTCTACTAATGCTAATGCTAATTGTACAGTTTATAGGCATTAGATATGGCTTTTACAATATCATGATAAATGATAGTGATCCAATTTTGGTATGCTTCATGTGGAATGTTGTATTTAGAAGCCAATTTGTTTCAGTGAAAGTGTAACTATTTTCTATTTCATTTTTTAACTGAATACAGTAAAATTGCTTACAAAATGTAGAAAGTTACAAAATGTAGAAAATGTAGAAGCTTTATCTACCGGGGTGATGATAAAATTGTCTTGTAATTCTATGTTCTTTTAAGGTTGTAGTAGGATGTGTAAAAGTTATTGTACAGTTTGGGCATTAGATATAGCTTTTACAATGTCATGATAGATGATAGTGTTCCAATTTTGGTATGCTTCATGTGGAATGTTGTATTTAGAAGCCAGTTTGTTAGCAAAAGGTATTAGATTTAAATATAATACTTGGTTGATACTATTAATTTTAACATTACATATAGGTCTGTATTTAAAAACCTTTGCTCATAGCAGTTTTTAGGTCATGGTTCTTGATTCTGTTAAGATTGCCTGTAATAATATGCCCATGATGTTGATCAATATAAAGGGCATAAATAGGGTTATTGCAGTGGCATGGGAGATCAGTGGGTAGAATATTTCCTATGTTGGTAACTAGATGTTTATAGTTACAAATTTTTAAGCCTAATGGAGGATCATAGTTACCATTAGCATTAGTAGAGGCATTTGGTGCAAGAAAGCAAGCTTATGCAGCATCAGCCAAAAAAAAAAAAAAAAAAAAAACCACTTCCACTTCACCCCTCTGTTCTTTCAAAATACCTGTCCAGCTGAGCCTTAAACTTATTTAGGCTATCAACTTCCACGACAAGGGATGGAAGTCTGTTCCACCAACCAACCACCCGCTGGCTAAAGGAAAATTTCCGCACGTCTATCCTACATCTGTCTTTCCTCAATTTGAAGTTATGCCCTCTCAGGTGATTATTCTGAGCGAGAGGAAAAATCCCATCAGCATTGAGCATGCTCAAACCATTCAAGGCTTTATACACCTCTATCAGATCACCTCGCTGGTGCCTAGTCTCCAGACACTGTAATTTGCAAAACTTAAGCCTTTCTTCGTAAGTGCACCCCTTTGTTCCATTCACTAATCTTGTTGCCCTTCTCTGTACTCGTTCCAGCAGCTCTACATCCTTCTTGAAATGAGGCCTCCAGACCTGTATACAGTACTCTAGGTGCGGCCTGACCATTGCCTTATAGAAGGGAATATTCACCTCCTTATCCCTGCTAGAAAAATTCCTAAATATCATTGACAATACACCATGAGCTACTCTTGCAGCCCATCTGCACTGCTCAGAGAACTTCATATCTGCCTGCACAACCACCCCCAGGTCCCTTTCATTCTCTACCACTGTCAGTGTAGTACCACAGATTTGATACGTTGCTCTGGGGTTGCTGTTTCCCATGTGTAGTACTTTACATTTGTCAATGTTAAACTTCATTTGCCACCTCTCAGCCCATCTGCTCAACCTTTCCAGATCCTGTTGCAGCAGCATAGTGTCAGTAGGGTCCTTGACAACCCTGCCTACCTTTGTATCGTCTGCAAACTTCGACATTAAGCTTGATATACCATCATCAATATCATTTATGAATACAGAAAACAATAATGGACCCAACACTGAGCCCTGAGGGACTCCACTAATAACATTAGTCCCCGACGAGCAGTGTCCATTGATTACCACTCTGTCTTCTCCCCCTCAGCCACCCCTTTATCCACAGCAGCAATTTGCCTCCAGTGTCACACTGCTCCAATTTGTGCAGCAGTCTTCCATGTGCAACAGTATCAAAAGCCTTTCTAAGATCCAAGTATATAATATCAAAGTTATTCCCTGCATCCAGTTCCTTTGTGACTGCATCATAGTATCCAATCAAATTGGTCAGGCAAGACTTCCCCTTAACAAAACCATGCTGTGTCCGAGCTATAACTGAAGTCTTGTCTAAATGATCCTGCAGTGCTTCTTTAACTAGTGCCTCCCTTAATTTTCCTGGAACAGAAGTTAAACTCACAGGTCTATAATTACTTGTGTCAGCCTTTGATCCTCCTTTGTGAATTGGGGTCACATTTGCACATCTCCAGTCTGTGGGTACCTCCCCTGAGTCTAAGGAAGCTCTCATAATTATGGCTAAGGGTTTGCTTACTTCCTCTGCTGCCTCCTTTAATATAACTGGATAGATCCCATCCACCCCGGGTGCCTTTCTTGTGTTTATCTTCAACAATTTCTCCTCCACTTTACTCTCAGTTATTACAAGATTCTCTAGCTTACTGCTAGAGTTGAATACACCTCTGGCTTTCCCCTCGCTAAATAACTCCTCATGTGTGAATGTCGATGCAAAATATTCATTTAGTTTGTTAGCTACCTGAGCAGGATCATCAACAGTTGACCCATCGATATCAAGTGGACCAATCTGATTCATCCCCTTCCTTCTAGAGTTTACATAAGTAAAGAACTCTTTGCTGTTTTTCTTTGCATCCCTTGCCAAAGATTTCTCGTAATCTGCCTTCGCCTGCCTAACCTCCTTTGTAACTTGGTTACAGATCAACTTGTATCTATCATAGGCTTCTGTGTCATGTGTTAATTTGTATGTATGCCATGCATGTTTCTTCTCTGCCATTTGCCTCATCAGTTCATCTGACATCCATTTAGGCCTAAACCTTGAACAATATTTCTTAGTTGGTATGTAAAGCCTAGTAGCTTCCAAGATAAGTTCTTTGAATGCTTCCCATTTTGCATTTGCTGTTGGTAACATCATCAGTTGGTCCCACTGTATAGAATTTAAATACTGTCTCAGTCCATCGTAGTCACCTTTAAGAAAGCAATAACCCTTCCCTTTACCCCTAATGGTAGTTACCTCTTTGAGCAAATCCCACTTCAGCACACTGTGATCACTGCCACTTAGTGGTTCATTTATCTGTAGATTCGCAATGCATGAAGAATCACTGCTGATAATCAAATCAAGAGTATTCCTCCCTCTAGTTGCCTCCCGAACATGTTGATTACGTATGATATATATCAAATTTGTATAGGCTGTTTGAGGGCATTAGGTTATTATGCTTATTGAGCAATGAGGACCATGATATATTGTCAAACCATTTTTGTATAAATTCTATTTCAAAATTCACTGCAGTAGGGAGCAATATTGCCAATTCTCTAAAGACCAATGTCTTGTATAATGTGTTTTAGTTGGATATTATTAAACCTAAATTTTTGACAGAAGGCTAAGGCTTTAAGGATAGATTTTTTTGATGTTAAGAAGGAAATGGTTTATTTTATTATGTAAGGTCCCAAGAACTGAGTAAGTTATTAAAATCAAACTTTATATTTTTGTTACCACATGAGTGTCTACGTTTTTTGATTAGGAGTCTGGGTGCGAGGTTAGCCTGTGCGGCCATTGCTCCTTAAAGCTCTTCAAACAGAGAAGTTTTTCCTGATTTATTTTCTGCTTTATTAGTTTAAATTGTCATATTAACTTATTTTCTAGAGTAGCTTTATATTCCTAGTTACGATACTTAGTTTAAAGTTTAACTTAGACAGAGATTTTTTAGATATTACTTAGTATCGGTAACGGTATCAAATCCACGTGTCACAAATTGAACCAGAGGTCTTTTTTTTTTTTTTTTTTAACCAAATTTAGTCGATTTATTAACCAACTGTTATATCAAATTATCTTCTATAAGTAGATTATAGACCTAGTCAGGATCCTTAGTTTATTCTAAATTGAGATAGCGAGATTTGGAAGCTAATCAATACTTAAGAGTCCGTAGAAATACCGTTCGTGAATTCCCGCCATTTTTACACGATAGCATAAGCTTAGTGTCGTATAGTGCATAATATAATATTGTCAATTAATCAGTAAATCTATTAATCTTGATAAACTTTATTGTCAATTAAATTGGACTTTTAACTCTATATATATATATATATATATATATAACGACTTAATCATAACAAATAATTAATACATAACTATAGTGGTACACGTGATACGGAAGTTGTAAAAGGGAACTCGTAGAAAACACTAGATACCGAAAAAATATATATATATAACATAACTGTTTTGGGATATAACTTAAGGATTTAATTTTTGTTTTGAATTTTATTGAATTAAATCGGAATCATGACTCTGACCAGAGCAGCAAAGCAAAAGGCTCAAGCTAATGGGAGTGCTGTGGTTCAGGGGAGAACTGAGGGGGGCAGTTGCCCTCTGAATCACAGTCTATTAAAATGCACTGTTTGCTTGATGTTTGCGGAGCAGTCGGGTACGGGACATGATACTGCCAAGGGGGATGTCTTTGTGTGTGCACGATGTAAGGAGTGCAAGGAAATCAGGCGACAACTCAGCGTTGTTATGGGCCTTTATGAGAGCTTGAAGGTCAGGGTGGATGCCCTCGAAGGAAATAAATTGAGGGGCCCATCAAGCTCTCAGCTGCCCACATCAACGCCAGAGCTTGCACTTGGTCATCAGGCAACACAGAAGCAGCCCCCTAGGCAGAATGCGCTGGTCCCACAGGAACTAGTAGTTGTTGGTGACTCTATTGTCAGGGAAACGGGGAACATACTTTGTAAAAAGGATAGGTGGAATAGGACCAGGGTATGTCTGCCAGGGGCAAAGGTTGATGACGTTGTAGAGCGGATATCATCTTTTAAGGGCACAAAAGGTGATATAGTTGTACACATTGGCACTAATGATATTAAGAGTAGGAGACCGGCGGAATTACTTAGCAAGTACAGGTCACTGTTGAAAAAAAGCCGTGAATTAGGATTGAACTTGAAAGTGTCTGCAATTCTGCCCAGACACGATAGGAGGGAGTATATGATGAGAGCCTTGTCGATCAATTCGGCCCTGGAGGGATTGTTCAAGGCTCAAGGGATAGAATTTTTTTCAGCCTGGACTGTACTTGTTAACAGGAGAGATTGCTTCTACAGGGATGGGATACACTTAAATAGAAAGGGTGCAAGAATTTTTGCTGATGCTGTCGAGGCAGTGTTAGGTGGGTCGGAAAACTGCTAGTTGGGGGGGGATACAAGGACTAATAGATTAACAGTAGCCAGTGGCAGAGGTGGAAGTGATTCTTGCACTGCTTCTATTGAAATGAGCAGAAGTCTGAAAAACAAGATGCAGGATATTTCAGAGACTGCTGGTAGTCATTGCGGTACAAGTAAACACATGGGTTGTGTTAGGGTAGCTAAGAATAGAAACAGGTGCATGTATACCTGCGTGTACACCAATGCTAGGAGTTTGGTAAATAAATTTGATGAATTTGAGGTATTGCTCAAAACATCAAAGGCAGATATTGTTGGGATATCAGAGACGTGGTGTCACACAGATATAAGTAATGCGGAACTGGAATTTGGGGAATACAATGTGTATAGAAAGGATAGACAGGACAGGAGGGGAGGAGGGGTTATGCTATTAATTAAGAAACACAAAGTCCAAGGAAGTGAAGCCAGTCGACATCGATGGACAGGGCAGTGTCGAGTCAGTTTGGTGTGACATAAGCATAGGGAAATCAAAATTGAGAGTAGGAGTGTGCTATAGGCCTAATGACTCTGATGAGTATAATAAGATATTGTACAGGGAAATAGAGTGGGCCAGTAAATCAGAGAGTCTTATAATGGGGGACTTTAATTTCCCAGATATTGACTGGAATTTACAGTTTGGTCACTCGCACACTAGCAAGACTTTTGTGGATTTATTGGATGATTGTTTCCTACATCAGCATGTTCGTGAGGCAACAAGAGGGAGCAATACTCTTGATCTGATTATCAGTAGTGATTCTTCATGCATTAAGAACCTGTAGATAAATGAACCACTAGGTGGCAGTGATCACAGTGTGTTGAAGTGGGATTTACTCAAGGAGGTAACTACCATCAGAGGTAAAGGGAAGGGTTTTTGTTTTCGTAAAGGCGACTATGATGGTCTGAGACAGTATTTAAATTCTATACAGTGGGACTAACTGATGATGTTACCAACAGCAAACTCAAAATGGGAAGCATTCAAGGAACTAATCTTGGAGGCTACCAGGCTTTACATACCAACTAAGAAATATTGTTCAAGGTTTAGGCCTAAATGGTTGTCAGATGAACTAATGAGACATGTGGCAGAGAAGAAAAATGCATGGGATACATATAAATTAATGGGTGACATGGAAGCCTATGATAGATATAAGTTGGTCTGTAACCAAGTCACAAAGGAGATTAGGCAGGCAAAGGCAGACTATGAAAAATCCTTGGCAAAGGATGCAAAGAAAAACAGAAAAGAGTTCTTTACATACTTGAACTCGAAAAGGAAAGGGATGAATCAGATTGGTCCACTGGATATTGATGGTTCAACAGTTGAGGATCCTGCTCAGGTTGGCAGGGTCGTTAAGGACAATACTGACGCTATGCTGCTGCAACAGGTCTGGAAAGGTTGAACAGATGGGCTGAGAGGTGGCAAATGAAGTTTAACATTGACAAATGTAAAGTACTACATATAGGAAACAGTAACCCCAGAGCAACGTATCAACTCTGCGGTACTACACTGACAGTGGTGGAGAATGAAAAGGACCTGGGGGTAATTGTGCAGGCAGATATGAAGTTCTCTGAGCAGTGCAGACGAGCTGCAAGAGTAGCTCATGGTGTCTTGTCAATGATATACAGGAATTTTTCTAGCAGGGATAAGGAGGTGATTATTCCCTTGTATAAGGCAATGGTTAGGCCACATCTTGAGTACTGTATACAGGTCTGGAGGCCTCATTTCAAGAAGGATGTAGAGCTGCTGGAACGGGTACAGAGAATGGCAACAAGATTAGTGAATGGAACAAAGGGTTGCTCTTACGAAGAAAAGCTTAAGTTTTGCAAATTACAGAGTCTGGAGACTAGGCACCGGCGAGGTGACCTGATAGAGGTGTATAAGGCTTTGAATGGTTTGAGCATGCTCAATGCCAATGGGATTCTTCATCTTGCTCAGAATAATCACCTCAGAGGGCATAAATTCAAATTGAGGAAGGACGGATGTCGGATAGATGTGCGGAAATTTGCCTTTGGCCAGCGGGTGGTTGGTTGGTGGAACCGACTTCCATCACTTGTTGTTGAAGTTGATAGCCTAAGCAAATTTAAGGCTCAACTGGACAGGTATTTCGAACGAACGGAGGGATGAAATTGGAGTGGGGTTTTTTTTTTTTTTTTTTTTGGCTGATGCTGAATAAGCTTGCTTTCTTGCATCATATGCCTCTACTAATGCTAATGAATGCAAGACATTTTCTAGTAGCACTAGAGGTGACACAGCATTGACTTACCATTTTTATTTATGGTTTGCTATTCGTGTTAGGTATAGAAAGAAAATTTTATATAGCAAGATGTGTAAAAATCAAATCCATTAAGAAGTATTAAGTGGGTGTGTTTTAAAGAATAGCTTTGCGCAAAGCAGCATAAAGCTAAAACTTAAAGGAATATAAATGGGTTTTTAATGTAACTCTTTGAAAGTTTAAGAAAAGTTAAGGGTCATGTAGAAAAGAGGTAAACAATAGATGAAATGGTTTCAGTGAAAGCAAGATTAATAAATTAGGTATGACAGATGCACCTAAAAGTGCAAAGCAGCATTAAAGGATGCAAGAGTATATGTAATTTGTATTAATATTAAATAAATTAAATTAAATTAAGTATAAATGGATGTGAAAGTTACACAAGATGCCATTAACTATAAGGGTGAGGAAAGTAGAAAAAGAAGAGATTAGTGAAAGAAGGTTAATATCCTAGAGGTTATGATGAATTAAGTTAATTATGGGCTGAATTGCCAAGCCAATATAAAGTGGAGAACTGTAAAGTAAAATTAATACAACAAAAATTGCAAATAAAAATAAAATGAAAACGATATAGGTGTCATCAGATATGGAGGAGAGACAATTTTAGAAAGAGGTCTAAATAGGTAATGCAAAAATGCTTGATCTGATGTCAGCAGAAATAAATATTGATACATAATTAGGTATTTCATCAGGGGACTACACCTGACCATGTATCAGGAACTGTGTTTCTATACTTGTCCATAGGGCTCCTCCATAGCCAGGTGGGAAGGATCAGCAGTGCGTAGCACACACTTCTTGATTAGAATGGGGTTTGAGCCCGTCACCACCAAATACGGAGGATGCGGAAAGGTCAAAGAATGACCACCACATATTAGCATTAGTACAAGCATATGATACAAGAAAGCAAGCTTATTCAGCATCAGCCAAAAAAAAAAAAAAAAACACCACTCCCATTTCACCCCTCCGTTCGCTCGAAATACGTGTCCAGTTGAGCCTTAAATTTGTTAAGCTATCAACTTCAACAACAAGTGATGGAAGTCGGTTCCACCAACCAACCAACCACCCGCTGGCCAAAGGCAAATTTCCGCACATCTATCCGACATCCGTCCTTCCTCAATTTGAATTTATGCCCTCTGAGGTGATTATTCTGAGCAAGATGAAGAATCCCATTGGCATTGAGCATGCTCAAACCATTCAAAGCCTTATACACCTCTATCAGATCACCTCGCCGGTGCCTAGTCTCCAGACTCTGTAATTTGCAAAACTTAAGCCTTTCTTCGTAAGAGCAACCCTTTGTTCCATTCACTAATCTTGTTGCCCTTCTCTGTACCCGTTCCAGCAGCTCTACATCCTTCTTGAAATGAGGCCTCCAGACCTGTATACAGTACTCAAGATGTGGCCTAACCATTGCCTTATACAATTGAATAATCACCTCCTTATCCCTGCTAGAAAAATTCCTGTATATCATTGACAAGACACCATGAGCTACTCTTGCAGCTCGTCTGCACTGCTCAGAGAACTTCATATCTGCCTGCACAATTACCCCCAGGTCCTTTTCATTCTCCACCACTGTCAGTGTAGTACCGCAGAGTTGATACGTTGCTCTGGGGTTACTGTTTCCCATATGTAGTACTTTACATTTGTCAATGTTAAACTTCATTTGCCACCTCTCAGCCCATCTGTTCAACCTTTCCAGATCCTGTTGCAGCAGCATAGCGTCAGTGGTGTCCTTAACAACACTGCCAACCTTTGTATCATCTGCAAACTTGGACATTAAACTTGATATCCCATCATCAATATCATTCATAAACACCGAAAACAACAACGGACCCAACACTGAACCCTGAGGAACTCCACTAATAACATTAGTCCACGTTGAGCAGTGTCCATTGATTACCACTCTCTGTCTTCTGCCACTCAACCATCCCCTTATCCATAGCAGCAATTTGCCTCCAATGCCACACTGCTCCAATTTGTGCAGCAGTCTTCCATGTGCAACAGTATCAAAAGCCTTTCTAAGATCCAAATATATAATATCAAAGTTATTCCCTGCATCCAGTTCTTTTGTGACTACATCATAGTATCCAATCAAATTGGTCAGGCAAGACCTGCCCTTAACAAAACCATGCTGCGTCTGAGCTATAACTGAATTCTTGTCTAGATGATCCTGCAGTGTTTCTTTAACCAGTGCCTCCATTAATTTACCTGGAACAGAAGTTAAACTAACAGGTCTATAATTACTTGTGTCAGCCTTTGATCCTCCTTTGTGAATTGGGGTTACATTTCCACAACTCCAGTCTATGGGTACCTCCCCTGAGTCCAAAGAAGCTCTCATAATTATGGCTAGGGGTTTGCTTACTTCCTTTGCTGCCTCCTTTAATATAACTGGATAGATCCCATCCACCCCAGGTGCCTTTTTTATGTTTATCCTCAACAATCTCTCCTCCACTTTCCTCTCAGTTATTACAAAATCATCCAGCTCACTGCCAATGTTTACTTTACCTACATTATTCTCCTTTCTGAATAACTCCTCATGCGTGAATGTAGATGCAAAATACTCGTTTAGATTGTTAGCCACCCGAGCAGGATCCTCAACTGTTGAACCATCAATATCCAGTGGACCAATCTGATTCATCCCTTTCCTTCTTGAGTTTAAATAGGTAAAGAACTCTTTTCTGTTTTTCTTTGCATCCTTTGCCAAGGATTTTTCGTAGTCTGCCTTTGCCTGCCTAATCTCCTTTGTGACTTGGTTACAGACCAACTTATATCTATCATAGGCTTCCATGTCACCCATTAATTTGTATATATCCCATGCATTTTTCTTCTCTGCCACATGTCTCATTAGTTCATCTGACAACCATTTAGGCCTAAACCTTGAACAATAATTCTTAGTTGGTATGTAAAGCCTGGTAGCCTCCAAGATTAGTTCCTTGAATGCTTCCCATTTTGAGTTTGCTGTTGGTAACATCATCAGTTGGTCCCACTGTATAGAATTTAAATACTGTCTCAGACCATCATAGTCGTCTTTATGAAAACAAAAACCCTTCCCTTTACCTCTGATGGTAGTTATCTCCTTGAGTAAATCCCACTTCAACACACTGCGATCACTGCCACCTAGTGGTTCATTTATCTGCAGATTCTTAATGCATGAAGAATCACTACTGATAATCAGATCAAGAGTATTGCTCCCTCTTGTTGCCTCACGAACATGCTGATGTAGAAAACAATCATCCAATAAATCCACAAAAGCCTTGCTAGTGTGTGAGTGACCAACCCATATTATACTCATCAGAGTCATTAGGCCTATAGCACACTCCTACTCTCAATTTTGATTTCCCGGAGCAATATGGCCTTAGTTGCTAATGCTCCTAAAAATCAAATAACAAACTTGTCCATAGTAGTAGAAAAAAAGTGAAAGGCCAAAAAAGGAATGAAATGAAATTAGCACTTTTTAATACAGTATGGACAAGGTAGTCCCAACACAGTGTAATAGGGTGAAATGAACATTCCTGCTATTCTACTTCTATTGCTCTTTTTCATCTTTATTTATTTAAAATACTCCTTTTCCCTTCCCCATCCTCAATTTAATACCTCACCCTTATACCATTTGCTTGTTCCAAATTTATTTTTAAAATACACTGATTTCTTATCTAAACAATATTAAATCGTACACTAAATTCCACATATTTATATTAATATTAAACATATTGATATTATCCATTTTTATCCCAACTCAATGCTTATTTTTACCTCAATTAATTTTTACTTATAAATATATTACACTACATTTCTTCCCCCATGATATATGGGGGAAGAAATGGTATAGCTATCATCAGAGATGATAGCTATACCATTTTATTTTTATTTGCAATTTTTGTTGTTCTAATTTTACTTTACAGTTCCTCCTCTTTATATTGGCTTGGCAATTCAGCCCATAATTTACTTAATTCATCATAACCTCTAGGATATTAACATTTTTTTCACCTTTCACTGAGGTGAATCCGTAGCCAGGTGAGAAGGAGCAGCAGTGTATAGCACACGCTTCTTGATTAGACCAGGGTTCGAACCCATCACCACCAAGTACGGAGGATGCGGAAAGGTCAGGGAATGACCACCGCATATCCCTGAGCAATATGGCCTTAGTTGCTAATGCTCCTAAAAACCAAACAACACACCTTTCACTGATCTATTACTCTCTTTTTCTACTTTCCTCACCCTTATAGTTACTGGTACCTTGTGTAACTTTCACATCCATTTATACTTACTTAATTTAATTTAATATTAATACAAATTATATATATATAATTTACAGACACTATATTTGTTTCAAACCACACATTGTTTATATCCTTTTGCTTCCTTAATGCTGCCCCACACATTTTTGGAGCATTAGACATATGTTCGCTTTTTCATTTTTTCTCCCTCTACTGCTTATTTTGCTTTTTTACAATACAATATTACTACTATGTATATAGTGTTGTATTGTTAATTGTATTAAATTTGAAATTGAATCTAAATCATGCCTCAGACCAGGGCAGCAAAACAAAAGGCTCAAGCTAGTGCAAGTGCTGAGGCTCAGGGGAGAACTGAGGGGGGTTGTCCTCTGAATCACAGCTCATTGAAATGTACTGCTTGTTTGATGTTTGTGGAGCATTCAGGAATGGGACATGATATTGCCAAGGGACAATGTCTTTGTGTGTGCCCGATGTAATGAGTGTGAGGAAATCGGACACCAACTCAGCATTGTTATAGGCCTATATGTGAGCTTGAAGAAGAGAGTAGATGCCTTCGAAGGATTTAAATTGAGGGGCCCATTAAGCTCTCGGCTGCCCACATCAATGCCAGAGCTTGAACGTCAGGCAACATCCCAGCAATCCCCAAGGCAGCATGCGCTGTTCCCACAGGAATTAGTTGTTGTCGATGTCTCTATTGTCAGTGAAATGGGGAATATATTGTGCAAGAAGGATAGGTGGAACAGAACCAGGGTGTGTCTGCGAAGGGTAAAGGTTGATGACGTTGTAGAGCAGATATCATCTTTTAAGGACACAAAAGGTGATATTGTTGTACAAGTTGGCACTAATGATATTAAGAGTAAGAGACCGGCAGAATTACTTAACAAGTACAGGTCAATGTTAAAAAAAAAGCCATGAGTTAGGTTTAAATTTGAAAGTGTCTGCAATTCTGCCCAGACACAATAGGAGGGAGTATATGATGAGAGCCTTGTCAGTCAATTCTGCCCTGGAGAGATTGTGCAAGGCTCATGGGGCAGAATTTTTTTTCATCCCGGTCTGTGCTTGTTAGCAGGAGTGACTGCTTCTACAGGGATGGGATACACTTAAATAGAAAGGGTGCAAGAATATTTGCTGATGCTATCGAGGCAGTGTTAGGTGCGTCAGAAAACTGCTAGCTTGGGGAGATACACGGTCTAATAGATTAACAGTAGCCACTGGCAGAGGTGAAAGTGATTCTTGCACTATTTCTATTGGAATGAGCACCAGCCTGGAAAATAAGATGCAGGGGATTTCAGAAACTTCTGGGAGTCATCACACAACAAGTAAATACATGGGCTGTGTTAGGGTAGCTAAGAATACGAACAGATGTATCTATACTTGTGTGTACACCAAAGCGAGGAGTTTGGTAAATAAATTTGATGAATTTCAGGTGTTGATCAGAATATCATAAGCCAATATTGTTGGAAAATCAGAGACATGGTGTACACAGATATAAGGAATGCAGAATTGGAATTTGTATACAGGAAGGATAGAAAGGGAGGAGGGGTTATGTTATTAGTTAAGAAACACAAAATCTAAGGAAGTGCAGCCAGTTGACATGGGTCGACAGTGCAATGTCGTGTCAGTTTGGTGTGACATAAGCACCGGAAAGCAAAATTGAGAGTAGGAGTGTGTTATATAGGCCAAATGACTTTGTGATGGATATTATTATTCGCTGTATGGTGCAAGGAAGCCTGAGGCTTAAGCTGCACCAGCCAAAAAAAATTCCTGAGTTACCCTGAGAGAGAGAGTTAGAAGTAGAAAGGAATCGCCAAGAAAGAGAAGAATGATGATATCCAGCTCAGGACCCTGGATGTGTCAAGCCCATACTCACAAGATATGGGCTTGGGCCAGTAAATCAGATTGTCTTATAATGGGGGATTTTAATTTCTCAGATATTGACTGGAACTTGTGGGTTGGTCACTCACACACTAGTAAGGCTTTTGTGGATTTATTGGATGATTTGTTTTTTTACAGCGGCATGTTCAGGAGGCAACTAGAGGAAGTAACACTCTTGATCTGATTATCAATACTGATTCTTCATGCATTAAGAATCTGCATATAAAGGAACCATTAGGTGGCAATGATCACAGTGTGCTGATGTGGGATTTACTCAAAAAGGTAACCACCATCAGTGGTAAAGGGAAGGGTTTTTGCTTTCATAAAGGTGACTGCAGTGGTCTGAAACATTTTTTAAATTCTGTACAGTGGGACCAACTGGTGACACTACCAACAGCAAATTCTAAATGGGAACCATTCAAAGAATTAATCTTGGAAGCTACTAGGCTTTTCATACCAACTAAGAAAAAAAAAAAAGGTTTATGCCTAAACAGATGTCGGTGAACTAATTGAGACATGTGGCTGAGAAGAAAAATGCATGTGATATATATAAGTTAACAGGTGACACGGAAGTCCATGGTATTTGTAAGCTGGTCTGTAATCAAGTCACAAAGGAGGATAGACAGGCAAAGTAGATAATGAGAAATCTTGGGCAAAAGATGCAAAGTAAATCAGCAAAGAGTTCTGTACTATGTAAACTCTAGAAGGAAAGGGATGAATTAGATTGGTCCACATTATATCGATGATTCAACTGTTGATGATCATGCTCAAGTAGCTAATAAACTGAATTAGTATTTTACATCTACATTTACACATGAGGAGTTATTCGGCGGGGGTCGGGGAATGCCAGAGGTGTATTAAACTCTGACAGTGAGATAAATGGTTTTGAAGATAAACATAAGGAAGGCAGCTGTGGTGGATGGTATTTATATTAAAGGAGGCAGCAAAGGAAGTAGGCAAACTCTTAGCTATAATAATGAGAGCTTCCTTGGATTCACGAGAAGTACCTGTGGACTGGAGATGTGCAAAGGTGACCCCAATTCATAAAGGAGGATCGAAGGGTAACACAAGTAATTCCCAAACTGTTAGTTTAACTTCTGTTCTGGGGAAATTAATGGTGGCACTGGTTAAAGAATCACTGCAGAATCTTCTAGGCAAGACTTCGGTTATAATTCAGATACAGCATGGGTTTGTTAAGGGGGAAATCTTGTCTGACCAATTTGATTGGATACTATGATTTGGTCACAAAGGAACTGGATGCAAAGAATAATTTTGATATCATAAACTTGCATCTTAGGAGGGCTTTTGATTCTGTTGCACATAGAAGACTGCTGCACAAATTGTAGCAGTGTGCCATTGGAGGCAAACTGCTGCTATGGATAAAGTGATGGTTGAGTGGTAATCAATGGTCACTGCTCATTGTGGACTAATGTCAGGTTTCAGTGGTGTTGGGTCCATTGTTGTTTTCTGTATTTATTAGTGATATTGATGATGGAATATCAGGCTTAATGTCTAAGTTTCCAGATGACACTAATAACCATATGCTACTGCAATATGATCTAGAAAAGTTGAGCAGGTGTTGAGCAGGTGGGCTGAGAAGTGGCAACTGAAGTTTAACATTGACAAATGTTAAGCTTCAGTTGCCACCTCTCAGCTGTATATGCGTAACAATAACCCGAGAGTAATGGGTTATTGTTACGCATATACTGCACTGAGGGTGGTAGAGAGTGAAAAGGACCTGGGGGTAATTGTTCAGTCAGATATGAAGTTTCCTGAGCAGTGCAGACGGTCTGTAAGGGTAGCTCACGGTGTCTTGTCAATGATGTACAGGAATTTTTCTAGCAGGAAAAAGGATGTCATTATCCCTTTATGTAAGCCAGCGGTCAGGCCACATTTTAGGAAGGATGTAGAGCTGTTGGAACGAGTACAGGTATGGGCAACAAGATTAATGAATGGAACAAGGGTTTGCTCTTACAAAGAAAGGTTTAAGTTTGGCAAATTACACTGTCTGGAGACTAGACACATGCGAGGTGATCTGATTGAAGGGTATAAGGCATTGAATGGTCTGAGCAAGCTCAATACTGATGGGATTCTTTCTCTTGCCCATATTAATTGCCTGAGGAGACATTAATTCAAATTGAGGAAAGACAGTTATAGAATAGATGTGCGGAAATTTGCCTTTAGCCAGCGGGTGGTTGATTGCTGGAACAAACTTCCATCTGTCTTTGTAGAAGTTGACAGCTGGAATGAATTCAAGGGAAAACTAGACAAACATTTGGAGCGAATGAATGTGTGAAATGGGAAGGGTTTTTTTTTTTTTTTTTTTTTTCTTTTGCTGAAACTGTATAAGCTTGCATTCTTGCATCATGTGCCTCTACTAATGCTAACTAAGCAGTCATTCTGATGAATTAAGGGAGTTACTAGCTCAATTCAATCCAATAGGTGTTTGCTTATGGGGAAACATTCTTGTCACTCCAAGTTTTTCCAAAATTCTCAAATTATACAATGTATACAGACAAGATAGCAACTCAGTCCCACTGCATGTGGAGGAGTAGCCATTTTGTCGATTCTAACGTGCCATCCAGGCTTTTCCAGTTAAGATCCAATCTAGAAGCTGCAGCTACTCATATTGCAGCTGGTGCACCAGTTTCCCTTGTTTCCGTTTATATTCGCCCATTGAATCTGTACCTCTTCCTCATTCAAACTCGCAATCTCATTACACAACTCTAATTGGTCTTTTTAGTGGCTTTAATGGACACTATCCACAGTGAGTGTCCACTGCAATAGACAGAAGAGGCAAACTGATTGTGGAATTTATGAATCATAATTTACTAAACTCTAGGTCACCTACCTACATGATTTACTATTACAGTTGACTTGTTAATTTATTCACCGTACATCTTTCCAATCATGACATGATCGGTATTATCCAATCCCTTTAATAGTGATTACTTTCCAATTATTTACTTAATACAATCTGTGGTAACTCAAAATCCTGATCGACGATCCAAATGGAAATTTAATAACTTGAACTCGGATAGCTATTCTGCCAAAATGCTTTTAGACAGAATTTATGTTCAACTGAAACCTATTGATGATGTAACTACTTACATCACCAATCAGATTCTGACTGCGACTAATGCTTTCATTCTAAAATCCAAGACATATTGCACTCTTTGAAATCACCAGTTGAATCCCATCTAGTTGGGAGTATGAGAACAAGAGAAAAGCTGTGTATGGAATATTTCTGCAAGTATCCTACCACCAGTAACTTAATTGCTGATAAAAGGCTTAAAGCTAAAGGAAGACAAGTTAGACGGAAAGTGAAATGTGATTCGTGAATTGCTTTTGCATCAGCCATCACAAAAGATACCAACACACAGATCATCTGGAGAAGGATATAGATGCTAAATAGCAAATTTGTTTGGCTGCCCTTTCCGATACTTCACTGGGAAGGGAAAGACATGTCTACTCCTGAAGAAGTTGCCAATGCGCCAGCAGAATCTTTTGCCATGATCTCTGCTTCTGCCTGCTATGCATCCTCTTTCCGGAGCATCAGAGATGGTGGAGAACAGTATAAAATTACTTCTCAACATGCCGCTTCTTTCTGTACAACTTTATGTTAATAGAACTGAAAGAATCATTAAATAGATCTTCCAACAGTGCTGCAGGCCCAGATGGTGTTCATTACATTATGCTGAAGCAGTTACATGAAGAGGACTTGTGCACCCTGTTGATTTTCTACAATTGAATATTCTCTGAAAATGCCTATCCTTCTTTCTGGTGCCATTCTTTCATTATCGCCATACCAAAACCAGGCAAAGATCATTCCCTGGTTCGAAATTATAGGCCATAATTTCTGTCATTTTTTCCTACACAACTCTCACGAGCTGTGTAGGAAAAATTTTCGAAGAGATGGTTCATACGAGGCTCACTCAAATCCTGGAGTCACAGCATCTCCTTCCAGATCATCAGTATGACGTTCAGAAGAACAGATCAATGCTAGACATGCTTATCAAAGCTGAATCTCATATTCGCAACGTACCATCAAACCATAGCTCCTACTAGCCATAACCAAAGTTGAATCTGGGACTTCACAGAATGGTTATAATATCGAATCTCAGAAAAGAAATCTGCTGCCACTCACTTCTGCAAGTTACGGGCTCTCCATCACGATCCTGAACTAGAAATAAACAAAACTCCAATTCCACTTGTTAATACCGTTAGATTTCTTGGACTGATATTGGACAGCAAGCTAAACTTCGAAGCTCACATTGCTCATTTAAGAACTACAGGTAACCCTCGTATAGCACAGTTATTAAGTTCCTCTAAAATGTTGTTGTGCAAAACTATGTTATACGGGACTAAGAAAAAGTACAGGGGGGGGGGGTTACATTCCAAAAGCTAACAAAAATATGCTATTTTATTAAAAAGATGTTAACAAAAATGCACCATTCTATATTTCTTGTATCTTCTGCTATCTTTAAAAAATCAGTAATCTTGGTTTGTTTACTTTTGCTTGATAAATCTTTGTAAATTTCACCATATGGAACTAAGCATTGTTGAAGCTCCCTTTTGAACTTTGGGCTCCTTTCATTCAAAAATCTGCATTCAAAAAATAAGATTCTAATTGCTCGGCTTTATGCTTCCCCTATGCTTTTTAGTGTAAAATTTGGAAGTTTAGAATGTTCATCTGCGATATCGTCATCTGAATTGATTTGATTTTATCTCCGGTGGCATTTGCACCAAATCCAGCATGCTGGCTTCTCTTTCTACCAGTAATTCTAATCATCTTTTTTTTTTTTTTTTTTTTAGGAGCATTCGGCAACTAAGGCCATGTTACTCTGTGTATATTGTCTATAAATTGCATGTCCCAAGGTCAATTTTCTGTTTACTACCCTCGCCCGACTAACTCAGCCAAGTTGTGAAAAAGACCCATAAAAACTCCTCCCTTCATCGACAGGATTCGATCTTGGGTCTTTTCCAGCCGGTGTGGAGAGGAGGGCGATTTTATGAGCTGTGCTACCCATGAGGGCTTCAGTAGTTATATCATCAAAACCTTCCCCTCCTACCAATGTAACAAGTTCTACTATCACACAGATTCCGTTTTCTGCCTGTTCGATCATATTTCCTGAATGAACTGACTCAGACCATGCATTTAATATTAACGGTTTTACTTCTTTCAGCAATAAACCTATGATTCTGATACAGTCCACAATTTAGATATATTTGATAGATTCAGAATCTTTTTTTTTTTTCCAAAATCCATTGTAACGATTTTCTGATGGAATGAGTTTTAAAGGTGGATATATAATGCCTTGATCTAATGGCTGAATGTAACAAGTTGTATTAACCTAGTACAACTGTGGTGGTAGGAACATAACTTCAACTTTTGGATGGCCTGGTGTGCTATCCAATAATAATAAAACTTTTAAATCTAGATTTTTTCCACAAGTTCAATAGCACAGAACGTAACAGGGGCATTTCCCAATAAAATACAGGAATTTCTCAATTTTTGTTTTGACTAGCGAGTCAACAGTGGGGATTCAAAAAGAGTGGAAACGCTGAAAAATTACATCCAACATAGTAGCAGGGTTTTCCCCACACAAAAGCTCAAAAATACCCCATTGTGTGAGTTTACTGAAATTAACCATGTTAGAGCAAAACAGTGTTGTGCGAGGATTGCCGCAATTTATCAATCATGTTATAGCGAAACCATGTTGTAGACGTACCTTGTTGTACGGGGGTTGCCTGTACTTGTCTAAGGCATTTGAATATACTTCAATCAGTCTCATCCACGTCATGGGGAGCTGATCGGTATACCTTACTACACCTGTACAAGTTTCTAATGCTAGAGGTTTTCCGGTATATGATTTTGCTAGGATAAACATATTAGAACGGCTAAACGTCATCCAGCACAGTGCTCTGAGGACAGCCCTGGGAGCTTTCAAGACTTCTCCAGTCTGTAGCCTTTATATTGAAGTTCATGATCTGCCATTACAACTTCACAGATTGCTGCTAAGATCCAAAGCCTCCCATCCCATCTAGTTGGGAGTATCTGTATATCTGAATCCTAGTGGGATTCCTTTTATGAGAGTAAACCACATGAAAACCAACCTGCATCGCTCAGACTTAAAGAACTTCTTCGTACTTGGAATGTTGATCTAAGTGACATATTTTGGACACCACTCTTCTTTTACCCTACCTGATTACATTTTCTTGCCTCTCATGATGATCACTTTCTCCGATGGGGAATGATGTTTTAGCTATTTCCAATATCAGACAGTTGCATGCAGCCCATTCTAATCTCAGCTGCAATTCCTGTATAATGTACAGTGGTGGATCGAAAACTGACAATGGTAGGTGTGGCAGCAGTTTCCCCTTCATTTAGAGTTACAGCCTCGTTACAAGCCACACGCAGTATCTTCACTGCTGAGCTGTATGCCATAAAGCTAGCACTCAACCAGATTGTTGAATGTTTAATTTCACATCCTCTAATCTATACTGATTATCTCAGTATGGTCTTTGACATAAGAGAGAGAATTTCTATTCGTGGAATCCTACACTGAAAACTATTCACTATCAGTTGCTCTCATGCAGAGAGTCCAATCAATCAGTAACATTTAGTTGGATAACAGGTCATTCTGGGAAATGAGACTGCTGATCTTGCCGCTAAACATCTTACCACATCCTCACAGCACCTTCAAGTTCCTTATGCGGATTACAAGCCTGTAATTCGCAAGGCTTGTTATGAAAACTGGTCACTGATCTGGAAGAGTAATACCAACAACAAACTTGACCAGGTAAAACAAGATCCCAAGTTGTAGTTACCAGATTCAGACAAAACAGACATGAAGTGGTATTGGCAAGACTGAGAATTGGGCATACTCATATTACATACCTGTTGTTATTATTAGGAGAAAATCCGCCCCAGTGCACATCCTGTCACACCCAACTTACATTCCACCACTTTCTTGTAGACTGTCCTCTTTACTTTTCTATCCATTCTAGCACTTTTTGGTCATTCAGCAAATTGAACGAAGCCCAGGCTTTATCCCAGTTTCTTGGTAATCATGCAAATGTAGAACTCTTAACATATTTAAATTGTACTGGCCTATATGCATGTATATAAATCAATTGTTAAAAAAGATATATGAAATAAACTATGAACTGACACAATTTGGACATGTAGCCCTTTTGTCATTAAACTTAATATCAACAACAAGCCTGACTACAAATAGAATTTCTTTGCTAAGAACAAAAAATAAAATAAGCTTAATTAAGTTGAAAAAGGCCATATTTTCCAAAAAAAAAAAAAAATTCTGTTTCCAAGAGCTCAGAATTCTCTGCCTTTACAATTCATGGCCTCAAACCTGGAGAAACTTTTAAAAAAAGCTTTTAAAACCCCTATGAAAAATAAACATCTACAGAGTGACCAAAACACCTCTTATCCTCCTTCCCAAAGCATATTTCAACTAAAACATTTAGATACTGTAAGTATTACACATTATTCTTTGATTTTTTTTTTTTATTTTTTTATTATTTTTTTAAATACTGGTATAGTGTGCTTCCAAATTTGTCAATCAAATCACATAAAAATCTTAATTCAAATCATTGAGTTCTTTGGTTATTATTTAGTAAGTTCATGTACTTTCCATTTAACTAATTGAATGAAATGTGTCTGTGTATATGGATGTATTTATGCTTTTCAGTAAACTTTAGCATCCATTTTTCTTTAGGGTGATGCTGGTTTAACTGGTAGGAAAATTATTGTTGATACTTATGGAGGATGGGGTGCTCATGGAGGTGGAGCATTTTCTGGTAAGGACCCAACAAAAGTAGACCGATCAGCAGCATATGCAGCTCGATGGGTTGCCAAATCTCTGGTAAAAGCTAAACTCTGTAGGCGGTGCCTTGTTCAAGTAAGATCGGTTATTCTGGTATGTTTTATCTTTACTTCATTTAACTTGCCGGCCAGTGGTGGTGTAAGATTTTGCAGAACCACCTGAAAAACATGTTCCAAAATGTGCAGTGTTTGTTAAGAAACTAGAGCCATAAAACTTTATTTAGGAAGCTAGAGCTTACTAAAATATAGTTTTATTGCTCTAGTTTTTGGAACAATATTAATTTCAAATAACTATATAAACGATAGTTATTTGAAATTAGTAAACAGCAATAGGTGCATGTGCATTAGTTGAAATTTTCACATGCTTCGTGAACTTTAAAATATGATTTAGTTTCAGGTTTCTGTTTTGTGTTTTTCTCTTTTTTTTTTTTTCTTCCAATTGATAAAAATTTAGATTTTTTAAATATAAATATTTCTTTAAATAAATTAATAATTACAAGTATTGGAGATTTCAGTTTGTTAAGAAAATGTCAGGCATTGGTGATGTTTAAATTGAAAATCGATTTTGAATGAAGATTTCAAAAGAACGATGAAGACTAGTGGTGGGGGGGGGGGATAGAGATAATTTGCTTTTAACATTTGATTGAGGGTCTTGGATGTGGTTGGACCCAGAGCTATATTAGTATTCAGTGGGATACACAGTTCTGGTTAAAAAACTTCCAAATTATTGGAAGAATTTCCCAGATTTCTTCATGAAATTGAAAAAGTTGTTGATAGAGACTTTGTAGGTAAACTTAAATATTAATGTGATTACCCATTATGTATAATTTTAGTGAAATTATTTCAAAATTTTGAAATAATAAACAAAATTTTATTATGAGCACTTAGCTTAGATTTTTATTAAAATAATACAAACCCATCACCCCTTTTTCAGAAAATTATTAGCAGTAGTGAAAAAATCGAACACCCTAGTGACAGTCAGTGGAGAGAAACTAGGAAGTATCAGCATTAGACATAGAATGTTGCATCATTACTGTATCATGATCATATAAAGCGTTTAGAGTGTAAGCCTCAAGCTATGGAAAAGTCTAGACTATGTATAAGTATAGTGCAAAAGCATCAATAATACATAGCCAAATCTGAATGAACAGAATATTAGTAATTCGGCATCGTTTTAAGTTATATCTCATATTGTGAATACCTTCACAACGAGTTGCCATGATATTGCACTACTTCGAATAAGTAACGCTTCACCTGAGGAAAAGACTAATGTTACTTATTTTCAGATGGATACCACTACCCAGACGACACCGTTTCAGGGCTATTTTGTATTTGTGTGGGATAATAACTCAACTATCCAGTTGTCCCTATTAGACTTAGAAAAGCAAAAAGATAGAGGGAAAGTAATAGGAGTGGAAGAGGAAAAGAAACGGTGTAGAAGAATGAAAGGAACAGTAACTCCTTCAACTCACACCACTCAAAAACTCAAACTCCTCAAATAGGCAACGCTTCGCCAGTGAAGAAGACTGTTGTTACCTATTCTTGGAAACTCCGGACATCATCAAGCTCCCCCTGGTGCCGTTTTAGGGCTATTTGGCCCTTCTTCGGTGGGTGGGTAGGTACCCGAGCGATGCAATGATGGCAAAACAGTTATGAAGTATAACTCCACAATATGAGAGATGCCTGATGGTGTATGATGTATTTAGACTATAAAGCATTTAGGGCGTGAGCCTCAAGCTATGGAAAAGTCTAGACTATGTATAAGTATAGTGCAAAAGCATCAATAATACACAGCCAAATCTGAATGAACAGAATATTAGTAATGCGGCATCGTTTTAAGTTATATCTCATATTGTGAATACCTTCACAACGAGTTGCCATGATATTGCACTACTTCGAATAAGTAACGCTTCACCTGAGGAGAAAACTAATGTTACTTATTCTCAGATGGATACCACCACCCAGACGGCACCATTTCAGGGCTATTTGGCCCTTCTTCTATGTATTATTGATGCTTTCGCACTATACTTATACATAGTTTAGACTTTTCCATAGCTTGAGGCTTATGCTCTAAACGCTTTATAGTCTAAATACATCATACACCATCAGGCATCTCTCATATTGTGGAGATATACTTCATAACTGTTTTGCCATCATTGCATCACTCGGGTACCTACCTACCTACCTACCTACCTACCCACCCACCAAAGAAGGGCCAAGTAGCCCTGAAACGGTGCTGTCTGGGTGGTATCCATCTGAGAATAAGTAACATTAGTCTTTTCCTCAGGTGAAGCGTTACTTATTCGAAGTAGTGCAATATCATGGCAACTCGGTGTGAAGGTATTCACAATATGAGATATAACTTAAAACGATGCCACTTTACTAATATTCTGTTCATTCAGATTTGGCTATGTATTATTGATGCTTTCACACTATACTTATACATAGTGTATCATGATCAATAATGCCAAATAAAATGAATTGCAGTTATGAAATATCAAAGCAATCTGGAAAAATTTCCCATTGGCTGTACACATGGATGATCTTAAATTATATGGTAAATCTCAAGCAGAAATTGAATAATCACTAAATACAGTTAGAATATTTAGCCAGGATATTGCTGTTGACTTTAGAATAAAAAAATATATAATATAGTGTTATCAATCAGTAGGGGAAAAATTGCTAGATCAGATGCAGTTCTAGCAGATGACAATGTAATTTAAAGCCTTGACTACAAAGAAAATCACAAATAAATGCCGATATTGCAAACTGGAGATCTTCAACAAATAGCAAAAAATAAGACCAATGCTAAATACATAAAAACAGTAAATTGGCAGAAATAGGCCAAAGGGCCATTCAGTGATCAATATAGTGCTGAAATAATTGATTGGACACATTAGAAAAATCATGACAAGTAATCATGCCCTACACCCTCGAAGTGATGTTGAGTGACTCTTTTTTACCACAAAGTAATGGTGGCTGATGATTACTTCAAGTGAAAAAAACAGCAGAAGAAGAAAAAAAGGACTGAACGATTAAATCAAGAGTAAGAAGGAGAAACTTTGGCTGACATCTGCAAAGAAGATATAATTAAAGTGCGCAAAATAAAGAAAAGAAACAAAAATAGAAGAGAAACCTTAAAAAATCATATTGATGCATTCCAGAGTAAACAACTACATGTTAAATATACAAAGAACATTGAAGGTAAAATTGACAAGGGGAATAATTGGAAATGGCTGCAAAAATGGAACATGAAATATGCAGCACAGGAACAGGCACTTGAAAACAAATATCATGAAGTTGAGAATTGAAAAGATTAGAAATGAAAGTAAATGCAGCTAGTACAAAGAAAAAATGAAACTGTCAACTGTGTAGTATGAAAAAACTGACATCTGTGCAGTAATATCACACAAGCTAACTACAAAAACCTTCATGATAAAGTTGCTGTAATGCTGCATTAGAACTTACACAAAAAAATTGCTGAAAACAAATATGTTAAAATATTGTGTCATTTTAAAATCCAAACTGATAAGTAACTGGGACATAATACTCCAGGCATCACTATGGTTGAGTAGAAGCAATTACACTGATCAGTGTGGCCATCCCAGGAAATGTCAGAATTGAAGGAAACGAAAAGCAAAAATTTCAAAATACCAAAACCTACAATAGTCCAGGCTCTGGGAAAGAAAAGCAACTGTTATTCTAGTAATAATTAGGAGTACTGAGTGCAACTGCAAGAGGTATAAGGAAACATCTGTATGAAATTGGCAGAGACAGGATAACAGAAAGACAGATTGGATTTACTTATTCTTAGATTCTTGGGTAGAATACAAATCTGCAACGGACCAAAAATTCCATCTTGTATTCATATTGTCTATATATAATAATAATTACAATAGACCGGGCATAACCCTCATTGACAAGAAAGAAAATACTACCTATCTGATCTATATATCAATGCCCAAGGCTGGCAACCTCCAGAAAACCTACAAGGAAAATATGTGCATAGACCTAAGAGAGGAGATCAAAGAGGTGTGGCAAGTGGAACAAGTAACGACCATTTTGATTACTGTGTCAACCACTGTTATGGTGCCAAAAGACCCTACATGAGAGCTTAGCAGTAATAGGTTTCCCAGAGAACACCTGTAGGATAGTGAGCAGGTTCCTTGACAAACAGTAATAACAGCCGGATATAAAAACCACCCTGTGCACCTGGTACCAGTACCCATCATGAGGTGGATCCCAGTCAGGGAGAAAAATTGTGATCAATACAGTGTTGTAAAAGGAAAGGCATATAAATGACCAAGTGAGCGATATTGGCACACTGAAGTTATGGGCTAGTTGCATTACAGCTGGAATTTTGCTTAGCATCAATTGCACTATCTAGAGAGCACTGTAAAAGCTGTATACTTGGTTCTCTGTTTCAGTTCTTTGCTGAAGTTATTTTATCTAGTTTAGTATATTCCATAAGAAGAAAATGTAAAATTTTTTGAAGATTATGCTTGCTGACTTTTAATTCTTTGGTTTGTGAAAAAACAAAACATTATCCTTAGTGTGATAAAATATTGTGTAAAAAGTTCTTTCCTATAAAGTTTTACCCTAAAGAGTTGTTATAATGGATCCCCAGCTTGGGACGTTGGGACTGAAAAGGATTTTTTTTTATTAAAACCCCAAACACGAAAGGTATCAAAACCTATAGTACTTAGTACCGTGCATGGGTTGAAGGAGAAGTATTGGGGGAGGGGAGGGGGGATGCCGGAAACTTTGCTCTAGAGACTAAACATGGGTTTCACCACTTCAAGCCTCCAATAAGCAAAGTGGTGGTATTTCACCGGTTGATGAAAGTCATTTACCACAGATGAACAGTATGTTGAAGCTGATGGTATTGAAATAGAATCTATTCAAGTGATGCGAATTCTAAATCTCATTCAAATGCAGTACCTACTTGTTCCACACCCTAGAAAAATAATCCATTTGGTTATTTTGAGTTGCTTGCAACTGAAATTTTTTCAGTTGTTCTTCAATGAAAATGTTATGCAGCCACCGTAAGATGTGAAGCAGGTATGAAACTTGCTCACCAATAAATTGAACGGAAAGCTATTAGTGTGGAATAGATGAAAATTTTATTGGGATTCTTCACACAGGAACAATTTGTGCACTAAAAATCCAAGATTACTGAGGGAAAAAAAAAAAAAAAAAAAAAAAAACAGTAACAATGAGATGCCTGCACTTTCCCAAAATCTTGAATTTTATAAAATCTAGCCTTTATTGGATCACCTAAACAGCACCAGCACAGTGCTAAAAATTTATTATCCAAAAAAAACAGCATGTCGCACGCAATGCATGCAAAATAAAAAGGCAACCAAAATAAAAGACATACATACTAACAGCCAAGTGGCCTGGTATTGAAGTGTTTAGTGTTCCCAGGAGTGTCGGATGAAATGGGAGAGAAAAGGATGTTCTGCAAATGTAGTTCTGAAACTGATAGATGAGAAACTGTACATTTGGACACTCTTTTCATATGGATAATTTTTAGTTCTTGTATTCTCACAATACAATTGCTTGAGGCCAATAGGTACTGTACTGTACTGGCCAATAGGTACATTTACATGCTAACAAAAAAAAAAAAAAAAAAATTTCCAAAGAATATTTCCACAGCAAACTTAAAGAAGGGTCAAAATCTGTGTATGCATGTATTCCAAGGGTGTAGCTGTTCCCAAATGCAAAGACAAGAGAGGCCAAACGAAAATGAAGCCCGCAGCCATTACTGAATATAACAAATATATGTCTGGAGTACACTGAGTGGACAGAAATCATGAGATACCTGAATGGTAGGCCCACCATTCACCCGGATAAGGGCAGTCACACGGCGAGGCATTAAGTCCATTAGTTTACGAAAGCATTCCACAGGTATTTCCATTCATGCTTGCTGCATGCTGTCCATAATTCCGTCGCATTCCTGTGTGGAGGATCCAAAGCTTGAGTGGACCTTCCATAGCATCCCAAAGATGCACCACGGGGTTCATGTCCATGAACAGGGAGGCCATTACATGGTGGTAAAATCTGTGGAATGTTCTTCGAACCATGTTCTACTCACCACCGTTCTGTGGGGGGGGACATTGCCCTGCGGGTGCACGATGACCATGAAGGGATGCAGATGGTGTGCAAGGATGGACTCATAACCTGGACTGTTCAGAGGTGCATCTAGATGTACCAGCGTGCCAATGTGTGCCAGTGAACACGCCCCAGACCATTACCAACCATCCACCTGCCTGAACACTTCCTTGTTGACGTGCATGGCTTCATGCAGTTTCCACCAATACGCACCCTCCCGTCTGCTCGAAATAACTGGAAAGGGGGTCTTATCGGACCAGGAGACCCTTCTCCGATCATCTAAGGTCCAGTGCGAATGTTCTTTCACCCAGGTGAAGCGTAGAATCCTGTGTCATGGTGTTAGCAATGGGACTCTGGTGGGTTGTAGGTGGCTCCCATTACCTGTTGTGCCTAATGATCGCCTGATGGTCTTGGTGGAGACATTTCTGGCACCTCCCTCGTTGAAGTCTGCAGTGATTTGTGCCACTGTCCGGTTGGCCGAAACAATGCGAGACAGACATCGGCGGCCACGTTCATTCACCACCTTTCATCCACAGCGCCATCCACTGTGCCACGATGAGATATTATTCCAGAAATGGCATATTCCTGATACACTTTTGATACTGTCAAATGGTGATAGTGCAATTTCTGTACCACCAATCCCATTTGGAGTGACCCATGCATTGGGTACCCACTATCATCCCTCTTTCAAAGTTGGTTAACTCATGACGTTTATCCATACTGACATCGAATTACTGTCTACATGAATGCAGTGTACCTATATACTTGCTAAGCAGTGAGTTCGTCCACTAGTGAGAGGGGTGACAGCATTGCATTGCCCAGGAACTGGGTATCCCAGGAATGCTGTCCTTTCAGTGTATATCATAAAGACCAAATGATGGCTTGCTATCCATGTGAAAGAAAGACAGTTCATTGATTACAAAAAAAAAAAAAAAAAAAAACTAGCAATTCATATTTTTCAAACTATGCTTCTGGATACCTTTCATCTCTTTAATAAGCACTTAGGGATTAAAATGAATTTATGACTTTTGCCTTGCTCTCATAAGAGAACTTTTGTTCAAAGGTCAGGGATTATCTACTACTCCAGTTGCTATAACTAGAATGTCAAAAAACATTCCTCATACATTATGAAATTCCCTCTAAATATGAAAGGACATTTTAATGCAGCAAAGATGTAATTATGCCATCAGTCTGGCAAAAGAAAAGATACAACACACTATTGCAAGAAGCCAGTGCTTTGTTTCAACTGCTTTGTGGATTATCATAAAGAGCTACATTGAAATATAACTGATATAAACTAGAAATAATTTCTTACAGAAACTATGGTAATTTTATTCAAAATGTTTGTGTGCTTGTTTTTTTGCCACAAAGTACCTAAAGCTACAGTGCATCAGTGTATTGTTTCTGTAAGCTTACATGTATTCTTTGGTCTCTGCCTATCTTACCAGATAAAAATGAGCTTTCACAAGGTAAAACCATGCAACCTGTGCCAGTGGGCAAGGATTTCATGGTTTTTACCATGCATAATTCAGCTATAATTTAATAAAGACTATCACAAAATAAATTATCTTGCTTGAATTTGAGTCCAAGCCTTTATTCACATGGTGTGGGAAAACAAAAACTATCGCTAATTGTTGTTGTGAATGCATGTCATTGAACATCCATTCAGCAAAGTTCATTTCCTGTGCCTTTGTGGAAAAAGACACTTGATTAAAAATACTTAACAATGATATTGAATCAGAACCTAGAAAAAAAATATTACAGTGGGCCACCCACTTTAAGATGGGCTTTCCATGATGTCATAAGGTTCACATTGTGATAAAATATGCACTTTACAATGCCTGGACCTCATGAGTAATGTGGGCTGATGGAGTGATAGTGTTTCAGCCAATAGTAGCATTTGTAACATCTTAGCCATTTGTATGGAGGAAAGGAAGTGTTTGTGCTTCTTTATTTAAAGAGGCTGTGTGCTGTGCTTACCTACATGTATAATGTGCATGTGTAGTGTAATTATTTGAATTTTTTTTTTTTTTTTATTATTGAATTTGTGTTTTATAATTACAACATTGTGTAAACTGATACTGTAGTCTTGACCAAGAAGTAAGAAGAAATTTCCCTTAAAATTAAATAAGAAATAGTGAAAACACATGATGATCATTGGTGCATTGATTTCTCCCAGTCCAACATTTCTGCCATAGTTAACAACATAAAATCCTTAAGAAAGTTAAAGTGACAAATCCAGTACAGTGCAAAAAGGCAGAATACTGATTGTAAACATGGAAAGGCTTTTATTACTGTGGATAAAAGAAAAACAAAGAGTGATAACAATTTCTGGATATTATGTTTTCGATAACTTCAAAGCTAAAGCATCCTCAACACACACAGTATGATGACATTAAAGCCAGCAATGATTGGTTCAGCTGCTTGAGGAAAAGGTTGATATTAAAAGTGTCATATGACATTGAAAGGCTGCCAGTGCTAATCAAGAAGTAGCTGAAGCCTTTAAGGTGGGGTTTTGAGAGCTTGTTGAGAATGATAGTCATCTTCCCCAACAAGTTTTTAATGTAGATGAAACAGGCCCCTTTGCCTGGGCATGTGCATATGAAGAATATGCTTACTCTGTTGTTGGCCCCAAGTGCCAAGCGATCCTTTATGCAATACATAGTGCTGTTTCTCAGCATATTAGTTAAATTTATTTTCCATTGTCTTTTCTTCCTGTTTTTCATAAGTGATTCTTTGTTTAAAAGGTTTGAAGTAGAAATCCAGAAAGAAATTCACCTTTCTTTCCTTGCATATATATTTATATAATCCGTACTAATCTAATTAACTTTCTCAACCACTTGGCCACTGATGGCACCGCTCCTGCCTCCATGTGGCAAGGCCGGTAACCTGGGTGAAGAAAATTACTCTCCCAGGGCTAAAAGAAGTAAAGGTGGACATAAATAGGCATGTCACTTGTGGATTTCAAGGTCCAGATCTCTCAAACAGAGATGACTTAAATGCATTTAATGCAAAACGGCAGAAAAAAGGAACAGAAAACCCTGATCATTGCATTCTTTGACTGATCCTCCTTTAAGTAAGCCTCCCCATACTTAATAAGAAGGCGCCTCCGTAGCCAGGTGGGAAGGAGCAGCAGTGCGTAGCACACGTTTCTTGATTAGACCGGGGTTCAAGCCCGTCACCACCAAATACGGAAGATGCGGAAAGGTCAGGGAATGACCACCGCATATCCCGGAGCAATATGGCCTTAGTTGCTAATGCTCCTAAAAACCAAATAACAAACAAACAAACTTAATAAGAAATGTCTTGAGAATGTGGTTAGCCCTCCAAAAATGGTGTGAAGGTTAAAATCTGGAGACCTAGTGGAGATGAGTGAGCATAAGCACTTAGAAAGACTATTAAAAACATGGACTTTTGGTGGAATTCCTACAAAGATTACCCCACATGTCACCCTAAACTCCTTAAAGGGGGTAATAGCAGAGTGGGACTCCTTAATGTATCTGAAGAAGCGATCATTCAGGAACTAAGCAATCAAAATGTAATGAATATCAAAAGCATAGTCGTTAAGAAAGATGAAGTTCTTACTCCTACTCACTGTCATTCTTACATTTAAAATGTCAGTTCTACCATCAACTCTTAAAGCTGGATATTTAAGGTGCAAAATTTGACCTTATATTCCAAACCCAGTCTGGTGTTTTAAATGCCAAAAATTTGGACACTCGCAAGCAGTCTGCAGAGGTGTAACCACCTATGCCTCCTATGGATCAAAAGATCATGTTCACACAGACTGCACCACTGAAATGCAATGCTGCCCAAATTATAAGGGAAATCACTCAGCGTTTTCAAGGAGTGCATCCAGTGGAAGACAGAAAACAATATTCAGAAATACAAAATGGAACACAAGATGTCACACCAAGAAGCAAAAAGACATTTTTCAGCTTCTAATAAATCGGCATCTTATGCTTCAGTTATATACAAAAGCAACGCTCCATAACAGTACAGACTGTTCAGTTCTGCCAAGCATCTCAATATCTGATTGGGCAAGATCAGTCCCCTACTCTAAATGAACAGCCTACCCACCAGCATGTAACTCATTCGGTAAACACACCACAGACAATACCACCAGATAAAAACACTATACAGCAGCCAGTAAAGCAAGCAAGCAAGCTAGTTCTGAAAGAAATAGTCAAAAATCCAGTAACAATATGATGGACGTAGACATAAAATCACACAAAGATGAACCACTTCTTGAAATTCATGCAGAGGAGGAGGACATGGACATCAGCAGACCAATGTTCCCAAAAAGGGAAAAAACCAGACTAGACAGGCATAAACAAATCACATCCCAAAAGCCAGCAGACACACTATCCAGAGAGTCATGCCTGTATGTAGCTTTGGATGGCTTGAGGAAATGTCCTGTATATCTCCTCAAACGTATTTCCTCGAGAACGAGAGTAGTCTTGTGCAGGCGAAGTTTTTTTACTGCTCCTGGAATAGAGAAGTTTTTTCTATTTTATTAGCTAAAATTGGCATATTAACTTATTTTCTAGAATAGCTTTATATTCCTAGTTACGATACTTAATTTATATAGAGATTTTGTAGGTATTACTTAGTATCAGTAAGGGTATCAAATCCACGTATTACAAGTTGCAGCTCCGCTGAACGAGAAGTTTTTTAGCCATATTTAGCCGCTTCGTTGACCAATTGTTATATCAAATTATTTTCTATAAGTAGCTTATAGACTTAGTCAGGATCCTTAGTTTATTCTGAATTGAGACAGCAACATTTGGAAGTTAATTAATACTTAAGTGTCCGTAGATTTACCGTTCATAACTTGGCGCCATTGTTATACGATACAACATTATATCCCGAACTAGATAGCGTAAGCTTAGTATAGTATACAATATAATATTGTCAATCAATCAGTAAAATCTATTAATCTTGTTAAACTTCATTGTCAATTAAATTGTACTTTTTAACTAAATACATATAGCAACTTAGATTATAAATGTAACATAATTAATTAATACATAACTTGATACGGAAGTTATGTAAACGGAACTCATAGATAATACTCGATACTGAAAAATATATATATCGTTATAACTGTGTGTTGGGATACAATTTTAGGGTTATAATTTTGTACTGAAATTATCAAAATAAATCGAAATCATAACTGAGACCAGAGCAGCAAAGCAAAAGGCTCAAGCTAATGGGAGTGCTGTGGCTCAGGGGAGAACTGAGGGGGGGGGGGGCAGTTGCCCTCTAAATCACAGCCTTTTAAAATGCACTGCTTGCATGATGTTTGTGGAGCAATCAGGTATGGGACATGATATTACCATGGGGGATGTCTTTGTGTGTGCGCGCGCGATGTAAGGAAATCAGGTGACAACTCAGCGTTGTTACGATCCTATATGAGAGCTTGAAGGACAGGGTGGATGCCCTCGAAGGATCTAAATCGAGGAGCCCATCAAGCTCTCAGCTGCCCACATCAACGCCAGAACTCTCTACATGGTCAACACAGCGGCAACCCTCAAGGCAGAATGCGCTGGTCTCACAGGAACTAGTAGTTGTTGGTGACTCTATTGTCAGGGAAACGGGGAACATTATTTGTAATAAAGATAGGTGGAACAGGACCAGGGTATATCTGCCAGGGCAAAGGTTGATGACGTTGTAGAGCAGATATCATCTTTTAAGGGCACAAAAGGTGATATAGTTGTACACATTGGCACTAATGATATTAAGAGTAGGAGACCGGCAGAATTACTTAACAAGTACAGGTCACTCTTGAAAAAAAGCCGTGAATTAGGGTTGACTTTGAAAGTGTCTACAGTTCTGCCCAGACACAATAGGAGGAGTATATGATGAGAGCCTTGTCGATCAATTCGGTCCTGGAAAGATTGTGCAAGGCTCAAGGAGTAGAATTTTTTACAGCCTGGTCTGTACTTGTTAACAGGAGAGACTGCTTCAACAGGGATGGGATACACTTAAATAGAAAGGGTGCAAGAATATTGCTGATGCTATCGAGGCAGTGTTAGGTGGGTCGGAAAACTGCTAGCTTGGGGGGGGATACACGGACTAATAGATTAACAGTAGGCACTGGCTGAGGTGAAACTGATTCTTGCACTGCTTCTATTGGAATGAGCAGCAGCCTGAAAAACAAGGTGCAGGATATTTCAGAGACTGGTGGGAGTCATTGCGGTACAAGTAAACACATGGGTTGTGTTAGGATAGCTAAGAATAGGAACAGGTGCATGTATTTTTGCGTGTACACCAATGCTGGGAGTTTGGTAAATAAATTTGATGAATTTGAGGTATTGCTCAAAACATCAAAGGCAGATATTGTTGGGATAATAGAGACGTGGTGTCACACAGATGTAAGGAATGCAGAACTGGAATTTGGGGAATACAATGTGTACAGAAAGGATAGACAGGATAGTAAGGGAGGAGGGGTTATGCTATTAAGAAACACATAAAATCCAAGGAAGAGAAGCCAGTCGACATCGCTGGACAGTGAAGTGTCGAGTCAGTTTGGTGTGACATAAGCATTGAGAGATCAAAATTGAGAGTAGGAGTGTGCTATAGGCCTAATGATTCTGATGAGTATAATAAGAAACTGTACAGGGAAATAGAGTAGGCCAGTAAATCAGAGAGTCTTATAATGGGGAATTTTAATTTCCCAGATATTGACTGGAATTTGTGGGTTAGTCACTCAAACACTACCAAGGCTTTTGTGGATTTATTGGATGATTGTTTTCTACATCAGCATATTCAGGAAGCAACTAGAGGGAGTAATACTCTTGATCTGATTATCAGTAGTGATTCTTCATGCATTAAGAATCTGCAGATAAAGGAACCACTAGGTGGCAGTGATCACAGTGTGCTGAAGTGGGATTTACTCAAAGAGGTAACTACCATCAGGGGTAAATGGAAGGGTTTTTGCTTTCATAAAGGTGACTACGATGGTCTGAGACAGTATTTAAATTCTATACAGTGGGCCCAACTGATGATGTTACCAACAGCAAATTCAAAATGGAAAACATTCAAAGAACTTATCTTGGAAGCTACTAGCTTTTACATACCAACTAAGATATATTGTTCAAGGTTTAGGCCTAAATGGATGTCAGATGAACTAATTATACATATGGCAGAGAAGAAAAATGCATGGTATAAATTAATGGGTGACATGGAAGCCTATGATAGATATAAGCTGTTCTGTAACCAAGTCACAAAGGAGATTAGGCAGGCAAAGGCAGATTATTAGAAATCCTTGACAAAGGATGCAAAGAAAAACAGAAAAGAATTCTTTCCTATGTAAACTCTAGAAGGAAATTGATGAATCAGATTGATCCACTGGATATTGATGGTTCAACAGTTGAGGATCCTGCTCAGGCGGCTAACAAACTAAATGAGTATTTTGCATCTACATTCACACGAGGAGTTATTCAGGAAGGTGAATGCCAGAGGTGAAGTAAACTCTGACAGTGAGCTAGATGATTTTGTAATAACTGAGAGGAAAGTTGAGGATAAACATAAAAAAGGCACCTGGGGTGGATGGAATCTATCCAGTTATATTAAAGGAGGCAGCAAAGGAAGTAAGCAAATCCTTAGCCATAATTATGAGAGCTTGTTTGGACCCATGCGAGGTACCCATAGACTGGAGATGTGCAAATGTGACCCTAATTTACAAAGGAGGGTCAAAGGCTGACAAGTAATTATAGACCTGTGAGTTTAACATCTCTTCCAGGAAAATTAATGGAGGCACTGGTTAAAGAAGCACTGCAGGATCATCTAGAAAAGACTTCAGTTATAGCTCCTACACAGCATGGTTTTGTTAAGGGAAAGTCTTGCCTGACCAATTTGATTGGATACTATGATGCAGTCACAAAAGAACTGGATGCGGGGAATAACTTTGATATTATACATTTGGTCTTAGAAAGGCTTTTGATACTGTTGCACATGGAAGACTGCTGCACAGATTGGAGCAGTGTCACATTGGAGGCAAATTGCTGCTATGGATAAATGGATGGTTGAGGGGGAGAAGACAGAGTGGTAATGAATGGACACTGCTCATCGTGGACTAATGTTATTAGTGGAGTTCCTCAGGGTTCAGTGTTGGGTCCATTATTGTTTTCTGTATTTATAAATGATATTGATGATGGTATATCAAGCTTAATGTCCAAGTTTGCAGACGATACAAAAGTTGGCAGTGTTGTTAAGGAAACTACTGACACTATGCTGCTGCAACAGGATCTGGAAAGGTTGAGCAGATTGGCTTAGAGGTGGCAAATGAAGTTTAACATTGACAAATGTAAAGTACTACATATGGGAAACAGCAACCCCAGAGTAGTCCCCTATACAGACTACAGGCAAATAATACACGAGAAAATACACTTCCAATGGCAGGATTCGTGGAATAGACAGACTGCGAATAAATTATATCATATAAAGCCTGTAATTGAACCGTGGCAGTCTAGTCTGCGCAGGAATCGTAAGGAGGAAGTTGTTCTTGCCCGGACCCGCATAGGACATAGTCATTTGACACATTCTTTTTTGCTGAGGGCTGATGACCCTCCTATGTGTGAGTCCTGTGGCACAATTTTATCAATTAGACACATTTTAATTGATTGTCCAGATTTTAGCAATATCCGTTTTACCACTTTTAACCATCTGACTGAGCCGTATACACTCAGTTAGATTTTATCTGACAATGACAATGTGTCTGCTGTTTTTAGCTTTTTAAAATCAATAAATATTTTTACTCGTGTATAAAATTTACATTTTTCATTTATATATTTGTTATACCTTTTGACATAGTGACCTAACTAATTAGGTCACTGAAAGTTTAAATTTTTTTATAAATTACCTGGTCTTGGCGCATTATAGCCTTAGTAGCTAATGCGCCAATAAAATCAAAACCAAACCGAACCAAGCAACCCCAGAGCAATGTGTCAACTCTGTGGAACTAAACTGACAGTGGTAGAGAATGAAAAAGACCTGGGGGTAATTTTGCAGGCAGATATGAAGTTCTCTGAGCAGTGCAGACGGGCTGCAGGAGTAGCTCATGGTGTCTTGTCAATGATATACAAGAATTTTTCTAGCAGGGATAAAGATGTGATTATTCCCTTGTATAAGGCAATGGTCAGGCCACACCTTGAATACTGTATACGGGTCTGGAGGCCTCAAGAAGGATGTAGAGCTGCTGGAACGAGTACAGAGAAGGGCAACAAGATTAGTGAATGGAACAAAGGGTTGCTCTTACGGAGAATAGGCACCAGCGAGGTGATCTGATAAAGTTGTATAAAGCCTTGAATGGTTTGAACATGCTCTGTGCTAATGAGATTCTTCCTCTTGCTCAGAATAATCACCTGAGAGGGCATAAATTCAGATTGAGGAAAGACAGATGTAGGATAGATGTGCGGAAATTTGTCTTTAGCTAGCGGGTAGTTGGTTGGTGGAACAGACTTCCATCCCTTGTTGTTGGAAGTTTATAGGCTAAATAAATTTAAGGCTCAAGTGGATAGGTATTTTGAACGAACGGAGGGGTGAAATGGAAGTGGGTTTTTTTTTAAACACATAGGGAATGTACATACAGTCAAGCGTTGTGTTCTAAAAGATTGTGTTTTTGTATGAGTGGTTCCTAGAACAAAATTTCTTCTCTGCCTCGCTGCTCTGTTCTGTTTTTAGTCATCCCACATGGGAGAAAGTGATAGAACAGAAAAAAATTTGTCTGTGAACTTATATGTGTGTTCTGCAGTATAGTATTTTGTTTTGGCCTTTTGGCTACTGAGAAGCAGTGATCACCTGGACAACCGCTTCCAAGGTACTCATCCCTAGCTGTGGGGTGGCAAGGCCTTCCCTACTATCTGCTCGCCCTCCTCCTCCTGGGGAATGAGTTTCCCAGGTAGGAAAAGAAAGTAAGTGCAAAGTGAAGAGGAGGAGGACTTCCCGGCACAGAGGAGCCCCAATCCAGGATAATTGTTAGAGACTGGAAAAAAAAAAATAATAATAAATGAGAGAGAGAGGATTTGCTTCTCTAGCCTGGGGAGCCCCAGCTCAGGGCAGAGTACAAAAGGGGAGGGGGGGGGGATAATACATAATAGTAATAAATAAATAAATAAAATAAAAAAAATTAATTTTTGCTCCCACAGCCCAGCCAGGAAGTGAAAGGAGCGATGACCAGGGTGCCAGCAACAGTGTTAACAAAAAGGGTAGGTACCATACCCTGTGCCGGAAAGAGAGGAAAGGATAGCTGAAAGTTTAGCCAATTCATGCTCTATCAAATAACCACTTACTTTTATGCTATTCAAATTTGCATTATCTTAAAATCAGCCATACCACCCATTACTTGCAATAAAACTTCTCCCTGTTTTGCCACTCTTCACCATCAAGTGTTGGTAAAGACTTTTTAGCCTTTTCCTTGATTTCAGAAGACTAGATGGTATTTCTTATTGATTTTACTCATTGATTCACACAGTCAGAAACTCTCCTTTTCAGCCATTGCACAGGATTGATCTGATTATATAAAAATGTGTCCTAAATAAAAATTTCATCCTGAAACCCATTCTGTGTATTTTTTCTTTTATGCTGTATCCAGAATTTTCCAGCTGTATAAATAAACAGCCCTGTTAACTTAACACATCTTGGAGTATACTCTAGAAGAAATGTTTTTGATTTTATAAATAAGATTAATTTTTATATAATTCCTTTATCTCTGGTAAATAATTACCTTAATTGTTTTACAGTTGTCATATGCAATTGGAATTGCAGAACCACTTTCTATCACAGTTTTTTCATATGGAACTTCAGAAAAAAACCAAAGTGAACTATTAAGGATTGTAAAACACAACTTTGATTTGCGTCCTGGATCATTATGAAGTAAGTGCCATTTTAAAAATCCATGTCAACAGTATGAAATATTGCTTACAGATTAAAACTTAATTGGTTTGATTTTCTATTATCCAAATACAGAATATATACTACTGTGGGGTCTAAATATTTTAGTTTTAAGACAATTAGATACCGAAACCTAAGTTCTGTTTCAAAATCTGCAGTAAGAACAAACAAACACAATTCTCAGTTTCACCCACCATTGAAATTAAAAATGTCTATTGTATAGTCCATGTAAGTGGGTATTTTAGGGTCAGGTGGAATTAAGAAAAAGGGAATTTTAAAAAAAATTAGCAGAAAGCAAGTGAATTAAGTTTTTTAATCAGATAGTCTTGCATGATGACCAGTTCTGATTACCTGAGAATCCAAGTTTTAATTAGCAGTGGGGGAGAATTAACCCCAGAGTAGGTGTGCATGGTCTTTGCAACCCACTTTGAATTTTAATGATTTTATGGTCTTTGTCTATTCCATTTACACAGCTGAAACTCTCCTACAAATTTCAAAAAAATGTTTTATTTTTCTCTATAAAATTCAAGAAATCCCATTGGGTATTTCACAACTGGTAACAACCAGTAAAAATGCAGGATCGAGACCTAAGGACTTAAGAAGTACATGTTGGGAAAAGGTTTCAAGTTAGGATTATTAAATTTGAAAGTGCCTCTTTGCCAGTCACTTCAGCTGTAGAGAGAATGTGCAAGACTCGTAGGATAGAATTTTTCTCAGCATGGTCTGTGCTTGTTAAAAGAGGACTGTTTTTACAGGGGTGAGATACCCTTCAATAGAAGGGATACAAGAATATTTGCTGATGCTGTTGAGGTTGTGTTAGGTGCAGAAAACTGATAGCTTGGGGGATACACAAACTAATAAGTTAACTAGATCCACAGGCAGAGGTGAAAGTGATCCTTGCACTACTTCTGTTGGAACATGCAGCAGCCTGGAAAGTAAGATGTCGGGGATTTCGAGCCCTGCTGTGGGCCATCATGGAACAAGTAAAATACACGAGCTGTGTTAGGTTAACTAAGAGTAAGAACAGATGCATTTATACTAATGCTAGAAGCAGAGTTAATAAAATTGAAGTAATGATTAAGACATCAAATGCAGACATTGTGGGGATATCAGAGACATGATGTCACTAAGACATAAGGGGATGAAGCATTTGAATACTGGGTATACAGGAAGAGTAGACAGGACAGGAGGTGGTTGGAGTTATGCTCTTAGTTTTTTTTTGGCACATCGGCTTCTGTGGCCATAATGCACCTCCCAAGGTTTTTGCAGTACTTTGATCCAAGCCCGAGGCGGGATTCGAACCCGCGACCTTTGGGTTGTCAGGCAGGCACTTTATCCACCTGGCTAACCCGGTCGGCGCTCTTAGTTAAGAAGCATATTTAATCTAAGGGCACATTCACATTGGCAAGAGAGTGATGGGGGTATTGTTTTACTACACACTGATTTAATGAAACCATTCACATTGCCAGTGGACAAGCGATAAATAGATGTAAAAGTGGACAAGCAGAACAATGTAGCTTTGAGCTGATTCTGTTTAAAAACATGTCATTCTTGCACTAGAAACATTTTACACATGTGACCTCCCCTCCCTGCTTTGTGCAAAAGTTAAACAGGTTGCTCTTGTGAAACATTAAAATTTCTTTATTAAATTTTGTCAAGTATGGTGCAATTCCGTCTTGTACTTTGGAAAGAAGAAATATTTTTATTTTATTGATAACAAGATACACAAAAAGTAACCATTGAGAGTGTGTCTGAGAGCAGAATAATACAAAAATTGATAATTATTATAACAGATAAATCGAAAACAGTAGAATAAACCATTAAAATAGGTTCAAACATTAAAATCTTGTGTATAATAAGAAGTGTACAGAAGTTTAATTACCAGCAGCAGAAATAATAATATTTTAAAAATGAAATAAATAAAAATATGTAAAAATAACTGAGAATTAGACTGCACCTTTTTTATTATATTTAGTGGGTTGAACTTCATAAAATCCTGACTTGTCTAAGCAGGAACGTGGAAATTAATTTTGTTTATGAAATGAGTTATTTCATAGGTTCCAGTTGGCAAGAGGGGTGATGTCAGCAATAATTCTTCTAGTGTTTAGAGGTGTCAGATGAAAGTAGTCACACCATGATTCATATTGTATTATACTGAGAGATGAGACAGAGGGTTACAAAATGTGAGATAGCAAAGGAAATTTTTTTTTTTTTTTTTTTTTTCACTGTTTCTATTTTGTTAAGTACTCTTGGTATGAGAATTCCTCATGTGAGAGCTGAATTTAAGGATTGCCAGTACTGTGGTTTTATATAAGATAGCAGGAAGTACATTAAGAAGTTCTATAAATTGACTAAATAAGATAACAACATATCTAGTTTTTGAATGCCTTGCATGTGATTTTGCCGCCTCCGTAGCTAGGTGGGAAGGAGCAGCAGTGCGTAGCACACTTCTTGATTAGACCGGGGTTCGAGCCTGTCACCACCAAATACGGAGGATGCGGAAAGGTCAGGGAATGACCACCGCATATTCCCGGAGCAATATGGCCTTAGTTGCTAATGCTCCTAAAAACCAAATAACAAACAACAAACAAGCATGTGATTTTAAGGACACCGGCATGAAATTTAGCACTACTGGAGACTGTTATCACCAAATTGCTGATGTTGTGACACCTTTCTGTGACCACAGGGATAATAATTCCATATTTATTAGTTGCAAGTATCTGCAGGATAATAAAGATATTGCTTTATGTTTCAAGAGTTTAACAGACAAGACACCCAGGACAGCCACAGAGAAAATTTATCGAGGCAGCATTGAAGCTGCTTAGAATTGCTTATCTTTTTCATCTTTTTCACAGCCAAATAGATCTTGAAGTCATCTGCATAGAGATCAACTTGTCAGAATCTTTGAGGTGTTGATGTAAGAAGGAAGGTCATTAAATTCGTGTCTGTTGGTACGTACTGAGTTCAACAAATAAATTCTATAATTTTTACTCTATCTAGAGAGCTGAAACTCTGTAACTGGAGCCAGAATTGTTTTCTTCGATTTTCTGACTTCATTTTTCAGAAATTTCTGTTCAATTTCACAGAAATGACAAAAATGTGTGACATCAACTGAGCATTTTTTAAGCCTTTTACAATTATTTTTTGCCCCCCTCCATAACTAGCCTAGGGCTTATGAAACATGATACTTCATTCGTGTGTTGTTTTAAAGAGAGCGCACGCGCCTTTGTTTACAGAGGGGAGTTTTCTTTTCAGAGCGAAGCATGAAAATGCTTTCCTCCAGAATTGCGTTACAGTTCTCCATACAGCTGGCGCCTCCATAGCCAGGTGGGCAGGAGCAGCAGTGCATAGCACACGCTTCTTGATTAGACAGGGGTTCGAGCCCGTGACCACCAAATACGGAGGGTGTGGGAAGGTCAGGGAATGACCACTGCATATCCCTGGAGCAATATGGCCTTAGTTGCTAATGCTCCTAAAAACCAAATAACAACAACAGTAACAACATCCATACAGCTTTAGCTGTTTGTTTCTTTGTACGCTTTACGGCGCAAGGGCAGCAAGGCTATGATGTGCTTTAACTATGGTGATGTTAACAGCTTTAACATTAGCATTAGTAAAAGCACATGATGCAAGAAAGCAAACTTATATAGCATCAGCTGAAAAAAAAAAAAAAAACCTTATTTCACCCGACCACTCGCTCCAAATATTTATCTAGTTCTGCTTTGAATCTATTTAAGCTATCAACTTCTAAAACGACAGATGGAAGTTTGTTTCAGCAATCACCGCCTGCTGGCTAAAGGCAAACGTCCACACATCTGTCCTACAACTGTCTTTCCTCAATTTGAATTTATGCCCTCTTAGGCAATTATTCTGAGCAAGAGGAACAATCCCAACAGCATTGAGCATGCTCGAACCATTCAAGGCTTTATACACCTCAATCAGATCACCTCCCAGGTGCCTAGTTTCCAGACACCTAATTTGCGTAACTTAAGCCTTTCTTCGTAAGAGCAACCCTTTGTTCCATTCACTAATCTTGTGGCCCTTCTCTGTATACAGTACTAAAGGTGTGGCTTGACCTTATACAAGGAGATAATCACCTCCTTATCCCTACTAGAAAAATTCTTGTATATCATTGACAAGACACCATGAGCTACTCTTGCAGACTGTCTGCACTGCTCAGAAAACTTCATATCTGCCTGCACAATTACCCCCCGGGTAATTTGGTAAATTTGTCAATGTTAAACTTCAGTTGCTACCTCTCTGCTCAACTTTTCTAGATCCTCTTGCAGCAGCATACTGTCATTAGTGTCATTAACAACACTGCCGACCTTCGTATTGTCTCCAGACTTGGACAAATATCATTAATAAGTACAGAAAACAACAATGGACCCAATACTGAACCCTGGGGGACTCCATTAATAACATAAGTCCACGAAAAGCAGAGTCCATTGATTACCACTGTCTTCTCCCACTCAAACATCCCTTTATCCATAGCAGCAGTTTGCCTCCAATGCCACATTGCTCCAATTTATGCAGCATCTTTCACGTGCAACAGTATCAGAAGCCTTTCTAAGATCCAAATATATGTTATCAAAATTATTCTTTGCATCCATTTCCTTTGTGACTACATTATAGTCACTGGTCAGAAAAGACAAATCCATGCTATATCCGAGCTATAATTTAAGTCTTGTCTAGATGATCCGCACTGCTTCTTTAACCAGTGCCTCCATTAATTTCCCTGGAACAGAAGTTAAACTAACAGGTCTGTAATTACAGTAAACCCCCGCTATTCGCGGTTTCGCGTATTCGCGATCGCCGATTTAATATAAAATGAAACCTAAAAAAATGTGAATTTTAAAACGCCGTAAATATTTTCCGCCATAGAAAACATGGGCGTGGCTAAAATTATCTTTCCCGGTCAAAACAGCGCTCAGTGGGTGGGGGGAGAGGGGTGAAAAAATCACGAGCGTGGATGTTTCTCGCTAATCCTTGTTCAGTATGTGTTAGTCATGGAAGGTTTCGTCGTTTGATTTTAATTTATATGTTTATAAATTCAATAAATTTATCAATTTATAAATTGATATGCTTACAAAAATGATAACTCTACCGTTTTGCAGTGTAAAATAGACTTTTTCGAGTGCGTTAACGGAAGAAAGTGACTTTATTGTGGTCAAGTTCTTTCTAACCCCTACAAAAATATGGCTACGAATAAAAAGAGAAATGTGAAAATATCACAGAAGGTGATGACACTAGCGAATAAAATTGAGTTATTAGACGAAATTTCTAAAGGTGAAAGTGTCTCCTCAGTGGCAAAACATTATAAAATCGATGAGTCAACGGTACGATCAATCAAGAAATCGGAAGAAAAAATCTGCCGTAGTGTCCGTGAAACCGCGCTAATTGCTTCAAAAATTTGCTCTGTAACTCTTGATGTTAAATTTAAAAAAATGGAAAAGCTTTAAATCTGTGGATAGAAGACCGAATTCAATATAAAATTCCTTTAAGTTCACTCATCATTCGTGAAAAGGCAAAACTTCTTTATCAACACTTTAGCGAAACTGGTGATAGCACTGGCGGGATGTTTTTTTTTGCTAGCAAAGGCGCTGATTTGAAAGATTTGTTTGAAATTTCTAATAAATATTACATTTAATATTAAATTGTTTCTTATTTTCATTTCGATGCCATATGCTTGCATTTCACTATGTACTGTCATGTACAGTCATTATGAAGGTACATATAATACATACATAGACAAAATTTTAGACTAGTTTTTCTTATATATTTCATACTTTGGAACGGAACCCCTTTATTACTATGGGAGCCATAACTCAGTATTCGCGTTTTTGGTATTCGCGACATTTCTCAGGAACGTAACCCCCGCGAATAGCGAGGGTTTACTGTACTTCTGTTTCCCTTTGATCCTCCTTTGTGAATTGGGGACACATTTGCACGTCTCCAGTCCATGAGTACCTTCCTTGAGTCCAAGAAAGCTCTTATAATTATGGCTCAGGATTTGCTTACTTCCTTTGCTGCTTCCTTTAATATAAATAGATAGATCCCATCCATCCGAGGTGCCTTTCTTATGTTTATCTTCAACAATTTCTCCTCTACTTTGCTCTCAGTTATTACAGAATCATCTAGCTCACTACCAGAGCTTAATTCGCCTCGTGCATTCCCCTCCCTGAATAACTCATTATGTGTAAATGTAGATGCAAAATACTCATTTAGTTTGTTAGCTACCTGAGCAGGATCATCGCCATTTGACCTGTCGATATCAAGTGGACCAAACTGATTCATCCCCTTCCTTCTAGAGTTTATATAAGTAAAGAACTCTTTGCATCATTTGCCAAAGATTTCTCATAATCTTCCTTTGCCTGCCTAACGTCCTTTGTGACTTGGTTTCAGACCAGCATATATCTATCATAGGCTTCCGTGTCACCTGTTAATTTATATGTATCCCATGCATTTTTCTTCTCTGCCACATATCTCATTAGTTCATCTGACATCCATTTAGACCTAAACATTGAACAGTATTTCTTAGTTGGTATGAAAAGTCTAGTAGCTTCCAAGATTAATTCTTTGAATGGTTCTCATTAAGAGTCTACTGTTGGTAACATCATCAGTTGGTCCCACTGTATAGAATTTAAATACTATCTCAGCCCACCATAGTCGCCTTTATGAAAGCAAAAACCATTTCCTTTACCCCTGATGGTAGTTACCTCTTTGAGTAAATTCCACTTCAGCACACTATGATCACTGCCACCTAGTGGTTTCTTTATCTGCAGATTTTTAATGCATGACGAATCACTACTGATAATCAGATCAAGAGTATTACTCCATCTAGTTGCCTCCCAAACATGCTGCTATAGAAAACAATCGTCCAATAAATCCACAAAAGCCTTGGTAGTGTTTGAGTGACCTGCCCACAAATTCCCGTCAATATCTGGGAAATTAAAATCCCCCATTATAAGACACACTGATTTACTGGCTCACTCTATTTCTCTGTACAGTCGTTTATTATAATCCTCAGAGTCATTAGGCCTAATACACACTTCTACTCTATTTTGCTTTCCCAGTTCTTAAAAAATTAACTCTGATAATTGAGAGCTATTAAATGTTCAATAATTCCTATATTCTATTATATTATAAATCAACAGGGATTACCTTTATTTTAGATATAGGAATCTTCTTTTCCAACTCTCCTAGTCCAACTCACTAATAATTCTTGAGGATGGCGATATCTATTTTGTAAAGTAGGTGGGACAGCTTCCCCACTGTCAGAACCGTAGTGTTCAGACCGTGCGGTCTCAACAATGAGCGCTCATGGCTGCTGTCTACAAACACCATACTTCTGGCAGCATGGAAACCATTACTTAGATTGGCATAAAATTAAATTTTGAGGTCTAAACTGTTTAATAAATATAGACCGATTATTTCTTTCGGTCCTATAGCTGGACTTTAGAGTTTGATTTAGGGTTCTAATAAAATTGGATATGGGGGTGGGGGGATTATTCTCTACATTCCTTAAGTTGGAGAACTTTTTGGGCATCGTGTTCACAGGAACGGAGCAACTCACAATTAATTCGAAACTTTTGTCTTATGTTGTAGTGTCTTATGTGTGTTCTTCGCTCATGCGTATAAGTGACCAATCGTCGGACAATAGGAATGGCCTACGGATATTGATTGAAGTTTCATGTAGGTTTCTGCAATGATTAGTTTGTGATTGTTGTGTTAAATATTTATAATTTTTGTTTCATTAAAGCTGAATGAATGTCGTTCATTTATTGCGTGGAACGAAGGTTCCAATGCATTTGAACGACCCGCCCGCACAGAAGCTTCGTGTTGTTTTGCTCGAAGCAGTGCCACTCCCATGGTAGATCCTACATAGACAGCGTCGCAATTTTTGCATGGGATGCTGTATACGAGGTCATGCTGTGATTGGAATGTGGTGTTTGAAGGTCGATTTCTGAAGAATGTGTATAATTTGTTCATGGGTTTTGCTATGATTTTCATGTCGGTTCCCTTGCATATTTGATTAAGTTTATTGTACCAGTGCTCAACATGGAATTGTGATGAAATGTATTTTGGTCTTGTCAGATTTTTGTGCAATGTTTGTTGCGAGGTTGTTGTTATTTATTTTATCATGGGCTATTGTTTTGACTTTGTTTATATAGGTTAGCGGGTAACCCCTATTTGAGAAACTTGTAGTTAATTCATTTATTTCAGTGGTTAGAGAAATTTGGGTGGAAGAATATTTAAAGGCGTTAAGAAATTGGTTCAGCATGACCGATTTTTTTTGTATGGTTGGGGATGATAACTGTGGAAATGCAAAAGCATCCCCTTATTAGTGGGTTTTCTATATATGCTGAAATTTAGATTTTGTCCTAATCTGTGTATAGTAAAATTAAGGAAGTTTATAGAGTGGGTTTCTGCTTCAATTTCTAATTCAAATTTTAATCTCTGATGGATGTTATTAAAAACCTGAAGAATATTGTTTATGGTCAAATTATCTGTGATAATTAGAATGTCATCCAGATATCTTCCGTAATATGTGATCTGTGGTATAAATGGATCAAGATGGATCTTTTCTAATTTGTCTAAGTATAGTTCGGCAATGAGTACACTGATGTTTCGGCCCATTGGGAGGCCGAAAATCTGTCTGTATATTTTTTCTTGAAAGAGAATGTAATTTGCATTTACTAATAGTTTTGTTAGTTCGAATATTCTGTCTTTGGGGAGTCTGGTGTTATTAATTTTTATATTATCATCGTTTAAGTAGGCCCAGACTATGTCTAGGGCGTAAGGTACATTTACATTAGTGTATAGTGAAGTCACATCCAGTGAATATAACTTCATATCCTCCTTGATATGGAGATCTTTGAGGTTCCTGAATAAAGCATCATAGTTATTTATGTTATATGTTAGGAGTTCTCGGAGTGGTTTTAGAATTGGGTAGATGAACTTGGCTAAGGAAGCAAAAGCTGAATTCTTATATGACACGATTGGACGAATTGGGTATCCTGTTTTGTGTAATTTTATTTGGCCGAATAAGGTTGGGATATTGTATGTGCAGGCTTTAATTTGTGTAAGTTGGGGCCATAGTGATGTGGTCATCTTCCTATAGGTGGTGAGCATTTTGTTATATTTGTTAACTAAGCTGTTGAACTCTGATGGTGCAACCTCTTCGTATGTCGTTGTGTCTGAAATAATGGTGTATAATTTATTTATATAGTCTCCTTTGTTGAGAATAACTACTGTATCGCCTTTGTCGGCCTTTTGAATAATGATATCTTGGTTTTGTCTAAGTGTGTGTAAAGCTTTTGCTTCTTCGCTATGTCGTTTTGATATTGAGGGGATAGTTTGGTTTATGATTCGATTAGTCTGTTGGATTAATACGTTTTTTTTGAGGCAAATCTCTAAGAGCGAACTCAAGATCAATAATCATTTGTTTCTTGGGTGGGGGGAGGGAATCTCAGCGGTAAATTATTATTTAAACCTTTATTTAATGGGGCTATTTGCTGAGAAGTTAGCGTAACAGGTGATAAGTTCTTTACATTATCTGATGGATTGGGGGTCGTTTAGTGAACCAGTGTTTAAATTGACCCGAAAGTCATTAATATGTGGTAGATTTCTATTGAGAAAGGTGTAAGAATTTTACCTGCATTTTTGGTGTTTCGGTATGCACTCTGATTTTCAAAACGATTGTGAGGCGAATGATGACTTCTGTTGTGCGGGAAACCCCTAAGGGCTTGTAATTTTAGGTTATGTCTATTCTCTAATGTGGAGGATTAGGCGTCGATTTTTAATTGAATGGCTTGCTTTAGAGTATTCCAATCATTACTGTTTAGGTGTTTTTCCAAAAATATTGCGATATCGTTGAATCTGTTTAAAATATATCTTTTTTAGATTAAATCGAGATTTTAAAGCTAGTTTTACTATGTTACTTGACGTGGTAAGAACTAATTTTTGTATCCTTGGATTTTCAAACCTAGCCGAAATTTAGCAAATTTCGGTATTAAATTTTTAGAAAGACATTGTTTAAGAAACTGGATATGATATTTTTGGGCCGCATATTTCAGTGTAATTCTAGTATAGTCTTGTTTTAACCCTGTTAACCATTCAGTCATAGTGTTGTATATTAATGTATAACTTGAGTGATCAATTAAGTCAGTATACACGTATGCGTGAAGTATAGTTCTAAATGGAGCAATCAAATTTTGAATTTAGAGCGGAGAGGGAGAAGCGAAGTGTAGAGTCGACAATCTGTGGTATTTGATAAATTTTGTAATTGAGAGCTATTAAATGCTTAATAATTCCTATATTCTATTATATTATAAATCAACAAGGATTACCTTTATTTTAGATATAGGAAGCTTCTTTGCACAAAAAATTTGACAAGACCAAACTACATTTCATCACAATTCCATATGTCGAGCACTGGTACAATAAATTTAATCAAATATGCAAGGGAACCGACATGAAAATCATAGCAAAACCCATGAACAAATTATACACATTCTTCAGAAATCGACCTTCAAACACCACATTCCAATCACAGCATCCCATGCAAAAATTGCGACGCTGTCTATGTAGGATCTACCATGGGAGTGGCACTGCTTCGAGCAAAACAACACGAAGCTTCTGTGCGGGCGGGTCGTTCAAATGCATCGGAACTTTCGTTCCACACAATAAATGAACGACATTCATTCAGCTTTAATGAAACAAAAATAAATATTCAACACAACTATCACAAACTACTTATTGCAGAAACCTTAGAGATGAAACTACATGAAACTTCAATCAATATCCGTAGGCCATTCCTATTGTCCGACGATTGGTCACTTATATGCATGCGTGAAGAACAAACACTACAACATAAGACAAAAGTTTCGAATTAATTGTGAGTTGCTCCGTTCCTGTGAACACAACGCCCGAAAAGTTCTAGTCCAACTTAAGGAATGTAGAGAATAATCCCCCCCCCCATATCCAATTTTATTAGAACCCTAAATCAAACTCTAAAGTCCAGCTATAGGACCGAAAGAAATAATCGGTCTATATTTATTAAACAGTTTATACCTCAAAATCTAATTTTATGCCAATCCAAGTAATGGTTTCCATGCTGCCAGAAGTATGGTGTTTGTAGACAGCAGCCATGAGCGCTCATTGTTGAGACCGCACGGTCTGAACACTACGGTTCTGACTGTGGGGAAGATGTCCCACCTACTTTACAAAATAGATATCGCCATCCTCAAGAATTATTAGTGAGTTGGACTAGGAGAGTTTTGAAAGAAGCTCCCTATATCTAAAATAAAGGTAATCCCTCTTGATTTATAATTAAAAAATTAACATACCAGTTACTTCACCGTTAACTGGTATGTTGACTGGCTGTACTTCCTTGGATTTTATGTTTTTTAGCTAATAGCATTCCCCCTTGTCCCTTCCTGTATGCATTGTACTCCCCAAATTCCATTTCTGCATTCCTTATATCTGTGTGACACCACGTCTCTGATATCCCAACAATATCTGCCTTTGACCAACACCTCAAATTCATCGAGAAGGCAAAAAAAAAAGACAAAAGTGTGGTACTGTTTGTTGACATAAGAAATAATAAAGCAAAACAGTAATAACAATTGTTTCTAAGAAGCGAAAAGATTGTATTTCCTTTCTTCAATGTGTATTGCACCTACTAACAGAAAATCAAAGAAATTCATCTATTGGAAGTCACTCTGGAAACGGGAAAAACTGATGTAAAACTGATAAGACTGCAATACGCATTTGGAAAAAACAATAGTTTGATCTATTGTAATTGTTTTTAGGAAACAATATCAAACACCAGTTTCCTGGATGTATATTTTATCTTCTAACGAAACTTCAAAAAAATATTTCTATTCATGCACAAACTGGTGCACAAAAAAAAAAAAAAAAAAAAAAAAAAATCGTTCGCTGTGAATAACAGATTGATTTTTCAAACGTGTATTTTTTACAAAACTGCAATATTTTCGAACAATACAAAACTAACGGATTGTGTCTAATGGGCTGTTCAAAAAATATTGTTAGAAAATACTTTTTCTAACAATCAACTTGTAAAGATGATTATCAAGAGCTTCAGAGGTATGTTGCCAATATTGGTGATCACAGACTTTCCATTACAGAAATCATGTTGATTCTGATCAAGGAGAGGCCTGTGGAATTCAGAGCGGTGTGTTTGTGTACAACTGTGTCAGTGAATTTACCAAGGCTGTCTTTCGTGGATATTAGCATTAGTAAATGATGCAAGAAGGCAAACTGATACAGCGTCAGCAAAAAAAAAAAAAAAAAAAAAAAAAAATTACACCAGTTTCAAACCTATCCAATCCCTCCACTTATTTTTAGTTCTTCCTCGAATTTATTTAAGCTATCACCTGCCACAGCAGATGGAAGTTTACTCCACCAATCACAATAAAGACAGATTTCTGCACATCTATCCTGCAACTGTCCTTCCACTATTTGAATTTGTACCCCCTCGTGTATGGTCTAAACAAGAGGAAGAATCCCATCAGCATTGAGCTTGTTCAGTCCATTCAAAGCCTTAAACAGCTCAATCAGATCACCTTGCAGATGCCTAGTCTCCAGATGCAGCAAATTGGAGAACTGATACCTTTCTTAGCAGGAACACCCCTTTGTTAGCCTTACCAATCTCGTTGCCCTTCTCTGTACTTGTTCCATTAGCTCTACATCATTCCTAGAATGAGGCCTCCAGACCTGTATGCAGTACTCAAGATGTGGCCTGATGGGATAATCACCTCCTTAACTCTGTTAGCAAAGTTCCTGTATATCATTGATAAAACCCCATGAAACGTCCTGACAGCCAGTCTGCATTGCTCAGAGAATTTCTTATCCAACTGCACAATTACCCCTCAGGTATTTTTCATTTTCCACTACCTGAGTGTAGTACCACATAGTTAGAATGTTACTCTGGGGTTACTGCTACCCATATGCAGTACTTTGCATTTATCAATGTTAAATTTTAGCCCATTTTTCAGCCCATCTGCTTAACTTTTCTAGATCCTGTTGCAGTAGCATACTGTCGTTAAGCACCCTGCAAACCTTTGTCATTTGAAACTTGGACATTAAGCCCGATATGCCCTCATCAGTATGATTGATAAATACAGAAAACAATGGGCCAATGGCAAACCATGGGGGGATTCCACTGATAACATTAGTACATAAAGAGCAAAGTCGGTTGATTTCCACTCTGTCTTCTTCTACTCAACTATCCAGGTGACTCCGTAGCCAGGTGGGAAGGAGCAGCAGTGCACAGCACACATTTCTTGATTAGACCGGGGTTCGAGCCCATGACAACCAAATACAGAGGATGCGGAAAGGTCAGGGAATGACCACTGCATTCCCGGAGCAATATGGCCTTAGTTGCTAATGCTCCTAAAAAAAAAAAACTCAACTATCCACTTGTCCACAGGAGCAACTTGCCCTTAATGCCACACTCCAATTTATACAGCAGTGTTTTATGTGAAATAGTATCAAAAGCTTTCCTGAAATCCAAGTATATGAATATCAGAATTATTTTTTGCATTCAGTTCCTTTGTGACCTCATCATAGCATTCAATCAAATTGGTCAGACAAAATTTCCATTTAACAAACCCATGCTCTGTCTGAAGTATAATTGCAGCCTTGTCTAGATAATCCTACATTGCTTCTTTTACCAGTGACCCTTGATCTCTTTCTGAATCCAAGGATGCTCTCTTAATTATGGCTAAGGCTTTGCTTATTTCCTTTGCTGCCTCCCATAATATAATTGGATAAGTCCCGTCCACTCAGTGGGGTGGGACCTATGGTTGAAGTTACACATATCAGAAAATCAGATGTGCTTTTCTTATGTTTATCTTCAGCAATTTCTCTTCCACTTTCTTCTCAGTTATTACAAAATCATTTGGCCCCAAGTGCCAAGCGATCTTTCTAGTGCGATTTTCTAGGATTTTTTCCTACGTGAGTACTAGTGCTTTAATAAACCCTCCACCGCTCACAACATTACTGCTTCCCTCACTGAGCAACGTCACTGCTAATGCTAGCAATATACGGCTCTCCTCTTCTGCTGATCGCTTGGTCACTGGTGGCACCGCTCCTGCCTCCACGACGCGGGATCAGTAACCTGGAAGAAGGAATCCCCTCTTCCAGGGCTAAAAAGAGCAGTGATAGATAGCAATGCATATCCATCGCTAGAGCCCACAGGCTCAAGACCTATTACCTCAGTCTCAGAACATGACTTGAATCGTCCGAAGAGACAACGGCCTGAAAAACAGAGTGCAGATATGCCAGCATTTCTAACAATGCACTCATTATCCACACAACTTGTCAGCAAGTTATCGCCGTTTCTAATACAGAAATGCTTAGAATCGGTTGTTGGATCCCTTAAAATGGTGAAGCGTCTCCAATCTGGAGACCTAATTGAAGCTTCCAAGCCATTCAGAAAAACTGTTAAAATTGACATCAGCATTCCAGTGTCAGTATGCTCCATAACACTCTGAACACCTCCTAAAGGTGTTATCAGCAAATGTCTCTGAACAAGAAATAATACAAGAGCTTAGTGAACAAAAAGTGACTCGTGCACAGAGAATCATGACCAAAAAAGATTGCAACCGGCTACCAACCAGGTCCACCATTTTAAAATTCAGTATTCCAGCTCTTCCATCTTCTGTTAAAGCAGGTTACCTAAATTGCAAGATTCAGCCTTACATCCCGAACCCCATTCACTGCTTTAAATGTCAGCAGTACAACCATTCTCAAACAGCATGCCGAGGCGATGCTGTGTGTCCTCTTTGTGGTTCCAAGGAGCATTCTCAAGAAGACTGTACAGCTTCCACTCCTATTTGTCCAAACTGTAAGGAAAACCACCCTGCATTTTCTAAAGCGTGTGACCTTTGGAAAACAGGCAAAAAAATCCAGAAATATAAAGTGGAACATAAAGTCACTTACCCTGAAGCAAGAAAGCAAGTGCTATTAACCATGCCTAGCCAATCATATGCATCTGTCACCAGAAGCAGCCGCTCAACTGCAACTCAAACAGATGTCTCCATAGAACCAAGCATTTCCTTTGTCACCTGGGCCAAAATTGTGTTATCATGCAATAAGAAACCTACAGTCAACGAAACCAGCAATATGCCGATCAGCATCCCAAATGATGCTATCTCAGCCTTGCTGGAAACAACAAAATCAACTACTGTTGAAAATCACAAAAAGGTGAAACCACAAAATAGCAACATGGAAACTGATGTTCAATCAGAGGATGACGACACAGTACTAGAGTTACATGCTAATGATATTATGGATACAGGATGCTCAATCATTTCCCAGAAACGAAAAACCAAGCAGACAGAAACCTTCTCAGAAAAAACAGTCAGATCAATCTCCCTCAATCAAACACAACCAATGAATAAATTCTTACAATGGAACTGTAGAGGATTACACAGTAATATAGACAACCTCAGAGATTTACTAATGCAGTAGGTGTGTGCTTACAGGAAACATTTTTATCACCACCCGCTTCTGTCAAATTCAAAAATTATACTATATTTAGGTGAGACAGAGTTTCTGACTCTCCTGCTTGTGGTTGGGTAGCTATACTTGTGAAATCTACAATACCCTCAAGACATCTCCAACTACAAACCTCCCTAGAAGTTGTAGCAGTCTGGATAGCAATGGGAATATTGTTTACCCTTGCATCCATTTATATATCACCGAATTATCCTTGCTCCCAGACTGAACTGGACAGTCTTATCACACAACTTCCACCTCCTGTCTGTTTACTTGGTGATTCCAATGGTCACCATCCATTGTGGGGATCTTCCACCATGGATAGGAGAGGCCAATTAATCGAAACATTCCTGGATAACCATGCTAATGCGCCAATAAAACACCACAACAACAACAAATCCTGGATAACCATAACCTAACTCCGTTAAATTCTTGCTCTCCAACTCATGTTCAACTACCTGCAGGTGCTACATCAGCCATAGACCTATCCATCTGTTCAGCATCTCTTTTTCCAAGCATGGAATGGTCAGTGCTAAATAATCCATTCCACAGTGACCATTTTCCTCAATCCATCCAGCTCAATTCAAACACAAGGTTGTGTCATATCCTAAAGGCCGTACTTCTTGGAACTTCCACAAAGCAGACTGGAAACTTATTCCGGTTGTGTCATACTTGAAAAGCAGTATGTACAGCAAATGCAATCTTGATGACGTAACTGACCACATTACCAACCATGTATTATCTGCAGCAGAAATTTCCATTCCAAAATCTAACCAGCGCAAGAGTGTACACCAAAATCAGTGGTGGAATGAAGAATGCTCCAAAGCAAAGTGTGATAAAAACCGAGCTTGGACCACTTTCGTAAATTCCCAACTATCGCCAACCTAATTGTTTACAAAAACACTCAGAACTAAAGCAAGACAAATTAGAAAAAAAGCAAAACATGAATCCTGGATTAAATTCGCCTCATCCATTAACAAAAATACTGACACTCGAATTATCTGAAAAAAAATACAAGCACTCAATGGGAAATTTCTACTGCTGCAATCACTAATAATACAATGTAATGGGCAGGAATTGTCTTTTTATAACATTTCTGCCTCATCCTCTTATGTGACCTCCTTTCAACACATTAAAATTAATGAAGCATGTCAAAAATTGAATTTTCAAACTAGACTCTCACTTCCTTATAACCAGCCTTTTACTCTAGTTGAGCTCAAGGAATGCTTAAGCAAATCATCAAATAGTGCAGCAGGACCAGATGGCATTCACTACAGGATGCTGAAACATCTACGTGAAGCCGACCTTGGCATATTATTACTATTCTATAACTGTATCTTTTCAGAAAATACTTATTATCCTCTGTCCTGATGGCATTCCTATATCTGTGCTATTCCAAAACCAGGCAAAGATCCCACTCTGGTCCAGAACTACAGACCAATATCATTAACAAGCTGTTTGGGCAAAATATTTGAAAGGATGGTGCATGAGAGGCTCACCTGGTTTCTAGATTCCCAGAATCTTCTTTCTGATCACCAATACTTGAAAAAGCAGATCTACCCTCAATTTACTTGTAAAACTTGAATGCAACATACGAAATGCCTTTGTCATGAAACAGCATCTGGTGACGGTCAACCTAGATATTCACAAAGCATTCGATACCACTTGGCACCATGGCATTATTAAAGATATGCATCAGTTGGGGCTGAGAGGCTATCTTCCTGAAATGATTCAGAACTTTTTAAAATTACGCACCTTTCAAGTCCGATATTGAAACATGCTGTCAGCATCTCTCATTCAGGAGGAGGGTGTCCCGCAGGGTTTAATACTGGGTGCTACCCTATTTGCAATTCGGGTGAACAACATATTGGAAGATCTTCCAAAAACAATTCAAATATACATGTATGCAGATGACCTCACTATATCCTGCCAATCACAAAGTATGAATACTATCGAAAGACAGTTGCAAATTGCTCTGTTCAAAATAGAAGCCTGTACCTTACGCAGTCGATATCATCTTGCTGAGCAGAAATCCACCACTACTCACTTCTGCAAGCTACAGTCACTTCATCCTGATCCTGAACTAAAGATCAATAACATGCCAATACTCCTTGCTCACACTGTCCGTTTTCTTGGCCTGGTGCTAGATAGGAAACTAAACTTTCAAGCACACGTGACCTACCTTCGGACCATCTGCTTGAACAAATTGAATATCCTCCAGTGTGTGTCATCTATGTCATGGGGTGCTGATCAACATACCCTGCTCCATCTTTATTGAGCTCTCATCAGTTCCCACTTAGACTATGGCTCTCCAGTACTCTGCTAGAAAAACTACTTTAGAGCGATTGAACATAATCCAGCACAGTGCTCTGAGAGTTTCTCAAGGGTCTTTCAGAACCTCCCCAGTTCAGAGCCTTTACATTGAAGCCCACGAACCTCCCTTACATCTTTGGAGGAAAACACTGCTTTTGATTTATGTCGCAAAAATCCGCAGTATTCCCTCTCACCCTAGTTGTAGATATCTGTACAATACCGAATGAGAGTCATTTTACAACAGTAAACCAAATGAAAACAGACCTGCTGCACTTAGACTTAAAGAACTAATTCAAACATGGAACATAGAAATCGGCAATATATATCAGGACATGACACAGCCTGATCCACCGTGGACAAATAATCCCTGCAATTTACGATGACTATTTCCAACAGTGGAGAAAGAACACCTTGTCTTCCTTCAGTATCTCAAAGTTACATGAAACTCACTCTGCTTCTAATTCACAGGCCTGTAAGATCTATACATACGGTTCAATAACTGAGACCCAAGTAGGCACTGCGGCAATGTTCCCGTCATTCACCACTTCTGTCTCATTACCTGTAGAATGCAGTATCTTCACTGCTGAGTTTTATGCTTTTAACCTGGCTCTAGATCACATTGCTCAACTTCTAATTTCGTCTGCCTTAATATACACTGACTCGCTCAGTGCTGTCCCTGCCATAAATAGTAATACCACCTCCTCTCACCCTGTAATAAAACAAATCCAATCTAAATTACTTGTGTGTGTAATGAGTCAAACTAAACTGTGACATTCTGCTGGATCCCAGGGCATTCTGGTAGAGCAGGAAATAAAAAGGCAGATCTTGCAGCCAAACAACCAGATACTTCTATTTTACAGAATTGTCAAGTTCCATATTCCGATTTCAAACTGATCATCTGTAACAAAGCTGGTCACTAATCTGGAGAGGTTATCCAGGAAACAAACTATACCAAATAAAACCAGAACCAAAGCTGTGGCTCTCCAGCTTCCGGAAAAGCAGACGAGAAGAAACAATTTTAGGAAGGCTTAGGATTGGGCATACTCATCTCACTCACCTATATCTATTAACTAATGACAGTGCTCCCCAATGTACATCATGTCAAGTACAACTGACCATTCGCCATTTGCTAGTGGACTGTCCCCACTTTCAAAATATCTGCTTAGACACCTTTAAATCAATTGCTAATACGCCGTCGTCAATAAATTTAATGCAGATTCTGGGAGATGATCCTAAAAAAAAGAACTATTTACTTTCCTAAATCGGATAGGAATATATCATAAAATATAGTTATTATTTCATATTCACCATTAGAACGACACAATATGGCCCTAGCAGCCTGTGTGTTGTTAAACTCAACAACAACAAAATCATTTAGCTCTCTGCTAGAGTTTGATAAAAATCCGGCCTTCCCTTCCCTAAAGAATTCCTCATGTGTGAATGTAGATGCAAAATAATCATTCAATTTGTCAGCAGCCTGAGCAGGATATTATCAGTTCAACCATTGATATAAAGTGGACCAATTTGATTCATCCCCTTTCTTCTAGTGTTTGCTGATTTCTTTCTATCCTTTGCCAAAGATTTCTTGTAATCTGCCTTTGTTTGCCTAACCTCCTTTGTGACTTGATTGCAGACTAGTTTCTAAATACCATAGGCTTGTGTCACCTTGTAATTTATATGCATCCCATGCATTTTTCTTTTCTGCCCAATATCATCTGACATCCATTTAAGCCTCAGAATATTTCTTATATTTTTAATGTTGTGTTTTTTTTTTTTTTTTTTTTTTTATATGAAAGCTCCAAACATGAGAGGTATTAGAACTTATAGTACAGTAATGCCCTGACTTACTCAGTTCTTGATTTTTTCGTTTGGCGACACTGTCGCCCACCATCTTCAAGGTCGTTTTTCATATGCTATCAATATATGGTGCGACGGCAGAGAGTGAGAGCAAAAGATGAACAAAATTCAACTTTGCTTCCGCATGAGCTGCACACATATACAAGAATTTGTATTTCAACTGTCATATTTATATGTGTGCGTTCGAATTCATGCTCAGCTTTTGTCGGAAATTACATCGTTTTCACGAGAGAAATGGATCGCGTCGGTCGAGCCGTATATCGATAGCATATGAAAAACGACCTTCAGTGTTTCTCTTGCTGTGATACGCGTTGAATGTGTTTCACACGAACTCTACGTGCACAATTATGATTCTACTATCGACGGAAGTTAAGATTGTTTTGTTATACGTTTTCTAAACCCTTAAAAAAACTGTCATTCAAACGAAGTAAATCTGATTCTCCTGCACCTAGTAAGAAAAGGAAAACGATATCTTTGGAATGTAAACTTAACATTATCAAGGATTTTGATAGAATGAAAATTTGTGAATTGGCAAAGAAGTTTGAGCTACCAGAATCCACAGTGAGAACAATCATAAAAGATAAAGAGAGAATTCTCGAAGTTCAGTCCTTGAACTCAAGCATAATCATGGTATTATTGCTGAGAATGGTCCTTGAGGTTGTCACAGACATTCTCTCAGATATGCCAGGCAAGCTGTACTTGCTACCTGGGAGTCTAAAACGCTGACGGAACTGACATTCGGGTGACACTCAAGTCAAGTGGACCCAATTTCGGCAAAATCCGGACAGTCTGTGACAGCCAAATCCTCTGCTTGCACCTTCGCGATGGTGGGACTGTTAGTAATCCTGAGTATAACCTCCATGCACAAGTACATGGTGGGTGACCACCTAGGTGTGAACCAATGTAAGCAGGGGTCGAGGTGTGGCGCCCACACCACATGGAGGAACGCCGCCCCTCTATGTTACCAGGCAGTACTAGGTGGTAGATGACTCTCATCAACCGGTGAAATACCACCACTTTGCTTATTGGAGGCTTGAAGTGGTGGAACCCATGTTTAGTCTCTAGAGCCAAGTTGATTGACTGGTCTCAATTCTAATCTCAATGATGTCCATTTCCACTTGCAGTCTGCCAAACCCCATGTACTTTTTCTGACAGAATCTCAGTTATCGGTTGATTCAACTACTGCTCATCTCAGATGCCCAAATTATTCGCTGTATGATTCCTTTCGCCTCAAAGGTGGTACTTGTGTATATGTCCATTCTGATATTCCCTGTCAGAGACTTGGCAATTTGGAATCTCCTCTCTTTGATCTTTTCTGGCTTAAAATCTCTCTACCTCATTGTGTCAAATTCATCTGTAGTCTCTACCGTTCTCCCAACTCCACTAATCACTTGGAGCTCTTTGACTTCTCTCTTTGCAACTTGACTTTCTCCAGTCCAACTTTCCTAACAGTGAGGTAATTTTCCTTGGTGATTTTAATGTTCACAACTCCAGTTAGCTTCCGTTTTCCAGTCACACCGACCCAGCAGGTCGAGATGCTGAGGCTTTTGCAATTACTAATGACCTAGCACAGATTGTTCATTTACCTACAAGAATACCGGAAATTCCTAATCATACAGCCAATACGCTTGATCTTTTTCTCACAAACAACCCTTCTAAGTACACGGTCGAGGTGAGAGGTCCTTTAGGCACTTCAGATCACAACTTGGTGATTATCTCTTCTCCAATGGAACCTTTATCTCATGGCTATTCCCAACCTTGTGTTGTTTGGCATTACAAGAATGCAAAATGGGATGACCTGCGAGACTTCTTTTCTTCTTTTCCTTGGTCGGATTACTGTTTCAAAACTTCTGATGTCAATGTTTGCTCAGATCGTGTCAGTGAAATTATTCTTGCAGGAATGGAATCCTTTATCCCACACTCCACTTTAAAATCTCGTCCTTTATCTAAACCTTGATTTTTCCAATAAATGTGCTAAAGCTGTCCAAGAGAAGAATGTTGCATATCATAATTGGCTTGTTTCTAATTCTTCAGTTTCATTTTCTGCAAAAGCTCGCAACATTTGTAAAGCAGTTATTAATCAGTCCAAACTAGAGTTTGAACAGGCTAAGAGTAGAAAACTTGCTTCTTGCCCTAATGGTAGCAGAGCATTCTGGTCTCTTGCCAAAGCCATTGGGCGCAACTTTTGCCCATCTCTGCTCCCACCTCTGTCCAAACCAGATGGTTCTGTTGTCACTTCAGCCAAGGATAAAGCTGACCTGCTAGCATCCCATTTTTCTTCCAGCTCATGTATTAATGATCTTGGTAAAACACCTCCCACCATTCCCAACATGCTCCATTCAATGCCTCCTGTGGTCTTCCGTCAAAAGGATATCAGAAGGATTTTGATGAATCTTGATGCTGAGAAAGCTCCAGGTCCTGATGGTATTTCTCCACTTGTTCTCAAAACCTGTGCTCCTGAACTTACTCCTATTCTTTGCTGCCTTTTTTCACTTTCTTATTCCAAAGGTGTTTTTTCTTCTGCTTGGAAATTTGCTCATATCCAGCCAGTTCCTAAAAAGGGTGACAAATCCCTCCCATCCAATTATCGTCCCATTGCAATTACTTCTACTCTTTCTAAAGTAATGGAGAAATCAATTAACCGCCAACTCTTAAACTACCTAGAAACCTTCTGTCTGATCAACGATCGCCAGTATGGATTCCGTCAGTGTCGATCCACTGGTGATATTCTGGCTTATGTTACCCTTTTATGGACTAATTCAATGGAATTAGTAACATAAGTGGGGCAATGGAAAGGTTCGGTGAAACACAAGTAGTTGCTCTTGACATCTCAAAGGCTTTTGATCGTGTTTGGCATAAAGGTCTTCTAAACAAGCTTCCATCTTATGGTTTGCCAACTGTTTTTAGTAATTGGTTATCCAGTTTTCTCTGTGATCGCTCACTGAGGGTGATGGTAGATGGCTCTCTGGCTTCTAACTTCTCCACTAATGCCGGTGTCCCCCAAGGTTCAGTTCTTTCTCCCACTCTTTTCCTCTTGTATATCAATGACCTTCTTCCATTGACTGGAAATCCTATCCATAGTTTTGCTGATGATAGCACATTGCATTCAACTTCTCAAATCTCCTACCAATTCCTTAAATGCCGATCTTCAGGTAATTCTCCAGTGGGGCAAAGACAACTTAGTTGATTTCAACTCTTCTAAAATTCAGTCTTGTCTTATATCTCGCAAAAAGGATTCTTCTGCTCCTATGCTTATCTTTAGTGACACTCCGATTTCTAGGCAAAATGATATATCTCTTTTGGGATTACCCTGACTTCTAATCTCTCTTGGCACAAGCACATTACAAATATTGCTTCCTCTGCATCTAAAAAACTTGGTTTTCTCTTTCGCTCTCAGCGTTACTTTTCTTCCAAACAGCTGCTCACTCTGTATAAATCGCAAATCCGCCCTGCCATGGAATATTGTTCCCACATCTGGGGTGGTGCCCCCAAAACCTCTCTCAGGCTTCTTGATTCCATTCAGAAGAGGGCAGTTAGGTTAATTAATGATTCCTCTCTAACAGAGTCTCTCTACTCACTTTCTCATAGATGCACTGTTTCTGCTGCCAGCCTCTTCTACAGATACTTCCATGGGCACTGTTCTTCTGAATTGGCTTCTATAATTCCCACTCTCTCTTTCAAAACAGTCCGAACACGTGCCGCCACCAGCCAACATCCATTTACTGTCCAACTTCAAACCCACAGAACCAACTTTTCATCTTCCTCATTTATTCATTCAACTGCCATTTTCTGGAACAACCTTCCTTCATACATATTTCCTGAAAATTACAATCCACAGAAGTTCAAGTCCAATGTCAACAAATATCTTCTTTCGTCTTCTCAACCTCCAACCCCAAGCACGGTAGTAAGTATTATAGGTTCTAATATCTCTCGTGTTTGGGGGTTCACATAAAAAAAAAAAAAAAAAAGATGGAAACAATGCTGAAATTATGGTGTGATAATCAAGTAAAAGTGAAGAATTGTCCAGTTGATCAGAACACTGTGTGCTATCAAGCTAAGCTGATTTTTGAGAGGTTGAAAGAAGCTGGGGAGGCAGGCAAAGATGAAAACTTTGTAGCTAGCAACAGTTGGTTCAACCGATTTAAAACTCTGTAACTGGCACAGTATCACGGAGAGTGGAGAGGCGGCAAGTGCCGATAAAGAAGCTGTGTCTTCTTTTCCTGAGACACTCAAGGCTATGATAGAAGGTGACTATAGCAGTGAAACCGTATTTAACGTGGATGAGACTGGCCTGTTCTGGAAGAAGATTCCTAAAAGAACTTTTATTGCGCGTGAAGAAAAAAACTTTCTAGGCTTTAAGGTTTCCAAAGACCGATTGACAGTGATGGTTGGCGGGAATGCAGCTGGTGACTGCAAGTTAAAACCTCTCTTAATTTATCGCTCCGAAAACCCAAGAGTTTAAAAAAATATATCTAAAATTAGCTTACCAGTGGTTTGGAAGTCAAATCATAAAGCTTGGGTGACAGCTTCCATTTTTGAGGACTGGTTTGGTAGAAAAACGTTCGACTTCACACCCGAAGTTGAATGTTATTCAAGTCTAAACAGATTCCATTTAAAGTGATGCTTCTTATTGACAATGCACCCGGTCACCCTCCTGTCACTCTAATTAATTTCGACCCACGTGTGAAAGTTGTGTTTTTGCCTCCAAACACAACCAGCTTGCTTCAACCGATGGACCAGGGAGTCATCAAAACATTCAAGGCTTACTACACGAGTCGTTCGTTTGCACATCTGAATGAAGCTATGAGACAAAATAGTGAGATATCTGTTAAAGACTTTTGGAAACAATTCAATGTTTTAGATGCCGTAAAAATCATTGAAGAAACTTTGTCCATTTTTGATCATGTCACTCATGTGATAGAAGTTGTTAATCTTGCCAGGCAATTAGATTTGGAAATCAATGGTGATGATGTCAATGAGCTGTTGGATTCACATAGTCAAGAGCTGACAGTGAATGAGCTCATAGAGGTGCATCACTGAAGTATCCGACACTTCTGACCCAGTTCCACCAGAAAAGCACATGACAATTGCAAGCTTGACAGAAGGTCTCAGCTCAATTGAAAAGGGCTTAAAAATTTTAGAAAACAAGACTCCAACGAAGAAAGCGTTATAGCTACAAAGTAAGGAATAAAAAAATTTATTAGCTTGCTACAAAGAAATTCTGCGTGAAAAAAAAGAAGGCGCTGTGTCGTCAGACGAATTTGTTAGATTTTATGAAGCCATGGACATTGAAATAACTTTTACGTAACTCATTTATTTTTTTAATACATATTTTGTATTAATATGTATAAAGAACTGCAATTTTATTAAATATTTTTCTTCTAAACTAGTGTTTTTGTTAGTCCATGGTCCCAATTAAACAAAATTTATATGTATTTATATGCAAAGTTGTACCCCGACTTACGCGAATTCGACTTAAGCGATTTTTGACGGACCCAATTATCGCATAACTTTGAGGTATTACTGTACTTGGTACCGTGCTTGGGTCGGAGGCTGGGAAGATGAAAGAAGATATTTGTTGACATTAGTCTTGAACTTCTGTAGACTAATTTTCAGGAAATACGTATGAAGGAAGGTTGTTCCAGAAAATGGCAGTTGAATGAATAAACAAGGAAAATGAAAAGTTGGTTCTATGAGTTCAAAGTTGGACAGTAAATGGACATTGGCTGGTGGCGGCACTTGTTCGGACTATTTTGAAAGAGAGAGCTGGAATTATAGAAGCCAATTCCATGCCCATGGAAGTATCTATAGTAAAGGCATGCAGCAGAAACAGTACTCTATAAGACAGGGTGGAGACGCTCTGTTAGAAATGAGTCATTAATTAACCTAACTGCCCTCTTCTGAATGGAATATAGAACCTGAGAGAGGTTTTGGGGGCACCGCTCCATATGTGGGAACAATATTCCATTGCAGGATAGATTTGCGATTTGTACACAGTGAACAGCTGTTTGGAAGAAAAGTAACGGTGAGAGTGAAAGCGAAACCCAAGTTTTTTTTTTTTTTTTTTTTTTTTTAGATACAGAGGAAGCATTATTTGTAATGTGCTTGTGCCAAGACGGATTAAAAGTCAGGGTAATCCCCAAAAGAGATATATCATCTTGCCTAGAAATTGCAGTGTCACCAAAGCATAGGAGCAGAAGAATCCTTTTTGTGAGATATAAGACAGGACTGAGTTTTAGAAGGATTGAAATCAACTAAGTTGTCATTGCCCCACTGGAGAATTACCTGGAGATCGGCATTTAAGGAATTGGTAGCAGATATTTGAGAAGTTGAAGCTGAATGAGCAGGGCAACTTTTCTAAAAGTGGAATGGCAATGTGCTATCGTCGGCAAAACTATGGATAGGATTTCCGGTCAATGGAAGAAGGTCATTAATATACAAGAGGAAAAGAGTGGGGGGAAAGAACTGAACCTTGGGGACACTAGCATTAGTGGAGAAGTTAGAAGACAGAGCCATCTATCATCACCCTCAGTGAGCAATCATAGAGAAAACTGGATAACCAATTACAAAGAACAGTTGGTAAACCATAAGATAAAAGCTTGTTTAGAAGACCTTTATGCCAAACATGATCGAAAGCCTTTGAAATGTCAAAAGCAATTGCTTGTGTTTCAACAAAATTTTCCACTGAATTTGTCCATAAATGTGTAACATAAGCCAGAATATCACCAGTGGATCGACACTGACGGAATCCATACTGGCAGTCGTTGATCAGATGGAAGGTTTCTAGGTAGTTTTAAGAGTTGGCAGTTAATTGATTTCTCCATTACTTTAGAAAGAGTAGAAGTAATTGCAATGGGATGATAATTGGATGGGAGGGATTTGTCACTCCTTTTAGGAACTGGCTGGATATGAGCAAATTTCCAAGCAGAAGGAAAAACACCTTTGGAATAAGAAACTGAAAAAAAGGCAACAAAGGAGTAAGTTCTGGAGCAGAGGTTTTGGAAACAAGTGGAGAAATACCATCAGGGCCTGGAGCTTTCTTAGCATTAAAATTCATCAAAATTCTTCTGACATCCTTTTGGCCGAAGACCACAGGAGACAATGAATGGACATGCTAGGAATGATTAGTAAGCTTACTCTATTAGTTTGACAATTCTTGGTGTATTCAATAGTAAGAAAAAATGGGGGTGACATGCTGTATGAAGTAATGAAATTTTTGGATATGGCGTTCACACGGTAAGAATATACCCAGATCCTTGACATGATACAGCCTCGACAATGTCCCCTGCATACACACTACTCCGACTCCCTCCAGTCACTATCTAACAGAGTAGAGGTAACAAGATTATACACTAGCTGATCCAGAAGTCTCCTAAAGAGTTACCAATAGGTTCAGTCCGATGTACTAACTAGCGGCTGGGCTGCGAACACAGTTTTAGAGCTGTACCCTTGAAATGTAAGGAAGTTTGGATCTTGCATTGATGTCCATCATAACCTCCAAAAACATCAGTCTTACTGCTTGTTGTAAGAGATGGGGAAGGGTTGACCTGAACTTAGCTCTGGAGACTAAACATGGATTCCACCATTTCAAGTAATACATTAATAAGCAAAGTAGTGGTGGTATTGCACCAGTTGATGAGTCATCTACCACCTAGTACTGCCTGGTAACATAGAGGGGCAACGTTCCTCCATGTGGTGTGGGCGCCACACTTCGACCCCTGCTTACGTTGGTTCACACCTGGATGGTCACCCACCATGTACTTGTGCATGTGGGTTATACCCAGGATTACTAACAGTCCAACCATCTTGAAGGTAGAAGCAGAGTATTCGGCTGTCCGGACTTCTCCGAAATTGGGTCTACTTGACTTGAGTGTCACCCGAATATCAGTTCCGTCGGCTGTCCGGACTTCTCAGAAATTGGGTCCACTTGACTTGAGTGTCACCCGAATATCAGTTCCGTCGGAGTTTCAGACTTCCAGGTTGTAAGTACCTGGCATATCTGAGAGAATGTCTGCAACAACCTCAAGGACCAAAGTTGGTATGAATTTCTTAGTAGCTTATGTAATTAATTCCTGGAATGCTTCTCATTTAGAATTTCTCATACATCATCAGTTGGTCCCACCATAGTGACCTTTACGAAAACAAAAATCCTTCTATTTTCCCTTGATGGTAGTTAGATCTTTAGGTAAATCCACAATCAATGCACTGCTGATAATTAGAAGGTTTATCAGTATTATTCTCTCAGACTGTGCATGAAGACATAAAGAGTTTACTTGCTCTCTCTCTCTCTCTCTCTCTCTCTCTCTCTCTCTCTCTCTCTCTCTCTAACATGCTGCTCTAGAAAGCAGTCATCCAGTAAATCCACAAAAGTCTTATTAGGCTAGTGTGTATGTGACCAACCCACAAGTTTCAGTCAATATTTGGAATCCCCTGTTATAAGACATTCTGATTTCCTAGATTAACTAAGAGCATACCCCTCCACCCCTGTTGTATACATTGTACTCCCACCCCATATTCAAGTTCATCATTGCTTGTGTGGGTGACCCCATGTCTCCAGTCACAATTTCTGCATTTTATGAATTGACCAGCACTCTGTTAAATTTATTTACTCTGCTCCTAGCATTGGTGTACATGCAAGTATATATTCATCTGCTTTTGCTCTTAGTACCCTAAAACAGTTCATGTATTTCCTTGTTCCACGATGGACTCCACAGGCTTTGGATTCCTCAGTACCTTGCTTTCTTGGGGCTGCAGCTATTGTTAATTTGATAATTTCCATATCCCCCCAAACTAGCACTTTTCCGACCCACCATCACTGCTTCGATTCAGCATATATTCTTGCACTCTCTCTATTTAAGTGTATCCCATCCTTGTAGAAGCCGTCTGTCCTATTAATAAGCACAGATCATGGTGGGGAAAATTCTACTCCATGAGCCTAGCACAGTCTCCAATGCCGAAATAATTGAGAAGGCTCTCATCAAATTGTATGATTTCACAAAAACGAGTAAAACTGTGTAAACCAGAGTTTTTAAGGATATTTTGTGAATTTATGCTTATTTTTCTGAAATAATTGGGTGTATGTGTTGCAAAATAGAAATACAGGAAAAATAGTCTTATCCTCTCTAATCTGTGATCATTTCATAGTGTTTGTGTGGTGTGAAGCTATATAACATTATCGTTTGGGTAAGATGTGAAAGAAATATGATGTGAAATTTTAAGACATACTCAAGATTTTTCACATATTCTAAAATCTGGAGAAGGTAACACTTGTTGCTTGGTGAACTGTATGCGAAAATTTCAATTGGCAGAAATGTGTTGTTAATCAAACATTTGCAATCAAATAAATGTGTAGCGCATTGAAAGATATTGAAAAATAGATGTATCGTTTTGCAATTTATGATAATATTACATGTGCCCAATGTTTATTTGCATCTTTTGTCATAGAATAAAATCTTCCTCTGAGTGGGCTGACAGTTTGTTATGAAATGTTTCCCAGTGGTGAAATAGGAAGGGGAAAAAAAAAAAATTGTAGAAAAATAAAAAGAACAGACATTGTTAAGGAAAGAAGAGGAAAACTGGGCTGTTTTTGATTGCTAAATATGACAATAATCAAAGTAATCCTTAGCTCTATGCCACTGAGGCAATATTTCAACAAAAAAAAAAAAGAAAAGAAATTAAACAGAACACCACTCTGTCAAAAACAAAAGCAGCTGCTCTCACTGTCAGCATTGACAGGTGACTACAGGTAATGATATTAGAATGTTCTGAAAGCATGTGGATTCCTCAAAAAAAAATTGCCTTACAATTAGTATTGTTAAAATAAGCCTATTATGGCATATTTAATAGCAAAGGCTGGGATTTTGCTTAGCCTTAGTCGCACTATCTAGAGAGCACTGTAAAAGCTATATATATAGTCATTTTTTGCTATAACACTGAACATGTGTTCCTAAAAATCACCACGTTATGGTATTTCACACATTAAAAACGACAGCTTATGGGGAAAATAGGGATAGGGCAGAGCAGTCAAAGAGAAATGTTCAGCCTGGTAAGTAATATATTAATACACTAAAAAAAAGTTAGAAACCCAATAAAATTGCTAAGGTTTAAACATCTTAAATTTCTAATAAATAAATATTACAGTAAATATAGCCCTTTACCTCTCTACAAAAAAAAGTTTGTAGCTGGTGAGGTAGAAGGAGGGTTATCATTCTTAGGACAAAATGTTGTTACACCTGATGTGGAAGGGTTTGACTCACTGTCCTGCTTTTCTTTCTTCTGTGCTGGCTTAAAATAGCTATCGAGCTTTGGTTGCTTTTCCTGCCTCCCTCTTTCATACTGGAGCTGCCAGTGTGATTCCAAATGCCACGAAGCACTATCCTACTATGTTCAGCATTATAATCATTATCTTCAATCCACTGCAGGTGCTTTTCAATCCCACTTAAAGCAGCTGATAACTGCTGTTTTAAGTTCTCGTGGGGCAGCCTGCATCCTCATCTTGACTTTCCACTTGGCTGACTGCAACAAGTTGTTGCAAGTCTTCGGTAGATAGATCCTCATTGTTGAGGCTCTAGAAGCTCTTCCACATCATCATTTTCTACTTTCTCGAAAGAAACTTCTTTTGTAAGAGCAACACAACTTGCTTTGATTTGTTTTAGTTGCTCTGAAGGTTCTCAAAGCCATCAAAATTGCAAATTAAATTAGGAATATAAGTTTCGGCCACACACGATGCAAGTAGTCTTTTGTTACATTATTCCAGGCTTCTACAATCATATCAGTGGCAACTTTGATGTTAAATTTCTTAGCAGCAATTAACATCTTGAATGTTTCCCTTAAATCGTAAGCCTTAAATGCTGCTATCACACTCTGGTCAGGGGGCTGTAGTAGAGAGGTGTGTTCGGAGGTAAAGAGATGACTTTGATATTTGGTGTGAGTTCGGCAACCGTCTGAGGATAGATTGGTGCGTTATCAAGAATTATAAGAATTTTAAAATCTAAGTTCCTCTTGCAATAATTCTTGAAAACATCATGGTGAGCTTCAACTAAAACATCAGTGAAGATTTGCCCAGTCATCCAACCTTTCTTGCTAGACGTATAGTGAACACCAAGGCTGGATTTCACAATTCCTTTTAAAGTTCGTGTGTTGGCAGAGTGCATCCTTGAAGGCATACATTTCCAATAGAGTCCTGTTTCATCAAAATTGAAAATCTGTTCCAATGTGGTGAAGCCTTTGTGGCTTCACCAGATAGCTTAACTTTGTGAAAAGAGTAGCGGTGTTTGAAGCCACTACTAGCATTAAAAGGAGCCTGCAGGATTTAGTGATTGATTTATTTTCAAGGTCTTCATGTATAGCTAGTGCTAATTTAATTTTTTTTTTTTTTTTTTTTTTTTTTTGTTGTTGTTTTGTTTGTTTGTTTGGTCGTCAATCCATATACTTAGCAGTCTTTCCATTTCTTCTATTTCTTTGGGCTTTGTTATTTTCATTCCTTAGTTTCTGAGGGAAACAAAAAAAAAAAAAAAAAAAAAAACCAATCTTTAGCATGTGGTTACTTAGAAAATTTAAATTAAAATTATTTTCCTATAACATTTTGCACTATAGGGTTGTTGTGGATCCACATCTTGGGACATTGGGATTGAAGAGGAACAGAGATGGAAAGTATGCTGAAGCTGATGACTTTGAATCTACTCTTTATAATATGTCAACTGAAATAGAATTCTATTTAAGTGATTCGGATTCTGAATCTTGTTCATATGCATCTGTTAATGTTAGAATGCTACAACCAGATGTATGTTTGTACATATGATGTTTCTTCACAGATGAAATCCCCTCTGTTTACTAAAAAGCAGTGTCTACTTGTTCCAGTGCCCCACAGAACCACCCAAAAGCACACATAAAGGATCTCACAAATATAAGTGGCAGTAAATGTGTTAACGAAGTGGTTAGAAGTTGTGAGAAATGCATAAGCATACAAGCACTTTCAGAGTTCACGAATTGAAAAGTACAAGCCATCACTAGTGAATCACACTGATTGATATCTAAATCCATTTCATGATCGAAGAAGTTTTGAAAGAGGATAAATCAATAAACTTTCCAAGAAGAAACTTCATAATCACAAAATTCTGATAGCAATCCAAAACAGGCCAAGCAAGCTGAAAATTCTAGGTATGCTATCCCTTAAGCAGAAAGTCTCTTCATGTTCCTCTATCCTGTCTTGAATAAAGCAATTTGCTTGTTTATTTTAAATATTATGCCAGTGTTTGAAAATCTGAACATAGCTCTTCAGCTCAGTGTATCTGACTTTCATGTATTGAGGTTTATTCCTAGATACATTGACGAATCTTATGTGAAAATTTATTTCATCAGCAGTTTTCAAACCTTTCACTTCCATTTTTGAAATTGATTACCATAGCAGATTACACCAGAACAGTGATTCTGACTTAGTTGTAGGCATTTGTGCTGCCATGGTCATGGAGTGTCTAAAACAAGTGGAGAAGACTATGTTCTTTTGCTAAGTGATAAAGTACTTTGCCATTGAAAAATGTTCTTGTAAATATCTCAGCACAAATTCCATCAACTATAAATGTATCATTTTCAAATTTGAAATTTTTTGAAGACAATTTTCTGGTACTTGTTGATGCCAAAGAGATAAATAGAACAAGCAGTAGATGTTTTGCATCTGCTATGTCAGTTACAGTGTAAGAACTACTCGACACTGTTATGAAAGAAAAACAAATTGATGTATAGTGGTCCTTAGGTTACTGATGCATAGGAAAACATGAAATATAACACATTATCATAAGTCATGCTTGTCATTTTAACAGTTCTTCATAGCAATACTGAGTTAAAAGAATATTCAGCCAACTTATAAAGACACAAAAACAATTCGGATCTTCTCTTTCTGGTGAAGCATTTGGAAATGCTTCTGACAGCCATCATTTCCAAAGCTTCACCAGGTTAATTAATAAAACTTTGACTCAACATTTCTGACGAAGGCAAAGGCTGTAACAGTGTCTTTGTGGAAAATTATTTCTGTTGGGAATATTTAATAATACACTTATTATTTGTGTAGTATAGGCGAACCGATCTAGGAATCAAAACGTGACGTCATATTGATTGCTGGAAGGTGATCAGGTTGGCGCAGCATGAATAAATGAATTTTTTGTTTGAATTAATTATTATTATAAAACTTCAATTTATTATTTATTTTATTATTATTATTTTTTTTTAATTTGCATTTTCCACAGCACCCTTGAAGCAGCACACTAATGTGCTGCGGCACACAGGTTGAGAAACACTACTATGTTGGTCTATATCCTATGCTTTTATTTTAATATAAAATGTGTATTTTGCCCGTAAAATTTAATTTCTAGTGTAGTGTGGAATTTTCAAAAAAGAACCTGCTTTCCTGAAAATTCTCCCATTCATTCATTCTGTTTTTAGGGAAGCACTCCTGATTTTTGCAGTATACTTCCTTTTTTCACCCTTTGTCCCAGAAACCTCCTGTTTTCCTCTACTTATAAACACCTGACCTGATTTTTTTTGAAGGTCCAGTTTGGCATCTGTGACACCTAAAACAGAAATACTACAAGTGGATGACATACAGATGATAAGTCAGTATTTCATCGTTTGCTGAATTTTATCTAATGAACATTGAAAAAAATATATTTAAATCCATCTCCTCTCAAGGTCAAAATGTATGGAGGCTTCATTAACAATATAAATATTGGTAGGAAAACCAGATGTTGTTCAGTTCTTTTCAGTGAAGAAAGGCTTGAATGTGCTTGTGAAGTGGAGCACAATAGTAGTTTGAATTTTTAAAATCCCTTTAGCAAGACATAGAAAAAGAATCATTACAAAAATTATAAATCTATAAAATGGAGCAACTACAATTTTTTTTTCCAAAATCTCATAGCAATTCAAGTTATTTTCCCTTTCAAAATTCATATAAATTTCATATATTCTTAATTAGAGAAAGGTACAAATGCTGAAATGAAGCTATTAATCAAGTTTACCAGCCAAGCATACTCAAAAATGCTAAAACAGTCCAAAATGTAGTAAAAGTGAAATAGTTCTAATGAAATTATCAAAATCCATTTGCCTTTTATTATTTCTTATCAAAAACATTAATTGCATTATCATTATTTAAGACTGCTGGTTGTAAATTAGCTTTATCTTAGCATAAGCACACTTCCTTGGCATCAGAGGAAACCTAATATTTTTTTCACTCGTGACAGTACTTTTCTTCTAGACAACCACTCACTTTGTATAAATCGCAGATCCTCTAGGGTAGTGGTCTCCAAAGTGGGGTGTGCAAGATGATCAGCAATAAATCAATATTTATTAATTATGAAAACTTTAGTTTTTTGAAACATAATTGAAAATAAAAATTATAAATAAATGTTTTTTTAATACTTCAGTATGCGGATTTGTATGATCGCACAGGTTTATTTGATTATGCCATCAATCGTGCATGTTCAAATACATGCATTTTGTACTTTAACTTCAATTTAATTTTGTTTTTTATTTTTTTATTTGTGATCTTTTAAAATTATATGTGATTTTAGATATAATGCCTTTCATGTAAATGATTTATAAAGAAAAAATATATTATATATAAATATATAACTTGTGTATTTAATTTTTTATTCCGGGGTGCTTTTAAGTAAAATAAGGGTGTGTGACCAAAAAGGTTTGGAGACCACTGCTCTAGGGAATGTGGTTTGCACATCTCCAGCTTTCATGCCATTCAAAAGTGGGCAGTCGGGTTAATTAATAACTTATTCCTTACAGAGAGACTCCACTCTGTCACACAGACATTGTTTCTGCCGCTTGCCTTTTCTTAAATACTTATTTGATTACAATCTGTAGAAATTGAGATCCATGTCAACAGCTATCTTGTCTTCTCAGAAGATAGTTACTGGGATTTTTGTAATTAAAACGCACACACACACAGGTACAAATCTTTGTTTTTCTAACCCCTGCATTTCTTGTCAAAATCAAGACCTCCACTAATGAGAACTGGTAGTTGTGCGCTTCGATATCCATCTGAAAAACTTTATTTCTTATTTTGCTTTATTCTTAACCATTTGATCTGTTAAGTTTAGTGGTAAATGTTGCTAGGAATCAAGCTTATTCTAAGAAAAAGAAAGAAAAGAAAAATCCCAACTTATCCACCTGTCCATTCCCTCTAATAAATTTGTCAAATATTTCTTTAAATTTATTAAAACCACCAGATCTACAACACAATGTTCCAGCAATCAGTTGCTCTCTGGATGAAAGAAAATTATTTTCACATATCCATCCAGCAACCATCCTTCTTCAATTTAAATTTAGTTCCACTGATGGTAGTAGTTGTCTGTGAAAGAGTAAGGATGACAGCAGCATCTAGATTACTTAATCAATTTAAAACCTTAAATCCTTCGATCATGTCTCCTTGTCTAGTTTCCAAATGCTGCAATTCACACAACTGAACTCTTTCTTGGTAAGAGTATACTTTGTGCCCCTGACTTACCTTGTTACTCTTCTCTTCTCTTTACCTGTTCCATCAGAAGATGGAACTGCACTACTCAAGATGTGCCCTAACCAGTGCATCACACAATGGTATAATCACCTCCATGGCCCTCCTAGCAAAATTCCTGTATACCTATATATTCCTGTCCAACCTGTCTGACTGACTGTACAATTACCCCACACCCCAGGTCTTTTTTGTTCCTTACTTTGAATGTGGTAGCCCCCATTTGGTACATTACTCTGCTATCAAAATGCAATACCTTGCATTTATCAGTATTAAACCTTCACTGCTATTCATATCTGCTCGACCAGTCTGTGTAATTTCTCTGAGTGTGTTTGTAGCATACGCTTATTCCTGTTATTAATTATACTTCTAACCTTTATCATTATAAGTATCAGTATCATTAGTAAATTTTGAAAACAATAAGTGGCCCAGTATTGGACCCTGATCTTTGACCCCTGATAACATTATTCCATGAAGATATCAATGCCCATTAATAAATGGCCTCTCTCACTCTAACCTAACCATAACAGTAACTTGCCACTAATGATGCACAGCTCCAGTTTGTATGGCAGTCTCATGTGGAACAGTATCAAAAGCCTTATGGAAAGTTTATGATGTAAAAATGAACTGATGAGACTTCTGACAAAGAAGAAAAATGCATGGGATGCATATAAAGTAGGATCAGGTGAAGCAGGCTCCTATGGCATATATAAATTAGCCGTAATCAAGTCACAGAGGAAGTTAGGCAAGGCAGATTATGAAATGTCTCTGGCAAAGAATGGCCTCTGGTGAGGAGTAGCAAAGACTTCTGAAGACTACTTATAAAGGGCAGAATCACATTAGGCCACTTGATATCATTGGGTTAACTGTTGATGGCCTTGCTGAAAATTGAATAGGTGTTCTGCATCTACATTCACACGTGTGAAATTCTTTAGGGGAGGGGATGCCAGAAGTTCATGAAATTCAAACAGGGGGCTAAATCGTTTTTTGATAACTGAAAGGAAAGTGCAAAAGAAATTATTGAAGCTAATCTTAAAGAAAGGTATCTGAGGTGAATGGAATTTATCCAATTATGTTGCGAGGCAGCAAAGGAAGCAAGCATACCCTTAGCCATAATTATGAGTTAATACAGGGGAGTTCCCTGTGAACTGGAGATGTGTGAATATGTCTCCAGTCCATAGGGGGGGGGTGAAAAGGTGGTATATTCTATTCTGACAACTTCTGTTTCGGGGAAAATAATGGAGTCACTAGTTAAAGAAGCATAGAAGGATGGATCATCTACACATGACTGCAGTTATAGTTCAGCCACAAAATAGATTTGTTAAGGGGAAATCTTGTCTGACCAATTTGATTATATACTACAATGGGTTACAAAGGAACTGGATGCAAAAAATAATTTTGATATCATATACTTGGATTTCAGGAAAGCTTTTGATACTGTTGCACATAAAAGGTGCTGTACAAATTGGAGTAATATGACATTAAGGGCAAGTTGCTGCTATGGATAAAGGGATGGTTGAGTGGTAATCAATGGACACCGCTCTTTGTGGACTAATGTTATTAGTGGAATCCCCCAGGATTCAGTGTTGGGCCCATTGTTTATTTCTATATTTATCAATAATATTGATGAAGGGCTTAATGTCCAAGTTTGCAGACAATATGAAGGTTTGCAGGGTGTTGATGACAGTATGCCTACTGCAACAGGATCTAGAAAAGTTGGGTAGGTGTGCTTTGAGGTGGCAACCTCTCAGCCCACGTTTAACATTGACAAATGCAAAGTACTGCATATGGGTAACAGTAACCCCAGAGTAATGTACTAACTGTGTGGTACTACATTTGAGGTAGTGGAGAATGAAAAAGACCTGGGGGTAATTGTGCAGTCAGATATGAAGCTTTCTGAGCAGTGCAAAAAGGCTGCAAGAGTAGCTCACGGTATCTTGTCAAAGATATACAGGAATTTTGCTAGCAGGGATAAGGAGGTGATTATCTCTTTGTATAAGGCAGTGGTCAGGCCACACTTTGATACTGCATGCAGGTCTGGCAGCCTCATTTTATGAAAGATGGGTTTTTTTTTTTTTTTTTTGCATCTTATGCCTCTACTGATGCAGATTAGACTTAGCTTAACATCTGATTCTGAGAAAATAATAATGTATGACAGTTAAAGAAGAAATGCAGGACCATCTAGACAGAAATATCACATTCGCAGCATGAATCGTATACTACGGTGCAGTGACCAAGGAACTGGGTGCAAAATTTAATTTTTGTACCATATACTTGGATTTCAGGAAGGCTTTTGATACTGTTGCACATATTACTGCTGTGGATAATGGGGTGGTTGAGTGGGAGAAGACAGTGGTTATCAATGAGCACTGCTCTTTGTGGACTAGTGTTATTAGTAGAGTCTCCTAGGGTTTAGTGCTGAATTCATTGTTGTTTTTAGTATTTATTAATGATATTGATGAAGGTATATTAGGTTTAATGTTGAAGATTTTACAGGTGATGAAAAGGTTGGTTGGATGGTTAATAACAGCAATCAGGGTGAGCTACTGCAATAAAATATAGGAAAATTAGGTTGATGGGGTTAGAAATGGCAATTGAAGTTTAATACTGATCCAATGGTATATCGCTAGCAGTACCGTGTGTGTGTGTGTGTGTGTGTGTGTGTGTGTGTGTGTGTGTGTGTGTGTGTGTGTGTGTGTGTGTGTGTGTGTGTGTGTGTGTGTGTGTGTGTGTGTGTGTGTGTTACTATCCTCACGGTAGTGGAAAATTAAAATGGTGTCGGGGGTAATTGTGCAATCAGGTGAAATTCTCTTAAGCTACGCAGACAGTTCATCTGATGAGCAATGCTCTTTTCCTCTCTACATCTAGGTGGTTTTCAACTGGGTGCTGCAACAACGTTCCAGAGGTGCCACGTGATTTGGGTTGAAGTTACTTAAACTTTTTTTTTTTTTTTTTTTTTCATTATAAAAAGGTGTACGGTATCTTTAATTTTGTAGCGATTAGTACCTCTATATAAAGAATAAAATCATTGTGTGTGTGTGTGTGTTTTTTTTCTGCCTGTTAGATCTGATTCTCTCTCTCTCTCTCTCTCTCTATATATATATATATATAATATTAAAAAAATATGTTATATGATAATTATTACAATAATATAACTATAAACAAAATTACAATTCATAATACAAATTATATATATATATAATTGTGTATTAGGAATTGTAATTTTGTTTATAGTTATTATTGTAATAACTATCATATAACATATTTTTTAATATATATATATATATATATATATATGAGGGAGAGAATCGGATCTAACAGGCAGAAAATTGAGTAGGGGTGCCGTTATTTAAAAAAAAGTCAAACCACTGTAGTACACAATTTTATATATATATATAATTTGTATTATGAATTATATATATATATATATATATAATTCAAGTACCTGGTAAATACTTCTTGAAGGAATTTCCAGATTCCTAGTGCAAGAGGATATACCATATACTTGTTAGGATATACCATATACATTAATTAGTTGCCTAAGCAAAGTCTTGTAATTCACTCAGTTTCCATTGGTTTTCAATGAGGCAAATGCACAATCACCTGATTACTTTGGAAACAAGCATCCATGATGCATTTGTAATTCAGAGCATTTAGCATTAGCATTAGTAGAGGCATATGATGCAAGAAAGCAAGCTTATTCAGCATCAGCCAAAAAAAAAAAAAAAAAAAAAAACCCCACTCCCATTTCACCCCTCTGTTCGTTCGAAATACCTGTCCAGTCGAGCTTTAAATTTGTTCAGGCTATCAACTTCAACAACAAGTGATGGAAGTCGGTTCCACCAACCAACCACCCGCTGGCCAAAGGCAAATTTCCGCACATCTATCCGACATCCGTCCTTCCTCAATTTGAATTTATGCCCTCTGAGGTGATTATTCTGAGCAAGATGAAGAATCCCATTGGCATTGAGCATGCTCAAACCATTCAAAGCCTTATACACCTCTATCAGATCACCTCGCCGGTGCCTAGTCTCCAGACTCTGTAATTTGCAAAACTTAAGCCTTTCTTCGTAAGAGCAACCCTTTGTTCCATTCACTAATCTTGTTGCCCTTCTCTGTACCCGTTCCAGCAGTTCTACATCCTTCTTGAAATGAGGCCTCCAGACCTGTATACAGTACTCAAGATGTGGCCTAACCATTGCCTTATACAAGGGAATAATCACCTCCTTATCCCTGCTAGAAAAATTCCTGTATATCATTGACAAGACACCATGAGCTACTCTTGCAGCTCATCTGCACTGCTCAGAGAACTTCATATCTGCCTGCACAATTACCCCCAGGTCCTTTTCATTCTCCACCACTGTCAGTGTAGTACCGCAGAGTTGATACGTTGCTCTGGGGTTACTGTTTCCCATATGTAGTACTTTACATTTGTCAATGTTAAACTTCATTTGCCACCTCTCAGCCCATCTGTTCAACCTTTCCAGATCCTGTTGCAGCAGCATAGCGTCAGTAGTGTCCTTAACGACCCTGCCAACCTTTTTATCATCTGCAAACTTGGATGACATTTGGGTTTAATACTTTTGAAAAAGCTTATGACACAGCCTGGAGATTTTGGAGTTTTAAAGGGCCTTTGTAAATTTTGACTGAGGTGACATCTCTTCCCCCCCTTTTTATATTTAAACAAAAAAAAACTTTAAACTTTAATCGACCATTACATTCCTGGTACAGTATTCTTTCGCTCACTCTTTTAAATGAAACATGTGGCTGTGTGCTAAGCGTAGCAATATTTGCTATCAAGATAAATTCTGTAGCAGCCTAGTTATCACCAGCAGTTTCCAGTGCTCTTGACATTGACAACTGCAGCATGCTGTCAGTCATCTTATTAGTAAATGGGCACTAGACAATGGTGTTGGGCTTTCATTGCAGAAAACACCCTGTGTTCATTTCTGTCCTAAGTAGATTCTCCACCCTGACCCTAATTTAACATGGGAGTTCTTCGGTTTAATTAGATGCAATGTTTCTATGGGTTATAATTGATCAAAAGCTGGCCTTTGTTCAGCATATCTTCCTGCTCCTACTACAGACAAAATGTATCATCCATTGGGAGCTCTGTTTTACACATCCATGAGTGCCTCTTTGTTTTTACCAGGCATTGGTTCTGTCCAAACTTGACTACAGTGCTCAGCTATGCATCAACTACAAACTGCCTTTCAATGATTAGATCCAATCCATCATCATGTCATTTGTGTTGCCGCAGGTGCTTTCCACACTTCTCCAACAAATGTATATTTTATTTATTTATTTATTGTATTAAGCTGTCCCAGCCAGCTTTTCTGGCAACCCTGCCACCTATTTAAAATATTGCACAGATATTGGCTGATTTACAGCCACTGATTAATACTCACTTCATTATAAGACATTGAAGTTCTACAGTTCATGTAATGTGAAGTCCCTGTCACAAAAAGTAGCTAGTGAGAAATTGGAGTTAGTTCATGCAATCTCAGGTTGATGTCCAGTCTGGAGACAAGTCATTTTAATAAATGAAATATTAATCCAGAAAGCTGAATTTTATACTGTGGAAGTATTTTCATCAGTAACTTTCGGTCAGACCAGTTGGGGATTTCCAAAAAAAAAAAAAAAAAGAAAGAAAGAAAGAAAGCAAAAAAAAAACATTACCACTTATGTATTTACTTATTAATTAACATCATTATTTTCTCTCCCACTGTTACACAATTGTTTAAAAATCTCACTGCTATTATTCATTTAAAGCTCTAAAGGAGGACTTGTGCATTATAGTCTTTGTAGCTGATGTTTCATTAAAACCTTAAAAAAAAAATTGTGAATAGGAGAGGCGTTTGCATGTCTCCATTTTGGTTAAAGGTTTGCTTTCTTCTGCTTCTTTTAATATAATGGGATATATTTATTCGACCCCTTGTGCTTATTTATTTTTAGCAAGTAGTAAAGAATTCTTTACTACGTTTCTTTACATCCTTAGCCAGAGACTTCTTGTAGTCTATCTTACCCCTAACTCCCTTAGTGACTTGATTGCAGACTAGATCAGTGCTCTCCAAACTTTTTTGTCACTCACCCTCATTTTACTTAAAACGACTGGCACGTACCCAGGAAGAAAAAAAAAATTTAAATATATAAGTTTGATATACAGCAGGCCCTTGTTATAGTAGTAGTAGTTTCATGTGATGCAAGAAAGCAAGTGTATGAGCTTATGCAGCATCAGCCAAAAAAAAAAAATTTCACATAACCATTCCTACATTCACAGTCTAAATGTTTGTCCAGTTCTTAAATTTATTTAACCTATCAACTTCCACAACAACAGATGGAAGTTTGTTCCAGCAATTAACCACCTGCTGGCTAAAGGCAAATTTCCGCACATCTATTCTACATCTGTCTTTTCTTAATTTGAATTTGTGCCCCCTTAGTTTCGTAATCTGAACAAGTGGAAGGATCCCATCAGAATTCAGCGTGCTCAACCAATTCAAGGCCTTATACACCTCAATCAGATCACCATGCAGGTGCCTAGTCTTCAGCCACTGCAATTTGCAGAACTTAAGCCACTCTTGGTAAGAGGATCCCTTCATTCCCTCACCAATCTTGTTGCCCTTCTCTGTACATGCTCAAGCAAATATACATCCTTCCTAAAATGAGGCCTCCATACCTGTACGCAGTACTCAAGGCATGGCCTGACCATTGCCTTATACAGAGGGACAATCACCTCCTTTTCCCTGCTAGCAAAATTCCTATATATCATTGACAAAACCCCCATGACCTGCCCTGGCAGCCTGTCTGCATTGCTCAGAAAACTTTATATCTGACTGCACAATTGCTCCCAGGTCTTTTTCATTTTCTACCACCTTAAGTGTAGTACCACACAGTTGGTACGTTTCTCTGGGGTTACTTATACCCATATGCAGTACTTTGCATTTGTCAAGGTTAAACTTCAGTTGCCACTTCTTAGCCCATCTGCCCAAATTATCTAGATCCTGTTGCAGTAGTACACTGTCATTAACAACCCTGCCAACCTTTGTATCATCTGCAAACTTCGACACTAAGCCTGATATACCTTCATCAATATCATTGATAAATATAAAAACAACAGAGGACCCAACACCGAACCCTGTGGGACTCCACTAATAATATTAGTCCACAAAGAGCAGCACCCATTAATTACCACCCTCTGTCTTCTCCCACTCAACCATCCTTTTATCCATTGTAGCAACTTACCCTTAATACCATTCTGCTCCAATTTGTACAATAGTCTTCGATGCGCAACAATGTCAAAAGCTTTTCTGAAATCCAAATATATGATATCAAAATTAATTTTTGCATCCAGTTCCTTTGTAACCACATCATAATATCCTATCAAATTTGTAAGACAAAACTTTCCCTTAGAAAACCCATGCTGTGTTTGAATTATTGCTGCAGTCTTGTCTAGATGATCCTGCAATGCATCTTTAACCAGTGACTCCATTATTTTACCCGGAACAGAAGTTAGTTTAACTTCTGTTTCGGGTAAAATAATGGAGTTATAACGCTGTTCGCTTTACGCTGATTTGCTATAACGCTGTTCTTATATTATAACCCGTATCTGACTATAACGCTCTTTTTACGGATTGTATTTTTGGCATATTTAACAAGATCATTTCATTTGTGGGAGTAGATAGCATTAAAACGTTACCCATGCTGACATGAGAAATTTTCCCACCCGCTAATTTAATTGCAGTACAGTAACTTACGTAGTTCTGGGATTAACATTTTAAAATATGATCAACATTGGTTATATGCATTTATCCGAAGTCTAATCATCACTCAGTACAGTATTAGACATCATGCGTACGGACAATTTACTCAAACATTGTATCATAATTAATGCAACCAACACAGTTATATTTTCGAAGAAAATGGTGGATTAGAATGAAAAGGCAACGTCTGGACACAGTACGAAGTCTACAAATGTAAGAAAAAGACTAAATTTGAAAATTAAATTAGATGTTTTGAAGCAGAAAGATTCCGGTCAACAAAAAACGGATGTGTGCCATAATTTAGGACTGGCAGGTTTAACTGTAAGAACAATTGTAAAAAATTAATGTTAGCAGCGGGAAAGATAACTGTTTCACTGCAAGCAACTATGGCTAGGTCTGCTATTAGGATTGAAATGGAGAGACTTTAACTAATTTTATTGAAGATAATATCCAGTGCATGATTCAGTTAAGTTCAATATTATAAAAAAAAAAAAGAGAGAGAGATTAGCCTATATGATGATCTGAAGAAAACTCGCCTAAAAAAAAAAAAAAAAATGTGGAACCATTTAAAACTAGTTAAGGCTGGTTTAATTGATTTAAAATCCAGGGAGAAGCTGCAAGTGCAGACCAAGGAGCCGAAACTTTCAAAAAAGAACTTGTTAAAATTATTGAAGAGGGGTATTATGTGTTATACTTCTCAACAAGTTTTTAACAAAGATGAAGCAGGACTTTTTTGAAAACAAATGCCTAAATGAAGTTTTATACTGAAAGAAGAAAAAAAACATGCCAAGTTTCAAACCGGCAAAGGATTGGTTGACTTTATTGTTGGGTGGTAATGCTGTGGGGGGGATTTAAAATTAAAACCCCTTTTAGTTTACCAGAAAGTGGGCCAAAGTACAACCCAAAATAGACATATTGTTCATAATTAAATTCATCAGTTAAATTAAATAAATTTAGATAAATTAAATTCATAATTTTAATTGGAATTTTAAGTTTAATTTTGGTAACATAAGTAGCTACCACATAATTATATATGTATGTAATGCAGAATATTTTATATGTACAAATATTTGAATATTAAATATTTTGACCGACATTTGTGCATCTTTTCATTACCGTTTATTATTGATTAGAAAATATCCTATGGCACCGACCGCAACTCACAAATACATATGTTGTCAGTGTTAAGCAGGGGTCACCGGTATATATTTTTTTTTTTTTTATAAATCATTTATGTGAAAGGCATTATATCTAAAATCACATATAATCTTTAAAAAATGCAAAACAAAAATTAAATTGAAATTCAAGTACAGAATGATAAGAAATCATTAATGTAACAAGTGTAGTAAATGTAAAGCAATACTATTTGATTTATATAGAAATAATTTACATGGTATGCATTATATCGAGATTACATATCAGTGTGGAAAACAGCGCTCACGATTTTGTTGGGGATTATATCGTGCATCCTATGGACCATCTCGTGGCCCCCCTAGGGGTGCCACGATTGTTATACTGTAAGTTTCCTCCTCCACACAGTCAATGGAGTATTTTTCATCAAGAAAAAAAAAAGGAAAAGATAGTATCTTTGGACACTGATTCCAATTCTGTTTAATAATTGTTTGAATATATATCTACATCCTTGTTATTTCATAATGTAATTATTTTATTATAAATTCTTTCAGTTAATATCCAATGAATTACTGAAACACATTCATCATCATTCCTTGAAAGTTTAAAAGTCACCCCAACAGAAATTCTAATACATGTGCAGCTCTTTCCTAGCTAAATCATAACTGCATACAATTTCAACAGATATTCGGAAGATTTACGAGTTATATTTTGGCTGTCCTCTAGGTGCCACATGTTATTTGTACAGCTTGTTCAAACGGATTTCATCTTTGGTTGAGACAAAGGAAAATGTCAATGTGGTTTGCCATATCATGGGCAAATGTTGGTCTCGTTCCCTGGATTCAGAAATGAGACCAGTTCCTCACAGTGACAGTATTGTTTCTGGTCCCCTTATATGTGCTCCAGTGCCTTTTTCCGCACTTCAAAAATTACAGCTCAAATCAGAATAATTGTGATCTTGACATGAATAAGAACTAAATAGTAAGGGTTTGATGGTTGGTAAATATAGGCTGAATGAAACACATAACAGTGTACAAAACACAGGTTCGTTGCACTCCACTCCTGACACACGCAAACACCCTAGAATGTATTCCTAACCCAACAACTATAATCTAAAATTCGTGAGTTGCCCTTTATCAGATGCACAGGCCCAGAAACCTTGTGCTCCCTTTAGTTTGTTGACTGACATTTTATTAAGATTGCATTTAAAATATTTCAAAAACTCTTCAAAAAAAATTAATATATTAATCTTTGATTTAAGAACAAATTAGCTTACATAAAAAATAATAATAATAAATACTTGCTATCACAGCCTAAATTATTCCTTTGTACTGTCTATCTGAAACTTGAATTTTCTCTTCAATTAAATAGCATTTCGAAAAGCTGCAAACATAGTGACCTTAGTATTCCAATGCAAGACATTTTACAACCCCCTCCCCCCCAAAAAAACAATAAATACATATACTTTGAACTAAACTTATAAAATAAAATATCACACTTCCTAAAATATATATATATATATACACCCGTTTTTTTTTTTTTTTTTTTTTTCCTTCACATATACAGCCTCTCCCTGACTTACATAAAGGTTGCATTCCGCAGAACTCTACGCAAGTCGGAATTTCCCTGAATGCTTATGCAGCACTCACAACTATGGCAGCTGAATTTGATTGAAGCAAAAAAGAAGTGTTCGGCGAACATGTAAATAAAATTATTTATTCAATTTTTTTTATCACACACAGGAAAAATTACAAAAGTGTACAAAATTACAAAAAGAGAGAGGAGACAGGCATGACGTCAACAAGTTTTACCTTTCGAGCATCGTTGCCAGAATTAACTCTCCAGCTGATAAGCATGCCACTGCAGAAGTTTGAGGGCTGTGGAGATTTAGAAGGGGGTTTTTCCAACACATCACAATTTCTCTGCAGCTGCAGAATCAGCACTGCTGACTTCACCGCATACTTTAATGTTTTGGAAACCAGCGCGATGCTTGAACCTGTTAAACCACCCTTTGCTTGCCATGGACTTGGTTTGAGGTTTCTCATACTTATCCTTAATATCTTCATAAATACTTCTTGCTTTTGCTTGAATGGCCGTTGGGCTCAGGGGCACTTGCTTCTGAATCTGATTTTCCATCCATATTATTAATAGCTTTTCCATCTTAGATATAGCACCTGAATGCTGTTTTGTGATCACTGTTGATCGTAAATGCGTTGATCCTTTAACATGTTCTTTTATATGCATGCTATCCCTTAAAATTGTATTCACTGTTGAAGCAGCAAGACCTAATTCCATGCAATAGATGACACTTTTCCTGCTTTGCATTTCTTAATTAATTATCTTCGTTTCTAAATCAGTTTTGTTTCATTTCCTAGTACTGCCAGCACTTGCACTTTCCATTAGTCCCCTTTCCCTTCACCATTGGAATAAGTAAATAGGAATGAAGAGAAGATTCTGAAAATGTTTTTATGTGGTTGAATATTTCAGTGAAGGAGAACTCACTTCACCATAATACCGAAACATAGCAACCCACAGAATTCCAGTTATCGGTATTATCTCCAATACAATAAGATTGAGTTTACTACCCATTTATAATAGATTGCGCTAACAGAAAAGCCCAATAAAACAAAGTGCAAATTGTTTTTATTTTGGTAGTGACATCCAGAAAGGTATTTTTAGAAAAATATCACAAAGGCATTCAAAATTGGTTCTTATAATGGAACATATGATAATGATGGAAGTGTAGTGCAATTTCCATTATAAAAATGACCTTTTGGAGAGCTTAGTTATTATTATTATTATTATTATTATAATTAGCTTTATGGTGCAAGGAAGCGTGAGGCTTTTGCTGCACCAGCCAAAAAAAAAAAAAATTTAGTTACCCCTGACACACAAAGAGAGAGAGAGAGAGAGAGTTTGTCAGAAATACAAGGGAATCATGAAAGAGAAGAATGTTGATATCCAGGTCAGGACCCGGGATGTGCAAAGCCCATACCAGATGTGAGCCCCCGGGGGCTAATCATTGCATAAATGAAAGCCAACATCTCCAAAATTAGAAAATAGAGTAATATGTCTTCTCCCCATTCATCAAAGATGCACTATTTTAGATAAACAACACAATAAACGCTATAAATTTTGCAGTACTGCAAAAAAAGGAAAAAACACTCAGTAGCACCAATTTATAAAAATATAGCATTAGCATGAGTAGAGGCATATGATGCAAGAAAGCAAACTTATGCAGCATCAGCCAAAAAAAAAAAAAACGCTCCCATTTCACTCCTCCGTTCGTTCCAAGTACCTGTCCAGCTCAGCCTTAAATTTATTTAGGCTATCAATTTCCACAACAAAGGATGAAAGTCTGTTCCACAAACCAACCACCCGCTGGCTAAAGGCAAACTTCCGCACATCTATCCTACATCTGTCTTTCCTCGATTTGAATTTATACCCTCTCAGTTATATGGTGAAAATTTCAACTTGGAGCAAATTACCAAAAAAAAAAAAAAAAAAAAAAACCAATATGTTATTGGGTTCACATTATATTTTCAAATACCTCCATTTATTCCTACGGGATGCAAAATGCATTTCCGCGATTTTTTTAAGTTTGCACCAGCTGGCAAAAACTTGCGTAAAGTCGAATTTCCGTAAGTCAAGTATTACTTATTTTCTTGGAGTGCCTGTATTTGTTTTATTTCACAGAAACACCTATATTTATATAGGTATTTCTGTGAAATAATAATAAAAATATACACTTCTTTTAACAATAAAAAAAATTTCTTTTAACAAGAAATTATTAAATTATTTAATAATTTTTCATTATTTGCTATTTCTTTGTAAAATTCTTCACAAGAATTAGCAAAATTTCACTTAACTTGTGGTATTGCTTTCAGTGTTTTTATGGTCAGTTGTTTCGACAGCTTATTTAATACTGAAAAAACTTTCCATTGCACCATTGGTTGCCAGCAAACATAATGTGAATCCAATTATTCCTTTCAAGTGCTTACATGGTATGACCCTTGTGTAAAAATGTTTAAATATTTTAGTATCCGCCTCGTGTCTGTTGGCATTCTTTTGTAATTCCATTCTTTTATTTTTGAATCATCTGCATCAATTAACTTCATTTTATCATACATTGAAATGTATTCAAAACTTTTTTTCAAATAACACAATTATTTGATTGTAAATTAACATAATTTTTAAGATTGATCCATCTAAAACAATCAATATTTTGAAAATGTGTGGAGTTCTAAATAAAAACTGTTCACATTGGAAATGAAGTCATTTTTTGGAGCAACCATTTTCTTCTAAATTTGTTAACTGATTGTGTAAAATTGAGTGGTAGATACTGCATATCCATTCTTAGTTTTAATTTGAATTTTAAGTTGTTTATCTGTGACAAAAGAAATCGCAAGGATGGAGAATAAAATAAAAAATGCTAAATCGTGATTCATGATAAGTATGGAGGCTACATATCCAGGACTGCCCCACATAATCCGGCACATCTGTTGATTTTATGCAAGCATTTTCTTTTCCAAAAACTGCTTTTTAACAATTATCAAATACAAATATTTATATTTCAAAAATTTTCCCTTTTTTTTCTAACCAGTGGCAGCATGGAACAAATGTAGTGCCAGTTATTGCAAGTATATTCACTTTTGTGCATCTTACTTTGACACACAAGTGTTTAGGGAAAAAACTTGTCCATCACATTATTGCTAAAATAAAACTATTTCAATCAGTCTCATCAATACGTAACCTCTTATTCTACAATGTAGCAAATATTTGTGGGAGCATAACAGTACATAAAAATTGCTTCAATCTAAATAGTAAAGAGGTCACATACTCAATCAAGTTCTTTAGTTTCTGTAATGGAAAGATTAAAGTGATTACGAACTTCCTTGCTTCACTTCACTGTTCAAATATGAAATTTTTACAAAACAATTGTATGGCTGTTCCAGTACCTCCAGAGACTACTAGATTCTTTGGAATATTAAATGGAATGTAATAAAGGTGCATGTGATAGAGACCTGAGAAACTGCTAATCTTGGCGCCTCCATAGCCAGGTGGGCAGGAGTGGCAGTGCGTAGCACACGCTTCTTGATTAGACCGGGGTTCAAGCCCGTGGCCGACCCGGCTAGCCAGGTCGGTAAAGCACCTGCCTGGCAACCCAAAGGTCGCGGGTTCGAATCCCGCCTCGGGCTTGGATCAAAGTACTGCAAAAAAACCTTGGGAGGTGCATTATGGCCACAGAAGCCGATGCGCCAACAACTACCAAAAAAAAAAAAAAAAAACAAGCCCGTGACCACCAAATACGGAGGATGCAGAAAGGTCAGGGAATGACCGCCGCATATCCTCGGAGCAATATGGCCTTAGTTGCTAATGCTCCTAAAAACCAAATAACAACAACAACTGCTAATCTTGAGTGCCACCCAAGAAAGAGACATTGGGGCCAAAGCTGTTTATCCAAAAATGAGTTTGAATGGCCTCATTAGAGAACTACCTTCTCTCCAAATATAAAACCTTGAAAAATTTGCGGAAAGCTTTGAAATGTATTTCATGTATTAGAACACGGTAGGTTTTCAAATGGCTTTGTGGAAATATTTTGGATGACCACAGATATCCCACATGCAAAGATGGAATTCAGAGACTTGTTGATGCCTATAAAGAAATTAGATGTCTTATGTTCCTGAAATTTCATTTCTTTCATTCAAATTTAGACTTCCTTCCTAAAAATCTTGATGTGGTGAATGATGAGAAGAGTGATCAATTCTGTCAACGCATTAAGTCAATGGAAAATTGCTACCAAGGTTTCTGGAACAAGCATAGTTGGCAGACTACTGATGAATGTTCTACTGCAACATTCCAGACAAAGTGTACCAAAGGAAATCATCTGCACATTGTGAATATCTTTTTTTTTTAAAATAGTGTGTACTGTATTATTTTTAAATATGTGTATAAAGTGTCTTGGCTTTAAACTGTAAATGCGATAAAAATGTAATTGTACCAACATCATGCATTTTATAATGAAATCATCCTAATTAACTTATACTGATATTTTTAGTAGTTGTATTATGATAGCTTCTTGTACTAGGAGGGAAAAATCCAAGAATGTATTTGAAAAGGATGCTTGGTAGCTTCTGTGATCCCTCCCGAATACTACTCATATACAGCTTTCAATTGGTAACATAGTTATTCGGTTAAACTGAAACGTATTTAAATCTGCCTAAGACTATTGTAATTGCCCTTATGAAAGTAAAATCCCTTTCCTTTACCCTTGACAGTAGTAAGTTTATGTAAAGCCTATATCATTACACCATTATCACTTCTGATGATCAGATCAAGAGTGTTCCTTTCTCTGGTTGCCTCTCTAATGTACAGGTATCAAAAAATCATATAGTAAATGCAGAAAAGTTCTGCTACTGTGTGCATAACCCACAAGATTAGTCATTACCTGGAAAATTGAAATCTTCATTGTAAAACAATGGAGGACTGATTTATTGAAACTTGCCTGCATAATTTTTATACCCATCAGTCATTTGAAATATCCCCCAATGCATATCTCTCACAACTGAATCATCATTGTACTGCCCATGTGAACTCAGTGCTTAGATTCTGTGTGCTTGTTATGTAGAATCAAACACTCCCCTCCCCACTCATCCTACCGACCTTTTTTGTACACGCTATACTCACCGTATTTTAATTCTCAATCCCATATGTCTCGGTGACACCGTTTCTATATAATATCCACATTTGATGACTTAGCATATCTCTCACAACTGAGTCATCATTGTACTGCCCATGTGAACTCAGTGCTTAGATTCTATGTGCTTGTTATGTAGAGTCAAGCCCCCCTCCCCACTCTTCCTGACGATCTTTTGTGTACACGCTATACTCACCCTATTTTAATTCTCAATCCCATATGTCTTGGTGACAGCAGACACATGAAGATGCAATATTAATTAATGGGGGGTCCTCAGGCAACAAGCAAATACATGGTCTCTGTTTCCCTATAATGTCCACATCTGATGACTTAAACGGTACTTCAAATTCATTAAATATATTTATTATACACTTATCATTTATGTGAAAGCAATGACTCATGTGCCCAGTTTTGCTCTTAGGAACAGAGACCATGTATTTGCTTGTTGCCTGAGGACCCCTCCCCCCCATTAATTAATATTGCATCTTCATGTGTCTGCTGTTACAATATGTATTAGTTTGTGTTTCAGTTTTCTGGTGCAACACTGTTTTAAAAGCACCAGTAAATATTCTTGGACTGCTATTTAAATGTATTCCATCCCTATTAGTAAAATAATAAGAGGAGTTTACCTCAATATAGTATGTAGAACACTTCTGTATGATACCCTCCAGAAATTAAAACGGAAAAACTGAAAAAAATCGACAACTTACCGGTACATTAGAGTAAAATATAAATAATTAAATAATCAATTTAACACAATACAAATCAATTTAAAACAATTAAAAATCAAATTAACGCAATTAAAAGAATCTAACGAAAATATTCAAAACGATTTTCCTTCCTGAAGCTGACAACGCTTTTCGACCGTATGTCGTGATCACAGGAATGAAAATTACCGAATCGGGTTAAACCTGAAACTTAAATAGTGATTATTTGTCTTCGCGCATGCGCGAAAAGGTCCACGCATCGGAGATCAAATATGGCCGCCGAACATTAACAGAATTCTCATGTAATTTAATTTCAACGGTTTCTGCAATTAATAGTCGCATATAATTATGTTGAACGTTAAGTATTTTGGCCTCGTTAAATAAAAAAAGTATGTTTTTCGTTAATGGCATGAAAGGCTAATTCTGACGCTGCTGAACGAGAAGCATGAACTGAGGCTTCATGTTGATTTACACGAATTTTAAGAGAAAATCGCGTCGAACCTTGGTAAGACGAGTCGCAATCACCGCAAGAAATGTTGTATACCAGATCATTAATTTGTGTTGCGAACACGGAAAGAACCGAGCGATTGTTCAGTATAGTGTGTAACGTCCGTATTGGCCTAGCTACAATTTTAAATTCGGTATCTTTAAAGAATCTGTTAAGCTGTTTGTGCCACTGTTCAACATATGGGACAGAAATAAAGTATTTTTTGATATTACTATTGTTGATTGGTGTAGTATTTTGTAGCCTGTACCCTAATTCGGTTTATTGTGGTAATGGAATAAACCCTGTTTAAGAATCTGCTAGTTAATATTTGTATTTCTGAGTCCAAAGCAGATTTCGTCGTTGAATATTTATGGGCATTTAGAAATTGATTAAAAATAATCAATCTTTTGTAGGTGAACGGGTGCTAGCTATTATAATGTAGAAGCATACCGGTGTTTGTAGGTTTTCGATAGATGCTAAATTGTATTTTATTCGAGTCCCGGGTAAGCGTGAAATTTAGAAAGTTTAATGACTTTGTATCCGTATCCTCCCTTTCCAATGTAAATTTGAGTCTAGAATGAATATTATTAAACGAATGTAACTAGAACATCGTCTAAATACCTCCCATAGTATGTGATACGGGGTCGAAAAGGTGTCAAATGTATATGCTCAATCATTGAGAGATAGATTTCTGACATTAAGCCACTCAGGCTCAAACCCATTGGTAATCCAAAAATTTGTTTGTACACCTTGTCTCGAAAGGTGATGTAGTTGGCCTCAACTAACAGTTTAATTAAGTGAAAAATTTCCTTAATAGGTAGCTTCGTATAATTAATTAGTGTCGAGTTTTTATTTAACATATCCCAAATAATATCTAATGTGTATTCAACGTTTACATTCGTATATAACAAGGTAACATCTGTGACCAAGTTCATACGAGTTGGGTGACAACCCCCCCCCCCCACAGACACACAACGTACTACCACAGAATATGTCAGCTAGTTCACAAACACCCCCTCACCCAGTATTCAACGAACCGACATGTCAACAGGTTACAAGTCTTTCCTCGTGTACACTATCGCAGGACCAGATTTCACTTTTATCCAAAGGACTAAATTATAATTTACCACCTCGAAAACTACCTAAAAAACAATGCGTAATTGATATTGAATTTGGACTTCGTAATGTTCCACAAAAAGATGTATTTATTCAACAAGTTAACCGAGTAGTGAATAACATAAAAGAAACGCGACTTCCTAAATTGAATACACATGACAGTTCAGCTTTACGAGAACTTTGGGGAAATAAGGGCATTATTATACAGAGGGCAGATAAAGGAGATACAGTAGTAATACTAGATAAACATGATTATATTAATAAGTTAGATTCAGTTGTGTCAGATACCTCCACTTATCGTGACGTAAACCCAGCACCGTTTATCAATTTGGTCAATCAATACAATAAAGCATTAACCACGTATCGAAAAAACGACTACATTACTATGGTTCAGTTAAAGGAATTGAAGTCCAGAACATACAATATTCCTGCACTTTTTGGTCAGGTAAAATTACACAAGACTGGATTTCCTATTTGACCTATCGTTTCCTACAGGAACTCGGCATTTTCATCCTTAGTCACACATGTATATAACATTATAAAACCCTTTAGACAGATAATACAATTTGGGATTAAGAACTACGATACATTATTTAATAATCTTAAAGACTGTAGACTCGGCGACAATGACAATTTATTCTCACTAGATGTTACCTCGTTATATACGAATGTAAACATTGAATACACATTAGATATTATTTGGGATATGTTAAATAAAAACTCAACACCGATTAATTACACGAAGCTACCTATTAAGGAAATTTTTCACTTAATTAAACTGTTAGTTGAGGCCAACTACATCACATTTCGAGACAAGGTGTACAAACAAATTTTTGGATTACCAATGGGTTTGAGCCTGAGTGGCTTAATGTCAGAGATCTATCTCTCAACAATTGAGCATATACATTTGACACCTTTTCGACCCCGTATCACATACTATGGAGGGTATTTAGACGATTTTCTAGTTACTACCGATAGTAGTACTATCCAAGACATTTTACATTCGTTTCATAATATTCATTCTAGACTTAAATTTACATTGGAAAGGGAGGATACGGATACAAAGTCATTAAACTTTCTAAATTTCATGCTTACGCTGGACTCAAATAAAATACAATTTAGCATCTATCGAAAACCTACAAACACCGGTATGCTTCTACATTATAATAGCTATCACCCGTTCACCTACAAAACTTCGATTATTTTTAATCAATTTCTAAATGCCTATAAATATTCAACGACGGAATCTGCTTTGGACTCAGAAATACAAATATTAACTAGCAGATTCTTAAACAGGGGTTATTCCATTACCACAATAAACCGAATTAGGGTACAGGCTACAAAATACTACAGGATAGGATACAAAATACTACACCAATCAACAATAGTAATATCAAAAAATACTTTATTTCTGTCCCATATGTTGAACAGTGGCACAAACAGCTTAACAGATTCTTTAAAGATACCGAATTTAAAATTGTAGCTAGGCCAATACGGAAGTTACACACTATACTGAACAATCGCTCGGTTCTTTC